>NC_142110.1:14163960-15393960 GCF_056152115.1 Neolamprologus brichardi
AACATAGCACATTTACTACATATTCTTTCTCTCTCTCTCTCTCTCTCTCTCTCTCTCTCTCTCTCTCACACTCACACACTCACACACACACACACACACACACACACACACACACACACACCAGGACTCTAGACTGTGACTAATTGGTCTCATTTTGCAACCACTTTTATTTAAGGTGTGAGTGTTACAGCGGTCAAGGTCGCAGTAGCATTTAGAGGCATTTAGAAATAAGAACCAATGAAAAGCTCACGGTAGCATTGGTTTGTGAATGGTTAGCACAGTTTCCTGCATGCACCATGTAAATTGTACATAATGTTGTGTTGGCAGGACGCGCATTACGAAGGATATGGCAGGAATGTGCAAAACAACAGTACGGAGCACAAGTTGTGGACTCTTTGAGTGTATTGTATCAGGCCGTTTACCCCTGAGAGTAACATTTTTATGCCTCTGTTTTTACTTTTTCCCCTTGTTCAGTTTGATGATTTGGAGACTACAGATGTTTTCATTGCTTGTTATTTCAGGAAATCAAAATTTACTTAGCGTAAATACTGCAGGCCTTTGCATTTCCTATCAAATGTTTATTTTGTATTAACAAATAGCTGTGTAATGGACTGCTTGTTTCTGAAGAATCTCCAGCTCACATGCCTGTAATATTCTGCTATTAGCCTTTTTCTTGGATTTGAAGTTGGCAAATTGTGTAACAAAGTTGTGTTTAACCCTGTGATGGACTGGAAACTTGTCGAGGGTACAGCCTGCCTTTCACACTGTGATAGCTGGAAGAGTCTTCACAGGCTCCACAACCTTAAGACAGTTTAAAAAAAAAACAAACAACAGATGATATTGATAAATGGATGGTTTTATTTAAGATGTTAAAATAAATCAATCATTTGCACGTGGCTATGTCTGGTCTGTATTGTGTTGATTGAAGCCAAACAGATCCTACAAAACTGATACGTAGCAGCACTTCTTTCTCTGTACCCTTGAATCCTTCTCTTACTCCAAAGCTGGAATGATACTTGCTGTTTTTGTCCCTCATAATTCAGTCTACATCAGTCAAAAGTGCTCGCTGTTTTCTAAAAGTGAGCATGCCAGCTACAACTTGGTGTGGGTGTGTGCGCGTGAGCACAAAGCGTGCGAGCAACCGCCAGTTTAGGATATGGTTGTTTAGGCTGACTGCCCACTGCTAAAGAATTCGCATGAGTAAATATGGAAAGTCATAAAGTTTGTCGCTATATTTGATCAACCAGCCAGCCGTTTTAAACTGTATTGTTGTTTTCTCTCTTAGCGTTCACTCTAATTTTCCAAATGAAAGTAAAAGTATCTCTAGGATCCATTGCTAGGCACATTTTCTTTTGTTACACCACAGAACAGAAGTGTGCTGTGAAATCTGCCACAGATTTTATCCTCTGAAAGTTTTGAGCTCTGCGTGCACACACACACACACACACACACACACACACACACACACACACACATACACACACCATCTTGGTCATCGTCTGCCCTCAGGCTAGTCTCCAAAAAGAGTTCTGCCAAAACTAAACAGAGATCTGATCTTTCTCTCTTTTAATATCGGAATGGAACCTCTCATAAATCTCTGTAAGCTGCTGATTTGGTTTCAGAGATTTGGCCAGCTATCTCCTCAGTATCTCCCAGAAAAAACATTGTCAATGTGTGGTCGGGATAAGCGTTGTTGGGATGAAGTGCAAATGAATGCCAGTGTGGTCGTGTTTGGACAATTTAGCAAGGCTGCAGAGGAAAAACCCTCCAAGTCATCTAAACACAAGGACTCGTAAACTTCCCAGTCTCTCACGGTCTTGACTTAGGGCTAGATGATAGACAGTCTCCCTGAGATGACTTAACAGGGATACTACACCAGAGTGGACAGGCACCAACGCTTTATACCATGCAACGTTTTTACTCCCGCTCTAAACTCTTAAGTGAAGCTTTGTTTTTTTAACTACACCACGTGTTTATTTCTTAGAAGTGTATTTTTGTATTAGTTCCTGCTCTAGGCTTCTTCTCCAGGAACAGCTCCACCTGAGCAGAAACCATATCACCCACCCACCTCAGTTCCCACGTAGTGCATAAAGGCACATTGTTAAGAAACACAAAAAGGGTCTCTAATCAAATATAGATATGAACAGATTCGGCTGCAGGACATTGCAAGCATTACCTGGTCTACATTATAGAAATACTTTCAGGTCTACATAAAACGCCGCTGTGGGTTCAGACCTTCTAGTCAGCACAGGGCTCACCCAGATCAGAGACAGTCTCGTTCAAGACTTCAATTAAGGTCTCCACAGCCCTTGACTCATTTTCCACTCTTTAATTTTTCTAATGGCTGGGACAGGAGGCTGGGAGCAGCACAGTCAGCTCTGCACTGCTCATTAGCTCTAGCACCGCCGCCCGTGCTGCATTTAACTTAATAATGAGGCCAAATTAACAGCAGCCCTGGCCTTGCTCCAGGTGCATTGTAGGTGAGAGTGAGGGTTAGGAGGAGTAGGGGGAGTACCTGGCGGGCTTTTGACAAAGCAAGGAGGTAATGACTTGAAACACAACACATTAGGGCTGCCTCAGTAGGGATGGGCGATATGGCCAAGAAATGAAATTAGAATTTCAGTTTTTGTCTTTAGTTTTTGTCTCTATACAATTTCATTGATTAAAAATTGCTTTCTTTATTGAATTGGAATAAAGCTGTAACTAGGAGTGTGTGTTCAGGACAAAATTAATGCTACTATCTTTTTACATTTGCCAAACATTGTAAAGAAACAAGAAAAACATGAATACTAATATTTTTACAACCTTTAGTCAGGTTGCATTTTGAGTACAAAGGGTCTCTACAGTGCTGCACTACATGGGCCACACCTCTTTACCTTTATTTTCAGGTGTTTTTAGTTTTATTGCCAAAGGTGTATGAAGTCAGTCACTGAGACACGCAGTCTGTCTTTACATCTGAAAAAATCATTCCAAAGAGGTACTTTTGGTAATATATTTGATTTGCATCAGTCCAGTTAAATACATCAATAATCATCATCTTTTAAAGAGTGTTTTATTATGGATTGTAGTCTTTCTTGTTACTCTTCCAGCAACTATTTTCAGATCTTTTTAGCGCTAAGAGCCTTTTAAAGCTAATTATTCCTCAGAACGTTCCGGTAACTTAGTTAAAAGCTAGCTAAAGCATTTTAAGACAGGAAACAACATATTTAAAGACTTTCCATCTGGACAAAGAAAAATAAATATTTAGACAGAGAGAAAGGAGCACAGTCCTAACAACTGAGGCATTGCACTACACAACACATTTAATAACTGGATGTTCTGCAAGCATACAATACAAGGAGTAAACAAAAAGTATGACATCTTCTAAAATAAAAATGCTAGAGAGCTCTTGATATAAAATGGATGTGAGTTTAAAGCATCTGCATCTTATGGAGGGTTAGTACAAATATTAAAAGGACTGAACTTAATAAATTCATGTTTTGAAAAAAAATCCCTCTTTTTTTCTAGTTTTTAAGGAAGAAAACATACAAAATAGCCGTAATTGTTGGACTTAAGGTTAGAATCTTACCAGTAAACACATATTAAAGCCATCTGGAACAGATACAGTGTGAACAGTCTCAATCAGTCTGCACGTTTAAATTTCTTTCTTGTGTCAGCCCAGATTTACAAGCAGGTGGTTTCTGGGAGAAATAAATTCATGACAATTAAAACTACTTTTATTTATTCTTCACCAGTGTTGTGATGACTGTTCTTCACTGCTTTAAAGAGAGAAGGGGAAGTTCATATCTGGATTTGGTAATTATCACGTTGTGTAAAAATATTTGTAGGGAGCAGAGTGCAAAAAGGTTGAGTTGGATGGGTGGAGGAGGCATGTTTATGTTTACGGTCATTCTCCTGCTCAGACTTTGCCGAGGTGACTGCAGTAAAGGAATAAGTGCTCGTGAATTCAGGCAACTCAGGAAAAAGTACAAACCAACCAAGGCCGTGGATGAGAGATGCTTTTTTTAAAGTTAATACACACCCTTGTTTTTCCTGTTTGTTTATTTTATTTAGTGCTGAATGTTTGGTCACCCTTTGTTTGCTGCATTTAGAGGAAATATTTGGCAATGTTGGAAGTGCCTTATGTAAGTGTTGTTAAACAGTCTTATGCATCTTTTACTGACAGTTTTGTTTGTTTTGTTTTAAATGAAATGAAACCAAACCACATTCAATGGCCCTAAACAGGACTGTGCAAAATTTTTGACACACCCTTTATTTCTCTTTTGCATTCCAAGGAGCGAGACTTTGTATTTTTTTCTAGTAGTTTTGAGTAATAGCGCTCCAGGCTTTTTGAAGGTCTTTCAAAGTTTTGCTTTTTTGCTCATTTTCAGTCCAGTTCTTGTACCTGACCATTGTTTGTTTGTTTGTTTGTTTGTTTGTTTAACTACTCAACACTGACATAGGAATCGTTCAAGCATAAAAAAGGCACCTAACTTAAGGAATGGACCTGTGTTGTATTTACACATAACAGAAAGCTTAGCAAAAGAGCCAATTTTAAACAGTGTATTTAGGCACTTTGTTACTATTTCTACAGTTGAAACTACTTTTTACTACTAATTTGCCCTTAAAACTGTGGAAGACGAAATAAGCAGAGGCCTAGAAAACTATCTACAGCAGGTGAACAGTATCTCAAAGTCTTGTTCTTAAGATATACAATTGAAAAAACATGCATCTACCATCTACCATTTGCTGAGCCTCATCAGAAACATTTTCTGTGAAATGGTCACTGTCAAGAATCCAGGGAATGGAAACAAGGAGAAAAAGCTGATTTATGCCAAATTACACAAGAACTGGACTGAAAGTCAGTGGCAATAGTTGTTATTGAGTGATGGATCCAAATGTAAAATACTTGTTTCAAATCATTTTCATTATGTATGGAAGAGATCAGGAGAGAGGCACAACAGTGAGTGCTTACAGCCATCTGTAAAACACGGTGGAGGCTCTGTTATAGTTTGGGGCTGCATTTCCTCAAGTAGTGTTCTCGTCAAAATTGATGGAATTAGCAGATGGAATAGTACTGTCATGTATTTTGATCCCCCATGCAATACCATCTGGAGAGCATCTAATTGGCAAAGGCTCATGTCTGATGATACCGCATGACTCCAAAAGAGCACTTTGCTCTCAGACTGCAGGCTTACTTGTGGTTTCTAGAATATTTCAAAATAGAATGGTAGGCAGCACCTTCAGGTTTTACAACACTCTTCTGTGGAACCAGTTCCCGGTTTGGATTCAGGAGACAGACACCCTTTTTACTTTTTAGGCTGAAGCTTTCCATTTTGATAAAGTATATAGTTAGGCCTGGTTCAGGTGACCCTGAACTCTCCCTTAGTAATGCTGCAAGACTCCAATCACCTTTTTTCACTCTGTGCATTTAATCATTAGTTAATATTAACCTCTGGCTCTCTTTCATAGTGTGTCTTTGTCCCGTCTTTCTCTCCTCACCCCCAAACGGTCGCAGCAGACGGCCGCTCCTCTGTGAGCCTGGTTCGGCTAAAGGTTTCTTCCTGTTAAAAGGGTTTTTTTCCTTCCCACAGTCACCAAGTGCTTACTCATAGGGAGGTCATCTGATTGTTAGGGTTCATCTGTTTTCTCTGTGTTATTGTACGGTCCTTACCTTAAAATATAAAGCGCCGCGAGGCAACTGTTGTTGTGTCTCCAAAAGTTGATTCTGTTCATCTGGACGTAGAGTTTTCTGGGAGAAACGTTTCGTCACTCATCCAAGTGACTTCTTCAGTCTCAGCTGACTGCAGGTTTCCCCATTCTCCATTTGCATAATGACTGAAACCAGCCCACTGAAGGAACAATGGGCTGGGAGGTCAGTTCCTTAATCATAATTATGCAAATTCTCATGACCATTGATCAACAACCACTGACCAAAACCCATTGATCAAAGACCACTGATCAATGGCCATGAGTACCATTCACAGAGAGTTGGGGAATGGCTGCAATTACAGCATTGTAAGATGGTGAAAGATGTACCCTTAGGCCCCCTCCTCGATTCAGAGATGGTCTTTCCCTTTTCACGTAAATGGCCTCCTTGACTCCACGCTCAAACCAGCGTTCTTCCCTGTCCAGGATGTGTACATCCTCATCCTTGAAAGAGTGTCCACTAGCCTGTAGGTGTAAATAGACTGCAGAGTCCTGGCCTGACGAGGTAGCTCTTCTGTGTTGTGCCATCCACTTCGCCAGAGGTTGTTTGGTTTCCCCGATGTATAAATCCTGGCAATCCTCCTGGCACTTAACAGCGTACACTATGTTACTCTGTTTGTGTCGGGGGACCCGATCCTTGGGGTGGACCAATTTTTGGCGCAGCATGTTTTGGGGTTTAAAAGCCACAGAGACCCGGTGTTTCGAAAAAATGCGTCTCAACTGTTCCGATACTCCTGACACATATGGGATCACTACAGGTTTTTGCTTGGGCAGCGGTTGTCCTTCTCTCCTGGATCGGCTGGAGCTTTCTTTAGGTGCCTTTCCAGCTTTGACAAAAGTCCAGCTGGGATAACCACATTTACTCAGGGCCTTTTTGATGTGCTGTTCTTCTGCCTCCCTACCTCCCCTCCCTAGACACCCAGTTTGTGCTCCAGTGGATGATGAGAGTCAAACCTTAGATACTGATCCGTATGTGTAGGTTTACGGTACACGTCAGCTTTTAGATGTCCCCCATTACTGATGGAAATCTCACAGTCTAAGAAGGCTAACCTGCCACTTTTCATATTCTCCCTGGTGAATTTGATGTGTCGGTCCACCGAGTTAATGTGATCCGTGAAATGTAGTACGTCCTGAGATTTGATTTTCACCCAGGTGTCATCCACATATCTGAACCAATGGCTTGGTGGTGTTCCAGGGTAGGATAGCAAAGCCCTCTTTTCCACTTCTTCCATGTACAAATTGGCCACGATGGGTGAAACTGGGGAGCCCATGGCACACCCATGTTTCTGCCTGTAGAACTGACCCTTGTATGTGAAGTAGGTGGAATGAAGACACAGTTCCAAAAGCAAACACACTTGGTCGATGCTGAGAGTGGTCCTGTTGCTGAGGTTGGTGTCATCCTGTAATCTCTTACGGACTACCTCCAACGCTTCCGTGACTGGGATGCAAGTGAAGAGAGATGTAACGTCGTACGAGACCATGGTTTCATCTCCCTCCATAATGACATCTCTCACCTTCTCAACAAAATCCAGGGTGTTCTGGATGTGGTGTTCAGAGCTTCCCACCAGTGGGTTGAGGATCAAAGCCAGAAACTTGGAGATGGAACACCACCAAGCCATTGGTTCAGATATGTGGACCAATGGCTTGGTGGTGTTCCACCTCCAAGTTTCTGGCTTTGCCTAAGGGTACATCTTTCGCCATCTTTCGCCATCTTACAACACTGTGATTGCAGCCATTCCCCAACTCTCTGTGAATGGTACTCATGGCCATTGATCAGTGGTCTTTGATCAGTGGGTTTTGGTCAGTGGTTGTTGATCAATGGTCATGAGAATTTGCATAATTATGATTAAGGAACTGACCTCACAGCCCATTGTTCCTTCAGTGGGCTGGTTTCAGTCATTATGCAAATGTACTGTTTATAAGATTGGGGAAACCTGCAGTCAGCTGAGACTGAAGAAGTCATTTGGATGAGTGACGAAACGTTTCTCCCAGAAAACGCTACGTCCAGATGAACAGAATCAACTTTTGGAGATTTATTTTCCTGGATGATTGAGAATGCATTGAAACTGTTGTTGTGATTTGGTGCCATATAAATACAACTGAATTACATTGAGGCGTGAAAATGATCCCCAACACATTGCAAATGCAGTAAAAGCATACATGGATAGAAAAAAACTGGATCACTGAGTCATGGATTGGCCTTCCCAGAGCCCAGACCACAATGTTATTGAAGCAGTGTGGGATCATCTTGACAGACAATGGAACAAAAAGCAGCCAACATCCAAAGAAGAGCTTTGAATGTCTATTAAGAAACCCGGAGAACTATTTTTCTTCTGACTGTTTACAGAAATTATAGTGAAACTTGCCTAAGGGAGTTCTAATTATACAAACTCTGTGTACTATACTGTATTTCCATATATGCTTGGAAATTTTCAATAAAGCAAAACAAAGAAATTAGGGGGTGGCTCAAGACTTTTGCACAGTAGTGTGCTTGCAGTGTACAGACTTTACTCAGTAACACTGTAAGAATGTTTTTCGGTGCAGGGTTAGAAATCGTAATTGGACACAGACACTCTAAGATTGTGTTGGATCTGTGAAAACACTATTCTGAAAACAGCACAGCTTCCAGCTCCGTGCCAGGTAATGACAGCATCAGTTCCCCAGAAGTCACTGCATGTTGTTCAGAACACAGAGTGAAATGTTTGTTCACCTGCTGAGGCCCTGGTAGCTAATAACCGGAAACATCAGTTGCGAGTGATGCGGTCACGTGGCTTCTCTTCTGCTGCAATAGCCCTGATACGAACCCTGACCTTGTGACTAATACTAATTCCCTCTGTGGAGCTTTCAGGAAACAAGTTCCCATTTTCTCCTTGACACTGACTGTGTTGTGACAGGATGCTCCATAGAAAGCCATATAATGTGTCTTGGCACACTGCAGCGTGTTAATGCGGTGTGTGCGTAGCAGAGGTGACAACAGTGATGCATATATCCGGATTTGATTTCGTGTCTTTATTTGTGTTGCCGTAATGTATTCTGACTCACTTCAGTCAACAGTGAGGAAGTGACTGTGCATTCATTGAAGTTTGTATGTGTGTGCTCTCACTCAAGTGCTTAAATACACACTGACTGCCTTCAGAATTTTTTGGTTTGGTAAACAAAGTTGTTTTGGCTCACGAATGACAATGGCATTGAACCGCTTATGTAACTGCGGTTTTGCCTATTCTCCGTTGGATGTGTACATTTTCCATGACCTTGTTTTCAACTGGCACACGGCTTGGCAGGTTGCTGTACAATTTTCCCCTGTGCATAGATGGTTTTTTTTGTTTTGTTTTTAACCAAAGCCTTTGATATTTAAATGTATTTTAACTTGGGCTTTTAATGTCTTCCAGCAAAATTACTCAGGAGTATGTTGTCACTGAATCACAAGCTTTTGCATCCTTGGAACATGTAACTTACGGGTGTTTCTCATTACTGAAAATACATCGAGCCACTTGACGACTTGTAAGAAAACACAACCCAAGTTTCACTGCCAACAGCTGGCTACAGTGTGGCTACAATGTTGTGAACATTGATTTTACTGAGTTTGAATGCTTAACCAGAAGGAGACTCTATTCCCTGTAATTAAAAAAAAAAAAAATCATCATCCTGTCTGTGCCCTGTGTGTGTCTACCTAAGTGTATGTGTACGTTTCTGTGTGTCTAGAACAGAGCCCCTGGTGTTTGAACAACGCAAACACGCTGTCATTACTGACATGATTGCGGGGCATTGAAAGTTTAAGCAAATATTCTAAAGGCTTTGTCTGTTTTGGGGATTTTTGGATAGCCGGGTGACCGCTGAAATGGCTAAAGGGCTGAAAAGCTGAAGCCAGGCCCTGTTTTGTTCCCAGACCTGATCCATCCTTCAGACGCATATTTAGGTAACCAAGCAAGCATGCAATCTGACATCTCCCTTGACCACCGTGGAGCCACATGTTCAGAAGGAGCAAACTTTGACCGGTATTAACAGAATTTCTCTGCTTTTAGGCAAAGCTGGGAATAATTTCCACATTAAATAATCATCTGCATTGCAAATTAGTTTATTACATTTGGACTAGTGTTGTGTGACTTTTGGCAGGCTCTCAGAGATGCAGGATGAATTTTGCAAGTGAGGCTGACACCAGCCTTGGCCTTTGTTGTACATAAGTGACTGAAAAGCAACACGTGTGGAATACTTTTCCTCAAGTTAGCAGCGCCCATTCATCATGTGTTGAAATGCTGATATCACATTGTTCTCGGCCATTTGCCATGAATTTAGAGAGAATTAAACTGTAACACAGTGAAAACAGTTGGCAACTCTTTGCTGTGGGTACAAATAATAAGTCAAGAGGAATTTATGCAGCATTAAAGGACCCCCACCCCTCCCTCACTCCAAGTTAAAATAATGTTGTTCTGGATATAATCATCCAATTAGGGTGAGGGAGGCAGGACTTGGCTGGGACAGGGATTGCATTTCAAAGACTCCTGCCAGCCTCCACACTGATGGCAAGATACCCAGTATTCGCTCCACAAATTATATAGAAGACATTGTGCACATTACACAGTGAAAAGACATTTATGAAACAATCTTTGTGCAATTCTTTTGTTTTAATAGAAAGTCGATTAGTTGGAGAACTCTCCAATCATTTGTAGTATTGTAGTAAATAGCGAGGAGATACCCAGGAGCCTCACTTGTCACTACAAACCTGACACTGTTACACGTCACAGAGTTTTCCAACATTTTGATAAAGGAGTCACACTAACACATACAACTGGGTTTTGCTGTTTAAGGTTCAAGAGCATCATTAGGTCATTTACCATCCATCAGCACAAACAGGCAAACCCTGCAGGTCACTTCTCTACTTTGTATTCTTTGAGAGAGTGTATCCGATTTTGCTTTTGTGTGAAAGAAAGTGCATAGGAAGGAGGAGGAGAGACATCCTGCCACTGACACGTTTACAGATCGTTGGGCCTGCAGTGTGCAGGAGGCGTGGCTTGATGGCAGCAGTGCTGTCTGAGTAATTACAGCTTTCTGGTGAATATTACTAAGATCCCAGAAATCTTGTCTCCACCACTCTCCCGCTATAGTTAGTTAGGGTAGTGGGGGGGGAGGGGGGAGCAGATCTCTTTAAGCAAAGGAAATCAGGGAATGAATAAAATAAACTTCTCACCTCTTTTGGGTCTAATTCAACAAGTACAGCTCTGTTTTCTGTTCATGTTTGATTTTGGCCTGAAATATGTACCCTAGTACCCTGTACTTTTATTATCCAGGAGGGCTTCTGGTATTTTGAAAATGAGGTAAGCTCAATTATCAACACAGGGCTCCTCTCATGGGTCTGTCATCACACAGGGTCAGATGGGAGGGAGAGGGAGGAAAGGGAGACCCCTGTGCCTGTGCTTTGATACTACAGGATTATGGTCACAGTGGCATGGAATTGTAAGCATATTTTAGCCTGCACTGTGTGGAGGCCAGATGTGGTAGTCTGTGATATAGTGAACTATTTTGTAAACTTCAAACAGGGAAGCACTGTGATCACAACAGACAGTTGGCTCCAGAGTATCTCTCTGTGCTGGTTGAAGCCTTAAGCGGCGATGGAACTGGGACCATTTATCCAGCAGGGATGTTGGTTGTTACAGTGGATACTGCAGTCTTGTAAAATTAACGTACTTAGAAACTTCATGTTTCACCTGAAAAAGCAAATCATTGTCTAAGGGTGCATTTATTACCAGTCATAGCGTTAGTATCAGGATAGACAGCCCTGTGGTACACTGGTTTAAGTTCTCAACACATGTCTGCACTGAGAAACCTCTGGATTACTGGCATTTATTCTTTTATTTACACACAGTCCGTCTTACTTTAATCCTTATTCTTGTAATGAATTGAGTGTAAGTTAATAATATTATGGAAATTAAAAGGAGATCATAATCAGATTGTAGTCAGTTATATACTGGAAGACTGTATACCTCTCTTAGTTGTTCTAAAAACAATTTGTATGACCAGGCAATGTGGCAGGAATATATAATTTAGTAAAGCTATAAATAAAATCTACTGACAAACTATGAATATAAATCTACTGGTTCATTTGCTCATATGATCATATGTAGCTCCTGTTATTTATTTAATCTTGGTTAGCTTAAGATTCAACCACTTTTGCTCTAAATTTTTTTAAAATTCTCTTCATTTAGCTTGACAGTGATTTACAGTGATCTATAGTGGTGTTTCACATAAACATCAGTACAATCAGACTTTTTTGTGCAACAAGTCGCATTCTGCTGGTGATTAAAATGAATGTAAGCTCAGGGAACTACCACATTTTTCATGGTTTATGTTTACAACAGTGGAGTCAAACATAAGGCCTGAGGGTCAGAATCCGCATGGCAAAAACGCCAATCCCACCAAACAACTTTAATAATCTAATGGAGGACATAGATATTAGAGTTTAACCTTATTTTACAGCTATTTATTGCTTTTCTTACTGATAAAAAAAACCCTTCATGCTTATTTATAGTATACCAAAGGAAATAAATAAGAGATAAATGGCAGAAAAATGCCCGTTTTTCAGTGTCCTCTATAAAAATGTCTGTTTTTAAGTCTATAGTTTAAAAAAAGAATTTCTGGGAATGAACAAAACCTTTCTGTTGAAAATTTATAGGATAGTCTAATTTAGTTTTACACATTATTTTTCTTAGAATTCAAGCCCAAAGAGTCATGCTAACAGTTTTTTTTTTTACTACAGTAGAATTTCTTTGTCATGTAGAAAAACTCAAACTTACTGTTGAAATTTCACTTTTTTTTCTTAGATTAACTTATCTTTACATAGACAGAAAGGGGGTGGGGTGGGGGGGAGTTTCACTGGTCCAAATGACTTAAGATCTAATTGGGCTGTATGTGGCCCACAATATAAAATGAGCTTGACATCCCCGGTCTACACTTTTGCTGCTCTGGCATTTTAGGTCACTCAAAATAGAGGCTTCTGAAAATTCTGCTGAACCCATTTTTTGTTTAAAAACTCTGAGGATGTGTTTTCGTGCGGACGCTTTTAAAAATGATGATACAGACACACAGCTTCTCAGTTGTGTCTCATCAGACAGAATGTCTGCATGTATTTTCCTTATTTAACTTTCCTGTGAAATGACCCTTTTTGGGTAGAAAACAAGACATCACCACTGACTACTAGTGATAACTTCAACACATATAAGAAAACTTTTCCAGACATTGCCAACCTTTTTGTCTTTACTAGCGACAGTTAAATTGTGCATTTTGCCACTTTAACTAATGCCTATATGTGTAAATGAATTTCATAATAGTATGGACAGGCGTTATTTTTAGAGCTGTTTTAACTTGCCGTTTGTTTGAAAATGGAATAAAGTTGAAAATAAAATAATTCCTAATGAAGTACTAATAGGAGTGGAAATATTGAAAAAAATGTATTAAAATAAACTGGGATAAAATATTGACACACTTATCAAAATTCTTAAACCGATGTGTGGGTTTATGCATGGGTCTTGACGCGAGGGGGGACGGGGGCAGAGGACCCCTTGCCATGGTGACGCAGTAGGCACCAGAGCTGTTTGGGTTCCAGTCTGTCCTAGGAGCCGCCTGCCGTCTCCTTGCTTCCTTATCTTAATGAGCATTAACCGTTTCTGCTCTGTGTCAGCTTTGCAGCTTCAAGGAAGGGACAGGAAGAGAGAGAAAATAGCAAGGGAGTCTGAATAAGAGAGCAAAAGAGATAGCGAGGGAGAGAGAGAGAAAGAGGGCCTCTGATAGAAAATTCCTGACAGCTGATAAGAAGAAGAAGGAGATCCAGTTTACTGCACAGATAGGGCAGGAATGTGCGGCCAGATGATGATGACTGGGTCCATGACTACATTGCCCCTATCTGTGCCTGCCAGGACACATCACCACTGACTGCCTGCTAGTTAAACTATTTTTTCCAAGGAAAACACTGGATTTGGTGTACTCCTTCATGACTGTGCCTTTACTGTCTCTCTGACTTTTGCACTACGATATTACAGACATATAATTATGCTATTGCCGTTTTGCTGCGCAGTTTGTCCAAAATTGCTATTTTAACTGTGTCGTACACCTCGTAGCCGAGACTGTATGTACAGCTACACTATATTGCGGTGCATAAAATATCCATACATGGCAGTTGTCTAATTTTAGTACGATCACAATTCACCACAAACGCCAGGGCTAAATGAACCTCTACTTAGAAACACACAATTTCATGTGAGTTATTGGTCTGCTACAATAGCAACAAATGGACATAAGAGGAAATGAAATCCAGCTCAGACAGTGTGGAGCATGGCCAGGCAGCCAGAGAGGGCATTTTAACTGTGCTACTGAGCTCCCAGCTTTTTAATTTACAATAAATCAAAGTGCATAGATGTACCCAAAAAGGCCTGCTTAGATGCTGTCTCTGAGTCAGAGACGGAGAGAAAGAGCGTGCTGAAGCAGATTGTGTTAGTGGGAGCCAGGGTTGTATGTGGATCAGACTCCCGCTCAGCTGTCTCCAGAGGAAATCAAACAAGCCTGTGCGGTTCATTATTTCGTCAGTCGACTCAGCGGCAGAGAGCACTGGCGACACAGCCATTTACTGGGAGTCTCCACTGACCCCGCTTAGTGTGGCTACAATCACAGTAGCCAGTCAGCTGGAAGAACTAAGGATTCACTGACTTAAAGTATTGCCGTTGATTTATTTCAAAAGCAAATCCATGCTGTGTTGTGTTCTCTCACTAAGACAGGTTTTTCAAGCTTTTGGTGTGTACACTTAACTTGGAAATAGAGTGAGACTCTTTCTCCAGTCACTGCCCACATACATCCCTGATGTGAGCATTAAAAACTGTGTCTTTAGACGCCTATATTTGGAAAGAAAATGTGAAGTGGGGGAGGGTCTGGAGGGTCAGGTTGCCGCTGTTTTGTTCTACTGTTTGAATACAAAGTCCTGTGTTGTGACCCCATTGCCAGACTATCAGTAGACTTAGAGTCGACAGGAAGCAGAAGCACACATACACAGCGGACCAGTACTCAACATGTGAACTTCAATCACCTCACCTTTCCACTGAAGAGAAAAGTTGAGAACAAGGAAACATGTAATGAGGCACGTTCTCCTGCATATCATTATTTTATTTTTTTTAAAGATAAAATCCAACAGGATATATATTGTACCTCCCCTTCTAATGAAAAAACTAAGGGTTGTCTGTAAGTCAGACCAGGACTTGTTGTATGTGCTAATATTAACGTGGCAACACAAGTATTTCAAAGAATAGCGGGATTCGGGATATTTTTCCATCCTTGCATATCTCCTTTTGTGAACAGAAAGCTCCTGACAGCTATCTACCAGCTCAGACGCCAGTCTGCACAGTGCTATCTCCTTCATCACACTGGGTGTGATGAAGGAGATAGCACTGGAAGCGCCTACTGCCTCATCGTGTGCAGTCACGCCTGACGGTATGGGTGGGGTTGAGGGTTGGGGGGGTAAAAGGGGTGCAGAGGGGTGGAGGGGAGGATTCAAAGATGGCTAGACAGTTTGCAATCTGCTGTGAGAAACCCACAAGAAACATTCAATCAGCTGGTGTGCTAAAGACATGATGGCACCAGGACAGCGCCAGCCAGGCACAGAGCTGGCCAGAAGCATAGGTCAGAAACGTTATCACCAGGCCTCCAGTGACATGCTAACTCTGTCTCCATTGTCAGGGTCAGGTCATTTGTTTTGTCTGGGAATGAATTATGACCAGCACGTCAACTTGATGGTGGTGGACAAGCAGGTTTGGGTGGATCATGAAACACATTATCAGCTTTAGACAAGAAACATATTTTCAAGTGACAGTAGTGTTTGGAGCCAAAGCATCGACCATTAATTAGTGACCAATTAGATAAATTAGTACCAAGACAGGGTTTCAAAAGAGCAGAGGGGCTTTGAGAAGCAATAATAGAAAGGGTGTAAGCACTCCCAAATAAATAGTTTAGAAACCATCATCTTTGATATATCAGTAAGAACACTGGAGGAAATAGAGAATTCTCTGTACACAATAGACAAAGTTGAAAACCAATACTTATTATCCCCAAACCATTATCAGTGAACATAATCCACGATTTCATCCACAGACAACTTAAAGCTCTACCAGGACATAGACAAAAAAAAAATCATATATAAACAAAATTGAAAAACAAAATTCTCTCATTGTGAGCAGCATGTGTGTAATCTGTGAGAGTGAGGTAGTTCATTAAGAGCTGCGGGAAGTACAGTTAACTGTGTATCTGCTAACAAATAACTGGCTTTATCACAGCGACGGTGGTATTTGAAAGTCAGCCAGACCTGTAGAGCCAAAACTGTCATATTAATTATTAACAGTTTTAAATGTATTATTGCTTTGGTAATTTGTACTTTGACAGAAAACACTGAACCTGGATGTCTCGGGTAAAAACAGCAGTTTTCGTGGTTCATGCAGCAGCATTATAAGGATGTATATTTCTATGACAAAACATTTTCTCTCAGCGTAGTTATTGATTTCACAACACCACTGGGGGCAAATTCATGCATTCCAGCTACATGTTATTAAACCTATCCAGCAAGCTCACAGATCACAGCGACATCTTGTTCTTCATTCCTTTGGTGTGCCATAAAAGGGTGTATGTTTGTGTTGGTATTGGCATGAGTCCTTGTCTGTATTTGCGAGTGTTTCTGCCTTTCAGAAAGCACACTTGATCATGATTGTGTAACTCTGCAGTACGAAGGCAAGGAAATTAAAAGCAGATGTGGCCTCTTCAGTCAGGAATATGGGGAGGGGGTGGGGGGTTATTGATTGCTGATCCTTTGGTATGTTTGGGCTATCAGCAGGGTTCTAAGGGCTAAGATGATAAAATTAAATGGTAGGGGGAAAGCTGAGGTCAGAGAGAGGAGTTGTTTTAACTTTCCTATTTCTTTAGGACATTTGACATAAAAAAAACAAAAAAACAATTTCAAATGAAGGCTGTGGCTACTAGCAAAGTTTCCAAACACAAAGACACATTTTAAACACTACAGTAATACCTTTGTGACTGTTCTCTTTTAATCCTAGTGACTCACACCCATACCTATGCCATCCAAAGCCACACACGCGCGCGCACGCACTAGCTCATCCACCTGTCAGTACACTGTACACAGGAATTTGATATTGCAGGAGGATAATCTGATACTCCCTGATACTCCTCACACATGGCACATAGATGATCTCAGAGCAAAAGGAGAAACAGCAATGCTTTGAGACACGTTTTATCTATGGCAGGTTGCAATGTGAGAGAGAGAAAGTTTCCTTGTGAATGTAGGAATGCAAAGTATTCTCCACAATGCCACACTGCTGCAATTACTCCAGCGCCTGGTGATGGGCCAAGACAATGAGACGACAGCTTGTGGCGTTGACGGGGAGAGCAGTTCGACTCCCATCTCTTTTCTCTGTAATGTGGGCCCTTAGTAGACTTATCTACACGGCAACTTTGGCTTCAGCCTTCTAAGTTAAGCTCTAAAGTTAATCTGATATTCATATCTGTTGGTTTAAAATAATAATAAACCTAACACTGATTCTTTGATGCTTTGTATAAGGAGAGATTTGTATTTAGACACTGGATGTTCTTCTCTCTCATGCCGACAGCTAGTTTTGACTTTCTTGGCAATTAGCAGGCGCAGTTCTGCTCTGTGAAAAGCGACAAAAATGAAAGAGGCGAGATTAGCCAGACTCGGGGAGAATGAGGGATGTGGGAAGGGAGCTTGCTGTTGCCAGAGTGTCTGCCTCTCCGGGCCTTGTCTAATGCCGCCAAGGGCCGTCTGCCCTCCCGCCGCTGTTATCAGCTGGCTCAGCAGCGGCAAAGAAACGGCTAAACAAGGCACTGTTTATCTGTGCTGACTGTATTCACTGCACATCCCAGCCGCTGGGCTGCGGCACCACTCAAATCTGCCCAGCTCTGCAAAGAAAAGGTCGACAGACCTGTTCTCACCAACAGTCTGCATAGAGGAGCCAGGGAAGCAGATCAATAGGCGATAGTATTCCAGCTCTGGCGGCTCAGCACACCCAACAACCCTAACTCTTTATCCCAGCTCCTTTCAACCATTCATGTCAACATAGCAGATGTAAACTCCCCTGTGACTTAAAAGTTTTGAGCCATGTGTATCCGGTGCTGCACTGCTGAAGGAAAGTGCTCGCCCCTCAATCAAAATTAATGTGGTTAATTCATTTCTACTGACTCATTCAGCAAGTTGACGTGGCCATCAGACCATGATCCAGAGATGAGCACTGTGTGTTACAACCTTTACACTCATGTCAGCCTAAGTGGTCATCATGTTAGTGTACAATTATCCTACAGGGTAGCTTTTCTAACACTGTAACTTTGGTTAAGAGAATGAAAAGAGTTGTTTACTCCCTACCTTTTTTACTAGAACTGGATTGAATTCGCATCGCTTCGGTTTCATTTTTATGATTTGTTTTGAAAATGATATCCTAGACCTAAATGAATTTTGTATGTTTCTTGAGGCGCATTTCCTAATGAATACCTCAGGCATAAACATTATTTGCTATACTGAAAAGATGCTGACTGAATCGTCTGCGTGTAGCAGAGCGCTCATCCTGTACTCGACTCACAAACACAGAATCTAATGCAGCATGCTAGATGTCGTTACCAGTCATACTGGAATGCTAGCAGTGTTTTCAATAGATTTCGAATTTATTTGTGGCGTCTGGGTGTGTCACAAAAGGCACATTCTCTTAAATTAATTTTTAAATTATACCATGTAGAAGTTTCTCCTCTGCAAATATATTTTATTTGCCAAGTGCTTTGTGACAAATAAATAACTTAGTAATATAATGATCTGCCTTTCTACTCAGTCTCATTTTAAGGATGAATTCCAACTCCATAATTTTAGACTGTGGCTGGGAACAGGAGTCCTTAATATGCTCCGCAGCCTCAGTGAGGACGATGTAGTGCTTCTGGTTATAGTGGTCCTAATGCTCACAACAGATCTCCAGAGCTGAAGAAGGACTACTGTCACCAGTTCATTCAATTCAAGGCAATGATTGGAAAGGGAGCTGAATGATATCAAGGACCTGAAAAGCAACCTGGCCAGCAAACCGCCAAGGAGAATAAATATGAGATGGGAAGTGCTGGGGGTAGCTGCTTAGCTTCGACTGAAGTTTCTAAGAACTAGGAGACTGTCCAGTTGTAGTTTGATAGATTTAATTCTAGTCTAAACATTTGTGTCTCACACTTTAATTAAAAATAATTACCATATATTTAATATATATGTATGTATATATATATATATATATATATATATATATATATGTGTGTGTATAAGGAAGTTAGGACGGCTGACCCCTCAACAGGACAATGTGTTCAGAGGTGTTGACTTAAAACTGCCCAGACTCTAGAGTGGCTTTTGCCCTGTCTTTTGGCTGACCTATCCCAAGTGCTCGCCGCAGGAAAGATCAGCAAGACTCCTCGTAACAACTCAATGCGAGACCCAACACAGTGGGAGTTCTTGGATCCTGATACTCCCAGGATCCTTGGTGGCAGAATATGCTGACTTATCAACACCACTTGAAACACACATTTGAAATTCTTGGAGACTGTTTGGTGTTTCCATGTCAATCAGTTTCTTGACTGCAGGAGGCATCAGCATAGATCTAAAGTAGCTTTATGTCTGTGCAACGGATGAAGTAGAAGTCTTGTCCAGTACTGTTTAGTGGGACTTTCTTTCTATCTTTCCTTTCTTTAATGTATTGCTACAATAAATAAAGCAATATGTAGTGTTTATCAGATGAGTTAGTTATTGTGGTTCATATGTATGAAAAAGCTAAAAAATTATAAAATAAAAACGTAGGTTTATCAGTGAAGAAATATTCTGGGCAAGACTGATTGTCAACTGATTGTTACTGCAAATATCTAATCAGGTAATCGCATAGCAGCTACTCAGTACATTTAGGCATGTAAACATGGTCAAACTGTTTACACTTTGGGACCCTTTGTACCAACTGAGCATCACTGTTGATGGTGATTCTTAATTTTTCATTCATTTGACACGCTTTACAAACCCCTTCTTCATCTCATAATTTTTGGAAAATGTAAATAAGGGCACAGCCATTCTGCAGGTCCAGAGACGATACATTTGGGTGAGGAAACTTCTAGGCTGTGGTATTTGTGGCTTTACAGTTTTATAGCGTTAGTAGCAAGGTCATGGTATACTTATCACACCAGTCTCTAATTCAGACCTGAACACAAGAATAACGACACTCAAACTCAGTTCAGCACTACTTTGTTCCCAGTCTTTTCACGTGTTTTTAGCAATTGTTTTTCTAGTGAGCCTAATTTGTCTGACTGATTTGAATGTCTTTGTCAGACTCCATGAGTAAACACAGAGCAGAGCAGAGTTAGTTAGGGGGAAGTTACTTAGTTTGTGTTTACAAAGCAGACAAAACAGTCCGGGCGCTTTATTTATGAATACTTGATCATTTATTTAAAAAATAACTCACATTAGCGGTTTCTATGGTAATGCATCATTTTGTCTTCGAGAAATTTGTTCAATGTTAGGGCCATGCCTGGAAGTTACTAGCAGCGTGTCTTGGGCAAAAGTTCGAAGAACCATACTAGAGTGGATGAGCTTACTGACAGTCAGATAAAATGCAGTAATTTTATGTAGTTTACTGGAAACCTGGTGCCCAAGCTAATGTGGTACAATCACCTTGTCCTTGGACAATTATACACACTGACCATGATGCATAATGTCTGCACAAAATGACTAGTTACTGTTACTATTTGTGTTTTTTAAGGGTTGCTAGGTTACAAGAAGTACATGTCTACATGGTTTACAACCATTTAAATTATTACTAATTACCCAGTTTTCCTGCAGCAGCAAAATCATGCAAAGTACAGCTGCCAAAAACGACAAACCCACCTCCACATTGTATCTTTTTAATCCCAAAACCTCAAATAGCTTCAGCAAATAAAGGTTAGCGCTCATCTTTTGGATGAGTTGAGCGAGAGACTTATGATTGCATCAGAGTGCTTAACCCTTTGTTGTTGTTATCGTTGCTGTCATTTTATGTTCTCGACAGTAGGTGTCTAAACTGTTTCCAACTTACCAAGAACCAGCACATACCAAATCCTCCTCTTAGCATGCAGATTGTGAAATTATTAGACTAAATGTTGCTGTTTCTTACTTTGCAAACTTTCTTTTCCCTTTTCAAAATCATCAGTAACTCAATATGTGAGAGGATATATGTTGTTCATGAACAATGGGTTGCATGTTTAAGATGGATGTAGTTTCAGGGTTTGAAAAGGGATGTGGAAGAGTCTTAAACCTGAATTCTTTCTCTTGGACAGCAGAGGATGGCTTATCTGCTGGAAAAACATAGTCAAACTGTATGGAAGTCAATCAGAAAACCCCCCTCGGCTTCATTGCTCCATGATCTGAGTAAATATTGATAAATTGATGGTCTCAGTCGCTAGTTTCAAGTCTTAGTGATACAACATGATGTTTATTTTGTAAAATATGGTCCCCGCTAAACTCAAAAGGCATAATAAAGCAGGTATTGCTTTTGGACAGGCCTACCATATAACGTATTAGTCATTATGCTACAAACATGCAGCGTTTCTTGGTTTCTCAGTCACGTCCATCCCTTGCTAAACCATATCTGGTTTCAACGCATCAAGATGGCAACTGGACTTCAAAGTGGACTTCACAAACCAATGCTTTATGTCACGCTCAATACATCTTTTATATAAGTATACATACTCCATACACCTAAACTGAACTCCACACTTTATCAGTCCAGTCTGGTAGTATTTCTCCAGCACCATGCTGTGCTGTCTTCTCCAAATTGTGCCGACTCATATCTGTTTTGGGGGGTTTTCTGAAGTTTTTTTTGCAGAAGTTTAATATTGCCAGTGCTCTCAATCATCTCTGTGTGGATGTTGCCCGAGTGACACAGTGGGTGTCTCTGGATCGGGCTAAAGAGAGGAGGAGGGCTTATTTTTACCGCTGAAACATTGGGTTGCAATCACTGGGAGAAAAGATGGTTCTAATTACAGATCTCTTTTATTCCTTCTCCCTCTCTGTCTCTGCATCTCTCTCTTTCTTCCCATCTCAGTCTACCATTCTGCTTTCTGTGTTTTCATCCACCCCTCTAATCAATAAGCTGGAATGTTCTCCATTTAAAATTGCACATGGCATATTTTTAAGTATAGAGCAAAAGGGACACTTTTAAAGGGTGTTGTGTCTGACATTAATGCTTGGAAAACTGAATAACAGAAGTAAAGAGGGTGGCGGGTCCTGTGCAGCTCTCATGAAACAACATCTGCAGCAGCACACCAGGCCAATAATAATGTTGTGTTTAAGCGATAATGCCTGTTTTTTTAAGTGTCAATCTGTGATTGCGATGTACCGTTGTTAACTGTGATAGCCGAGTGTATGTTATGAAAAATAAGTTGCTGTTGTTCAAGCGATGGTCAGCATTGTGTGGACCACCAGATATGTCGAAGTGCCTCCAGCGGCATATACCCACACATGTCTGGCAGCTGTAACTGTATGGTAAAAAAGTTACATTCATGCCAAACTAAACCCACAGACAAAGATGGCGGATTAGAGGCTTCCAGGTCCTACAAGGATCTGGTTAAAAGCTCTCCTGCATGGAGGATGACTGGGGGGAAAAGGGTGGAAAGGGAAAAATCAGAGAACCAGCAGTGAAGGAGGAAAACGAGTGGGGTGGCGAGGGGAGAGGTAAAAGGATTGAGGTGGAAGGATTTCTCTGGAGAAGAAAGAGAGGGGGAGTGCAGGATTAGAGGCTAAGAGCAGTGTGAAGAAAGGGATCAGAGGCGGGGGAGTGAAAAGAGAAAAAGAGACATAGCAGAAGGGAAGGAGTCTGCATCTGCCAGCAGTCCGTGGCTGTCAGTGGCAGGGCCTCTCTCCCAGCACCGGGGGCTCCAGGGCTGTGGCCACATAATGAAGGCTTGTTTGAGTTCACATTCAAACATCACAGAGAGCGCCTGGAAAAACAGTGCCCCACGGGCTACTTTTATTAACCCAGCTAGTGTTCCCAGCCTTTAACCCTGTTCCTAAAGTCTTCGTCATATCGAGTCTGGAACCTTTACCAGTTTGAGCGTAGCTCTGTAGGCACTGGAGACTCTCCCCTGTCTCCTGACTGTGAGAAAATTAGCAAAGAGCTTTTCACAAGCACAGTTAATTGAGAACGATACTGTTGCACAAGATCGGGTTTTAGCGCTACACTCCTGGCACTTTCTGTCTCATGCAGAAGCTTCGTCGGCTGCTCTTGCTGTTTGTCTTGTCTCTCTCTACCTCTCTGTCATAACACGCACAAGCCCGCTGAATGATGGCCCTGCGAGATTCACAGGGGAGGATATTTGACTCAGGATTTTCCGATAATAGGATTTGAAGCATGCTTGCAACAGATAGTGGTTTTGTGGTGAAGGAAAGGAATACGTGATCCTGCTTCTGTATGTAAATACAGCAGTCGTTTATGACAGCAGTGTTAAACTGTATTCCTGTCGCTGCTATTAAGATGATTTCATTCTTTTTTTATGGTTTGAACAGCAAACCAAGCTGGAATTGACTTGTTTGAGTTTGGACTCCTTCATGAAGAAAGGAGAAGTTTCACAGAACAACCTGGACTTGTAATCTTTAAAAAAAAAGAAAAAGAAATCCTCCGTCAGCTTGACACAGTAGGAGAACATAATGAAAGACATAGAAAATCAAGGGGGCTTTCTGAAATCCAGCATGGGATCTGAGTCTCCTCGGTTTTTTTGTCTTTGTTTTTGCTAGGGTTGCCTGTTTGAAGGGGCCGTCAGTCACAAATCCCCTTAAAACCCCCTGGAGTCACTGAGGATGTATCAGGCCCCTGGATCTGCTCTGTGCAGGGCTGGTGACGGGCTCTAGTCCGGAGCCAGCCAGGGGGAAGAGGACAGCTACTGTGAGGGCGCCCGGAGAGCCGGGAGTCACTCAGCCACAGAAACCCTGTGTTTGTGTATGGAGCGCAGTGCTCTTATCTCCCGCCTGTACTGACGCCACACTCTTCCTGTTTCAAATCTTTACTGCTGATTTTCTCTTCACTCTTGCCTCAGCCCCAGCCAGTCCTGTTGTTTTTTGGTGTTCTTGTTCTTTTCAGTGGAGATTAGATAGAGCTGCTCTGGCGACATAAGAGACAGAAGCATAGCTGGTTTGGATGTGAGCTAATATTTTGTGCTTATCACGAAATAATAGCCTGTTCGGGGCTTTTAAAGAATGTCCTAATTGTGCTTAATCCTAAAATGTCTGTGATTAAATTACATGTTAAAATTTGAACCAAAAAAAAGTGTGTGTTCTGCTTTAGAGATGCCTGCTCAGTTGCAGAAGACTCCACAGTGGAAAAAAGAAGTCTTAGAAAACAAGTTGCATGCAATTTCCTGCTTTTTTCTGAAGGTGCTTGAAGTGAAGTTGTAACAATGACACAAATGCAACTGACATACAGTAAAACCTCCAGATTATGGGTTTATTGTACAGGTGCAAATGGATTTCAGTACAACATCAGCAATTCCACTGACTAAGAAATTATTTTCTCAACCCGTTAAAACTGACATAAACTCTTCTATGGTAACTATTTCTATAAATCCAGGAATAAGGGACGGCATATTTAAAATCTTTTTCCTAGTTCTGTTCTGACTCTTCGGACATATATTTGTGAAATATTGTGAGGGTAAAGGCCCTCAATACCAGTTATGATTTTTACACAAGCATGTGCAGAGATAAGAAAATCAGAGATCCATCCGTCCACGCCATTTCTAAAACCTATAATCCAATATCAGTACACAGAGACTCAGCATTAATAATTAAAATAATCCATTTGTTTTTAAACAACCAATCAATTTCTTAAAGGCTTTTTTTTTTTATAATTTTAGTTATGAACCTGCTGTTTTACTTATTTTGACTCCTTGAGAACGGTCTGTAGTGTATCACATTCGAGGGGTTAAACATCTTCAGTTTGACTCTGTTATTTTTGGAAATAAAATAAATGTTAATTACAGTTTTCTGTTTCACTGTAAACCTGTTTTACACACCTGACTAAAACACATAAAGTTGGTCTCGATTCATCGTGAAAAATCTCTCCAGCATATAGAATAAAAGGCAATTCTAATGGATAGTTTAGTCCATAATATTTACACAAATCACTTTTGGGGGGTTGTGTCAGGAAAGGCATCCAGAGTGAAAAATCTGCCAAATCAAACATGTGGAGCTACCTGCTGTGGTGACCTCTTGTGAGTAAGGGAGCAGCAACTCCAAGTAGCCAAGTTTACTTTGTAATATTAGCACTCACCTTTAAACAGACCTGTTCAGAATCTAATTTGTTATTTGATCCCTTCTTATTTTTTGCCTCTTTTAAATGCATACCTTACAAACAGCTATGGTAAAGCTTAATATATGCTTCTTTGGTTTGGTGCATCAACACAAAACCAAGATGGTTTGTGATACCGTCTTGGTTTTGTGGTTCTTCTCTTTCAATGTAGTATTAGCTGCCATGTTTCATTGTTAGTGCTATAATTAGTTACTTTCAATAAACAGACAATGCTCAGACAAATTGCATAATTTTAGGGGTTTACAGGACACAGCAGAGTAGAAAAACCAAAGTGAATGCGAACAGAAACATGCGCACACACATACACAAATACATGACTGGAATAAAGGATTTTATGTGCGTTTTAGGCCACTTTACATCCTCACATTACAGCTCCTCTCAGGCTTTGAGTGTTGTGCTAAACCTGAGGTCTTGTGCAAATTGTATAGCTATCAGTGATCTATAAATTAAAACCAGTCTGAGAAAATTGTGAATGATCTCTGGATCTCTGGACTTAAATAATAAAAATTGTTTAGTTGACACTTACTGCATCCTCTAAGAGGAGATCTGAAAAGTATGCAGGATGCAGCTGACAGTTCTGGCTGTATACATGTATGAGTTATATAGTGTCCATTAGTGAATGTGCACCTTGGGTATAAACCAGTCTGGCATGCTACACGTGTTAGTTTCACAAACTGAAAATTGTATTGATACAATTAATGTTTGTGGTTGGCAATGTTACCTTACCTAACAGAAGTGTAAGCTGGATAAATAAATAATAAACTTGACAATTAAAACTGTAATTTAGACTTAAGCTGGTAAAAAAAAAAATACTACTTAATAAAAGTGGTTAAAGATGTTCTTATTATAATCCTGGATATTTGACAGGAAGGCAAAAGTCTCTTTGGTGGAGCTGCAAAACATGTTCATATCCTGGAAAAACACTGGTATGTGGAGCATGGTGTGACTCTTTAAATGAAAACAATGTATACTTTAAGAAAATATATGCATTTTAAATCCATGCATTACACAAAAAATGATATTGCACAAATTGTGCACAAACCGGTTTAGTAAGTGTGGGAAGTGTCTATTTTTCATCTCCTGCTTTACAAAATCAAAAACAGCCATCTAAAATACATAAACACTGAAAGAGCTGCCTAACAGTCCTCTGCTTGGTATTTTCAAGCGTCACTACCAGTCTTCCTCTCCCTTGTCTGGCCTACCCGGCTGCCTGGATGGCTGATTCTGATGGCGCCAAGCACTCTGCTACTCTGCCGTAATCAGGAACAGTGAGGGGCAGTCTCTATCACAGAGAGTTTCTTTCCCTTTCCTTTGTTTTCCACAGTTTCCTTCCTCGTTTTCTTAGATATTCTCTCCCCCTGATGTAAGTCCAAACAGAGGCCTATTTAGAAAGTAAACAGATGAATGAGGGGAGGTTCTGAGCCTGGCGTCCGTGGAGTCAGGCACTGAGTGGAGACGTCTCGCTCCACCCGCCCTGTGCTGACACAGCCTGTAAATATACAGCATGACAAATGGCATGGCTCTGCAGCAGTCCCCCGACCAATCTCTGGCAAGCAGGCCTGATGCCGGAGAGGCTAGCCGACAGGCCGTGTCTGATTCACTGTCACAAGAGACACATTGTTTATGGGACAGAGAGACACTGTAACACAAATACTAATACCCCTAGAGTGGGTGACACATTGGGAAATCCCTTGGTTTGTGGCTCCAGCATTGGCCTCAAGGAGAACATTGCAAGGAGAAGTTTGTTGCTTCTCCTTGCTGAAAAGTGTCCTACACTGCGTGTCCTGCCTTGCACGTATATCCTGATGATAATTCACCGTGCCCAATTTTTTGCCCTGGCCTTTTCGCCTTGCTCTAGTTACACCAGCTTGGCTTCCGATCCTTGGCTTTCCACAAAATATTTCTTTGCTCGACTGTGACTGGAAACATATATTTTCACCATAGCAAATTTATTTTCATGCTTCTCTCAAAGGACATCCTCTCAGGGAATATTCACCTTGGGAGAGCTCAAACAACAGTTTTTCTTCCTGTTTGTCTCAGTTTTTGGCAAAAACACTGGCTATCATGCATATCCTAGCTCCGTGATAACTCAATAACTAAGTAAAAGGCCACACATAGAGATGTTGATGGATTTGATGGATCATTGTGGAGGAAAAGTTTAGAGAAAGGAATTTCTTTGGGGGTGTGTGGGGGGTGCAGGGGGTGGAGGCCCATGGAGGGAAAAGGCTCCGTTTGACCTCTAAGGATAGACCTGCAAACTGAAACGACCACCCTATTTCCGGCCATACTCTCTACCAGGATTTCCTTCCCATGTCCAGGCCCAAATCTACTGAAGCACCAGGGACATGGGCCACAGTGGGCCACCTATTGTGAGCTGGCTCACTAGCTGAGGTCACACAGGGAGCCTGTGAGCGCCAGACTGGCAGGCGATCCATGGTTTCCTCCAAGATAGGAGATCAAGTAAATCAGAGTTAGGAGCCGTTACCCTTTAAGAGTCCTAATGACCACTGCTCCTTCCCCCCACCACGCGGCTATGTCTGCGATGTGGAGCATTATGAGGATGGTATTTTGTGCTATCATCCATTTTTCATCGACTGGCTCTCCTTTCAGCAAACATGATATCATCCTGGTATCATGGCTAACTTAATGCAGCCAGTATTAGTGTTGTGTTATGTAGCATTAGCATATAGACTGGAGCTCCATTAGTCATGCCCTGGACTTTTGCCCCACATGGATACTGTGTTACCTCTTAAGAGGATCCATTTTTCACAGGCTGCCATGGGCTATAAAGACAAGAGACAAACCAATTGATTTTAATTCGTTGGCAGTGTCAGGGGAGCCTGTTTGAATGGACACATGGAGATTCATCTCCCTAAGCACTAGTAACGACAAGACTATAATGACAACTATCTGATCGAGACCGATTTGCTGTTGTTCGAACAACAGAAACATCTTTGATGTTGTGCAAGTTGTTGAGCATTACACCTACCAGGACACCTTTAAAAACCCACCTGACATTTATTATTCTCATTTGCACATTGTAGCCATCTCCTTATAGATGTGTGCCACTGATCAGCACAAACTACAGAGTCACCCTCAGATCTGCAGATCTAAATTTCTTAGGTTGGATAATCTCAAATATTTGATCACAACAACTTATTTCACTTACAGGCTGCATCATATGCTGAGCAGATTCCCCACACTCTTAAAAATCAATTGTCATGGTTCAGTCAGGGTAACAAAAAGGAATTTGCCTTTCTTCCAAGTAACCACTTAAGAACAAGTGTGCTGGAACTCAGGTGTCACTCACTAAACCCATTAAGTCCAGATTCCAGTGGTGTGCTATTACCAAGCAAACTATCCTTGTTGCATAATTACATGCATTTCAATACACTCATTTGAAAATGTGATCAAAATCTGCGCAGTGCATCATCACTTACAAGAAATCTAGCCTTATTTACCACAGGATTTGTGCACATATGATGTTACCTGACTGTCAACGACAGGTGCAAAGACCAAGTTTTTGATCAAGCTGTACAGATGGCATCTTTCTTTGTAATCTTGAAGAATGATTTTGAACTCACAAATCCGGGCTAACGTCCACATTTCATCAAATGAGACAGAGTTTAGGTATAAATCTTTTCTCTTTCATCAGAGGACCACAGCTAAAAGAATGAATTCCATATGTTATGTTGCTGGATTTAATATGTTGGATTAAGTCCTCAGTATACTCTTAGTAAATCTGCAGTTACTCATTTGTTATGGAACATTAAATATAACTTATCTGCAATGTGTAGCTGATCTCTCGGTAGGTCAGTATTTTTACATTTTTGTTGCTATTCATTGTACTTCTCCTCAGGCTTAAAGGAGTCAAAAAATGTTCACTGACCTCCTCTCTCCCTGCTTTACTCTGACACCTGCACAGGTTCAACAAAGATACAACCAGTGTTGGGACTAACGCGTTATTAAGTAACGCGTTACAGTAACTACGTTATTATTGTGGTAACGAGCACGGTAACTAGTTATTATGCCAAAATCAGGAACGCGTTAGTCGTTACTGGGATTTAGATAGGGTCGTTACTCGTTACTTCGTGTGGTGGCTATCGCGGAGCTTCCACCACAGATTCTGTAACATTGGCAAGTGGTGGAGGCCAGCAGGTGGATGAGGGAAAGGGGACGCAGAAGGAAAAGAGACCCGAGGCGGCCGCCGGTCCAAGTGTGAACTGAACTTCAGGTAAGAAGTTGTGACCTGCAGTCTATCTGGGTCAGATATAAACCAAGTTTAGGTGGAGTTTATTTTCGTTATTCTGACTTTTTCCATACTGCGTACTAGCTAGCATGACGGAGTTTCTATACAGCTGGGTGGGTGCTACGAAGTTAATGATGTTGAACTTTATTTTGTTCATAAGTTATTAGAGTTGCCAACCGTCCCGTCTGGTATTCAGAGAAAATATTACGCGTTTCTTATTGAGGCGAAAAGGAACAGTTTGTCCCGTAATTCAGCTACAATGAAAAAGGCACAAAGCTGGAGTTATTCTGTCTTTACGCTGCACAGCTGCCTCTTCTTCTTTCATTCTCCCCCCTCCCTCTCCCGTTTCTACTTCAATCATGAAAACTGATCAATGATCAGCTGATCGGCTCTCTTGTTTGTTTATCTCCCACTTTGCGCCAGAAATAGGAAACCAGCCGATGTCGCGCTAAACAACAGCAGCACTTTTAAGCTTGATCAGCTGTTGTTAGAATTGATTTAATATTAATTTCTAGTATCAGCTGATGTTTGCTGGAGCCACAGCTGCAAAAAAGCTGCTGGTCATGATATCGGTTTGGTTATCTGGTGAGAGGGAAACATGAAGATGAAACCAGGAGATGTCCTTACTGAATCATCAGAGCTGAACAGGTGATGGAGAAACAGGTTTACCTTTTAGGTGACATAAATGAGTTGAAGGGAAGTTATGAACTGTTTCTGAGAGACAGATAACCCCAGGATCCTTTTTAGGTAGTTGACAGCTGGTAACTGTGCAGGTGCGGATCTAGCAAAGTTTTGCCAGGGGGGCCAGGTAGGGCATTAACACGGAGAGGTGGGCACAAAGAAATACTTTTCTTTCTTATTCTCATTTAAAATGTCTAGCTTTTAAAAAATAATTATCTCAATCTTACAACAAACGATTGATGCATATATACCATCAAAACAGTGTACATCACTGTCACAACAGTGTTTGTTTTCATTCAAAGGCTTTATGATTTTTCCTATAATGGTGGGCCAGACATTGAACCGTTCGATACAGTGCTTTCGGTTCGGTACGCATATGTATCGAACAATACAACATTTTTAATTTATTTTATCAACTTTCCTTCTGGCGGTGCTGTCTGTGTTGAGCATTCAGTGGATCTGCGCTCGACAGTGCAGCCTAGGCGGAGTAGTCGAACGCAGATTCACTGAGCGCAGGGCAAGCTAGCGAGACAGAAGTTAAGCTCTCCTTGCAACATGGCAAATTGAACCTCCCCCACCCTCATTCAGATCTGGCGTCTGGAACTATTTTGGTCTTCATGTGACGTATGACCCTGAAGGTAAGCGCGTCATGGACTAAAGTAAAACAGTATGTTGAATGTGCCAGCAATGCTCAATTACATGGCTGGGAACTAGTGCGTTAGCGCAGTTAGCTCGTTAACGTGTTGGCCTTCCAGCCCCACGCACGGGGCGATCCGCGGTAGCTGTTAACGGAGATTTGCCGTGTTGTGGCGTTAACCTCATTTCAGATTAATGCTGACAGCACTAGTGGGAACACAAAGAATATGACTGCACATTTACACCGACATCATCCTAGTGCAAAGACAATTGGAAGCAGACAAAAACAACAAGCACATTCTACAAACTTTAGCCGAGTCATTTAGACAGCCGTTAGCACATGATTCTCCTTATGGGGACCTGATATGTTTAATATGCTGCTGAGAGTATAGCCCAGAAGAAGCGTATAGTATAGCTTTTATTTTGGAAAGAGCCATTTCTCTGTAATAAACTCTCTTTTCCAAAGATGAGTGATTCCTCAATCAGATACAGGGCTCGCAAAATTGCTAGCCCGACGTCCGGGGGCTAGCGATTTTTCCAGTCGGGCTGCCCTGCCCTGCCTGTCGGCCTATCGTAGGAAGGAAAAATATATGTCAATGCTTTTGCATTCTTTCGGAAATGTAGCTAGGTAATTATGTCATTGGCATCGGTGAGCCACTGTCAAAATGTGACATATTGAAATAGCGTTTGAATTTGCGCTTGTTTTTTGTTTTCACTTTGCAATCGCGCGAACTGTGTATAGAGAGCGACAGCACTGATTGGTGAGTGATGATAATTTGCGCACCAATTCTTCTGACATCTTATCAATCGTTAGCTTACTATGCAAACATGACAAGTGAAATCTCCTGCAGCAAGCTTAAACATGTGAGAGGTTGATCGCGCAGAGAATCGCTGAGTGTTATGTGAGTGCGTGTGTAAAAGCAGCAGGATATATATTTTAGTTCTGCTGAGCCAAATAAGACAGGTCAGGGTGAAGAAGTGACAGCCAAAGAAAAGCTTACCACAAAATGGAAAAGTTATGACAAATCAGACTATAAGGCAAAAAGAAAGTGCAGCTTTATGGTTTCATGGACAAAAGAATTTCTGTGGCTGCAGGTGCGCATTCACTGTCAAAATAAAAAACGCGCACAAGATAAGAAGTTGCAACGTGTGTTTGCGTACATAAGATTTTCTGGAGGAGGACGGACATTTGTTTAGAACTCTTAAAGATGTCGAAGAAGCAAGCTCCTTTAAGCAATTACTTTGGTTTTCCTCCACCTCCAAAGAAATGTCAGAAGGAGTCCGAACCACAAAAGAAGCGCGTATTCTCGGAAAAGTGGTTGCAGGAGGTGAGCTGGCTTCAAACAAATGATGAACGCACAGAGATGTGGTGCAGAATGTGCCGTGAAAATTTAATAAATGACAAATTAATAAAAAGGCATGAACATTTTTTTTGTATCGAAAAAATATCGAACCGTGACACCAAAGTATCGAACCGAACCGAACCGTGAATTTTGTGTATCGTTGCACCCCTACTAGTAACTAGTTACTTTGAAAGTAACGAGTAACTTGAAGTAACTGAGTTACTTTTAAAAGAAGTAACTAGTAATGTAACTAAGTTACTATTTTAAAGTAACTTACCCAACACTGGATACAACAGAGGCACTTTACTTTTACAACCCCAGTCCCAAAAGTATTACAACACTACGTAAACTAATAAAAACAGAATGTAATGATTTTCCCAGAAACCCATAGTTTAAGTAGATCACACAAAACATGTCTAATATTAAAATGAAAAAATGCATAATTTTAATAGAAAATATTAGCAATGGGTGCTGTATGCAATTTAGTATTGTGTTGCTGAAATATGTAAAGCCTCCGGTCAAAAAGTTGTCATCTGACTGGGAGCATATGCTGCACTAAAACTTGTATATACTTTTCAGCATTGATAGTGTCTTTCCAGATTTATCGGCACTAATGCACCCCCATACCACCAAAGATGCAGGCTTTTGAACTCAGTGCTGATAACAAGTTGGATCTGTAGTTCAGAGGCCGCACCGTCCATGTTTTCCAAAGATAATTTTAAATTTGTAATCATCTGAACACAGAACAGTTTTCCACTTTGTCTCATTCCATTTGAAATGACAGCATCATGTCTGTTTTTAATGCAGTGCTGTCTAAAGGCCAAATGATCATGCACATCCAGTACTGATGTTCAGCCTTGCCACTTGCGCACAGAGATTTCTCTAGATTTTCTGAATCTTTTAATAAAATCCTGTAGATGAGATATTCAAAGTCTTTGCAATTCTATCTTGATCATTTGTAGACGTAGTTTTTTGCACATTCATGAATGTCTGTCAATCTTAACTTTTGATAAACTCTGTCTCCAAAATGCTCTTTTTATACCCAGTCATGTTACCGGCCTGTTGCCAGCGGTATCTTTTTACCTCTTTACTATTAAATATGTTGCACATATGTTGCTGAGATCTATTTCAACATGAACATACATATTTGTGTGCATTTAATATGTTTCCATGTTCTAAGGTGAATAAAATATTGGTTCAATCTTGATGAGGCCAGGACACAATCGGTGGCCTTTCTGCGTAAAACCGGAGGTTTCTGTCCAAACAAGTAAATCTTGAATGTGATTTTACAGGGAGACTGTGAGTCGGAGTAACGGATGGATTAAGCAGAAAGAGTGCCCTCTGTGCACCAGCAGGAAAAGACAGGGTAAAGAGAGACAATACAGGCTTCCTAAAAAAAACTTTGTCTCTTTGAACATGGCTGTTGCTTTAATATTGCCTGTTTTTCTTTAACAAGCCCACCAAACTTCAGTTCCATGTGGATAACCTAATGCCTTTGGAACTGTGAAGATATAAGGCCAAGGTTTTCCAATTAAGTCTACATGGTATGCTAGTTCTCCGACCACCCTCGGAGAGACAGAGCAGGCCTTACACTGTTTCATGATAGTGAAATGGTTATAATCATTATCAGCTCTGTGGTAGTGAGTGGCTCCCACTCTGTACAGGCGGCTCCGTGTCTGACCTGTCTGTGGTGTGACAAGGCTCTACTCAGAGGGTAGGGGTCAGGCAGTGTCTGCCGCCTCCGCTGAATATCTGCATGCCATTAACAGCAATGGCTCTGATGACATGTTCTTCCTGAACTGGCCCTGTCTGAGCTCCTTTGCTTCAGCTGGAGATGCCCATGGCCCGTGGTCTTGAGGCACTTGTCTATTTTGGGAGGTCATTTGGAGCCGGACACTTTGTCTCCCCAAAGCAGCCTGTCTCCTGATACTGCTATCAACTGCCGGCTTTTAACAGGGAGTCACGGCAATTTACTAGAGTGACGCCATGCGAGGCAGTTATCAGGACCCCGGCACGAGATTAGCTGGTTGGTCTTCTAATGAGCATCCTTGAACAGGGAAATGGAGGGGGAACACAATAATAACGCTATTATCCATGGTCCTGACAGAACAGGAAATACTATGTAAAGTGCACAATCTAGAAGAAAATGTCATTCATTTGTCAAGTTCAAAAATGAACAGGGGCCTTTGGGATTCAAACAACTTTCCTCACAGTCTGTGAACTACCACAGAAGAACTTGCAGTACTTTTCAGATTCAGGGAATAGTTCTTTATAATTCTGTAAAGACCTGGACTGAATGTATTTGAAATATGCGGACATTTGCATTTATGAAACTCAATTAATCGATCAGTATATTGACTTAACATTAATTTAAAAAACAAATTAAACTCATTTATTAGGTGTGAACAGAAAACATTTTTTGAGCTTTCCAGATCTTGTTTGTGTGTGCGTGTGTGTGTGTGTGTGTATGTATGTGTGTGTGTGTGTGTCATCGTGGACTGAATGAATTATCTTTCTGCGTTAGCCTCATGATAGAGTGGCGTCCCTTGCAGGGTGTACCCCGCCTCTCGCCCAGATTGCTGTGATCGGCTCAAACACCCCAGCGACCCCAAGCTGGATAGGGAAAATGGATGGATGGTTTGAGCAAAACACAGATATGATATAAGGGTTTTGTTACATTCTTTGATTAAATTAATGACAGTAATCAACAAACTACATTGCGAAAAAAACGGCAGCTGTGCCGTCCCACATCTGGGGTTCTCTGAGTTTTCCACATGGATCTGAAGTAAATGACTCAACTCACTAAACTAGTCTCTGCCGTTCAGTGTGGCAGCTGAAGTTTAAACTGGACTTTGTGGCCTGCCCAGCCCTTTTCTGGTTAAAAATAATAAAATGTGTCTGTAGCCGGGTGATGTCATACTTGGCATAATGTTTTATCATGGATTTTAGAAGGGTTAGATTTACCAGCATTCGGGAAACATTAAAAAGTAGAGTGGTTCGCACTAACTGCCTGTGCTCTCTGTAGTGTTTCCCATCTCACCCCCTCCCGACTTCATGCTGTAAACTCCTACTGTTGGTGTGCAGCACTGAAAAGAGATAAAAGAAAACCTTAAAGAGAGTATAAACTCAAACCATTAAACAGTGCATTTAGCAGGACTGGAGTTTGTTGTTCTCAAAGCAGTGCACTTACTTTTTTCATGTTTAAACACGGAATACTGAATTATAAGTAAGGTGGACAGAGACCATTTGCATGTGAATGCTATGCTAGTGTGAGTTCATGATTTCTTCCTGAAGTGTGAAAATCCACTTACTGCCAGTAGTTTTTGGCTCGAATCCTCATCCTCATCCTCCTTCATTTTTACGTTGCTCGTATGGATGGCCACGGGCAGTCCGGTGCAAAATTTATGAAGAAACATTTAAATGTATAAACTATAGAAACATATAGAAACATATTAAAAATACATGGCATCAGTTATGTTTTAATACATTTCAATGAGTGTGCTGTTAAGTGTGGGCTTGATGGAGGCAGTTTGCAACAGGAAAGTCCCCTGTAGATAGCTTGGGGCCCTGGGGCAAGATGGCGCCCACACAAGAAAACCTGTGGTACCATGTGGATATGACAGTCAATAATTATGTTGCATGTTGATGTTTAAAAAAGTGCAATCAAACAGAGAAGGGGAAGAAGAGAGGGGGTGTGTTGAGCCATGAAAGGCTACAGCTTCAACACCAAAGGGCTTGTTACCTTTGCTCTGAAAGAAGCTTTTTATTACCAACCGTGAGGAATCTGGCATTTAAAAGAAAATCTCACTAGAAGATTTAATCTGGTGTATAAAATGTGGTCTTTCTGCACAGAAATCATTAGAAAAAAGTAATAAAAATGGAAGATCTCACTGTCAAAAATATTCTTCATGTTTGTCTCCTGCGTGTTTTAAAGATCTGCTGGATTTTTCCTTTTGGTTTCCTTTAAATGAGGTAACAATCCACACCATACATATTATTTTATGTCTGTTCCATGACTATTAAGACCACGCCAAAAAGAAGATACTCCCAACTCGCAACTTCCTGGCTGTAAACAGCTGAAGCCTTTGTTTATTTATTTTATTTTTTGATAGTGCATGTGTATGTGTGTGTTTGCGTGCCATCAGGGATGACGGAGTTGTGCGCCGATCATGTTTTATGGTTGTACTCTTTTCCCAAACTTTAAGTTTGGGTTTGTAGCCTTTGAGGTGTGGATTAGTTTGACTGTTGAGTCAGGCCCATGCGAGGGCCCAGAAGGTCAACCCGGAGAGAGGCCCACGTAAGCAGGCTCCAGTGCTGCTGAATGGGCCGATAATGGCCTGGATCAGAAGGAATGTGTTCATGGAGCCTTGCTACTGACAGCCGGACCCTGGGGACAAGAATTACTGAGACTGATACAAAAAGAAGATGACAAAAACAAAACCTCCGGCACTGTCTCCCCGGGCTCCTTGTCTCCACTACAGCTAAATGAATCAAATTGCCTCAAATTAAAGATTTAACTATACTTCTTTGCCCTCGGCTGTTTTGTTTTTTCTCCCTCCAGTTTCACGAAACAAAAGCACTTTTCAAGGCATTGCTGAATTAAAAAAACAGACTCTAGGTAAGCTTTGTGATGTTTGGAACTGTTTACCTGATTTTTGTGCAATGAAATGGTTGTATAACTTGGATAATTATATGAGGAAAGGGGAACAAAATCTTTGTGTGTTTTAAAAAATGCAGCCTTGTTCTGTAACAAATAGGCAAAAGAATTATGTAAGTATAAGCTCATAACCCACCAGTTTTTCTGGTTTCTATGTACAATATGAAGCAAGATAGCTATTTTTTCACTGTACCTTTCCTAACTGTCTTCAATTCTTGTAAATTATGATGGTGTTGCAATCACGGCCATGATCCCTAACTGCTGTTTGTCAGGATTCACACTTTTTTATTTCATTTTTCTGTAATGATTTATATCCATAAATAATTTCTACTACTACTGCTATTTGATAATGTCACATTATTATTGCGATTTTTCCTATTTCGGGTAAACTGTGTTGCACTAAGATCCACCTAATGTTGTCAGGCAGTCTAACACTGGTGTGTTCTCCAAAGCATACATTAACACCTTTGATCAATTAAGAAACCACTGAGCTGAGCTCACCTTCAAGTAAAACTGCAAATGAATCAGGCCCATATTTGATCGCAAACAACTCTCCAACCACATCAAGGAGATACTCTGTGTGGTTGTTATAAAGCTTCTTAAGCATCACCTGAATTATCAGTGACATATGGGGTCATTGTGAGTATGCTTCAGTTGACAAATTTGTCTTGCATCAGATGCATCACTTGTATAATCTGTCTTTCTGCCGTGTATAATATGAGTCACTTGCCCACTTTGTCTGAAATGCAGTCAGAGTTGAGCTGGTGTGACCACTGCAGTATTACCCAGGGGTCTCCAGGGGTGCATGGGACTGGGCCTTCACAGGGAGAGGGGAAGGCCAGGGGACAGGCCTGTGTGAACAGCTGTGCCCTGTTTTAGATCCTCGTACTCAGTTACCTCTTACTCTTTGAAGAAGTCTTCCCTTACACGCTTTCACACATGCAGCATGCATTAGTGGAGCAGGGCTCAGACACAACTGCACAATGAAAAGTTCAAATGCCAGAACTTTGATTTCTCAATTAAAGTAAGGTCCATGTTTGCTTGGGGGTTTTTGTTGTTGTTTTGTTTGGGGGGGTTTGTAGCTTTAAAATAGCACTTTAAATAATCTGTTGTTTCAATAAAAATCAATTAATAAGACATATTGCCTGTGAATGTTTAAAAACATGAAAAGCCACAGGTTGTTTCAGGCAGCATGTATCATATAGTCATTGTTCTACTGTAGCACATTGCCATTACAAGAGGACATGCATATTGCAACAAGTCCTATTTTTAACAGCAGTCTTGACATTTCTGTGTCGTTGAAACCTTGAAATAATCAAATGCACAACAAAAGTCACTTAAATGAAAAAACATCCGCTCTGCCTGATAATCACAGTTTCCCATGTAGGAACCTCTTACAGGCCATCATGGAGCTGTAAATACCATTTTTGCATTGGCCTACTCTTGTTGGGTTGCCTTTACCGGTCACATTGGCATGATATGTGCTGCTATGAGTTTTTTCATTCTTAATACACGTTTAAGAAGGACTTCTCTTCGTTCCTTTTGAAATTAAATATGTCCTCCATACCTGAAATGAATTAAGTGTGCAGTTTGCAAACTGATTTTATTGGCATTGAAGTGTAAAACTACAAAGTTCAGGGGCATTTCAACCGACCAGTGTTTAAACAGATGGGCAGTCTAATTTATTAATGACGAGTCACTGCTGGTAGCTTCAGATGTCTGCCATTGATCCAGAATTATCCATTGACAAATGCATGATGATACTCAATGACTGCAAGAGTAAATGTTGGTACATAAATAGAATAAAATAAACAGAAATGAAACAGCATTGATATATAATACTTGAATAAAACAGATTGTCAAGTTGTGAACAATTGTTCACATGCATGCCGTCATATAAACAGATCATACAATTATATAAAAAACTGAAATCCACAAACTGGTTGCTTTGGTACGCATTTTTTTTAACACAAATACAAAAAATTATTTCAGCGTGAAAATCCAACCTCTGTCTGATGATATCCCAGTGTCCTGTTGATTTAAAGATATTCACACAGGTTCATTAGTTAACTCGCTGTAACAGTGACCGAGTCAAGACCCTCTCCCAGGGTCACTGGATCATCGGTATGTAACTTACGCTGTACCAAATTTAAAGCATCTAATATGTCTGCATGCTCCTGATGCTTTCAGAGGTTTGCTTCACATGAATCTGTTCCAGCAGCGAGCATGGCAGAGCAGACAGCCTCACTGACTTATGAGCCAGCTGGGTTTTCTTTTGTCCTGATTGAAAATTGCATGATTCAAATGAAGCAGTACTCTGTAATAACAGTTTTCTTTTCCTTGTCTGACATGTGATTGAGTTACAAAAGGGAATGCATTTGCAACAGGTGCCTCTAACACAGTGCAGGCATGAGGGCCTCCACGTCTACCCTCAGTAACCTCCCTCTGCCCCAAAGCCCTGATCCTGCCAGGGAAATCTGATTCCAGTTCAGACACTGGCACAGTATGCTGCTGCAGCCAAAGCTTGGAGTCTCCACTGGAGCAACCCGGAGAGGTTCAGAGGTGTTCAAGTGAAAGCTGCATGTGTTTATTATGAAGTTTTTTTAAAAAGTCAATGTGTCCATAGTTCCTGTTATAATACTGAAATAAAGAAACCCTTTATATAAGAGATACAGTTTTATATTTAAAGCCTTAGATTACATATGTTCCATTCAAACATAAGTAAGATAGTTATCAGGTTAAAGTACACTTAATATGAGTTAAAAATTTGAAAAGTCTTATTTAACATTTTAGCACACTACCGATGGTTGACTTGAGCATGGTATAATTTCATTTTAAAGCTTTCTATTGCCAATCAGCAGTTTTTACTACTAAACTTTTAAGTCTTTAATTATGTTTTTTTTTTTTTAAATTCTTACAAAGCCAAATCAAAGTAATAACTCACTTAAATTAAACTTGCGCCAGTAATTGATGACAGATGGTTAAGGGCAATTAGGGAATACTGGGTATATTAGTGTAACATTATGCCTGACTTCAGTCAAAATGGGTTGTAGGGTAAGTAGTTAGTACAACTCTACATTGAAACAGGAAATCCATGTCATTTGCAGCCTGTCTTGACAAGACAAGAAACTTGAGATTAGGAGGTGCCAGAACCGTGGAGAGGTCAGTGCGTAAGGGTTCACCTGTTGTGTCTCCAGCCAATGTGAAGGCCACTGCCTCTACACGTGTAATTTCTGTTTACTAAAACAAGCTGCCATAGGAGCTTTGCAAGTTCTAAAAACCAGAAAGGGTTTTCTAAAATAACTACGAAAACATATTAGTATGTGTTGCTTCACTAGTACATAAATAGCAGGGGTTTCTGAAACTGACATCCAAGCACCCACAGTATGGTATTGCAGTCCCATTTTCCCATACTGATACCAGTGTAGAGTTCAAATGCTTAGTTAAAATATTGCAAAAGTGTTGCTATACTGTTTAGGAATTACACCATTTTACGCAGTTTCAGAAGACTGTCAAACGTAGCTGGACAATTTACCTACAAGCAGTTTCATAGACAGGTGAGGCCTGCACCCTCATTCTATGACACATTAAGCAGATAAAAAGATCTGCAGTTGATTCCAAGTGCTGAAACTGGATTTGGTAGCTTTTCACTGGAATTCTCAATATGAGGCCCAAAGAGATGCCAATGCAAGATAATGAGCCCTGAAAACTGAAATAAGATTATTAGCGACTCAGAAAAAACTCTAGGAGTATCCAAATCAACAATTTGGTGAGGTATTCAAAAGAATGTATGCAGTGCCCATCTCGGCTACACCGAAACCCTGTTGCTGTGTCCATGTTCTTAATTAAGGAAAACAACTTCATAACATCTAACACATCTAAGGTGAGAACACTCTTGAGGAGGTGAGAGTATCACTGTCAAAGTCTACAATCAAGAAACAACTTCATAAATGGATATCCAGAGCTTTTACACCAAGGTGTAAACCACTGGTTACACGAAAGATCAAGAAGACTGGGTCAGACTTAATTAGAAAACATCTAAAAGAGCTTGTACAGCTCTAAAATAAATCTTTGGACAAATGAAATCAAGATTAACTTGTACCAGAAAGGTGGTAAGAGAAAAGCGTGGAAAAGGAGGTAAACAGATCGTTGAAGCGTACCACATCATCTGTCAAACATGGTGGACCCATGTGAATTTATGGCTGTTAGCGGAAGTGGGTCACTAGTGTTTATGGATGATGAGACTGTTGATAGAAGTAGCAAAATGAATACTAACATTTCCAGGGCTATACTCTCTGCTCAGATTCAGTCAAAACTGATTGGACTACATTCCACAGACCAAGTAGATAATAACCCAAACCATACTGCAAATGCAACCCAAGAGTTTCTTGAGGCAAAGAAATGGGATACTCTTCAATGGCCAATTCAGTCACCTGGTCTTTGTCATTTACTGGGGACAAAACTGAATGCATAAAGACCCACAATCAAGTCCTGGCAGAGCATCTCAAGACATGACACACAGTGTTTGGTGAGGTCTGTGGGTTCTAGACTTCAGGCATACTTAAAGACCAAAAATATCCTAAAGTTGTGTTGATCTGAACACAACGCAGCCAGAAAACCAGCTACATGGCCCTGAGCCCAATATAATGTGTAGTTTCTATATGTAATAATGTTTCTAACATAACACAATTCTTACATATTTAAATACTTAAACTACTAGTTTAAATTGGGAGGGTTTTGGTGCTTTGAATCAAAGCTAAAACTTCATTATGTGTGAATTTACTGTGATCAGCACTGCTTTTATTCCCACCCACCCAGCAAGGCAATGCATGTGATGTCATCACAAAACTGCAGAAAAACTGTATTTTCAGGAAGAAAAAATTCCTAATGAGGTCAATGGGTCAAAGATTAGGTCTAATGCAAAATCGTCCTGTCTGCCATCCTATGTAAATGCAATTTGCAGGCTTTCCATGTTCATGTAGTTTTATTATTTAGTCATGTCTGTTTAGGTGAAGACAGACTGAAAGATGAGTGTCAGCATCATTATTTTTGTCTTATTTCTTTTATGCTATGTTGATGCTTTGTCTTCACTCTTCATAATCTCATAAACTTTATGAGATTATTGTCTAAACATTTCTAGTTAAATTCCATGTTTGTGGCTCAATAAAAAAATGAAGTAGAAAACAAAATAAACAATGAAAATAATCAGACTTTTCAGCGGAGAAATAAAAAGCACATATCGGTGCATATGAGTTTCTTTGTTTTTGCATTCTGTAAAAACTTTACATACTAAGTGCAGTGGGTGTGAATAAGTTTTTGTAACTTTAACTTAAAAAGAGAGATGGGTGTTTCGCCTTTAAGAGTTAAGAAACTTGAAACCTTGTTTGCGCAACAATCAGTGCAGCTCAGCCGCCAAAGTGTCTAGACTAGCACATGATGGTAGTCAGCCAATGGCTCCACCGCTCTCCTCGGGGGCCCCGTGTATGTGTGTGTGTGAGTGTGTGTGTGAGGAAGAGAGAGGAGGGGGGCAGAAAGAAAAAGAGCGAGAAACGGAGAAAGAACGGGACCTGGGCTGCAGTTTGGTTTAGATCTGAGCAGAGAAGCAGGAGCTCTACTCAGCCCCGGATCGATCGGCTTCGTAAAGCTCATTTCAGCACGCATGGACGTTTTGTTTGGATTTTAAAAAGAGAAGAAGTGCACTGACATCTCGAGAAGAGGGCAAGGATCCTGACTTTGTGCTGCATTTTCTTTGGATTAAAACGCATCGAAGTACCTCATGCTCTACGTGCCGGTGTAGAAAGTAGAACTGGGGTCGCTAAAAGTCGGGAACTGTTTGAGGCAGCGAGTTGTCGTCTTGCTTTGGAGGCTGTTGGCTTTGGATTATATTATAGAGTATATTACTATATGTTTTCATGTGTTCAGATTATTTTTTTATTTGCTTGTAAGAAAAAAAAAGGCTGTAAACAGTCCTTTCCACAGCGATCCAGGAGAATAAGTCACAGTTTCATAGCTTGTTTATTTACAGTATAAACGGCTGAATTCATGCCTTTTGATCGGAATGCTGCAGTGCATTTGTTGCTCGGTTTTGCTGTTGTAGATGCAACAAAATCTCCTTAATTCTAATGTTGCGGTTTTGCCACCAATGCTCGTCACTTGGCTGTGCATGCACTGCACGGCATTTCACTGTCATTAATGTTTTGCAACGACCGGAGAAGTGTCTTTAATATTAGAATATCCGTACAAGAGTAATAATAAAAAAAATCCTTATAGATTTTCAAGTTGTCGTATGTTCAGGACGAAACGCTCAGGTCTTGTGCGGCGACTGTGGAGAAGCCGTTTGATCCCAGATAAAGAAGGGGAAGATGGAATTGGCAAAACTGGTGAGGGCTGTAGGGACGATCTGTTCAGCTACAACCCAGAGAAAATTCCCAAAACGGAGTTCAGACCGATGACCCCTAGCGGGTCTCTTGTCGTGGACATAGGGGGTGTGTGCCCCGTGGAGAGCAGCGACTTGAGGGTCACGTCGGACCAGGATGGGGGTGCCGCGTGTGCCCAGGAGCAGGGCAGCCCCCGCTCGCTACAGGACAGCGAATGCAGGACGGTGACGTGCTGCTTATTTAAAGACCGGGACCACTCCGAGCTTAGGGGTGCTGAGACGGCTCAGGGCACCAGGGGTCCGGGGTCGTGTCACTTCGGGCTGAGAAACCTTGGACCAGGAGAGAGCGACTCTCCGGAGGCGCAGGAGGCGATGCCACGCACGGTATTAGAGCAAGAACTGAAATCAGCCACATACGCTCTTTTAAAACGGCTCAAGGAAAAAGCGCTGGATACCTTACTAGAAGCGGTGGAGTCCAGAGGAGGGATGCCGAGCGACTGTGTTATGGTTTCACGGACAGAGCTGAGATTCGGCGGCCATGTGGCATCCCCACAGCTGCTTGTGTGTAAACTGTACCGCTGGTCTGACCTCCAGCACTCTGCCCAGCTCAAACCGCTCTGTGAGTGTAGGAGCTTTGGGGCCCCGGACAGTCCAACAGTATGCTGCAACCCCTATCACTACAGTCGACTCTGTGGGCCAGGTAAAAGAGTCTGCCACACAAACTGCATGCATGTTGTACCACAAAGGCCTGCAATGTAGCTTAAATGACAACAAATCACTAAGCATTTGGGCATCTGCACTTGTTTTGCATGAAAACGTTCCTCAAAGTTGTCTCTGTATTTTCACTTTGACACACGTTTACTGCAGAATATTGTGTCTTTTCTTTAAATGCAACAATTTCATTTAACTTTCAAACATTTTCCATTTGATTTAAAGGCAGATCGTGCTAGAGTTACAAGCAGAAACCAGCATTATTTAGAGGTGGGGATTAAAGGGCCTTGGAAATTTTTCTGTCACACTGCCTTATTTGTCCTGTTGTTTGGCTTGGTTTCATACCCTGTGATAGAGAAAGGTTGGCCATTTGATTAAACAGTTAATGATTACCAAAGCCATCTTTACTGCAAGGTGAGCAATAATAATAAGTGCGAGCAAAGGGACATGCACGAAGATTTGACAAAGCATAAATGTGGGGCAGATTACTTAGATGATACCTTGGGTAATTTTATTATATTTGTTCAGAGCGTGTGTTGAAAACAAGCCAGGATCTGCACAAATTTTTCAGCGGTTTATTGTGCCTGTCAGTTTTGACCCAGAAAGTCGAATTTGAACAGCTCTGTGTTGTTGCAGAGCTCACTTCAGTGGCCTGTGACATCAAGTTTCCAATAAAGGGGAGTTTGTTTGTTTGTTCCGCTGTCCATGTATACAGTACTGTGTGTACTGTGCAATGTGTCTGAGCAAGTCGGTGCCTTCAGAGTGATTGCCAGTACCTCTGTTTTGACTTTTTGTGTATGACATGTATGTGGCTGTTTAGAGTTACTCAGAGGTACAGCCTCGCTGCTGTATGTCACTTTAAGTGGCGTGTGCTGGAGATTAAGCTTTATTTCCACAATCAATCAGCTATCTATGGCAGAACCTCCCTGACCTCTATTAAACACATTAGATTTTGGCAGTGGACGGGGTCTACGATTTGAAAAACCTTAAACGCAGGGCCACTCGACCCCGCTGACCCAGTGACAACGCCTGGTATCATGTGTAAAGATTCAAGCGTTAGTATTTCTGTCCCTTCACTGGCACAGGAGGAGGATTTTCCATAACATCCATGTTTACTAGAGCCAGCTGGCTGTGACAAGCACTTCAAAGTCACAAGTTTAACAATATCAGAATTCATATTGAGCAAATGGGGGAAACTGATGTGGATTTTGGCTCTGGTGTCCTAACACACTGTCCAAATCAATCAGAACCGATTATATGTAACCTCAAGTTTGCTGACAAACCTTGCTGTTTATTGGTTTGAATAAGATCAGTTTGATAGACAAGAGTGTGATATTTGTTCCATCTTCTTTTTCTTTTTTTTTTGCCCCCACTGAAACTACCAAGATGAATTATAAGAAGAGGGAAAGAGGCACATACCCCAAATTGGGACTAAGGCTTGTAGTAGACATAGCTCACATGCGCTCATGCGTGGCCCAATAGAGCTGGTATTTCTTTCACACTATTCACAGGTGGGGGGGGGGGGGGGGGGGGGGGGGGGCTTTGAATCAAGACCTTAATCACCGGGTTTTGACAGTGTTTGTAGACGGGAATGTAAAAAACAGGATTTTTACAGGAATGAAACTCAGTAAAAGAAACAGGTTTTAGTGTAAAAGAAGTCAGCCCTTTTGTGAAAACTAAACTAAAAACATAACTGTAGCTCAGCCTACTTAAGATTTGTATAAAACTATAATACTGTTCAAAGTTTTACACATGGTATTTTAAGGAATAAAACTTTATAAAATGTGAAGCAGTGAGCTGAGATTGAAATGGACAAAAAACTTTTCCCTTTTATTTCGCCAGGCATTATACTTTTCGAATGAGATCAGTTTCAAGTTGCGCTTTAAAAGCCCTTTTGTCCTGAGGAGGTCCCCTCGTGCTATTTAGGTGAAGGAGTGGTGATAATATACAGTTTGCATACTACTGGCGCCAGACTGACTAGCTGTGTATCTGAGTGACTGAGTTCAGATCCTGGCAATTACTGCCGCCACTCTTAAAGGACCCACTGCTATTATGCTTTTCTCCTTCCCATTTTCCCTGTAGGCGAGGTCACTGTGTGCTCGCAAAGTTTTCTTTCCTTTGTGCTTTCCTTCTTCTTGTGCAAGTTACTTTCTTCGTTTCTCCTTTTTATTGGAAAAAAAACGTCAAGGCTTTGAACAGAATCAAGTTAAAAAGAGATTTACTCGTATTTATTAAAACACTAACTAAAAGTTAGGGTTAGTCTGTGGTCATATTAAAGACTGCTCAGCTTTAATAATATCTCCTCAAGTAACAGAGACAAATGAAGGGAGTGTTTCGCATTGGTTTATTAGCTTTTTAACTAGCGTTTGAAGAAAATGAATTTATTTTGTAGCGCAGACACAGAGCTGTAAGAGTCAAGGTGCAATCTGCCGTTTCCTCTGAAATGTTGTGTTGAAGCTTCTCTTGTGGCTTGACTTGAGCTGTGTATGTGAGCTATGTTTCTTGCTTTTACTGAAAACAAAAAACGCAGCATGACTTCACGCAGAATATAACGTCTGGATAGATCTTTGATACTAGAACATTATCTAAATACTAGATCATTACACGTGCATGCCTGTGTAAAGTATAGTGTACGCAAAACCTTACAGTTACCAGCCTCTAAACATTTTCACCAGCGTCAGAGGTTTTCACCCCCTAAAACATCGTTCTTACATCAAATTAGTGCTTAAAATACAAATGCTGTGTCGCAAATGTTAGATCTTCTGAAACCTAGCTCCATAAGTCCATATTTTCTCACGACTGACTTAACCTTATGTTTTACCTTCCTTTTTTTCCCTTTATAAGGTTATTGACATTACTGTTTTGTGTTACAGAGTCACCCCCACCTCCTTATTCAAGGCTTTCCCCTAATGAAGAACACAAGCCACTGGGTGAGTGACAAACACAGTTGAACTCTGTTGCGCTTCAGTTCCTCATCTTCATCTGAATCCTGCTATTCGCACTTGCACTTTCTCTGTTTGGGAGTGCTGAAGAATCGTTATGATTGATGTCTAATGATTTTTGTATTAATAAAAATAATACTAATTAAAGACCATCGGAGCCTGTAAATTGGAAATAGCACGGTCAGTCGCTGTTTTAACAGGAAGAAGCACAAATAGAGTAATGCGGAGAATTGTAATGGCTGTAACAGGGCACCATGACTGGCAATTTACATGGTAGCTTTGAGATGAGACCTGTGCCAGCTTGTGGCATAATGTCAGCATACCAGCTAGAGCCAGGCAAGATAGTATGGTGTAGAAGATAGAGGTGTGGCCGGCCCATATAATTCAACCCTGCTCAGTGTGTATTTGCATGGGTGTTTTTTTTAATTTTTTTTTATTGCTGATCAAGAATTGCTTCAAATTCCTTTGAATGAGTTGATTGAATTGAATGATATAATCGCATTGGCCTTATTTATTACGGTCATGTCAAAATGATTCAACCCATCTCTAATATTGCTGTTTTTGAATCACTTAACAAATCTTTAAGGCCACTGAATTGGTTCAAAATGCAGTTAATCTTTTGGTAATTCAATTTTAACATGCTCATAGTGTTTCATTAGCAGACACAAATATATTTATGTAGGTGCTTTAGCTCTCTTCCCTGCGAAGAGAAAGAATTAATGATTTCATTTTATTAAAGCAAGCAGTGGTTTAACAGAAAACTAACCTGGGGCTGTGCGATGTTCGGTGTATGAAGGGCAACACATAGAAAATACAACATGGAGATGACTCCCTCACTCAGTGCAGTGGACTTCCAAGGAATTGAAGCTTGAGTGTTTTTTAAGTGTCTTTAAGTTTAAATCTGATTCGCAGTTTTAAATTTCATTTATAATACTGCATTCAGTGTCATAAGACCCTACGCCACGGCCTACCACAGAAATAACTATGTGTCATGGTGATGCAGGCCCCGTAGTAGTAATGCGCCATGTAAACACAGTGTATTGATTAGCACATGGTTAATAACTGTTACACAAAGTGTACTAGGCTGTAATTGTATCCAGCTCACAATAGTAATGCAACAGCTAGTACTCTTCCAGTGTTTACATGTGCTGTTTCGCCATTTTCATAGCTCGGACAAACTGTGCATAAACTTGATCAGTTTTAATGTCTTCTCTCTTACCTTCATTTCAGTTAAAGCAATTGTTGTTAAATATTTATTATCTCTGAGTGGCAGAACAGTGCAGACATACCAGCACACGAGTACAAATGCAAACAATGACATCGCCCACTGTGTCTTAGACTCCACGCTGGCCTATAAATCAAGCTTTGTGCGGGATTTAAAGAAAGCGGTGGCAGCATGAAAAACAAATATTAGTGAGCTGGAAGCATTTGCACATGAGATGCAGGATAAAATTCATAAAGAGAGTTGTCAGGAGATTGTGAGACTACCTTTAATGCTTATTGGAGGGCACAAAGGCCAAAGGATAATGTTACTAATCACTGACTTTGGGGTCTGACTAATTTCGGTCCTGAGCTTTTTACTGTTAATCTCAGCACTGTCCTCAAAATCAGTCAAATATGCTGTAATACAGAGAAACTGACTGTCTACAAATGCAAGGTTTATGCTGTTGTATTAGCTTATTAGCTAATTATGAACAAGATTTAAAAAGAAAGACTTCTCAGAATTATTTTTTGTATTACTAAATGAATGTTTGAGCAATGCTGTTTGCAGCTGTACTGTATGTACTACTCAGAGACTACACCACTGAGTGTCTCTGGCTGATGATAAGTAAGAATATGGATTACTTGCCTGCGTTGTTAGTAGATCAGGGGTTGATTTCTGCCTTATTCCCCACAGATCTGTCAGACTCCACATTGTCTTACACTGAAACCGAGGCAGCCAGCTCACCAAACATCACACCAGGGGAATTTTCAGGTACGTGTCTTTGTTTTACCTACAGTGGACAAATGAGCAGTCTTGACATGGTTTTTTTTTTTTTTACCAGTTTCACAAATTGATTAGTAGAGGGTTCAAATGCATGAAGGGCCAGTGTGTAAATACCGGTGTGATGTTAAATACGGTTGCTGATTATGGGCAGTCAAAAGTTGTGCATACATGGATTTAGGTTGTGATTTCAGCTATATTTCCTTCCTGACTTACCTCTTAATATATGTGTGAACAGCTGTTTGAAGTAGTGGCACATCAGCTCTCACTAGCACTTATTACTCTGATTGATTCTAACACTTTCTGTTAGATGAAGTGATCCGTGTGGTAAAGATCAATTATAAATAGATTAGGCGCTTTGCTTTCTTCTCCGAACTATATTTGAAATTGGTAGTTTGAGTAATAAAGATCATCATTTAGTTGTAAACAAGAGCGTCTTTCATGCTGATGCGTTTGCCTGTGGTTGCCCATGTTTTTTGCACAGTTGTCTGCGTCTGAATATATGAAGCTAAATGCATACACTTGCATTGGTAAACTGTAATATTTCCACTGTAATAAATCAGGGGCGCTTTGAGTGTGGCATCATCCTGTTTTTATGGCTTTGAAATGGTTAAATTGAGTCTAGCTGGAAAAAATGTGTCTGGAGTGTACTTTAACGACAATTCAGTGCTGTTCTCTGCACAGAATTGAGTGTGTGAGGGGGAGGTTTCATTTTGATGGTGTATTTTATTCTTTCTCATTAAGGACCATTTCAAACAGTCCAAGCTTTAAAGATAAAGGTTTCATTGTGAGCAGTGCAGCGGTTCAGTGGGGCGTGTGCATTGGCTTCAGAGCTGGCCTCCCCTCCTCTGTTTTTCTTTCAGAAATATTTGAGTGGGATCAAACTGTAATAAGATCCAAGCTTGCTCAGAAACACACACAAGCACACGTAGTTGTCCACATGCATGTGCACAGACACACATACAACCCTATCCAACCTCTAGCCTGGCTGTAAATGGGCTGCAGGGAGGGGTGGGTTCACGGAAATGGAGTTGCTCCTGTGAATGGGGCCACACCAAAGGAGGCGAGCAGAAACTGCCCTGTCCTCTGATGTGAAATGAAACTCTCCGTTCTCATGGCCCACAGTGAGCATGCCTCCCCCTTTCATGCTAGGGTCCTAGCCAGCATGTGCAGTGTCATGTGGACAGGGAGTCAGACCTCTGATTTTGGGGGCTTGCAGGGAATTGCATTTCCTGTTAAGGGGTCTGCCATGGCTCAGAGGCCAGGACACTGAGAAGTTGACATGGCTACCTGGCACTGAAGCATTCAGTCAGCGAAGGCCCCCTCCTCCCCAGCGCACAGGCTGTCACCACCTCAGCATGGCCTGGCGACACTCCCTGAGTCAACAAATGAGGGGCTTGTCAGAGCGCGCACCACAATTCCTCAGAGACTCTGGTGAGGGAGGATCTAGACATGCTAGGCTTTGGTTTCATCCAACTGTTTTTGCAGGCCAGGCCAGATCATTCAGCAATGACTGTGATAAACTTTGCAAAATGAACTCAGGAAAGAGAATGACCAGGGCCCAGCAGAGAGTTTTTCTATACTAAGAGGTTTCAGATACAAAAGCATTTCCATGTAGAGTAAACATCAGCATCTTGTCAACGATATAGAAACTCCATCGTGTATAAGCTCTATTTCATCGTAACACCACAAGCTTGAAGGCCTCCATATAAAGCCTGCATACAGTAGGTCTGATTTAACATAAAAACCTGCAATGCATGTTGTCATGTTATCCTCTGTGTAACATGCTGCTGACCTGGAGATGACTTTCCTTGTGAATCCCCCGCCAGCTTAGGTAGAGAGAGTGTCTGTGTGTAACCAGAGTTGTGTGGGATCCAGACTCCACCCCTCACGCAGGAACAAGTAAACCTCTTAAAAGCAAGTCTGGGGGGCACTGGCTGGGTGGGGTGCAGTCAAATAGTCGACTAGAGTTTGCAGCCCTGGGCTACAGAAATACCCGCCGAGCATTCTTTTGCGTCACACAATGGCACAGAAACAGATCGGAACTGGTTGGTGTGGTAGATAAGCTTGTTCTACCACTTTACAGAATATATTCAGATCAATTTGAATAGGTATACTCCTTCTGCTTCAGATTATTTAGTGCCTTGTAAATATTCCATTAAACCAGTATGATCTATATCGTAAAGTTCCTGTTGCAGAGTTACAGTTACAGTTCAGATATATTCACCTGATCCCTTTGGTTAGTTTGTGCAGTTGTGCACTATGCTAAAATGTTTTTCAAAAGCTTCTCCATGTGCACAATGTTGTATTCAAGGTCAGTTTTATTCATATAGCACCAAATCACAACAACAGTTGCCTCAAGGCACTTTATATTGTAAGGTAAAGACACTACAATTAAACAGAAACAGGGAAAAGCCCAACAATCGTACGAACCCCCATATGAGCAAGCACTTTGGCGACAGCGGGAAGGAAAAACTCCCTTTCATCAGGAAGAAACCACCAGCAGAACTAGGCTCAGGAAGGGGCAGCCATCTGCAACGATCGGTTGGGAGTGAGGGGAGGAAGAATGTGTGTAATATTCATACCTCCTGATCCTATATGTGCACAGACGTTTGTACTGTTTGCAGGATTTATTTAAAAGTGGCGGTGATGTCAGTTCACATCATGACTGGGTCCAGCTTTTTAGTAGATAATGTAGCTTAATGCTTTGTGAGTGTGTAGTGCTGCCCTCACATTCTGCCTGCACATGCTTCCTCACTGCCTGGGCCTCGTTGTGTGGACATCGGTACACAGCCCTTTGATGCAGATCTCATTGCTTCCTGTATGACTGTCTGAGGGGGTGTTTCTACGCATCGACTTTATTATGTCAGTCACATTGTCTCTGACATTGGGGGCTCTTTATGCTTGTCACTGCTTCATTATATTGCTGTTCTGAGCAGCCATAAATGTGAGGTGGCAAGCCAAGATATTTTTGCACTGGTACTTATTTCAGTCACCAAGGATACATTTTTTTTATCCTTTGTTTGAGCCTGTTTTAAGACAATGGCTCCAGTCTGCCTATATTCATCAGCCACTGGAGGGGTGTCCTCAATTAAACCACCGGGATTTATCCATGTAAGACAATTTATAAAGGGTCATGTTGCTCTGAGCCGACATCACTGGTGTGACTGGTTGTGCGCTCTCAGATTATAGTGGTTAAGTGACCAGAAGACATGTGTAGTGAGAAGGGTCCTTTTTAAAAAAAGATTTTTCTCTTTTCTTCCCCTTTGAATGAAGGGAAGTAGGAGGAGGGAAGCAATGACTGAAAGTTGCTGCTGAAGGAAAGAGGGCATAAGCAAGTAGTCACGGTTCCCACACAATATTCATAGATTGCTCCTCTGTGTCTGCCAGCCTGTCTCTGGTGGAAAGACCAGTGCTGTCTAGATGTCTTGTCTGCAGACAATCGCTGTCTCAGGTCCACTCTGCTATTTCTTTCTGGCAGAACGAAGCAGTTGGTAGATAGATATCTTTCGTCTCACTGATATGAGGCAACAGATATCTATTTTGCATTCACATGTATAAGCTAAGCACATTAAATTGTTCTTATCGGAGCTGGTTTCACGAGAAGGCGAACGCTAAACATCAAACCAGTCACTCTGTCTGCGTCAGACAGTGGAAATGCGTGGAATAATTAGACAGTCTAATCAAGGCATGTGATGCATCTCTTGATTAGAGCAGATTAGACTGGACACATTCCTGTTGATCTGACTTCGAAGGCATGTGATTTCCCTTGTGCTAGGATCTAATTAAACAGAAATTAAATAAATTAAAAGGCATGTCTACTGTACCAGCCCGCTCTTATCAGAGGGTGTCGCAAACTGCCATTTTGTCAAAGCCGCTGGCATCCTTTGGTGTCTGTCTTGTGACACTCTGGGCTTATGGCAGTATTTAAACAAGTTTATTACTCCAATCTCATCATCGTATAAAATTCGCCAACTATGCAAAAAAACCTAACCAAGTAGATTTGGTGCGTAAAGCGAGCCGGCGAGTGAAAGGAAAAAATAAAAACAAAGGGCAAACAAAGTAAAAAGAAGTAATTAACAGGATACAAACCATTTTGTCCCCACTGTTAACTTTGAATTGGCTTTTTTTTCTCTCTCTAGCCTAATTGTAACCCCTAGTGCCATCATATAGGCTTATTATTTTTGAATATAAATAACTGTCATCTTGCATCTCTATCATTTGCACACGCTGTATATAAGACATCTGGCCTTCTCGGTGTAGCAGCAGGACCCTGACAGAGGTATGGTCTGGCATATGGTCTGCTGCATCAGCATGTTAGCGATGTCCCCCTCCCTCATCGAGGCATGAGCCCCTTCCTCCATCCTAAAGACCCCAGACTGATACAGCTCCGGCTCATCTCCCCTTGCAGCCTGGCTCATGGCCTCAGGTTTCCACCGCAGCCCAGAGCCTTCCCAGCGCCTGGCCGCCCACACTCCCTCAGGAGCCCGAATGCTCCAGGATACGGGATGTGGAAATAATGTGACTCGAGTGCTTCCACCCTGCCTCCCGAAATCAGGTTTTGCGGATTGTTTATTTGAGGGGAAGGAGGCCTCATACAAACATCCTGTTTTAAAAAGCTGCCTGGGTTTTGTAGCACTGCGGGGCGGTGAATTGCCCCTTTGACAGTGGGGAGAGACTGAGGAATGTTGAAGAGAAGGCCAGCATCTCAGGGGACATGAGGGGGCTCTCCTCACCCGTTTGTCTTGTCCAGTTTGCAGAGTCCCATTTTAGGCTTGGGGGAGGTGGAGCAGGGTTATAGCTATACATCCTGAAGGGTCTGGTGCTCTATTCTCTGTGCAGCGGTGTAGGGCCTGTACCCACAGTCCTCGTCTCAAGTATCCGTTCCTGTCCTGGGAAGCTGGCTTCCGTTTCCCCTTACGTAACACTCATACACACAGAAAAAAAAGAGCCATTGATAAGAGCGATAAGGCCATTTTTCATTTTCCCTTTCTCAGCATTGTTAGACCGTGGTGTGTCAGAAATTTGCTTTCAACTTTTTCTGGCTTGAGTCATGACAGCGAGGATTCTCAGTAGAGTCCAACAGACGTTTTTGCATTTCCAGAGGGGTCATTGTGCATATGATATTATTGTTTCTCTTATGTGCAAAAGAAACTGTTTTGGCAATTGTATACTAATGTTTCTACCTTTTTGACCTTTTTGACCTTATTTGAGGCATTTAAAGGAAGACTTCAGTTTATAGGGAAGAAATCTTCCATGTGTAGGCTTACTGTGTTCTGCAGCAGAAATAGGAGTTTGAAGTAAGCACCTTTTTATTTTCTTCAGTTATCGCAGCAATTCAGAAATTAGTTTACTCTTTGTTGAGCTTTTGTTCAAATACTCATTTGTTTTGAGAGCTGATTTTCAGTTAGTATTACCAACACAGGCCCTAGATGCGGTGAGGTAATGTGACCTCTACGTGCAAAGTGAAAGCCCTGCTAATCTAAAGCAGTCCTTGGAGAGGCCTGAAACCCCTTACATGTCAACAGAAACTAGCCTGCTGAGCTTAGTATTTAACTGTCTCGGTTTGGCAAGCCAGTGTGGTGCCATTGCTTCTGGGTGTTTGATTAACTTAACTAAAGGACTCCCAGATAAATCTATATCCTCGTACCTGACCGAGCCTCTAGGCTCACAGTGCTGTACTTGTCATTTGATTTACAGAGTGGACTGTGTTTCTTTTTAGGCCTTACCACACAGAAAGTACAGTCAGTAGAAATAACAGGAGGTTTGCTCGGTGTGCTATAATTTTTTTTTTTTTTTTTTGCCCCATATTCTACCTTAGCAAATAAAGTGAGTGAGCTAATCTTGACATGTGCACAGGGAGGCCTGCCGTTGCCATCCTCACTCCCTTCACACTGCAGCGCAGCACCACTCTCCACCAATAGGGCCATTCATTCAGCTCGGGGCAAAGGGTTAGAGCAACAAATAAAGAGTGTGCAATGCCATTAAAAATGTATGGAATGCCCAACTGTTAGTTTAGCATTTTAGTGTGCCTCCCCTCAAAGCTGAGAGGGGGAACAATACTCCCATTCGAGCTGGGCTCCGTAAATGAGCTAGTCTTGCATCCACAACTGGCATAGAGTAGCGAAGGAGGTGCCAGTTGTGGATGCTGTTTTTATTTTCTGACCATTTCACCCACAATTATAAATCCAGACACAGGCCAAGGCCGGCTATGATTTAGGCCAGCCTGTGGCCTGATTGCAAGCAAAAATAGATTGAACCCCCCCCCCCAATCCTCCCCAGAGGAGCATTGACAGTTGTGCCTAAACCTATAGCCGTCAGTATTTTTAAAACTCAGAATAGCCAGCACATTCTTTGAGCTTTGAGAATGCTCTGTGGATTAACTGTAGGGGCCCATGTCAGTTGACATCTCTACACGAGACTCTTGCTGCTGGAGGGAAAAGATAGCTTATTGTGGATTTCTAAACAGTAAACTCCTAGTGCTTCAAGGAACTGGTTAATTTTCTCTCTGCATGCAAACTGAGGTAGAGCGCTTGGATTTTATTTATTTATTTATTTTTGGCCTCTTTCCTTATCTTGAACATGGTCTACTGGAGCTATATCTTCATTCCATAACCTTGTCTTAACATACGGCCAAGTATGATAGACATAATTTGGAGCCTTTCATCTTGTTCCTGAAAACTGATGCCATTTTATATCTGACAAGAAAACCTTTATTGTTGAGCACAACTTGACAAAGTAGATTGTACTGTGAGATCAAGTTTTGCAAGTAGTAGTTGTTACAAGTTGTAAACGGGCTTATGTGAAAACTCTCATTTATTATGTTCCCCGGGGAAAACTGCATTTACTTTTGTCGTGTGTTTAACTTATCTTTTATTTGTGTGCATTTCTAAAGCCTTGGCGGTGTGGTTCAGTACGTGCAGTCAGCCTGTCGCATTTCAGGGTACGGTTTAGATTAGAAGTCTGGCTCTAGCTTCCCCCTCTTCCCCTCTCTGTGACTGCCAACACATAATTTACTTAATGAAATCCTGCCATTCCCTTTAGCTTCAAGATTTTTTGCAGATGTTGACAGGGAAGGACTTTGTGAATTATTGGAAATGTTCACTCCTGCATTTTTAATGAATGTCTTGCTTGTTGTGAACGGGCTGACTTATCGGAGATGAGGTTGGGTGGGGGGGGGGCAGTTGTCTTTGTTTGGGGAGCCGGTGTCTGGATGCCCGCGGTGGAGCAGTGTGGGTTACACCCAAGCAAGTGTTGTGATTGAAACAGAAACTCTGGTGCCACATTATCCTGACAGAACACATTCTCCTCACAGACTCTGATCCACTGGGTCAATCAATAGAAAACCATTGTTTGAACGGCAAGCGTGTCCGTCATAGCTGCTCCACCTCCCGGCCCAGTGGAAACCAAATACCTACCTTTCGACTTAAATTAGTCAGACTAACATAACTCGAAATAATAGAGCTCCTTGTTACTGCTCATTTGAAACCAGGCCTTCATCATAGCTTGATTCCATAGCCTAGCTAAAGTCGCTTTTCTCCCTCCGATATGGAATCTCGGTTTTCCCAGAAGAAAGTTTGTGCACGTTTCAAGCCACGCACCCGAAACGTTTTGACTTCACACGTGATGTCACTGCTGAGGATTAACCAAATGAAAGTCACCTTCTCACTGCTCCTCACCCCCCTCACTCCTAACCAGAGTAGGAAGTTAGGAGGCACAACGAGGGGAGGGGTTCAGGAATGTGCAGGGTCTTCTCCACTCAGTCGCTCCAGCCTACTTGGCTCGAACCTCCCTCGCACACTAGCAAACAAACACATTCACACTTGTGCACACACAAACAAGACACACACACAAAAAGATAGGTTGTACGGGGAGGTGAAAGAGCGCAGCCACCCAGCAGGATGTTGGCTGAGCGCTTTGCTTTCGATGCTCACTCGAACTCGGCTGGCCTTTGAGGCTGCCTGTAGATATGACATATTCGCAAATATCCCCCACAGTTTTTACAGAGCTTTTACGAACCCTGAAAGGCTCTTGCAGGCCTCACTTGGATCACCACCATCGCTTGTGCTCTATGTCTCTGACACATTGCAGAGCTTTGGAGGAAACTTGGAGGAAATGAGCAGCACATTTTCTTCCCTTGAAAAAAAAAATAGAGCCTTTTTCTCTCAAACCAGCAGCCTCACTGACGCGCCCAGATGGCTCCTTCGTATTAGCCACCTTAGCTTCCTACACCCACTGTTGTTTATTGATTTAATTTATGGATTCTGTTAGTTATCTGCTATCAAGGGTGCAGCACTTTTCCTCCCTCGTGGGGTCATCCCAAAACAGAAACAGAGGGAAAGTGAGGAGGAAGCGGATGACAATGTAAAGCATTCCCGTTGTGACCAGAAAGGTTTGATGATTGGATTCAGTTTCCTGGGCTCCCACAGCATGTGTGTGTGTGTGTGTCCCCAGCATATATATCTCTGTGTCTATATCACTTGTTCTCTCTCAGCAGAGAAAGGCCAGACCTCAGGGAGAAAAATCCATAGACATGTAGGAGCAGCTCCAGTTAGCATATCTGTCTGATAAAGCCGACTTTGATGGCAGTGATAGCCCAGACGCCAGCCTAAATGTGGCCTGCTCCGGGGGTATAGTCAGCCTGTGGAAGCTATTGCCCACAGAATTAAAGCCATGAATTTGTTGTTTAGTTATAAAAGAAATCAGACAAATGTGTGGGGTGATGGGGCAGGAATCCACAATAAGAAAGAATTGTAAATTTTCACACATGCACACACAGTCCTCAGTCCTTGCTTTCAACCACAAGTCTAGAGTCTATCAGTTCACCACTAGAGTCTAATAGCTGGAGGGGAATCTAATCCTTGGCACAGAATGAGAGCTTGCTCCTCTCCTCCCTTCAACTGTGCTGCATAAAAAGTCTGGCAACAGTGTTTTTCTTTTCCTGTTCAGCAAAGTTGCGGAGGAATGAGTGCATCTCTGCTAGCCGCTCCGGATTAGGACAGATAAAGTATAACGGGGGTGGCCCTGGAGCTTGGTGGGGAGATGTTAGCGCGGAGGGGAAGCTGTTGTTTGTCTGCCTGTCCCTGACACTCGGCCTCCCATTCATCTCACTCCAAGGCTGCGGAGCAGTGTTTACCCCAGGGCAGCTCTTTTCTGCTGCTCCCTCTGCCCTTTTTTTTCTCCCTTCCCTTTTCATGCTGTCTTTAAAAGCATTACTGGATGATCATCAAGGATTGCCATTGAAACTTTCAAGCCCTCATTTTTGTGTACTTAACAGTAATTATCCAGACTCGCCCTGGAGTGCAGGGAACTCGTAGCAAGCAGGGTGATCTGCTTCCCCCCCCCACCCCTGTTTTTTTTCCAGATGTAAATCTGTGGAAGAGGCTTGGGCAAATTATGTTTAACACAGGTGTACTTAAGGGCTTTTTCAATGGCATGTTTGTCTTCTGTTATAACATAATAAATATGTCGTCCATTTTTGCTGTGTTTGCTTATCACCATCACAGTCACCTGCATTGTTACAACCACAGCGGCAGGTTTGGTTGCCTTTTAGCACATTTTGCTAATACTTTTGTATTTTTTCAGTTTGACTACTTCTCCCATTCTTTTCTCCATCGCAAAGAAATAAAAAACACACACATTTTGCTTGGACAACATGTAGCTGACACTTCACTTCTTTTTGCGTTCAAATGAGCATGCGTAACTTTTAGCCTCCTAACTTCAAAAGAACTGATATAAGTCCGTGTTTATTGACAGATCTGATGCCCTGCATTTGACACTCGGGATTTGTCCAATCGGAGAGGCCACAGGGAAAATCAACATTTTCCTCACCGTCTCCATGGAGATCACATCTTGTTATGGAAATCAAACACACTGAATTCTGGCTGTGCGAGTAGCAGTTCTTAGATAGCTCTGTTTACTGTGTGTCACTGTACCTCTAAGTAAAGTATATGTGGATACAGGTGTCCTAATTCCCTAAAATGTGATAGTTGGTTTGCTGCATTTCAAATCTGTTTGCCTAAAGGAAAACCAAACACAGCCTGTTCTTATCATATTTCTACAACGCCAGACTAGATGCTTTATTCCACATACTGTGTTTCCTGTTGGCCATGGAAATGTTTAGAGATCAAATACCACAGATTTATGGATCTCTACTTTTTTTTTGATGTGAGCCTGGTTATGTAAGACTTTAAAATTGATCAGCTCCATCATATGCTTAGCTCATTGCCTCTGGCTGCAGGAACAGGAAGTGTGGCGTCCATGCTGTTTCGGCATCTATTGACTCTGAGACTGACACTAAGAGGAGAGGCTTTTGAGAATAAAATAACAATAATAACATGAGCTACTATTCTAATGGGTAAACGGAGCTGTTAAAAGGTGGCAGGGTTAAATGGATGCAGAGCACTTGTAATTGCTCCCAGCCATCATGGCTCCACCCAGAGCAGAACCTCATGCAGGCCAACATGGAGCCTAAGAGAGTTGGGTGTCCATGCTGTGGCTAAAAGGGAGGGAGGCACAACCATTCATTTCACCTCCACTGAACTGCCTCTCTGATGTCTGAATTTTTAAGGTTTGGTCTGGCATGTATCTACATAATTTTATAACCAGATACTACTAATTAAATCCTCCTTCTGACTCTTATATCAGTTTTGTAGAAAAACATTTGCAGAACATCCAAACATGTAAATCTGAAAATGCCGTCTTGACATTGTAGCATGTTTTGAGGAAAATGGAGCTTTGTAAAAATGTCATGACACTCAATAAATCGCACGGGTGTGATAGAACAGGCTAGTAGTGTTTCTGCACAAGAAAAGCACCATAAAATTTAATCAGGTTATGGCAGACGTGCTCGTTTATCCGTAACAAGCAAATTTAGGACAAAAACATAAGCATGTACGCTGTTTTTTCTCCCCTAGTCCAAACAGGCACGTCTGCAAAAGCACACGTAGACACTAAACACAACAGAGCAACAGGAAAAAGCACAGCTCTTTCTGTGCTTGCTGTCTTCCGTCAGGCTCAAGCTTAGCATTAAATACATTTTTAACCTTTGTCCTGCTTATTCCTCTTCCTGGTCCTCATAGTCCAACTGACTATCTTTTCACCACGCTATGTGCGAAAACTAGATATCATTGACCAGATTGTTTTTGCTTTGTTCTTTCCATCCAAAGAGAAGGAGACAGTAGCCATTTGGTCTTTCGTGTTTCTGTGCACAGTTTCAAAGTGAGTTTACCTTGATGTCTGGGTTCCATTTGATTTGAGACAATGGACGGCCGTAAACTAGTTGGAGCTGAGTTCTTTGTGTGGCCGAGCGGTGCTGCAGTAAAAGTTGAGCTCAGAGTGGAGGAGCTGGAGTGTGGAATTTACTAATGGCACATGCATGTTGGGGCCCCTGAAGAGAGGGGGTCATTTAAGCCATCAGTGTGTGCGCAAACACACAGAGAGCCTGTCTGCAGCTTCCCCCCACCTCCACACTTCCCCACTCACTCGCTCTTTTCTTCCCCCTCCATAACACAGAGAGCCTCGAACTAGCAGGCGTTTTCTCTGTGCAAGTCTGGTCAACGTTTTTGCTAATCTTTGTATAAACTTTACTAGTATGGGTCACTCAGCAGAAAGATTTAGTTGGGTGGGAGGTGAACAAGGCATTTTGTTGCGGTGTGGATCTGTGATGCTCCACCTTAAAGGCGTTTGTTAATGGGGCGGGCGGTCATTAAGCCCTGAGAGCAGAGAGACTGAAAGGAATGGGGCCACAGGCCCAGGCTTTAAATCCTCTGTGCCAATAGACTCTCTGAAGCAAAATAATGGCATCACTCTGTGTGTGAGTTAATGGGAGCTGATAGCATGAAGGCTGGGGGGTCAGCGGGTCACGGGCTTGTGCTAAGTTGTCAGGGAGCTGAATGCCGTCCCTGGGCCCACAGCAGGGGAAGAGCTGGCTGGAGGGGGAGGGGGACCCCCTGCCTGGCCCTCTACCGTCACCCCCACTCTTGTGGAATGTGAGGAAGACGAGGGAAGAGGAGAAAGAGGCTCCTTAAAACCATGGTTATGGTTGACACATTGGTCATTGCTTGCACGTACTGTGACGTCAGGACAGATGTAGAAATGTTCATACATGTGCTTGAGGCGCACTTGGCTCGCTGCCATCTTGTCCTACACTTCAGATGCACTGCATCTGAAGTGCTTTATGAAAATAGAAATGAGTATGTCAACATTGATCAGAGAGGTTAGCTTTCTGCAGAAAGTCTTATCTTCTCCAGCTGTTGCAGCAGTCTAAAACCGCATTGATTATGTTGCATGACAACTATGATGTCACCCTGTCACTGTTTTAACTGCGGCTTGAGGTGCACCAGACTTGATTCAGTCTAGATTTTTTCCCCTGAGTCTCATCTTTTTCAAGCTGTTGCAGCATCTTGCTCTCTGTAATCTGGGAATCTCTAAACTCCTCGACTGATATATCATTGAAATGGAAGTAAAGCACAGTTGGGTGCTCAACCCAGCCTCGTCCGCCAGGTTACAAAAATCGCGTGGGCAGGACAAGCCAAAACAGCACCGAAGACCAGCATCTGCGCTGTTGTTTGTGAGGGCGACAACTGCAACCGTAAACCAGGTGTTACTCTCTGCCGTCACGTAACGGCTGTATATATGTAGAGAGGGACCTGCACACAGATTTATGCCTCAAGCTCAGCCACAGCTTGTGACAGGTGACAAAAATGCTTACAACAAAAAATAAAGTTTCAATCAGAATGAAACCAAAGTGCATGGCACTAATAACGTCACCTTTGACTCGTCTCCAGGATGTGAAAAACTGGAACTGTTTGTCTTCCATTCTTTTTCTTTCTCATCCATCGAGCCCTGTCCTCTCCTTGTACCACAGATTTTATGAGTAATATAAATGTAAGACAGCTTTGAGCAGCTTCTGAAAGTAGTCAGCAGTGTGTGTGCGTGTGTGTGTGAGTGAGTATGTGTGTCTCTCTTCGGTATGGTGAAGATCGAAGTCTACCTTGGGAGCAGTAATTCACTTTGGAGTGCTGAGGTCTGTCACTGAAAAGATTTCACAGACTGCAGCCATGAAAACTGAATTAAGAAGCTGATTTAGTGGACGGAGATGTTTAGTCTTAAGATGCCAGGTTTGCTTCCACTGCTAAAAAGAAAATTTAAAAAGTTATTAAAATGTGCAAAACATTTTTTCTAAGTTATAACCGTGTCCTCTATTCCACTCTCTACATACTATAGTTTTAAGGCGTTCAGAGGGGAACACTTGAGTGTAATCTGGATTTCATTTAAGTAAACAGAATTTGTTTTGGAAGTTCATGTGTGACCAGCAGCTCTGTAGTGTGGTCAGTGTTTAATCCCTACAGTGCCCTCTTGAGGTAGAGGGTGGAAGTGCAGGTCTTCGGCTGCACTGACCTCGCTACACCCTCCACCCCCAGGATATGTATAGTTGCGGTGGTGTGTGTGTGTTTGTGTGTATGTGTGTGTGTGTTGGACAGAAGTCCGAGCAGCGGTATTTATACAAGGCTTAAATTTCAATACAGTGCCTGCTTCAGTATTTATAGTGTGGCCATCTGCTCTGAACAATAAAAAGGGATTGTTAATCCCTTAAAACTCAACCCATCCTTTTTATTAGCCCTGTTTACATTTGTTTATGTTTTGTGTAATGGACATTTCTCTGTCTCTTCTAGATGCCAGTATGTCACCTGATGCCCCTAAGCAGAGCCACTGGTGTAATGTGGCATACTGGGAGCACCGGACACGTGTGGGTCGCCTCTACACAGTGTATGAGCACTCCGTCAGCATCTTCTATGATCTACCTCAGGGCACCGGCTTCTGCCTGGGCCAGCTCAACCTGGAACATCGCAGCAGCACTGTTCAGCGTACAAGAGGCAAAATTGGCTACGGCATACTCCTCAGCAAAGAGCCTGATGGCGTTTGGGCGTATAACCGCAGCGAGCACCCTATATTTGTCAACTCCCCAACTCTGGATGTGCCCAACAGCAGAACTCTGGTGGTGCGGAAGGTGATGCCAGGCTACTCCATCAAGGTGTTTGACTATGAGCGCTCGTTCCTTCTGAGGCACACGACAGAGGCTGACCTCCTGGATGGACCCTATGACCCTAACAGTGTGCGCATCAGCTTTGCTAAGGGCTGGGGCCCCTGCTACTCAAGACAGTTCATCACCTCCTGCCCCTGCTGGCTGGAGATTCTCCTCAACAACCACAGATAACACAGATGGACCCCACAAACTATCCCAAATATCATCTACCTAGATTTAATATAAAGTTTTATATATTATATGAAATATATATTATACTTGTAAATACGGAGTCATTTTTACAATGTAACTATTTATGTATGGTGCAATGTGTATATGGACAAGAGGAAAAAAACGGAAAATGCACTTTGGCATATATATATATATATATATATATATATATATATATATATATATATATATATATATATATATATATATATATATATGAATCTTTCAATACCAACTTGAGAAATTATACAGCAAAATTAGGATCAGCAGCCTGGATTTGGTGTATAGTTTTCATATACTATTAATATCCAGACAAAAAGCTAACACCATTCACACATTGATAATAAAGTATTCGCATAATAATTCTCTGTGCTTGGTCTGTAGATCTTTATAATCACTAATTCTCTATAATGTATTTTTTACTGTATCCTAAAGAGGACCTATCCAGGCACACACAGACACACACATATATTTATATATATACATATATAGTTTAACTGGTTGATACTCATATTAAGCATGGCTTATATTTCAAAAAAAGACACCAGCATGTGCACAAGCTTGTTTCAGAGAGAGGAAGTAAGGGGCTGGACCAAAGACGAATATAAGGAAAAGTTTTTTTTATGAACTGTGAATCAAGCAAAGCTACTCTAGCAGAGTTCAAGACTGAAACTGGAGCTGGAAATGGGAATAATAGGTCCTCTTTAAAAAGCACACTGATACCAATACCACTTGAGATTTCTCAGTCTTATTTTTTTAGAAAATAGAAATCATAATAAAGTAATGGATAATATTATATGTTATACCAAGATGTAGTGTAAGGTTTTGTTTGGCTTTAGCCTTATGGGCCGAAGGCTGAGAAACACATTTCGCAGTCAGTCAGGGAGCGCTTAATATAAAAGAAGAAACATCTCTGTTGTGCTCAGCTTTTAGAAGCAGAAAATAAGCTGTCAATTCACTGTTTATTCTGACTGTGGGTTATTTAAATATCTCAGCAGATAAATGATGTTTATATTTCAGTAGCGTCTCCAGTACCACGTACATCACTGGATTTTTAGACAAGCCAGCTCAAGTGAACCAGATGTCCTTGAGGTCCTAAGGAGCCCCGGTAATGGGAACTGGGAGGAGATGGCTTCATAGAGGACAGTGTAGGAGGAAATGAGGAAACTGCTCGGTAGCAGCTAGGTCGTCCTTTCAGAGGTGTTTCTACTGCAGCGCATCATCGTTGGCTGATGGTCTCACATCTCCGCAGCCAGCTTGTCTCACAATGGCCGTTGTTATAAGTGACCAGGGATGGAGCACGCTGAAAACCACCACAGTGATACTGGAATGTACGCAGAGAAACCAAGAAGTTTTACAAGCCTGCTGGAATCTTAAAAACTGCAGCCAAGCTGGATGTGGTTTAGCTGGCTTCCTTCATAATTGCTGGTATTGGGTTGTCAGGTTGGCGGTGATGGTAGCGAGGGGGGTGGGGGGGCTGCAGAGGTCTCTGCCAGCATTCAGCAATAGAGACATTCACTGACACCGATTCTGGTTTAATGAGCACTGAAACGTGCAGTTACAAGGATATGTGTGTTTTCCAGACCTCCGAATTTTTGAAGTTTGTGAACAACATGCTTTAAACGGTGACAACCAGAGAAGATGATATTTTTTATGAAGGGTTGTCGTTTTTTTTCTTAAAAATACTTCTTCCCGACTGCGTGTGCAGCATCTCTGTCCTTCACACTCCTCCATAAAGGCTCAGACAGCCTCCTCCAGGATTGCTGTCTGTCTGGAGCCAAGACTGTGTAGAGTTCAAACAGCGGAGAGGAGTGGCTCCACTCCGCCTCTGTCTCTGCCTCTTCCCTACAACTGGGGGCCATTATCCCGCTCCTTTGTGTCTCTGTTATGGGAAAAGGGCCCACATCACCACTGGAGAGGAACTGGCAGACAATTATATGGGGTGGCGAGGAGCTAAGACTCATAGTGAGCAGATTACACAAGCCGCCACAGAGCGTATGAGAGGGGGCCTAATTAGACAGGGCTGGGGAGAGGCCAAGCGACAATACACATCTACTGTGACTGCATCTCTGGGAAGGCGCCTGCTCTACTCTACTCCAGAGCTTGAATAGTTGTGGCAGGAGGACTGTAACTCTGGGCAAGATGGAGGAGAGAACGGGAAAAGCCATGTAAGCAGCTTTGTGTGCTCTATGGGCTCAGGAATGGTATTGATTAGCAGGCCGCAGCCCTCAATCGCTCTGCCCCCCCCCCCCCCCCCCCAAAAAAAAGGGCAGCCATTTTGTTCCACTGGTTATGATACACTGAGCCGTAGTTGCAGCTCTGCATTGATTATAAACGGCTGTTCGAACGAAGGCAACCTGGTAGCTACCTTTCACGTCAGCCCAAAGACAGGACCGTGTATTCGATGTAGAAGTGCTACATATGTGTGCATTCGTGTTTCTGCACAAGCTGCTTTTTAAAGCCCTGAATTTTGAAACCCTGTTATTATGGCTTCTATGCTGCCAAAGCCTCAGTACATTCCTTGAACTGTAGATTTTTGTCTGTAAGACTCCTAAGGTTGCTTTCTCCCTGTTCGCAAAAGGAATTGCAAGGTAATTGCAATCGACTCACTAAAGTTTTGAAGCTCACCTTCCAAAAGCTGAGAAAACTGAGTCGGCGTTAAAGAGGATTAATCTCTAGCTGTTCTCAAAATAGATTAGAGACTTAGAAAAGACATAAAAGTCCGTTTTAAGAAGTTAGGTCATTTGAACCAGGAAGAGCTAAAGCAGCTTACTACTAGTGATGACCCTGTTCAGCACATCTGGCCACAGTAAAAAGCTCAGTGAGGTAATAGCACCTTTTGAAACAAAGAGAGATTACACAGAGTGCCTGAAACACTTCCTGCTCTCTGTCTCTTATGAACGGCGGCCCACGGAAAGCCTTCTCACCTTGGCTGGGGGTGTTAATTACGGCTCCTCGCAGCTGCCATGCTCGCCACTTCCTGGGCGTGCTGATACATGCAAGCGCACAGGGGATCCACGCTCTCAGAGGGGATTATGGGTTAGCACGCAGAGCAAGATGCAAAAGGAAGTATTTTTTATTCTTTTGGTACCTTTCCACCTGAATATATCTGCACTATCTGGCTGATGCTTGCATTCCTGCCCCACCACCATCACAAGAATATTTTTTTTAATACTTCCTATATGCTCTGTTGTTAAATCTCACATCCAAAGTGGCATTTATGGTTTGCATCCCCTGAATGACAAACCATGATTCTGCTACTGTGCTGCGGGCCCCTAGCTGAGCCTGGAATAGACCATTGAGTAAGCATTTAGGCGGGTTTTTTTTTTCAGAAGCCAAAGGCAGCTCGGTCCTGATGCTATTCTGCTGAACCCACCCTCCCTTCAGTAATTACAGGGTGCACAGGGGCCTCTCTGACGTACGAAAAAGGATTTATTTTAGTGAGTTTCCACAGAGGTTAAAAGAATGCCACAGTGTGAGCGCAAACACACATGGACATGCACATGAACACACACAACCCTGGACTCAATATCGACAGCATTTATTAACCGCCTGTCCTACTCAGATCATAAAAGCTATGGCCCTCGTTGTGGCATTTAGGTATATTAAATATGTTTTGAAGATATATTTTAATGTTTTAAGCAGGAATTAGTATGTTTAACACCTAAGCAGATAACTTCATGATATCTGCAAATCCTTTTGTCACTTGTTTGAATTCAAACTCAATGATGTCACACTGGATCTTTACTGCAACACAGTCAACCTGAGTGGATACAGCAGCTTCTTTCTTACTTGCGCTCAGCTGTGACACTGCTGGGCTTTCTCTACTGCAAACTGCTGTTTCTTTCCCCCTTTAAATCAGAAATCCTCTTTCATTTAACCCCCCTAACACTACAGAAACTACAGGGTTTACCTTTTTTAATATTTCACTTTTCTTCAAAAGTTTTGTCTCTGTCTGTACGGGAAGTTTCACTGATGAGCAGAGAAAAAAATGTTTGCCGCGTTTTGTGTGACATAATGTCAGAAGCCTCTATAATTTAGGCAATAACAGCCTTTAATAGAGTTACTTTATGGGCTATAATCAAATCTCTCCAGACCCCTCTACCTAAATTGTGAGGCAATAACACTTGAGTGCGCTGGGGGAGTGCTGAGATACATATTTTTATGCCTGCATGGTTGTGGTTGTGCCTGCCTGTGGGCTTTTTTGGAAATGTGACTCTTTGAGAGAAGCAGTCACAAAGCACTTTGCACTTTTTTTCTAAGAAATGCAAAATATATTCACTTAACTCTGAGTCTCACTTGTTTGGAGGAGTAATCCTATATATTACAGTATGTCATGCTCATTGATCTCACCAAGAGCTCAACAACTTTTTCCATAGGCCCATTTTGTCCTTTTAGAAGTCTGACTGAGGGCTGTTTTTTTTTTCCAAGGGGCTGTAAAAGAGAAGATCTAGGAACGCAGCCCCCCCCCCCCCCCCCCCCCCCTTTTTTTTTTTTTTTTTCTTTCTCCAGGCCTCCTAATATGTTCCATATTGTGAGTTTAAATGGGGTGGACTCAGGAAATGCAGTCACACTGCTTTACCTTCCAAGCTTCCAGTCTGAGGTTTGGCCTGCAGTGGTGGTGGTTGTGTGGACCAGGGCTGATTGGGTGGCTGGAGCTGCCGAAGTGGTTAGGCTCAGCCATGTGGGCTTTCTTCCTCCTCTCCTCAGGAGCCAAGATGTCCACGTTGCTGATTCTGTTTTGTTATGTTGCTCTGTCTGCAGAGAAACCCCACTTCATGTACACACTGAACACTAATGACTAACACTTGCGTTCTGTTTACCAACTGCAACTTTCTCCAAGCTTAATCATCGTAGTTTATCGTGCAGAAATGCTCAAAGGAATAGTTTTGACGCGTGAGAGTTAGCTATAAAAAAAGACTGATATCACTGCAAGGTAAAGCTACAGTCAGCAGCTGTTAGCTAAGCATAGGTTGAAAGTTGGAAACAAGAAAAACAACTGGTTTGGATATCTCTCCTACAAACTGTAAGGTAATGATGGAAGTAACCCTGGATCTGAAAAGTAAAACCACTGTGGAAGGACCTAAATAGACCAGCAACTTTGTGCTTTGTCTACATGCTGCAGATGTATACCAACACCAGAGACCAGTGTCAAAAATATGTGGAACAACTGGTCTGTGGGCTTCTTTTGTTTGGGTGTTTGCTGTTGTTGGTCCCTTAACTTATAATGAATTTAGGTTACCTTAGAAACTGGATGCCATTGATTGGATTTCAAGTCAGAAAAGCAAGGAAAACAGGATAATAGTGAAGTGAAACGGAGTGTTAACAGTGTTCTGTCGGCGCTTTCCTGCAACTTACTTCCACTGTCACTCCTTTTCCTGTTTAAGCCCACTTTTCCACCAATTAGCATTCTAACGACACATCACCATCAGGCTGTTGGACTTTGGAGGGCTTCACACGAGGACATTTTCTTAGGTTGCTTACCACAGATCCTTCACTCTGCATAGACGCAAATGTACTAGCATGAGTTTCAGGTGACGACTCATCTGGTTGCTAAAAAGCATTGTCCAGGAATGTTTTTTAAAATGACAGCAGTTGCCACTCAATTTAACACCTCAATAAGATTTTCTTTATAGGTTTATGCTCTCAAATGCTAGCTTCAAGTCTTGCTTGATGCAGCATGAAATCTATTCTGTAAATTATGGTCCTCTTGACATTAAAACTGACAATAAAGTGGGTTTAAGGTGTGGCTATAATTGTGATTGACAAGCTGCACCCATATGGGCGTGTAGCGTCCCTCGGTTTTTCAGTCAGATCCACACCTTGCCTGGTTTCCTGGACAAAATGTCAAAGCCGAGTTTCCCGAATGATAGATCAAAAACAACTAGAGGATCTCACAGTCTTTGTTTTCATCTTTCACATATAGTGTCCTCTCACCAAACAAGGGAAAAGTACCCTGAAACCACTTAATTTAACCTGTTATATCTTTTTTGTTTAATTTATACAGAATATATGTGTAAAAATAACTTTTTTTTTAGCAGCAGTAACACAGCATGCGATCACTGAAGACTTCTTTATTGGTATTTGCCCCCAAGGTATTGTGAGATTTCTATTAAAGCCACTGCTAAAGTCTCAAAGAACCCTTTAGCTGTTTGACTTTCTGTAACTGTTCAAGTCCTCTGCTGGGCAGTGTGGAGCCAGCTCCAAGAGCGTATCTCTGAGAAGAGTGAAGATGAGTGAGGAGGTTCAAATTCCAGCCCAGAGGTCAGATTTCGCATTCCTGGGGCACACACCACCGCCTGTCTCCATACTGACATACCTGCTGAGTGTTTGAGTACCAGCAAGGGGCCAGGAATGTGTGTGCATGTGTATCTGTGTATGTGTGTGAGTGTGCGTACATGTGATCGTTTTTTCGAATATGTGTTGAATTGGACATATTACATTCTAATAAACATCATCCAACATGAACACAGAAAGTCATCAAAACACACAGCCGCTTTATTCTCTCTCACATCTTTCATACGGGGTAAAAACACACAGATGTCGAGAGGATTTGGCCCACCCATTCAAAGCCGAGCACTCATTACTCCACACACGCCATTCACAATCAGCTCAGCTCAAGGGTGGGTAGGAGTCTCGTCTCATTTCAGCAGAGCTGTGCACTTGAAGCGCAGGGGAACCCAGAGAGGAGAAACCACTGGAGCTTTTAACTGCCCGTGGTGCCTACTGGGCACCACGGGCAGCATTTTTATTTTAACGTAAAAGCCTCGCTAAACAAAACTGACTCGTCTTTGTAATTGTTCAGTCATTCTGTTGTGATTTTCATGGGAGGAGGGATATGAATACCAGCCCAGCCGCACACAATGGTTTTCATTATTTTAACAATAGTGTTTATTTCACTGTCTTTGAACTGGGCCAGTATGAGTAACATGAGGGGGAAGTAAATCACTAATTAGATTTAAGTGATGCCTTCTTTGTTGCAAATATAGTTGCAAGACAAATTCAGTATTCACTGGATGATGTTGTTTCTGGATTCCTGGACTTTTAAACATTCAGACACTTTTTTTCTACAATAAAACTGCTAAAGTGTCCTAAACTTTTCCTCCTTGTGTAAAGGTTTTATGGGCTATGACATTGTCTTGGATGTTAAAAGCAGTACTCATGATGACTGTACTGCTTTAAATTTATGTCAGACTTGGCAACCCCACTAGAGTACACTTCAATACTACATTCAATACTCTCCTCGTTGCCAATCCAGCTACAGTAGACGGGGATGCCTCTGGCTGGGAATTGTTGGCTCATCTGCTCAATACTATAGATTAGCAACACACCCCCTCCAAGCAGTGATTTATCTCTCTTTTCATGGTTAGCTTGCATTAATCTTCCCCGAAAGATAAATACCTAAACCAGAAGATGGGTGTCCAGTCCTTAAGCTCTCTGCTTTGTGGGGTCCCTTGAGAGCATAAGTGTCCCCATCCCCTGAGGACAGCCAGCGAGAGCAGGCTCTGTTAATAACATGTCTTATTCCTCGAGGGCTGTGCAACGTGATCTCCATCTGACATTCCTGGGCTTTTGTTTGCCTCCATTTCCAGCCCCAACTGCTTCACTCGTCCCGTGCCATCCCATATGAGGCTGTTTAACATCTTAATCTGCTGCTGTCTTTCATCTGGCTCCTGTTAAAGCCTTAACAGAAAGATTGTGAATGCTAACTTCTGTCAGCACCTTGCTGTAAGAGAGAGGGGGGCAGAGGTGGAGAGAGGCAGAGGAGCAGACAGAAGAGAGACGGGGAAGATTTAGGAAAGAAGAGTGGAGTGCAGAAAATATTTGCTCAGTGGTGGAGCAAGTATTCAGACACAATTTCTATTTTCTTACTTACTTAAAGCACTTACTTCCTTAAAAGCACGACATTCTACAATAATGTGCTTCCTCTGAGTTTAATTCTGTGATTACAGTCTCAGTACAGATGCTGAATACTGTTGTATGAAGGTAATTTGGCTGCTATTTTCCAAAACAGGAGTTTAAAAATGAATCTAAAAAGAAATAATTAAATTAAATTTAAAGTTTAAATGAAATCTTTGTTTGAAATATAACTACTACTTGCTCTTGCAGGAAATGATGTAAGCCCATGTATTTTTCTTCTGAGGTGATCTTAACATGACTATGTGAATGGATCTTAACTTATGAATGAAATATGTATAAATCTCTGTGTTCTGTATGTGTTTTCAATACGGTATAGCAATCACGAGTGTTTGTGTGTGACAGCACAGAGAGCAGAGAAGCTTCTAATTACCAAATGTCCATCAGCACAACCCTCAACCTCTTGCTATTCAGGCCAAGGTTTTACTACCATGAGACTTTTTCACACACATTTGTGTTCTTGGTGTCTGGTAGCTTGAGTTACATGGTAAGAGGGATCAGGATTTTCCTATTTCTGAGGAAAAACAAAATAAATAACTAAATAGAATAAGGCACTTATAGGGAGAGAATTGTGGGCTGTATGGCAGGTTAAATCAATTTTAGCTTCCGCCTGCAGTTTTCTTTCATGCAAAGACTTGAGTAGGTCTTTTTTTCATATTGAGATTTTGAGATTTAGGATTAAATATGTCCAGTCCATCTTATTTAGCACCTCCCATCTGCATATAGACTAAATAGCAGATGAGGGTTAAATGTAAAAACAAATGAAGAAAGAAATAATTAAAAGCAAATGTAACAAACTGAAGTCTTGGCCTTTTTCTAAAGAGTGCATCTTTTTCTGTAGTCATCGCTGCAGTAGCTACCCCTCCATCTCCCCTTTTTTGGATATTTTTTCTCTTTCTTCGCACTTTATCGTATATATCAAATACCTGAGTGTACGGCATGCGCTCATTTTCTGATAACTCTTCCCTCTGTGCCGTCATCTCCCTGACTTGTGCCTGTTAAGGCAAAGCGAGTTAGGTACAATTACTCTATCTGTGCCGCTCTTGTCAGCTTGTTGCTGTGCAAGATGGTGTAGTTCTCACAGATTCCATGGCAGATTTATGTGAACGCCCATCCCCTCACCTGTGGCAGCAGGTACAAGTGGCGGCAGCCTGTCAGAGCCTAGGGGCCTGATGATGTTCTTACAGCTATTAACACAGCAAGCAATTGCTAACAGGAATGAGCCTCCAGCTACGCAGGCAGGGTCATCTTCAGTACATTGGAATCTCATGCATCAGACAACCCGGGACTGTCGCTAGGAGGATAACAATGCTTAGCATAAGGCAGCACACAGATCAGTGCAGTCCCTGCGCCATCACTCAGCCCATCTCATCTGCATTCCTCTAATTGCTTGAGTCTTTTTTTCTTTGGCCTGTATGAACAAAATGAAGCAATCCAGGGGAATTAATATAAATGCTATAATAACTGCCCTCGGGGCTACTCAAAATCATGATAATAGCAGGCGCCTCGCAAGCAGAAAGAAAAAGAAAATCCTCATTACACTTGCTCCTGCATTCTTCCTGAATGGACGACATGCTGCGGCTTGCCATTTCAGCTCGCAAAGTGTACAGACTCATCTATATCACTGCCCCTCATTCCTGAATGGGCTCTAAATCGAAAGAGGAGGCTTGAATCTGGCTACGTTATGTGCGTGAGATTGATGTAATGAAATGTCCCACGGCGCTGTGGTGTGAAAGTTCAGTTCTTCTCCAGGAATCCAAGCTTCGGTCATGAGCTCTTCTGCCAAACGTTCAGTCCAGAGTGTAGGTTTAAATTCAGAGCAAGGTAACTTTGGTCCACGGCGTTGGTTTATTTTTGCTGGCACGTGCTCATTTTTGGGCACAACCAGGCAACTGCTAGTACTCCACTTCAGGTCCCTGGCACAGCCTCAGTCAGTGAGGTACAGTATCAGGGGATTTCTCCCCTCTGGCGATGGCTCCACTCCAACCTAAGAGGCCTGTTCAGATCTAAAGAGAGGCCCCCTGTGTCAGTGTGATCACTGTGTGAGAATAGACCAGAATAGGCAGTCGGTTGTTACAGCTAGAGACACGCTGGTGGAGGCTGATCAGGCTTACTACACGAAGAGTCAAAGAGCCGTTTTATTTTGTTTTGACTGGACAAATATTTGTGAGTCCATTATGAGGTTACACCTACAGACACGGGCTGAGGAGGCAGTAGGAGTTTGTTTTCATCCTTTTCATCTTCCCTTCACAGGCCCCCCCCCCCCCCCCCCCCCCCCCCCCCAGCAGAGTTTTTAATATCAAAGTGTGCAGTCTGACAGGGGTAAGTCTCAAACAAGGGCTCTTTTGTTGGGGGCTCCCTCCAACCGGCCAGGAACGACAAGAACTTGTCAACCCTTGTTCAGTACGAAAGGAAGATGAAGAGACGGGGGGAAAGGGGCCGGGACAGAATTGGCTCTTCTGCAACATACAAAAGAGATTATTTAGGTGTCTGGCAGTGGGTATGAAACTAAATAACTTAATTTCAGTTCATGAAGGCACAGACATACTGTAGATATGAAAACACTATTCATTTTTCAGATTCCCCATATATTCAATATCATCATATAACAGGGACAACAGTGTCTCTGTTTCTGTCTGTGGGAGAATGGGAAGACTGTTATGACTTTGCCAGAAAATAGAAACACGACCACAGCCAGGGGAAAAAATAACACATGTACAGTTTGCCTTTTATCTACACTCATTCCATTAAATACATACTGTTACAATGATAGTTGCACATATTAAACGTGGCTAAAATGTAAGACAATGTTTTTCTGCTCTTTAATCTTTGTGATGTCAGTGGGAGCTGGTATGCAAATATTATCATTTCATGTGCACAGTGTAGCACAAAAGCTAAATGTGACTGTTCAAACTATCTGTTTGCAAAGGACAGCTAATCAGGAGAAAGCTGAGCTAGAACAACTTATTTTCATATACGGGCTGAATGATAATAAGTATAATATAAGTAAAGGGTAAAATAATTAAGTAATAAGTCACTTTAAATTTTGAATCATGCAAAGCTACTCTACTACAGTCCAATATAATCACAAAATAGTAATCTATCCCTACAGATGTAATGTTGGCATGATAAAGTCAGCCACTAACATCATAAATGTTAGGAATTCACTTGAAAACGTCACTGGAAAAAAAGAAAACACGTCATGCCCTCATCTCTCGTGACAAACCAAAGTATTTGCCTGCTTACAATTGTACTGTTGATGTGAGATCTGAAATCAAAAAGATTGTCATGCTGATTGGAGACACAATATTCAGTTTGTTTCAACAGTTTTAAATGGCAGAGATGAAAGGGCAAGCATTAGATCTGGAACTTTAAGAAAAATATCTGTGATGCACACTGACCTGGAAAATGCCAGGTCAATGATGTCAGCCCTGAATTGACTTTTTGTGAGGGACGTGTTCATGTAAGCAGCATGGTAGCTGTGACAGTAGAGACGTGCTGGATATTCTTGCTTTTCTTGCTTAAAGCACACTTCCCCCAAAAAAGACAAACAAAAAAACCCAGCATTTGCCCCGAAGAAAAATGCTCCAACATGCTAAACTTTGTTTGACATCAGTCTACAAAGACTGTCCTTATAAGCAGCATTTCAGGCTGCTAGAATGAAAATGTTCGTTTACAGCAAGCTGTAATGTACACATGGGGGAGAGGGAGAAAAGAGAACTCATGGCTGGCAGCCAGCTCGGGCCCCAGATGTGCAGTTGTTTGGGCCTTGTTCTGTGGTGTAATTGTGTAGTGAGGAGCTGGCTACTGGACACACACACACTGAGATCTGGGCAGCAGATGACTGCTCGCTGTTTCCAGTGCAGATAAGCTGTAGGGTATTTAGGGTTTAAAACGAAAACAATATGAAAGAGAAATCTTCAGTTAGTGACACAGAAAAAAGTAACACAGCAACAAGAGTTGGGGAAATTTGTGACAGTCAATACTGCAAATTTTGGCATCAATCCCATACCAAGTAACTACAGGGTCAGTACTGCCAATGCCAGTACTGACATCCATAGTTTTAACCTATAAAGGTAGCTCGTCTACGGGAGAGAAGTGTGTTTTGATTTACGAGATGAATCATCATCAATTTGCAAGATCTGGACCCATTTTAATGACAGCTAAATTACTGTGATTAGTTAAGACAGCAAAGCACTTGTGTTTCTGGAGTCCTGGAAGGTAAATGTGTCTGTCTCTAAAGCACTTTGGGGTCAGCTTCTGTTGTTTAAACATAATATAGGCTTTAAATAAAATAGAAACAACAGTGAACACAAAAAGGTTCATACAAGAACAAACAAGAAAAATATGTAACACAATTCAGTGAGCTACATAATGACCTTTAAGGATGTCAATCCTATCGCGTATATTAGTATTGATTTGATACCAGTACCAGCATTATTTGGTTAGCAATATTTGGATCTGCCTCATCTGCATTTACATTTAAACATGCTTACATTACCTAATTGTAAAATATCTAGATACTAGTAGAATTTCCTCCAAAAATAACCAGCAACAAGCTTGTTATTCTCCTGGAGTAATAGCTTTAGCAAAAAGCTGGTGACTGCTGCTTCAGAGCTGCAGCATCAAGGTCATTCTCCTCTTCGATGGGCCTCAGTGTGGTGGAGCTTGCCGCGCTTATCTCGCAGGTGTTTGCTTAACATCTGAAGTAGAGCTCACAGACATTTATTATCACCCTGAAAAAACAATAGCTCAACAATGTAACAACTTTCCGCTTTTTATGTGGGCACAGACACTGTAATATTATTGGATATGTTCCACCGTGCTGTAAGGAGTTGGGCGAAGGGGAAATGCTCTAAAAATGTCAGGGGTTTAAAAAAATTTGGTTACAACAAACGGACCAGGGGAATGAGGAAAGATTTCCCATTTGAAAACATAACCAAGTGAAAGTAAATCCAGCAACTTAAAAAAAAAGTATGCACTACTTTGCAGAGCATATTTCCTGATATTGTGTTTGTATCAGTTTGTGTAGGTCTTAGCTATTCAGACTGAAGGGTTTTGAGTATGCAACCAACACAGACATGCTTGTCTGCAGTTTTTCCAAATAACCAACAGCGTGTTTCACATTCTGTTCTCATCAAAAAGAAATTAATCTCTAATTGTGTAATATGTTTGTAGTCACTGTTATGCTTGTTCTTTTTCTGTATATTCACCCAACTCATTAAGAACACATTATTATAAAACTCCTCACTGCATCAACTGTGATTGTGGCTGTATAGGTGATATATATATCACACTGAGCCAAAGCCTTTCTGCTTTATATATCTCCTCCTTCATTATTTTCAGGTTGGCGTTTCCCACCACACGGATCTGTGCTCTGGAAGAGTATGTCCTCCTCTTGCCTCAGTTTTCCATGGAGTCACTGAGCTGGCTGCCTGTTCCCACGCTGACTTATGAACAGAAAGTTGAAGCAGCAGAGGTAACATTCGTCTATCCTTCCACCAGAATGTTTGCTTTTGACCGTGCCGCGCACACGGAGAACGACATCTTACTATTTTGAGACGCTTAAGAGGGGAAAATACTCCACCCAGAAGTTATGCAATCTATAAACATTAAAAATGTTCCATATTTATTTCATGGGCTTTTCAAGAACAGCCAGCGCTCCTCAAGGTCCACGTGGGGAGTCCGTTAAAAAATTTTGCTGGCCGGGCACTGCGAATACGCAGCTCAGGAGGAGTGGAAGTGTTCTGTCATGGTTGGACATGGGCGTCTGGAGGTGATTAGAAACCATTTGTTTCTGTCAGGGAACAAGGCTCCAGCCTTCTCTGTGTGTGATTGATGAATTAATGGAAGTGAATTGGACAGGATAAAAGGGGACACACACATACACACACTCTCATCAGTTAAATACTTTGACACTGAGACTTAATGTGATTGCCTGTGTTGGAAACTTTTTTCTACGAAAGGCCAAATCAAGTTTAAGAAAATTCAGCTCGTTTTTCTGACTGTGTGTGTATGCGTCCTGTTCTCATGGACACAATTTTCCATTCCATGTATCCCAACTTCTCCTCCTTTCACTCTACATCCCTTGCTGTTTTCTTTTTCCTGCACACACATGCACGCACACTCACGCACATGCATAATAAACATACTAGTTGAGGACCTGGCTAATGCTTGTTCCTTGTCTAAAGAGCAAAGATAAAGACAGAGAGGGAAGTGGCGAGTGGTGCAGTAGACCCCCCCACCTCCACCACCACCTCCTCCTGCTCTCCCTCCTCCCCTCCTGTCCTCCCCAAGGGGATCGGATGTTCTCAGCCGTTATAAGCAAGCAAAGCTGGTGGCCGGCAGACCGTCTGGCTCCAGCGCAGCCCGGGCACACAGACAATGCCAGACCTTCTGTCATGAGGTTTGCTTTCACTGAGGTCAGCTAAACAAGCCTTAAGGCCCTAAACACAGCCATGTGCACACATACTCCTCCACCCTCAGAAACAAAGCGCATCTGAACACACTCAGACTTACTTTTTCCCCCCTACCTTAGGCAAAACTGTCAGTCTCCTGTTTATGTTTTCTGTGTCTGTGTTTGCAGTGTCACTCTGTCCTGCAGCTAGTTGACCTCACTCTCCTTCTCAAACTCAGAAGACGGGTAGCCAGCTGACCTACGCTCCGTGCCAACTTTAGCATACTTTGGATTACATAACTCTTTAACAACAGCATGACTATACATTATTACTCTTGTGTAGTTAACACTGTGTCACCAGAAAGTTGGAATATTTACCAGTTAATCTGTGATGATGTGATACTGTGCTGCAGCTTTAACTAAACTTGTACACAGGAATGTATCTGTAATAATTCTCCACCGTGTATAGAATATTATATAAAATTATAGAAACTCACCTCTCTAAAATCCCTGTGCAAATTTCATCCTCTGTCTCCTGTTCTTAACCTCATGTGCCGAATGTGAGTTTATGAGGAACAGAGTGTATCTTGAAATATGTCTTTTTCTGGACGATCAGTTAGGATGAATTTAAATAAAGTAACCAGATCTGTGTTTTAGGAATGTGTGTCTAATCGTGTAAATTAAATAGCTGGCATTATGAAGGGCACTTTAAAAGACTGACGCAAAAATATATTTAACCACAAAGAAATCAGCTGTTTCCATTAGATAATTCAGAGCCACAAGTTGCTCAATGCACACTGAAATATTTAAAATGTCAGCTACTAATCCTTTATGTTTTATCCTACTGTCATATTTCCTAACATAGTTACGTTCCTTTGTTTCCTTTACCTGTAACTGTTATTCTTAATTAGTTTTCTGCAGCTCTTTATTGACATTATACAGTGATTTCATTTTGAGCCACGTATTTGAACCCAGGATTACACAATTTTTATTGGATTTTATCAAACTGACACAATCTACATGCTTTAGACCAGCGGTCCCCAACCTTTTTTGCGCCACGGACCGGTTTATGCCCGACAATATTTTCATGGACCGGCCTTTAAGGTGTCCCGGATAAATACAACAAAATAAAATTAGTACTGGTACCGAAAAAAATAAAATTTATTCATAACACACGTGAAAAGACCAAGGAAAACCGAGTAAATGATAAAAACGATAACAAAATAACGCTGAAAACCGATAAAAACCCTGAAAACTATACATTTCACACCTGAGCCTCAACTCTCGCGGCCCGGTACCAAACGACTCACGGTGAGCTTTAGACAACAATTTTAACATTCATGTTCTGAAATTCTTGGCTATTGTCTTCATTTTGCTGAAAAAAAAGTTGTGTGTGTTTGTGGCATTTATGCAAGCTGAGTTTTTGTCAGTGCCAGTTAAAAGGGGACAAAAAGGCAAATCTATTGCAGCTATTTTATGGCAGTCTAAGTCTCCTTTGTGAAGGAATAGACAGAGGTTAGAGGAGGCCCGGTGAGCGACTCTGGTCTCCTGCGTTGGGGATGCACCAACCTGTCTGCGCTCAGAAGAGTAACTTTTTGTGAGTGACTCATTCCAGCTGAGGCTTCCTTGGTAGCCTGCTGCTTTTGATTTCACAGTCTGTTCCGGCTCCTCTCTCCCAGCGAGAATCTCAAAACACCTCCTCCTTCCCCTATTGCCACCCCTATACTATACACCTCTACTCACTCATCTCATGGGAAAACAGCAACAAGCACCACAACAGGTGTTTACACTTGCCTGTCTGTCTGCACATGTTTCACGTTGATTTATGAGGGACAAGAAGAAAATAGGTGTGACGGATTATATTGTGTTTAAGACACCGGCAAGACCTGCGTGTGTGGTGTCCCTCCCAAGAGACTGTAGGTCTGCAAATGTGGCATCTCTGATAGACAGCTTTAACAACTATGAAGCATTTTTCACAGATGTATGAACACAGAGAGGCATTCATAAAAAGGAAGTGCTAAATAACACAGAGATATACTTTACCAGCATGTTTTGTTGATTTTTAATATCAAGATTCACACACTGAAAAAAAAAAAGGGCTGCGTTTAATTGAGTGGTCTGGATTTGTCAAACTCAGATTTTTTTTGGGCTGCCCGTCCCTTATCCTTCATTTTCCTCAAAGCAAAAACAGCTGGGGATAATACATGAAGCAACACAGGAGTCTAATAACGTCAATATTAGATACACAAAATAATGCGTAGACTGGATGAAGTTAACTCAAAGGATTTGGCTCAGAAGGAAAAAAACACAAGCCTGCCATTTTAAATTGAGAAGCCTACAATGCCGCCTCTAGAGAAGCCAAATAACCGCTACATACTCAAACGTTTCCTTTCATCCTCCCTCCCCTTTGGCCTGCTCCCACTTTGCTTTTTGGTCCATCTTTCCCTCTTATATCTCCTACTCTTCTCCTCACCCCCTCACCCCCTTTTTTTTTTATCACTCCCTCTTTCTCTGAATGAGCTGCCCTCAGATTACTGGGGTTTGTGGAGGTCTATCAGAAACATGTGTGGAGGTTTGGAGGCGGCTGATGGGAAGTCCTTCGTCAAGCTGCTCACCCTCATTCCTCCCAAAGAGCCCGAGCCAGTGGGGAAGAAAAACTCTTAGTGAGTTCAAAGACAGAATCTTATTGGGTTTTTTTGCAGGATATTATTTTCCACTGAACGGATAAACAGGAAAAACTTCCCACCCTAAAGCACTCTCTGTAAAATGCAGGAGCCAGTTGGAAGACTGAAAGCATCACCCCCCACCACACCACCCCATCACGGCGTTCAGCCGCTACTCTTCAAGATTTTAGTCTATGTGTGATTCTCCTGCCTTCTCGGGCTAAATGACGCATCCCGTATGTGTTTGGCTTATTATACAATGAGAAACATGACATTAATTCAATTTATTAAATTCTATATATTTATTTTAGATGATCAGGGATAATTGCAGATACATACAAATGCATAAAATGAAATGCAACAACTTGAACTTGCCTCATCATATCAGTGTTTATATGTGACAAAGGTGAAGGCATGACATTATTGCTTTAAATGTCCTGTTTGGACAGGCTCTTTATCAGTAGCTACATTGCCCCCTTGTGGACTCTCTTTTTATTGTTTAGAAGGCATTAGATTGTACTTTCAAAATAAAACATTTATAACGCTAAAACAAGCAAACACACAGTGAAAGGCAAGAGTGCTCTGTGTGTGTACGGCCCTTGTGTGTCTTCTTTATACATGTGTGGACTCGGAGGTAGCATGTAAAAGTCTCACAGTGAAAATCCTACATAAAACACAGATGTGGTCATTACAGACATCATTTTTCATTTACTGCATCAGAGTAAATGAAAAATGATGTCTGTAATGACTAGAATCACATATTTTCATATTAGATTGCTCATGGGTATGCATTAGTGTGCATAAGCAGTATTTTTATGTTGTCTTTAGTATAACAATTACCTCTACTGTTGAGGGAATTGGAAGAAGAGAACGTATTAGGCACCTTGAAATACTTACTAAAGTTGTACCTCAACAGGGTACTTAAGTAAATGGATTTTCTGTCACTTAAGAATGTTCTTGATGGGAGGGAAAGTTGCTATGTGGTGTAACAGGAGTACTGGAAGCTATTTGTCTCTTCACTGTTTTCATAATCTTTCAACAAGTTTGCTGTTAAGGTATTTCAAATTGAACATGTATCTACAGTACTTGTACTCTGGCGTTTCCATGATAACTGATTGTGTGTGAACTTTGAGGCTCATTTACAACAAAGATCAAAGGTCTATGGCATCTACCATAGCTAAATCACTCTGCTGTGGTGTGTGTGTGTGCGCGCTAATGAAATAGCTATCTCTGCAGAGAAATGCTGCTGAAACGGCCACCGACCTGAGTGTGAGCATGAGAACGGGTGAGGAAAAGACTGGAAAAATCCACGGCATTTAGGTAAAGCTATGTCATAAAGGCAACACTAATGAGCCAGAGGTTTTAAGAGGGAGGAAAGGAGGAGGGAAATGGTTTACATATGGATTTGAAAGAGCACAGGCATCACAGCTATGTTGTGTATTCAATGAAGCAAAGTAATCCTGGTGCACACATCTCTCCCCTGCTGCTCTACAGCTTCTCTTCCTCCTCTCAAACTCATGTCAGTTTTATCTAGCATGTTATTTACACAAACAACAGTCATCTATTTGGTATTTTACAGTATGAAAATGCACTTTAAAAATGCCTACAAGAAGTAGAAAAGTAACACTATTCTTTCTATTTGATGTTTTATTGATATTTTCTCTTTTTTTTAACCCTCTCATGTTTAACTGTAGTCTAACATCTCACTTCCCCTCTGCTACCAGCACTAAAACGAATAATTTGAGATCTACTCGGTCGCTCTCCTCAAGTTCAACAAACACACGAGCTGGCCACAGGCTATGCATAATGATAATGCATAATAGATAAATGCAGACTGTCGCTGAACACTACAACATGCCTGATTGCTTTCTTTTCCTTAAGTCACATTAAATCATCTTCTAAGCCACATTAAACTCTGTTCCCATTACAAACCTAATAGGATTGTCATTTTAATGAGTGATGGGTAGTTCCTGACAGAGGACTTTTCAGGTTCATTCAGCTGCTTCATCTACTTGTAAAACAGAGGAAAATTAGGAAAAACAGTATTTATATGGAAGTCAAAGTACTGCTATAATAACAATAGATGCAAATATTATTGTAATTAAAAGATTTAAAACAAAAGAAACTGACAGAGAAAATGGTCCGCAAAACAACTTCATCTCCCGATGTTGTAAATAATGCTGTAAAGATGCCTCTCAGGTTTGTAGACATCTTCACTGTGTGCTATAAATTAAAACAGCAAAAGGTGATGTAAAACTTATTTTTATGTGACACAAAATTAAGGAAAAATTAACCTCAGATTTAATCTCCTTCCATCCCAACATATGTGACCTTCATTAAGCATCTACTTTGAAATGGAAGAAGCGGTTCACACGCAGATCTAACAAAGAAACAAAAAAAGACAAGGTTAAACATTTAAACACCGACTTAGCTGCAGCTTTCAAACCCTATCACATATTCAGTAAAAGCTGTGTTTATTTAGTTAGAGTCTGTCGCCACATATAACGCTAAAAGACAATGCCGTGGCCCGTTCCACTCATGAAAACACCGTCCCTTAATGTTAAGTTTTAAAATAAAACTGCCCCGAGATTTGCACTACACCAGCCTGTTGTCAGCCCCTAGTTAAAACAGAAAGAAATGACAAACACTGAACTGAAAGAAATTCAGGCTTCCCAAACTGAGCAAAAAGCCACTGCAAAAGTCTTGTCTCATATAGGCGGGGGGGGGGGGGGGGGGGGGGGGGAATGGATTTCTCTAGATGAAAACAATTAACCTTGGGAAAGCTCTCTGGATCAGGAAGCAACACAAGGCTTTCCACTGGGAAAACGGCCAACATATCAGTAGACCAACATCACCATACTGGAGAAAGGGAAATACCAACTGAACATGAGGCCACGCTTCCTGATATGATGCACAAAAATTCTTATCTGATATAAGAAACAAATGCAGAATCTGTAGATGAGAAATACTGAAAGCGGGAAAGAAACCCAAATACAACAAGGGCAGTGCTGTTGTTGTTGTTTTTGTTGTTTGAAATGTACAAAAAGATTTCCCAAATATTTTATCTTGTATCTCAGAATAAACTCCCTTTTCGCCTTCAGCACTACAACCCAAAAGTGTTCTATTGGAATGAGATCTGGTTACTGTGGAGGCCATTCGAGAATGATGAACTCAGGGCTGGACATGGTAAGCAGCAACACTTAGGTAGGCATTCATATGATGCTCAGTTAGTAATAAGGAGTGCAAATATTAAAGAGAAAACATCCCTTACGTCATTATATCAGCAGCAGCTGCCTGAACTTTTAATTCAAGGCAGGATGGATAAATGCTTTCATGTTGTTTACACCAAATTCTGACCCTATCACCCCAATGTTGCAGCAGAAATTGTAAAACTTTCGACCAGGCAACATTTTCCAATCATCTGTTGTCTAATTTTAGTGAGTTCATATCAATAGTAGCTAGTACCAGGTACCACTTTGTGTTTTAAGCCAGAGGTTCCCAAAGTGTGGGGCCAGCCCCCTAGGGGGGGCGCAGAGCCATTGCGGGGGACACTGCTAGCATAATGGACAGGATTTTCACGGGGCTCCCACACAAACGCAAAGCAGGAGATGAAGCATCGCCAAATATGTTTCCAAACCAAATTCCTTCCAAGCCAAAGACTAGAAAATATGGTGAAGCATATCTTCCCTTAGGCCTCACCTGCACAAGTGCCACGGTAGGTCTCCCCGACAGAATTAGTTTCCCCTGCATCGGGAGCACACGCTGGGCTCTCCAAATCACGGACAAACAGTATCCCACATTCTTGATTTTTAGTTCACGAACACTTCTTGTAATGACTAACTACTCCTGACATTTTGGAGACATTAGCTCTTTCTACAGTAAAGGTACAGTGGGATACAAATAATATCAGGCTAACCACAATTTGTTCCCCTGGTTCAAATCACAGACAAACAGTATCCCACAGTTATGTTTTTAAACCCATTTTGCACAGAGAGGCATTTTTTGAAAAAAATGCATTGATAGCACGGTGGCACGGTGGTTAGCACTGTTGCTGCATAGCAAGAAGGTCCTGAGTTCAATTCCACCATCAGGCTGGGGTCTTTCTGTGTGGAGTTTGCATGTTCTCCCCATGTTTGCGTGAGGTTTGAAATAAACCGCAATTGTGTGTGTGTTAAGCTGACAGAAATGGTGTCCGGTGTGGTCTTCTGCTGCTGTAGCCCATCTGCTTCAAGGTATGACGTGTTATGCATTCAGACATGCTTTTCTACATCCGCTTGATTGATTATTTGAGTCAGTGTTGCCTTTCAATCAGCTCGACGGAGTCTGGCCATTCTCCTCTGACCCCTGACATCAAGAAAGTATTTTCACCCAGAGAAGTGACGCTTACTGGATATTTTAGACCATTCTCGAGAGATGACTGTGAGGGAAAATCCCTGTAGATCAGCAGTTTCTGAAATATCGAGATGAGACTATCTGGCACAAATGACCATGCCACATTCAAAGTCACATAAATCACTTTTCTTCTCCACAGGTGTACCTAACAAAGTGGTCCGTGAGTATATATACTGTTATATTGGGGGAGAATGCTCATAAACATGCTAAAGTTTCAAATAAAAGGCCACTACATGTACAAATTATCCCTGCGAACCAAAATCTCAAACTTCACACTGAGTTTCACACTGATGTCAGTGAGACCAGAAATTCCTAGAATGGTCATGTCAAGCACACTGCTGTTTAAATCTTGCTTGCCAGGGGGAGCCAATCAAAAGAAAACTGAATTAAAGGGAGAGAAACTAAAACGGCTCATTTCAGAAAGTGGACAAAGTGAAGCGCTACACCGAGGCCCAGCATAACCTTTGTAAGGATTAATTTATCATTAAAACAGTGAATCATGCAAAGCTACTCTAGCAGGGTCCAAGAATACAACTACGGATTCAGAAATGAGCATAATAGCTCCCCTTTTAAAATATTTTTTTTACTCACTGTAAGATAAAATAGATTTTTTAAAAAGACAACATATTAAGCCATAAGTCTTACACACCAGAGCATTTTTCACACAGATTTACATATCACTTCACAAACAGGCAGGTTTCCCAGAACTACAACTAGAAAGTGCATTTTTAAAAATGTTTTACAAAGCCAACATTTGGTCATATACCGACACTAATGAAAGCCATTTTCAGGATACAGTAAAAAGGGATCCAAAAGTTCACATTTGCTTGCATACTAATACTAATGAGAACACATTACAAGGAAACACCAAAAATAGTGATGAGTCCAATAAGAGCTCTTCACTGCCTGCAGCTCTCTGAAATAAGCAAGTTTTAATGTTCAAGAGTAATGCTTAATTATCCATACATGGCCATTTACAAGCATATTGCCACAGGGCTCCAGCTTCACAACAGTCCCCAGTCTAATAGAAGATGGCATTATTGCATGCAGTCAGAATTATTCACTGCATTACCCACGATTCATAGCATGTATTAACACAAGCAATTTCATGCATATGGATACAGTGGGTCTTAGCAGGGGAGCTCCTGATTGCTCTGAAACTAATTTCACAATCATTAGTTTTGGTGGTGCTGTGAGTGACAGAGTGTATTTACTAGATTTTGGAAAATGACAATTTCCACAAGCTTTGTGTAGGAATCTATAAAGATGAAAGCCTGAGCTACAAGAAGCTCTAAGCTGTTCGGAGACAACAGTGACACTGGACTTGTTGGTTAGAGGAAATTTTCCTTTGCAAATGCAAAAAAGGACAAACAAAACAACAGTATTAATTATCTAGCTTTGTCACGTAATGTAATATTTATGAAAGTGTTGTTTTTGCCATCGAGTGAGAGGCCCTTCATAAATATAGGGTATAGAGCTTGAGATTCAGGCCAAACCAAAAGCCATTTTGCCCGAAGGTGAAGTTAATGAATCATGGCCAAGTGCTGCATTCTTTCCATATGTAGGATGAGGAGATATTTTGCAAAGCCTCTGAAACAACCTAATGCTGTTATGGGCCATTGTTCACGATAAACATGTAAATTGTGTTTATGGAATACTGTATAAGTCAATGAGTTAATGGCACTGATTCACAAATAAATTATAATCACAGTGTGTCAAAAAAGAAAGAAAAAGGAAAGAAAAAACGACTTCACAAAAGCAGGCATTTTTACTTGTTAGCCAGAAAAAACAGAGGTGTTTTCCAGTAGCATTCACAGAAACTCTGTTCAGTTACTAATGTCAGAAATCAGCCATCATTCCCCTACCGAAGCGGGGAATGCTGTTTGATCTCGCAGAACAAGAGACAAATTTAAATTAACAGGCCAATTTTCATGAAACGTTTGGGAGCGGTTGAGCAAATCCAAAAGGAAAACTCAGTAAAATTTGGTTAAAATCCACACTGCTTCCTTTTAAATTGCAGGATGGGGCACTTGCCTTTCAAAGTATCTATACAACACAATATATTCACCTTAAATTCGCAGAAAGCAGCAGTGCTTGGTGGCTTGGGGTGGAAAAGTGTGTTCAACATTAAGTGTTGTAGCACCAAATGTAAGCCACTAGGTGGGGATATGTTATCTGTTTTCTTTGCAGTAAATTTTATTGCAGTTAGCGTCCCAATTTTTCAGTGGATGCATCAAAGCTATTTGCCTCAGATGTACTAAGAACTTCAGAAAATTCCATAGAAAATTCTATGACAAGGTATCAATGAATGTAAACAGGTGCAGAACTGTTTTATACTTTGTGTGTCATATTAAATGTACAAAATAACATTGTTTTAAATATAAAGACTGACTTTTAATATTTGGATGAAAATCTCTGACAGTCAATGAATGCCCAAAGTCTAGAGGCCATAGACATCACCAAATGCAGTGTTTTCTCACGTGAGATCCTCTGCCAAACCTTTACTGCAGCTTTCAGTTGCTGCTTGTTTGTGGCTCTCTCTCTCACTTCAGTTTTGTCTTCAGTAACTAAAAAGCATGCTCTGTTGGGCTGAGATCAGAAAACTGACATGGTCAGTGCCTCCTCAAGAGTTTTCTTGACTCAGATATTGTGAAGACTTACTCTTAACCAAGGAAAGAACTCATCATCCACTTTAGCTGTTATTGTTCTGTCTTACTGAGGTGGCCAGTGTATTCTTTATTTTTAAGAATGTACCAGACCGCTGACATAGGCTTTTCTAATGTTTTGGTAATCTCTGTGATATTTTGGTTTTCCAGCCAATAAAAAAACCTAAATCCCTCACTTGACTTGTCCTGACATCTCTTTGGAGCTCATACTGCACCGGTTTATAAGTTTAACACTTGTCCAGATGTTTTATCTCCTTATTCTGTCATCGAATAATGAGAAAACAGTCCTCACCTGTCTGTGAAAATGCACTTCAGTAAATTGTCCAGGATTTGAGCTTGTGAAAATGGGAAAATGGGGGAATGTGTATAAAAATGGCTGTTGTTCCTAAACAGTTAATGTCATACTTTTGTAAACCCCCTTAAATTAAAGCTGGAACTCTGCACTTTAGTCACATTTTGATTACATTGTGGTGGTGTACAGACACAAAATTACAAAAAAAAAAAAAGTATAAATCTTCAAAACTTTATACGCTAAACTGTATCTGTATCTGCATGTCAGAAGCATAAGTGATCCCACATGCACCATCTATCATTTTAAAGCATTTGAAGCCAGAGGAGGAGGATCTGAGGGTGCACTGGTTCAGGCCAGAGGGAGGGAGAATAGAGGGAGGTCACTCCTGCCCCAGATTTGTAGTTGTCACTGGGGAGAGAATGATGGCTGCGAGCAACAGATAACAGCTTACAGTGTGAAGAGAGATTATAAAAGGAGGCAGAAATTGTAGGGGGAACTGAACCCCACCCATATGGGACTGCGCTGAACAGCCACATCCAGCTCTAACACACTGCAATTAGCTGCCGAGGCAATTACAGGTTTGTGGAGGGTAAATGTGACATGCTCTTATTTTTTTAATCATACAATAAGCATGATGTTCATCGCTCGAGCCACAGAATTTGTGTTTACAGCAGAACTGCGATCACAAGAAAAATGTTAGTCATTTTAAAGTCTTAGTGGTATTTTTAAAACTTTAAATGTCTCTACAGTTGCCCCTCCACACAGATGCACACACACACGGACATTACTCTAATTGCTTTCCTTCTGTATAAGTAATGTTATGCCAGCAGCCCAGCTGATTGGGCCCCTCCAACACACGCTGCTTATTTCCCACATAGCCATGAGTGGCCCATCAGAGTGCCATTGTTATCTACCAGATTGTCAGCAGTCATTACTTATTCAACCAGCTGTCGTGTCTTTTGTCCAAAATCATTCTTTACTTTGTCCAGAAGACCTTCTAATGCCAGCTGTGGCCCATTGACCCCCCATCTGACACATTTTGCCCAAATGCTCTAGTTCTCTCTCTCTCTCTCTCTCTCTCTCTCTCTCTCCCACACACACACACACACACACACACACACACACACACTGACAAAAGCTCTCCACGCTGGCTGTCCAGCTTATGCTCCTGTGGCAGTAAAGGGAGCTGGCCCTGCAACAATCCAAGTAGACAAAAAAGCAGCGCTCATCACTCTCCTGTTGTGCTTATCAGTGGCAGAAATATTTTAAAACACAGAGTAAGACTTTTACAAATGTCATTTTACTTAAATTGAGTCTTTTAAAGTCAGATCTGTCTGAACCTAGATATCTGTATGGAACAGCCGGGATGCTACACTGTAGACACTCTTATAAACATTGTTAAGCCACTTCAGCTGCTTCTTAATTCACCAAGGGATCACCAAACTAAGATCAAATTGTTATTATGAATAAATTATTATTATTAAATTATTTTCTGTCATTCTATAAATGATGTCATTGTTTATAGACAACATGATTTGCAGCTTTTTTCCCCTATAGACTCTACTACTTAAATGTTAAAACCAATTCCTCAGTTATCTTATAATGCACCTTGATGCAGCACTCTAGTTCATCTTTTGTCTGAAACAAGCCCTTTTAGCTCCATTCCCCCTCCTTTTATGGCATCTTTCTTCTGATTGGCTCACCCCTGCAAGTAGAAGGTTTGAATTGCAACTGGATGGGCAGTGTCTGCTCAGGGCCAGAGCTGTGTGCCTGAGATGGGCATGTATGCATTGCTCTAAAACGAGTGTAACCATTATTTCAACCCAGTATTGGAACAATATATAAGATAAAATAATGAGGAAGCACGCAATAGGTCCCCCTTTAATGAGTGACATCTGAAGAAAATCTGTAATAATATATAATTGTAATCATACTTCCATTATAAGCCCTTGGGTGTTTTTGAGATAAATGCACTGAACACTGGAATACTTTCAGATACATGCAGCACTCAGCTGGCTGGTGAACAGAGAGTCATGAAGGTGTCCTTGTGACATTGCCAAGACAGCTATAATATTTATTTAGGATGAAGGAAGTAAGGAGCTATGCCAAATACTTACTTAAAAATAGACAGGAGTCATTGATAGAAGCTATAAATAAAGAGAGGGAAGAGGGGCTTGTCCTGGATGGGGGTATTTATAGCACAGGCACACAGCTGTTTACGGGAGGCAGTGCACTTATCAATAACACCATAAAACCTGAAATACCACTGAATGCACAGTGACCTCCCTCATACATTTCTGGAAAGATGCATCTGAAGTGAAATTAAATCACTTTTATGAGGGGATGAAAGGGATTACTCCCAAGGGTCTTCTATTCTCGGACACAGTAAATGCAAAAGTTGGATCACTTTTCAGTGCTCATATACTTTTTTGTCCTCCTCCCCCTCCCCCGTTTCTCGTGCAGGTTTTTAGTCGCCAATACTCCTCCTTTACTGATTCGCCAGCCTAAATAAACACTGAGAAATTATATATTAAAGATTCATACGTTTAAGATTGAACATCACATACATTTAAGAGAAAATTTGTATTTTAATTAATTTGTTTAGCTTTATATTTTTAATCGTCTAAGAAAGAAGCGTGTATTTTATGTCATTTTATGTCACTATATTACTAAGTAGCATTTAGTGGCCGTTTAATGTGTAAGAAAGTTGTGTGATACAGGTGCAGGAGAGCAGACCAGCTGACTGAGGAGCAGGAGGAGGGGCAGGCAGGCTGGCCGAGGTCCTGCTGCGCGCCGACACTGAGCACACTTGAACGGAGGGAAGCTGCGACGCGCACCGCTGCTGCTGGTTCTGAGCCCCCGGCAGCCATCAGACATTCACCTGTCTAGGAGTTTAGCTAGCAAGCAAAAACAAAGTGTCTACAGTAATAAATTAAAGATAGGAGCTGTAACTAGTTGTTGCAGTTGCAGGTTAAAAATGTCTATCTTACCGTTCACCCCTCCAGTTGTGAAGAGGCTTCTTGGCTGGAAGAAAGGAGAGCAGAACGGACAGGAGGAAAAATGGTGTGAAAAAGCTGTCAAAAGTCTGGTGAAGAAGTTAAAACGGACGGGACAGCTGGACGAGCTGGAGAAGGCCATCACAACACAGAATGTCAACACAAAATGCCTAACTATACCCAGGTAAAGACAAACACAGAGCGCTGACTGACTGCCTCTGAATAAGTGAGCTAGCAAGCTAATGCTGGTGACAGCTAGCGTTAGCCCAAGCAGCTAGGTAGTTAGCTTGAGTTGATATTAGCAGATGTTTGTATTTAAAGCAACTCTATTTTATAGAGAGCAAAGTCAAACTGGCTAATTGCCACATCAAAGACAACATAAAGCGTTTGATGTTATGACATGGATTTTGATTGGACCCGCCGCCAGAATAAAACCAATCGTGCATTGTATTTAGAGCTAACATTAGCTCTATCATATTAACCCGTTTTAAATAGATACAATTTTGTTCTGCAGATAGGGAGGACACAATTGGTACTCATCGGTCTTAAATATATATATATATATATAAATATATATATAAATATGTATAATTGCCTGGTAGCGTTAAAGGAATAAGATGGTGTGTTTCAACCCATATATTAGAGTCTGTTATGTTATTTTCCAGCATTAGTTTGCGCAACGATATGATCTGTAGTAAGACCAGCTGTGCAGCATGTAATTGTGAGGCAATGCTGTAGTAGTGAGTGTTTGTCACATCTCCGAGCTAGCTTCACCTGCTGACATGGTAACTAGTGCTGCATAAATATGTCCACAGTTCACACATGTGATAAACGGAGAGGGAGTGGTTTGGCTAAGCTGGAGCTTGACTCATAGAGGATGTTTAGACTGTGTGTGTCTGTGCTCTGGGAAAGTTATAATAAGAGTCCAGTTTGGGATTCCCCATATGGGATACCCATCTGTATTAGACCTGCACAATTTGTCAGACATATGAGGTGGACTCACTGGGTGTGACACATCACATTGGAGCCACATAGTTGTATTACCGGTGCTTTGAATGAGTGCACAGAAGTAGACTGATTAGGCACAACATAAAAATCCTTAGTGAAATACTTAACTCTGATCATTTTGTCAGACTGCAGTGTTTTGGTGGTTGCTGGGATTCATGCGGACAGCACTTTGACATGTAACACCATCTTAAACATGATTACTTACCTCACTCATCTGGTGGCAGTGGAATCCCTAAGCAGGGACACACTCCACAACATAAAAAAGCAGTTCACAAATGTCTCAACCTGGCATCACACTCCCTGGATTCTTTCCAATCTAATCAAGCATCAGTGGGCAAGAACAGGCCTGATGAAGGAAGACTTTATTCCAGCCTAAAGGGTCTCCTGTCAGTGTCCTGGTGCCAGACAGTCCTGGACATCCCCAGAGGTTTCCCAAAGCTGTTTTGTCTGTATGCTGGGTCCTACCCAATATTAGGAAGGTGTTTTTAAGCGTTAAGACAACTCAGTGCATGTGTGCAGTTAAATATGTTTACTCATAAGTAAATGTGTTTACTTATTGTATACAGTCTTCAATCAAAGGACACAAGTAGCCCCTTTCCCTTATAAAGATTTCCCCTTAATGACTAGGTTTGACACCTCAGTATATCGAAACAGACCTGGTTTTGTGACTATTGGGTTCCAAGTGTAGCTGCATAGGCAGAGACCATCCCCATTAACCTCTGATGCACGCCCAATCATTTTGTTCTATAAGCAGGCCTGAAATATGAAAGAACCACTCAGTTCATAAAAGAGATTAAAGGGTTACTCCTTGTCAGCTTTCTGTGGGTAAGGAGTTAACATAATGAATGTTGTTACCATGACCTTAAGACCTGTGACAGTCACAGAAAAAATTTGGACCTTAAGCCCCTACTTATTTTATGGTGGCATTTTGCTGGCATGCTTTGGGTCACCTTATCCCTTTAAAGTGAAATGTTATACAACTCAATACAAAGTTGGTTTTAATGATCACTTTATCTTATGATAAAACATTTCAAAATGGCAGTATTCAATTCCAGAATGAGTGTTTCCCTGTTGGCATGAGTGATCAGTAAACGGTTTAATGAGTGTCAAAATGGTGTAACTCATAAGCTATGTCTTTAAAATCAATTCAGGTCTCCAGTGCCACAATCAAAACACCAAAACAAGATGTAGCATTTTAAGAATGGTGTCCCGTCCGTCCAGTAGAGGCCCAGGGACTTAAGGGGTGTCCTGACAGGAAGAGACTGGCATAAATTTAGTGGGGGTCTCTGTGGAATGTCAGTAAAATTTAGACAAATGTAGGAGTGAAAGTTGATCTAAAGCAGGGGTCTTGAACTCCAGGCCTCGAGGGCCGGTGTCCTGCAGGTTTTAGATCTCACCCTGGGTCAACACACCTGAATCAAATGATTAGTTCATTACCAGGCCTCTGGAGAACTTCAAGACATGTTGAGGAGGTAACTTAGCCATTTAAATCTGCTGTGTTGGATCAAGGACACATCTAAAACCTTCAGGACAGCGGCCCTCGAGGACTGGAGTTCGAGACCCCTGATCTAAAGGTTAGCAGTACAAAGTGGTTGGTCAGAGTTTAACCTTTTTCAAGTTAGAGGCGAGCCCATTGAAGCAGCTGCTGATTGACAAATTGGGGAGTTGGTAAATACATAAGCGTGTTGTCTAACTGGAACATGGAATGTCTCTGTCGACCAACCATAAGCTATGGAGTGATGAACACTGAGTGAAAAACTGCTATATTATGCCAGGTTGTTGCTACAGGTATAGCAATGACAGTAAAGACATTGGTATAACACAAAGCCTGCTATTTAAAAAGATTCTTTGTTTCTTTAGCTTTTGTTCCCACATAAAACAAATGGGGCTGTTCCACACCTTTTTTTCCTCTTAATAATTAGTACAAAAGGAGCTTCAGTGACCTTAACAAGCCTCCAGAAATTTTTTCCAAGCCCTAAAAGGCAGCTTGTAGGCCTGATTGCTAACAAAACTGGGAGTCTCCCATCACAGTAAGTGTGGATGTCAAAGCATGGGTGGTAACCTACATTAAAACCTTTTTCTCAGTTGTTGGGAATGTGCTCTGGGCTCTAGGGAGGGCGTGGGCCACTGTTTGGATTGTGGTTCAAGTTGTCAGTGGGTTCATAGACAGTAGACTTTACAGAATAACAGCTGTGTTGCTATCTGTTGGGGATAGAGTGACTCAGTGATTCTGTATTGCAGCCAGCCTGCATTGTGCTGTACTTTCATCACCTCCTCTAATGTGGCGTGGAGAGAAAGGGGTTGTGAGCATTTAGAGTGGTCAAGTGCTTGCCTGAGGTGCTTGCACCTAGAATGAACTTAACCAGCAGGAAATTATTATGTACCGAAATGTCAAAACTGTGAAACTAAGGGCACCACAATTTTCTGGCATCCATGACTGATTTTACAACACCCACAGTAAGTAGAGTAAAAAGTATGAGCTTACTGCAAAGGTTTGCCTTTTAACTGGTCATGTTAAAAAAGTTATCTTCATTGGTATTATAATGTAAACCCCTCTTGTTTACTGTGGATTTCAAATATATTGGTAATGGGTTGTGTTTCTTGCCCTTAGGTAAGCATTTAATTAATGCCACTGTTAAAATAATTCAGTTACAGTTGATGGAGTTTTGTTAATGTATAAAAAAATGTTTTTGGCATCATCCAAAAACATTTTTGCCTATTATGAAATTATACTAATACTTACTTTTAACCTAGATAGCATTCACTCAAGCAGAAAATACATTTCTCTTTATCAAATGACCACAAATAAGAGGAAATTGCAAAAACTTAGTTTAAATAAGGCAAAACATCTGGGTTAGCTTAACTTAGCTTAGCTTAACATGTGGCAAAGCCATGCTTGCGAGCATAATGGGAAGCCAGAAACAACCCTGATTATTTAAGATGGTGTGAAACCCGACATTGATAAAAGATATCTTATAAAACCGGACATAGACAGTATGTCTGTTCATATTCTTGCATTTGTTAGATTAATATTATTGTTTATTACACTATATTGGCTATAGGATCATTTTGAATTATTGACCCTCAAGTTCCATACTGGTGCATCGTTGTATAAAACTGCATAAATGCAATGAAGGGACTTGTGTTTTGGTTAAAATGAACAGATGTAAATAAAAACTGAGCAGCTGGTGATACTGAAATCCTAGGTCCATATAGTGTGTGTCTTAACTAGTAGGCCACCAGATGTCCCTTAACAAAGACAAACGTTGTTAACATTTTTTTAATGCGCTTCTGCAGATGCAGGCACTTTGCGCTGCACTTGCATTTATTTATGTAGTATAATCAGCTGGTTGTGGTTGCTTCTGGAGTTGGAGTCTTTGACAGAAATTGGTTTGTCTTCTACCCGGGGGGGTGCGGGGGGGGGGGGGGGGGGGGTGATTTGGTTGGTAGTGTGATGCTCTATCTTCCTGGCTGGTGGATGTACTGTTGTTGTATATTCAGCTGAACAGGAAGGTTGCCTGAACTGGCTGTGTGACAGTGGTCATCATGTCAGAGTGGCAAACCAGGGAGACAGAAACTAGCCCAGGCCAGCCTCTCAGCTGAGGCTTGCAAATGCTGACCTAAGCTGACCCAGGAAATAATGCTGGAGGTCATCATAAGGAGGACTGGAGTTCTTCCTATTTTTTAAATACCTGATTGTATCAGGCTAATGAAAAGTAAGCTCTGTTACTTACTGATTATAGTAACAATATTGGCAACTGGACCTTGTTTTCACTCGTCTTAAAATGAGATTTTGTCACTCATTGCTTTATTTGAAATCTTTAACAACGGGGCTCTTGTTTTTTCATTTTAGCTTCCAGTCGTTCCACTATTTGTCATTTTAGCTACTGGAAAAAACAGAAGTGCCATCCTCTGTTCTGGTTGCACATTTTCCTTGAAGATTTTGCCCCCATTGTGAGGCAAAATTGCATAGTGAACACAAGGCTTATAGAGAACAAAATTGTGGATATTGTCATTATACTAAACCATTAAAATTCTGTGGTCTGTTTTGTTTGACTGAAAGATAAAACCACCTTTTTAGGTATTGCATTGCTAACTGGGCCTCACTGGGTCCTTGTGTGTCAGTCTCACTGAGCATCTCTACATGAAGCTACAAAAATGACAAGAATCTACAGTCCTCATTAAAATAGAGGACATTTTTGAGACTCTTGTATAGCTGTTACAAAAACAGTCTTGCAGAATGTGTCCTGCAGATGGTATTGCTTTCAAGGAGCTCTGGTTTTAACATGGAGGAGGTCTGGAATTACATGAACAGACTGAAGACATTGTGGCAGTTTCTCGAAGATGCCTGTCTCTCACCAGGTGGCTTTAAAAAAAAAAAAAAACCTTGTCAGAATTGGAGCTGTTATTTATTAGTGTTATGTCTTAGTTCAGCTTGGGTGGAGAGAATCAGGATAGAACCTGATTTTGGTTCTATCCTGGTTTTGGTTCAAAATAAGATGTATGAGCCACATTGTGTTGTGATTCAAGAGGGACGAGCTGGAGGGACAGTAGGTCATGTGAGTGTTGAAAATGAAAAAGAAAATACCACATTTTTCCATAATGTGAATAACAAAAGAACAAGTAATGTGTGCACAATGTGAGCAGAGTGTCTGTTATTACGTCTCTAAAACAGTGTTAGTAGTGCCTGTTATCCCAGGTAGTAAAGAGTACCTTAAAGACACATACATCTTCTTAGTGTCTTGCAACATCAACAACTAAATCAATGTTCAAGAGACCCAGAAGGTTGGTGGGTTACATTAAATCACAGTGCAAAGGAACATACATGCTGGACTTAAAAAGGGCAACGCCCAAGTAGATTCACTGATTAACTTTGTGTGCTGGATCACTCCAATCAGCAGTGAGTGTAGACAGGAAGCAGAGTAGGTCGTTAGGCCATTCACAGTTGAGGGAGGGACAGCACAGCAGAATCTACATTGGGTCAAAAAACTCATCATTGAAGAAAAAAAAGGTTTTCCTGTTCATTTAAGAAGTTAATACATAAAAAAATTATTTGTGCACCTAAAATTTGGCCAAAGAATGAAAACCACTTTTCATGTTGCACAGCTCCACAATAAACTGAAATGTTGTTAAGTCATCAAAAAGTTACCCCACACTGAGATTCCAAGACAATCCTTCCTTTGCATTTTTTTAAAATTTCAGTTACATGAGGGTATACATAGGTTTACACTACAAAGGTACCTTAACATCCTAGGACCTAGCGTCCACATATGTGTACATCACATTTTTGGTTATTTAGACCCAAATACTCAATTTTGCTCTACAAGGGCCTGATATCCACTTACGAGGACATTATACTGCTACTGTTCTATTGAAATTTTAAACAAATATCCTAATTTGTGGCTCTCATTTTTCTTAGAAACGAAAATTTGGTAAAAAAAAAATCTGGTAATTCTTTATTTTTACATTCATCGGGCCCCAATATGCCCAAATATCAAAGATAAATTAAAAATGCATGCTGTGGAAGAGCTCGGGTCTTAGGAGGTTAAGTACTTGAATATTATTATTAGTTTTAATGAAAACTGCTTCATGGTTGGCCTTTTCCACTTCAAATGTAAAAATAGACATTTACATTCTGTTATTATTAGCCCAGGTGTCAGTAGAATTGGGGCCCTGTTTTGTGTTTGGACATATTTTGTGAGCTGTATTGAAGATGAAAAATATTTTCGAGTAACAATTGAGGGTAAAGCAGCACAGAGTGACTAAATTTAATCTGCATGTTTTATATTTCGACCGTGATGTCTTTCAGGTCTTTGGATGGACGTCTGCAGGTTTCCCACAGAAAAGGTCTTCCTCATGTGATCTACTGCCGCTTGTGGCGCTGGCCGGATCTGCAGTCCCACCATGAACTCAGAGCTGCTGACCACTGTGAATTTGCCTTTCACACCAAGAAGGATGAAGTATGTGTCAACCCCTATCACTACCAGAGGGTGGAGACACCAAGTGAGTGTTCTTAATTGCTGCGTGTTCCACATGATTGTAGTTAAATTAAAGCTTTCTCCAAACTGGGTACAGAACTGATCTGATCCACTGTCTCCAGTTTTGCCTCCCGTTCTAGTGCCACGACATACAGACATCCCTGCCGAGTTCCCACCACTGGATGACTACAGCCCATCCATCCCTGAAAACACCAATTTTCCCGCTGGCATTGAGCCCCAGAACAACTATATTCCTGGTGAGGGAAAAAAAGCAAAAAACACATCCCACTCATTCTTGACTCGGTCTCTAAATTATTTTTCTCAGGGATGATTTAGTTTGTGGCTCATGCCCCAAAAATGTTGTTCCTGAGTGCGGTTTTTATATTATATTAAAATATTGTATTTGTGTAGTTGTATCATAGAAGCAGTTTAAACACGCAAAAGAACAACGGTGTGTGCTTAACCCATATGTTACAGAAACTCCCCCACCAGGGTACCTGAGTGAGGATGGTGAGACAAATGATCACCAGCTTAACCACAGCATGGACACAAGTGAGTCACCTGACTGTACACACACCTGAAGCTTATACTACTCTGATTACAGCTTATAATGGTCATGAACCCACCTTCTATTACCACTCTGTTTCAGGTTCACCCAGCCTGTCACCCAATCCTGTATCCCCTGCAAACAATAATCCTGGTAAGTGACATCAGTCAGTCAAGTTTACTCAGCTTTAGCTCCTGGACATATTTTAAGTTATGTGCGCCAATAGAAATATCAGCCATTCGTTTAAAATCCAGTGTTTAATCTGGATTTGAAGTTTTTTGCTTGTTAGGAAAAAGCTTATTACACCCTCCAAGATATATGTATATATAACAAAACTGAGCAGTAACAGAACTGCCCAATAGTGAATGGGGAAAAAATTGATGATAATAATAATAATAATAATAATAATACTAATAATAATAACTTTATTTATAAAGCGCTTTCAAACAAAGTGCTGTACAACTATTTGAAACTAAAAAGATAAAAAAAATAAATAAATAAAATAAAAATAAAAGCGATACATAGCAATACAGGTAAAAGACACAATACAAGTTAAAAACAGTAAAAATTTAAAAACTAAAAGCCATAGAATTAAGACTTGTAAGATAAGACGTGTAAGATATTTATAAAGAAACTTTATAAATATTATTACCAAAGTCAAACCTGTAGTAATGATATCATTAAAAGTACAAGTGCTGTAATAGAATATTTGCACTTATTCATGTGTTAGAGCCTGTCATCCCTAAAGTGTGTGTCATGCAACAGAGCCTATAAAACACATTGAATGGTCAAATTTGAGTAGCACAAGGGATTTAACTGTTTTTTTTCCTCCATATGTTTGTCCGTATTTGGAATAGTAGAGATGAGAAGTTGGCAAAAGAGCTATTTAGTTTTCAAACCGTTAAAATGGTCAAAGTTCCTTAACTAGCATGGATGACAATAATTTAATTAGTCTTGCTTTTTTCTCTTGAATTCACATGAAAACTGAATTTTTTCAAACACTAAGTGGTCTTTATTTATTTCTACAAGGTAACTACCCTTTTCTGATTTTCTTTATTTGGTTAGTGTAATTGACAATTCCAGTCACCACAACTGATGCACAAACTTCGTGGACAGTCTGTACTACCGTGCAGGCCACTTTATCTGTCAGACAGTTCCATTGTCATCTTTCAAAAACTACACACACTACAATTACAGTCAAAAGGTACATTTCAGTAACTTAAATTAGAAGAGGCAGTCAGCTATAGTGGCTGTGATTGCTTTTATTGCCCTAGCTCTCACTCAAAGTGGCTAAACACCTCATTTTAAAGTCTCAAAAAAAATTCACTATATAAGATATATTAAGAAAAAACATGTGTACAAAATTTCGTCATTAGTACAGTTGTTAAGAAGGTGCAAATTAGCTGTTAAGTGAAACATTTTCACATGGGAATCCATCTCTCTTGTTGCAGCCATTGAAGCAACTGTATTTTATGACACTTCTGCATTGGATCAATGCATCACTTGCATTACTATCCTTGATTTAAATAAATATAACATTGTTATTTATTTATTTATTTTGGGGGGGTTGGTGTGTTTGAATGTCTGTTTATGAGACTGATGAGCAATGTACGCACACACTTGAGTGAGTGGATCGTGTCTGGCTTAGCTTCAGGGCAGTAAGTATGGTATGAATGGAGTCTTTGTGTTTGCTCTGTTCTTATGTGTGGAAAAACCAGCTACACGCAGCTTTAAGATAATGCAGTAAATGTCTGCGTGGCGGGTTATTCTATGTGGAGACAAACTAGGAGGTCCTTGTTTTGTTTTGCTTTTTAAGAAACGTATTTCATGTCTGGCTGAGGTTATGAAGGTCATGGGAAAGAGCTTTTGGAGAGGAATCAAAGGAAACCTTGTCAGGACTTGGTCATGATGCTGCACCTTCAGCATCAATTTGATGACAAAGCTGTTCAACTATTTAATTTTTTCATCATGGAAATAGATTAAACCTGTAAATGTCTCTTTGTCTTACCAGACTTTCAACCTGTGACATATTGTGAATCTGCCTTCTGGTGCTCCATCTCCTATTATGAGTTGAACCAGCGTGTTGGAGAGACCTTCCACGCTTCACAACCCTCCCTTACAGTAGATGGATTCACAGATCCCTCCAACTCCGAACGCTTCTGTCTGGGCTTGCTGTCAAACGTCAACCGCAACTCAGGAGTAGAACTCACACGCAGACACATAGGTATTAACTGTATTTCAAAGGGACGGCATAAATTTGTTCTGATTATATGTGAAGGTTGTTTTATGCTGAGCTAGCTTTTTTTTCTCCTCTTTTTCCAGGTCGGGGTGTGAGGTTATACTACATCGGGGGTGAGGTGTTTGCAGAATGTCTCAGTGATAGCGCCATCTTTGTCCAAAGTCCTAACTGCAACCAGCGCTATGGGTGGCATCCTGCCACTGTGTGCAAAATACCTCCAGGTCAGCACAACATGCATACAAACACAAACTCATTAAAGGCAATATAACCAGAGTATGACTGTATAACTGTGTTCTTCTGCTCCTGACATTTATTTTATTCTCTGTGCTAGTAAACCTGATAATAAATATTTTGTTGCTAGGCTGCAACCTGAAGATCTTCAACAACCAGGAGTTTGCTGCGCTGCTCTCTCAGTCAGTCAACCAGGGATTTGAGGCAGTCTACCAACTCACCAGGATGTGTACTATTCGGATGAGTTTTGTTAAGGGATGGGGAGCTGAGTACAGGTAAATATTTTACTATTTTTCTTATATAACTTACAAAGTATAAGATATTGTTACATTTGCCTATTATTTGACTGACAGTAAAGTAATACGTGAGAAGGACCGATGTCATGTTGTAGTGGCGTAAATGTGGTAATATGGTGTTCTGAAATGGTAGAGGTTGTGTAGTGATTAAAATAAATGTCATTTTCTGGTTAGGCCATTTACAGGTAGTTAATAAATGTCAGTGTACTAAATATTTTGGCTGGTAGATGGCCTGCTTAGAGGTCAGAAGACAAGTTAACATTTAACTGACCCAGCTAGTGAGTAGCTCGTATTACTCATGTTTTTCAAGTCTCTGCTGTGCATTTTTTTTTTCCTAAACATGATGTGGAAACTTAAATTGTACACGGCATATACAATCAAATTGAGGTTCAGTGAGTCAACATTTTGTTTATTAGGCAGTAAAATGTTCCCTCTGTTTGGGAAACATGCGGACAATTGAATCCATTGTAGAACTTATTACACAAATGAATGCACATTATTCCAAAGAGGTTGTTAAACATCTTCATTCATAATTGGAGAAGTGAGGAATAAAAGAAGAAAAACATGACTTTGGGTTGTTGACTGAAGCCGACTTTTAACAGGAAAAGAAGGTGATGGGGGATGGTGTAACTGTGACTCTGTAAGAGAGGAGGAAGAATGCAGCAGGCATGCAGTAGTGAGGGGGGTATGAAGTGGGGTGTGGACATATTTCTGACTGCCTCTGGAAGGGGGATTCCCACTGGACTATGAATGGTGCATGTTGTATTTCTGGCACCAAACACCTTGGAGAAAAACATCCTCGGAGATACTTGAATGGCTTCAGAAATAGCCCAGAGCTGGCATCACGGTTCGGGAAATTCTTCCAAAAATATGGACTGCATAAGCTATAAGACAACGACTGTTATAATATAGTACAGAAGAAAAGGTTCAGCAATGACAGAAATGTGTGCTTTCCTTCTTTGTGTTCTGCAGACGTCAGACAGTGACCAGCACCCCCTGCTGGATAGAGCTACATCTTAATGGTCCCCTTCAGTGGTTGGACAAGGTCCTCACACAGATGGGCTCCCCCAGCATCCACTGCTCTAGTGTGTCCTAGGAGCAGCCCTCCTTCCCATCCACACTCAAACCCCCCATAGGAATCAATCCACAGAAACAGCATTTCCCCTGCTGTGTTTGACATTTCTCATCACATGTACAGCACTGTCTTTAGTGTCATTTAGTGTCTCAATTTCATGGTCATTGTAGGACATTTTTATGGGTTTTATTATTTTCAGAAGACAGAAATGCATCTTCATGATTATTCTTTTACATATTATGTCCATCCTTCCTGTTAATTAACTTTACATTTCACAAAGGAGACTGAAATGTTTGTTTTCCAAGTTGGAAGATATGCAGTTTCAACTTGGCCATCGACATGTTTTAAAACATTTTTGATTCTATGAATTAATCAATATTATGAATAAGCCTTTAGTGTCCCAGCAATCACTGAATTGGGAAGCTTATTTATTAAACAAACAATAAATTAACATGAGAAATGTTATTTATAGTGACAGAATATATTTCATTAATATTTTAAGTAGAAGGTACTTTCCTTTATTGATTTATGATCAATAAAGAAACCAATTATCTGATCAGTGAATTGGTATTTTGTCTAGTTTAAAAAAAAAAACAGTATCAGTGTTTCTGATATAGAGCCCTTGTATTAAAAGTATTTTGCTCAATGAAAGAGACATTTTCTAAGTTATTTTTGCATATTGTCCTGCATGAGAATATATTTTTCTTATTGCCTAAATATGATTGTACATAAATATTTATAGCTTGCGTAATCTGCTAGTCATCCATTGCTTGAAAGAGTGGATCAAAGTGAACTCTGGCATGGGTGGATTCACAGTAAAACTACTTAGATGAACTTTTCAGGTGAGTTGGTTCTGAAGTGTGGCACAGGAATACTGTATCAACCATTAGTGTTATTTGATAACAGGCTCGATGAGTCATTATAGTAGACTGACTGAATCTGGACACCATGTGACTTGAAGTATGAAGTGTACAGTGACCAAGGTTGTGTTCATCTGTTGTTGGCAGTGTGGAGTGAAAACAACAATGCAGGTCTTCTTATGTATTATCAATTGTTAACCAATGGTACACTATGCTCCTTATGGGTAAATGATGCATTTCAAGTTTATTGTGTCACTTTAATGGTTGTGGTAATTTGCTTGTCCACTAAACACTGTATATTACATGTACATTACAATATAAGGCATGTGTAATATGCTCACTGTCCTTGGTCGTTGTCTAAGACGTCACCATGTTAATCCTGCACTCACTCACAGTACATAAGACTGAGTCACCAAGTAATCTATTTAAAGGAGTTACACGGTGCTGAACGGAAACACTGTACTACACAGTACATTAGGTATGTAGTAGGTCTGTATCAGTACTTGAGTTCCTTGATATTCTTTTAGTGGTTTTATGATCCAAGTCTTATGTTTTTGTTTTTTAATGTAGACTAATATTTGTTCTCAAATGTCTAGAATTATCTGTGAAATTTTAATAAATTGCAAAACAGTAAAAAAGAGGGCTGCTTCTCTGTAAAAGGAATTATGTATGAAATATAAATGTAAAAAGAACAGTTGCCTCACAGCAGCTGGGGCATTCATTGTACCACTAAATTGACCCTTTCTGTGTTAGGGGTAGCGACCTGTCCGGGGTACACTCTGCCTCTCATACGTGACCCTGCACCAAGGAGTAAAGTTGCTTGTTGAAACATTATTATACACCGTGACAAAAATTTGAAATTGATATACATAAAGTGGATAAGTGTCCTGTAATAAATTATATCATCAGGAAACCTGTAGAGGTGACGCGACACTCTTTTGCTAAACGGCATAGTTTGTGATGGTATGTATGTAAAGTATAATATATTTTTAAATGTGCTTCTCTACTCATTAAGGCTTGATAAAATATTAGAAACTCCCCACTGCACTACATCTAAATTACTTATTTACTGCAGAGTTAATCGCAAAGCACAATACACATATCCTTTTATTTAAGTTGAATAGAGATTGTGAACCCATGTGAGTGTTCACAACAAATAAACCATACTAACTAAAAATTAAAATCACAAGGTTTTGTGTTAATTTATTCCAGTGTGCATTATATGTCTTTTTAGGATAAGGCACATCATTTACCTTTAAAATATATGTATCAATGTACCTAATAACAAATACACAAACCACATACATTTCATGTCTTTCCCCACCTTCAACGCCATCACGTGCTGAGGTTCACTTAGGGCTAAAGTATAGTGAGGAACCCAGGGGAGTAGATTGAGGATCAGGGCCACTCATTTGCTTTTCTTGCAATCAGGAAATCCCATCTGTTTTTTCAATACATCATTTCATGTTAAGAATCCACAGTTTCTAAATATACCAATGCCTACAGTGCCATCTGTAAGCATCTCCACTTTCCAAGTGCAAGCAGGATGTCACGGGATGCTGAATCTTGTGGAAGCCCCAAGAAAAACAGGAGGATCAGGTGAAAGGAGTCCAAGTTACAGCCAGCTACTTTTAGCTTTCTTCTCCCGATGATAACCCATCTATCTCATCTTCATCACCACCGATGGCCATCCAAAATGCTTTTGCCACCTAGAAAGCAGATTGTGGGTAAACAGTTCATGTATTGAACTAATTAAGGGTTAAATTAAAGCACTCTAAAGAAAAAAAAAACTTACCTTTTCTGCGTGAACTTTTCTCTGCTCGTGGGGTAATGAAGACGCTTTGTCTGTAGGTTTAAAATAGAGAAGACCAAAATCATCAGTCAGCCACAATGACATCAGGTGCACTGGCATCCAAATATTTGAGCACTCCTGATGAAAAGTTGATTTGTTGTTTTTTGTTTGTTTGTTTCTGAAACCTTGAATGCAAGACTAGAGTTTTTGTGCAATGTAAGCATTCCAAAATCTTAGTAATCTCAGAAATCCTGAAGGTAACTAGCTTGTCTGTGCTTTGGCTTGTTCATAGTTATTGTTCTGGAAACTTGGGCAATGCACATTTAAAGACTTCATACATATTCTGACTCCTAAAATATTATTCCTACAATAATCAGCCATTGGGTCCTCTACTAAGTAAGAGCGCCTTGTCTTTTGAAGATTAAAAAATTTATGCCCACAATTCAGGATATGGCTTTAAGAAGGCCTCTATTCAGCTGGAACTGGAATTAATGGAAATGATTTACTGTACTTAAAAAGAAAGGAGGGATATCAAAGTGATGTCTGGAAAACAAAGCAAAAAAAACTTTTTAAGAGATCTACTCGTAGGATTGCTAGAATCAAAACCCTGTGATGAAAACAAAGGAACTTCAGGAAAATTGAGCAGACTGTGCTTTAATCTACTTGTACAACCATGACCTTCGTGGAAGAGATAATTAAAAGCATCAGAAGTTTTCAAATGAACATCTAAATAAACCTAATGATCTCTTTAACTGTTAAGCATATGGGTGGATGGCTTGTGTTACAGCCACTGGCACAAGATAGAGGAACGATGGATTCAATTATACACCACAAATTCTGCACTGCAGTATCTGCAAACAAAAAGTTCAAGATAAAAAAAGATGATGTTGTTTAACAACATTTTAACAATCCGAAAAACACCTCAAAATCCAACAACAACTACTGAGTGACGAACACTGAAGATTTGTCAGTGGTTCTTGAAATTTCCTGAGCTAAACATCTTCAACAGTTGATGGAGTTTAAAGAAGCTGTGCAGGACAGAACAAAGATCTGACAAAACTGAAAGATGTTTGCAAAGAAAGGGTGAAAATCCAACAAACAAGAATGCATCAAACTATTTTGAAAATATAATGAAAACAAAAGCTAAATACATTAAAGATGCTCACTTAGCTATTCAAAGTGAGACAAATGTCTCTACTCTATAGAAAATATTTAACCTCCACAGGGACAACATACCTTTAAATAAAATTTTAAAAAAGGGGAAAAAAAAGAAAGAAAAAACAAGATTTGCATATCTTTTTTAAAATTCCCCCATTTACCTTTCATCTCCTTTAATTTGGTAAAAAGCCGTTCAAAGTTATCAACATCTACATCTCCAGTTGTGAGGTTAGCGAGCTCCTGAATGTCCAAATCAGTCATTGCATCTGAGGGAGATCAAAAATTGTTTATACACATAACTAACAGTGCCAGCAGCAGTATTTTGAGGAATCTAAGAAAAACTGATTCACAACTTAGTAAAGAAAATTCTATCACAAGGCATTTGCTTACCAACTACTGCCTCTTCCTGTGTGTCTGTATTTGTAGTACTTTCTGTATGGTTAGGCTCCTCATTGTTAATGGTGCCCTCTACTGGTAAGCTGGAAGACTACCAAAAAAAATAAAACAGCTTGGATCAGCATGCCTCCACAAAAACGACTTAAAAAAAACATAAATTGAAATTGTATTGATTCAAGTAAGCAAGCAAGAAAACGCATAAAAAAAGACTATTAAAAACCTAAATAAATCGATCAATATCAAAAAAGGAAAACTCCACTGACTGGTGGATCTTGGCAAGTGCGTGGGTTGTTATGTCTGGAAGCCACCAAACTGCTCATCAGACCAAAGCCCTGATTGTGCCCTGTTAGAGATGTAAACTGTCACATGCCATACATGCATACACAGAGTATGTAGTAGTTAAATAAAAGGTTATGTCATCTTACCATCCTTCATTTCCACGCTGGACCACACATTTGCATTGAGAGCCTGAACAATTCTCTTTACACCTGTGGATTCTGGAAAGTCGTCTGATAGAGAAAACAGAATAGTGTGAATGCGGGTGAAAATATTATCAAAACACAAAGAATTGAGATATAAATCTGGGTGATGTCACTGCTCATTTCTCCCATTTGAGAAACTCACCATCCTCATCTGGGAGCTCCTGAGGATTGAGTTCTACGAGCTCAAATGCATGAGCCAAACACCACTGCTGCGCTTCATGTCTGGTGACTCCTACAACATAAATTAGAAGTTGTATACCCCACAACTTGTATGTAAGACAGTGTTTTCTGCAAGCCACATGCAGAGCAGAAAAAACTGACCATTTTCACAGACTCTGTCACAGACCAGGATGAGCACCTCTGGCGCAAGATCTTCCACTACCGGGATCCAAGGTTGTAGCTTTTGCAGCCCATCTTTCTGCAAACATAATGGATGATATAAAGGCATGAAGAAACGTGCTGTTTAGACTTATAAATATAACTTCTTATGTCACATACCGCTTTGCTGTCAAAATAAGCGATGAAAGCTTGCATGGACTGGGCAATCTCTGACGACATGTGAAAAGTGCTTGATACAACACAGAGACTGACATCTGCCGTATAATACTTGTTGTTGATGGTCCAAGGGTACCAGAACACTGTTTCTTCTCGCTTTGTCGGCTCGGGTAAAGTCTTCGTACTGAGGATTTCTGAGGCAAAAACAAATCTGTTGATCTACACGAACAAAGACGTCAAGCTAAGCTTCTCACGGTGAAAGCTCAAGCAACAGGAATAGCATTAACCTTAATTAGCATTACCATATCGCTTGTATATCAGCCTGGCGAAAGTAAAGGACATAAAATGGCTTAGACGCCTTGAAGAAATTCGCTATTAACCCGAGAAAAAGACATAAAAGGGCTTCCAGATGCTATCGCTTAGTTAGCTCTGTTTAACGTTAGCTTCCTTACTATTATGTTATTTTCACCTTAACTTACGTTTGATTAGTTCTTCTTCTTTAAACTCGTTGTCACAGCTAGTGACAAGCACACACGGGGTGGCTATTTCTGTGTTTTCTTCTGAAGCTGACATTTTAATTATAAATTGGAGAGAAAGCTTCTTCAGCTATTAGCTTAGCGTTACGATGGAAAACTTGGGAGACCTTTCAACTCTGACCGGCCTCTTCCGGTGCACGTTAAACAGTCTGGTGACGTTTAATTGTAAAAATATTTTTCGATCCATCATCGAAACTAAGTAATAATAATAATAATAATAATAATAATAATAATAATAATAATAATAAGGATGATGATAATGATAATTATTTAAACAGCAAAATAAAAAAAAATGCAGTCTGCGTTTATGTGAAGTGGAGGGACACTGTGAACAAATCTAACATCAGCTGATATGTTTTAGAAGGTGATTAAAGTAAAGGCCATGGTTATGTGGCAATGGGATAGGAGCATTGGGATAAACAATTATTTACTGAGACGTGATCCTTATATGCCTGACTCTCAAACTCCAGGAAGAAATGAGCTGCACGGTGTCTCGTCGTCAAGGTTACGTGTACCGAATCAGAAACTTTCACTGGTGACAAGCTAATTGTTTCGCTAACAGTGGGTAACTCAATGACTGTAGAAAAGTCATTGGGGTAACTAGTACAGTTCGCCATTGTGATATATATATTTCAGTTACAAACCCAGAAATAATGATGAAAAAAACGTCCGAAGTGGTTAAAAAGGAAGACAAGTCGGGAGCTGTTTCGGTTTGGGTAAAGTTTCCTTGACTTATCTTGCCTTTAGCTAAATCATCAAATTCGTGTATGCTGTTTTTAGGTCATTTTCTGGAGTATTTACATTTTATGACTGTATTGCAGGTTGAAGACGATTTACGACAACTCAAACCTAGTCTTGAGAAAGTGACTGTCAGTGAGGGAAGGACAACACTGAACACTCAGGCCTTGAACATCAGGGTGAGAAATCTTCACGCACAGTAGCATTTATATTAAATAAAGAGACTTAACTGAAATATAGTACACGTAAGAACCGATAGTTAATAAGTTCTTGACTGTCTGTAGAAACATGCAGAGGATTGTTTGAAAACAGTGAATAAGCAGCAGCTGGTTCTTCCTCCCATTGAAGATTTACAAAAAAAGACCATTTTTAAATGGTAAGTAGTATTTTTAGTGGGAATATTTTGCTCAACCATTACCTTTTTGCAAATTTGATTAAATATGTTTAGAATTCTTATGAATTTACACAGGACTCCTTGTCTGGAGAAAATCTCAGATGTGAAGAAACAGAGAGAAAACCTTCCAGGAGCTCCAGCAGGGGAACAGGTAGATTTTTACGCGCATTCAGAAACTTTAAAAAAGGATAATAAATTACCTTTTTTCAATTAATGAGGGTGTGTACAAGCTAAACACGTGCAATACGATAGGCAAGGTAAAAGTGGGCAAGGATTGATACCTTTTTTGTTTAGCAAAAATCCTAACTACACGCTCATTGGAAAAATTATTAGGTACACCTGTTTGCATTAACAGCATGTAATGCAAATATCAATAGGCCAATCACATGGCAGCAACTTGGTGCATTTAGGAATGTACAAAATCACCTGCTGAAATTCAAACTGAGCGTCAGAATGGGCAAGATGATTTTAGTAACTCTGGACGTAGCATTGTTGGTGCCAGGCGGTCTGTTCTGAGTATTTCACAAATTGCTAGTTTACTGGGATTTTCCTGCACAACCATCTCTATAAGGTATACAGAGGATTGTCTGAAAGAGAGAAAATTCTCTGGAAAGTTCTCTGGATCAGAGGAGAATAGCCAGACTCCTTTGAGTTGATCCATCGCTTTACAGTTACAGTGTAACCATCTTCAGATGGCTGCTTCCAGCAGGATTATGCACCATGTCACAAAGATCGTTCACCTCAAAGTGGTTTCTTGAACATGACAATGAGTTCACTGTACTCGAATGGTCTCAACAGTCGCATGATCTTAAACAGAGCACCTCTGGGATGCAACAGATCTGTATTAGTGGCGTGATACTGTCATGTCAATGTGTACCAAAGTCTCTGAGGAATGTTTGCAGCCTCTTGATGAAACTTATGCCATTATGAATTAAGGCAGCTATGATTTAAAAGGGGATTCAACCTGGTACTGATGAGGTATACCTAATGAATAGACTAATGAGAGTGCATCTTCTATTGCAATTTCTGATTTTTTTTCCTTTCTCTGTTTCAGGATAAGTTAGCACTGAACATGTGTTTGCCAAACAAAAGATCCATTAGGCATCAGAAATCTGGGAAATCACTTACTGATACTCACAGGAAGAGAGCAAATGAGGTAAGTAATATTCCATAAATGTAGAATAACCTGTAGTTGTAGTTTGCTATCATGCACTGTAGAAACTACACAGAAAGCCATAGTTTCTTTCAAATGAAGTATAAACATGGTATTACATTTACTGATCATATACATAATATTATAACATAAACAACTCTTAATCCAGTTATTCTTATTGTGATGTATTATTTACCATAGGTGGGTCTAAAATAAACCCTGTGAACTTGCCACTTTAGTCAGCTTTTCTCTGGAGCCTTTGAATCTGTTTATGATGTCGATAGTTGTTTTTTTCTCCAAAAATTATGTGCTACAGTTTGTCGGATTGAATACTCTACACAAAGTAGCTGACAGATAATTTGCAGTGGCTTTGTAAAACGGAACCACAAAAGAGAATTTAGACTTTTCATTTGTTGCAGACATCAGGCTCAATGTTTTCTAATTATATTTTAAATGTTTTTATGGGGCATTTCAGTCTTACCGCTGGAAAGGACACCATTCAACTGCATGAAGTCTCAGCTATAATCATAGTTTTGTCAGAGTTTAATCATGAAATAATAATTATTTCCTCAGGGTATTTGCTTTGTACAGTGAGAAAAGTTTCTGCTGCACCTGTGGTGAATTAGATATCATTGTTCTTTTCCCTGATACTTACTCTCTAATCCTTCCAATAGACAGTGTGTGCTGGAGTGAAGAGTGATGGTAGTGTTCTGTATTAATAGATGCCTCAAGTCTCATGTTCAGACAGTCTGTGACGTAAAGGTCACTTGGCTTAGGGATGACATCCAGCACTTGTCACAGCAAACAAATTAATCTTTGCAAAGGTCGGCATTAGTTTTAGATCTATTTTACACACTTTTCTGATATGTTTTTGGGAATCTCTACCTGACACGAGAAACATAGGCCAAGACTGTCACTCTGATATAGGAGAGATGGAATTGCTGGCTGCAGAAAGCGGAAAGCAGCAGATTGCAGCACATCAGCATTCTTCTAAAGTAACAGGCGCCTGATTGCTGTGCTATGGGCTACTGGTTTACAGCTGTCTCAAGACAGAAGTGGATACCTGGTCCAGCATGCCAATAAGACAGCCGTAGCTTCCCCAACTGCTAACCACTGGCTCTCTGCCTGCTACCATCTCCTGCAACTCAGGCCAGCTCTTCTACTCTCCATACCCATGCCAGGCAATGAGCGTTTGCATTTTAGCAATTTTACAAAGGGTGCCACCTTTTTCCCAACCTCATCTGAAACAGATGTGTGCCTTTGAGGGGAGAATCTCACTGCACCTGGCTGCTACCTGTGGTCTGTCAAAGAGCTCAGTGGTCTGAGAAGAACAAAAGAAAGGACATTAGGTGACAAATCTGGAGGAGCACAAACTTTCTGTTTTATGAGTTGTGAAATGTTTAAATGTAGTCACAACAAATTCATACTGAAATTAGGCCAATAAATCTTGTTTTATTTTTATTGTGATCCAGTGTTATGAATTAAAATGTTTAAGGTTAACAGATTTGAATAACTATGATTGACAGTGAGTTACAGCGAAGGTCCTATTGCCAGTGGCACTTTTCTAAATTCTTAATGAATGCAGCAAACCTGTTGTTTCTGATAAAGCATGCTATCCTGAATCGCTTGTTTATACTTATTCCCCTAGAAAATGTTTTCATGTCTAATGGGACAGATGGGTTTTAATGTGGACAGTAGCAGGTAATGTCAGGCAGCATTTTGTTGGTTGTGTTTACATCTGATGTGCAGTCACTGATGTTGCAAAAATCTTCTGTTCAGGCAAAAGGTGACAGGATAATCCCTGGCTCTGTGGTGAATCTTCAAAGAGCTGAATCCAAGGGCCATCACATCCTGGTAGTCCCCAAAGAAGACTTTGGGACAGGTTAGCAGCATTTCACCACCCCTACACCATCACCTCATCTTTTATAATCAGACAAACATCTTTTGACATTCTGTGTTTGCTTAATGTTTGTGGAAAGTTTGATCAAGTCAGTAATTCCACAATACTCTATAGTGTCAAACTCCAAATCATATAAATTGTTATATTAAGTTAGTAGTATTAAGCTTAGATACTATTATATATTTTTTTAATCCTGGGAGAGGATGAACGAGGACAGTGCCAAATCCAAATTTGTGTTCTGTGTCGATCGAGTACAAGGCTGCATCTCTTTATCCCAGAGAAGATTGATATTTTTCAAAGATGGGACAGCACTCTACAGAGTCTATAGCAGTTTTTCCTGTTTCTGTCTGCTTTTTACATTAACCTTGAATTTATTTAGGGAATATTAAAAATGTCTTTTATGGAAAATGTCATTTATCTTTGCTAAAAGTTCTACATTTTAGAATACCAAACTGTTAAGAATCTGGATAAAAGTCCATCAGCTTTGCCAAAGCTATTATGTTTTTTGTCTCATCCTTCTAGCTGTTTTAGTTTTTCTTTCATGATTTTAGGTTAAATATCTCAATGACTCTGTTCTTGAAGAGATAGCTGATGCTTGATTTGACTTCTGATCACTTTTAAAATATATTCGGGTCTTTCTGTGAATTTTGCCCTGATAGATTCAAGGTCCAGGTGCCACGAACAGCCAGTATGTAAAACAAAAGCTGTCTCCACTTATTTAAGAGCAGACAAAGACTGCACACCCACTGAGACACCAGCTTTCGCCACAACTTCCAAGAGCATGGTTCCTAGAAGTCCTCAGGTACACTAATTCAAAAATAGTAGGTGCTAAAAACCAACATTTTCATGAATTGTAACACTGTTATTAATAACTAAGCTGGGTGTCTCTTACTTGTTTCCTCTTTAGAGCCTGCCTGTAGATATCCCCAGGTACCTTTTTACAATCAGAAGTGGACAGGTCGACCCTATGGCTGCAGACTTCTGTCATTTCAAGCAGTGTTTTGTTTTGTGCTGGAGCAGTGTGGTTGATGTTCTAGAGGCCCTGCAAAAACTGCTCAGGGAGTTTGCTGTGCCTTTAGCCAAAGTGAGTGGAGAGCGCCTGGTGGAGCTGAGCCATGTTTGGGATAGTGGTTGGAGTAAGGCTCCTTCAGCAATGCCTGTCCTCTCAGTGCTAGAAAACTGGGAGGAGGTTTCAGAACTCATCTCGCACCCAGGTCAGCGCTACAAGGGAGAGGGAGGCATCGAGGCCGCTGCCATCCACATCCAGTCCTCCTGGAGGCGCTACTTAGCCCGGACAGCCTACTTGTGCCACTGTCGCCGCAAGTGGGCGGCGGGCACCATTGCCATCTCATGGTTGATGCACGCTCAGCTGTGCCGTGTCAGGAAGGCCCTGCAGGCTCGGCGTTTTAGTCAGCTGGAAAACAGTCGCAGCAGAGCACAGGTGATGCTACTTTCTCGCTTCCATCTCTCTTTTACCTAATAATGCTCTGGTACCTGTTTTCTTGACTATTCTCTCAATTTCTCCAAATCCAATGAATCCATTGATATTTGTCCTTTGACTGTAAATGGATTCCTTTTCATTAAAATAAGGTTGCACATTGTGATTCTGTTTAGTATAAATGTTCTGTCTTTTACAAGGTCCAATTTGGTTTAAGGCACATGGTCATTTCTAGAACACCAAGACAATTTTAGAAATTAGGACAGAAGCCATGTAATGCTATGCCAAGATGCAGTGTTATAGACAATTGTTTACAGTGGTAAAAAATGCATTTCTCTAGTTCTTACAGTGTGAGATTTAAAGAAACAAACCCAGATATACACATTTTAGTAAAGTTTAAGGAGAAAACAAAAAGACAATGGAAAAGTGGACGGGATGAAGACAATAAATATAAGTATAGCCACACTGTAAAAGAAGACAGAAGCAGAAACAGTGGTAATGAAGGCTACAAAGCCTAGGGACAATCAGCTGATTGTCTGTTACAGTTCAAGTAATAATTACTACACATATGATGAAATTTTATAAAAATGAAATACGTGTTTTGGCATTTGTTCATTATTTGATCTCTAAAAGGGAAAGGTTTCCCCTCTCTCTCTTCTGATACTCAACATCTGATTTAATGAAAAAAATTGATTATGTATTTTCTCAGTGCCACATCATCATTTGTGTTCTTTGTCGATCAAGCACAAGGCTACTTCTCTTTACCCTAGAGAGGATTGATATTCTTATAAGATAGGACAGCGCTCTACAGTGTCTGTAGCACTTTTACCTGTTTACCAGTTTCTTACAACCTTAGATTAATTTAGGAAATATTAAAAAATTTATCTTTCTGCTTTTAAAAATGCCACACTTTTTAGCAAGTGAGCATGATTTGTGCTATTAAGTATCAATCCTGATCTAATGAACAGCTAATGAATCTTATTCCACTAGTATGAAATAAAATATATTTACATAGTCATGGCTTCTGTGTCTTTCAGTAAGCTACAAGGCAGATTTAGGTGAAGAAAATCAAATATGGTTCAGAGAATGTGTTTTATATATTGCCCACATACTGGAAAGGGATTTTTTCTTAATTCAAAAATAATATGTTACTGTGAATTTTAACGTGTAAATAAACAGTAAAGGAAAAACATGTTCTAATTGCACTGGCATAATTTAAGAGATGCAAAAGAGTGATGGTACATATAATCTACACCAGAACTGCAGTTAAAAACAAGTTCGTTTTTTGATTTGTTAGGCTGAAAAGACTGATTTTCTTCATTGAAGACTTCCAGGCTTCCCAAAGTTTATGCTCAGTATCTCCAAATATTTTAACATCTCCTTAACATGGCAGAATGCACGACGTATACTTAACTACGTTAACTTGTAATCTTAGACATGGGAAATAAAACAGTGTTTCTATTTAAAAGACTGCTGTGACAGTTCAATTGCTCTACATACGTAATATTCTGTAATCCTTTTCCCTTTTCTTGTAGATGTCATGTCTCTGTGTCATCTGGCTGAACATCTTCTAGAGCGCTGACATAATATTAATTAGTGCCTACAACTTCATTTAGTTTTACCATTACTGTGTGTGTATACATGCACTAAATGTATGTTCTCACTCTTAAAGCATTCATACCCTGGTAATTAAGCCTGCTAATCTTCCCCTGGCAGTAGCATCATGTACCTTGCTGATTGAATTAATTGTGAGAAGATGTTCCTAAAGTAAACGCTTAATTTAATTACGGTGGTATTTTATGCTTGGTTTGCTTCTGTGAGCCCAGAGAGAGATTGGCTTGATGTGTTTTAGCTATGCAGTGATATGATGATTTGTGTGTGTATGTGTGTGTGCATACGCTCTGGCGATCCCATCTCTGATCGCTCCTTTTTTCCGTCCCCAGCATCTGGCAGCCAACTGGAAACGCATCCAGTCCTTCAAGAGGACCATTATCCACATCCCTTCATTAGGTAGCTTTCTTTGCCTGCTGCACACACACACACAAGCACATCTGATCTAGCAGCAGTCACCCCCGGTCTCACCACTCTGCTGCCCCAGTCTGTGGCCCTGGTGCAGGCACTCTGTCTCGTTCAAATGACTCTCTGCAGGAAAGCACTCACAGGATGATGACAGTCCCCATGCCAGGGAACTGAACAATTTAGTCTCAATCGCCATTTAATTTGTAGATTAAGCAAATGAAAAGCCATTATGGTGAATATTTACAAGCGGCACAAAGGTCTTATTTTATTGCTGCGCAAAAAAAAGGCAGAAAAAAAAGACACAAAAGAGGAATCGCTGCTGTGTTTTTTACGCTAAACACAGAGTGCAATCTAGGATTGGTTCTTGTTCTAATTTCACCACAGCATCCACATTTAGACTGTAATCAGGCATGTGCATTGTAAATCATTGAGCGATTGTCTAAAATTATTAAGCCTAATTACTAGCAGATGGAATGCTTTATTTGCACTTGGGGTGACTACAGAGAGTGCTGTGTGAGCAAGGATAATTAGAAAGTTGAACCCCATTGTTGTTAATTAGCATGAATCCAATCATTTAATTACCTTGATTCAGTTGAGGATTCTCTCTCAGGCAGAAATCCAGACATACATGGGCTAAAATCCTGGCGGTATCACTGAATGTAGTTCAGTGGTGGCTGGACATGGTGCAGCAGGACTCCCAGCACGCGACAGGCACAGCACCTGCTAGTTATTAAGCTAAATTAATCATCGGATTGCACTACAGTGTGATTAGACTTAAGTCCCTCACCCCCAAGTCTAGTAACAAGCGCATTATCAGTAGTTGTACAGAGCTACAGATTTTTAAACTGTTAGATAACATATAACATTTTTCTGACAGGATACTCTCAGAGGAAACGACTGAACTTGAGAGGCTTTGACATCCTACAGAACATCCAAATGAGCAGGTTGTGTGATATTAGAGGTAAGCTGCACTGCTTACGTTTTTTTTTTTTATTGCTCATATCTGTAAACATGCCATTTGTAAAACACTTTTTGTGTAATTGTAGATGAAAATGTGGAGGTGATCTACATATGTCCCCAGCATCTGGGAAACGACATCTTGGACTATTACACCAGCCTCCTGAAGTGTGATGGAGCCACAGATGGGGCTGATACCACGACCGCTCGAGCCTCATCCTCCGTGAGACGCTACATCATCCTCACACCTGAGGCTGTAGATTATTTCCCAGTAAGGATGACAATATTCACTAATTTATTTGCAACTTTTAAGTATTAACATGATAACAATGTGCCTTTTGAGCACAGAAATCTGCTTACTATATATTTATAGATGCCACAAGCGTTTGTAGTTTATAAATTATCCTCTAGAGGGTACCAAAGGAGGTTGTTGTTATAGCGCTACACTCTGTCTAACATTTTTTCATCTTTCTTTCTACTTGTCAAACCAAAACTCTACATATTTTGCAAGTTTTACTGAATTTAACTGAGGGTGTTTTCAGATGTTGTTCAGCAGATGATTAAATTCCATAGTGGGTGGTTTAATTAACTCATTACATTTAAAGGCTGTATTTTTAATAGTTCTGAGTATCTCACTGCTATAAAAGTGAAGCCGTTGCTATATTTATCTTTGCACATCCAGCCATTCTATCCATCTTATTCCATCGTTTTGCGCTAGATTGAATGTGCAACATGACATGGTCTTCTTCATTCTTTTTTATTGATTTTCCTGCTGTTTTGTTGTTAAACTGTGCCAGACGTGTTGCTGAGATGAATCACTGCTACCCATGGCTGGCAGCGCATTCTGCCAGTGACAGAAGGGATAATTCCATGTGGATCAAATAAATACAGATGTGAAGTAATTAGTTGTATTCCCAAGGAGCTCATTGGGAGCACACATTAAAGATGTGAAGGATAGGGGAGGCCTCCCACAGGCAGCTTTTATCAATTCAACCTGCTAGAATACAGGAGAGGTCAAAACCCTGCTGGCTATTTCAATAATAGATCTATTTTGTGTACACAGTGATAAATCAGGTCAAGAAACAACCCTTGGAAGAGACAGTGAAAACGCTCCGCTTCAGGAATAATCATCCTCCCCTCTTCTCTTCCAGACCCATAACATGTGCCTGTCTACACTTCTGAAGTACAGTCCACAAACCCTGAAGCACATCAGAAACCTGATCCAGGGGAAGCATGCCTATATTGTGGGTGGAATTGCCCACGTGGATGACCTGGCGGTAGCTGATGAGTTAGGGCTACCAATCCTGGGTCCAGAACCTGCTATTGCTCAACACTACAGCACCAAATCTGGAGCGAGGAGAATTTTTGTGGGGGCAGAGATCGATGTGCCACCTGGTCAAGGAAACATCTACTCACTAAACCAGGTCAGACACCAAATACTGCATAACGCAAAGTCCTTCATCACTGCTCAGTAACAGATGAAAACATAATACATTTTCCCTCCTAATGTTTGTGTTAATTTGGTTTGCACTTCACATTTTTCAATCTTGGTCAAGCTTCATGAAACACTGGCAGAGCTTATGACTCAAAACACTGATGTGCAGCGCTGGCTCTTCAAGATTGACTCAGAGGATGGCGGCCGCGGTACAGCATATTGTGATACATGCCATCTTAGTTGCTATAAGTGGGCTCTGCAGGAGTATCATCGTTACGGTCCGGAGCTGTGGAACCCAAAATGCATTCAGGTAAAGATGTGACTCAGAGCATTATGTCAATCTTCCTGTGACTTAAAAATTTTGAGCATAATTTTACACTCAATTTTATGCAATGTTTTATTAAATGAGTTTGAATTTGGAGTTTCTGTTTTTCTTTTTTGATTAGTTTTCCTTATTACATCTCACCAAATTGATGGTTTTTTTTACTATTATATCCTGTTTTTATGGCTCTCTCCAAAGCAGTGGTTTTGCAAAAACACAATACAAATAAAGTTTATTGCGATTATTATTACAGCACCCATGAGGAATCTCCCACTTTAAGTTAACATGGTAACAACTAAATAGTTAACAGTAGTGACTGGATATTAAAGTCCAGACTGTGCCCAGGTGTTCAGAAGGAAACCCAAAAAAGGGTTAGATTCACTTCTGTCACTGAAGGAACAAAAGATATGTCACATTAGGGTCAAAGAGATGTAATTTTTCACCTTGGGGTCAGTGGCAATGCTGATTCCCTTAGTACAGTATTTTAAACGTCATCCCAAGAGCCTCAGAACAGTAAATCAATAGATGACATTTTTTAATTTTATGCATATTTTATACATATAGATATTTCCTGAAACACACATAACCTAGATTAACTCATCCAACAGTAACAAATCACAGTACAAATAGTGTATTTAACATACTGTTGCCTATCCGTATAGTACTGTGCAAAACTCTTGAGTCACCCCTCATTTTTATATTTTGCTAAGAAAACAAGTGCAGTGACTTATTGAAATGTCTACATACATACAAATAAATACAGTATATAAGGCATAAACAGAGTTTGTACCATTCTAACAACATTGAAAGTCAACATTTGGTATCACCACCTTTAGGCAGACTTTGTTGCAATAGGCTTCTTGAAGCTCTTCTTTGGATGTTGCAAATCAGCATTTACAGATGGTGGATCCTGACCTCCTCCGTCCATACTAACAGCGATTTAAACCAAAATCTTCAAATTTGGTTCACTGCTTTTTAAGACCTGTTGCCACTGATTTTCAGTCTAGTACTTGTGTAATTTTTCTTTCTTAAGAATGGCTTCTTGGCAGCAACCTTTCCACTGGGATCATTTCTGATGGGACTTCAGTAAACAGCTAATAGATCAACTAAAGTGTCAAATGTATCTCTCAGTCCCTGGCTCAGGTCTTTATTGGATTTTCTCACATTTCTTAAGGACATTACTTTCATCTGCTGTTCATGTGCTGCAGATAGTTTTTTTTTTTTAAATTTTATGTCATTTTTTGTAGATTCAGTTAAAGAATTGGAAACAAATTGTGTTTATGTGACAGCAGCTAGTAACAAAGTTCCTAAAGATACAATTTACAATTGATTCTTTGCTGAGTTGCTTGTTATGTGGCTCAACAAAAAAAAGAAAGAAAAAAATATTCTTCTGAAGATGGTCAGTTGCAAGGACTGGACTGAAAATAGCAACCAAAGAAAAACTTCAAAAAGTCTAGAGAAATATTGCTCAAGATCACTTAGGAAATTAGGAGAAAATACATCCTTTAAAACTAAATTAAAAGAAATGGGGGGAGATTCAAGACTTTCCCAAAGTAATGTGTATTTTGATACTTTTACTCTGCAGCTTGAGTGAGGTTTTCCCCTTAGTGTTCAGAGGGAATTGTTACCTTAGCATGTAAAGTTCTTTGTGATGGCTGCTGTGAATTGTTACTGTATCAGTAACTTTGTATAGAACAGAACTGAATAGTTTAAATACAAATTACATTAATAGTAGCTAATGTTTGCTATACTGAGCTTTTTACATCTGTTACACTCATTAGATAGATCTGAGCTCTCTGTAAAATAAAGTCTAAATTGCAAATACGATGTTGCAAGAATTAATTTGTTTTTCCTGAAAATATAAATCCTGGTTTCATCTTGGATCTATTTAGAACAAATAAAATGTATTTAATCAATGGTAAACCATTCATTTACAACAAATGCAATCTGTACACAGCGCCTGAGCCCCTGGCTCTTATTTCTCATATGCTTACAAAGTAGCCTTTGATTTTCTGTCATGTGTTAATTACCGTATTTTGCCATTTAACTGGGAGCACTGTGTAAACTAATTACAGGCTAATGATTGTGGGCTTGGAGCACAACAATTTTACTTTTTATTCCATTCGGAAGAATAGCAGTCATCTCAAGGTTCTTGTGGCTCCCTCTGTTTTTGTTCCTATTAGCTCATTCTTTCATTCAGAGTGTATGTGTGGTGCGGGGCTGTAATTGTTGTGGCTTTGGTGCTGTTAATTATGGCAGAGAGTGGCTGAGCCACAGCCAAGGTCCATAATGGTGGCTGAAGCAGCACAGGGAAGTAAATGGGGTTTCTTTCACCAGCTGGGGTCCCATGGAGAGGGAAGAGTGCCGAGGCCCCCAGTGTAGGCCGACAGCCTCGGGGCTTCTGGGCCATATGGACACAACACTTTAACTGGCCTTTATTCTACACCTTGCTCTTTTAATCAAAGCAAAGCCCACATCCTGTGCTCTTCATTGCATGATGTTTTTCTTACGATATTGTTTTCTCCTAAAATCTGTTAGCCACTTGGATGTGAATCATACTGACCTTCTGTTGAAATGCTTTATACAGAAGAGTGCAATCTGGCTCTTTGTGCTGAAAGATCATAAAACAGTATTGTTGAGTAGATCCGAGCATATTAATATGTTATATTAATGTATCTAATCATTATCTTCTAACTATCATGAATGTTTAACCTTCTTCATACATTTTGAGAAATGACGCTCATTAATAGAGCACTTTGCTGAAAAACAATAGATCTAACTGCACTCGTAATGACAGCTAGTGAATACACTCCAGAATATTTTGCAAGCTTTACGAAAACAGTAGTTTTAATAAATTATTAATCAAATACAAATGATCAAATTAAGCATTATAATACTAATCCATAATTTATCAGCTTTCACCAATAATTGTTTACCAATAAATATCAAAGGGATTATTAAAGTGTATATTATCATATGTGTCATAGTTTAGTTAAAGTCCCATTATATCCACTATAAAAGTAGATGGGGGATAAATGAGTGTGACTGGCCCTTTTTTCTTAATTATTGCTTGGTCTGACGGGCTCCATATGAGAAAGCTTGAGTCAGATAATACCATGTGCTCGTTCAAAATAATATTAACATTCAGAACCCTTCTGGCTATGCAAAAGGATAGCCTAAAAGGATAAAAAAAGGAGAATGGATGGGTGGTGGTGTGTGTGTGTGTGTGTGTGTGTGTGTGGAAGGGGGGGTTCATCCTTACTATAGGAGCTTTTGCACAGGTCTTAGAAAACGTGTGTTTCTCTAAATATTGTGAGGCCCACAGCTTCCAGCACAATGTTTTAGCCTGCAGAAAGCCCCCAGGCCTCTTTTAGCATTTACACAGAGAGAGGTTAAAGACATGTAGATCTGCAGCCTTGCAATGCCCGAAGGGGGCCATACACACACTTAAGCGCTCACACAGCTTGCATATGGATCATTAGGCACAAGAGGGTAAAAATTACACCTAATAGCGTCAACAGATGGAGTATTTCTTTTTGTCATGCTGTGTACAAACAGATCTTGAGCAACACCTTATTTAGGTTAAGTTTGTCAGCGAAATGGGTCATTTGATAATCACTACCACTGAAGAGGTAGAGGGACATTTAATACAGATGTTCTATGTCTAAATATTGTGCAGTCTGTGCTTGCATGGACGAGTTTAAATATGTAATGTTTTGCCTTAATATAATTAACCTGAATTTAGGAATTTAAAATCTTTCCTTTAGTCAATAAATATATATATATATATATATATATATATGTATGTATGTATGTGTGTGTGTGTGTGTGTGTGTATATATATATGTATATATGTAAATATATATATATATAAATATATATATATAGTTTTGTTTTGTTTTTTTCATTGCAAAGACAATCATAAGTATTTATTTGCAATGTTTATGCAAAGAAATTTTGCCTCAGTTTGTACAAAAAATTCAAGGATGAGGTTGAAGTAAAGCAAATATTCATGCGAAATATATGAGTAGCCTGATTATATCTTCCTGTTCCCGAGACCTGTTCACTGTAGTATCTCAGTTGTTGTGCTATGTAGTGGAGAGATGAAATGGCAATCAAAGAGCCAGGGCAACATCTATTTTATTTATGACCAGATTGCTTGGCTTTATGTGGACACCAAGCAAAGGCTGAATCCTATCACGGGGTACTATACGCAGTTTAAGTCCAAATAATTTATTGCAAAATACCTCTCTTTCTTTTCTTACTGTCCTGCTGTTTCTGTGAACTGCATAGGCAAAGTCCCGGGGTGAGTTTGCTCTTCCGTTGAGAATGACAACCGTTCCCTTACACTTTTTGCCGCACCATTGTGTGCTTTATGGTTTGTATAGGGGGAATCACTGTGTAGCATTTGACCTCGCCTCTTACAGTACTTGAATATGATGATGGCTGTTACATGACTGGAATATCAACAGTATAATCTCTGGTCCTGTCTCCAGTGAAGCCCAACAGCGTGCACTCAAAACAAAGTAATGATCTTGATAGTATGAGGACAGAAGAAAGATATTATTTCTACTTATAATTTAGTCATCTCTTAAAAAGATTTTTCATGTTTTATTGTGTATGAAAAAAAATTAAATTCTTCTCTGTTGGCGCCACACGTACAGCATTGTTGTTGTTGTCATACTGTGTATTGTATAAATGGCTACAGAGGGTTTAGTCGGGGCATTGTTAGTTTAAATATAGCCATCATAGCCTTATAAGAAGAGAGTTGTACTTGTTGTTGTCAAACTGTTTCAGGGAAACCTAAAACAAAAGTTAGAAATTAACAGCATAATTAAGTGGTGTAACCATTATGGCATTTCCTAGTTACAGAAACAAGAGTGATATCGATCTCAGTCAAGCCCTGATTGATCCCCAGATAGATGGGGTTAGCTTACGTATTCATCAACTGCCCAGCGGAGAGAGTTGTTATTGAGGGCAGCTGCTTGGAGGCTGTGAGTTAAAGCCATTAGACTCCTGAGGCCTTCTGATAATAGGCTGTCACTCACAGATGGACCCTCCCGCAATATCCATCAGACACTTGCACAGAAATTGAAGCAGCCACCCAAGGTCTGGGGGACAACAAGCAGTCACTGGAGTCATCCGGATAACACAATGTGCTTCCAATAATATGGTCAACACATACAAAGCTTTAATAATAATGAAGTAACTGAAACTTATTTTTTGCATTGAATTGATACAAAAACTCCTAAAATTTGCATAATATTCAGTAGATGTTTAATGTATGCACTTTCTTTCTGTAGGAGACTGTGCTGCTCAGATATTTAGATGAGATCCCAGAATGGCTGACCCATTATGCCCAGCCTGCTAAAACCTCCTGCTATCCCAACTGGGCCTGCTTCCTGAAGACCTTCCTCAGGCAAGGTTAGATATCTATTGTCAGGCACTGAATGCTTTTCACTTGCAAATATAGCAGCATGTAATATGGATTTCCTATGTCGTTCCTGCTTCACAGGTGTTGCCTTTGTGAAATGCAATAATTTTCATGTAACTTTCTGTGATTGCTAAACAGCTGGGAGAGTTCAGGTCCTGTATTACTGTTAGGCTGTGTTTTGTTGAGGGTACTAGAGCCATTTATCTGTTCTGCTATGTTCCCAGGAGGTGTGGTGGAGGCCTACCCCCCTTCAAACAGTGTCACCTGTCTGACAGTAGATCTGCTGCTGGAGCCAGGGGGTGAAGTGACCATGTTCTCTTGTGGAGACCAACTCCATGGTGGTTGCAAACTTGAAGCTATAGGCTCCATTGTTCCTCAGAGCTCTGTACACCCAGAAACTTTGCACTCCATCTGCACCCGTGTGGGCCGGGCCTGCCTGCAGCGGCGTATCGTAGGTTATGTCTCTGTGGATCTCGTTACCTTTCTGGACCATAACACCATGGAGAAGAAGGTGAGGCACAAACAGAGAAGATCTTAGCTTATCTATCATAATAGATATGATCTAAGGTGTTACAACACATTCTGCAGATGCTTTTATTTCAACATATTGGTGGAAAAGATCAATTTTTAGGCTGGATCCATAGGAGCAGTTAGGTGCCTCCCATATTAGTCCCCTGGGATCTTAAAAAAAGATAAGGCAAACTGTGGGCACTGGGAGCAAATGTGTCACAAGGCCATCTAATAAACTGTCAAGCCTTATTGTGTCGATACACTGATTCCACCATTTAAGGCTTGCCCTTTAACCTTACAATACTGAGAAATTCAGAGGCACCTATCTTTCAGACAATAGGTCATTCCAAAGTGATTTGGCAGCTTTGGGGGGGGGGAAGATACCCTGTCAGTGTTTAACCCCTACCTGCAGCAGTCGGCTGAAATGTATCTCGCTATTATAGCCAGGCAGCATGGAAGTCTTATTTCATTTGTCAGGATTAAGTTTCGTTGAAAGCACTTTGATTTATGATATTTGAAATGGACTGGTTTATGATGCTTTAACCTCTGCTCCTAACATGTGGCTTGACTGACTGCCTATTGATTTGGAGCTGTATGATGAAATGCTTTGTATGTAATGTAGTCTATAAAATACTGTGGAATTTTACAGGTTTTACAAAAGCACAAAGAAGAAAGAAGGACACTATCTTCTTTCCCCTTCTTTCATTAAAAAAACATGAAAGAACACCAGTAGCAGAATACAATTTGTCCTCTAGTTATTTATGATGGATTTTTATTCAGAACAGTTCAAAAAATATCGTCCCTGCACTTTTCCGACTTTCCTTCTTTTGTTTATATTCATAATAGACATGCCGGAGTTGGAGAAAGAGCACACTTGCCACTAGAGGGTAGTATCTTCTGGATTAGATGTAATGTACGATGTAAGCAAAGCAGTGTTGCAATTTGCATCTTATAACCTCAAATGTCAGATTTTGTTTTAGATTATCAGCATTTTTTCTTTCTTTGAAGATTTAGAAATCCAGCCAGGAATGTTTTTGTCAGTAGTCTTTGCACAGACTGTGGACTCTACCATGCTGTATTTATTTTTGGGTAAAAAACCAACTTGCAGTACTTTCTTACATCCCGTGATTTTATTTAGTCAAATTAAACTGTCATTTCAGTGACAAAATGGTGACACTAAAAGCAGAAATTTCTTAAATGTATTCGGGACAGAATCAGGCCCTTTTTCCTTTACCTGTTTAGAATGAAATAATGACAGGCTTAAAATTAATTTTCATCTTCAATGTTGACCTGAAATTGAAAGGGACTCACTGACAGCATAATTAAGAATAGACTATAAAACAGCGTGTGCTTCAATAGAGGCAGGAACATTAATGACAGATTCTTAACCATCTCCCCACACACACAAAGCTTAGATGGAAGAGAGCCACATGGGCAAACCTGTCTGGGTTTAAACATCAATTTAGATTCAAACCTGTTGCTAAAAGCTGCCTACTTTATTTGATGGGAAGAAGTGGGTCACATATGTTTGCCCTTGCAGTCTTTCCTCACATTGTGGAACGGTGGGGCCCCAGCTGCAGCATCGGGGCTTTTAATGAAAATGCAAGGCAATAGAAAACAGGTACAATCCAGGCTTACATTTCCCACAGCTTTGTTAAGAGCAACAATGGGACAGGGGTGTATGAGTTTTAGTGAGTTGAGTGAATGGCTTGGTGAAGTGTGTCCATCACTCAGGCCCAGGTATCAACCTGATATATAGAGACGTGAATCTGCCCAGAGGTAGCTAAAGTACCACCTACAGAAAAGCTCACTCAGTTCTGCTAAAGTGTTTCCCACCTTGAATTTTTTTTAACTTTGTATCTACATACTGTACTTTTTCTTTTTGACGTTTTTATGTACCTTGTGAAATTTTCATACTTGTTTCTGCAGTTTATAAATCATAAGTTTGGGCATTTTCTTATTGGGAAGAAAAGGTTACTAACCAAAACTGCGTAACTTCTGCCCTATAAATCAGATTATGCCAAATCAGGAAAAAGCTATTTTTGTCTCTATAACGTTTTAAAAACAAATTTTTCAGATAAACATGTCACACATTTTCCAGTTTTCCAAACATCTCACATTTTCAGGTATTTCTCCGAAATAGTTTTTTACACGCTGTCGCACTAATCGGTCCCAAAAACAATTGTTATAGAAGCAGACTGTGCGATATGCTTTACAATATATTCAAATTTTATATAAAACACAGTGAAGTATTTAAGATAATTACTGCGTATGGTCAGATGTCCATGTGCTGGTGGAGATAAAGTACTCGGGTTACCGAGACTGCGGGTTCAGACAGGCAGCAATTTGCATTCGGTGGCAGGAGCGTTTACTTTGACAAATAGGAACGGCTAAAGGAGGCAGCCAACTGCCACTTAGTTATTAACAACTCCTTCACTGGTGATTTATTTGTCACTTTTGAAGAAAGGGCAGAGCTATTAGGTTATTATTGGGAAAATTAGCCCTGTTTAAGCGGAGGGCTACGACCATACCTGACCCCTTAATATACTTATAATGATGCCATTTACCATACATAACTGAACTTTACTTCTCATCAGACCTGAGCCAAACATGCCCAGGGCTGCCCGAATTCAAATACACAGGGAAGGATCTACTTTGTGCACATGTCAAAACTGAATTACCTAAATCAGTCAAACACTCACCATGCCTGTGTTTTCCTTATGTTTGCCTCTTAACATGAGTAACACTGTAAGGATTAAGAGGTTCTAACTCTTCGCTTTGTAAGGTCGGGGGGGTGAAATACTTCGATGTTCCATTTTTTTTGTGATTAAATTGAAATTATTAAGTCTATAGAGTTTTGTCTTCTCTCCGTGACACAGAGTTCACGACGTCTTGTTTGCAGGTGTGGGCTGTTGATCTGGACATCACATACAGTAACCAGCTGGCCATGACCCAGATGCTTCTGATGATGACTGGAGGAACGCTGAATTGCCGCACAGGCTGTTTAGAAGCGCCAATGCCAATCAGAGAGCAATGCTGTGAACACCAGATCGTGCCCAAAGTACCGTCTTATATTTGCTTATATTTGCAGTTTAAATTATGTCTTTACCCACCTATCAGTGTATTGAGTTTAGATGCTATAATTTAAATTCACACTTTTTTCTTTTTCTTCTTAAATCAAATGATGCCATCATGTAGTTTCTGCAACAAAAAAGCAGCCTGAGACTATGGAGGCTATTCGTAGCCTTTCAGTAATCACAAAGATAGATCAACGTTTTGCTCTTCATTATTGTTAAATACAACTAAATACTGTAATTATGCACCGAGCTCAATTGGTGTTTAGGTGCTGAATTCATTATCATTTTGATAGATGAGCCTAAATAATCAACACATTAATAATTCATACCATTTTCATTATGCATGTGTATGCATGCTTGAACACCTCATCAACCTGGTGCCAGGCCTTAAACAATAGAGTTCTTTTATTAGCAGTATGCCCGAATTTACGCTTGTTGATCTGCGACTTGTATTATTTTATCAAACATTCATTTAGTTGGTGGCCTGGTGCTTCAGTACAGCAGTTGAGCCACTGCAGTGGTTAATGGCTTCGGCGCTGGCCATCATTAAGGCCCTGCATATTACAAACACAATTAAATCCCAGTTGGAAGCTTTTATTGTTGTGTGAGGGCCCTGCATCTGACAACTGCAAACACACACCCTTCACAGCAAGTTATGGGCTATCTCCTGAGCTCGCGGGGGCTTAGGCCTACTCTTTAAGTCTCCCAAAGGTGGCTGAGAAGCAGGAACATTTTTATCCTCCTAAGCCCTGCCACTTTTAAGTAATCAACCTCTCTGGTGTTACTTATGACACATGCAAACAGAATCCCTCTATTACGGTGATACAGAATGCTGTGTGCAGTGAGTATTCCTTTTGTGGATTCACTAATGCTTTCATCTTAGATTGAATGAAAAAAAATCTGCAGTCCCCAACCTGTAGTTTCTTTGATTGGTGTCGTACAATTAAGCTCATCTTGTGTTTGGCATGTCTTCTAAGCATTAATTGTTCCTCCCTGCAGTTAATTAAGAAAGGCCCAACAGTTTACCACATGTGCCCCGTACTCATCACGTTCACTAATCACACACACAAATTCAGCAGTGACCCTAAGGACATGTCTGGGGTTTAGCCATTTCTGCTCTATCTATTTCACACACCACCACCATACTTGGCTGCCAAATATAATCAAACTTTAAATTATTGGATTCAATGAATTAATTGACAAACAGTCATCACTCACATCTTCTGCTGTTTTCTTTTTTCTTTCTTTCTCTCTGTCTATTTTTTTTTTTTGTCCAGGCTCCAGTTGGAAATCTTTGTGCAGTCATTGGGAACCACTTATTTCACTCTGACCTTTCCATGTTATACAATAAGGTGTTCCTTATGATGTGCAAGGCCCATGGCATAAGATTTAACAAAAAGGTAACAATTCAGAGTTGATCTGCACGCTTTTCTATCATCATTTCCACTGTTCCTGTTATATGGTTAATACAAAGGGAAACTGCACAGATTTTACACATCAGAGTCTGTTTTCAGGTTTTAATGAGTACAACAGCATATGGAGGGAGGGCAACATACAGAAAAGGTGTGAATTTAAAGAGCTTAGATTTAAAGCAGGGTTGAAATGCACTCTTAGTTAGTACTCTTTGCTATACAATGATGAAGCTTTATTTTTCTCTGTTTTTTGTTGCTTGTGTTTCAGACAAAGCAAGGCACGGTTTTCGCTTTTTTTGACAGCACTAAGCGAAGCAGTATTGGAATGATGTAAGTATGTCTTACTACACCAGATCCATACAAGAAAACAGGAGTTATGAACTTTCTTTATTTATAGACAAACCATAAGCTGATCTGTTATTATTTTAAGTCAGAAATATAGACAAACACAATGTGGAAGAGAATAAGATTTTTGGTTTTTTGCTGCATATATGTGTATAAAATTTGAGGCTCATCCCCGGGAGATGGAGCTTTACTATCCTCTGTTCAAAAAGGCAATCACTTTCCAAAGAAGACAATAGGCGATTAGATGAAAGACTTCACATGACTAAGAGTAAAATCAATTCTTTCAGAGGATTAAGATGCCACCTCTAGCTTTGGTAATTCTACAAACTCTAAAAGTTGTTAAGCAGAGGGTTATTTAACATATTTATCACACAAATCCTTTCGCTTCCACAATGCTGTAACAGTTAAATCAAGCTGTGCTCATCCCCCTAAAGAGCGAAGATGTTGTCTGCTGAAAGTTTCATTTAACCACCACTATCAGATGAACAAGGTGATTGTTTCTTAGCTGGCGACTTGGGGATCATTAGTAAACTCGTTTGTTTGTGGTGTCGTTAATAGAACAGTCTCAGAGGATCTCCAGAGAGCTCTCGCGACCTTTGCTCGGCATCTGTCAGTCATTCATCAGGAAATATCAGTCCCTAAAAGCCAAGGAGAAACCAATTTCATGGTACCATGTTAATGAGTTAATGATCTCTCCTCATCTATTTGTCATGAAACTTGTGTATCAGTGAAACTGAAAGCATGATCACTACTCATAAATATCCTAATAAGAATATATTTTCAAGTTAATGTTGATGATTTTATGGAATAATAATAGGTAATACTCTAAGTTTGCTTCCTTTTCTGTCTGCTTTACTTGAAGGAGGTGATTAAGGAAATAGAAGATATACTGCAGATGACTCAGAACAAGCTTCAAGGGGAGGCTAAACCTGCATCTTAGATAGTTCCAGAATCAGTGTTGCTGACTTGCTTTTCCAAAATCACTAAATATAACTAAATATGTCTACTCTGAAGATGACTGAAGGACTTTCCAAATAAATTCCTGAAAAAAAGCCTAAATATGTCACAAATCTGTAAAATCACTGGCTTTGTGAAAAGTTTCAAAAGTCTGAATATACTTTATTATAAACAAAGATTACACCACCAGAAATCTATGCAGAAGGAATTTGCATGTGTAAATCAAAAAGTGTGTACATAAAAAGAAGTATATGTACACACTTCTGGGAGATCCTAGTGTGTATTGTGACACCAAACGCAAATATATATACGCATATATATAAACACATATATATATATATATATATATATATATATATATATATATATATATATATATATATATATATATATATTCTGTTACAGAAGTCTATTTGCGTTTGGTGTCACAATACACACTAGGATCTCCCAGAATACCTTTCTTCTGTACAAATTGAGCCATGCACTACTGTGGTTGATTTTTATTAAATTAGATTAGAGTCTAAACTAGTTTGATTGTCAAAGTCCTCATCTGGAAGCTGACAATTTCAAACAACTCGCCTCATATGGTGACATGACAGTGTTTCAGTCTGGTCCTCACTGGACTGTGAATGTTGACTTTCTAAGCTTTCTAAGTAGAGACGATGCGTGTATTCATGGATTTGAGATTGCAAAAAAACATTTAAATCTTACTTAATTTTTATTTTGTAATTTGTATCAAGGATTTATATATGTTAATTTTATCCAAGAGCCTTACTTGATGTACATTTTTTTAAAGCACATAAAATTTTAGATTTCCAGGAAAAAGCACTCATAGTCATGCTTTACCCCCCTGTGTTCAAATAGACAGTTGTATTGCAAAAAAGACAACATGTGATAATGGAAAAACTTCACAGGACTAATTCTTATGGAGGATTGAGTACCCCAGTGGATCTGTTACACCTTTAAATCCAGAGACTAGAATTACATTTGAATGTGTGCATTATTTTCACATATATTTGACTTCAGAAATAATATTTTAAGACACTGAAAACATCTGTGACAAATACATCTGTAATTTATTTTCACATCACTTAATTATTATCTATTTGCATTTTACACAGAATTGGACCTAAATTATTTAGCAAATCATTTATAAATCATGCAGATGGGATTTTGGTTGGTTTGTGAAGTTGTTAAGGCATTACCAATCACCCTGACAAATTACGGTCAATCAATGAATCAATCAAGCTTTATTATATGGCCCCTTTCCTGCAGGTAAGTGCTGCACAAACGACTGAAATGCTAAAAGGAAGACAGGCAAAGATATATTTAAATAACATGAACTAAAACGCAAATTTCAAAAAAAAAAAAAAATGTTTATTTTTTTATTTTTTATTTTTTTATTTATTTATTTTTTTTTGGGGGGGGGTTGTATTTTATTACATGTAACAAGAATCACATCACATACAACAAAATTTATAGCCAAAGATAAATTGAAATGCCTGTTCTTAAAGAGGTTTTTAAAAACATTTTCAAAATATGAGTAAATAATAAAAGAAACAAAAATGATGAGCGCATGTATTAAATATAGCATATGTATATATGTATATATGTATATATTATGGCTTATTTGCGGTGTTTAATTACCACGTAGTTTATAGACTGCTGTCCATGGTCCTGATCTACAGCAGTTCACTGAACCGTGGAAATGTTTCAGCAGTTGCTGTGGTGGTTTTAAGTGGATTTTAAAGGAGTAGGTGGTGTGTTCATGGAACCAACAAAACACTTATTAGCCTATTGGCACTGGGGTCAGTGGTGGTTAATTTTGAAGAGGTCTTTTGGTAGCTAGAACATACATTTGTCGTTTTCATGCTTATTTTTTTGTGGTAAATAACGGTAGAAGTATAAAGAACAAAAAAACTTTACGTTTAGTCGTTTTACAGGGTTGTTGAACACGTGGCAGTCTATAAATTCTTATAAAGGATATAAGTCCTGTATTGAATGAACCGGCGAGTACATGATATAAATAAATACCAGACTGAAGTTAATTCTGTTAAAGAGGAACGGGTTCGGAGAGACGCGTTTCCAGCCGGATGAGTTAAGCCGCGGTACGAGGTCAGACGCAAGGAGCACAACAGAAACAGAAAACCAACCAGAGGAAAGCTGCTCTTCTTCTCACAGGTGGTTTAGATACATGTGTGCGAATTCAGCATTTCTACAGAGACACGTCAGGTGTATAGGTCAGTGTTGGAACATCTCAGGCATGGTCTGAGGATTTAAGCTCGCAAATCGTTTGCTTGCGAGCTTTAGCATATCTCATGTCAGCTGCTGCTTTGATGTGTTACAACTTGGTATTTTCACTCTTAAAGCGTTGGTATATTCCAAGTGTGGCTAGTTATAGGTGTGTCCTTCTGCAGTCCGAATGCTAAAATACGAATCTTTAAAACCATGAAGGAGTTTTTGAAGAAGACCCACAGCCTCTTTCTGAAGATCGCCCTGTTTCCTAGCACGTTAGGCAGGACAGGTCCGCGGCCAGCTGCTTCGGAGGTGTTAACCTGCCACCTGCAGCAGCGCAGACTTCCTCCGTGGACTTCATACTGTGTCCGCTACAGCTCCGTCCACAATGACCAGTTTGGAATGTCAAACTTTAATTGGAGAGTTCAGGGATCCAACTACCACATTCTGAGAACGGGATGTTTCCCCTTTATTAAATATCATTGCACTAAAGCGCCTCCTCAGAATCTGGATTTTGAAGACAGATTTTTCACCATGTTAAAAGTTATTAATCTGGGTCAGTATTTCTTCCACGTTGCTGTCATTGTTACATACTTATATTTTATTTCCAATACAACAGAGTCCATATATTCAGTGTCCCTTTAAACTGCAGGTATCCCTTGTTTGGCCTATGGCATTGGCTGCTGGATGGTGGTGGGAGCATCAGAAACAGTACAGACGAGTGTCGGACCTGTCACAGTCTATTTTGCCTACAAAGAGGAGGAAGGTGCACAGTACTGAAGTGAAGAGGAAACAAAGTAACTTGAATGTGTTTTCAGGAGGATATTATCTACCAAGCTGCTGTATTTTTGAAACTATTAAAGAGGAGCCTTTGTGTTTTTTATATTTCTTTACTTTTGGTCCTGTATGCTATTTTAATGATGGACGCTCCTGTTATACAGAGTTAAATAGTGAGGTCATCTTACATTCAAGCAGTCCCTGTGAATGAATGCTTTAAAGTCAGACTGCTCTGAACACTCAGTTACATTTTTGCTACTGTTGGCTTAGTTTGATGTCAGGCACATACCTGTGAGCGTGAGCAAAGAAGCCCTACCCACTGATTAGCCAATCAGAAGGGGAACCAGAGAGAAAATTGCTTATTTCAGATAGTAAAAAAAGTGTCCCAAGGCAGAGCATAAGAAAAATATGGATTTTTTAAAATCAATTTTTCAAAATCCTGTCCTGTCAGGGAGCTTTGCAATCAGATTGTGATATGGATTATTTTTAAGCATGAGTCAAGCAAAGCTGCTTAAGTAGAGTCCAAGAATAAAAACATGGAGCTGGAAGTGAACATAACAGGTCCCCTTTACCGTCATGTCAGTAGTGCTCTAGCTGAGTGGCACGTCATATTGACTGGACGAGCAACCAACTTTGACATGGGGTCATTCTGCTCAAGTTTGCTTTTTTTTTCTCAAGGAAAAAAAAGCTATGCACAATTATAACCAGACAAACATGGTACACTAACAGAGAAATGTAGCTGCACTTATAAATGTGCAAAAATATCTGTCAAAGATTGCAGAAGCAAAACAGGAGACAATCAGTTACAGAAGTGCATCAGCAATCTCACCACAGTCTAGAACAGTTGACTGTGGGCACACAAGATCTTCAACATTTTCCCATTTGTTTTGTCATTTCCAAGTAGACTCATGCTTTAAAACTATCTGGTTTGGGTACTTCCCAAAGTCTGACCTGCATAGGCTCACCTGTTCGGTGTCGTCCTCAGTCACGCTGGGTACCACAAATGCTGCAGAAAGACTAAACTGCCATGAACAAATGATTATACTGAGTTTGCACTGCTATAACTTATCAGTGAGAGACAGGTGTTTACCAAATTGTATGACCTAGTTCAACTTATGGTTGAAGAGTAAGTGTATCAATAGAATTCAACTTAAGGGACACTGAGTTTCCAGGGTAGGCCTGGACCCTTGAGATGCTCTTCTGGGACTGCATAGATTCAGTTGTGTTTAAATACTATTAAATATTTAAAGTTGAAGTTCGGTTCTTGTACTATATTATTCTTTAGCAGAAAGCTTAAGAATACCTCAAGAATAGACTGAAGTATGGCGCGATGGAGGTTTTTCATCTTGGTTTTATTGTGAAAGGAGAGGAGACATTTTTGAATCAAATTATTGAGAATGGCAGAAAGGAGATGATATAATGTTTGGTTTTTATGGCACTTGTACTTACACGCGTTGGAAACGAGAAGCTTCTCAATGTCGCCTGTTGAAAAAACATAGCTTAAGTTTGGCAGATGTTTCCTTCAAGACTTGATGTAAGTGATATGAAGTGACATAATTTATTTGATGTCTTTTGCTTAATTTTGTGTGACAGGTACAGGAATCTAAATGACCACAGCTCATTTATTTAAAGTTAAATTAGTGATCACCCTCCACTCAACAGATAGTCAATAGTGTTAGAGAAAAACCAGTGACACAACAGGTCTGAGAAAATAGGTTTTAATTACCAAAGTGTGGCCTTTGTAGAGAGACATCTACATCCCTTCCTTCGGGCCTTCTCTGGCCTTTGATTTCTGGTAATGTGCTTTGCTGACAGGGCACACTTACCCCAGCTGCAGAGTTCCCCTCCCTCTGAGAGGCAGGTTGACAAACTGCCATATTGATTTCTCCTCTCAGCATCTCCTACTAATAGCGTTTATCAGCGACCTCAATTTTCAGGCCTTGGCCTCTTCAATTTTTAGCAACAATGAAACTCTAGGAATAATTTCTTGTCGTACACGGGAATCAATGCACCTTGTGACCTTCGCTGGAGTTGAAGGCTACGATTACTTGCCTGCGTGTTGTTACAAATGTTCTGCATCCTCATGATCATCTTATGCGAGAAGATTTAACTAGACATTTACATGCCGCCTGACCACATTTTTACTTTAACACCCACGTCACAAAAAAAGTAATAAATGATCATTTCTGTTGCTGAATCTGTCTTGAAATGTACAGTAATTTACACGGTGCCTCGGCAACACTTTACAAATACGACAAGCTTAAAGGTTTTTATTGTAAGCAATGCAGCATTTGCTTTGTTGAAAACCTCATGCAGAATTCATGTGCAAAATCCTCTTAAACAGCGTGATGACCCCTCGCTATCTCTTTAATCATACTAATTGCCTTGAACAAGGAACATTTAGACACACTTATGGAAATCTGATCCTTCGTATCAGGCTGCACTTAAATCCCCCTCCTTTCATTGCCAACCTTTCATCAGGACTGAAAGTGTGCATGGGGAATGCTCAGGCAACCATGTCTTAATTACTCATTGACCCTTTGACCCACGAGCTGCATTGATACTGCCGTACAGCCAGACACAATTGCACGGGGTTGGAAGTGACTGCAGCTTTGTGCGCTGCTAATACGGGCCGATGTGCGTCAGTGAAATGTAAACTGCGGAGCATCTGAGTACGATGTATTTGTTTTCAGGGCTTCACCTTTGAGTCACTCTAAACTGCGGGGGAGCGACCCCTTCCAGCTCGGGCTGAGGATTAGCATTACATATCAAACTTTAGTCACCACCACAGTGGGTGCAGGATGCTGGGACTGCAGATGGACTTGTGTAAATTAACAAAATGCGCCTGCCTTTGGTACGAAAGTGATGCCTTTTAATAGCTGTAATCGTGCAGTCTTGTATTGAAGTGTCAAATTACCCTACATGCATTTAATGTGGTAATGAACAAAGAATTAATGCCTGTTCGGCAAGTTTAATTGCACGCTGGAGCTGGTAATAAGTTTTGCCAAGGTGAAATCTTTAAATACTTATACTATTTAGAATTTAGGTAAGTAAGGCAAAACAAGTGCTGAAATTGAGTGCGGTCTTTCTGTAAGTTGTTAATGTTCAGCAGTGAAATTGCTAATCAACTTGCAGAGACTTGTAATTATCTTCTAATTAGCTAATAAGTTCACAGTTTCTTCAGAGGAAAAAGGAAAAAAAGAACAAACGATCTCTGAAATAGTTGACGCAGCCACTCCGTAAATCAGTTATTTAGCAGGAGAGTCACACCAGCTTTTCCTCTGTCATATAGATATATGGCTTGGCAGAAACAATTATTGTGTGAACAACCCCTGCAGCTAATACTGGCGAGGTTATCATTATTAAGCCTCTGGATCGGCCACCAGCATCGTCTCCATGCTTGCTCCACGAACAGCGGGGTACCTGAGCCATCACTCAGATCACTTTAAGGATCATGCTGGAATTACATGTTTATGCAGCCGAGTCAAGACAACATTGTCACAGTGTTTACTGTCAAACGGCACTTTCTGAATTATAATGTGACGTGAGAATCATTGCGTTTCATCTGGAGACATCTCATGTTGTAAACATGCGCACGCTTTGATCAACTTTGAAAAAGAAATGCTACGGAAAAGTTTGCTTTATTTTGTTACCTGCACTTTGTAATTGCTGACCTCCCGTCACTGACATTCAAAACACAACCTTTCCTTTTTCTTTCGGTGAGCAGATAGCCATTAAAAATCTATTATGGTGTTTTTCTTACCCAGGGGATGACAAGGGGCACCATAATTCTTTTTTTTTTCTTCACTTCCCCCACTTGTGTATCTGTGCATGTGTTTTTGTGTGTGTGTTTGTGTGCGTGTGTGTGTAGGGGGGAGGAAGAGGAGCCACTGAAAGAGTATGCCTGCTGTGCCAGTGTTGCCAAAGCTACTGTCAGTGGGTGGCTGAAACGTCAGTCATCTATTCTTTCTTTTTCTGCTTCCAGCTGACATTAAGGCTAAGCTGCAACTTATAAATAAATAAGACAATTTCATCAAGATCAATTGCACTTCACATTTTAAACACAATAAAAAAAGAAAAAACGGCGATGCTTTGTCTTCATAGAGTGAATCTGAATTTCTAGTTATAGTTGAATACATCATTGTCTTTGCGTGCACTGTGTTTAGCTGATGCCCTTAAGCTCGTGCACTTATCTTCGTGCCCAAACCTCTTGTTTCTTCCAGTTCAAGTTGATTATTATTTTTGCGTTTTCTTTCTTGTCGATGACAGCGGTATGACATTCACTTCATTCATACTTAATGCTTACTCTGTTGACATTAAGAGAGAAATGGTTTTTAATAGTTTTTTCGGCGACTTATCCGGAGAGTGAAATGAACTATCCATTTTTAGGAGTATTATATATTATGCAGTATTTAAAGTTTCAGCTCATTAAAAAACAGACGCCCTCCACACCCCCCCCCCAGGCTGTCTTTTACCCCCCACCAGCATGCAGTCAGGCTCCTCTAGCCACAGGCTCTGCTTGATCTGTTTTTCCTAAGTCAAAATTGAAATACTCAGAAATATTTATTTATTTGTTTATGCGTTTTTATCTCGCTAAGGAATAGCGTAATGTCTTTGTAGCTTAAACAAGCAGCATCAGTGGATTGGAAAAAGGAAACGATGAATGAATGCTTTTTGTTTGATTGATATAATCTGCTACATCGCGTATGTGCTTTTATCATTTACTCCCAGACAAAATCATATACTGTGTAAAGACATACCGCGTGCACCTTTATCTTACAGCAGAACAGGTGCCCGTGTGTTGTATGATCACCCTGCTTCTTACTTGCACAATAAGCAGCGACCTGCACAGCAACTCGGTGCTAGATTGGGGGATTTACATTAAATACACTGATACAGATGCTGCATACAAACACAGAAATGGAATAAATCAATTTTGCTCCCAGAAATGTTTCACATACTTTTCGAGGCAGCGTGATCTCCAATCTTTCTGCAAATGAGCTGCAGTGCCTTGTAATGGTTTCTGCTCCTCGTGGGAGGCCGCCGTCTCAGAAAAAATGCTGATTGAGGGAGAAATGTAATACAGGTGTAAAGCAGACTTGATAGGGGTCTTACACGAGGGTTATGCATTTTAACAGTGATATACATACTGTTACATATTTATCAAAGAATATGGATTTTGCTGGGTTGACTCTTTCTGGCCTGTAGAGATTTGAAGGTTTCTGCTGGAGTGTTGTTAATTCCTGTTGGAGAGGGTGGCTATTATGTTGAATTAATAGGAATTAAGGGTTTAAATTGGTTAAGTAAGCACTTCATTAATCGTGAGTGGATTGCTGAGTGTGAGAGGTTTATAGGTGGAGTAGACTGCTAGCGCATAGATGAGAGAAAATGAGGCCGTTCTGTCTTTAAAAAGCAGGTTCGTGCTCAATAGATGTAGATAAGGAAAGCACAATAAACAGCATAATGTAGAACTGAAATGATTAGTACTGTTTTTAGTTGTGTTGATTATAGAACAATAGCTTCAGGTATTTTTTTTTTACAAAAAAAAAGTATAAATAAGCACAGAGACTCTCAGGTTGCAGCTTCTGCTTCGTACCTGAGAGTTTTTGTGCACTTAAACTGTCTTAGATCAAGACTTTATTGAATTTAGGGATTTATTTTATTCAAAGTCTCCCTTTCAGTGTGTGTAACTGTTTGATAATGTAATCTTTGGCCTTTACTTTGGACGTGATGTGAGCTGCTGTAATCAATGCATGGGTCAGTTGGAGCAGCCCGCCTTACTAGACGTGCCTCCCGCTGCAGAGGTGGACTAATTGTTGAGGTGTGTTTTTATCTGAGCTTGCTAATAATGATGAGGGTGCAGGAGAAGTAGTCTGTCCCCCAAGGCTGAAGAATAGCTTGACTTAGCCAACCTTCTGTACTTATTGTCCAACAAAGGGGGAATTCACTTAATGCAGTGCTTCAGAAAAGTGGATAATTGTGGCCACGATCAATAAAGTAACAGAGCAGAAAATGAACGTTTGGGTGCAGTGTAGATGTGTGGATGTTTGAAGGAATCCAAAAGAAACTAGATTCTTGCTTTTGTGTTTGTTTCGGAGAAGTCATCGAACACGGAGGCAATTTTTGGTATACAAGCAGGTATTTTACTTTGCGTATGAAAGGCTGTGACCATCAGCGGGTGTGTGTTTGCATGCGTTTGTGTGTGTGATAGAGGGGGTAGGCTTGGTTGGATGAGCCACATTGTTCCTGTGCGGCCCACTGACATCGCTGGAGGGCAGAGAGGGATGGAACCTGAGAGGGGTGACAGTGATAAATAGCCCTTTTAATAACAGCTGCCCCACTTGGCCAGCTAGTCCCAGTCAGTGTCCTCTGTGTATTTATGCCTATGTTTATTTATGCATCCATAGCATGCAGGAAATCACCACCGCAGGGGTACAATTATTCTTTTTTTGTGTGGTGGGGGGGATTGCATTGGTTTTTACTTTGGGAGGAGGTAAGCAAGCTGATCTTAAACCAGGCATATATTCGTTTAAACCTGAGTTGGGTCTGTAGCTGTGTCTGTGCTGGAATATAACTACACGTGCATCACAGAGAGGTCTCGCTTTGATACACAAGCACAAACAAAAGTTGTTTAAAAAAACAAAAACAAAGCCAAGATTTCGTTATTGGAAATGTCAGCTCGCGTATAGTTAGCAATGACATTGAATGCCACAGAGAAGAAGATAAAACTGCACATTAGCAAATACTGAAAAGATTTTTGCAGTTTCTGAGGACAGATTCAATACTCTAAATGGCACATTTTCCTCAAGAAAACTGGCTTAACAATGGCTCCGCTGATGCTTCACGAACCCTTCAATCTGCATGGGTTTAATTTTTTGGTTCATTGTTGCTTTATGACTGAAGTCAAAAACCTTTTGTCTGCTGAAATATGACCTCAGGCCCAGGTCTGTGAGCAGGGAGAGGGGAGGCTGTAGATCAGAGGTGTCAAAGCTTCTTCCCGCAGGGTGATGCCGGCTCTGTTCTCACTCAAACCAGTTCCCTCCCTTTAATTGGTTCAATTAGTTAAGTATCCGTATACATTATCGCGTATGCATTTTTCATGACTCCTCTTAACGCTCTATTTAAACAGAACAACTTCCGGCTATGATTTGCCATTTGGATGAATGTCAAGGAGACTAAATGATTGCGCTAATTGAGTAATTAAAAGCAGATGTTGGAGCAAGAGCCAACAACATACACTTTAAACACTTTGCCCTCCAGAAAACCTACAGTGTTTTTGACACCCCAGTTATGTATGGTTATCCCAGAGGTGCCTCTGTAATAGTTACAGTTTCACCCTTGTGATTATTCAGTTGAAGTCTTTGCTATTGAACCAAAATAGTGTTTTTATGCTATTTTGACCATGGGAAATGGCCTGGAAAAGAAAAGCCCATCACGCTGCCTAATGGCCAGACTCAGTGATGCACAGATTCAACGTGAGCTCTAGACAGCCAAAGCACGATATCTCCGCGCTCACCCAATCAGTCTCACCCCCCACTGTCCTCTGGTGGGACACTAGTGGCCTGTACAAGACTCTTTTCAGGGAGATGATGTTATGTTGAAGGTAATTAACATTGGAAATGTGCCAGTAATGGGAATCAGTGTGCCATCAAATCACAAAGGAGCAGAGTGTATTTCCATGGTTTTGACAGCTGTGGTGATTGGAGCATTGCTGGAAGGCTTTACAGAGTGCAGATCAATAAGTAACAATTTTCCTATTAAAGAAAAATTACTTGCACTTTGTACTAAGATAGCTTGTGGCTCTTTCACTTCAGAGCAGTTATGGAGGAAAGGTGTAGTTGAATGAAGGTTTGTGTAATTTTAGCCTTGATGATATTTGCTTTCTTTCTTTCATTCGAGTTTTCAGCACTTGCTCATTCTTTTTGTAAATGTGTTTGAAAAGAAGTCAGACTTAATTCTCACTGTATTCTGGCCCTAACATGAGAATCATACTGGGTATATTTTTATTTAAAGATGATGTTTTGCCTTAATGTTCTGAAAATCTGCAGCTTTTACAAAACATTTTACAAAATTTTAAGCTAAATGTTATTTGAATTACTTTGTAGACCCATCCTACAATAGTTTTATTCACTGACAAGAAAAGTAAATTCAAACTGCTGATTCTATCACTCATCTTTTTGACCTCTTCTGTGTTTCATATCATTTTAAGATGAAAGCCCACGACTGTAGGACTGCTGGTCAGATACAGTTTGAAGGCTTCACTTTGGGCCCTCAGAACTTAGAAGCTCAAATTTTCAATAATTACATGAATAATTGAAAAGATACCAAGAAGCTAGCTCATGGTTCAGTCAGACCTCTTATTAAAGTTAAAATCTTTTTTTTATGTTGATGTATATATCATTTTATAGGGAAGTTTTTTTTAGGAAACATTACATTTTATTTCTTGTATGACAAGAAATAAATTCATGTGACATTTTTTCCCTAAAGAGCACTAAGGATCATCCCAAACTCCTCCTAGTAAACACTGTATTACATAATGTTTGTTAGCTTAAGCCTTTTTTCTCCAATTGGCTATCTACGAGTCCCACCTGTAAAGCAATTTGCACACAGTAATAAGCCTCTTAACCCTGCATTAAGATGTTCAAAAGCAGTGGCAAGATTTGATGACAAATTTTGTTTTAATAAATCTCTAGGCCACTACCGTGGCTAATGAACTTAGTAATTACTCATCACTGGTTGGAAGAGTTTAGCCCGGGTGAGATGAAAGCATTGGCTGCTGGGAGCCACAGGAATGGCACAACAGGCAACAATCAACACAGTGTCTGCACAACAATCAATCAAATCTGTCAGGCCCTCAACAGTCAGAGTAATTTGCTGGTGTTTCTCAGAAATGAGTACACCTTGTAAAATGTAGCTAAGATCACTTTCACAAACACCTTGCAGCACAATATGTTTAAACCAATGAGATTTGTGTTGTATGATTTATCACACAGCTCTAAGAAAAATTATTATTTTTAGCTAAGAAAGTGTTTTATGGGCTTCACTCAACCCTGAAGTCACTTCCTCCTACAATGTACTGCTCAGTGTTACAGCTCAGGGGTTTTTATTATTTGTTTTGCTTTGTTTTTCACTTTAATGTCTAGTCAGTCACACATTTGATGTCAGCATAAGGCTACATTACAAGGAGCTGGAGAAAATATAATGAACATCGCATGAGAATCTATCTATCTATCTATCTATCTATCTATCTATCTATCTATCTATCTATCTATCTATCATTTAGAGATCAGATTTTACTGAACATCTGTTAAAGTACAGTAATATTTAAATACGAGTCAGAGCAGGGTGGTGAGTAACACTGGACTATTCACAGATGCTTCTTTCTGCAGAGCTCTAAATCATGTTCCTTAATTCCCAGAGCCACATCTCAATCATACTCCTTGCTAATTTGAGAGTCACCCTCATTTCATTTTAAACGATTCATTTTTGGCAAATTTGTAAATGGCCCCGATGTGTTCCACAATTTAGTCAATTACTGTTTCAGCCAGCAGGACTCCAGGGACCAGGAGCATACATCGCCTGGAGGTACCATCTCAATAATTGTTTCAGAAAAGTTGGGAATGGATTGCTAACGCTCTGTTCCACTTATTGAAATGTCAATTGGAGCCAAAACCCTTTTTCTGTTCTCTTTTTCTCATTCTTTCTCAGTACAGTATGACTGCTTTGCCTTTCCTGAGTTAGAATCGTTGCTGAGTGATGAACCGAGTTTGATATGTCCTAATATTTAATGCAAAACCAACTGTGTTCTTGGGATGACTCTTCCAACACAGATTGTATCAGAAATTGCTTCTCTGAATTAATCCATGGCCCGCACGTTTCCTGTCATGTGTCAAATAAAATGTAGCACATAATTTGAACTATACTGTAAACTGAAATTGTAATTAATTATTAATTAGATGGATAAAATTAAGAGATGATAATAATCCAAATTAGGTCTTAATGGATACTAATTAAGAGGAGAATCCTTCTTTATGGAATCAAACAGCATGACCTCAAGACCCCAATTAATTAAGCTATTATTAGCCTTTTCCTGTCTAGATCTCATTCAACTGAAGGCAAAATAGATTACAGAACCTTGGAAAATGTGTTTTTGGTTTGTTTTACTACGAGGTCCCTAACCCATCCTTCCAGCCAATTAACCTGTGATCAAATGTTGGCGAATGCTTTTTAATCGGAGCCCAAGGAGATCTACACATGATGCAGTGATATACATTAGCATTTAGCTGTTTTTCTTTGTCCCGGCATATGTGCAAGAACCTACGCAGGAAATTGTCTGTGTAGAGTCGTCTGTGCCATTCAGACACAAGAAGGTCAAAAGCGTTTGCTGCCATACTCATTCACTGTACAGTAAATCTTTACAATAATGCACCACAAACACAAACGAAGTACTAAGTTTATTTCTGCAGCACATTTAAAACAACTTCAGATGGCAAATGTGTTTTAGCAATTACACAAAATATACAGCATGCATAACGGTCCCTAAATACGAAAAAATGATCAAATTACACCTTTTTTTTAGACTTTAGGTTGTTGTAAATGTGTGATGTAATTTCCATCAACATTTTTGATGTGTCAGTAGTCCAGTACTGTCACCTGTTTGGTTGCCCCAATACTGTAACTTCAGTATTTCTGCTGTAACATCATAAAAGGGTTATTACTGTAAATTATAGCTACATGTCTTTCGCCATGTGGACTGAATTAAGTTTATTTTCTTTCTTGAACAATGACAAGATACCAGCTCTGCTGTAATTCCCTGTTTCCTTAACACACACGGCTACAGGTACCAAGACTTTTTTACAGTAAGAAACCATTGTTGCAGATCACAATAGGAACACTTTTAAACTGACAAATCTAGCTGCCAGTTATACTGTACTATAATTGACTGGAAAAAATCTTATGCTGTCTGTATGTGCCATTATAGGACATTTTTAATGGGTGACTAGGGCACAATGAGTCCTAGGATGTCACTAGGCTTCATTGTAAGCTAAAATACCCTCAGGAGATGGATCCATGGTTTGACTCTCTAACCGTTGCTGCATATCATTTTCTTGTTCTCTTCCCTATTTTTCCCATCTATATCTGTTTCAATGAAGGCAAAACGCCAAACAAAAACATTAAAAAAGACCTGTGTGTGTGTGTGTGTCTACCAGCTTTAGTTTCCAGTTTAGAATTTTTCAAACTCAGTAATAAGTTAAAATCATGTCAAATGTTTTCTGTATTTTAACGTAAAGTAAAAAAGTAAGTTTGCTTAGGAAAATGCTTTCAATTGCTGTCTTCAGTTAATTATTCACGTTGTAAGAAGATTTTTCTAAATTATAAAATAGCCGCTTAGTAGCATCTCTCAGTCCAGCAACTGCTTAACAAACCTTCCTCCACGGTGTGTATTACAGTGTATTACAGTCATGGTTGATGATGAGTAAATGTGTGTGGTGTGTTCGTCTGTACCGCGGGTCAGCTGCATCTGTCTGTTCTGATTACTGGATGGGTAATTTTGTAGTTCTGTGTGTAAGACCTTCAGCTCTATTCTATAATTAACTTTTGCCTGCACCCATCAGGTTCCATTCCACACTTGATGTGTCCATAGTGACTGTTACATGCAGCCAGCTTGCCATTCAGTATGTATTAAGCTGTCAGAGTGGGCTGCTCTCCCAAGCCGCCTGTCTTCACTGAACAACCCAGCCTATTAACTCCTATTGACTGTGACACACATGTCCCTCCAAAATGAGCGGTTCCGTATTGATTTTTCCTGAGCGCTGCTCACTTCCCCCTTTCATGCCGCCAAGGGTGAGATCTTTATCCTGACTGATTGTATATGTTCATCGTATCAGAGTACTGTTGTGCAATTGCCATTTCAGGCCCGTGAACCCTCTTCTGCCGTCCCCCTCCTGTGTATCATGGCTACTTGTGTGCAGCCAGGTCTCAGTGAGACAATTAAAAGGCTTGAATCCCCTGTGTCCTCAGTAACAATGCGGTCAAATGGAGCTGCAGACCTTCCACGCAGCCCATAGTCTCCCCGCAGCTTAATGCAACACACAGCATAAGACATAAGACATGACAGCCAGCTCCTCTCCCCCCGTTAACATGCAGTCGCAAATCGATGGAGCTGAATAGAAGGGTGCCATATCCTCTCATTGATGCTCTTTCTAACTGCTACAGCCAAAATGAACCCTGACAGCATGTATCGATGTCATATCAAGCTCTACCATTGAGAGAAAAATGATTATCTGCTGCTGAAATCAGTTATCGACATACTGTGGAATAGCTTCCCCTGCCCAGAGGATTTATTGATACAGTTTATTGCATATAAATATTTATCTAATATGTGTCTGAAATAGATTTGTCTGGTGTTTGTGCGTGGTCTAGTCCACAGAGGGCTATCAGTGCCTCGCTCGCGCTCCCCGCCACTCAACCATGACTCTGCCTTTCGCTCTTGTTGGATACTGTTTTTACAGACAGCATGAAATTGCTTTGGCTGTTGAAGTTAATAGTAAAACATGTTGTAATTACATTTTATTGCCTCTCACTCTAGAAAATCAAAATGCCTTTACTGCGGCCATCATATTGTAAATGCATGTAGAAGTGCTACATGCCACACCATCAGTGGGAAAGGTGCTCAAACCCTGTAACGGGAGAAAAACTAGAACAAGCCCTTTATTACTACTTTTTACTCAAAGCTCTACTGGCTAATTTTTTATAGCAAAATACTGGTTATGAATTTCTACAGTCAGTGTAGTTTATTTCTACAGGATACCAAAAAAGATGTTGCTTTTTTATATAGCTATATAAATCTACAACAAATGCAATTAGCTATTCAAATACAGCCCAATCTTATATTAAATACATTTCACTTTTTAGCCTATACAATAAAGGCTCCAACCATCTTTATCTGATGGGACCTCGCTACCATCACTAAACAGTGCAGCATCTGTGGCTTTGCATAACTAGAAACATAAGATTTTGCTGTTACATGGCTTTTGGGTGCCTAGGTTATCTCGATTAGTGCTTAGTCATCCAGGTAAGGTGGATCAGACTTTCCTTCATCATCTTTTTTTCATCAACATCAGGCAATATAACATAATTATACATACTTAGATTTACTCCTAATACACCTCTATTCTTCCAGTTATTTTACATTAAGATGCAAACTACCCTATTAAAATATATTTTTTAAACAATCCTAAATGGGTAAGTTGATGGCTAAATTAAATGGCTGTGACAGGTCTTGTTCTCTTTTTCACTCTTACGCACTCTGTTTTTCAGGGTACTTGGTCGGCAGGTTCTTCTAGCATCTTGGAAATCTTGCTGCAGTTCTGTGAATTTAGTCTCTTTCCATCTTCTGTTTCACGTAATCAGATCTGGCAGGGCCCTGTGAGCGGCCAGCGTGCAGCAGAACTCAAGCCTTAGTTCATCTTGTCTCTAAGGATATGTCTCTAGATGTATGTGTGGGGAAATAGGTAGGATTCCCCCACACATCTTCGTAGTATTGTGTGAGATATCTAATATCTAAAGGATTGCAGATAACTATTGTTTTCATGGTTAGCAGTGAGATAATTGTGTCTCTATGTCCTGGAAGACTGACACACCCCTGTTACTCCTCTTAAAGTTTCTTAAATTTTACATTTACTGATCCAAATCACTTTATGTAGAGATATTATGTACTGAACTAACACACCACTTCAAGCAGATGTGTAATTTGTGATATCTGGATATATACTGCGCACACAATTAGCTTGACTTTAGCAGCATAAATGAGCAGCTTAGAAAGCTAGGAGATTTTCTGCCAGATTTCTGTATCTCCTCAGGGTGTTGCAGTAAAGTCCCCCCAAAATAACTAAAATAGTTTCATTAATATTAGAAAGATGTAATTATATTTACTAACCGTTCCTGTTCTGTAGTGTTTAGACGCCGTTTTCCAGAGTCTGTTCTTACAAATTAGTAAAAATGACGAAGCAGTTCAAACCAAACAAATCTGACATTACAGTGTCCATCGGCTTCATGTCACTTGCAGCAAGTCTTGTATCGATCTTCCTCCTCACAGAGCACCTGAACGTGACGTGACCTGCTTCACTGCTCAAATGTTTGGAGGAGGGAAAATGCATTTGTGGCATTTGACTTTTGCAGTTTTTTTCTCACCCACCGACATGCAGTTGTCTTTTTCTGATCGTGATATTGCAGGAAATTCACAGAGTGCAGTCATGTTGCATGATATTGATTTTTACAGACAAGCATGTGGCACACTGACTTTTTCTCCTGGATGATGCACAACCGCAGCTTCATGAACACGACAGGCGCTCTCAGGTCAAATACATCTGTTTCCCATCCTCCGCTGTGTCTCTATTACAGTCTTTTGACTCTCTGGCTGACTTATTGACCACCTCTCATGCTCGTTACTCAACAGAGGAGTAGTTTGCTGTGATTGATACCAAGACTGCGCTAAGAGTCTCTCTTAGCCCCCACCTCGTCTTTACTCTCCAAATCCTATCTGCGGTTTTAAAGCCATGAGTGGTTTTCATTAATGGTCTCTCCTGTTTATGACACCATAATTAGAGTTGAGGAAAGGCACCTAACTACCACGGTTCCACCATACTGAGAAAGTCAATAATGCAAGCCCAACAACTTCTCACACAATTGAGCCCTGTGGAAAATCTATATGCTCTGCTGCTCTATGTCTTTATGGTGCCGTTTTAGAAAGAGGCCACCTGATTTGTTAGAGTTTTGTCCTCCACTTTTAACTAATCCCACAGAATTGATTATTAGCACCGACAGCATCGTTTAGCTTCCAGCAGCAGGCTCCACAGAGTAGATGTAGCGTGGGATGTTTCCTGTGTGTTCAGTATAGGAACTAAGTGCAAGCCTTGTGGCCATTTACCTGCTTTGTAATTTGTTTTGTGCTCTACCTCATGAACATGCAGGGACTCCTGTAAGAGCCCAACCAGGCTGACCGCTATGCATGGGCTGTTTGTGTGGAGCAGGTCATGTGGGATATTATACTAGATTGCCTTCCCAGAAAATAATTCTGCCAGGTGCTCTATTGGGCTTTTTTTCTTCTTCTGCGTATCTGTCAGACAGGATCGTGTAGAGTTACACAGAGAAAGAGAGCTGTTTGAATACACACAAGTACATTCGCCCATCTCTCTTTTTAATTAAAGTAACAACAAAAAATAGCACAGGTACTCCCTTTGCTATTATTTGTTGCACTTCCAGAAGAACATGCACTGTTGCCGGATTCATCTTTGATAACGAAATATATATGTTCACTTATTTACAAGCTATTTTCAAAAGAACGCCTTTTTTTCTCAGTGTTAGCATAAATGTCATCATATACTACTACTTAAAAAATGTTTCTCTGCTTGACACAATGGGGAAATGTTGAACAGAACAGTTTTCCTTTTGAGTCAAGAGGAGTGCGATTTTAGTTTTTTAACAGTCGAGTATTGCAGAGACCTCAAAGGGCTAAAAAAAATTTTTTTTAAAGAGTCCACATAAAGTTTAAATTAGAATTAGCTTCTTTTCTTAGAGCCGTTCACCTAGAGTGCCGGTATTTGTAACAGAACTCCTTGTTTCAGCTGAGGCTTTGTAAAACACCATGAATTGTTGATGTCGGAGTGTTCGCTGCAGCCCAGGCTGGAATGTAAATAAGAAGCTGGTGGCTGGGGCAGCGTTTCAAGGGTCAGGCTCACTTCAGTCTCACATGGCTGCACTGTTTGCACATCTCCTGTACACCTTAGAGAGAAGGCTAAGGTTTTAAATTCTGACCAAAAGAAGAAGAAAGACACAGTGCAGCCAGTTTTAAGTTCTCAATACTACAGTGAGTGTGGTGACAATTAGCGTGTAAAATTGACCATCAAAGGTTAACATGGCATCAAACTAAGATCTGTTAATTAGCACCAAACAAAAATTCAGCTCAGTTTCATTCATTTTTGTTTATATAGCACCAGTCCACAATGATCATGTCATCTCAAGGCAGTAACTTAAAAAAACAAAAAATTTAAAGTCTTTAATTTAAACTTCACCACAAACTAAACTCACCGTCACTGACAAATTCAGCTGTTGTCAAGAAACAGCAATCTCAACACTGATTAATAACCACTTTCCTAAACAGCGCTTAACAAATTTGTTAGCCCACCTGTCATAAAAACATGAAAATACAAATATTTTAGAGATCTTTGACTTTAGAAATGATTTAAGTCTATTTAAAACAAAGAAATTGTATTTTTATTTCCAGGCAAATAGCAGCAGAATTCACGTTAACAATTAATCACACATAACATTCAACCACTAAAACAATTTTTTCCAGTCAGGAAAAGTAAATGGCTAAAAATATTGAGCTTTACTATTTTACTATTATTTTATTTTACTATTTTTCCTGCAATTTTGTAGAACAGTACATTTGAAAATTAACAGATAACTGAAATAATCATATTTTAGCATTGAAAATATCATGTTGATTAAAGAGCTTGCACATACTGGTGGATTAAAAATGACAGAAACATAAAACATTTTTTGGTAATTACAATGTAATTATTGGTACCCTAACCCAATGTCAACATCTGGACACAATGCATGTGAACTCCGAACAATGTTTCTATTGCAATTCTTCTAATAGTTGTTAAATTATTATATTGTGTAAATTTTCAGTTTTAAGTAAATTTTGTAGTTCATACGTAGCAGTGTGAACACTGCCGTATGAAAGCAGTGTTAATGAGGCCGGGAAAACATGTTGAGATGACAGCAGTTTAATGACTTCCATGACAATATACAGGCACTGGTGTAATCACAACTAAATGTCAGACAACATAAGGCCTGGTGCATAATGGCTTCAAATTGATATCTCTCTCTTGCTTTAATTATGAAATGCAAATTTTGCTTAAAAGGTATTGATTGTAGTTTAAAGGAAGAGCAAGCCGTCAGCCTGAAAAGTGAAGAGAGGACCCTGGAGTCACAGCAGACTGAACATGTGCATGGGGAGGGGTTTGCTTTGTGAAATAAAAGCCAGGGAGGATCTTTCTGGTTAGCTGCATTACTTTGTCTTACATAAAATGAGATTAGGGGTTAAGTAACTGCAAGGTTGGGATGATTATCAGTTATGATTGCTACTATTTAGACGCAGACTTTGGTCATTAATCAAAGCAGTTAGTCCGGGACCTGTGAAGCAGATCTCCAAGTAACTGAATCCCCAGAGTCAGGTGCGTCACTCAGTTTGGGAAGCAGGAGATGAACCGGTGCAGGGAGCCGGACAGTGGATAGCTATCTATCATGAACAAACTAGGCTTCTGAGAGCAGAGTGACAGGTCTTGCACACAGAGCTAAGCGGCATGCCAGGCTGGGACGTTTTAACCCTGGAGACACTGCACCCTCTGACTGGCCTTCCCAGGAGAATGAATGTTATTGCTTGGGATCCAACATGTGCTCCGGTAAACATAAACCAAACCTAGCTCATATTGCTTCACCCTCGACTGGAAACCTAACCTCAGTGACTGAATGAACCAGTATCATAATTAAATCATCAGTGCTTTGCTTTTACTGTGCCTGCAACCCTAACCACAGCAGGAGATGGGTGAAAGGAACACGGCTCTGCCAGCCGGTGATCATAGTGTAACCAAAAGCTGAATAGTGGAGGCATGGCGGGAGCCAGTAGGGCAACAGACACCCCCTAACACCCACTTAGACCTTATCTGGATATCTGTGCTATCATTCTTTTAGTTACTCCTACATTATCCTTACTTACCGCAGCCCTTTTGAACATTGTTCATTACAATTGAGAAGGAAGGTGCAGATTTACTTATTAGCCTGCACATTTTTAAACCTTTTCTGTGTTTTTTACCCAGTTGTTTCTGGTTTTACGTTTGAATTTCCAATCCTCAAGCTCCTGTCAAAGCTCAGATCGCACACCCCACATATCTAGATTTATGTGACGATCGTATGGTGTGATTTGTTGTTTTTTTAGTGGCATATGGCATGAAGTTATGATTAAAACTGTGCAATGGACAACTTTCTCCTCCCCTGTAACCCAGATGGCAGCTGAATATCATCAAGAGCTCCCACTCTGTGGACTTCTGGTTTCACGGTAGCTGCTTACAAGATAGTCTAATATGAATGGGGCCCTATGGAGCTGTAGCCAAAAATGCTCATTATTGTTTCAATAGTCAATACAATAGATATAGTTCCATTTTTAGGTTTGAAATAAATGTCCCTTTCTGTTAGTATTATGCGTGCCACAGCAACTCAACCACTTCACAGAATGCAACATTTTGATTTTATACACAAAGCAGCGGTCGCTGTTGGATTATGTTGTGATGTAATTCAGCTCCTAACATTTCCTGTAGCTGCTGTTTGCAAACAGGTGCCATCAAAGAATTATGTTATCTCAAATCCTTAATATAACTGCTAATCAGCATTTGGAGAATGCTAAAGTTTAGTCAGTACTGGCATGTTTTTTTTCCAACTGTGTGCTGCAGCAGCACATTAGCTTATTCTTTATGTGGTGAAAGAACGCAATATCACTAATGCAATGTATCATTAATATTATACAGGTTACAGCTGACTAAATAGAATTCATATGAGATAACAAAACATTGTAACTTTCAGTACCAACATTTTCTTTTGTCTCTCAAACACAACAATCAGCTGGAGCCATCAGACAGTGAATGATCTGAAATCCACAACCTTCAGCAAACTCTGCAGGTAGGAGGTTTGCTCGCTCTTACTTCAGTAGCTAATGGCATGTTGCACTGCATGTCTAATGACTGAGACCCTATCAGAGCTCATCCTGTCGAACAGAGGATATTAAGGAAGGTAGTTACAAAAGCCAGACTTTAATTTGACCTCTGCCTGCCCTTTTCTCTAGTGAGGTGGCTCCGAGAAGCAGGCCGGGAGTTTGGGCAGTTGGTGATGAATGACTGTATTTGGTGGGCAGATTGTTACAGTTCCACACTAATTGAGGGGGTCAACACAAAGAGCAAATGTGGTAATTGAGTCACTTGACTGTGGCTATTGAGCTTACCGCAGTTCTTTTGACCCTGTAGCCTGGCCTGGAGTCTCCCACTGAGCCCTGTCTGTTTTTGTTCTCAAAGATATTATTGTCTCTTTTATTAGTTCTTTTTATGCACATCTTCAGTTGTCTGAGGGAGGTTTATTGGACTCTAAGTGCTGCACAGTTTTTTTATTAGAATGATTAAAAGCAGTCAACAGTATATAGAGCTGTCCAGTGGTCGGGAAAAGTCTAAGCTTCAGGTGACCTTTATGTTGTATTTTCTCACCAAAAATATGCTTCATCATTTATACTGGAATCACGTAAAGAGATTTCTTTTATTAAGCTACAAGTGCAGGGAGAAAGGCCTTTCTGATGAACCCATGACCATGTGAGTGTTGCATTGAGAAACACTGGAAGAAATGTCAGCATGCCTTTTAAATTTATCTGTGTGAGTTTTATTAAAGTTTTCATATTTTCAGAATATGAGTTTTTAGTGAGAATGAGTTTGACCAATTAAATGATAAAGGTTCGAAGATTACTGGACTCTCCATGCCAAGCATGCTAAACTACACATGTGCTGCAATATCCTGGCTGTCTTACCAACTCTAATACTATATCGCTACACATGTTATAGTTTTACGTCACTGGAAGTCTGATGGTCTTATTTAGTGTTTTCATGAATAACTCCCGAGTCCATGTACATTACTCGCTTCTACTTTTGCTGTTTTGGCAGTGTTAAAAAAAGCAGCTGCATAATGAAACAGGACTTTACACTGTGTTTTTCTTCTGATTATATATTTTATTATTTCTTTCTATAAAACTTTAGAAAATGTGAAAATGACATGATCTTTGGATGTTATTTTTTTCTAATCTACACTTGAAGAGTGAAGATTAGATTTTTTAGGATTTACATATACATATATTTTTTTAAAAATGCTAATATTTATAACATAAGAGGCTTCAACTAGATAATAATTGCCACTAAAACATGTTTATTATAAAAAGTAATTGCCGGTTGACTCTGTTTTAGGTCATATATTTAAATTAAAACAAATAATAATAATTTTCTCTGCTGATTGTATCATCTACTCCCTTTTCCTTCTCTTTGGTAGATCGCCTTAAATAACATCTGTGTGTTTGTTTGTTTTTTATCATTTTTGAACTTCTTCTTTTGAGATATTTTGGCTGAGCCACCCTCCTGTTTTCATTTTGCCAGAGGAGTCATCTTTGTGGTGTAAGACAGGTTCCCGTGTTATTGGATGGAGTTTAATGGATCTGTTGGCCTTTGCATTTGCTTTGCTCCTGAAACATGTGCTCAGTTGAGACTTGGGCAGAACACCATCCATTTACACCTAATGGCCAATGCCTTTGGATGTGTTGAGTTGTGAACAAACCTCTCACTGTGCACGCGTGTGTGTGTGTGCGTGTGTGAAAAGCTACAAGGACAAATGCATTCTGCATTTAATGAGTGTGGGCCAAAGGGAACCTGGGTAGTTAAAACTGAGAGTTGGCGAGACTATTTTGTCCCTTGTTACCTGACTCTTCTGTTGCACCTTTAAACTGCAACATGCCACTAAACTACTCTGATGGTCTCGCAGGACAGATGTAGAGGCTGCAATCCTGTGCGAATGGGATTGATGGACCACATTAAACTCTGAGCTTCATCCTGCTTAAATGCTTTTGCACTCTAAATCTTTTCTGCTATATCGCACTGTGGGAAGAGCACAGACTGTAAAAGGTTTATCCGAGAGATTGCTGGACTGTCATTTGAACTGTATATGTGGTTGATATGTGTGCCTATTTATTTTCTTAAATGCATGGGTAGAAACAAAGATGAGATTTCTTTGTTTATCTCGGCACATCTCCCAAAAGCCTTTTAAATGTCCGCCCTTCTCCTCAAATCCTCCTTATTCCTAAGATGTGATTGTTTTAACGCACAGAAATATGGATGTTGTAATTACTATTTGCGCAAACAAGACAGCAGCTTCATTGATATGCTGCCACTGATAAGACAAGAGCTTGGCAGTGAGACAATGGTTGAGGCCACCAGGGGCTCGCGAGCACCAGGGACGTAGGACCGTCCTGCCTCCTTCGTCAATGCAGACAACCAACAAAAGCGGCCTGTCATTCACGGCACACGAGCGTTTTTAATTAATTTTCACTCAGCTCTCCTCGGAGTGCTTATGTGGTGATGCTGACCCCCAGATCTGAATGTAGATCTGAATGTAGCTTTCTCTTCGTCTCTGCCCGTCAGAAGGTCAGCAGTGCAGTCATCCTAAACAGAAGCCCCATTTTCTATAGTCCTGGGCTCATGAGGTTGTTAACATTGTCCTAACCAGGGACGTGTTAGAGGTCAGGGGGGAAAATCGCAAGAAGGCTTGTGTAAGAGCATGCAAAACATGATAAACAGTACGGACCCGCATCGACGATCTGTGTAGAATTCAGTGATGTTGCGCCCTGTAAAAAACTGCCAGCGCAATCTACCTATTGGCCTTTACAACAACGTAATGCACACATCCTTATGCGGCATTAAGACTATACAGAGAAGGGTTTTAATGATGTTCTCGCCATGCATGAGTGCAAATCTGGGTGGCCTGTGGATAAGCCGGATCAGGGTTGATCAAATTGCTATTGTCTTAAAGCCATTCTGATTCGGATTAGTTCACAGGAGTGGTCACACACGCTTGGTCTGTAAATCTATAGGTCCTTATGTTTCCACCTTGCACTCCCACCAGGCTTTGTGATCTGCCAGGGCTTTGGAGGATGAAAGGAAGTGGGATCTTGTTATTCTTTTTTGAATGTACCAACTGTGTTCAAGGGAGCTTTTGAAATAAGTGCCCTTGACCTATCCTTAGGTTTATCTCTCCGTGTCTTTGCCGTCTCTCTTTTGTCTCTGCAGGGGGCTGAATTTAGTCTGATTAACTAATGACGGCAATGTTGTTAGAAATTAAGGTTTTGGGGTGACCGCAGGGTTTTCTTCAAAGTCCCGTCATCCTGCAGGCGGCTCTTCACCTTGGCTTTCCATGAGGAGATTAAACTTGCAGTTCACCTGATCTGCTTACTTACATCTCACCCATGGCTGTAAAAGCAGTGTTTTGATCATACCCTCTAGACTTTTATCATTTTTATTCCATGGTCTTGCCCCCTCCCACCCCTGCACCCCTATGCAATAAAACCAAATTCAAAGGAAGAAGCTACTGAAAATATCTTTAGAGTAGCTTTAATGCCATTCTTTGAAAAATATTTAACCATTTTCTGATGAGTGTTTTTTGTGGGGCTAATCAAGGGTGGCATTATTTTAGCCAGCTTTTCAGTCTGGCCCGGGTGGCTGGGTAAGATGTCCTCTGGTCTCTGAAAGGTTTAGAACTAATAGTGGACCATTTTGCTCACAATTAATAGAGCTCCCCATGAGACCAGAAGCCTATAGACTTGTGGAAATATTGTAGCAGCCTTCAGGCAGCTAGCTAGATGTGGCTTTCTTCCCCGTCACTCACATTTGTCGTAATGGCACGAGAGCCTCACTGGCTATTCCCCAATGCTGTGTGTATGCATGAGTGTGTGTGGAGCCCACTGCCCCAAGCATGTCTCATTTCAAAGTGCTGTCACTCCCTGCTTCCTGGCATCTATTAACACCCACCATTATCATGCTAATCTACATTGTATGATTACATAAAGTAATTTATGCACAGCTCTATCCCATGTCTGCACAGAGAGGCATGCTGCTATTGTTGAATGTTTTAAAAAGAACATTTCATGATCGTCGCATTCACTTTATTTCCTCGCTCTTTGAATCTTCTCACACTTTTCACTCTAGTCGTCTTACTTTATCAACAAAATCCTTAAACGCTCTTACGGAGGTTTGAAGGCCTCTACCTACTGGGAAAATAATAGCTAAAACCACTAAGTGAACCACGCTGCTTTGTTCATGAAGAGGGGATGAGTTTAGATCAGTTTCCTCGCAGTCCTCTTTAGCTCCATATCGAAAATGGCAAGAATGTGTTTTGTGTTGAAAGCAGAGGGCAAGAGATGAGCTCTCTTCCTCATTTATTCACAGCTAGTGGAGTAATTAGGAATGCAGAAGGCTGTTAAATTAAAACTGAATTGCACTTATTAACATTTTAACTACCAACCCCACCCTCTTTAGACACTAAACAAGGACAGTTTCAGCTCTAATATGCCTGAAGAATCCCGCTGAGGGGACTTTTTATGTATCTCTAAAACAAAGACGTTCTTTAAAGTAAGATCTCCCTTTTGTTTAAACAACCGAGCATTTAACATTCAGTGTAATATGCCCAGGCTTCCTCCATGCTGTCAGGAGACACACCACCAGAGCTTCTCAAACTCTCTGCTTAATGGAACACTATTTGTGGTCAGATTGGATAGCTAATGGTGCTCCCTTTGAGGGTAACTCTCCAAATTAAATAGCATGGATTCACATCTGTCAGACAAAACCAGGAGGCTCTTTGTAATCAATGACCCAAACCAAGAGAGGCTCCACAGGGGGTACCTCCACTATGATGGCAGAAAGCATAAGGAGCCACCAGGGAAGGAGGCAGCTCACCTGCTCTAACAACCACTGTGCTGGGCTTGTGGAGAGCACGCTAGAACCTGGAAGGGAGCATCGGCAGGGTTAATGTACATTTATAGAACAGGTCAAACTACTTAAGCCAGGCACTGATTTATAATGCAGGAGTGCAATGTGACTAAACTGTAAAGGGAATTCTTGTTTTTCTGTGCAAACATTGCCGTCGGTGTTGTGTTAAAATGTTGAACCCCATTAATTTTATCACTCCCCCTCTCTTGTTTCTCTACGTCTCTAAATTTTGTTTGGAGGAGAGACTAGCAAGGCCTCCCGCTGTTGCGGAGAATTTCCTCTCGTTGTTAATTTTCCCTGCTCCATATGGCGCCACAGACACTTCACCTGCAGGCTGTAGCAGGCCGTGCAGCAGCCAGCAGACATCCTCGGGCTCAGGCTGTCATTTACACAGGCCTGTGCATCTGTCTGAGCAGAAGAGAGCGCAGCAGAACGGAAACAGCTCTTCCGTTCTCACCTCACCGCCTGAGACCAGCACCAGCTACCTGACGAAATCAGATACTGTTTCTGAAATACACTGAAATGCAATAAGGAGGCAGCAGCAGGTTAAGACAAGACGCCGTCTCTGTAGCGGGCTCGTGCCCTGAACCGGCACTTTGGAAAAGTCCAGCTGGAAAAAAGCCAGCGAGATCATGCCAGCCGTCTGCATGCGAGTCTGTCAGTCTGTCTTTGAGCACGTGCATGCATGTGTGTCCACAGTACGTTTGTGTGTGTGTGTGTGTGTGTGTGTGTGTGTGTGTGTGTGTGTTTTCAGGGGACCTGAAGTTTGCCTATGGCAGAGCCATGGAAGAGAGCATTTCATCCTGGTTTGTCATTGATTAGAGAAGGGTCTTTAATTCCTTCCCACCCCATGTTGTGATTCATTTGCATTTGTGTCAGGAGGTAATGGAGTTTTGCTCCACGGTTTGCTCTGAAAATCTTGAAGATGTGGTCTAATGTGCATGCAGCCGCTAGCAAAGAGCTTTCTGATTTATTAGGTCTCTTGTGTTGGCTCATTTTTTCCCATCTTCCTTATCTTTGAGTAGGACTCTGTGCTTCTCAAACACAGAGGAGCGAATAGTGTAAAAAAAAAAAAAAGAAAGAAAGAAAGAAAGAAACTCTCAATATGCTTGTAATGATTATTATTTTACAGAAGAAATTTGCATCCAAAACAGACACACAATTTTGTAATAGAACTGTAGAGCAGTTTTCTATTCCGCTTACATTAATTTAAAACGTTATATGATGTATATGTTTTATTTACTGCAAAATCTCAACCATTATAAGCTCTCAATGACATAAATTTGAAAAAATATATATATAAAAAGAGGAAAACCTACAGCCCATATCATAAATATATCAGCAAAAGTAAAAATAAATATCTCTAAATGCTCCTAACAAGCACTGTGAATTTACAGTCTTTGTTTTTTTTTTCTAAAAATGATTTTAGAAAAGTGCAAACATCTGTTTTTTTTTTAATTATGTGACAGTTTGTTAATTAGTGTCTGATAATTCTTCGAGTCTTTTGCACTAATTTACTGCAGTGAAAGCCGTGAGATGTCCCTCATCATCCCAGCACATGCCCTCATTTCCCATGAATCTTAAAGGGTTCCTGTTCACAGAGGTCTGATTTTCCCATTATGTCGGAGATGAGATATGAGGTTAGGGGAAGCGCCTGGATTGGCTGTGGGTTGGTAAGTTGGTCTGGTTTTCTCTGCAAAGTTGGGAAAATGTGGTGATAAAATTTGTCAGCCTCTGGGGGAGGCCGTGTTCAGGGTCACGGCTAAATCTGTGTGCCACGGGCAAAAGGCTAGCCCATAATTCCAGCACAGACGAGCGGAGAGCTGACCTCACTACAGCTGAGGCCAAGCCACACTGATTTCAGCCCACCTGCTGGATAGTCAGTGGGATAACAATGGAGGCGAGGGGAGAGACAGGGGTCTCTCACTCTCTCTTCTTTTCTCCTTTTCTTCTCGGTCTGTGGAGAAACCTAAATGTCCTTGCACATCGGCAGACTCGCAGCTTTTTCTTCATTTCCTCCTCAAAAGAATGCAGCTGTTCACATAACAGCGCCGTGCTTTTCAAGTAGCAAATGGAATTTTCAAGGAATCCCTCCACATGCTCAGTCTATCAAAGAAAGAACTCAATAAACATCAAAAACGGCGGAACTCGCGCTCTTACAGTTGCTGTTTATGTTAATCCACATATTGATTTTCTATTATATCAAAGTGTTGCATCAACATGCAATCACATTAATACATCTTACCTATTGTGAGTCATGGCTCATTCAACTGATAAATATGTAAATTAAGATGTTTTATAGTTGATGGCCAACATTAATCTCATTTGGATGTCTTAAACCAAATTAAATGAGAAAGAGTTGCTCATAGCAGTTTGGAAAGACTGTTGCAAATTCATCTCTGAATTAAAAAGGAAATGAGCAGGGGATAGAGCTCGCTTTTTTTTTTATTACAAATGTTAATGAAAAATGTTATTGACTTGAACAAATGGAAAATACACCTGGAAATGTATATTAAAACCCCCCTTTCCAATTTCTCTCTCTGTGTAGTTTGCAATTATAGTTATTTCAGCAATAGTGGGGGAATTAATTTTGCGTGCAGACTGATAATGTTAGCAGTGTAAAAAGAATGGATATTGTGTTGGATAGGGGGTCTCTAGGTATTTAGAAGGAGGGGAGAGAGCAAAGCTTTATTTAATTGAGAGAATGAATCAATAACAGCTGCGGCGCTTTGTCAGAGAAGGCCTTGCGAAATGAGCAAGTAATTTAATGTGGACAATCCGAGGCCAAGTGGATGGTTGATTGAAGGAGTGTATTCGTGGTGGAAGACCATCAGCTGTAGCTAGATGCAGGTGGGCATCTTAAAAACTTAACAAGTTACAAGGACAAGCACTTCCCTTGACGCTACGTTTTTAGTTGTGGCTGAGAAGTATAGCTGTTCTTTGTCCTCACTAGATGATGACAAGATCACTGGCTGCTTCTTTGTCTCTTAACATATCTTGACCAAATGTCCTTAAATCCACAATTAAGAATGTGAAGTTTCAGAGTATCCATCCAAGTGATGCCGCTTTAATGGTAAATAACAATCCTCCACTTCATCCTCATAGGGATATTTTTTTTCTTCTTGATCTAAGTTTCTGGAAACTCTTTTTCTCTGTTAGAACAGTTCTTACTGTTTATAAGTAGAAAGAAAAATAGTTTTTCCTCACTAGTTACATCTTACAGTTCAGTTTCATTGTTGCTGGATGCTGGCAAATGTTTTTTTTTTCCTTCAGATCTCACGTATGCATCATTGCTCTCAGGCCATCACTGAAATCCTTTCTAGAAAAATCAATCTTTAAGGTAAATTAGTCTCCCTGCGCACTGGCAGGCATCCCAGTATGTAAATTCATGTGCTAATTCACAACATGATTTCATTTCAACTTTCAAGCAAATGAGATTTTAATTGAAAATGAGATCTTCCATAGAGTTTCTCACTGGAGATGTGCAGCAGGGGAATGGTACTTTTCGCAGATTGTTTTAAGAGGCACGAACACTTTTGTTTTTAATCTTCCGAGCCATTTTGCAAAAAAAAAAAAAAAAAAAAAATACACACACACACACACACAAAAAAAAGACATTGCACATTTCTCAGCATTTCCTCCACAACCTGCAGGTTGGCGAAAAGGCAATGTGAAATTAACATTGCGCTTCAGCTCCTTGTCCGTATGAAAAGGTGGGCTATTAGCGTATGTGTGTGTTTTCATTATGTTAATGGTGTTAACACATGGCCGCAGATTGCCACCAGTGGTGCAGTAATTTTGTCTTGCTGATCATAAAGTGTCCGAGTGGGTCATTTTGATTATGACACGCTAATTACATATTGCTTTGCCTCTTTGTGTATTCTTCCCCTCAAACTCAGAGCGACCTACAGTCTTTAATGGTAAGCTTTTATGTGTTGGAGGGAAGAAAATAGCAGGAAAAGATCTCTGTCTATGTTCCTGACGGCTATGCTGCATGCATGCTTCACTGCTTCCCTTTAAACTTCCTAAATTGTGTTTCACAATAAATAGATGCCCAAGCCCTTAACTGCCAGTATTAGATTAGATACCATTAGATGTAATAGAAAATTCTCTCCCTGTAATATTTTCATAAGAGTTTGAGGCATTTGATTAATCTGACCACATTTTATTGCATTAATGATTTTTTTTCCTTCCCACTCTGCTGTAAAGACATTGTATACAGGCTAATGCTGTTTTCTCTCTCCCCACTCTGCTCGCTCTCATTCATCCTCAGCCGTTATTGCAATGCATTGTTGATGAGGTGAGTCGGCGTCTTATGTGCTTTCACTCCTAAAGTCATTCCTAATGGAGTGGAAACCTTATATTTTGTTTCCTAATGAAGCACAGGAGTGGCAGACAGCTCCGCTTGGGCTGTCCTTTGGCTGCCTGCAGGTTGAAGCCACCGGGCCGAGCCTCGCTGCTCTGAGGGAGACAGCGGGGGATGCTGGGCCAGGGCAGCAGACAGCTTATGCATGAACTTATACACAGGATGCGGGAAGTCTTAAAGAAAAAAATCTTTTAAAATACTCCATTGGAAGTACAGGTGCGGATTTAGAATTTAACTTAAGTAAACATATGAACTTCAACACTCTGGTACAGTGGTTAGCAGCGTGGCCTCACAGGAAAGGGGTCCTGGGTTTGAATTCACCCGCCAGCTAGAGGCTTTCTGTGTGGAGTTTGTATGCGCTCCCTGTTTATGGGAATGGGTTCCCTCCAAGTTCTCCGGCTTCCTCTCATAATCCAAAGACATACATGTAGTGTTAACTGGCTATTCTAAAACATCATTGGGTGTGAATGTAAGCATGAATGGTTGCCTGTCCAAGGTATACTGTGCCTTTTGCCCTATGATAGCCAGGATAAGGTCTAGGCCTCATGACACTTGACTCCTATGACCCTGAACTGGTCATACTTGGTTGGCTGGATGAAAGTGTGAGAGTAGCATCAGCAAAATATGCGTTAATTATGAGTAGTTAAAGAAACCATTAAATAGCAGATATTTTTATGAGTGTCATGTTTTAATGCCATAATTGGATGATCAGATGTTAATCAGATTTTGTAAACGAATCTGTGGTTTTGTGTCATATCTGTCTATTACATACATAATGAAGGTACAGCCAACATGATTTTACTTTAATTGAACTCGAACGCTGGGGAAACAGCTAACCTTGCGTTGGAGAACAGCATCTCTAATTTAATTGGCACTAAAACTGAAGTGTAAAAATAAGTTGGCGCACTCACACGTGTTCTTTGTTCATGCTAAGCTAAGCAAACTAGCTGCTCAGTCTAGCTGCAAGTGCCTTAATTAACTCTCTGATAACTTGTAGCTGCATCTGTCAGATGCTGTAACATCTCCATTTTAAACAGTGTAGCAAAGTAGAAGCGGTTTAACACAGAAGAACTCAAGTGAAGTACAGCTCGCTTTAAATCGATATACTTTCAGCTATCAGAAACATCTGTAGTTTATAAAGGAAAGAAAATACAAGAAAAACTCAACCGTTGAGGGGTTGCTGCTTTTTTTTTTCTTTGTCTCTGAAAATTAATGCAAAGTTCTTCTGAGTGATCACCTGCTTCCTAAAATTAAACATTTATATTTAGACATGGGGGTCTGTCAGAATGAGTGGTCCCTGACTGGCTCTACATTGTATTTAACACAGATTACATCCTGTGGGAGATAACGGATACCACTGTCCACAACAATTATCCAAAACTCCAGTGAAGTATCATCTCCTGAATAGTTCACATAGTGGACCAACACCTCACTAACTAACTTTATGTTGTTTTTTCCCCCTTTTTAGTCACCTCTCTGCGCATCGGTGCGTTAACACATCGGATTATTCATTCAGATCTGCATCAGAAATCGAGGATTTCATGACCCCAGTCGCTGCTTTAATGCTGTGTTCAGCCAGAACTGAAGCAGTGATGGCTCTGCGCACTCAGAGTCTGTGGAAAATCTGAGCTATTCTGAGCTGAGGTTTCACAGCAAGGTCACTTTTAAAACAAAATGTCTCCCCTGCTATCTAGGTCACAGCACATTCTGTTACTTTCTCCGAAACTTCCTCCCTTCCTTCCTGCAGCTTATAATTAAACACACACAATTATCCCAAATTTAATGGGATTTCAGAACCAGGCTTTTATTTAAGAGGTAATGAATAATATTTTAATTGCATATGTAACTGTGAGATCGAAATGTGCTCCTCTCATCACGTGTAATTACTATGCCACATTTTTCTCGTGTAATATTCTATGAATGTGATCAATAACTGATGAACATCTTTTTGTATCAGTTATTAATTATGAAATGTTCCAGGAGGATGAAAAAGAAGAGGCATAGGCGCACTGAAAACATATGGACTGAGTCCTTTTGTTTATTGATCTCTGTAATTAATGACATAATGCATGTCACTGAAGTAGTTTGACCTCTGAACCGATCATTATTCGGAGTGTAGCAGCATCAATCAAACTGCGCTTTTCTCAGATCTATTTCTGAACACCCCCTCAGGGACAGACAAAGCACCCACTGTATCCTCATTTCTATTCAGCTGACCGTGGCCTTAGTATGAATGATTTAGACATCTGTACATCAGACACAGACAGTATGAGAAGCAGTAATGTGAGATTTTACAAGCCGCTGCTGAAGTTCATAAAGAACACAGTGTTTGCTTCGCTGCCTCAAACTCGCAGAGAAGAAAAAAAAATCATTTCCTTTATAGGACTTTGGTGTATTTACTGATTTGTTGTTCTCTCTGTTCCACCTCGGAAACAACATGTATTTACTCGTCTTGGCGAGATGTTGTTTTTGTGTCCAGTAATGACAGGCTCAGTGGTGTTATTCGCCCTCTTCACATCGTAATGACTATATGAATGTTTGCCTTTTGGATAGAGTGGCGGCCAGATTGTTTGGGCTATCCGGAAAAAGCGACATGCATCACCGCCCAGCCTGGGGTCTAGAGGTGGTGCGTGGTGTTTATGTCCCAGTCCAGCAAGCGTCCCAGGCTCTCCTTGGGACGGGTGCATTAGAATAAGTCATTCCGCTGTTAATTTAAATGGCTTAATACATCACTCTAAGGTGGCAGAGAGATGTGAGCGGCAGAGGGAAGGAATATGAGAGAGAGAAGCCAAGGGGTGTTTCTTCAATATCAAATGAAATTGAATCCTGTGTTACCTCACTTTTGCTGTTTCTCAAGCAGCTCCCAGGCTATTAATGGAAAGCTGGAACAGGATTGGTTCAGTCTTACGGTTCTTTAATTTCACCACAGCTCCCAGATGTTAGGTCTTTGTCTCATTGCTGATCCCTTGCTGATCTATGCTGTTGTCTTTATCCCGCCTCCAGTCCGCTGTGGCTGTGTGTTGTGTTATTGGGTCAGGTGAATCTATCAAGGACGGAGAGTTGGGCAGTTCACACACCAGGGGGATAATTACAGGGTGATTGGTGTCCTCACGCTCTCTGCTCTCACTATCTTTGTCTCCTCCCTGCTAGCCTCACCCTTACATAAACGCACACAGCATGCCTGGTATTGGAAGTCAACCAAAAAAAGGAAAAAAAGAAAAGCTGCTTAGTCCCGGGATCCCGGCCCTCTTACCTTCTAGATCTCGGGGGCCCAGTTTGAACCAGCTGTGTTTGTTTGACAGAAAACATGGGCGTCATTGTTTACAGATGTTTTGCACTTATTTACACTACCTCATTGTGCAGAACACAAGAGACAGCACACTGGATTTCTGCACTACCACCACATCTGCTGCTATTATTACCCTAACCTCTTCCCATGGATAATTCATCACCCTTACCTTCCAACCACATTCTCTTTCTGTCTTACTCAGCCTTGATTCCTCACATCTGCACGTCCTTTCACGGTCATAATGACACACTGCTCAAGTTAAATTAATTACTTTGTAAAACCCATTCCAGTTTTCACTCTTTAAGGAATAGTTTGTCATTTTGGAGGATACCCACATTTGCGGCCCTGGTGAGAGTTAGCGACTTAGCTTAGAGGACCAATGCCCCTCTTCTATCTGTCATTCAGACTTGAAGCTAGAGTCTAGAGTCTTAGCTTAACTTAGCATAAAGATCAATAATAGCTGGCCTGGTTTTCTCCAAAGATAAAGCAAATATATACTCTGAGTGTGTTTCTAGTCAAGACACTTTCATCTGTTACCATGTGGAAGGTCAGAGATTCATGAGAAATTTTCAGTTGAGTCACCAGCATGCTCACTTTTAACTCAGGGAAATAGTGAAGAAACTTAAAGCCATGCAATAATTATTTGTTTTTCATTTCAGTGTGAACATTAAGACTCTTTAATACACAAGCCTAACCTCTTCACAAAATATACTGGGTCAAAAAAACCCCACCAGATAATAAAGTCGAAGCATCCCAGTGCAATTAAATATCTCTTCTAACTATCAACTACAATACAAGTATTGTGAGGTCAAATAATCCCACCACCAGCTTGTATATATATGTGTGTGTGTGTGTGTGTATGTGTGTTGTATTTTGTTTGTTTTTTTTTTAATATGTTTAACAAATACTTAGCTAACCGTGGTTAGGACCCCTGTCAGTCACGTGACCAGGCGGAGTCTCTGGTTTGTACCAGCTGCTTCCTCACCTTTGCTGTGCCGGTTTTATAGTGACAAGAATGTAAATCATGCACTTAAAAAAAATGTTGTCCTGTGTTGTCCTTTAAGCAACACCTCTTTACTCTCCTGCGTGTTGGGTGCACCTTGTATTTCATTGTATATTTATTCGTGCGCTTTTCAAAGTTTGTAACCTTGAAAACACGCTTTCTTTGGCGAGGGGAGGGAGGCTTTTATATTTTTGTGTTAGACATGTTGCTGACAAGTATGTTGCACGCCCTATCACCTGCATGTGATCTTGATGGAAATCTCTGGTTTTCTGTTCACGCATACGCGCGCACACACTTTGCACTTCCCGACTTTGAAAACTGCCAATAGAGCAACAGCAGGCTGTTTCAGCACTCTGGACAGTTCCTCCACAGAGACCCGCGGGGATGTTTGAACCGGAGGCTCTCCTCAGCAACACCACCACTCCCACCCAAGTAAGACTGGGGACACCAAGGCTGAGTCCAGCACTGAGATTTGCCACTTCCAGATCCTGATTGTGTGTGCGCGCACGCACAGATGACTCCACTGGAGTCACACAACCCTTCCCCCACATACGCATATCATCCACCCAGAGCTATTCTATCTGTATGGAAATTTGGGCTCCACAGCTGGAATCCCACAAAGCACTGTCATCTACTAATAGTTATTATCGCTTTGGCCTGCTCCCTCACAAAAACCCTGCAATACAAGCACATCGCATCTTTATGGTAATGCCCTACAATAACAGCCCCAAGCTATGGTGCATAGACCTTTGTTATCATTACGATAATTCCCATTCTCACTTGACTCCTCATTACACTATTGAAACTGCTCGGGGTTGGATATAGACAAATTCCTGTATCTTCCTTTATTACACTGTAGCATACAGTGATAGTGCACAGAACTTAGGGTCCCTAAATACTCAAGCAGTCCCTATAATGGCAATTTAAGAGTTGTTCTTGTGAATTAGCAGCAGAGAGATCTGTTTGCTATAGCATTAAGGCGCTTTTGAACTTGGTTCTTGTTGGGGATGAACAGCGTAGAGTTTAAATGCAGATTGGATTATGTTATATTATGTTTGACAAAACTCTGTTTATTTTTATTATACTGTAGGAAAGAAATAGCAAAATTATTTTTGAGGTCTTTTTTTCTTTGTCAACTGCTTTGTTCAAGGTCAATTTTACTTCACACATAAAAAAAAACTTCTATGGTCTTCTGTGGTTAAAAATTCTAAGGTTAAAAATGAATTAATGCATATTAGGTTGTTTCCAATGTAATTTAACACATATTTGCTACAGTGTTAATCTCTAGAATATATTAGTATATTACTGTCTTTTTGTCAGCATTATTTTTCGGTACTGGTGGTAAATATAGCTTAACATATCTGATCTCAAAGTTAAGTTAAATGCTGCTACGACCGTTTGATTTCTTTGTGTATTTTTTTTTATTTTTCTTCCTTTGATTTTTCTATTTTATTTTATTTTATTACTTTTTTGTCCAGCATCGACCAAAATCTTCATTCGCTGCCACCAGGATCGTGAACTCTGTGCTCTGAACTCTGCATCTTCAATCATGAAGCTCATTGCCTTTAGTGACTGCTTTAGCTGCACGCTCGATCTAATTGTATTACACATATTAGTATGGGCAAAATGCATCTTTGAATCAGTGTGATGTTTGCTCTCTGATGGGTGCAGAGTTCATCATGAGAAAAAAAGGATTTGAATTTGCCAGGAGGTTTTTTCTCTCTCTCTCTCTCTTTTGGCCTGTTTTTTCCAAAACAGACGAGTCTGTGATTTACGACACACGCCTTCTACGATGCGCTTCAGGTCAGCTCTATATTGCAAGCAAGGCTCAGAGAGACATGGCAGCTTGTGTCCTTGCATCTCTCCATGAATGCCCACACAAGGCCTCTGGATTGCACAAAAAAGTAATTGCGGAGTGATGGGCACAGCTTGTCCCGTGCAGCCTGTGTCCCACACTTGAAGGCTCTCCTCGGAGCACCCTCATTGTCACATAGCCTTTTAGCACCTTTGTTCCTTCCTTCTCTCAGGACCTCACAGCTCACCATTGGCAGATGAGTCCCTGTCTGTGACAAAAGGGTCCCTGCGCTCAGCCTCATTTGATGCTGTGATGAACTCCCCCCCCCCCCCCCCCCCCCCCCCCCCCTCACTCACACTCAGCACACACACACTGCACACCTCCTCCTGCGAGAAGAAATGTTCCGTTTAGCGGTGGAGGATGTGGGGGTCAGGACCCAGGGGTGGGCTTTTAGGAGACAAATAAACATCAGAGCAGGAGAAGGGTGATGACTTGTTTACACATTAGCGAGCATTTAGCAAGTCTCACTGTTTTCAGTGCGTCTCTCCGGTGGCCTCTCAAACAGCTGATCTTTCTCTTTTGTTGTCCTTCCAGCTCACGATCAACACCGGTGGAATCATGTTGAACAGTCTCAACTTGATCTTGATGAGGAGCCGTGCTGGCGTACCTGATCAGTCCTGGATCACGTGTCTTTTATCCATGAATATCCATGAAAAACCGGGAAGATCCAGAATAATTAGCCTGCAGCACTTTTGCCAGTGATTGTCATCAAACAGTCTCTTGCACATTTTGCGCTGCTCTTACCCTTCCAGTGTTTTTCTTTTAAACCTAATCAGGCAAACACACACATACACGCATTTGAACACACTAACTCACAAACTGCATCTTTCTAATACCATCTAATGAGGTGATGACCAACCACTTGTTATAATTGCTTCAGTCTCCTTTTAATTTTCAAGCTTATTAATCATATGTAGAGTTATTTAAGAATGCATAAATTAATCTTAGATTAAAAAGCCTATCAAAGCTTCAAAACAATTAAAGAGTAAGGTAAGATTTCCCCTGGGCTGGCACTTTTATTTTAATAGAGTGTTCAGGTGATTATCATACTTTGATGCAGCACTGTGATTAATGCAGACACACTTTTAAACGAGCTGTTCTGGCTTGCACACATAAAAAAGGTAGAATAAGCACGAACCTGACGATGACCTCACTGACTTTTTTTTTTTTTTTTTGTGGAGGGTGGGCTACTTTTCCCATTTCCTCGCCTGTAGGTGTGGTTGAAGATCGCTTTTTACACACCACTTCCTGCAGAGAGGGAGTCCTGCGAAATAAGTCTGTAGCATTAACAGGAGAAGAGGGTCGTTGTCAGTCTTTTGAATACTTGAAAGCATGCTCATTTGGAGTGGTATATATACATACATATAAATGTTTCTACTTCCACATTTAACGTTGACTGGACAGAAATCTGCATTAAATTCATAATTCTGATATCAGTAATATGCATTTTTATTTGCATTTTGCAACTATTTTATTATTATTATTATTATTATTATTATTATTATTATTATTATTATTATTCGCGTGGCATCACATGGTACACCTCTCAGAATAAGTGAACAATTACGGATAAGTTGTTATTACCGCTCTGCCCCACTGAGGTCGATGGGGCCAAAGGGATCGCGTCCTGTTACCTTCATCAATATTACATGACTGCCTGTCGCAGCACTTGTGCCAGATGAAAACAATTAATCCAAACCTTTATTGGCTTTTAAAGGGTAAATGTTGGTCGTTTATGGCACGAGGCTTCACAGTTTTCCTCTCGTGGATGCCTTTCTTTCAAAAAAGAGGGAAAGACCCAAGCGAGAGATCACCAAAGTGACCTTATAGAGCAGCTGGTGATTGTCACAGCGCGTGTTTAGGCCGGGGAGCTGGTAAACGGCGTGTCCGTGGGAACACAGCACATGATGAAGGCCTGAGCGCCGTATTCATAGGCTGACGCGCACAACAATGTGTTGGGGGGGTCCCTGCTGTTTTTAGCGGAATGCCTGATCCCACTGCAGCCTCCTCCGTGCATAATGCCAAATAACCCTGAGAAGGAGCAAAAATAATGAAACGCGTGTAACCGACACCACATCATGACGGAATTATGATAAAATAATATCTTTTTTTTAATTTAAATGTATTTTTATCATATTTAAAATATAAGAAAGCCGATTGCTTAAAACAACAACAACGATTTATTTATTTAATGTATCTTTTCTAAACACTTTACCCAATAAACCTCCAGGCTGCTTTAAGACTAAGCACTCAGATCAGCTCATCTTCATTGGTCATGAATCCATAGTTAATTCAGACTGCCTGTGTGAGTGGGAGTGTCTTGCCATAAGTTTTGCCGTCACTTGATTGCGATCGTTGTCGTGGAGTGGGGGGGCTGTACCACAGTCTGCCAGCCATGTGGACTCTGCTGCTGCTGGTGGCGCAACACAAACCATCCGCACACATTGAGAGGGGAGCAGAGAGGCGGGAGGGAGGCGGTGCTGCACGGACAACTGCGTCCCACTCCTAAAGCAAACATCTTCAAGTCCTCCAGCGCGGAGTTGTCATTGCTCCGACATTCACTTGATCACAGCTTTGTTGTTCACGGCGGAGGAGAGCTGCGCGAGCGTCTGAGGTGAGTTTGGGAACATACTTTGGGCAGCAAATGCACTGAGTGTTTTTGGGGTGTTCCTTATTATTTACGCGCAGTCTCTTTGATATAATCGTGTTCATACACTGAAGAGGTTTAAGATTTTAAAGCAAATATAATTCCGTGAACTTTAAGCGTGGAGTACCTTATATGATTTCTTTGCAATGTCCTAAACACGAGTCTCTGCTTTAAAGACTAATTTCTAAAAATAAAGCATCAGCTTCGTGTGTCTTAAATTAAAAACGAAGGCCTGCAAATGACTTGTCCTCGACCTAAAAACGCTGCAGTGAAGGCTAATTATAAAGCTGGAGTTTTGGCGTTCGTTTAACTCACGTGTTCATATCAAACCTTGCTTTTCTTTTTTTTTCCCTTGCAGCTTCTAGGCCTCCAAGGATGGACTCGATACCTGCGGGGCGAGACTCCACTTCCTCGCCAAACTCCAAACAAGAACTTTCCTACCCGAGCACTAACTTGAAGCCCAACCAGGTCGGAGAGACGGTGCTGTACGGAATACCGATCGTGTCTTTGGTAATAGACGGCCAGGAGAGACTGTGCCTCGCACAAATATCCAATACCTTATTGAAGAATTATAGCTATAACGAGATACACAACAGGCGTGTCGCGCTGGGGATCACTTGCGTCCAATGCACCCCTGTCCAGCTGGAGATCCTGCGGAGAGCAGGAGCGATGCCCATCTCCTCCAGGCGCTGCGGGATGATCACTAAACGCGAGGCAGAGAGACTCTGTAAGTCCTTCCTAGGAGCTCACTCGCCCCCTAAACTTCCGGAGAATTTTGCCTTTGATGTGTCCCACGAGTGCGCCTGGGGGAGTCGAGGCAGCTTCATCCCGGCCAGATACAACAGCTCCAGGGCCAAGTGCATTAAGTGCTCCTATTGCAACATGTACTTCTCCCCGAATAAATTCATATTTCACTCCCACCGCACGCCGGAGTCCAAGTACACGCAGCCAGACGCAGCTAATTTCAATTCTTGGCGGCGGCATCTAAAACTAACAGATAAAGGCAGTGCCATGGAGATTTTACACGCGTGGGAAGACGTGAAGGCCATGTTCAACGGGGGGAGTCGCAAGAGGACGCTGCCAGGCAGTGGGTCCGGGTCTAGCTCTCCTTTGAAACCACACGAGCCCAGCCGTCCACAAAGCTCCCCGGAGATCCCCGCAAAGATCCTCAGCTGCGAGGGCAGCCGGGGTGCTATGACGAGCACGCGCAGCTACCCGGTGATCCCGGTGCCCAGCAAGGGCTTCGGGATAATGCAAAAGATCCCACCGCCCCTCTTCCCTCACCCATACGGGTTCCCGGCTTTCGGCCTGTGCCAGAAGAAAGAAGACGGCATGATGGGCGAGCAAAGCAAAGCCGGCCTCCCGGGTGTGCTGTGGCCTGCCACCAAGGACAGCGCCTACCACTCCTTCCCCATGTTCTGGCCCGCGGCCGGCGCGCTGCCCATGCCCCCATATCCCCAAACCCAGCACAAGCCCCCTCCAGAGCTGCTGTGTCCGCCCAGGCAGACTGACATGGACATGTCCGAGCACAGTGACCGCAGCACCAACACATCGAAAGACAGCGCGGTCGATAACGACCGATGCTCCAGCACTCAGTCTCTGCGCAACGAAGAAGACAAGTCAGGGGACGAGGGGAGGCCGGCGGAGGGGGTGCCGCTCCAGTCCCGGAAAATCAGCTACGTGTCGGCGTTCAGACCTGTCATCAAAGACGCTGACTGCATCGCCAAGCTGTACGGCAACAGGACCGCGTACAACGGCTGTCGCACCGGTTACTTATCGCCCGACTTTTTAAGCGAGAGCTCGAGCTACCGCTCTGTGTCCCCGTGCGTAGACAGCGAGGGCGAGCCAGACGTGGACGTGGAGACAAACAAAACGCAGGACGAGGAAGAGGAGGAGGGCTCCCGGCCTCTGTCTTCGGTGTGTCCTCGGACTCCCCTAGCTTTGACACACACCGTTTCACCACACGATTCTGACTCTAAAGGCCTGCAGGAGAGCAGCCTGGTCGATTCCCAGAAAACGAGCCTGCACGTGGCCCAGTCCTCTGAAAGAGAACTGCAGACCAAGCAGTTATCAGAGAGCCACATAGCTGCACCTTTCACCGAAGTGAGTGACTTCAAACACGGGCGATAATTCAGAGCTGTAATTTTCCCCTGAAGATCGGGTTCTGTTCTTTTTGCCTGTATGTGTACGTTTCAGCAGAGAAATGTGTGCTTGTGGGGGAATTTCTGTCTATGTTAAAACAGTGTAACAGTAACAACAAAAGGCATGTCCACATCACTTAGGAGGGGGAATAAAATCTTTTATCGTTTCTCTAATAAAATATCTATTCATTAATTAAAGGTTTTCACTATTCATTTATTAATGTTTTACTCCATTACAAATTTTTTTTTTTCACCAAACTTCAAAGAAGTGGTAATTCTTTTTCCTTTAGGTTTACACACCAGAGAGGAGTGAGCTGCAACAAAGGAGCAGTCCGTATCAATTCAGAGCTGCGAATTATCCGCCTGGAGTAGGCCTACTTACAACAAACGGTTAGACTTTTATTTTCCTGCCTTTGTTTAAAAAAAAAAAAAAAATTTGAAAAAAAAGGGAGGAAAAAAATTATATCGACTTATTTTGTCTTAAGATGAGAGTGCAAGTAAAGAAGAGCCGTCTTCCACAGTGGAGGAGATCGAAACGAAATCTTTTAACGAACAAAGCAGCGAGGAGCACCAGCGAGAGCCGGATGAAGGTGAGTTACACCGAGGTCAGAAAAAAGGGATTTCAAAAAAAAAAAAAAAAAAAAAAAAAAGCTCAGGAGATGTGGGACTACATTTTTGCCGAAGAACTTAATTTATATTATGTGTACTCAGGCGAGGACGCGCCACCCAGAACTCTACCAACACAAAGGGACATACAAAGTCTGGCAAAAGGTAAGCTATCTACTGCTTCTATTATTATTATTATTATTATTATTATTATTATTATTATTATTATTATTATTATTATTATTGGTGTTGTTGTTTACATTTGACGTAGCCTACTTTATTGAGTTTTTCTCCATCACATACATTTATAAATATAAAAAAAGCTAATGAGAGGTTGTAGATTAGCGGGATTAAATTTTATAAATCAAGCAAAACTTGAGTCAGTTTCAACGTCCTGTCGCTCATCTGCACCTTCAGAGCCTTTGTATTTTCGAGGTGGAGCGACCCTTAATTAACAAATTAGAAACACTGAAGTTAAAGTTAATAAGACAACACCTCAGACTTTCCACTTTCATCTTTTGTTACATAAATGTGGGGTTTGGCGGGGGTGTCGTCTGCAGTCCAGGAAGACCTGCTCTGAATTTTCAGTGCAGATGATGATAATGATGTGCTCATCACTGTCATTAAAAATAGCAAAAGTGTCCTACATGGAAGCTGATGGGAAAGCCCTCATCTTTTCTCCTTCAACACCCGGCGTTTTTGTTTGATTTTGATTTGTTTCTTTTTCTGTGTTTATTTATTTGTTTATTTTTGCAGAAGAGCTCCAAAAGCAGCTCTTGGAGCAAGTGGAGCTGAGGAAAAAGCTGGAACGTGAATTTCAACATTTAAAAGGTAAGCTAATCTCTGCCACGGTGCATGTAAAGGCAAATGTTCCTCCTCTCTGTGACTGAGGCCAAAACATAAGCCTTAATATATCAAATCCACCTCAGCAGTAGTTCCCATGTGCTGCAGCGGAACTAAATAACTGCTGTTTTTAATCTGATCTACCTTTTCCCCTTTTTCATATTGATATACTGAGTATATTTTTTAAAAATATATGTGGACAGCAGGAAAAAAAAGGGTAACTTTAAAAAGTCAGTGTTTGATTTTTACGAAACACTAACTGAAAAATATCTATAATAATATAATTATATATAAAACTGTTCCCCATCCACCACAATGAAAAATGTTACAGAACATTCCCATCTGCAGTCCATACATTAAGACCATCTGGATATGACACTAACAGCTTCACACTGGCAATGTAAAGATCATGATTTTGAAAATGAAACTAACCATGTCCTCAAGAAGCAGCTGCACTCAGGTGATTAATCAGGTGAATATCAGGTGAGATATGAGCAAAAAAAATTTTGTAACTTAAAATAATTGTATCCACCCTTTCTTACAAATAAATAAATACATTTTTTCTGAAATATATTTTATAGCAATATGAATATTTGGCAGACTCATATAAAAATTGAGAATTGATGTAATACCCAAAATATGTGCACTGGTTGCAGTACAGGTAAAGATGAATAAAAATTAAGATAAACCTGCAAGAATGGAAACTAAATGATGTCACATACAGGTAGTTAAGTGATGATGAAGGCTTCCATATATAAAACTATTTGTTTTTCAAAATTGTTGGAAAGAAATTAAACCTATATGTGGCCCATTTAGCATATATATATATATGTATATATTATTTAAATTACAATTATTAATAAAATCTAGGGACAAGACAGTAAAACTTGCTAATATTAACCCTGTAATATCACTAATATTGAAAACTATTTTTTATTTTAATTTTGATACCTAGCATAATCACCCTATTACTATATCTGAAAGTAAGACTGTTATAAATATAAGAGTGGTGACGAAACATTATCAAACAAAAATCTGAGCAGATGGGTATGATATAACATATATAAAGGGTATTACGTTTATATTTCTCCTAATATAAACATGTCCTTGCAAATGTTTTTTTTAACTTTCATCAGTGGCATCAATATTTTAATTATATGTCGGATTTATTTTCATTTAAATGCTATAATATATATATATATATTGTCATAAGAAAATGTTTTTGTTTCCAGCTGAAGGCATGCCCGGGTGTTTGCTACCGTTGATGCCCTTGGTTTGTAGCTTTAGCTTGAGAAGAGCGCCCTCTACTGATCAGCTGCCCGACAAGTTTAATACATGCATCTGTTATGAATGGCATCAGCCTCTTAAAAGCCTTAATTTATAAGAAACTATTGCCTCTCTCTAAACAAACATTCCACTTTGTTTGTTTATGCTGTGGAGGTTACATGATTGTTAAAAATGACAAAGATCAGCGGTACAAACATTTCCTACATGGTGCTGTCAGTAACTTTGGGGACAGCGGTGGCTAAAATGAAGGGGTTTTTTTCTGTCTGTGAAATAATTGTGGTTGGTTTACTGGCTCAGATCTTTCATTTGCTTCTCAGATAATTTTCAGGATCAAATGAAAAGGGAACTTTCCTACAGGGAGGAGATGGTCCAGCAGCTTCACATAGTCAGAGGTGAGAAAAATAAAGCAAAGGCAGCGCACACAACAGCGTTTCAAGATGTTTCTAACTGTGGGATTTACAGATATTTTATAGCTTATTTTTCATGTAAAATCACCGACGACAGCCTATGTGCTCAATTAGGTTTGTTTTACTGTTTTCATATATAACGGACAAGCCTGATTTTTCACATGATCTCTGTTTTTGGCATCAGGGGTGCAAAGTGGTGAATAGTATCATAACGTAACGATTTATATCAACAGATATTAGTGGCCAGCTCTTGCCTCTTGCGTGCACACTTTCCCCGGTGAATTGCTCCAGAAAGAGAAGGTTGAAGGGTAATTGTGGATGGACAGGCTATTTAAGTGGATGGTCCACAGCCTCTTAAAACGCTTCCAAACTACTTGTTTTGAGCAACTCCGACTCATATCATGAATCGATCATATCATCATTTAACTGTAAACGTGCAGTTGTGTTTAACTTGTCTTATGTAGGTCTAAATATTTAAACAGCAGCAGCCTCTGTAATCCGCAGCAGGATGATTTACGCTCACATGCGCGTGCACTATTGATTGTTTGATCTCCTTCTTCATAGAAGCTCACGACGCTTTACACCATTTCTCCTGTAAGATGTTGACTCCTCGCCACTGCACCGGATCCTGCTCCTTCAAATCGCCACTGCTACCACCGTGAATCAGACACAGGGGCGCGAGGACACAGCTTCTGTTAAAAACCACACCACGGGAGATTTAAAAACCACCACGGACACTCTGAGCCAAGCTGAAAGTAGTCTAAAGTGTAATTACCTGTAATATTTAAAAAAAAAAAAAAAAAAAAAAGTGGATCTCCACCCTCAGCGTTTATGTATCTCGCATACAGTGATTTGTTTTATTGAAATTATCCCATCGATTATTATTATTTGTGGCAAAGTGCAATGACAATGTATGTTTGTTGTAAAGGTGGGTTATTATTTCTTCTTCTTCATTTTTTCCTCCCCCTATCAACAATAGCAGCTTTGATAAGACGGTTCATTGCTCCTTATCCTCTCAGTATTGTAAATAAGCCTACTAATTTTAATGTGTTCTTCCATGCAGGCCAGTAGCTTACCTTGGATGTTATGCACTTTAAAACGAGTGGTGGGAATTACAGTAAAAAACAAAACAAAATACAAAAAAGCCTCCGCGTTGAAATACAGCATATTTATTTCTGTAGCGGCCTATTTGCTGTTGGAAATTTGAAAAACACAGAAATTAGTAGGCTGAATTAGTGCATCTGCGACCTTGTAAGCAGTGACATATCCTATTAAGAATAGCCTATTCCTCCATGTAATATTTGTTTTTGTCGCTAATGAATAAATCATTTTATTTAAAGAAGTGTGATTTATTTCCCCCCATATTTACATTTCTTTTTACCTTTTTGATTACCACAACTTTTGTTTTTCTTTTTATTCCTGCAAGTAATCAATCAACACAGGATCTCGTGAGCCAGTGGACTCCTAATTTAGCAAAACCCACTTATGTGAGTGCACCTTTCACCTTTGTGAATGAATGAATGAATGAAGCTATATGCTGTAAGCGTTATTTAAATAACTGTTTGTGGAGGGGAAAATAATGCCATATCCATGAGAAAACAGCTTTCTACACGCGGAAAACAAGCAACCCGAGGCTATTTTGAGTGTGGAATATTCGTCTAGGTAATCGACGACTGAGACCTAGATCCAACTTCCCAGAGCCCAAGGAAACAACTTGAAATGATCAGGTGTTTAGTTTTTTTTTTTTTTAATAAATAAAGCGATAGGACAAGGAAAAAGTGGCGGATTCCCAAGTTAAAATTGCCAATATTAATTACGTCTAAATGACTTAATTATAAGGATCAAATATTTCCATTGTCAGTTGACAAATTAAATAAAAGATTTACAAATTATAGCACAAATAAAGGGAAGGAACACTGCGTCTTAAGCCTAATCGCGACCCTGTTTTATCTTTACGTACTGCAGAGCAAAACGCATCAAGCCAACTAAGATCTGAAGGTGCGCCCTGCTTTTGTTCAAAGTAGTCTGTAATACCTCGGAGACGACCTGTGGTCGTTTGTGTTCCAGCAGCGCCCCCTGCTGTGCACTGTGGAGAATGAAAACCGACTTTTTTATGTTTCTTGAGGATGGCTGTTGCGCCTGCGCAACCAGTGTAACAAGATGGCGGAGAGTGCGGAACTGAAGGTAAAGCGAGTACATACGTTAGCTTGATAAATAAACGTTTCACACACTGAGATTTCAATTTCAGGTGTTAGCGCCGTTGACACTTAACAGTAGACACCCGAAGAGTGTTGCTATGAAGGCATATGATAAGAAAACAGCAGAGCAGAAACGACTAGATACACAGTTAGCTGACGAGCTAGTTCGGTAGCACTAGCTTTGTTATTGTTGCACACTCTGCGTTAGGCTCTGTCTGTGGTTCACCTGCACTTAAATAAGGCCGGATGTGGGCTTTAGCAAGAGATGAAGCTAATATTCCTGTCAGCGTGTGAAACCCACTGGCATTGTAATGTTAGCCTCCTAGCCTTATCAGTAGTTCGCCGTGCGAACCGCAGTGTGTGTTAAAGATGGGCTCTGTCTATTCCCTGGAATCCGAGTGCAGGTTAACTTGGATTGGCTATACTTTTGACATCTAGTCCAACAAATTACAGACACTGTCCACACTCCTGTTTTAATGTAATCCAACGCGATTTGTTTTCAAACACAAGTTAACACAATGAAAAGTCTTGTTTTGTTTCAGTGAGGTCACACCAGCATCATGCGGGCGGTGTTAGCTAGTTTTTTACTTATTAAACCACCGCGGTGTGTCCCAACTTTCTAATTTAATATTGTTAATGGATTATTATTCCACTGTGGACAATTACACTACACGTAAAAGGCTTTCATTTTGATCTTCACTTCAAATGAACTAATATCTGCGATACTCACACCTTGCATTGCCAAAGGTGATCATATCAACAGTACTGTAGCAATCACTGAGGTTGATCAGTAAGTGTTACTTTTGTACAGCATAAAATGCATTTGAGATTAGCTCACTAAAGATTTAAATCTATCTGTAATTTCTAAGAGTACCGCTTTTGACTTAAGAGTTGGATTTGCGCAATAATACAGTACACTTCTTTAATCTGGCTACATCATGATGTAGGGAATGTGTTATAAATGTGTTTTCATGCGTGATTCTAATTTGCACTGCTGGTGTTGCAGTTAAAAGAACACAGATTCTAACACTAATTAGTCATTTGGTATTTAAAACCACCAAGACTGTCTTTATTAGTGGTATATACTATACTGAGAGAGAGCGCTCTCTGTGATCCCTTATTCTTGAATATGGCAGGCACCACCCTGTTATGGGAGTGTGTTACAGAAAAAAGCAATGCCATTGTAGTCATCTCCAAACTATGTTTTAAGTTTTCTCAAGCCAGCTTTAAAAAGTACATGTTATGCAACTTCACAGTATAATTTGCACCTCTAAGCCGTCATGAGAATATTTTCCATTGCTTAAATATTTATCCCGGGTAGGTCACTGATTGATTGTCAGAGGAGATTACCAAAATATTTGCATATGGACTATATGATTGCAGCCTGTCTTTTTAATGCTGACGTTGCTTTATTTGTCTGCAACGCAGTCATCCAGAAAGATATTACAGCATAGAGTCAGCACAAGAATATGAGTGGAGGCTTTACAGTATAATGTAACATAGTACAAACTATTTAAAATTGACTTTTATTCTCACTGTGTCTCAGAGGCTGCCATGCAGGCTAGTGTTGTTGCTTTGCTTCACTGCATTTCACTCTAAAATACTTGTTTTGTTTTGTTTTTTAAACAAACATAAAAGAAACTCACGTCCTGCTAAATCCTTGAAAAAAATAAAACCACCATATAGTTTAATGCAGTCTGTTGCAGCGTTGCCACCCTCATTGTCAAACATTACCAGAGTTAGATTATCTTGGACAATGTCTCAAAAAGTTTCTGTAGTGGCTTCCATTATTTTGTACAGCTGACCATGTCCACATCCTGTTTTACCACGAGCAACATGTGCTGATGTGTTATGAATTAAAAGTACAAAGAAGTTGCATTTAAAAATGTGCATTTCTGCATCTAACCAAAAGCCTGTCTCTTCCATAGTCATCTCAGAGGGGCTATGTTTACAGACAAATATTAATGACTCAGTGAAAATGTTGTGTGTGGACATTGCAAGCTAGCAAAGAATTTAAAAGCATTATTTATTTATTTAAAAAAATTAAGAAGAAGAAGAAGAAGAAGACATTATTTAACAGTTGTATTTAATTGATAAAATAGTTTTTTGTTTCTTTATGTCAGTTTAGAAATTTTTGTTTTTAAGTTGTTATAGATCTTCTCTTCCTCACTCTTCATTTTTCACCAGCAAATGGTAATGAGCCTTCGTGTTTCTGAGCTCCAAGTGTTGTTGGGATATGCGGGACGGAATAAGCATGGGCGCAAACATGAACTTTTGACCAAAGCTCTCCACCTACTCAAGGCTGGTTGCAGTCCCGCAGTGCAGATGAAGATCAAAGAGCTCTACAGGCGGCGCTTTCCAACCAAAATGGTTTCGCCAGTGGACCTAGCTCTTCCCGGTGTTCACGCTGCAGCCAGCTTGCCCACTGGCCTTGCCCAACTGGGGTTTGACAGCCACGGTTCCCCATCACCGCTGCTGCCTGTTTCCTTACTCGGGCCTAAGCACGAGCTGAGTCTGCCTCATCTTTCCTCCGCTCTGCACCCTGTACACCCTGATGTCAAGCTCCAGAGATTGTCATTCTACGATGTGCTGGATGAGCTGATAAAGCCAACCAGCCTGGGTGAGTCCACAGCTTCCTGTTCAGCTGTGTTTAGTGATAGCACCTCACCATTGGGTGCATCCCATGAAAGCACCGGGTAAAAGTTCAGCATCTGTTGACCCCGGTCATTTCTGTAGGTTTCCCCACTGACTCTGTGTTTCTGGTTTCTTTTTCATAGCTTCAGACAACAGTCAGCGGTTCCAGGAAGCATGTTATGCCTTTGCATTAACACCGCAGCAAGTTCAGCAGATCAGCAGCTCCATGTAAGTGAGAAAGCTTCTTGGTACATTCGGCGAGTTAAATAAATGAGAAGGCAAATAACTGTCACTTTTAAAGCTTTATCGCTAATTAACCTTTTATAATCAGATATCGGAGAAAACCGAGTCATTCATGTGTTGTGTGTTAAATATTTCTTCTTTTTGAATTCTTCAGGGACATATCCGGGACCAAATGTGACTTTGCCGTTCAAGTCCAGTTAAGGTATGACTAAGATAGCCCTTTCTTTTGAGCATCTGTTTTAATCGGTGTGATGTGGCGGTGTGAGTAATGGGTCTGTTTTTAGCTGCTCTCCATTTTGAATCAGCCAGAAATAGTAATGTCACATGAACAAAAGTTTAGAGAAAAAAAGAGCAACTGTGCACACATCCAGACTAACTTTTCTTTTAAGTGACAGAACAGAAAAAGGTTTGAAAACTAAGTGGCTCCAAGTAATAAGTGAACCCTTAAAACACTGATACACAAGCAACACTTTGATCCTCAAGCGTGCCAAAGAACAAAAAGCCTAAGAGAGCTCATGCAGCTGAACAAAAGTTCATGCAATCCTGAACAAAAGTTGCGACAGTTTTGTTTGTTTTAAGCATGCTTCTAGTGTTTTTCTTTTCAAATTTAAGAAATGATAGCCTCAACCTGCTAATTATGATTTTAGTCATCGTTAATGATAAGTGACAAAGATGAGATCCTGCCATCCATGCTCTTCTGCTTATCGTTATCAAGGTCATGGGGGGGGGGGGGGGGGGGGGGGGGGCTGGGGGGCTGGAGCCCATCCCAGCTACGCAAAGATAAGAATTGAGTTGAATTACATTGAGGTCAAATTTTCAAATGAACAGTGAAGGATACAAGGCATGTTTTTCTCTTGGGGGCTCAGGCTTTTGTTTATATTCACAATAAACATGAGGGATTACAAAAATAACCAAAGGAAAGTACAAAAATATTTGGATGTGGACACATTGTTACCACACTGAACAGTAAAGGTGAAGTTTGCTTTAAAGAACACATAATTTATCCAGTCTAGCCTGTAGGATTTCCCACGCCAGCATATATATGACAGAGAATACTTAATGACATAAAAAGTGGTGAATGACATCCGTTAAGAAGTGCTCTCCTGTATCATAGATGGAGATGGCTGTACTTGACACAACCGAAAACCTAAAATAAGCAAGAAAGAAAGAAAGCCAGCCTTTTTGTCAAAGTGGTAACTGAACAGAAACAAATTGTGTTTGCCATTTTTTCCTCAACATCTGAACTTATCCTCGATGCAATTTGTTTTCTCTTATTTTCAGATTTTGCTTATCGGAGACAAGCTGTCCCCAGGAGGACCATTTCCCCCCAAATCTGTGCGTGAAGGTGAATGGAAAGGCTTGTAATCTTCCGGTGAGTCCTTGGTGTTTGTTTTGTTTTTCTTTGCTTGTCATAGAGCATTTCCAGTGTTTAATAATATGACTGTGAGTTACTAAATTTGTTGTGTTCCTTATAGGGATATCTTCCTCCCACCAAAAATGGAGTTGAACCAAAAAGGCCCAGTCGCCCCATTAACATAACGTCTCTTGTCCGGCTGTCTACTACAGTCCCCAACACAATTGTGGTGTCATGGACTTCAGAAATTGGCAGGGTAAACACACTGAATTCTCATTTTTTTATGTTTAAAGAAATGGTCTGCGGACTTGTGAGGAGAACATGAACCCTCAGCATGACCTGGTTTGCTTATTATTTCCTCTTTTTTCAGTGTTTTTCCATGGCTGTGTATTTGGTCAGACAGCAGTCGTCAGCAGTGTTGTTGCAAAGACTACGGGCCAAAGGAATCAGGAACCCTGACCACTCCAGGGCTCTGAGTAAGTCACGATATTAATTGGGAAGTACAAAGAACTGGATCTGCCCCTTGATTTGTGAGAATGACATTTAAGAAACAGAAGTTTCATACAGTAACTCTGCTACAGTTTTCTAACTGGTCTGACCACAGAGTCGAAACAAAGGTAAAGGTACTTTTCTTTGCATTCCTCATATGTTCTCTGGAAAAGTCCCTCTGTTTGTTTATGTGAACAAAGGCCAATGGTGGAGCTTACATTTTCTGCTTCACAATTTTATAGTCCTTACTGTATGTGGGACTCTACAATACTGTCAGAGTAATTCCCCTGAGAATGCTTGTTTCAGTTTGGTTTTTAATGTTTAAAGTGTTTCGTTTTTACTTTAGCTTTGTTTGTTTTTTTATATTTGCAATATGAAATAATTTGTCAGTAGCAAGGTCACAATTGTTCCTTTAACACAGACACACTGGGAACAATGTTTGGTCTCAATAAATCTATGCAACAACATTGTGCTTCAGTTCAGTTCAGTTTTACTAATGTAGCACCAAATCACAACAACAGTCGCCTCAAGGCATTTTATATTCTAAGGTAAAGACTCTACTGTAATATAATGTCTGTGAAGGTTCTCAGTCATCCAGGTCATCGTAGTCAAAGGAGCTTGCAAAGAAAAGCGTCTGGACTTCTTTAAGTTACTTGAAGACGTTTATATCTGGGACTCTCCACCATTTGACCTTAGAACTGAAGAAGCCTCTCGGATGAGAGGTGAAACGTCTTCAAGTAACTTAAAGAAGTCCAGACGCTCTTCTTTGCAAGCTCCTTTGACTGTAATATAATGTTTTAAGAGCTTTTCTTTTATGTTATTTTTTTAAGTTTTTTAATACATGTTAACTTTTTTCCATTTTTTTAGTTTTGTTATGTTTTTAGTTCAACAAACTATAATAACCTTGAAACATTGTTACACAAGCAACATTTTGAACCTTAAGTGTGTCAAAGAACAAATTCCATTAAACATTAAAAAGTTGTGACTCTAGCACTTTGTTTTGCTTACAGTCAAAGAGAAGTTGACGGCCGATCCAGAGAGTGAGATTGCTACCACAAGTCTAAGAGTCTCTCTCCTGTGTCCTGTAAGTACCATTCATCACTATCCTCCTTGATGTTAAGTTGCTTCTTAGCCTGCTATTAGAGCAACAAGAAATACATTTACAGTTTTAGTGATCTGAGGTTTACGGTATTTGGATGTAAAGTGGTTGGGGACTGTTGCTTTTGTTCTGTGCTATCATATAGTATAAAACTGATCACTGTGTCAGTCAATGGAAGCGACATTTATCGAATTATCTTTCTTTTGTTTTTTAGTTGGGGAAGATGAGGCTGACAATCCCCTGCCGAGCAATGACATGCTCACACCTCCAGTGCTTCGATGCTACTCTTTATATTCAAATGAATGAGAAGAAGCCAACATGGGTTTGTCCAGTCTGTGACAAGAAGGCACCATATGAGCACCTAATTATTGACGGGTGAGCACGTCTTTTTTTATTTATTTTTTTAATGTCGGTATGGTTCCATGCCCATCCGTTTAGTATGATGTAGTCAAAAATGCTCTCCTTCCTCTACTTTGTAGAAATGTTAATCGAGTTGTCTTCTGACCAGAAAGGGTGGAGCAGGTTTCTTTAACATTGGCAAAAAAAAAAGGGATGCGCTGAATGCCTTTTTAATTTGATTAAACCCACTTGTTCTGGGTGGATGTTGCTGATCAGACAGCTTTAGCAAAAACGGGTGCAGTCATCTGGTTATGAAGTTAAAGTTGGCTTAACTTTAACGTCCTGCATTCCTGATTTTTATCAGGATAATCCTGCAGCTGGTCTGACAGTTGTCAAGATAAATAATAAAACTGCATGCTGCATAAATAGCGTGTAGCTTTATAAGCAATTAAACTCAATTAAACTTCTTGTTTTAACTTGAAACAGACTTTCTTTGGTTTGTGTTTTATTGTCTCCTGACTATCTTGAACACAGCTGTTTCTGGACTGGATTCTTGGACAGGAATTGCCAATAATACAAATCCTTGTTTATGTTTATTTATTATCAGTTGCTCAATCTGCTCATGATGAATCACAGCTGTATTGTAATTCTGAAGTTTGACTTTTAAGTGACTCAGAAGTACTTAAGATTATTGTAATAGAATTGGAATGGCTTGTTTTTCTAGGTTGTTCATGGAAATCTTGAATAGCTGCTCTGACTGTGATGAAATCCAGTTCAAAGAAGATGGAAGCTGGGCCCCTATGAGGTCAAAGAAAGAAGTGCAGGAGGTTGCTGCTTCCTACAACGGTGTAGACAGCGGTATGTCAGTTGATTTTAATCTTTAAATCTAATCTTCCCCATGATCTGGGAACGCAGACTGACATCGCTGTTTCCTTGTAGATCTGTCTGGAACCGACGCGCATGAGCACAAACGGTCTTCTAATGACAACTGCAAGAAAGTAGATGTGATCGATCTGACACTGGATAGCTCCTCAGAAGATGAGCTAGATGACGAGCCGCCTCCTAAAAGAGCCTGTCCCTCGCTGTCACCCGTCTCTCCACCTGCAAGCAAAGGGTAAGTCATGAAACTGCAAAGGAAGTGAGATGACTGTAAAAAATATTTTGGGTTGTCTGTGCTCAACTCTGTCTGCTTTTGTCTCTAAACATATGATGTTATTTCCTCCCAGAGTACTAAACCTGCACAGCCAGGCCTCACCTGTGAGCAGAGCTCCCAGCATGCCACCTGTGGAGACCAGTTACATTCCTCCCCCACCACCTCTCATCCAGGACTACCGCCACTACTATCACACAGCCAGTGACCTGCCAGGTAGCCCCGTCAATTTCCCTAAAGGATAGGTTTTGAATTTTATCTCACTGCCATCATAGCGTGTATGTGTTAAATTCTGTCATCTGACTACCAGCATGAGTGTACCTCCTGATAGACAGAACTAGGGATAATGTTGATGTCTTACAGTGTAGTCATGTCATAGGGAGATTACTTCACAGTGATTATTGAAGTCATTAAGTGTACATTAGTCACGTAGGTTTGCGCAAGGGTGAGACAGTAGAAACAAAAACCTGGTCATTTGGTTGTTGTTGTTTTTTGTTCTGTTTTGTTTTCGTGCAGTGGTCAGTTGAAATTTTATAATACTTTTTTTTTTTTTTTTTTTTTTTAAGCATGCTGAGAAAGATAAGACTTTGGTTTTTGTTACAAAATTTTCCTTATCAGGACACATTTATTGTTGTATTGAATAGTTTGGCTCTCTAATCAGATAATTCATCAAATGTACCAGTGTAAGTAATTAACTGGGGAAGATGTTTTTACTTAAAATTTTTACTTTAAATGCTACTTTTCAAAAAAAAAAATTTTCTCAGAACTTTTTTTTTTTTTACACACTGAGCGAAAAGGAAACAGAAAAAATGGAGAACGTGAACGCTTTTTGGCTCCTGACAGAATTCTCTAATTTGCGGAGGGATTAATAAAATAAAAAGATATTCAAATTACCTCCGTAAAAATGTGGCTCTAATGTGTCGATTAAATTAAAAGAAAGATTTTTGTTGTGGGAAATATTCCATATACTGGAGACCTGGGGAATTTTCATTGTAATACGTCGGTTGTAAATTATTCACTTGTAATGACTTCATGCCTCTGAACGCAGCTTGTAAAGTCTTTTCTTTTTCTTACAGATCAAAATTTCTTCTCCTTCCTCCAAGGCGACAATCAGGTACAGTTACTCATTGTCATCCAGTGACCACAAACCCGCCTAAATATATTGTAAAAGAGTGATATATTTTCAGTAAGACAAATCTTTAGATCTGTACATTGAATGAAATAAATTTACAGATGGTTTTTATCCAGTGATAGCTATGCAAATCAAAACTAAGCTTTATTCATGCATTTAGTGCTGTACATACAGCAACCTTTTCTCACATACTTAAGTTACTAAAGTGCTGTTTGAATTATTATCTCTCTAACAAATAACACTTGCCAGGTGTACGCTGAGGTCCGTGTCAAATCTGAGGTCATTTGGAAAACTGAATCTCAGATTTCTGCTAAAACTAGTTTTCTGTTATCCTCTTACAACAACTGGTGTCTTCATGTGAGGCGTTTAGTGATTGTCTTTGTAGACTGTTACTAATGAAAGTAACTTGGTTTGCATCCCTCTTTCTATCTATCTGCCCGCACATCACTCACACACAGCGCCATTCAACACCACAGGAAAACATGCCAGTGACATTTGGGAACAACTATAAACTTAATATTCACTAAAACAACTTAATTTGCCATTTTGCTTCTATCTTTAGCAGCTGTTAGTTGAACTACTGTATATTATATTAAAGCATGCATGCAGTCAGACAGGCACAGGTCTTAGTAGTTTGTCTTAAAATTAAAACTTGGTCATCTGTTTTTGCTTTTTGCTTTGTTTTATTCTCCCAATTCTTCAGTGTCATGAAGTTTTGTAAATATAGCACTAGGCTTTAACATATTTCTTCACAGTATGCTTGACTGTTGTCACTCTTCTTTGTCCTGTTAGCATTACAATATGGTGATGGCTGCTGCAGCAGCTGCGTCGGCTTCAGCCTCAGAGGATCATGACCTGCTCCTCAACCGTTTCCTGCCCTACAGCTCCCCTCAGCTCTTACGTGAACAGCCAGGCACCCCAGGGAGCAGCACATTGGCTGCCACCAACGGAGGCAGCAACAGCGGCAGCACCAGTAGTTTGGTGTCTTCGAGCAGTCTGCGGGACCGCGACAAAGACCGGGATCGGGACAGAGACAGGGACAGCCATTCCATTTCAGGATTATCAAGGTCCTCAGTGGAAGCAGCAGCAGCTGCAGCGGCCATTTATGGCTCCATATCTGACATTATCTCTCTTGACTAGATCCACTCAGAACTGAAAGACAAGGGAGACCTCGAGAGCAGGAGTTCTTTGTAAATAAAGAAGAGGAAGATGAAAGAATACAGTGCTATGTACAGAGAGGAAAATCTATTTTCAATTTTACTTATCATATGTATATAAACTTAGGACGCTTCCTGTCCGGTGAGTTACTTCAGTTGATATTTTTCTGTGAATACTGAAGACTTTTTCACACCTCTTCATGTGGTCCTTTGATTAAATTGTACCTTTTGTACCTGTTTTTACGGTTTTGTTTCGATAATTCATGTCAATGGCATTATTTCAGTATACATGCACAGAACGCAGTGGGGGTCACAACCTTATGGAGCGTGATATTCAGAATATAAAGCAAAAGGGCATTGTTATAGATGTACAAAAGGCAAGTCTCAGCAAAACAGGAAAATGGGTAACACTTTCTTTACTTTCTAAATGGCTTTATTTCTGTTGACATGCTGTGGGCAGCAGAAAGATCAGCCATTTTTTGCCATCACTGTAGAATTTTTTCAGTAGAACATTCATGCTGTGGTCATTATTTTAAATAATTATTTATGATGTAAGTTATGTAGGATGCGTGCTGTTTTTTTTTTTTTTGTTTTTTTTTAAAGAAGCATTCCCTATGCCTCTAGGAACTGTTGCCACTAGAAATGCAGGAGTAAATGCTAGATCCTTCTATTGTCGTAAGTGCTCTCTTTTCCTCCTCACTTCTTCAACTCAAATCAAACATGAGCGATGTTAAATTGTTCAAACTGTACCTGGATGACATAAATTGGGAGAAGTCAGTATTGTTAAGACAACACTTTTATTTTAATTTTATTTTGTTGTTGTTGTGTGAATGAAGGGCACAGGTCCAGCAAGAACCACTATCGGACCTTTTATATAAGTCTTAGATTTGCAGTATTGTGTAATTTTTTTCTCTCAAAGTGTAGTTGTTTTACTTTGCATATTATATTCTTAAAAACATGCACAGAAAAAAAACCACAATTGATGAGTTGATACCGATAAATTTCTGCTCCACCGTCAATGGGAGACTAGTTTCTGGTCCACGTGAGGTGAAATGCTATATTTGAAAGGTGTAAAACTGTTCACTGAGTGCAATTGGATTAAATACATTTCACTGGGTTTGATTTTAGCACTTGTTGCTTTTTGTTTTTTAATTTACAGAGAGCCTGTTTGGAGCAGTGATGCATTACAATGCGCAATTGAGTAGTTTTCAGCTTTATGTGTGTCTACAAATTACCTGAAAGCTCACCTGTTTGAGTGCTCTTCCCTATTGAGGCGACAGGACACAGCCTTTTTTGATGTTTAATGTATTTGCAGCAGCCTCTAAGATAACTGTGATAGAGCTTAGTCTTCGAGTGAATCACAACACCCTTTTTTTTTGGCCCAGAAGTCAAAATCATCTGTTACTTTGGACTCCTCCCTTTCCTTTATTTTGTTTGACTTGTGCTTACAATTAGAATTATTTATTATCATATATATTTTTCAGCATTTGTTTGATTAATGAACATGCATTGCTGTCATTGTATGTGATCATTTCTTTTGTAATTATATATAATTAATGCTATTTAAAGATGTCATTGTTGCTTGACATGCATTGTAACATTTTCTGTTTGTCTGTTTTGCTATCAGATGATGTCAATAACTCAATAGAAGCTTTGATCATTTTGAACGGCTGCGAGGTCTACTGTGCTGTTTGATATTTGTAAGAATTAAAACCAATACAAAGAAGTGCATGTTTTGTAGATGGCGTGAGGACAGCTCCGTTTGCTTCTCTGATAGCTTTTGAGAGCATTAAGTATAGAAACAAAATCACTCGGTTGAATGTCGCCAGCAAAAAAAATGTACCGTCTCTGAGGAGCGGCGTGGCACTTAAAAGAAATCTGGATTGTTTATGAAATTGTTTTTCAGTATCAAGGTCTTAGGTTACAAAAGGATAAAGCTACGTAATATCATTGGCAGTTATTATTAGAAGAAGAAAGAAAAGCAACATTGTACACATTTGCTTGTTAGTAGTTTTCTTGATTTTGGAGGAGTGGAAATGGGCTCGGGGTATCCCTGTGTTTTAATGGTTAATTTAAACCAGGAGTGATGACATATTCAAAAAATACAAAATAACTGAAATGATATTTATCTACTTACAAACCAAACTAAACTAAAATATTAATGCATATATATACAGGAAATGTCACTTTTTAAGTCTTTCTCATTTTGGTTGAGTATGTAAACCTGACAAACTGCCGCAGGCTTTCTGCATTTGTTTATTCAGTCAGCATGGTCGAAGTCCACTTCCCTGCTGTGTTTACCATACAAAATACGTTATTTACCCTGTATTTAGAACTTTTTTTTTTCATGCAGTTGAAATGGACAGGTTGCCAGTCTGTGGCAGAGACTCAGACGAGCATTCATGTTCACATTCACACCAATATTCATTTTAAAATCAGTATTATAGGACTGTGGGAAGAAGTCAAGGTACCCATAAGGAACCCGTGCAGGCACGGGGAGAACATGTAAACCTCACTCAGTCATGCCCAACTGGGGGCTTTTTGCTATGAGGTGATTACCATGCCGTCCTTAAAAATACATCTGCCAGATGTCACTATGCCAGACAGATAAATTGTATTATAGATGATAGTAGCATGAGATATAAATTATTTCCTGTATCTGTCTTTGTGGTAGTGGAGCTGAATCAGTCTGTTACATAAGGTGGACCTCAGTGATATTCCTGTCCATCACAGCTTTAAAAGTTTCCTGTTTGCAACCAATCACAGAGCCACAGAAGCAGATGATTTCTTCATCTCAACAAAATCATTTACTAGTCAACAGTCAAACATGGTGGTGGTAGTTTGGTGGTCTGGGGCTGCTTTGTTGCTTCAGGGTGACTTGCTGTAATTGATGGAACCATGAATTCTGCTCTCTTCTAGAAAATCATGAAGGAGAATGTCTGGCCATCTTTCCGTGCCCTGAAACTCAAGCAAACTTGATTTAAGCAGCAGGACAACAATCCAACCACATCTGCGAGTCTACCTTTGAATGTGCTGTGCTGGCCTAGTCAAAGTCCAGACTGAAATCCAAATCAGATACTTTGACATAACCTTACACAGGTTGCTCAAAAATGCTTAATTAAAACAGTTTTGCAAAGAAAAGTGAGCCAAAATTCCTTCCAAGTGATATGAAAGCTCTATTGCCAGTTACCACAAATGCTTGATTGCAGTTTCTGCTGCCAAGGGACACACAACTAGTTATTAGGTGTAGGGGACAATTTTTTTGTTTTTACACAGCACCAGTTGGTTTGGCTATCTTTTTCTTTTTTCCATTAATGAATGAAATCATCATTTACAATTTGTGTTTTGTATGTATTTTGTCTAATATTATGCTGGAGAGTAATGACAGTCTAATTTGTTAACTAATGCCATTGTGTAGTAACTTGCAGGTAGTGCAGTTACATTCACATTTGCATTGTTTTTTATTTATTTTCTATCTATTTATTTATTTATTCATTGCAATTTTTTAATAACTATTGAAATTATAATTTTTGGGAGTATAAGAAAAAATATATGTTTTTAAACTTTTTTCTGTAAAAGAAATTAACTGGTGAACATTGTATACAGAATCCAGACACTAAACATGGTATACCTTGTTGACATTTTACCTCCTTTTAAAAATTATATTTAATTATTTATTTACTGCGTTGGTTCAAATTTTATGTTAATTGTCATTTCATGATCAATATTATTATTTATTTTTACAGTATTGATATTATACTGAACTTCTGAAAACCTGCTTTTGGCAGTTATCCCCCACTTAAAAATAATAATAATATTGAAAAAAAAAACCTAACAGAAACCAGCCAACCCACTCTGAAACTTTTACTTAACGTAAACAAACACCAAATAAAAATTATATATATATATATATATATATATATATATATATATATATATATATATATAAAATCACCAGTCTTTGGAGCATCTGTTCATCATATGACACTAATTAATAGCACACTTGCGTTCGAGCCAAACCACAGGTCTGTCTCAGAGGACATGGGCACAACCAGCTGTTTTTAGCTTAAAGCCGTTTCATGACTTGTTGTCTAGCCTGCATTTTATTTTTTAACAGACACCGATGCTTAAAAAGTCCAACAGAAGGCAGAAACGTGTAAGGTAAATGTGAAAAGAAATCCTCTTTTGCATTCATTGCTGATTTGGAGTGTGGATGTGGGTTTAGTCGGGGCATTAAAGCGTCATCGCGTCGGTCATGACGTTTTTAGAAAGCGGCGCCGCTGCAGACTGGAATGGGAGCTGGCGATTTTTCCCATATTTTGATAGTTTAATCCGTGAATGGCGCCGAAACAGGACCCGAAACCTAAATTTCAAGAAGGTAACAGTTTGTTTCCTTCTTGTTCTGTTAGGCTTGTACCAGCAGCGAGTGCTGGAGTCCCTGAAAAGCTTCAAAGTGTCAGCTAGTTACTGATCGTAACAAACAGCTAGCCGTTTTAGCTCTCATTGTTGTTACTGTGAGCACTAAATGGGACTCGGGAGTTTTTATTCGCCGCTTTGGTGGTTTATTTCGTCCTGTCATTACTACACAAACCAATTTCAGAAGTAAGAAGCTATATAAACTGTGTTTTCGAGATATTTTAGTGAACTGAAGGCTATATTTTCATTCATGCAGCGTTAGCTTCTCATTGACTGTTAGCTGAGTCCTAGCTAGCTTTTTTGTACACGGCGTGTTAGCACCGCCTGCTGCTGACTTGCCGCTCATTTGTTGAATTATATACGAGTGGTTAAGTTATTAAATTAACTAGCAGGACTACGTTAAATTTATTTAGTAAAAGTCTTCCTTTTTATTATTAGTGAGCAGAATGTTCTCCTGACAGTCATATTAGTGAGATAATAGTCGAGTTTTCATGTAAACTTCCGTAAATATGCAGTTGTGGTCAGACGTTTATATGTAGTCGTTATGGGCATGTAATGCCATGGTATTTTTTTCCACCCTGGAAAACAAATGAGTATACATCATTAATGACTTTAACAACCAAGGCTCAAATGTATACATACATTCACTTGAAGCTTTTAAGTAGTGCTTAAGGTTCTACAGTGTCTTTTAAATGACAAGACCAAGGCGCATTAAGTTCTTGTTGGTGATCATGACTGACTACAACTGGTAGTTTTTATTTTTTATTTATTCGTTTATTTTTGTCTGGGAAAAAACATTTGTTTGACAGCATTAATTGGGCTGACCAATACTTTGAACAATGGGACTTTGATGGACCAGTTGGAGAAGTCTAAGTGACTGGGTAAAGATCTAAGAAGAAGATTATAATTTTATTCAAGTTGAACAACCCACAAACCACCAAGTCTCAAGCCTGCCATGAACTGGAAACCGCTGCAATACCACCATCACTTGCCTCTACCAAGTCTGCTAAGAAGAGGGGTCAGATATCCAGTCAGAAGCTTGTTGATGACTACCAAAAGCATCTGGTTGAGATGGAGCTTGCTAAGAGACACAATCAAATATTAGTAGGAGTGTATGTATACTCTTGAGCCTGTGTGCTTAGGACAACATCTAAAATAAATTCAAATGTGTGTGTGTGTGTTCGTAGTATCCTGGTAGGGACCAAAATCTGACATTTACTATACTGGTGGGGACTTTCTGCACCGTGGGGACCAAAATCCAGATCCCCATGGGGTTGAAAGCAATTTTCACTCTCAAAATGTGGTTTTAGTGTCAGGGTTACAATTAGGTTATGGTTAGGTTCAGGGTAAGGGTCAGGGTTAGGTAGGGCTGCTCAATTATAGCAAAAATGATAATCACGATTATTTTCACTGAAATTGAGATCTCGATTATTTGACGATATTTATTTAACAATAACAATGTATTGAATAATGACTTTAAAGATTGTCAAAAAAATAATATAAAATAGTGTGCAAATACTGATAACAGTGCAAATGTTTGCAATATAAAAAATAAATGAAAAATGTAAACATCTATGTTTAGTAAACTTTGCAGTGTTGCTCTGTGGTGCAGCTACGACACTGTAGCAAAGTTTACACACTATATCCACGTCTGACTCCGCGAACCCATAATGTTTCCACACCACTGAAGGTTGTTTTACCTCTTTTCAACCAACGGCAGTCACTCTCCTCTCCAAATAACTTCTGCTTAGCTTTCCGAGTTTCCCTTGGGTCCTCTTGTTGTGACACATGTTCGAAATGCAGAGAGGTGCGCTCGATTTGCCACACGGAGCAGCGCGAGAGTAAAGCACGAGGGAGGGGCTAATAATCGGCTCAGTCATTTTTAATGATCGTTGAAAGCCCAGATCGTAATCATGATTAAAATTCGATTAATTGAGCAGCCCTAGGGTTAGGCATTCATTTTTGATGGTTAGCGTAAGCGGCTAGGGAAAGCATTATATCAATGGGATTTCCCCACGAGGATAGCAAACCAGACGTGGGGGGGGGTCTTCTCTCCTGTCAATGCCTTACTCACGTCCTTATTTTATTGATTGATATCTTTTCAGGTGAAAGAGTGCTGTGTTTTCATGGGCCATTGCTCTACGAAGCTAAGGTAAGCTGCCTTAATTAAGCGCGTCTCTCATTCAGTCGTCTTCTTTGTGTCTGTGTTTGACAATGAGTCATGCCTCTCTTTGCAGTGTGTTAAGATAAACATCAAGGACAAACAAATCAAATACTTTATTCATTACAGTGGGTGGAATAAGAAGTAAGTTTTTGGTTCCAATAAATCCAGATTAACGTTTGTACAGGAACTGTTTAACAAGTGCTTACATTCTTTTGATGTTGTGTCTTCCAGCTGGGACGAATGGGTTCCTGAAAGCAGGGTGCTTAAGTATGTGGATAGTAATCTGCAGAAACAGAGAGAGCTTCAGAGGGCCAATCAGTACGTCAATAGTCTGTTTTTATTTTCACTATCGACTTTGAACTGACTGTGAGTTCCTTATGACTGTTGGAGCAAGTTAGGCAAAATCCTTCATCTAATTTCAGTAGCACACAATGTGTGCTATGTTTTAAACATATTGGGACACAACAGAGTTTTAGTCTAGCTCACAATGGGCCTGTATGGAGTCACTATACAAGTGAAGCACATTGAGTCTTAATAGAATATTTTTCTGTAATTTTATTTACACATTAATCTGCTATTTTTATGCTCGAGTAAATGTTCCACTTAGAACCCCCCCCCCCCCCCCCCCCCCCCCCCCCCCTTATTTGTGTACTAAATCCCTTTATGCAAGTGGCAACACTAATGTGTCATGCCTATTTATAGTACTACTTGGACATAACAAAAACTGTTAGGTCACATGCTACAGTGATTTTTAAATCTTGTGAAAGCATAGTGAGTGTGGTACAAATTAAGCATTCCTGAATATCTGAACTTGTTTTAATACAGAGACCATTATGTAGAAGGAAAAATGAGGGGTCAAGCGCCAAATAAGAAGATACCTGCTGCATCGCAGAAAAATGATGTGTGAGTTTTTGTTTTGTTTTCCTCTGTAACATAAGGTGTCAAACTGCTTTTCATATTAACACTTCACACTTAATTAGCTTTTCTTTGTTTGTAGGAAAACCAAAAAGAACAAACAGAAGAGTAAGTACATCACATTGTCTTACAATGTTAGAATTCATAAATGCTATTCTTAAAATTGACTCATTATAAGGCAAGAGTGGCAGTTAATTAAAGCTGTGTCTGTGCAGCTCCTGGAGCAGGAGAAGGGACTAGTTCAGGGGGAGATCCAACCCATCCTCCACGCAAGAAAAGAGCTCGTGTTGACCCAACTGTGGAAAGCGTAAGTTCAGATAACTGCTGAATTTTTGTTCTGTTGGTAATGTCAAATAATACCAGACTGTGCGAAAATGAACAGACTTAATGTGCCAATACACCTGCTGGAGTGGTCGCTTTGATCACTGCCACACCATCACACAGATGCAGCCATTTATGCCTGCAGTTAAGGCACAAGAAGTTTGTAGTATTCTCCTAAATGATAGGTGTCGCCACTCAGACACTATCTTGTCATATGTGCTGATGGGGAGGAGAAGAAGTCAAAACCGGAAACCAAAGCTTTGTCAAAAGTGTTTTGTTTTGTTTTTGTTTTATTTGCAAAGTTCCTTTCACAAGCTCAGCCGAGCACAACGCACCAAGTCGCAAAAATCAAGAGGTGCACGACCGACCAACATGGCACAAGATGTGAAGTGAAAATTCTCACGAGATGGCTACGACACAAGCGACGCGGCGACCATAAAAAAGGCCTACGGCTGCTTTGTGGTTCATGAGAACAAAGTAATCGCACTTGGGTGCAGACCAGAGCAACCACACTGAAACCCTTTGGGGGAGCTGATCTTTCTTTGGTTTCAAACAAACTTCAGAGCGGTTTGTTTATGGTTGTTTATAGGTTTGAATGGAACACCTTGCTGTAGCCGAGAATGCTTTGCATTCTGGAGTGTTGCAGCGTGTATAAACTGTGAAATATTAACCAGATAAAATACAAATGTTAGGACTAAATTTTCCATGTTATCCACTATTCCAGACCACAGCACCTGTTTCCTGTATTTACTTTTGTTGCTCTCACTCCAGACTCGAGTAAGCATACCGAACATTGTTGCATCGTTTTTAGTGACGCGTTTTGGCTCACTTGGAGTTTGATTGGCATCTTCTGTGCGAAAAGAGACGAAACCATGGGAAAAAGCTACAAGTTTACAAATTCAGACCAGAGTTGACAAACTATAGGTGTAAAAACGCCTTAATTCACTGCAGTTGCAGCTGTGTAGCAGGAACTACATTTTAAACCACTGTTTATGAAATGTTTCTGGGGCTTGGTTTCCATTTAGGTGTGTAAACATGATTGTTAAAAGCTTCCTTTTAATTAACCTTTTATTTTTTTTTCCCCCGCACTCCTGTTTACTCAGGAGGAAACTTTCATAAATCGAGTGGAGGTCAAAGTGAAAATCCCAGAGGAGCTGAAACCCTGGCTTGTGGACGACTGGGACTTGATTACACGGCAAAAGCAGGTTAGTAAGCACTGACCTTAAACTCAAGTTTCACTTACTTCACAGCATTTTATACATTGTATTTGTCTACAACATTTCCAAGGTTATTTCTTTCTATTTTGTTTTTCTTCAGCTTTTCCACCTACCTGCCAAAAAAAATGTTGACGCAGTCCTTGAAGATTATGCAAACTACAAGAAATCAAGAGGAAACTCAGACAGCAAGTAAAAACTTCTACTTTTCATCTTCTCAAGCAAAACTGTTTATGGTGCGAGCAATGCAGAGAGAGAAAATGTTTAATTTAAAATGTTTCTAGGACATGGTGAACAAATACTAAGAGTAAAGATTTGACTTTTCTTTTTTCTCTTCACTGCTCAGGGAGTTTGCTGTAAACGAGGTGGTTGCTGGTATCCGTGAATATTTCAATGTTATGCTGGGGACACAACTTCTCTACAAATTCGAGAGGCCTCAGTACGCAGACATCCTTGCCAACCACCCAGATACACCAATGTCTCAGATCTATGGGGCTCCTCACCTACTCAGACTCTTTGGTAAAAGCACTTACACATCATCATGTTTGGTGAAAGAACTAGATGACGAAAACGGTGTAGAAGAGCTAAAGATTGTCCTGTTTTCTTATCAAATTATTCATATAAAGCCATTAACAAATGTATATTATAAAACTATCAGATGTGTGTTGTAGGTCTTAATGCACAAAAATGATTGAACATGTTTTTGTCTAAGCTTTAACATATAAAACACTGAGCTGCACTCCAAAGATACAAAGATGCTTTTTAAAAAAGATTATCTGCCTTTTCACTTGTGTTGAAAGAGGTGACTGTAAAATCTCTTGATGATTCAGTTGTTACTGGAAATGAACTCTTTGATCTGGGGGAGGTATCATTTCCACTGTAACCACAGTTTGAAGGCACAGCCAAAGGTTTAAAATCTTCATCATCTCTTGACTTGGACTAAGCCCAAAATAGCCCTATTGGCATTGTCATAATTAATGTTATAAAAGGTCAGATTCTTTTCTGGATTCGGTCCATCTTTTATGGATGCTTTGTGAAGATAAAATTGGGCCTAGACAGGTTGTTAGCGTCAGGGCACAGTGTCTGAGAAATCAGAAAAATATATGCCAGCATCAATCATAAAAAGGAATTGATAGCTTAGAGGCTGTTTATACCCCATCTAGGGCTGGCCCGGACAAAACACGAAAGGCATCTCTTTCCCAAGTTCCAAGGAGCCACAAGAGCCACTTGTTAAGTTGGTGAATTAACTCCGGGGTGAGCTGAGGCCAGAACATCAAGCAAATCTGTCCACAGATTCAAAATGGAGATAATCCAACCAAAAGAAACAAAAGGCAAAATGCAGAAATTCATGTACCCAACTGACATAAATATGAGAACTGTTCAAAATTGAAGGCAGCCCACCCTCAGTTATTCACACTTGAACACAAACACATTGCAAGAGCTACATGTGTGTGGCAGGTTGAAACTTGCAGCTCTCTCTCTCCCCCCAATGCAGATCCTTTAATCCCCTCAAGACCCTCAGAAAATGTGGGGCTTGATAGAAAAATAGCTGTAACTCCTAAATGATTTATACGTTTTGATAAACAGTTATAACTGAAAGTCTACACTTTAAAATAAATTAAGATATGACTAAAGTCTCCTGTGGCAGTGTACAGAGACTAAAGTGCGAGAGGTTTGTGATTGGCCAAAAGCTTATGGCCCTGACTGCGATGCCATGTTATGTTGTCTCAGTTAATTTCTTGTCATAACAAAGCATCATAAATAAAGTCAAATGACATAAGCTCGGTAAAACATTTGTTGAGATAAGTGTTGCACACACACCTCTTTAGATGGTGTTGATTTTTGCTTAAGCAGTAGTAGTGTAGAGGTCAATTCACTGTTGACCTTCTCTGTCTAGTTCCTACTTTATCCTTTAGTGCGTGAAGATATATACTCATGCAGGGATCAACATTTAAAAATAAGGGCTGCTTTAAATTGAAAGTGTGCGGGTGAGGCATGGTTTTGCAATGAGCTGTTATAAATGAAACGGAGGTCAGTGGTCACATGACTTACAAAAGGCTGTCATTGTTTGGTTTTGAAAGTGAGAATTGGAGCCATGCTGGCGTACACTCCCCTGGATGAGAAGAGCCTTGCACTGCTGCTCAGTTACCTACAGGACTTCCTCAAGTGAGTATTCAGGAATCTTAACGAGGCTCATGATGATTATCAAAGCTCAGCAGAGATGAGTAAAATGTTTCTTCATTTCAGGTATCTTGTAAAACACTCTGCATCGCTCTTCAATGCAAGCGACTATGAAGTTGCTCCTCCAGAGTACCACCGCAAGGCAGTGTAAGGTTTTTTATTTTCGGATCAGAAGGCTTTGTGTGTTGACGTTTGGAGACATTCTTCCCAGTTGAAAGGATGTTTTCACAAAACGCCTTTGGAGAGCGGATTGTGAGAGATCTGTTGACGATGTAGAGGAGAATTGGAGCAAGATGTCACACTAATCCCTGGACAAATCCATTTTCTTTCATGTGGAAAGCTGCTGATTATGCTGTTCCTGTACTGGTATGTTTTTGAGTACCACTTTGTAGTTTTTTGTTTTTTTTTTTTAATTTTGTTTTTGTTTGGGTTTTTTTTTTCTCTTTTTAGAGAGAAGAATTTCACGTTCCCTATTTTAATTCAGATGCTGGCTTAATTTGTCATGTAGGCTGTCACCATTTTTCTAATAAAACCATTCTCCAGATGTTTGTCCTTACATTTACATTTTGTTTAAAGACGTGTTTATGTGAAGATTTTTTTTTTTTTTTTTTTCCTTTTTTCCCCCAATGTAGTGCTTTATGGGAGCGTTACAAAAATCAAAATGAAGATGTGATTAGTTGTTTACAACCAAGGTACAGATTTCTTTTCATATATTTTGTTGAAATATATGAAACCCGTTAAGACAAGTCAGTTGTATAATATGCTGTAAATATTTTTAATAGATTAAATATTATTTTGGACTTTTTGCTCAAGTTTAATTTTACTTGAATTTCACTCTTTTACCCAGCGTCATAGTTAATGAACAAGGACCAATAACAAAGCTTTTCTTTTATGCAATGAATGTACGCTAGGTCTTTTTTTTTTTTTTTCTTAATGCCTTTTAGGAAATGTGTACTTAACAGAAGATATTGGTTTTTTTTTTTTTAAAAATCCATAATACAAATGGAGGTTTTAAGTGCAAACATTAGTGCTTGACAACTTATTTTCTCCATCTTTTGATTCTGCTCTCATTTAGTTTTCATTCATTTCAAGTATTTTATGTAAACATGTAAATTACTCAACACTGAAACACAGTGAGCTTTTAAATGCACAACTTGTACATTTAGTCATTTTAAAGACCAAATTTTTAATTAGTACATGGTGTTTAAAAAAATATATATATATATATAAAAAAAGATTATTTTTAGGAAAGTATTATGTCTGAGGTCTGCAAAGCCAAATCAGAAAGATTAAAGTTGCATCTACTTCTGTCATGTGAATGAGCCATTACTTGGCTTATCTAACAGTGTATGTGGGGCATTTGATGGTGTAACAAATGCAGCAGTGCCGTTACACTGAAATATTTAAAACCATATCTAAATATTTTAACGGGTATTTTGTGCCTGTTGTAATCTACAACATTTACTGTTAAAATATATTTATATAAAATATATGCTATAGAAAACAAGCTTTATACTGTATACTCGCATTTGGTTGTCATTTTATCCTCTTGGCTACAATTTCCCATAATCAGATCATCTCAAACTGGTTTCTTGAACATGACAAAGTGTTCGCTGTATTCAAATAGCCTCCACAGATCTCAGTCCATCTGTGGGATGTGGTTGAATGGGATATTAACATCATGGATGTGCAGCCCTCAAATCTGCAACGGTGTGATGCTAATATGTCAATATGGACTAAAATTTGGTATCTAGCCTGAAGATGGAGTTGACCACATGAGGTTTAGTCTTTTAAAAAGATCACCCTCTAAACTTTAGTGCTGTTCATGGATAAACACGCCACATTGCACCCAAACCGCAACGATCAAAGTCTGCACTAAATAACTGAAATAACCTCACTGACCATAACAGTTCTTCCAAGTGAATTATTTGAACTTAAACATTTGGATACCCAGAAGTCTTTACACTCCATGAAGGAAGGGGAAAAAAACAGATGCATTATGTCATTACAACCAATTGCTGTTAATACTTTTTGTTCAAAGTTGAAATTACTCAACTTTATTTACAAGAACATACGTACTTTACAAAAGGACCTCCATTACATTTACAGAGATGTTACAGTGGCAGTGTGACAGGGTCAGACCCTTAAACTGAGCTGCCTGAATTTCAGCTCAGTTTCAGGGTCCTGGTTTTGTGCACGTTTGCACGCTGTCTCATTGTCATGACTCATTGTTGAGCTATCAGCAAGGTTAGTAGCAACACCTGTGCTTTTCTTATGATCAATCAAAACGACTACTGTGAAAATATTTGTCTTCAGCTAGGATTAACAACGATTTAATTAGTCTTTTAAATCATTCTGTCTCGGTCTGTGCTGTTTAGACAGGGATATTTGAGTGTCAGCCACACCCGGCCTGTTCTGCTTTATTTCAGCTAAGTGCCGGATCAGGGCCGCAGCCAAGATTCCTTCTTTCCTGCAGAAATTAAATGTAACTGATGACTTACTTAGTATGAACTGGACAGATGGTCTTAATTTAAACACCGAAAAGGCTGCTCTCTGTGAAGCCTTTAATGCTCCACTTAAAGAATAATTTCAAACAAAGTGGGGTAATGTAGACACCTGTCTTTTTCCTCTCACGCTGGTTGAGATGATTCTCCTGCTCTGATGATCTGAACAAAGGGAGCAAACCCAACTCTTTTACTGCCAGCGGTGGAATAACATCTGTGTGATGGAAAGCATGTGCTGCGCTCAGGCCTAAGAACAGTTTTTGGCCACTTGAGGGACAATTTATAGGGCCGTAAATTTTCAAGCTTGTCTTAAAACAACAATCAGGGACCCGTGTGCAAATAAAGCCTTACTATATGAACCCCGAAACACGCTTTCATGCTGTAATCATTTCACCTTGTTGAGGTAAGAAATATAATAATCTATCCACATCCACAGAGCCTTCCTCCACTCACCTCTCTCCACTGTTCAGCACAGTCCCCTCCAGCTGGCTTGTCTTCCACTGTTGTGACTGAGTCGACATGAAAAAGAGAAGCTAAATATTAGTTTCAGGCTGATTTGTGGTTTCATCTGTCAGCTGCTTGCAGTTGTTATGGCAAGAACGATGCCGAGCGTTTCAAGAAGAATTTCTTTAATCCAATTTCCCCCAGCCTCAACCAGAACCATATGTGTTTTCACTGCAGTGCGCTCTGAGATCACAGCGCCCTGGTGGCTTTTAACAGCCCATCAGGAAGACTGACATGAAACTAAGACTTCTCTGCAGATCCGTTCAGGGAGACACCTCAGCGCCTGCTTCTTGCTTTGGCGTCATTTACTGCTGTGATTAACGCGTCACGCTCCCAGACAGAGGCCGGGTCACCGAGAGGTTTCCTCTGGTGTGAGGGCTTTCATTTGACCCGGGTGACAAGTAGCCTTAGTGCTGTCATTACCTGACAGATGAGAGAGACATGTGCGCAATGTGGCCTTCACCAAAATGGGAAAGATTTAAGTCTGAGTGATGTTTTTTTTTTTCTTTCCTTCACGTCTGCTCTGATCTGCCAAATAAAAGAGACACTTCAGAAAGGTCTGCAGAAACCACTTGGATCAGAGATCACAAAACGGCCTGAGTTCACTGCCCTTTGGGAATGATCAGAGTCGGGATTTACCAGAGTATTCCAGCATCGACTTGTGGTTGTGTTTTATATATTAAAGCAAATTAGCCTTTCCTCTTGTGGAAAAGTTACCCTGTTTTTACTTTTACTCGTCCGCATTTTTCGTTGCTATATTAAAAATATAATATAAAAGTTTCAGCTCAACCAAAACACTATTTATATTTAACTCATATACTCACATTTTTGCTCCAGATCCTCTGGAAGAGTCCGTTCAGCACTCTTAAGTGCAATTTGCCCGTCAGCTGCCTCTGCTATTTGTATTAAAATGTTCAGTGGTGAGGAAGTGGGTTTGTATTTCAGCGCTTGCTCACTCGAGAATCTCACCAATATTGTTTTGATAGTAAACAAACAGTTGTCTTCTGTCTTGAAAAGATCATTATGTTGTCAGTGGAAAAGATGCATGTCGAAATCCTGATCTAATCTATTTAACTACAAAATCCCCCCATTTTTTGTGCCCACCAAACAAAGCATGACTCACTGTAATGTTTCGTGAGAGCCACCAGATGGCAGGATTTCACAGGATAAGTGCAAAGCCAGACAAGACTTGAACGGTCCAAATCAAGATATTCTGGTTTGCGGTATACTTATCAGCTTTGCTGGTTGTTTTGCTTTTTTCTCCCAAATAAAGTTTTCTCTATCAAAAGCACATGTGAGGCAATCACTCCAGAGAAAGATTAAGTTACTGTAGAAATGTAATGCCAATAAAAAAAAAGAAGACTGTCATCCAGTCGTCTTCTGTCCAAACTGTCTGTCTACAGTCCAAATTGTAAACTCGAGACAAACTCCTGCAGTGATGGCAGAGAACCCCCTATTATTAGGAAACAAATGTTATCAGTTTAACTGACTGATGAAAGGCATTTGTGCTCGATTACTCCCTCAGAACGCATCCATCTGTTTTAGGCTCTCTGAGGTGAAAGACTGTCAGTGTTTAATGTGGTTGTGAATGTTTCCCCAGACTAGGATTTAGTGGTAGACTAATTACACAATGGGCAGGCAGCCTCAGCAGCACACTGCTGCCAGAGTCTTGTGTGACTGTATGTCATTAGTATTGGAACAGAGCGTTTGCCACAAAGGGCTGCGGTCACTCTGAGCCATTAAAACATGAAAGACGCCTATCCCACTCTTCTGGAGAAGGAATTTGCAAGACATAAACAGCCTGTAAAATGGAAAACTACATCTGTGTCCATTTGTTTTCCTGAAATGCGGCCAGATTTGGTAATTCGTACTGAGATTCTTTCCAATAACAGCGCGCAGTCCAAATAAAGGATAAGGACTATTTGATCCATCTGTTTTCAATGTGGCATAGTAGTGGTTTTGTGCACAGGATCTCGATCCAGTGGGAGAGTAAGGAACTGTGAGGGCTTCAGAGTATGTTGGTGCCTTTGCTCAATTTGCACTCAGAGGTTTAGTACATGTGTGATGTTTCTCAAGTGAAACACAAGCCACCCCAGTGCATTGCTGGAGAGTAACCCATTTACTCAACTACTGTATTTGGGTCTATTTACACTGTTGTATTACTGCTTATACAGGCCTAAAGTGAACATACCAGCATTTTTACAGGGAGTCAAGAACTTCCATAATACTTTGCAGAATCCGAGAAATGTCATCGTCACATTTAAAAATTTCCATTTCCATAAAAAAAGAAGAAGGAAAAAGGAAAGTTCGGGGCCTGTAATAGCTGTATTTATTTTGTTAAACAGTAACTGTATTGTCTCTTTTAACCACATCATAGTCATTTTGTTATACTCTAAATTTAACTGACAGCTGTATGAGGATAGGTTTTCTCTCTCTGGCAATCAGTCCTTGTTATTGCAAGGGAACCCTTGATTTTTGTATTTCCAAATCCTGCGAGTTGTGTTGCCTATTGGATGCCTTCTAGGTGATGTATTTTGGAAACATGCTGGAGAGATTATCTATCCTGGCTTGCCCTGGAGAAACCTCTGTATTCAACCTAAGAAAAAAGGAGATGGTAGGCAGAGAGAGGGAAGTTTGGGATAGCTATGCTGCCCCGCGATCCATACTCAGATAAGGAAAGGATGGATGCACAATCACTGGAACTGATTTTCAATTTCCAGAGCAGCAGATCATGACCATACCGGTTTGTGGGCCCTCTTCTCACTGATTGTTCAATCACTAACTTTTTGCTGTTGTTGTTTGCTTAACTATATGCTTTTCCCAGAGTTTTCTGGAGTAAATTATTGCTTAGTTTTACTGGTCTACTGCCATGCCAACAATTTTGTAAAAACTTTGATCATTGTTAAAGTGCTTACAATCAGAGTCACACCTGTAAAATCGGGCTATATTTTGTGCTCTTGCTTGAACCCCAACTGACCATAAATGCACAAAATCTGATAGTAATCCATCAAAGGCAGCGTGAAAATCACAGGAAAGTTAGTGAACTTCTATTCATCCTTTTGTTAAATCTTCTTTTAGACCCCCTCAGATTAACCACATGACTCCTCAAGGCGCCGATCTTTGCCCTCAGATTGGAAACCCGTGAACAGTACTCACTGAAGTGTGAAAGCGTTGAGAGGAAAATGTAAATGAGCCCTTCAGTGAAACAGTTAAACATTAATTTAACCTGCAGGGACTTCACTATATTAGACATTACCTTGCCAGAAAATTCAATCTTTCTTTTGATGTTGAGCAGGGGTGTAAAAAGACTGTGAACTGGCAGCTCTGAATATCTAAAAAAGATAAGCCTCTGTCTCTCGCCCTCATTAGGCTGAATGCTGAGCTAAAACAGCTTTTCATGTCACCTTAGTAAACAGTTTAATGTGTACCTCTTTCATCTGCTTTCCCCCCCCCCCCCCCCCCCCCCCCCCCCCCCCCCGCAGCTTTGATCCACACCTCAGCGTCTGGGTACGATTGCACCTCTTCACTGTAGATTTGTCTCTATGCTAATTGAGGTTTTTTTTTTGATGAGCTTGTTCTGAAAACACCCACTGAGATAATAAATGAAAGGCCGGAGTGTCGTTTAACCTCTGACTCCTCTCGAGATTGAGATGGAATATCCTGATCGTTCATTGTACTTTCATTTTATTTTTTCAGTCCGATCATACAGCACTACGTTATCAGTGTTAGGAATGTGTGCACCTTCAACATATTTCAGCAAATCACCATAAAACAAATCATAGGGAGATTTAATTAAAAACAAATACGGCGTATTGTGATGACTAACAGGACGGTTTAATAGTTTAAAGTTTCTCTGTGAGGATGAGGTGCTGTGCTTTAGTGCTGTAACCTTCTTCTATAGATTGTCACTTGAAACAGTAGGGGGGGCAATTAGTGGCAAATCTAGTCAGCTCGTGACCTTCTGAGCGGCCTTCTTCTTTAGTGATGAGTGAAAATGAGAGAGCCACTTTCACGTGACATTTCATTCATTGCACAGTGTTCGGGATCGAACCATCGGCGTTCCAAACTGCTCCACTTTCCTGAGCCGCAGCCATAACCGAGTTAAAATTCGAATTAAAAGTCAGCTGCATAAAATGATTTACTGTGAAATCAAAATCAGGTGGTAAAGCGGTCATATTTGTAACCTGCAGAGGGCAAGCTTGGCTGAGAAATAAGCATCAGAGCTGAGAGCCACACTCAGCAGCCACTTTATTAAGCAGACCCAGCTAACGTATTTCTGTATATTTAGTTTTTAGTTTTTGATTAAAGTGTTTCAAGTATTTTATTTTGATATTTTTTTTACACCTCATTCATCTGATGGTAGATTAGATCTTAGAATTAACAACACCAGCTGTAGCCTCAAAAATTAACTACAAAGGTGAAACAGCAGATCTCTAGGACATTTTTTAACGCAGCTGAGCATTATTAGATTCATGAAGGTTGAATTAACAACAGAACAGCTGCTTTGTATTGGTTTTTATCTAGAATCTCAAACTATCTGGCATTCAAGTGTATGATGCACTTTGAGGTCCACTGCTAACAAGGTAACAAGATCCAGCTTTCTCAGGATTCAGCTTCAAGAATCGGCATTTATATTCAATAAATCAACACATAATCTTATTAGACTGTGGTAAAAATAGAAGGCTTATGTTTTATATTTAAAAAATAGTTGCTTTTCTGAATGCATTTCTCAACGGGAGATGGGATGACGTATTTTAGGTTTGCAGGAATCTAACGGCGATATCTCATTAGGAGGCCTGTGCCGTGACAGTTACATCTCCTCCGACTGTGCTGCTGGTCAGTTCTAAGCTGAGTGATTTTTCCTGACCCTGACGTGCCACAGCAGTGCCCTCGGTGCTCAAACTATCCATGTTGCTTGTTGACAGCAGCTCCTCTTTGGGGCTGCCGGAGATTGGCCCGAGGCTGACCTCCCGTCAGTCTGCTGGAGGAAAGCAGGAGACCGGTTTGGACTGGGAAGACAGGGTGAAGCCTAGAGGAATAATAAGGAGGGGAGGGGGGAGCCCGACACACAGACTGTCCACTGCGCATACACACATTTGACAGAGTTGATCTGAGGTTTTTCTAGGCTTTCCTCCCACACATTTCCACCACGTGAGTCAAAGGGCAAACTGTTAATTTATTAAATTACTACTTTCTTTTTTGCTTCCAGGTATGTTTTCAAATGCTATAATTAACTGTCAGGTGTATAATGACACAAATATTTTGATGGTTGTTATTCATTTTGTAAGTTGATCTAATGGTGCATGAGCTGTCTTCATGTCTAACTGGGTTTGTTGACTGCAGGAACAGGACAGCACTGTGTTATTATCATTTGAGAGGAAATGTTAGGTTTCATCTGTGCTCATAAATAGTCTATCATCACAGAGCAGCACATAGTGGGGAAAAATTAGTGCATATTTTTGTGCTGTAGATCAAAGAAAAAAATGGCACAGACTCAATTAATGATTAATATGCCATCTGTTGGTGGTGGCGTTTTGAATATCAATATGACTCCCCTCGGATGTTTAATCACCTGATACCATTGTGTTGGAACACAACAACGGAGCTGTTGAAAGTGCCGTAGTGTCAGAGAGCCCAAATGTTTTGATCCACCTCCACGATATCATAAGATATTCATCGCTCCAGTGGAGAAACACGTCTTCGGGGCCCCGACAGCGGAGCACACATGCAGATATCTGCTGTGCGTGTGGGGCCGCTGTAGAGATCCCACCCAAGGCAAGGCCTCATTCGCTCTCCAGCACGGAGGATGTTGTCGATATGGCCTTGACAGCGCGTTCTAACCCTGAGGCCCAAAGAGGGACAGGAAACAGTTGGCTCTTGATCGACTGAAGTGGTGCCTGGGACTTTCCCACACGCCTCGGGATGCTCCTCGTTGAGCCTGGTCTGTGGTTGGAGCGTGTGTCTGCACCACTTCACACCAGGGAGAAGAGGGAGGGGAGGGAGAGGAGCGGGGCACGCTCAGCCTTACTGTAGAAGTTGGAGAAAACTTTTCAGAGGGGATTCATTGCCCCTTAGCTGAGAGAACAGCATAAATTATTTGCGCTGGCAGATGTTCACAGACCCAAATATGCATGAATTTGTAGAGCTGGCAGGCTTCCCTCAGTCAAACGTACTAGTTTTCACGATGCGTGCAGGAGCAGTTGTTATTCTGGCTGTTTTACAGAGAGCATTAATCTGAGCTGTCAGCACCACCAACCACTTTGGTGGAAATTATTTCACTCCTTAATAAGGGAACTCTGGTGCTGTATTACATATGGCGGTCAGGGTAACATTCTTGGTGGGTCTGTCATCATGTAGCTGCTCTCCAACAGTGAGCCTTCTGTGTTGGGCCTGCAGCACACTCTCTAACCCAGAGATGAAAAGAATACTAACTGGGAATTAAACGGAATAACTACCTCTCACATTCTCTCTCGTGGCAAAGATGAAGAAAACCTCCTGCTAGGAAGAACGAGAAACTCAATATTAGTACTATATTGACCTATTACTGAGCTTCTCTTATTATTTATTATGTATTATATGTTTTTTAATGTAATGTGGCATAATACATTATATGAACCCAATTGAAACAAATTTAAAAAGTTGGGGCGCTGTCTAAAATGGGGGCGATCTTGGCTCAAGAGTTGGCAGTTTGTCTCGTAATCGGAAGGTTGCTGGTACGAGCCCCGGATCCGACAGTCTCGGTCGTCGTGTCCTTGGGCAAGACACTTCAAGTCATGCAGTTTGCGGTTTAGCATTGTCTTGCTGGAATATGCAAGGCCTTTCTTGAAAAAGATGTCATCTGGATGCGAGCATATACGCAAAGATAGAATTTCATATTTTGTTCAGAACTGATGGTGCCCTCCCAAATGTGTGAGCTGTCAATTTCAAAGGCACAAATGCATACGATCAGGAATGCGGGCTTTTAAACAGAGTGCCGATAACAAGCCAGATGGTCCCTCTCCCGCTTCCAAAAATATTTAAACATTTTTTTATTTGTCTGACCACAGAGACGTTTTCCACTTTGCTTCAGTCCATTTCAAATGAGCTTTGGTTCACAGAAGGTGGTGGCGTATCAGGATCATGTCCATACACAGCTTCTTGTTGGTGTGATAGAGTTTCAGCCTTGTTTATGGATGACACGGTGAACTGTGTTCACAGAGAATGATTTCTGAATGTGTTCCTGAGTCCATGCAGTGATTTTCTTGACCACGTCTGTTTTTAATGCAGTGCTGCCTGAAGGCCCGGAGGTCCGAAGGTTAGGATTTTCAGCCTTGCCCCTTGTGCACACAGATTTCTCCAGATTCTCAGAATATTTTAATGATATTGTGGACGGTAGATGATGAGATTGTCAAAGTCTGGACAATCCTACATTGAGGATCATTATTCTGAAATTGTTCCGTAATTCGTGGATGACATTTTTTGCAGATTTCTGAACCTCCTTTACTTCCGAGAAGCTCTGCCTGTCTAAGATGCTCTTTTTATTCCTAGTCCCAACCTGTTTCTGGTTACTTAGCCTCCCAGCTTTTTTTTGCTTTTTTTTTTTTACTGTTTATAATTTTTAAAAATAAATTGTATGCTTCTTATTTCTTTCTCCTCTCTTATGTCATCTCTTAAGCAGCTCAGGTTTTAGCTGAAATGTACAGGCCCCTTTTCAGCCAAATACATAAATCTGAGTACATATTTTTCTTATTTATTGTAAAAACAAATTAAACCCTGGATGCCTCCCAGGCCAAAAAAACTTTAGTCCCGGTGGTTTATTTTTATTTTTATTTTTTACTGCTGATCATTTTAGCATTACAACCTTCACAAATGTGCTATTTCTGCAGGACTGCTGTAATTACATAAGACCACAAATGTGCTCACTACATATGGGCATAATGAAAAATAGATTAGGGAAATGCATATTGTGGTGCCTTCTGTGGTCGGTTATCCTGGCCACTCTAAGCACTCTGGTCATTATATGGGTTCTAATGTAGCATTTTGCTGCACATGGAAAGCCAGTGTTTGCAAATGATCATGTTTCTATTTTCCAGCACCTTTTATAGGTATGTAGTCATCAACTAAAACTGTGTGACACCTGCATGTGAAGCACAAAACATTAGACATTGTATAATCAAGCTTTCATCGGCGTTCCAAGAAGTAAATAACAATAATAAAGGTGGATGAGACAACCTGTAACTGTCATGCTGTATCTAACTGTGGAGAGAGAAGTGACTTAGAGCCTTTCCAACAGGAGGGCTTTGGCAGACTGCCACTTAGTGTGGTCCCCCTGAGGGCCCTTACTCATGAATCAGAGAAAATGGGAATTACACATATTAAAGAGGGTAAACGTCAGTAATCACAGCGCTGGGAAGGATGCTTGAGGACTCATCAGGCCCACTGCTGCTTTTTTAGAGACACTTGTTTCAAGGAGCCACTGTGTTTAGTGGCTGGCAGCAACACTGCGACAGGCTAAATTACAGATTTCACCTAGAATATTCACCGTCAGCACACCTGCATCTACTCCCAAGCCTCCACGAGTCTCCGTCTCCACGCTGATGGTGCGCACCACAGTAACGCCGTCTGACCGCCCCCCCACTCCCCGAGTCACGCAGCAGGCAGGTCGAGTTACAGCCTGTCATGTTTGTTATTGTCTTCTGTGCATTGGTATTTCCAGCATGTTTGTCCGACATCGACTGCCTTGTGGTCCCTGATAGAGATGGGCTTGGTAGTTTTGACACGGAAAAGTTTGTTTGTTTGTCTGTCTGGTCAGCAGAGGTCACGCAGCAGTATGTTTGTTTGGCGGGTCAATTGAGTCTACTAACAGAGGAGGCCAGTGAGGAGAAGTGATGGAGGGAGAAGTGCTCATTAGTGGCCCTTTCCTCCTATGTGTTCCTCCTCTGGTGGAGATGGGAAGACCACCAGGCCCTTTACCCTGACTCCCAGATAGGATGTCTGGAGTCGCTCCACATGACTTAGTGTTGTTGGTACTTTGACAGAAAACAACCCTCAAGGGAAACTCAGGCAACCATAAATATTTAGGCACCAAAGAGCTTTATGGAGTTTGTTGTAAAAGGATTTATAGCAGCCTGGGAGGCAATGCATCAGTGTCTGAGGGCCTTAAGCATTCAGTGTTTACAGGACCCCGTATGAATCCTCCCAAAACTCTCAGCCAAGCCTGGAGAATTGGACCAAATAAGCACTCCAGCACCAGGAATGCAAACACCACAACTCCTCCAAATGAGTTTCAGAAAACAGGTGTGAGTGCAGCAAAAAAAAAAAAAGAAAAGAAGAAGAAACGAAAAATGACCTACAGATGATTATTCACAAACAAGTCAAGTTACTGGCCTTATATGGACCGACTTGGAAATATTGGTTCTGTGCCTTGTGAGGATTTGATGCAATTATTCGCTGTGTAAACTGAGACCAACAGCTAGAAAGGCCATCAATAAGCTTGCAAAAAATACATTTGGGGTTATGAATAGTTCAGGATCTGATTTACCTAGTTCAGCTGTGTATTGTTTAATGTAATATCTGCACTTGCTGTCTGTGCCAGATAGGAATTTCACCCCCGGACAGAGTCGAGCTTGTTGCTTCCCAATTTTGCCATCTTTAAGCTGAGCAGAACGATTCGAAAGATCTGAGCTGTGTTGCAGTCAACAGGGAAGCTAAAAAATGGTTATTTTTTGCAATAACTCATTTTTGGGACAAACCTGTATGCTTTAACCATCCAGCAGACACTGAGCAATGCTAGCATCCATTTAGTCGCCTGCTCTCTCTCTCTCTCTCTCTCTCTCTCTCTCTCTCTCTCTTTTTGGTCACTTGTGAGGCAAATGTGTCTTTAGCTACTTACCCTGTCTGTCTGTCCATTATTTGGTGCTAAGCAGTCAACACTCACTGAGTTTTTTTATGAGGAGTATTGAATGCATAGCTCTGACAAATATAATGGTTTTCCAATAGAAATTTCACAAATGTAGAGAAATTGTAGAGATATTTTGTGGACTTTTCACAAAGCTTTGCACCAGGAGGCCCTGTGGTGCATGGAGAATGTTATGAAAGTGAGAGTGTCTTAAGTGCTTACAGTCTTGCCTTACCACACCAACGTCAGCCAAGGATCTGCATAACTTGGATCTAAAGTTTGACTCCCCCGATTCAGACTTTTTGAGAAGGGGAGCAGAAATCAAAACAGTTACATTGTAAGGCTGAAATTTGAACATATGCAAACTTTTCAGACATGTCGGAAGTTTGGTGATTGCTCTCTCTCTTTAGTATAAGTGACACCTTTCACATACTGGTTGAAGTGTCCCCCTGTTAAAGCCACTTAAATCACTGGAGAGCTGTTTGTTATTCAAATTCAGCCTCAGCATGCCATGGTATGATGTGTTGCACAAAAAGCCTTTATGGATATATGCTCTTATAATAATGGCTCGTTGAACCAGGCGTAAATAAACAACCGTGGCGGGTAGCTGATTAGTTATTGTTTCCTCTGTGGCAAACTATTGTTGCACTAAAACAACGGCACTCTCTAAACAAATCACTTGTAGCAGCAGGCTGTCTGGGCAGCCTCCACCGCAACTCTTCCTTTACATTCACTCTCCTCATCAATGTTGCATGAGAGTGTTATCTGCATCCCTCTCATCTCTCCCTTCCTCCCCAGGTTTTTATCTGACCAAGCTCTTTCATCTCTATCCTTAAGGGGAAGCCGGACATCTCGGTCCACTATCCACGCCGCCCCTGTCTCTGCTGGGCTAGCTGCTCCTCTCTTCATCCTCCCATGCTGCCCTTTACTACCTCCCCGCAGGGTCACAGGGCTGCTTTGTCCCAGATTGCTGGAGGATCAGGATTCCTCATTATCCCTTTAACTGTACATTTATCTGACAAGACAGAGGAGAGAGAGCGACCCCCGGCATCATTAAGCTTTAATAGACAGCCAAGAAATGAGGGAGAAGCCATAAAAGCAGGAGCCGAACCAGAGTTTCTCTTTAATGTCTCTGATCGTCCTGACAGGATTATTAATCAGGAACTAAAGGAATTTAAAACCTTTGCTCTTGGCTTCCTCACTTAGAGTCTTTAGCTTGCACCATTACATAGCAACCCAGGGTCAGGAGGTCTGTAGCTAATTGGTTCTACAGGGTTTTGAATAACAATGAGCTGAGCCCAATTACTGAACTACAGAGAGGCGGAGATGAGAAGAGAGGGAGGGGGACCCGGTGGAACAGGCACAAGGATGCAGGGAGGAGGCGGAGGAGGAGATGAGGTGGGGGGGGAGGCTTTTTCACGGCTGCTGTCTCCCTCCTCCTTGGAGTGGGGATATTAATGAGATCAGTAAATGAATGCTGGCATAGATGGGGATGTGCTGCTGTAGAAAAACAGCCGCCCTGCCCCTGCAGGACAGCAGCAGCAGCAGCAGCTCCTCATTCACTATTCCATTTGACTCGCACGAAATGTGTGCGCCACATTCTTTTTGTCCCAGATTTTTTCCCCCTTCTTTGCATCACATGTTCATTTATTAGTGATGTATTTTCCTTTCTTTGCTCTGACGCAGGGGATCTGTTTCTGTGGTCTTTTGATAGCTCGGCCGTATAGCAGTCTGCCTTGTTGAGCCTTTAATGTTGTCTTCGGGGGTTTGTATTCAGCGGTGGCTAATGCAGTTAGTCCCAGCAGTTTAGAGGCAGTTTGGTAGTAAATTCACAGTCACTCCGAGGCATAACAGCTGCAGATTGTTCCTTATTTTTGTGACCCCTTCTGCTTTGGTCCACATCAAGACTTGTTTTTCATCCTCTTGCTTACCCATCATAACGTGCTGCTGCTGCTGCTGCATATCCAGTGGGTAGATTAAGCCGAGCTGTATCCACACAATGTCTCTCCACTCTAGTGTGTCATGGCCCGTCTTGCCCTGCTTGTGCTGATGAAACTAGTTTGGATGGAAGCATTATCAGATTTAGAGAGCTAATTTGTTGCAGCGGCAAAAGGACCGTTCATCCTGTTCAAGGGATGCTTTTTTCACTTTGGTGGTGCTCAGTATTTTTTTATTTTATTTTTTTTTTCAGCCCTTGAAACATTGCATCAGTGCTGAGCTGTAAGACTTTTAAATTGATCTCTGCTTAAATAATCTCTTTCAAATTCATGAATTCACATCGAGCAATCCCCTCTTCTGAGCATTCATCACTTTCAATAAACCCCCGAGAAGCTGTCATTATGCCTCCACCTCCTCATCGTGCTCTAAACTGCTGTTCAAGGGCTGCAATTTGGAAATGTGATTTAAATATTGCTTGAAATGGATAGCTCGTATTTACCTAAGCCCCCCCTTCACGGTGCCAGACTCTGTCATGCGATGAAAGCCGGAGGATGTCAACTGCACTTCCTGTGCATGAGTTGTAGACATTAATTGCTGCTAGCACAAAGTTTAGCCCCGACCTTTCCAGATCACAAGGCAAACAGAATTCTCTGTGGGCCTGCTTTTCCGCACGCTTTTGTCACTCCTTCTTCATGGCTGGATTTCTCCGAGATGAGAAAGGATTGTCTTTGCTTACACTTTTAATCGGCTATAGAGCGCTGAAATACTCCAGCTGGAATGAGAAGGAGATAAAGGCCTTCTTAACTCCAGGCTGCAAATGAACTACAAATCCTTGAGCTGGATTGCTGTTCATTCTTCAGTTATGTAAGCCCCAAATCATTTTTTTCCCCCCTGTTCCCACTCAATGGTGTCACTGTGTATATACAAATAAATTCTTGACAGACAAGCCTTATAATCTCGTTCAACTTTCAAGTACAAGCATTAATAAGAGCACGAGTCAATTTTTCCCAGGGTTTAAAAGTAATCAACACGCTCGCTGCGTGATGATCAACTCATGATGGCTTTGAATATTCATCACCAGTGATTGATTGGCTTCATATAGGTTTGTGCGAGGCTGTCTTACAAATACGCCTTTGAAATTCCTCCTCGGCAGCGTGCTTGGATGTGGATTACGCGTCGAATCTCATCTCTTTAAAAATGGTTGCGAGTGCCATTCATTCCAAACAATCCTTCTGAGCCCGTAATATATTCTGAACTCTTGAATCTGCATATTTGCGTACTGTAACCGAGTTGCAGCTGTGGTCTCAGAAGAGTTTATCATTATTTCACATTTATTTTGTCTCCCTAATTACCTAATTAATTCTGTTGTTTTGATTGTGGTGTTTACCGTTTGTTTTGTGGAGGCGTAATCCTGTTCTATTTGTCTGTTTGAAGAAGGAGCAGTCTCGCTGAATTATTCATGCTGCACTCCAGCGACAGCACAGCCGTTTAAATGATGAAGGCATTTGTGAAATCCTCTCTCTCTCTCTCTCTCTTTTTCACACACACTTTCTCCCTTTCTCACTCTAGCCTCTCTCTCTCTCTCCCTTTTTCTCTCTTTCTCTCAGAGAGGGCCTGAGGCGATGGAGTGTAAGGAGGGGAGAGGATTTCACAAGGCGATGAGGTGATGGAAAAACATGTCCCTCTAATGTGTCTCACCGATCTCAGAGAGGGCCGGACCCCAAAGCCACGTCTAACCTGACGCTATAATTTGACCTTTTATCTCCACTTCTCACAGGAAACAGTGCTCCGCCCTGCTCATTGTTCAAGCCTCTATGAGTGTGTGTGTGTGTGATTTTCTGACCGAGCCAAACCCCCACTGAGCAGAAATGTGGACACTTGAGCCGACACAGGCGCTCTGAAGTGCTGCTGAGGTGTCAAAACGTTGTTCACTGATTGGATATCACTGTGTCATGTGGTGGCTCGGTGTCCACTTCACACCTTCAGCTGTGACTTCTTTCAGTGTTGACGAGACTCGATAGAGCACGAGTCAGCAGAGGCTGTGGATCTATTCAAGGTTTACTGACATCTGGTTTGATTTTTTCCCTTCTTTTTTTTAAAGAAAATGCTTTGTCTCCGCTCTCAGTGTGGTCTTAATGGTGTTCCCACTCAAAGAGTATTGGAGGAGGAGGAGAAAGAAGAGGAGGGGGGTGATGGGGCTCTCTGGAGATTGTCTGTTTGCTGTGTTTACTGCCAAACCCTTAAGGACTTACAGGCACTTTCATCAGCACTCAGCAGTACATAATACACACCTCCCCGCCTGTGTTCGCTCAGCTTCTAATGTCTTATTTCACTCTCAAACTATATATGACACCTTTGAGTACCAGGGGTCACTTATGTCCGTCTGTAAGGCCTGATTACCATCTTCTAGTGGCAGCACACCATTATACATTTACATGAAAAAGATCTTACACCAGACATCATTTGTTTGAGCTTCCTTTCAGGGTTTCCCTGTGGGGTGGCATTGTCCTTAAAATGCACAAATCTCTGATAGTAGCTCCGGTTTTCAGGAGGCCTGTTTCTTTTGACGATGGCGAGCTTGATGGACGTTATCAGCCGCCATGTGACTCCAGGCTCAAACAAAAGCCTTGAGCAAACAGTGTGTATGATTTTATTAAAAATCTTTTCTAATGTGTTGTTTTCTCTCTGTGGGCCTGTGGATTTTGCATGCTATTTGATCTGCCCTAAACATACATCTTTAATCTTAGCTGCAGGCTGTGTGAGAGGTAGTGCGTGTCACTGCCTCTCCACTGAGTCTGCGGGCCTGCTTTCACACCACTGCAGTCCCTCTGGGAGGCCTGCAGAGGGCAGCATGCTAAACACATCATCCTCTCCTACAGCAGCTCCTTTACACCTGCACCACCTCCTCCTCCTACCCCTCCACAACTATCTCTATTAAGGTACATCTTCATTAGCTCACAAGAGGAAATAAAAAAAGAGAAGAAGAAGAAAGAAAGAATAATAATAATAATAAAAAAACAGGCTGAGAATGGAACCATCATGGGCCCGCGGGGTGTTCTACTGTTTGTACTGACACAGAGGACGAGTTATGCTAATTGAGAGTTCTTTGCATAATTAGGCAGAAAAAACTTTATCATTATTATTAGTGGAGAATAGCCAGACAGAGGGTAATTTCAAGTTTCCCAGCAGGGTGCTGCCAGAGAACAGAAACAAAAAGGACACACTCTCAATGTTATTCCTGCTGTCTTTTGATGCAGGGAGCATAATTCATCTAAGATACTTAGCCTGAGTACGCTTTAATGATGATGACTTTTCCCAATGTGATTTTTCAAAGTGTTTTAATGTATTGTCTTCATAGTGGATGTGTTTGCTGTGGTAAATTCGAGGACTGCATATTAAGTTATCCACCTAAATGAGATATTTTTTTCTTTCGTGTTTAATGAGCCTTCACTTTTTGCCATTTTTTTTGCAGACATCTTCATTCTGCTTTTGTGTGTGTGCGAGTGCGTTGTGGTTTGTGGCACATGTTCGGTCCTGTGTTGAGACTGGGAATGTGTGATACCACTGAGAGGTGATGCGGCTAGCCGCTCAGCTACACAGGGCTGTGAGTAAGTGGGCCGTGGTTATAACAGGCACACAGGGCAGTCACAACAGAGTGCTGAATCTATTAGTTCCTCAGCAGGATTTCAGCAGGTCATTAGGGTCCAGTAAGATCCTGTGATATCCTGTTATGCACTTTACCTCTTCACTTAAGTTTGATGATGCTACAGCCAGTGTGTGTAGGAAGATGTCTTTTCCCTAGGAGCGCGGGGCCTGTGCTTGCTTGAAGACGGTGAACGATAGTTTATGCCGCAGTAAGTATTCCTTTCAAAGGCTTTACAAGGCACTGGGGATTAAGAGACTGTACCACACTCATCTCATTTGTGTCAGAGCCGAGAAAAGGGAGCACTCTAAACACACACTGCACCAATAAGCCGTATAGGATAGAGTGGAGATGAGGGCTCTCAGAAACATTGCACCTGCCCCAGTTGTTCTCCACCAACATGGCCGTCTGTGCACCGCCTGCTTCACAAATTCAGGGAACATTCCCTCGCTTCAAAGGTTCCCCTGCATTTTTTCATCTCTGTGCACCAGCCCACGGCCAAAACCACAGATTAATATTTCAAAACATGTTTCTTGCTTGCACCCCGACTCCCCCCTCTTCCCATCTCCCCGCTTCTCTCTATACCTCCCCTCCCTCCTTTGCCTCAATGATGCCCCCCACCCCCCAATCTCCACCCACCCACACCCCCAGCATCATCTCTCACACATGCAGCCCATTCCCTGTTCACCACTTATTCTCCTCTCGCCCCCGCCCCAACCCCAACCTGCATGCCTCCCCGCCTGCTTGCTCGCCAAAATGTGTGATATTTTTCCATATCTCAAGTTTTGCTGCTCCACTGCTCTCTTCAATCCAATCACCAGTGCAGTATGTTTTATGGATTAATAAGAAATGATCTTGGAAGGTCCAGTCAAGGCAGCTGAGGAGCCAAAAGCAGAAGGATGAAGTGATGAAACAGAGGGGGAGAGGGGCAGGGTGCCGTCTGCAGTCGAATTTTAATGAGTACCAAGGGGAATATCCAATTTTTTTTTTTTTTTTAATGGGGTATCCTTCTGGTGCTTTGCTCTAAATCACTGTCACACAAACAAGGTATTTCCCATCATGCCTCTGATTTGGCTTGGTAACTGTGTCATCCCGTGGCAGAGACACCTCACCGACGCACCTGCCTCGCAATCCTAATTGAACAGATGATCTGCCAATTTGTCATGTTTATCTTCAGAGGCGTTCTGGCGTCAGTGCCCCTGCTCTGCTCAGCCCCCTCAGAACACAGTGCAGATGTTAGCAGAGCCTTTTTTTTATGACAGATCTTGTAGTCATTACTGAATAATTCATTGCAACATTAATGTCTTTAGATAGCATCTCCAGCATCTTGCTCTGCCTTTTTGGCTCCCTCTCTCTCTTCATTCTCCGGCTCCTCACAAGGGAAAACTTTATTATTCTCTCCACTGACAGCAAAGTATATGGATAAAAGATAATTGCCTGGCTTGACTCAGCCATTGATATGAAAATAGAATTGAAATTATTCACCGTGTTTTAAAGGTTAGTTGAAGGTTATTATTCAGGGAAAGGTGTTCCGGAAAGGAGTGTCTATGCGCAGCCCAGTGGCAGACCTGACAAGACATTTCTGAAAGGCTAATATGCTATGCATGCTGCAAAGGCCATGCAGTGAATAAACAGAAAGGGTCTCCTGAGATCTTAACACAGGAGAAGTCAATTATTTATGAGCATATTATAGCTCACTCTGTGCATAAATATGATACGCTCCAAAAAAAAAAAAAAAAGATGTGGGCTTGATTGTGAGCACACCCCACTTTCTTTTATTCACTATATTGTTTGTCCTTTCATTCGCGCTTCCCTGCATGGTGGAATGTAATATGAACACTCTAATGAAGAGCGAGAGGGTTTTCTCAACCAGTTTAATGTATTCGATCCGTTGCATGCTTATAGGCTTGTTATGGTTCAGATGGACTTTGAACATGGGCTTAATAAATCACCTCCACCAGCAGTCGTCTGATGTTTCTGCTTAACAGCTGCTCTGATGTCTGTGGTTGGCCCAGCACTACTTACGCCACTCTCTATTACCATGGCAACTGTGGGGACGTATGCAGGTAGCATGCTGTAAGCTGGAAGAAGTCATGGTGTGCTTTTTGATAGCATAGAGGAGCAGACAGCCGCCTGCCTGTCTGTCTTTCTGTCTGTCTGTCAGCAGGCAGCTGGTCCGCTGCACATGCGAGCTAATATCTAGTCAGGTTTGTCTTTTAAAGATTCCTTTATGCATTTTAAAGCTTTGTTTTTCTTTGTTCCCTGACTTGAATGAGTGAGGTGTAATGATATTGTTTGGTTTGTTTTCAATTCACACTTAAAAATCAGTTTTAGGGTATTTATGAGCAGATTTCCTCTCGTATATCTTTATTTATAGGCAGGAGCGTAAAAGCAAAGTAAGGCTAAACAAATCAGTTTTCACACACTGATTTGAAGTCAGACTGGAGTCTGACTTCCATGTAAAGGCATCAAAGAGAAGTGAGACGAGAGGCAGAAATGAGCACTTCTTCTAGGAAGATGCTGTAGTTCACACCTCCTCTTCACCTGTTTCCTCAGCCTCTCGTTCGATCCTTTTTCTGTTCATCGAGCTTCGCTGACTTCATTCAAAGATGCAGGTGTGATCACTCACCCATTCACTGTTAGTTAAGACCACCTCTTCTGATCCCAAAATAGACAGTTCCAGTTCCTTCCATAAAAAAACACCTTGCTTTTTAAATATTTCATATAAATTTTCCATTTGTCAAAGGCATTCAGATACTTGATTTATTTGTTTTTTTTAAAGAAATGCATAAGCATGGATAGAAAGCGCTCTCTAGGCTCAGTATTGCAGAATTGTGGCTTCCCATTTCTCAGTTTTGTTTTTGACACCAGCTACTGTGCTGCAAGTAGGGATGGGATGGGTCAAATGTCTTGACAGATGCTTGCAAAGAACTGAAGTTGTGTTAGCAGCATAATGGGGTTGTTTCTGTCCTGGATGCAGTTTTTATCACTTTACCATTTATCTCGTGCTTTTGTGCAATAAAAAAAAGGTCCATATTCATGCTCTAGACTACATTGTTATTTTCCTCCTCTGACATGCAAACTGAAATCAGCCAATTGTAGTGCAAGTGCAAGAACTGATAAGCACAATCGATAAGCAAGCAGACTAACAATTCCAAGAAAAAATGACTGCTGGGAACCAGTTTTCTACAAGAGCCGGTTCTTGATTCCCATTCCTAGCTGTAAGGATTGGTTATTCGATTGTGGGCTAAAACATTCAGCACTGCTGCTGCGCTTTCATGCAAGTGTTTCCACTGGATCATACAGGGGCAGATTTAGGCCTCCACTGCTGATGACAGACGGCATCATGTCGATATCTGTCTGCTCTTCTGTGTCAGGCCTCAAGTAAAGATCATTGACACCGTATCTCCCTCCCTCCCTCCCACCTTCCTTCCTTCAGCCCTGTCTTGCACTGTGGAAAGAAATTGGATCCTCTTCTTAAAGCTAAGCACTTCAGGATGAAGTTTTTCTGAAGCCAAAACTGCTTGTGTGATTACAGACAGATCGATACCTTGTGGTGTCTCCAGCCAGCTCACCCTGCTGGCACAGGAAATGATGCGATCCATGCAGCTCTGACATTGACAGGCCCCAGGGAGGCAACAGCTTCACTTACTAGAAAAATGCTCTCCATTAGCTCGGCTGGGTGGCTTTGCCCTGTCATTGTTATGCTAGCGAGACTGTGACATTTATGTTATGTGGATGGCAAATGCCTTTCTCATCATCTGCTCACAGCACAATTTAAATTTTCATCAACTTTGATGGACAGCTCCTGAAGAATTATCATCAAGAAAATGAAATCTTTCCTGACCCTAAATGCCACCGCTGCTGCCACTCCTTGACGGTGTCCCACAGTGCTGCTGACAAAGGCTGTAGACAGTCACACAGTGTCTCCCTTCAAGCTGCTGCCCTTTAGCTCTTGTGTTACTGATCAGAGGTTAAACCTCACGGCTTTTCTCATAGTCGTGGAGAGGCCTGGTGAGAGGCCACGTCCTTTCTCAGACCTCAACAACACCCAGACCCCATGCCCTCCCCTCTGCCCAGGAAGTAGTACTCATATCCATGTCAGAGAATAGTGGTACTTTAGAGCAGAATGTGTGTGTGTGTGTGTGGGTGTGTGTACGGCTGAGCCAGCATCTCTTAAACCCAAGCACTTGTATTGACCCACCTCCCATCTCTTTCCCTCTCTCTCCCTCTCATCCCCCACGGTTTCCTTGTTTGAAACAATATAGCCTGCCTGTTGTTATTGATTCAGAAGATTGGACCATGGTAAGTGCTCCTTCGAGTCTGGTGTTATATTAAGCAATTGTTCCAACAGCAGATGACAGGGCTGAGAAAGTTTTGGCTGACTCTAATAGGCCTGGTATTACGTGTGTGTTAATTGATTGGATAGCAGAAGGGGAGGGGGGGGCGGGGGGCTGACTGTGAGAATTCAGGGCTAAGCAGCTGATAGTTGGACACTAATTTGGAACATTCGAACAGTGTGACAAATCGCTGTGGTCCAAACAGTTACATACACTCGCTTAACGACACAGGCCGCTCTCTTGTTTTGATGAAAGCACATGATAATAACATGACCGTACACAAAAAGAAAAGTTTAGAACTTGTCTAAGGGGCAGATCAATCCATACCCTCAATCTTTTTTTTCTTCTTCTTGGCATTAGTGAAGCCTAACTTCATCCGGTCGGCCATGCTGCGTGTATTTGCCAAAGCGCCTGAGCTGCACAGCCAGTATCCAGACATTGTCAGCAACACAGGGGTAGTATTGCATGGAAGGTTGTTTTATGGAAGCCACCCGAAGTAAACGCTCCATTCATCCTGTCTGTCTGCACTGGCCTCCATTTCCTCTTCTGTCACACGCATGGTTAAGACCAGCTTGAAGCATTTATCACAGAGCCAGAACATGGGGTGGGGTGGGTGGTGTGCTGGTGGAGATCAAGCAAAAGGAAACCGAGCCCACCTTGCTCTTTGTTTGTCTAACATCCAAACATCTCTCACTTGTCAGGGAAACGTCAGCAGTGAAATCCCCCTTCAGTTCTGCTGTCAGAGCTGCACAGTGATTCAGCATCGGTCTGATGTCTCTGGAAGTGATGACATTCTTTTGACAGCCGTAATGCATTATGCATCTAATTCCATTAGCTGTGAGTGGTCATCGTTTGTTTTCAATGAATTTAGTGTGTGTGTGTGTGTGTGTGTGTGTGTGTGTGTGTGTGTGTGTGTGTGTGTGTGTGCACGTGGGTGTGTATGTGTGCACACATCTTTATTTTGGTCAAGTGAATCCCATTAGATTCCATTTCCAATAACAGCATGTTCTACTGTGGTTGCATTTCAGTAGAGAGGTAATTTGCTAATGGCATGGCCCTTATTAGAAAGCAATTATTATTAATTACCAGTGGGTGATACAAGAGCTGATTTAGTCTTTAAAGCCCACTGTTTTTCTGGCAGTGTGGCCAGTGTGTGAATGTGTGTGTGCACATATTTGTGTGTCTGTCTTTCTCAGAGATGATTGCCAGCCCCACGCCATCGCCCTCACCTCCCACTGGCCTGCTGCCAAGCAGCGACATTGTCATTATCAGTGTGCCAGAGGGCTGGGTAAATGTCATTATTGTAGCTTGTGGATTCCTCCAGGGAATCAGCAGCTACCCGTTTAATTTCTCTAACAGCCCGGGAAATATTTGTTGCATCACCAGCCTGGTTCACGGCAAACATCTATCGCTGCTATGCAATTAACGACATAGATCATTTACATAGTCACAGAGCTAATTTTCATAATGTTCCCTTTATTATCAGAGGAAGAAATTAACCCAGGAATTTATTTACACACCCACTGCAAATGGTAACAGTGTGCTAATTGGCTGTTAGATGATTAATAAGCTTATAGCACATGCTAATGAATGGTGCACTCACTGTTTCAGAGGTGCTCCAGCACCGTGCTTGTGTTTTGGCAGCTTAATTAGACAGATAATTATGTACTTGTTGCTTTCACTTTCAAGCAAATACCATCAAACATTTTAAAAGATTAAAATGGCTTGCACGGGTATGCTTGTGTTGGTTCTGCTTTGTTTTAAATGGCCACGAAACATCAGGGCTCTGGTTTGTTAGCATCCAGTGGGGTCTATAAAGGATCTAAATGTATGTATTTGGGGAATGTAGGCCTTCATTAGGTGGATAAATCAGAAATAAATAATGAATAAATTATTGAATATGACAACTACATTGAGTATGACTGCATGTAAAACAAGCAAATTCACTAAAAACACATGATGTTTGGTAACATCTGCACTGAATAAACATCAAACATTCAAATTCCTGAAACTTTATCATCGTTAGTAATATAGTGATCATTTGATGTTCATGGTGCTGTTGCTCTTAAAAGACTATGTCCGCTCTTAAGTAACTCTTAATTTCATGAAACAATGACAAAATCCATCTGACGAGAAAGGCGAGTTTGCCTCATTATTGCAGTGTCACCATGTTTAAAATGCTACTGGTTGGATAGGAGGACTGAAAGAGAGCCCTTTTTTTCTACTTCTCAAAACATAAAGCAGCTCTTTGTTGATAATCGCTGCAGTTTGTAGCCGTCCTTACACAAGGCCCCAATCTGGAGCAGCTTCACAGAGAATGCAGTTTTGTGGTTTTGTTCTGTTTGCTCCCTATAGGATAAAAGTCAGTGGTTGGCTGTGGTGTTAAATCCTCTAGGGAAACTGGATATTTGATGTAAATCCTCCTTTTTACCAACTGACATGACTCAAAGCAGGGGTCCTCATTGATCTGGTGTTATAAATACATATTAAAAGAACTCTCCCCAAACAACTCCCTGATTAAAGCTGTGTTTATACGTTCTGTTCATGACTGAGTGAGATTCACACGCAAGCCCAGAAGAATGCCTGTGTAGTAGGAGCAAAGCTGTGAACAGGCTGTCTTTAATGTGGCTCCCACTGGCTGTTGTGAACACCGAGTCTCTGGATCTGCTTCAACTCATTAGCTCCCAAACTTGGACTGAATCTAATATGTCATGCTCATGAATCAAATCCACAGAGAGATGAGCAGATACAACAGAAATACAAACTGAGACACGTTTTCCCGATGTATGGTTCAACAGATTTGTTTCCTGTGGATCTCTGTGGCATTTTTTTTTCTTTTTTGTTAACATGCTAGTTTTCATATGGCAGAAGATATATTGCGCAAATGAGTTTCTCTTTCATCCACAAAGCAAAAAGACACGCTTCTATCACGCACACTCCAGCTTAATATGCATCTAATTACATCGTACATGTTGTCTGCTTTCTCTGATAGTCCCATTTGACCTTGACTCAGACTTTTACTGGAATCTCAATCCTGAATGCTGATTAAAGAAACTTGAATAGCGCCTGTTCCATTCTGCAAAGACGGATGAATTTCGAAACTGCACGCCAATAGTATTTCAATAGGCTCTTGGCCTTCTGTCAAACGTCCATTTGTGAGTTTAAATGACTGGTGAATTTCATCTTAATTACAACAAAGTTAAACCAAGCCCAGAGTTCATTCTCATTTTGTTCACTTTGCCAATTATGGATGTGGCTGGCAACGCTGTGGCTTCCACCTCTCATTTCTCAAACTCGTATTGTCCCTGGAGCAGAGAAGATTGGTACGTGCCCGACGTCCCGCCGCTGTGCTCAAAGTGAAGCAGATGAGATTACTCTGTGTGCATGAAGACGGTTTCACCTAATATCAACTATGAGCCTGCCCCATGCATACTAATCATATGGATATACTCTTTGATATGAACCGGCTCTCACCTTCATTAGTGTATAAAACGAAACATACTTTTTTTCACATATTTGATATTCTGGGGAAGGAGAGACTTCTGAGACTGATAACTGTGACAAAGACTCGCTATCTTCTCCTGCTCGGTTCAGTCTGCACTGAAGAAAAACCTCACTATAGAGCACATTAATACCCGGGAAACCAGGACAGAGAGGTATTTTTGCTTGCATTCAGCTGCTTTAAGAGGGACGGCTAATTCATGTTTTCCCATATCAGATTAAATTTGCTTTCTTCATGCATGTGCTAAAGATAATCTGTTCCAGAGCTCAGAGTTATGATTATCCTGGTGGCAAGGACAGAAACATAGAGAGGCTATAGCAGCCCTAAGTAATTAAATTAGCCCTGAATGGCTAATTGGATCAATTTGGAAGGCAGACACTGTCAAGGATAAGAGTAATCATCTATGCAGCAGCAATCTTTTATTGCTCAGCCACGTCTTGTAAAAAGACAAGGTGTGATCCAGAAGGTTAATGTAATTACTGTCCAATTCTCTCACTCACTGTGCACAATAATGCTAATTAATCTAAGATCTCTGGACTATAATGAAGCGCGACAAGCCAGGTAATGCTGATTATAGTTTTAAGGACATGACTGAATGTTCTCTGTTATTTCCTTGTCCTAGACTCTGTGATGATGCTGTAATTAGAGCACTCATTTCTCCCACTTTTACAAGACTATTGCCTTCACTGAGAATTTGATCTACTGCAAGAGGAGTATATTTGGTTCTCACCTGGATGGCATTTAGTATGATAGTCATGCATTTTCCCCCAATAAAGCAGTGATTTACATTTCATCCAAGGCAAGCTCCCCCGGCTCAGCGAGGTGTAAAGCAATGTAATGAGAGAAAGACTTGGCTTATGAGCAGAGCATTCATATTCATTAGCAGCTGACATTAACATATGATGCCCGTGACTGATCTGTGATGCATGTTTTATGAATGCAGTTAATGGCACGCTGACAGCACGGTGAGCCATAAAGGACCAGAGCAATCCACCAAATGAAAGCCACAGAGCAGCGGGACGATTATTGATTCTCCCCTGTGTCCTATTGATCTCTGACGTTTTCATCTGGCACAGAGCTGCTAATCTGCTGTGTATCAGAGAGACACCCACAGTGCAGCCCATTGACTCTGCTATCAATAGCCACAAAGCTGGATATCATTAAATCCTCATCACTTTGTTTCCCCCGGCCAGCCGCCACAGACGACTGAGCACTCTGCGTGACCTCTGAAAAACCACTGTCCACTGGCTTGTTTATGGCCTCAGCTTCTGGTGCCTGGCATTTACTGCCTCCTTTTTAATAGGCCAGTGTAACAGCTTTGTTGTACACAGAGCTGATATTGACCACTGCCGAATAGTGTGTGACTGGTTTATCCCATCAAGTGAGTACATACAGGGCTTCAAGGTAGCCCACAGTTAATGGAAAATAAACTCTAGCTTTGTCTGCAAACAAGGACAATATGTGGCTAAAAGCCATCAAAGCAAGTGTTAAAAGCAGCTTACAAGCTTACTGAAAACAAACACTGGACAAATTTACACATTTATAATCCCATACAGCAATTAAAACAGCTGGGTAATGTCTTTAAACTGTTCTCCCAAGAAAATCAGCAGCGTCAGTTCTCTGACCCAAAATGACACATTTGCTTTTTCAGTTATCAACATTGGGAGCAAAAGAGTAAATCTGGTGACATTGCTATAGGTTCAAAGTAGTCCACATGGGAACAGGTAAATTATACCTGACTGACTGTAAATATAAGAAAGACGCAGCCACCTGAGAGCACCTATTAGTTTGTGGGTTCTCCTTTTAAAGTTTGGCATTTTGGCATCATGAGCAGAAATTAAGGATAATGCAGACTCATCCTGTAGGTATTCCTGGGTTTCAAAGCAAACCCTACTTTATTGTCTGTTTAACGCCATTATAATGTGAACATCATGTTGTTTTAAATAAGACTTTAAAGTAACCGCCAAGGCCATAAAATCACCAGGAAAGTGTTTACCGAGGTTATAAATAAAGCAAGAAGTTCAGTCACTTTTTCACTCACATGCCAATGGATGCATATAGGACTCCAATAATTATGTGTGTGCTACTGCTGTTTAATTTAGAGGCCTCATTAGTATGTGAAAATAACTCTTATTATGTCACAATGATGTCATTAGGGTCAGTAATTTCTCCCAAACTCTCCCTGGATTAGCCCTTTAGCTACTAAGAACAAAAGAGGAAAGACATTCCTAAAGAGGAAAATAATGACTCTCTCTTGTTTATGCCTCTTACCAGAGGATGAATAATGTGATAGGTCGGAGCGTGATAATATGCTCATCATTGTTTCCACCTTGCACTGTGACAAAGTACCAAGTAATCAGCAGGACAACACCAATGAGAAACATTGCAGAGATGATAGTACAGGAGGAGCCACTCTCCCACAGAAAATGGGGCCGTAGTGGGACAAGGACGGGTGACAACGGGATCAATGATGCTCAGGGTGTGGGGGTGACAAGGACAGGTGCCGGGGAGCACCCTACCAGGGGCCATTAGAGACGGAGCCTGCCTGCTGAGAGCAGACAGCGTGATAAACAGCTTCAGCTCTGATAATACTCTGGCTGATCAATAGCCTGTCTACCTGCTCTCCCTGAGGGACAAGCTGGAGCAGCAGCCATGACAGCTGACCCTCAGGTCATGTTTCTGTGTGTGTGTGTGTGTGTGTGTGTGTGTGTGTGTGTGTGTGTGTGTGTGTGTGTGTGTGTGTGTGTGTGTGTGTGTGTGTGTGTGTGTGTGTGTGCGTACCAGGTCCCATGATCACATATGCACTTTCTGCACAGGGTAGGTTTGGGATGGTGAATGGAGCAAACTATCACCGAATCAGACGGAGCATCACATTGGCCTCTTGACCTTTCTGCCTAACCTTATCTTCACAGTGTAATAGAATCAACCAAGCATATCCAATTAGTATCTACGTGTCCTTCAGTGAAGCTCTAATGGTTTATTCATGGTAGTACATAGGAGACATTTTCACATTCTCCCCTGCCATTCTCACACAGAGTACTTTGTTCCAACTGTACTCCTCTTTTCTTTGGAGCCTTCATCCTAATAAGGGAGTGCACACAGGTAACAGTTACTGTCAGGTATTAGAACTACACCTGTACTGATAAGATGAAGCATTCAGTTGAACTGTTATATGATTTTAGTACATTTATTTAGGCAAAAATGCCATTCACCACCAAAAGTGGCAGGTTTTGCCACTTTTCATTGTCTTTAATGATTGCAAAATGAAAATTTTGCTTATTGTACTGCTGACTAAAATGAGAAAACAAAAGTTGTCTGGGTTCTGTTAAACTGTAACGGATATTTTTTTAATACAATTTTCTGATATTTTATAGACAAGAGGAAAGGCCTGGAGCCCTAATTATAACTAACATGTGTGGTAGAGATGACATGTAGAAGCACTGATCACAACATTGTCACTGACATTATGTCGATAGCATTGCTGTGTTGGCAATGCTAGATGGTAATTTCTGCACCTGTGAAAACGAATGAGTCTCCCTAGGTTTACGGTTGCTGTAAATTACTGATATTTATTTTGTGCAGCTTTGACATTCTAAATATTGCACTTTTACTCCACATATTTGTTCAACTGTCGTCAGTTTTTATACAAACTATTTTTTCTGGCTTGCCTAATGCTTCTATTGTCACGATGAAAAGAGCCATAAATCGCTTACAAGTGTCATGAAAAAAAAATCCACCTGTTTTGGATAAAAGTAACTAAATGAAAGCAGAAAGAAGAGGAAGTAATAGTGTTTGGGCAAGTAGTCGCTGTGCTGCATCAGTGGGTGGATGTGGAAAAACAACAAGAAGTGAGACCCGCACACACATGCACACATACTGTGTTGTCACTCACTGAGGCAAGACCACATATCTGCTCTGAAGTCCTTTCTTCTCAACGTGCCTGTGTTATCGCACAGCTACAGTTGTGGCTTCAATGGCGGTGAGACATCCTGACTTGGAAAGTGAGACTCCATATCTTGAGCAACCCCACAAGCCATAAACCACAGGCAGCAGCTTCTGCAGCCCAGCTTGCTGTGACTTCAAACACTAACAAGCTGGAATAACATTTTGCTTGGGGTGGCTTCCCTTGACAGCTCCCAGCTGCTGGCAATCTGATGGAAGTAAGACAAGATTTATTACAGGCCTTGTCGCATTTGGATAAAACCTAACCACATCGTATAGAAACTGTGGGATCACAGAATGTGTCATTACAGCTTCTTTCTCTGAAGATCCGCACAAGATCCAGGCTGGAATCAATCCACTGGAAAATCAATTTCTGTGTCTGAGCTTGCATCCCGCTGTCAGTGGTTCTTGAAAGCGATGTGTGGAATTGAATTGACATTTTAGGTTAACAGCGAAGCGGCTTCAATTTAAACGACACGCCAAAATCAGAATAAAATACTAAAATAAAATAACAATCATCATCATAGGAAGAAGAAGCTGAAAAACCGTCATCCCACATAGTTTCAGCTCTCATGGTTTGTTGAGGTCTTTTTTTCCTGCGTGTTATTTCACAACAGGAAATGTGAAGTGAAGATGAGCCGGCAGTCTCAACCCCCGGGAGTATGGAATTACAAAGTGTGCATATGTGGGAGTCTGCATTTGAAAAATTCATACAGTGCCAGAGGACAGCGGTGAATTGTGTCTGCTGAATCACCCACTTAGCAATGACTATCAAATACACAAAAGCAACACTTACTTTACTTGACAAGTCTCAGCGTGTAGTGCTGTCACAGTTCACAGTGTTACTTCATACCTGTGAGACAAGGAAGTGAAAGCACAAGTGAGCAATGCAGTTTCACCATTAAAAAGGGAAAGAAAAAAAAACAAGAAGTGGGTGGAAAGTATATGAGTAGATTTGCACTTACAAAAGGAGTTTGTGAGCTGTCAGCACTGCTGTTGAAAGGTCAAGTGCTCTGTGTCTGTGAGAGAGAGAGAGACAGTATGCTGTGTCTGCATATGGTAAGACATCAGCTCTGTGAGGCTGCAGAACAAATCTATCACAGATGCTCCGACAGACGAGCTGCTCAGAGCCGATAGGTGACACGTCGCTATAACCCAGCTCCCATCTTGCCATATTGTTTTCTAAACTGCTTTGCCTCCTCTCACCTTGACTTCGGTGTGAATTTCAGTACCGCAGTGGCTCAAATTACGTTAGAAGCTGCGGGAGCTGCACACGTCTAGCTTACACCGAGCACAGCTTGCTTGACTTTAATGAAATTATAATTAGGCGGTTTGTTTAAAACAAAACAATATGAGCAGGACGTCACAGGATACGTGCTGTTTGTGCTCCTGAGAAATGGACACGGGAAGACGCTGAGGCCACCCACCTCGACTTCAATATGAGGCAGGCGGGCTGTGGCCGCAAAAGCAACGAGCCCTCTCTAACCAGATAAATCTCTGCTTTCATGAACCACATGAGAGGGGCCTACATCTGCAGAACATTTCAGACTACATTTGGACTCGGTGCAACATACAATTTAAACATCAGAGAGCTGTGAAGAGGTGGAAATTAGGGATTTGGGTTTGTATGATGGAAATTTCTGTGGTTACAAAAACAGGATGAGTGAAGGGTGGCTATTCATCTGAGCTGGGTGGATTAAACAGAACACCTGTCTGCCTCAGCGGCTTGCCTTTCCTCTGCATGTCTGTCTGTCTGACTGGCTTTGTGTGTGTGTGTGTGTGCGTTGGGGTGCAACAATCTTGAGAAGCTCTGCAGACATATTGTGATGCATGATTTTTAGACAGAGCGCATCTTCGTCATCAATAACGCTCACCTATGCAGAGTTTGCTGTTGGTGAATCATCATCCGTGTGTCTCCCAGATGGGCTAAATGAAGTTAAGAAATGGAAGTTGATGTTGGCGATTGTTTGGTTTTTTTCCTGCCCTTTCCCCACATTGTTTTGATTTATAGCAGCAAGTCAGATTGCATTGCGCTAAAAATAACAAAGGAGCAGAAGAAGCACTCGTGGTTCTGTGATTGTATTGATTCTGATAGCTGGCCGTTGTGTTTGTGTGGCTTGGGGCGTATTTTATTGAGGGCAGTGAAATAACAGAGGAGATGGGCTGGAAGTTTTCTATGTATACCAATCAGAATTTATAAATTGCTCCATTACCTTTATTTCCCTTGGTTACTCTGGGAACATTAGCAATCATTCTCTCATGGGCTTGGCTCATAAAACTAATAATCTGGTGATTTAGTGCCTCGTGGCACAGTGCACCCAGTCTAGCCCACTCTAATCCATTCATCTTGCCACCTATTAGTTTTATTTTGGAGGGACAAATTGCTTTCTGAGAGAAAATGGGTCAATAGGTGTCCTCTATTAGAAATTGCTAACAATGTAACTGCTTTTTTTTTTTTTCTTTTTCTCTGTCCATGTGTTTGCTATAGTGAGGCTGATTATCATTCTATTTGCATACTGGGAGGTTGCCTCAATTATCTTTCTTGGGCTGCATGACAAATTGCAAATAGCCAAGGTTATACATGCAGTACTTAATTTATTCTGCATTCGCTTCTGCGAAAGTGTATGTGTGTGTGTTTGTCTGCGTGTGGGAAGTGGGCTTGATTCGCTGCGTTTGTGGGGCTCAAAAACAAGGCCCTCGCTACACATGCATTTACATGTGTACAGCTGGCCGTGCTGCAATACGAAATCAGCATTTTTCTATTTCTTTTGTGATGATAGAGATGGATGTCAGTGCTGTGAGCTGAAAAGACTTCTGCTGCATGGTGGCTCCATCCCACTGTCCCATTAGTTTCTCCCCAGGGAGAGAAAGACCTGGAATCTGGGGAGACAGACCCAGATTAGCTCACAAATCACTGCCCTGGGGACCATTGCAAAGCAGTGACTTCATCATTCTGAGACTTTCTGTCCTGTGATCTGGCTGACGATGCATTCCAGCAACAGTCGCTTTCAGCTGATATGAGTTGGCAGCAGACTGTGGTACAACACAGTCCACCCAAAACTGCCAGGGTTATTCAGCATCTATATGACTGCAGTAAGTTTGTCATTCCAGTTACTTGTTCTGTTTGCTTTACATGCGAACCAGCAAAGTTAAAGTTTACTTTCTAAACTGCACTTGCAGTGACGTACACACTGAAACATTAGCTGCTAGTTATTCTTGTTTGTAATTGAAAGTAACACTAATTCTTATGCTGCCTTAGTACAAATCCTGCAGTGCTGTTTCTGCTACTTGGTGGCTGCCACTGGCTGTGAAGTAGTTGTTTGTGAGGCCCAGTGTGTAGCTGGGTCTGTAATAAGGCTTGTGGGTCCCTCCCTCCATCTCTCCCTCAGAGGTCTGTGGTCACACAGCTGGCCCCATCTGGCCAACCGCTGCAACCTCACCACTTCCCCTCTCTGGGTGGGATGACAGTCGCAGGGAGCAGAGAGAAAAGAAGGATGGGGGGTGGCGAGGGGGGTTGCCCTTCCATTGGTCGTCCCCAGATGCGGCCTGTCTGTCTGGCTGACTGGAATTTGCTGTACATACAGTATACGAATAGAGAGGCTTTTAGACAAACAGGGAGGGTGTGTTTATGTATCCTAAAATGAACCCCTCACAGTCACATGGCACCTTTGTGGTCTCTGGACCGCAGCAGCCTATCCCACGTCAGCGGTGTGTTCTTCCTCCGTCAGGACACACACCTCCACACAGCTGTAATACAGACGTTTATGAAAAGTGAGGCATGCTGTCCACTAATATCATTATCACGGCACACAGTGTGCAGCTGACAGTGAAAACAAATGCTACAGGGTGAACTTCTGCACTAAATAGAAGTTGACAGTTTTAATTCTGGTTCCTCTAGGGACTCGCTTTAACTGGCTGAGAGGAGCCATGTCCCACAGTACACCTTGGTCTTACTTTGTTAGTCCATGAAGGGTGGAGGGGATGCATTTGTCGCATGAGGGGAGTCATCGTGGTCCCCTGGCGGCTGGCCTCTGTCCCCAGCAGGCTCTGCTGATGTAATCTGCCAGACTAAAACTTACATTTACACAGGATGCACAGATGAGATAAGAGGCCCCAAGGCCGACTTATCTGCTGCTATCAGAGGAGAGGAGCCGAGCCAACTTTCCTTCTCCCCCTGTGTCCTACAGCCCTGTTGCTCTGTCAGACTGCAGCAGATTTGTGTAATGACATCAGAGGGAGACTGAGGCCTGGCGACAGTGGCCCAAAGGCGCCCGAATCATAAACCTAATTGGTGGCTGTCGCAAGTTAACTACATAGCAAATTTCCACATTCTCCCGGCGCTGCTTTATTATTTGAATTGCTGCAAGCTGGGAATAGCTGTCTTAAACAGCTTGTATCATTTGTAAGCAGCTTTTGTATAGAGGTACTTAAGCCTATATAAGTGTTTTGGTAGAGGAATGTCACTATACCTTTATTTGAGTCATAGCCTTTACTTAGCTTGCCTTTTATTATGTAGGTTTGGGGAGCACGAGGACAGGTAAGTAGGACACAATGGGGGAAACATAATGTGCACATTTCTGAAGAATCTTTAGCCTCTTTGCCTAAGGAGCCATTTTAATGATGTGTAGGCTGTCTCGGTTACAAAGCCATAGCCACTGCACGCAACCATAGTATCTCTGCTGGAGGCGCACACACACTACACTACCACATTCAAAATACCGTGTTTGGCCCAGCCAATCGGCTGGCTCCAGAGGCCAGGGTTAAGCGGCTTCCCGACCTCAAAGCAGTAGGTCAGTGTGGAGAAAAAACATCACACAAGAGCCACAATTGCAGCCCTCGAACATGAAAAGTCTCTTTTTATTTTTGACAGGCTTCCCACTTTTAATGGCCGGGTCTACGTGCTGCATAAACAAACAGTGGAGCTCGGTCTGCACAAGCAGCCAACAGCGGTGGCTTTGGTGGTGAGCTGGATTACAGGCTACGATGGAGCTGTGGTTAGGATGGCACACACTGAGCTCTACTTCGACTCTGCGACAGTCAATCGAGCTTCTCTCCCACTTTCTAACAGCTCAGTGGTGACTGCAACATTTCCAGATGTCAGAGTTGTGGCTTCTGCACTAGCCTGTCCACACTGCAAGGTTCTCTTAGGTGTAAAGTATTTCCTGCATCTGCAGTTGATTATAAACAGCAGTGAATTCATTTCTTCAGACACTTTAGAGACTACTGGAAATTATGTTTAAATCCTATACCTCACATCCTAACATCACGGCCTTTTCCCACAGGAGCAGACAAATTTCTTCTAAAAAAAAAAGCCTCAGTTGAGTTAAAGAGGATTTAATTCCTCAAATAAAACTTAAATACAAAGTCAGGAGTGGAGTTCACTCCTGCCGGGATACAATACTATCAAATCCACCCTGTCATATATGTATATATGTTTGTGTGCATGCTACTGCTGCTGTGATGCATATGCCTGTGTTTGCTCCTCCTGTTTCTGTTGCAGCACCTCCTTTTTCCAACACTGCTAATGACAGCAAGTTTAATTAGTGCCAGCAGATCCCCCCACTAACAGTAACTTCATTATCCGTTGTCAGCAGGCCAAGCAACACTGCACATAAACACAGCTCATTATGACTGCGCTCGATCTTTTTGTCTCCTCCCTGCTCCAGAATCTCACACTATTCATCTGGATCTATCTCTCTCTGCATATACATACATAAATCTCGCAGTATAATGAGGGTCCTCCAGTTGGGATGGATGGGAAGCCGTAAGGTCATTTTTCTCTCCCTGCGGAGACTGAAGCCAAAAATAAGCCAAACCCAGGCTTTTGTTGTTAGCTTCCTACTAAAAGCTAGAGACAGCTGCGATGTGACGTGTGTTTCATGTGCAAAATTGAATTTGGCAGTTTTTATCCAAACAGTAAATTTGAAGATTAATATCAAATGAGTCTTAATCACGACACTGTTAATTGGAGTCAGACATGGTTTTAAACAGACGCTGGAACCAGTGTGGAATCTGTCTCGTATTGAGTTATTCCCTGACCCATAAATCTAATGCATATTGCTCTGCCACTTGCATCAAAATGCATCGATTGACCCGAGATCAATTTTCTAAAATAAAGACCTGCAATGCTCTGTGAAGGTTTATGCAGTCCTTACAGTGGTTCTGGCAGTGTAGATGTAACACTGTGCCAGTAAATCCAATCTCAGCCCACAGAGGAGTGATTTATGAGACTGCAGAGGGTAAGCTTTCATGACTTCACTCTCTTTTCTGGAGAGCTTTTGTATGACATGTAAATGTGATCATTTGCCTGGTCAATTATCCTCCATATTTACTCTGTTTGACTGGCTCTGAGCTGCATTTCAGCACTGTTTGGCTGCTGATAGAGAGATAACCTCAAGCCTTGTTAGATTCCTGACAGGCGTGGCTTGTCAGTCTGTGGTACTGAAACCTCCCTAATCAAAAAATCTCTTGGAGTGAGCTGGTGGATTCTGCAGGGGTGAGCGTCATCAAAGCCTTTCATGTTCTCTGGCTAAAGGGAGTGAGAGAAAAGAGGAGAAAGCTTTAGCAGGTACACTGTGCTCTTTGTTTACCCTTTCTCTTACCAATCTGGTGCACAGATGGCCAACAATTATTTCTCTGTGTGCACATAGCCGCTGGCGAGCCACCAGCTTTTTTAGATTGGTGTAATCCTTTATTATTTATGATTGTCTGGGATTTTTTTGGATCAAGATTGAACACAATCTGTTGAATAACTGAGAGGAGCAGAGACAGCAGAGAGAAATGAAACGCAAACAAAGAGTGGGAACGGAGAAGTCAGGGCATCCATAATGAAGATGTGATGCTCACTGTTAGCAGAACTGCTCCTGAATCCAGCACACTTTAATCCCATTAACACTGACTAAATATACCATTTGTTTTAAGCTTGCCAGTGGTGGTGTTTATGCTAATAGCCTGCCTGCTTCAGGCGATTTCAGAAGACTTTTGGAGGGCACTGGCTAATAATTAGATTTAATAAGGAAGTCAATTTCTATCCTCATTTGAAATAAAAATAAGAGGCTTAGCCTCTCATAGGACAGGCATTAATTTGTTGATTTGGTCTCGCTTTCTCTCTCAGGGCTTCTGTCTCCATAATTCTTTAACCCTTTGTTGTCCTTGTTTAGGGGACAAGTTGGAAATAAATAGGCTGACAGCAGTGTTCTGGAAACCACACATACCTTTTCTTAACTGGGGGGTCGGAGCCTATACCAGCTGACATTGGGGAAGAGCAGGGGTTATCCCTGGAAAGGTTCGTCAGTCCATCACAGGGGCGACACAGGGAAACAGACAGCCATCTGCTCTCAGGTCCAATTCCCAATTAGCAAGGAAGTTTCACAGGAAGCAAGCGCAGTGATGAAGGCACAGGGAGAACAGGCAAACTTCACACAGAAAGAAAGATTCAAGCAGTGCGATGCATCGTTATGAGGCTCAGGCCATTTTCTTATCAACAGTATTAGCATGACAAATTCTGCAATTCTGTAAGTCTGAGTTACCTCCAACTTCTGACAGGTGGCTGAAGGAATTAGGAAATGTGCTACACCTAGAGAAAAGATACACTGTGTCAAATAAACCAGGTTTATTTCAGAAAATCTTCTCACCAGTCACCAGTCTGATTGGAAAAACTGGCATGAAGCTTTATTGGTGTTACAGGCTAACAATGTCATATTGTAATCTGAGCCTTAACTTGGGTAAGTATGTAACAAAAACAAAAAGAAAAGCTCCAACTGTCCAGGATGTCTGACCCTAGAACCTTCTTGTTGTGAGGTGACAGTACTAACCAGCACCCGGCAGGTTTGTTTTAGGAGCCAATAGCATTCAGTGTTTCTTGTTATAAACTATGCAGTGATATGAGGCCTGTAAAGATATGAATATTAGAAAGCAGGAGGATAGGAACTCTGAAATAAAGTGCAAAGGCCTTAGTGATTTTTTTTTTTTAACTACATTTTTTCTTTCTTTTTTTGCCACCGCTGACTGTGATATAGGCTGGATAGGTGCTACTGTTCTGACCTGTCCCGCACAGCATAGCTCATCATGCCGGTCGACTGCTGGGAGCTGCTCTGCTGGACTCGTGAGCAGGGGTTCCAGCTGGAGGAGCGCTCTGATCTGCTGTCAGACAGCAGCCTTACTCTCCTCTATCCTGATAACTTCCTCAGCTCTCTATTATTCTTCTAGACCCAGTTGAGCTGGGGCTTTTTTTTTCTTTCTCTCTCTCTCCCTATCCCTCCACTCTGTCTCCCTTTTTCAACTTAATAATGGAATCAAGCGCCCCTCCAGAGCAAGCAGCAATACTGGCCCCTGGTGAAGGAATCATTTTCAGTGAGCATGTGTCAGTCAGCAGGTATAGGAGCACTTGTGGAGTCAATTTGGCATGGAGGAGTAGAGCTATAATACTGTGTGCCAGAGAATATGAAAAGCTCCTCAGTGAGGCAGAAGTGGTGAAATGCAGTATATTATGACAGAAGCTTGCGGTCTCATAAGAAGATTTCTGAGATACTACACAGCTCACATTGTCATTATGGAGCTAGTTAAAGTGGTCTGCTTACTATTCATTACCCTCGGTGATAAATTCAGCTGTGCTTCATCACATCTCTCACTGCTGAGGTGTTGCCCTTCGTACATCACCATTTTATATAAGTGAATGTAATGTTCAGACGCCTCTTGCATGGCCTGTTACCTTGACAACAATTTTTTTTCAAGACAGTCATGTGAAGTCATTCCCATGCCATGTGAATGTAATCATGACCCATAACTGAATTTAACTCCCCACCAAAAAAAAAAAAAATTAATCTTATTAACGATTTAGAAAACTGGATTAGAGTAACAAAATCTTTGTTGTACAGCTCAAGGTCCTCTCAATCAAGTGGTACAGCTTGATCCTCTGATCAGTTTAATGTTGACTTTGCCAAGTATTTATGTCTGGATCGTAGTGCACACACAGAAGCAGATTGTCAGCTGGGAATAATTCAATATGTAGACTGGCTGCCTGCAACTAGCTGTAATGTGCAGTTGGTTAATGAAAATAGAAGTGATGCAGCTAAAAATGTCCCGGGCTGAGGCTCTGTTGAACAAGCCCTCGCTTCAGTCATTCTGATTCTTGATTATACTGAGTCAAGAGTGGGAGTGGAAAAAAAAAAAAGTTTAGAAAGGCTACTGTCTGCAAACATCACCTCTCTGAGAATAGGCTGCTGTATTTAAGTGGATAAGAATATAGCTGGCAGTCCTCCAGCTCGGCACTATGTTGTGGACATAGCAACCAGAAAACAACAGCAGTGCATACATGAGGCTGCAAGAGGATGGAGCTTTCAACCATGAGCGCAGGTTCAACACTGAAGCATTTGGAACACGGAGCACGGACTTCTGAAGCTTTCCTCTGCGTTAGCTCAGGTCCCAAGCACACCCAGTGAATAATCAGTGTCCTCACAACATATGACACAACTTTAATTGAAAACAAGTGAGTCATGGTTGCAACAGAGATGAATAGATTAACAAACATCAATAAATTCTGAAGACAGATTTATTGTTACCCTCAGGCTGTTTTTTAAGTGCACTGTGGCTCTCTGGGTGTGAACAATGTCCCATCAATTCCCTCAACGACTTTTCTGACAGTCTGACAAAGCCAAATGAAAACACATTGCTGTGATTTGGTTTCACGTACTTATTTTTGGACTATATTTAATATGCATGATGTTACCAGTTTAAAACATTAAGGTGTTGTCTAGAAACAAAAAGGTTTTACTTGCATAAAGTGAATGTGAAAGAAGTCGCTCTAAAATTGAAGGGTCCTCTTATCACGTAATAACCTTGGCGGATGAGCTGCATACATATCGTTTAATAATGATAATCATTTGCTCTACACTGTCTAATTTTAGTGTGTTAATAACGTGTGAATTTTAAAGAGATTTTTATTAAGTCGTGTTAAGGAAGAGGAAAAAACCTCCAACAGTAAAATATGTTTGGCAATTTCTTTTCAGTTGTCTGCTCTAACAGGAAATTAGTGTGAAGCTGATCCTCCTGGAAAAGAGCAACGGCCTTGATGCTATAAGGGGATTTGTTATATTGACCTATCTTTGCAGAGTAAAAGAAAGGCTAGGAGACAGATTTACATTTCCCCCATCACTGAAGAACTTACTTCATTTGTATCCAGATTTGAAAACCCAATAGAAATGAAAGTATGCTCTTAAAGAAAAATATGTTCAGTCCACAGATGTTTCAAACTACAAGTGGCTCCACAGTTTAATGCATTTGCTCAGAGAGCTGACTTTTTAAACTGCTGGTTGTGTGTGCATTGTTGATGCTTTGTGTGCTTATCATTGAGAGTTGTTGATTGCAGGGAATATTAATTTCGGAGCATTGCTTGGTTATGTCCCACCCCTCCCGAGCCGAGGGCTATGTACAGCACCGGATTCCTGCCAAAAGCTGCTTTTTGTTTCGAGACACATTTCATGTCTGCATTTTTCTCCTTTGATAAGACTTTCATCCTGTTTTCATTGATTACTGTCTGATGAGTCATCCTGATAATACAGTGCAGCCAATTCATCTCTCCACCACACACTGTAGGCTCTTTGTTGCATGGAATGCGTGTGTGCGTGTTTTTCTGAATTTCTGCCTCCTGCCTGTGAATGACGTGGTTGCGATACATAGCGCGTGCGTGTGTTTGTTTGTGAACGTGCGGTATGTACGTCTGCGTATCTCCATACAAACAACATGCCAGTTCCCTGAAGTGTAAGCCACTGCAACAAACACCCAGCATTTGCAGTATCAGGGCCCTCATTTTCTGCTCCGTGAACAGGAAAGCGAGCTTCCACAAGAGAGAAAAATGGCCAAGTCGCTTATTAACTGCAAGTCACATTAATGAGCCAAGACTGTGTAATCTACAAATACATCCAATATAGGTTTATGATAAAGAGTTCCACTGTAATGTCGATCTTTGCCTCGTTCTCTGGCTGCAAAAGGCGTGATTTCAACCTCTGTGCTCGACCATATTTTCCGCACAAAAATCCAAGCAGAGTGTGACAGGCATAGCTACCTTTGAACAATATGACCCCAAGGAAATTGTTCTGTGGAAGAAGCAAAATATTTGCTCACTGGCTGTATCTGAGCTATGTGGAAAGTGAGTCGCTCGTAAGTTCAAAGTGGCTGGAGTGAGGACAATCCCCGCTCTGTCAAGAATTAGAGCCACCTCTGCAAATAGGCCCGTGTGTAATGCCTCAGGGTGGGAGTTTCACCGAGGCTGGGGTTTCCATGTAAATAAACAGTGTGGGGGTCTCGGTGGGTGGAGAGCCCCCACCACCACCACCGTTCTCCCTGGGGTTTGGGCCCAGCCTTTTGTTGCCTTTAATCCAAGCACTCTCTATTGAAAAGCATGAGGGGGTGCCTGGGTGAGATTAGCCCGCCAGCTCTTGTGAGTGCTTGAGTTTCTCACAGACTGCCCCCATACTTTTGGAAATAACACAGTTATCCCACATCCTCAAGGAGGCTGACAAGAATGACAAGTAAGACGACTGCTGGGCAATCTCAGACCTTAAGGTGACATAATGACCTCAGCTTTCCCCAAAGTGAAGCATGGCTGGTTGTATTTAAGTCACTTACTGCAAGGCTTTACCAGACTTGTTATAACCATAATTTAACTCCCCACCATTATACACAATTACATCTTGAATATGTGTGAAGATTTCACACGCATCTGTTGCTAATTTAGCATCTTTGAATGCATGTAGCACTTTAGAAAGATCAGAGATAATGTGATTTTCATTTGCAGCTGTATGGATGTGGTGTTGCCTCTTTTGTTTCACAGCCGAGAAACACACGCAGTTAGTAGCTACTTGTGTATCCATCATATACACAAGCAGTCAAGTGTCACATTTCTGCCTTGTGAAGGCAAAACACATATCTATACAACACAACTTTAATATCATGTCTAATGTTAGAACAAGTGGATTGGCCTCTGTGATAAAGGTAAACAAGAGCCTTTTGTCTGCTAGTTACATAGGCCCATATGTAAAGGAAAACTACAGGTTGTAATGTTACAACTGTTTGCATGCTTCCTTTCTTCCTTTGTTTAATGTAGGCTCTCATTACCACGTGGTGGTAACAGATTGTTTGAACTGGAGAGAAAAGCCATTCGAAGCTAATTAAGCAGCCATTCCAGGCTCTATTCACAGGCAGAGGACCGAGGAGCACAGGCATTTGTCAGCGCTTGACCCCGCGTGGTATTGATTGACAACGCTGCCGCGTGAATGACAGGCTCGGCGCCGGCGGGCCAATGGGAAGCCGGCGAGTAAGTGCGCCGCGCGGCCATTGGACGAGAGGCCTTAAAGCCGCAGAGGAGTCCCACGTGGGGGCAGAGCCGAACCTTCAAAACAAGGCGCAGAGGCAGCGCTCAGACATGGCTGATGTTCATATCACACAAAGGCAATCATCTCCTCTTCCCCCGCTGAGAAACTATCATCCAAATGCTGATAGGTAGACGAGCGGGTATGTTGTTCAAGAATCTCGAAACACTTACGAGAAATTATATCGAGACGCTCCCGTGGCTTCAATTTTGGTGGGTGTCGTCGATCGATTGGTCATTATATTGTGCCCTTCACGCTGTGCGTGTAGGAAGAGGTGGCGATAGTGGTGGTGGCGAGAGGGAGGGGGGGTTAAACCCGGATATTTCTGGTTTTGCCCGCTACTTTGTATATTTCGTGTTAGCATTTCTTCGTATTTTGTAACCACGTTTTACAAGAAGCGCTCCCCTCATCCGTTTTTCTGAGTGTGGGGATAAAAATTCACCGTACATCCCCCCACCCCTCCTCCCCCGTCCCGCTGGTGGTCTTACCCCCTCAAAAAAAAATTCATCATCTTATGTCGGAGGCGCGCACACACAGTGAGGGGGGAAAAGGAAAACACCCTAATGAAGCGCGGATGTGGAATTTGTGCTGTCTCTGTCAAATTTGGATATCATCGTCGGCACATCAATGCCTGCTGTTGTTGCTGTTGTACACGGTGGGACGGACGGATGATGCCTTGTGGATCCGCGGGATGATGTCATGTACCGTTGCACCCCACGTGGGGGCCGTCGCTCTCCGATAGGCAGATGTGGCCGTATTCCTTCCGAGTAATGCGATTGGACAGATAGGCGCTTTCACGGCAGTTCAGCCCTGCTGCCTGTGTGTGGCAACCGGGGTAAGCTGGACAACTGGGGGAAACGCGAGATTGTGGAGAGTACCATGTTACGCTTTTAAAGAATCTCCAACCTCTTCGAGTCGGAAGACAGATTTTGGAAGCATATTTATTTATTTTCTTCTTCTTCTTTGTGGGATTAACCAGCCGCAGAAAGCGCGCATTCCTCGGAGGTTCGCGGTTGAAGAATAAAGTATAGTTTAATCGAGCCCGACCGCACTAAAAATTTTTCTCCCAGCCTGGCTGGGTGCGTTCTGGAGAGAGCGAGGGAGAGAGGATGCTTGACGAAAACTGCGTCCACCAGGCTTACATTAGGAGGGATTAAACGCATGAATTATAGCCTGCTCAGTATTTTCTTCGGGAGCAGAAGTCGGACGGACGCTTCGGACTCACGCACGGGTACGTATTTACAAGAGCTGTTGATTTCTTTCTTAGTTTTTTCCTAATTTTTGGGCGTACGCTCGACCCCGCTTCCACGACTCTGAGCGGGAGTCAAACATTAGGTGCAAGCCAGCGGCTGTCGCTTGTGGCCTGCCTGTAGACGTCCTACGGACCGGGGGAGGGGGCGGTGGTGGTCATTTCACAAACAGCAGTCAGTTTCCGTTCTTTCTTTTTTTTTTTTTCTTTTATTATTATTTTTATTAAAGAACGAAACGGATCTGAGCATTAAAATTGCACGGCGGATAAGTGGCTTCTCCAACCTCGTCTACGTGTTGGCATCATGTTAAACCGCACGTTGAGATTTGTTAGGATATCGAGTCTGACCACTGACCGAATAAGGTCATCAAGAAGACAGAAGCGCTCGACTGTTGTGCTGCTTCTCTGACTCGGCTCGAACTGCTGCGGTAACTGGGACTAGTGTGCTGTGGTGACTACTTACTTATTGGTAAACAGTGTAAAGTGTATGTGTGTGTTGTTGTTGTTTTTTCTATTTTATTTTTACGGTTATAGATTAAACCGCGTTATTTCTCAACACAGGATTTTCACGACCTCCCCCCCCCCCTCTCCTCATCCCCTGCCTCCCCCCTCCCTCACTCCCCTCGGCCCTGTCTGCTGAGACTGGTGTGGCTGTGAGCAAATTTCACCCGTTTTGCCAAAGGACCTGTACACTGGAGGGATAAACAAAGGATACATTTCAAGATGTATCCACAAGGCCGACATCCGGTAAGACTCGCTTCACCTATACTTAGAGAAGATTGCATATTTATTACAAAACACTGGTGCTGGTGTATGGTTCCTGCCTGTGCCGTGTCCTCCCCCACGTTCTCCTGAAACATGCCCTGCAAAGCGTTTTCCGCTCTTAATGCAGGTCATCAGATTTCTGTATGGGTTTCATTACAGTGCATTTATGCTTCATCGGAATATGCAGTCAGTACTAAATGGATGCAGATTGTTTGTATGCCTGGAGATATTTACTCAGCCAGACACTTGCATATGACTGTGTCTGAACGTGAAGACAGGTGGTGGTAGTGGTGGTGGTGATTTGAATTTCTTTTTTGAAATTACATTTCATATTTGGTGTGAAAGCTAATGTGTTATTACCCCCTGGAGGTGTGAATCAGACCCACCTTGTGGTAATGTCTTCCCGCAGAGGAGATGTTAGCCTAAAAGCCTGAGTCTAAATGTTTGAACTGTTCATCTCTCCTTAGCAGGTCACAATGCAGAATAAAACTTTTTTTTTTTTTTTTTTTTACAACCACTTTTCTTTTCTTTCAGGCTCCACATCAGCCTGGCCAGCCTGGCTTCAAATTCACCGTAGCAGAGTCTTGTGACAGGATTAAAGATGAATTTCAATTCCTGCAAGCCCAGTATCACAGGTAATGATTATATTCAAAGAATGACAGTGTCAACATTTACTCTATTGGATTTTGAGGTTAAGGCTAATATTTGACTGTTGACTTCTGTAGGAGCATATATATATATATGTGTGTTTTTTTTTTGTTGTTTTTTTTAAAGCAGCCCCGTTTTTATCCTGTGCACATCTCTGTTAAGTGGTTAAGTGTGACTGAGTGATTGAAGTGCCACAGACGCTTGAAAATGACACCTGGTCTCCTATTTTAAGTCTTAAGGTGGAGTATGACAAACTGGCCAATGAGAAGACAGAGATGCAGCGCCACTATGTCATGGTAAGATTGTGTTACAATTGAAAGCAATTATGGTTTCCAGATTGCACGGCTTGTTGAAGATCTGGTTGGGGTGGAGTGAGACGAGGCTATTGCGATCACCTATGTGGTTGTTAGGGCGGGCTGAGTGGCAGGTACAGGCCTGTGAAAGCCCCCCCTCCCCCCCGGGGGTTGATGTAGCAGGTTGTTACAGAGGAGCGCTTCCTGACAGGCGGCCAGCAGTGGGCTGCCGCTCCATTATAGCATGCCCCTGATCTCCAAGGGTCGGCTGCAGCGTTGCCCTCTGTGTGTGCTGATCTGATTATTCTCCTAGGAGACTCCACGCTCAGACATATGCATGGCCATAAATTAGGTGTGAGCTGAGGGCGGAGGCCCAGAGCAGCGTGTGGGAAAATACACCACAGTAAACAAAATGGAGGACGTGGAGCACACTGCAGTCTCCTTTATACTCAGCTTCTTTGTAAACCTTAATCATTAGCTTGCTTTTTTTTTTTTTTAAAGCAGCCTTTTAGAAAAACATAGGTGTGCCCCTGACGCAAAAATTAGCTCAGACATGACACACTAAGAAGGCTATCCCAGGTAAACACACCGGGAATTATTTAAACCAATGCATGCAGCCTTAAATTAAACTTTTTTTCTTTTCTTTTTTTTTGCTCAGAGGAAAACAGCATGTCGGCCTGACAAGCAGGAGGTTAGGTAAACATGTTGGGAAGTATCCCACAGCCAGCGCTCGGTGTCAGGTTACGCCATGGCTGTGGGGCTCTGATCTCAGACAGAATGGCTCTCTTGTTTGAGAGTAATTTTCGAAGAAGCTAATGGACTGAATAATGCATTGGCCTCATCAAATAGACGCTGACTGGAAAGCCATTTCTGCTCCGGCTGCCACTTGTGGGCTCGGCGGATTACATTTCAGCCAGACAGACTGACCTGGCTGGAAATAAGTGTTGAGCAACCGCGTTACTCTAAGTAAACAAACATCACAGGGATCTGAGGGCTTAAGCTGATCAATAACTCTAACCCTCTCTTTTCTGCCCACACTGCAAACAGCGAAGCATTGATTTATTGGCTATTCACTCTGAGCTGCTCAAAGAAATCCTTTTGTTATCTGATCTTATAACGTATCTTCTTTTCCTGTAAAAACACTTTTTATATAGGCTTTATAGCGTTCAAACCCTGACCGTGATGTAATCAGCGCAGCGATAATTACATTGAGGTTACGCCGGTCTCATGAGCATAGAGCGCAAAAACACTCGCCTGTTGTTACACGTAATAAATATCATCAGATCTTGTAACTGCGCTGACGTCACTAACCACAATTAAATCCCTGCTTTCGTTTCAGTATTACGAGATGTCCTACGGGCTGAACATAGAGATGCACAAGCAGGTACGTATCACAGTGCTGCTCATATTTTTCAGCTCATTGGTTTTCCACGGTGTCAGGGGATGTCAGATCCAGGCGGAGCCACTTACAGGCTGTGAGCTGAACTGAGCATCAGCAATGGTCTGAAAACGGGCAGATCCACTGCACACAAACAACAACACAACCCCAAACTTGTGCCACAGCTTGTACAAGTGCTATGAGCCGTTATTGGAAATTTGCATATGGTGTGCATCCGGGATTTGACTCAGCTTTCTGATAAGATTAAAGGTAGACTTTGGCAGGCTTAGCCTTTTGACTTAATGATTAAAAAGAGAGGCCCTCTGATAGGTCAGTATTTCTTTTTTTCAGGATGAAGTAATTACACCAGCAGAGCAAAAGTCCTTTAGTCGCTTCATTGTGGTCTTATCTTTATCAGAAGATCCTATCTTGTATGTCTCTGCAGATAAATCGCACTGAAGTGATAGAGATTGTGTGAATGAGTGACATTTCATTGTCTATGTTCCCGCGCCCCCCCTGCGATTGCCTGGCTTGGTTATAATGACAGCGTTGGCGGCACGGTGGGTTGGCGTGTTAGGGCGATCCATCAGTGTCTGCGCTGTGTGTCACACTTCCACATGTCTGTCAGGGCTCAGGCCCTTCTGATAGCTTCTGTCAGGCACTTATCGCCAACCAGAGGAGAGAGGTGGGGGGGATGGGATCAGGAGACAAGTTGGAGAATAGAGCTGGAGGCGGGGCAACAGCCCAGCTCTGTGTAAACAGGTTAATCGACTGATCCATTTTAGCGCCTGACTTTTATCAGGAACCTCAACAGAGCTGATGGAAGCGCTTGAATAATTCATCAGTGGGGCCCTAACCTGCTGAACGGCGTGTTTGTGAGCAAACAGTGTGGGCCCCGTCCATGCAGCTCCCCCAGCTTACAGCTCAGGCAGGGGAGGAGGAGAAGATGGGGAGCAGTTAACAGGCAGGGTTGGGATGGATTATTGGATGCACACAGGCATATTATTTTCCTGCCAGGAGATTTATTCCATGGTGAGGAAATTCATTCCTCTAACTGTGCCTTTTTCATTACTGTGCAGGGACATAATTCACATTTCAGAATGCGTAAACGGGCAAAGCTAAGACTGACGCTGGTGGTGTTATCTGATCCCTCTCTATCAGCCACGTCAGTTTGTCGATGCAAACTGCTAATTTCTGCTGCATGATGTCAGCTGGTAATTATCTTCATATGGTGCTTGTTTTCCAAGAGCTGCATGGGGTTTGGGGCTTGTATGGTGCTCAGATTCAATCAGATTAGGTCGTTACCTACGGCCGTAACGCAGCCATGTCTGCAGGAATCATTTGCTAAGTAGCAAAGTATCTGCCGTGGCGAGCGCCAAAGCAAACTTGGTCAGCCAACAGGCTGTCTGCAGTCTTCATACAAAAGAGGCGTGCAGTGAAAAGTGGTTGGAGGAACTGTGGCTCTCCAAGCCATCAGTACTTCCATATCCCCAATCTGTCATGTGGGACTGGACTGCAGTGTAATAATTTCAGGGTGTGAACTGTTGGGTGTCAGTTTCACTTACATAAGCAGAAAAGTTGCTTGAGTGTACTTTAAGATGTGGCGTAACAACGACCGTTATGTTCTTATGTTGTTTTTGTTAGAATAAGTGTATTGTTTTTTTTAGATTGTGTCATGCTTTGTTTAGGAAAAAAAACACAGCTCGACTGCTGCAGCTGACAAGACTAATCACAGTAATGACTCACGTATTCATTTATGCAGCTTTTCAGCATTTTTCAAATCAATACCAATAACTTTAAATGCCAATTAGAAACTAATTCTGGACTCACTACACTTCTTTATCAAAAATTTAGTTTGTATCAAAGTTTAGTTTCAAAGGTTTAGTGGAAGCATCGTTTTTTGGCTTAAACAAACTCTGATGTTTTTCTTCTTACTCTGAAAACCTGACATGAGGCAACGCTGTCAAAATTGCAGAGCCTCTAAATGTGACTAGTCAAGTATTGTTTATAGATGGATCATGTGACCAGAGCCACCACTTGTTTTCGCTCTACATTTAATACTCATCAGTGTCTCGAGTCCATTTTCCCATTGCTGATAGCAACAGGCGAATACCTCTCTGCACACCATTGACAAGCCAGCCCGAGAGTGCTCTTAAAGTGGTGCTACACAGGTCCGAGTACCTGTAATTGTGTAGCGGCAGTGCAAAGCCAGCCTCTCAAGGGCCAAGCTGTCATCTGCTTAAAGTGACAACAGCCCAATTTTTATCTGCCGGCAGGGGGAAAAAAAAGAAATCCTCCCAGCTCTGCACCGTATCTATTTTGACAGCAGTGGCGAGTTGAGTTGTTGCCTTTTCCGTGTATTTGCATGTAGTGCTGTGAGAGTGTAGAGACAGCCAGTTGTTTAGGGCAGAGTGGATCAGCCACCTCCTGACCTTTCCCAGCCAGCTGTCACCATGACACTAAGCTACAGAGGAATGGGCCGTGCGCTCAAGGCCTTTCTGCAAATCCTGTCAAATGTCCGACTGCTATTTACATGGCTTATCTGAACAAACATGGATTATACGGGTCCTGTCGCTTTTCGACCATTTCTGTGGGGCTCCTTCAGCTCTTTCTAGAACACTTACTGCGTTGCATTAATACCAGCGCTCGTAAAACATTTATCTTTATTACCTGTAGGTCACATTTATTGTGTGCCAAAGGGGACTGCGGTTCAGTCTCTTTCTTTTTTTTCTTCTTTTTTTGTCTGCGGGCAATAATAAAGTTATAGTCAGTGTTATCTTTTGGACTATTGTACTTCCTGTGACACATGCTGCCATATATTTGTTTGGCATTATTGCATCTGATCCGCGGCTTCATCTGATATTGCATCTTCAGCTTGTTATTGGTTGTCCTGCTGGCTTGACTGGCTAAGTGGCTATCCATGTTGCAGCTTGGGTCAGCAGGTCTCGTTCTGTTGGACATTACTCTCCAATCTCTCTGGCTCTGCTTAGAGGTAATATGTCTGGCTGCCAAAACTGCCTGGCATTTCTGCCATGTGTAATAAATAAGCTAGCGGTCTGCAAAGTACATTGTGTGTGCTGCTGCTCCAAATGAAAAATCAGAGAAAATCCCTGTGATGTGTTTGTGTTCTGCAGTGGCCCTGGGTTGAACTGCGGCTCATAAATTCCAAAGATGATGTAGCTTTGGCACTGTTATTTTTCTGCTCCCAGTGCAGAGCTTGAACCTGAAAGTCTCATCTCCTTTCCCTGGAAGGAGAAAGAGAGGCAGAGCAGGCCGGCTGTGCAGTGTTTTTACAGGAGACTGGAGGGGGTGGGGGGCGTGGAGCATAGCCCCCCCCCCCCCCCCCCCCCATCTTTCCCCGCACACCTCCTCCTACTGCTCTTTTTATCCACCATTCATTTGGTACGTTCATGTGATCGACAGGCTGAAAATTCAATTTAATGACCTGCCTCCAAGCACGTAATATGATTTTAAAGCCTGTTACGGTCAAGCAGAGGTGCCATTTGCATAATGATCCCAGCAAGATAGGGCTGCAGCCGTTGCCATGGCAGTTGGTAGACAAGCAGAAGAATGGAGGCAGGGCGTCGTGGATGTTGGGAGGCTATGAGGGTGGTGGGCTGGGTGCTTGATTGCAGTGAGAAACGGCTTGGGCTTTATTCCTGAAAAGCTGTAGCTTTAGCAAACGCCGCTTACGACACAGGCTGCTTGCTTAATGGTATTGATTGAAGGTGTCTCCCCTACAATGTTATTACTGTTTGTCTTTGCATGCTCTGCAGTCCTAATTGTTAATGTAAATTCCCCACACCGTTACATGTAAGTAAACAATGCGCTGTAGTTAGTAGGCCTTCCTTCCTGGGGGTGTGGTTGTGTGGTTTAACTCTGAGGTTAACTGCAGGACAGCACATTCGCAGATGAGGGGAAGAAGGGCAGAGTGAGAGAGGATCCTCTCAACACAGCAGCACTCTGCCTGCTCATATCCGTTTAGCATGGAGTGCACTCTTAGCACAGCTGTGCTCCATCCCCCTGGGCTCTCCTAATGTTTTAAATATTTCAAATGTCAATATCACGCTGTTTAGAGGATGTTGAGTCAAGCAGTTCTGATTGCCGCAGTAATTGACTTAATCGGCGTAAACATTAAAGGCGGGGTTATATGAAGTCACTGTCTCTTTCATACTTTACCGTCTCATTTTGCTCCCCTTTCTTTGTTTTCCAGACGGAGATTGCCAAACGGCTCAACGCAATTTTAGCTCAAATTATGCCTTTCCTGTCACAAGAGGTGAGTTTTGAGCCCAGTTTCCAAATGGTGTCACAGTTTACTACTAAAGCAACGCCACCTATTGTTGCCTGTACCCTTAAGATAATACTCCTTGCATTTGGGAATAATTGTGGTTAAGAGCATTTTATCTCACCTTTATAATTCTAGTGTTGCTTTGGAAAAAAAACTGTGAAATTCATAGATGAGCAAGTGTGGATGTGTGATAAATAATCTTTTGCAAATGTCTGTCCACAGCACCAACAGCAGGTTGCTCAGGCAGTAGAGAGGGCTAAGCAGGTGACTATGACTGAGCTGAATGCCATCATCGGGGTACGTGGACTTCCCAATCTGCCTCTCACCGTGTGTATACCCCCTTTTATTCCTTTATTTGACCTTGGGTAGGGGAAAACCTTCACATCAAATTCATATACCGAGTAGTCTGAACTGTTGAGTGAACACATTGTAATACACCACTTGCTACACTTATAGTGCAGATTTGCCTCTTTTGAAATCAAATGTGTCATCACTATTTTTTTTTTTTTTACATTTCATGACTTATTTTTCACTATTAAATTCAAACTAAACTATTAATATTGGCAACTACACCCCAAAAACAAACCAAAAAAAGACTCATGCATTGCTTTAGCTTTGGCCTCGGTGGCATCTTCAGTGCCTTGTTGTGTGTTGATAAATGCGAGCCTGAGAGCTCTCGAGATCCCCCTTCGCAGCTCGTATTGCTTTAATTGGCTAAGGTTTTAATGAGGAGCCTCATCTCTCACAGTTGACCTGGATTGCTGTGGGAATTAAAAGGCTGAGGGTGAGCTAAACACAGCCAGCACGGCAAGCTAACTGAGACAGCACAGACAGTCGTCAGCCATCACGGCTCCGCTGCACAGTTCTTTTCACGCCACGGCAGCGAGCGGTAATCCGCTGCATTCATCGTGGCTTCCAAACGCCATCTGCTCCTCATTGATCAGCTGTGCTGACCCTGGCGTGCTATAATGAAAGTGATTGGTTTCACCTACGATAGAAAGCTCAAACTGTCTGTGATCTTGTGACTACTGTAGACTCTCCGGCATGCACAGAAGACTAGCCTAAAGGCTCACTTGATGACTGGACGCACATATTGGAATTCAATTAATAACCCCCTTGGTGACCTTTTGTTCCTGGATAATTGCTCCCTAGAATTTGCCTGAGTGGGTGTCTTGAGGTGATGGGAAAACTGTTTGTTACTTCTCTGTTGGACTGAAACGGAGGCTTTATTACACTTTTTGGAAGAGCAGCTGCTGCAGCAGTAGAAGTAGAAGCAGTAGTTCCTAAGAATAGGAGATTTCACTAGTGGGGTTTTTTGTGGTCTATATGATTTTCACATTTGGAGCATCACAGTACTAGGATGTTGTACATTTGAATTTGTATTTTTCATCATCTGACTGTGCCTTGTTGGGCTTTCAAAGCATTAAGAAAACATTTTATGTGCTATCTGACAAGCTCAGAGTTTTAGTTTGTGGTCTTTTGTGGGAACCAGGACAGTTTTTATGAAACAGTAAGGCTCCCACCCGGGTCACTCAGGTCGCTCACGTAGGAGGAGGAGGAAATGTAGCCACTGTATGTTTTACGAATACCTTGCCATTAGTTATTCATTAAGAAGAAGCTCTGTAGGCATGCCAAAATCCTCATGTATTTTGTAAAGCAAGGTGAAAGAGCGTGCCAGGTAGACAGGCAGCATCCAGGAGCCAGCTGCATGTCTTATTGATGGAGCTGAGGGCCATTAATAGAATGAAACTGGGGCAGCTGCATGTGTTGAGATGAACCTGACAAGCAGCGTTTTCTGGTAGATTAGAAAATACCCAAAATATCTGTGTCATAAACAAGGCATTTTAAACGAACCCACATTTCTCTTTAGCTACACTCAGTTAGAGGAAAAAGGAGCAAAGAGTAGGTCTTTATCTTAGAATATTAAATTAGAGAAAATAGGCCAGACTCCTTTCTTTATTTATTATTGTCTTCATTTATGGCCCCTGTAATGAGGGCTGTTGCTGATCAGCCATGCTTATTACCCATCAGTGCCTCATTAAACACAATGAGCAAGGATGGCTCTCCCCTGCCAATGAACTGGCTCCTTAATTTCCCTCATGGACACAATATTATAACACACTCGCTCTCTTAGGCTCCCGGACAGACACGGAGAGAGAGAGAGAGCTCCCTGTGTCTGTCTTGGGTACGTTTTGTAATTGGATTGACATCTGCCCCATGTAACAAAGCACAAGGTTGCAAGTTAAAAAGTTAGCTGTTAGTCATGCTCGTCCTCTCTACTTCTACAACAGAAAAACAAAAGAACAATGTGGATTATATTTCTAAGGACATATTTAAGCACTAAGTGTATTTTGTATTCCTGCTACAGAATTTAGGAGTTCCTGCTGAGTTAATGTATTTTTAATTATGTGTTAGGCCTGCCCACCACCGTCTTCTATGCGTCGCACTACCTCCCTGGTCATTACAAAGATTCTAATATTCCTGAAATGGCCATAAATGGCCACTGATTGAAATCCGTCTTGTAAAAAGAGAGAGGAGTGTGCTGTAACAGCATCTGAATTATTCAGCTGGCTCGTATACGGGTAATAAATTGCTGATGTTTTTATTGGTGTCTCAGCTAAGTATTATTTAACCTTGCTTTAAACTGCTTACTTCCATGCTGAGTGCCTTTTAACTCCCATCTATTTCCCCGTGCCTTTCAAATATTGATGCTGAGTATTGGAGGGTTGACTGAGTGCCAGCATGGGACCCCTGGTCCTGGCTCCCGCAGCAGCCTTCCAGACACACACTCAGAAACACACTCAAAGACTCAGAGTGAGAGGGAAGGCGTGCCAGCTTCTAGCACTCTGTGTTCCCGCAGTCTCTTAAAGTTTGGGTGCGCAAATGATTTATGCTCCGTCAATCCAGAAATGTGAATATGAGATCAGTAAACAGACACTGGATGTGTTTGAAAAGCGGGTATTGTTTAGCCCACAGACAGATTTCCACAGAGTATTCTGATCGCTTAAATCACAGAAGCACAGGAGTTGTGTTGTTGCAGTAGAATATGTGCCAGTTTACCTTTAAGCATAATGATTTTCTCTTTTAAGATGTGGCTGAAGCAGATTTTTTTTCTTTTTGGATAAAGTAGAATGAAAAATATTTCAGTTGTTTTCAATAATACACTGCGATTAGTGGGTTATTTCGATAACTTGAGCATCTCTGCCTCGTGTGTTACACATGCTGAGAGCGGTCAGTCAGTTATAGGTTTTACTCGCCTCAGCACAGATCTAGGGCTTATGCCACCCTGGCCTGGTATGGAAATAGCACTGAGGGGGATTGCTGTGTGTTCCTGACAGTAATAGACGTGTGAATGTGCTAATATCATCTGGGGTTTAGCCTCGTGCTTAGTTGGTGGTTTCTCCTCGCCCTTTCCCTCCAACCCATTTGTTGTCTGTCTGTCTATCTCCCTGTCACCTTACAGCAGCAGCAGCTCCAGGCACAGCACCTCTCCCATGCTGCCCATGGGCCTCCAGTCCAGTTGCCGCCTCACCCCTCGGGCCTGCAGCCCCCTGGCATCCCCCCTGTGACGGGCTCCGGATCAGGGCTGCTGGCGCTAGGAGCTCTGGGGAGCCAAGCCCACCTCCCAGTAAAGGATGAAAAGAACCACCATGATCTCGAACACCGAGGTGAGAAGAAGAGCTCGGCCCCATAGCTTTGTTAGCTAGTTATTATTTGCGAGAATCAAAAGGCATATTAGTTTTAGCAGTTCTGAAATGATGTTAAACTGAAATAAACCAATTTAGTGCTGAGTGCTTCTCACTCTCACAATCATAGGGCCCTTAGGTGAGGAGCACATCCTGCCTGTTCACATTCTGTCTGGGTAATGAGCTGGTACATTCCCAGCCCATGACTGCATAAGCTATTCAGCAGCTCCAATACACGCCGATAAGAGGGGCCTTGTGCCCTGCAGTTGATTGTCACACATTCGGCTAGAAGCATCTGTTATGATGTGCTAAGTGACTTGTTTTTCTCTTTGCTCCGCTTGGTTTCATCTTTACCTCGGCCGCCACCGTGATGTCTGCGACACAGAGAGCACGGTAAGTTTCCCGAGCCGCACTCGTTTTGCTTTTTTGTAATTCATCACAGTTTCATCTGCGCTGCAAGTGTCAAGTAGAGCTCTTCCATCAGTGCATGCATATACTGATTTCATGCGGTGTAATCTGAGTTCAATAAAATGATTAATGGAAAATGAGGTCTGGAATATAAGTCGTGTGTGTTTAATCCAGAAGGGGAAATGACTGGTATCATGTGAGAGAGATTAGAAGCCTTGTAATTTCATCACAATTAAAGAAGGGCTTGGACTTCCCCTTCTTAAAGGATTTATTTGATCCCTTCTACTGTCTCCCTTGTTTACCAGCTCTCTCTCTCTTTCTTCTTCTTGGCATGTGATGAATATTTATGAACACAAATGGAGTGTTGTTTTGTTTTTCTTTTCTTTTTCTTCTTCTTCTCCACCTCGTCTGGCTGGGCCTGCTAAAGCGTTATATTTGAAATGCTGCGATCTATGATGGCTTGTGATGGGCCTGTGAGATTGTGTTTCTGTAGGCCGGGCCAGCTGAATGGGTGCAGTCATGTCTGAAGAAATGGAAGTCCTGGGGCGATTAGCGGGCCTGTTTTGTTTCTGTGCTCTCGTCCCCGGTCATCTGATAGTAGAATGGTGACTTTGGTTAATGAGTCACGCTAAGCATCTCTTTAAAGGTCAGCCGTTATGCAGACAGTGGCTTTTTGCCCAGACCGCTAGTCCATCAGCCATTGTTCACTTCTCTGAGTCGCCGCTGACTTAGTCCATGTTTTCGCTTTGGTCCTCAGATGAGGGACAGAGAGAATCGGGAGAACTTGGCAGTTTACAGGCAAGTGGCAAACTCCTGTGAAAGCTGCTGGACACCTGCCTAAAGCCTCCCATTCTTTTGGCGTTTAGAGTGAGCTGTCCCAGCTTGTGTGGGCAGGCTCCATGAAGAAGCACCAGTCAGTCCCACGCTGCCGTGCCCACTGGCAGGATATAGATTCTCTTTCTTTATCTGAGCTCAAAGCCTCAGCTGACATGGTGCCCAAGCGCACTATGGCAATCAATGCCCAGCACCCAAAACATATAGGTTCTCTCCCCCCTCTCTCTCGCTTTACTTTCGTTTTTCTCTCCTCCCATCTCTATCTCTCTCTCTCTCTCACGCTCAGCCTGACTGACTCCGGAGAAAAGGCCCTCTGTTCAGCTACAACACACTGCTCATGTCCCTGTGAGGCTGTTTGTTGTCCAGTTATGAGGAGGAGGGAGCCCAGCTCGGAAAACAAGCCCTCCTCCATTCAGTTCAGATAACAGCCCATTCTGTTGTGTGGCCAGGGACAGGCTTGTGTGCGAGATTGGGCTTGGCTGGTGTCAGGGTACTGTTTGGAGCTGGCCTACAGCTGCATTTTAAGAGTCCGCTGTATCCATCATTGTGTGAATAAGGCATTTTTAGTGTTTGGATAGGCACAGTGTGTTCTCTGTGAATTTGTAATGGATGAGTGACTTGCTGCGCTCTCTTACAGAAGGAAGACAAAATGGTAATAAAGCGTGTTTGGTTTTTCCCCTTTTTGCAGAATAACTCAATATCCCCATCAGAAAGCTTACGCACAGCCAGTGAGAAGCATCGCAGCTCCTCAGACTACAGCTTGGATTCTAAGAAACGCAAAGTGGAGGAGAAGGACAGCATGAGTAGATATGTAAGTGCCTGAAGGAGTAGTTCAGCATGTTGGGGAAATATGCTTATGAAGGGTGACTTAAAAAAATTGCTTTAGGTTCACAATTTAATTTGAAAAAGTAATGAAGTTTAGACCAGAGAACAACATCCTGGACTCTGTGCTTTAATTTTTCCCCATCTGTGTGTGTTAGGTTAAATGATTACTAATTATTGTTACAGGACAGTGACGGAGAGAAAAGCGACGACTTGGTGGTCGATGTGTCCAATGAGGTGAGCTGCACAGCAATTGTTCGTAGCACATTGATGTGACGTTGCGGTTTTGTAAATATTACTGGTGTGTTTCTCCAGGATCCTGCCACTCCAAGGGCAAGCCCAGCCCACTCACCACCTGAAAATGGTATTGACAAGCCCCGCCCCCCAAAGAAAGACACACCCAACAGCCCCGCATCAGTGGCGTCATCTGGAAGCACCCCTTCCTCCAAGGCTAAGGAGCTCAGTCATGTAAGACATCAAAAGAGTTGCAGACAAACTGGGACAGAAAGGGTTTTAAATGACAATTGCCGAGAGACCAAAGGGACATGTGCAAATAGATCTAGGACGTTTTCTGCAGTGGATTAGCAATGGCTGTCTGTGCTTTAAGTGCATGACTAAACGTCAGGGATAATATTGTCCCGCATCAGGATCAGTCAGGTCTTCTCTGTTAATAGCTCAATGTATTTAACTATTCCAGGATTTTTCCCTCTGCCTCACTAAAAGATTAAAGCCAAAGCAGTAAGGGGATAAAAACGTCCCCATCTCCATTGTGACCATAATAGGTTTTAGAATAAATAGCAGTTTATGGCTCTGCAGGACTATGAGGGTTGTCAGAATTAGATTGGATTAAGTTCAGTTTGCTTTCAAATTGTCAGTCTGCACAGTGCCTGGTTTCCGGGATTGTGATTGTGCTTGCTCTCTCGTTCCCTTGACAGAATGACAAATCCTCCACGCCTGGTCTCAAATCCAACACCCCCACCCCCCGAAACGATGCCCCCACCCCTGGCACCAGCTCCACTCCTGGGCTCAGACCCATCCTGGGCAAGCCACCAGGCATGGAAGCTCTCGGTTGGTACCATTCTCTTCACTTTACAGAAACTGAGATGATCTTTTTTTTCCATTCTTTCGCAAAACTGTTAGGCCACAAACCGATCTCCATCTCCTGTCTTTGTCTACAGCAGCCCCAGCTTTGCGCACACCTCTATCCATTGCAGGGTCCTATCCTACCCCCTTTGCTATGATGGGCCATCATGAAATAAACGGAGGCCTGACTAGCCCTGGGGTGTATGCTGGTCTGCACATCTCCCCTCAGATGAGCGCTGCAGCAGCAGCAGCCTATGGACGCACTCCCATGGTAAAGGCTTTCCCTTTCCGCAAAAGTCATGTACAGGATGCAATGAGGGATTTTACTGTGATAACAGTTGAGTATGTTAGTCAAACATTCCCATATCATCTTTTAGGGGTTTGATCCTCACACCCACATGAGAGCCCCGGGCCTCCCAGCCAGCCTCACATCTATTTCTGGCGGCAAACCGTAAGTGTCTCCCCAGATATGTTGCAGATCCATTTTTTTTGTAACGCAGCTGATATCAAATACTGACAGGCACGTGTCTTTTCCTTCAGAGCGTACTCCTTCCATGTCAGCGCAGATGGTCAAATGCAGCCTGTGCCCTTCCCACCCGACGCCCTCATTGGTCCCGGTATTCCACGCCACGCCCGTCAGATCAACACACTGAGCCATGGCGAGGTGGTCTGTGCTGTCACCATTAGCAACCCCACACGTCATGTTTACACTGGTGGCAAAGGCTGTGTCAAAATCTGGGACATGAGCCAACCAGGCAGCAAGAGCCCCGTGTCCCAGCTGGACTGTTTGGTGAGGACCTCATCAGTTTTTCTTAATGTTTACACACATGTTATTTCATTAACACTAGAAAAAAATTAACAAGCCAAACACTTATTCACATAGTTCAGATTAGGTTTGAGGTTCAACCTTTGGTTTATTTGTTATGACAGGACGTTTTTTATCCTCCGCCCTTGATTTGTTTGTTTTTAAAGCTCTCCCTAGCTCCACTGCCTTGAACATGTATTGATTTGCTTTGTCCTCGGTGCAACAGAACAGGGATAACTACATCCGCTCCTGTAAGCTACTGCCTGATGGTCGCACATTGATTGTCGGAGGCGAGGCCAGCACACTGACCATCTGGGATCTGGCCTCCCAGACACCGCGGATCAAAGCTGAGCTCACCTCCTCAGCCCCGGCGTGCTACGCCTTGGCCATCAGCCCTGATGCCAAAGTCTGCTTCTCGTGCTGCAGTGATGGAAACATTGCCGTTTGGGACCTGCATAACCAGACTCTCGTTAGGTCGGAAACAAAACTTTATTTCCAGTATGCGGGCTTGAGTCAATTTAAAAGATAATGTCAATAACTGTCTGCATGTCTTCCGATTTTGATTTTAGGCAGTTTCAAGGTCATACGGATGGTGCTAGCTGTATTGACATATCCCATGATGGCACTAAGCTGTGGACGGGTGGTCTCGATAACACTGTTCGCTCATGGGATTTGAGAGAGGGTCGACAGCTGCAGCAGCACGACTTCACTTCACAGGTACAACGCTGCATAATGCAAAGGGCCAGACCTGGAGTCTGTTTTCCTTTCGGCCGAAGAACTGTCTGTAATTATTGTCCTGTTTGATCTCCAGATCTTTTCTTTGGGCTACTGTCCGACTGGCGAGTGGCTTGCTGTGGGAATGGAGAGCAGCAACGTGGAAGTGCTCCACCATTCAAAGCCTGACAAGTATCAGCTCCACCTGCACGAAAGCTGTGTCCTTTCCCTCAAGTTTGCATACTGCGGTATGAAGAAACACACAAAAAGAGCATCAGATAAAGCTGACCGTATTTAACTGTGAAGAGCCCTTTGCCTGTCCTTATTAGTGCCTTTTTTTTTTTTAAATAGCGTAAATGCTTGTTGTCATCTCAAGGCTACTCTTCATTTGTGGGTACTTTTCCGACTACTTGTTAGTGAAAAGTGTCCTGATGGCACTTTTGTTGTCTTTGCAGGTAAATGGTTCGTAAGCACCGGGAAGGACAATCTGTTGAATGCCTGGAGGACTCCTTATGGCGCCAGCATATTCCAGGTATGCAGATCAATGGACTCTGTCTGTAGCCAGGCCAAATGTACACACAGATCTCTAAGAGGAAGGGCAAAACGACCGCTGTCTGACAGTACTATCCTATCAGTGAAAACTGAACCTGAATTATTGACCTGACAAAGACGCCTTTTTGAGGCCCGTCAGGCCAGAAGTTGATGTCAGTGCAATCTAATCTTGCCATGAAGTCAGCTAATTTTCACCTCTTAACTTACTCAGCAACATTTAAGGTTAACTGCCTCCAAGATTAAAGTGTTTTTTGTGTGTGTGTGTTTTGTTTGCTTTTCTTTAAACAGTCCAAGGAGTCCTCATCTGTCCTGAGCTGTGACATTTCTGCAGACGACAAGTACATCGTGACAGGCTCTGGTGACAAGAAGGCCACTGTGTATGAAGTGATCTATTAGAAGAGACTGCTTTGGATCGGAGCATGCTCATGCTCAGGAACAGTAGACCCTTCCTCCATCCTCCTTCCCTCACACAGACAGCATGGATGTTGCCTGCAGCTCCAAGGTGGATGGGCAGGAAGTTTGGCAGTGCCAGACGAAAATGGATGGTGGTGTTATTGTGGCACTGGATGCTGTGTCCTTCGGCTCTGCCCTTCCTCACTCATACAACTAACACTTGTACAGCGAGTGCAGTTTCCCAAGGCACCGAGAAGAAAATAATGTCTTGCTGTTTCTGTTTGTTGGATATTTCTTTTTTTATTCGTCCTTTTTAATGTGGAGATAAAGTTCCATGACACAAGTAGAAGCGGCGCTTCGCTCTGGAGCTTCTCCTTGGAGGTCCTGTGAAAAGTGTACATAATGGAGTAATAAAAGGCCTTTTATAGATTTATATTTTGGTGTCCAGTTACGCTTGTGATGGTTCTTTCTTGTTCTCTCCGTGATTTTCTGTCCCCTCCGGGGATGGAAATTAGATTAGGACTTTGTAAGAGGATATTCTATTTCAGTTTTTTCCCCCTCCTCGGCTTTTTTTTTTTTTTTTTTTTTTTCATGTTCCTTGTCCAAAATGACCTTTTCGGAAATCTAATTTGTATTTTTTTTTCTCCCTGACAAAGGCTTTTTTTTTTTCTTCGCTGTTTGCTGTATCACAGACATTTGTCCCATGGATTTTTGCAGTCGAGAATTCTGGAAAGGCTTTTTTTCTGTAGGGAGGAAAAAAATCATGGTTTCCAGTTATGTTTACCTTTTTGACCCTGATCAGCAGAATTTCAGCTTTGAAATGAAGACCTTTCACTGAACCCTGGCTCCTGTCTATAACATCAAAATGGATTTATATCAACTGTCGGATTGATGGGTTTTACAGAGAAGCAGCTGTGACCTGAGCTCACTCTGTTGACTCAACCACTGTATGAAAACTTTGCTCCACTCTGCAAAGTTTAGCCATCAGTCTATTAGAGATCGTTATTGCCGCTTGTGTTTGCGAGCCTGTGACTGATATGCAAGACTTGGTTACTCATAAAGGACGCAGGCAACGCCATTACCACGTTCGACATTTTGGGTGTATTCTTTGCTTTCTTCAGTATTTCATAATATTCACTACAATCTTCTCATAGACAGGAATGGTCTCATCATAAACACAAGTTAAGACTGTGTAGCATACATGTGGCATCATCCATAAGGACTGTACAGCTGACAGTTGTTGATAAATCAATAAACTGTTTTATATAAAATTTATCTTGACTGGATTTCTGTAGTGCTGTGGTCTCGCTGTGGTAGGTTTCCAAGGATTAGTTGGAGACTTTGGGGTAATATGGTTATTAGCTCTTTTTTGTAAAGCATTAAATTGAGTGTATGCCTGAAGATGAAGTTGCCAACAGAATCCACCTTAGCGTCATGACCAAACATGCAGAAATAGCTTAACTACCCGCAAATCTAAAGCTCTTTCTTTTTTTTCTTTTTTTTTTTTTTTTTAAATTTAATCTCAACAGGTGTATGTGCCCAAATGTTACTATTATTTGTTTGGTTAGGTTCAGTTTAAAAAGAAAAAAAGCCTCCAGAAAGTTACTGAATCCATCCAAGAAATGTTCCAGAACGCAGCCTGGCATAAAACCACGTGTCGTTTTTGCACTTTGGTTTTTGGATTAAACAAACAAGGCATAACGTGTTAATTGGTGAGCTTTAGAGGAACTGATAAACAGATTTTGTTATTGCCAGACTGTCTAAGGCTACCCGTTTCTCCCTTGCCTGTCGGTTCAAATTTACCAAACAACTCCTGGCAAGAGAGATGCCAAACCATTTGTTTAAGGAAAGAAGCTTAAAGTCACTGATTAATATTTGCTTTTACAGTGCAGCCAACAGTGGGTGTGGTAAAACACCTAAAGCACTTACTGCTGTTGAGGGCAATGCACCGACATGCTGAACGTCTCTCGGGCTTGCTTTTTCCTCTTCTAAAAACTAAAAGTGCAACCTCAAAGTCCCCCTTGTCCTGTGTGTTGCTAGTGAGGGATCTCCCTTGCTCTAGCTTGCATCTACATTACATACAATCTTATTCACGGGCTGCTCTTGACAGTAAATGGAAGCACATCAGCAAATTTTTGGTAAATGCATTCAGATAGGAGCTGACAACTGTCTCAGGAGAACCACAGACACGATAGAAAAAACATTCTGGGTGCTGTTAGAGAGGGTTGCTATGGACCTTTGCCATTGGTTTTAACTCAGAAGATTACAGAGCTTGCATTAATATTTGAGGGATGAACTTGATGCGACTTTCAAAGTCGCATCGTGCTGTACCAACTGTGTTCACTGTCACGGCTAGTGACTTTTTTTTAGAGTTTGGATTCATGCATGGTGGCAGCTATGAAATCACACGCCCATCACAGAGTGATACAATAAGGCAGAGGTTTATGAAGTGCCACTTCAGAAATATGACGTAAACACTGCTCTCGAGTTCCCTTGAGTGGTCTTTTGGTAGTTGAATACTTTTGGGCTGGACGGGTGAATGGCCCAATCCCTCCACTCCAGAGCAACGCTCTCCTAGGACTCTGTGCTTGAAGCTGTGAGCCCTTCATATGGCTGCCTCTTCAAACATGTTGTTGTTAGATTATAAAAGCGGGGCCGGATGCTTTTAGCATGGAGCCAGCCGCCATGCCCCGCTCTCACGGGCTCATTTGTTAAAGGCTATAGTCTTTCTTTTCCCACATTGCTGAAGTGTGTACTTCCTGTGCACATTTGTAGCTCGAGCTTCTTGCTCAAGTACAGTTTTCTTCCTCACTTAATCAAACAGTGGAATATCTGCAGATGAAAGGTTGTACCTCTGAGTGCCTATTGCTGGACATTGAAGGGGTCATTGTCTCGCCTTCCGCTGATCTACCTCTGAATGGAAGGCTTTCAAGCAGGTTCTCGTGCAAAAGCCCATGGTGCTCTGTTCTATTTAGAGAAGGGCAACAGTGCAGTGTAAGGAAATAGAGTGGCCTAAGTGTTTTACAGCAGCTCTGAGGATAAGAACGTGGTCCAGTTCTCTTCTTCTCTTTTGCATTGTCAGAGCCAAGACTCAAAGACAATACAGAAATTCAAGGGTGGTCTGTAATGCCAATGTGTGCACTGTGTGAATGTCTTTTTTTCTTTCTTTTTTTTTTTGGTTGTATTTTGTTTTGTTTTTTTTAGCTTTAACTCTCAGGCACTGATCACAGTCCACCAGATTTCTGGCTGGTTCTTTTGGCTGGCATTCTGTTTTCTACCCTCCCCCATCCATCACACAGAGAATCAGGATTTATTTATTTATTTTTCAACAGCGAGGGACTGGCACCGTGCTGAAATGCAGAATAATAATCCCCTAATCACCTGAGTATTGCCAGTCCTAGGTTTTATCTGCAATGGACGTGAAAGCCCCTAGTGCCTAGTGATTACAGCATTTGATCTGGGTAATAATGTCTTCACTGTTGCCCTGCCTAGGGCCCGAAGGCAGCACAGCTCTAATCCACAGTGCATTCTAGTGGAATCGCATTACACAAAGACCACCAGGGTTCTCCTCTAGAGGGGAGGGGTGTGGGGGGTTAAAGGAGGAGGTTGCCATGGAAACAAGCTTCTCTTTCTCTTTCTCTCTCTCACAGACACACACGCACACTAATACATCACACGCGCATACACACATACTCTCTCCTGGGACAGATAAGCAAAGGACAGGTTCTGTGTTTACTTTCCACAGACCCTCCAATCCCCGAGCAGGCTGAGCCCTGATAACACGAGGCCTGTACAGCCAGCGACCACTGACAGCAGATAAGCACTCCAGCAGAGCAGAGCAGTCATCACCCTCCAACCAGGATGAACAAACCTGGGAGACCCGGATTCATTTGGATTAGACTGGATTGCTGCTGCCACCGCCGCCGCTGCTGCTGCTTTTGCTGTCGCTGGTGTGTTCAGACTACTGATGTTCACAGGACTTTCTACATGAGAACTTGATGCCACACTTAATCCTGTGGCGTCCCAGAGTTTAGTCAGAGGACACGGCCACAGTAGTGGACTGGGAGCTATTTTAGACACTGAGGTCAAAGGAGTGTCTGCTCTGGGCAGGTTTACGTGGCTGCAGTTAGAGAACCGCGGAAAAAACAACATTTCTCCTAACACGTCCCAGAGACAAACACCGCACATTATTAGTATTCTGCTTCAACATTTGTCCATGTGTGCTGTTTTTGTAATGGAGAAGGTTGGAGATCTGTGAGGACATTCCTTTATATTGGTTCCAAGTATCCACTAAAATCCGGTAATTCAATACCAGGGGTAATTAGATTTGTATGATAGTAATGCCCCAAGAAAGAACCAACACGGTCTTTGATGTTGAGATCAAGACGGCTACAAGTACTTCTTTATTATGTGCATTATGCTAACATGCTAATTATTTTTCCACACACATTCTTTGATTAAAGCACAGCTGGAGGTGTATAAGCAACATGACTAATTACAGAGGAAATGGAGGTACTGAGCTAAAGTGATGGAAGCTGGATTTCCCTTTGGCCCCTTCTGCTCACTGTTTACTTCTAATGCATACTTTCTTTTGAGAAAGCCAGTTACCAGCTTTGACCAATATTATTTGAAATAATAGAGGGGGACAGTGAACAAATATAAGGTTTGTGAGCCTATATTTCCTAAGTAGTTAATATTGATTCAACTCTATATGCCAACTGTGTATAGTAGCTTCTGTTTGTTGTTCTCTGTGGGATAAGATATAGTTGCTTTCAGTGACAGTTAACCACAAAATACAGGGCATATTCATAAGGATAATATTATCGACTACTTAGTACAAAACATGCAACAAGTAGTCTTCTCTCTAAACTTTACAGCACCCTGTGGCTTTTCCCTAATACATATCCCACTTGATATTCACAACTTCAGATTCTGCAGTGAAGCCTTAGAAGGCAGGTGTATCTTGCATGCTCTGTAAATGCTGCTACACAGGCCTGAAGCTATACTTCACATTATTCATTACTAAGAAATAAAAAAAAGGGGGAGCTTTGTGTTATATCGGTCCACCTTCCAATCTGAATATATTTATTATTGGTTTTCAAAATGAACAGAAGCTCAAAATCTAATTTTCATGTATATGTACATACGTGTAAATAGCTATAAGGTAAATAGCTAAAAGTGAATTTAATTGTCACTTCACGTGGTTATTTGAGATACTCCTAAACTCCTTTAGATAACTAGGTGGTATAACTTTGATCAAATCAGCTAAAAGGTGGGGGTGAGCATTCACTGGGCACCTTTCTAGTATTTGAGTAAATCATCATGTTCAAGAAAAACAGTTTGAGGTGATCTTTGTGACATGCTGTGTTATCCAGACATCGGAAAACAGCTGCACTCTGGTCATAAATAGATAGACATGGTGAGCAATAATACTCAGGCAGACCTGTGATATTTAAAATATCATAAAATGATACTAAGGGGCACAAGAAAAGATCCCCCACACCATTATTAAGATTAGCATGAATGCATGCTTTCATATCGTTTACGCCAAATTCTGACCATACCATCTAAATATGACAGCAAAAACATAGATTCATCAGATTAGATAATGGTTTTAGAATCTTCTATTTTATAAGCCTGCGCAAACTAGCCTCAGTTTCTTGTTTTTAGCTGACAGGAATGGCCACCAGATGTGGTCTTCTGCTGCTGTAGCTCATCTGCTAGAATGTTTGACTTGTTGCGCCTTCAGAAACGCTCTTCCGCATATTGTGGTTCTAACAAATGGATATTTGAGTAACTGTTTCCACTCTATTGGCTTTTCTCTTCTGACCTCTGAAAACTGCTGCTCAATGGATATTTTTGCTTACCATTTTCGATAAACACTAGCGATGGTTATGTGGGGAAAATCCCAGCAGATCAGCAGTTTCTGAAATACTTTAAGCAACCACATGAAAGTCACTTAAATCAATCCTTTTCCCCGTTCATATGCTCAGTTTCAACTTTGGCAGATCATCTTGACTATGACTCCATGTCTACATGCACAGAGTTTGTGCAATATAAATAGCAGATATTTGCATTAACTGCAATATCTAATCATTTGTCCCAAAAAAGTGGCCAGTGATTGTTTATCACCCAAACACAGGTACTGGATTATATGAAATATTTCAGAATAACAAAATTATATTAAATTAATTATGTGGAGGAAAAACCGTTGTGATTCTGAACAGATACCTAGCTTGAGGTTTTGTTTGTAGCTTTCAACACGTAGCTCTGTCTCTTCTCCATATGTTAGCTGTATTCGCTCCTAAGCAGCTGGAGTAGTTTATAAGGTCGTGTTTAGGGGAAAACATTTACCCGCTAGCAAGATCATGTAGCAGGAGGAAGTGTAATGTGCGGTTTTGATTCCTTTCCATGGACGTGTCACCGCTGGTATCATGCGGGCTTCGAGATGCTGCACGGCTTCAAGCTAACACCAGATGCACCGCTTTGAAGGCAAAACCGTGCCTGCTGAGGTGATGATTTGGCGATGCAGTTATAGCTCTAGATATACTCAAGAGACGTAACAGTAACCGGGCAACAATCAAATCGAGTTAACTGGCTAAGGTAAGAAAGCTTTAGGACAAGCCACTCCCTGTATTTTTCATTAAAGAGATGGTTGGGTTTCCATATGCACCTACATATCCACCAAACACCAGTACTGGTAAACCTTTTTGTGTCATTTGAACTGAAGAATTTAAACAGCAATATGGGGGGCACGGGGGTCTTATTACTTAATCAATGTGCCCTCTCTGTACTCTATTGCTTCTATATGGTGAATGCTCCACTACACTATAGTCATTACTGGAAAGATGCAGACAGTAGGTGGCCTGCTAAAAGGTATTGGCTGTAATCGAGATAGCTGTTTTTGCTTGGCTTTGTTAAAAGTCACATTTAAAGAGGAAAATAGCCACAGCAGGTCTACGCTGGAGGGCACAAACCTATCCAAATACTTGTGAATCGAATTTAATGTGTTTGCTATTATATAGTGGCTTAGACACAAGAAATTATCATCAGAAATGATTAGCATTTCAAACAAAATCTAAAGTACTGTAGAAATCTAATTATTGTTCAGTCCTTTTGGGTTTTAACTAATTGCTCATTAAGTTGATAAAATGAGAAAAATATTCAGATTAATTAAGCATATGACAGGAAACAAAATATAAAATCCTTATATTTAAAAAGCTGAAAACAGAGAATGTTTTTCATTGTGACTTGAAAAAGAACTATAGTGACTGGTTTATTAGCAGAACAATTACCTCCAGATTATTATTCACTCTACAGTCTAATTAATGGTGATGTGGTGGTGACAGTTTATAAGTTATGAATAAAAAAAGTAGGCATGCATGGTTTTGTTCATAACTCATACATCTGTCTTTTTGCAGGCTTCCTGCAGGATCTCATCTTTACACAAACCGACCTAAAGTTTGACACCACAGTGACGAGATTCACATGATGAAATTGTTAGAGAAACTGAATTTTCTTGCCCCTGCTTCCGGTCTCTGGTGAGTTTTTTTTTCCTTTCTTGGTAAAACACTTTATTTTTATTCCTGTTTGGTTCATTGAAGCATCTGTCATTCCCAGTGCTCCCATTGTGCCTGACAAAAGCAGAGCCATGTTAGATTGAAAAGACAGAGGGGCAATCTTTCAAATGGATCTCTTTTTGAAAATATATTATGACATAATCATGTTTTCTCCCTAAAAGCCCGGGGGAGGCCCGTCTGTCAGATTGCAGTCCTCTCTTGGCTGCCTGGCCTGAACAGAAACAGCAGTTGTGTGTTAATAGAACCCAGAGGCACTCTGAAACCTTACCCATTCTGCTTTACGCTCTCAGCCAGGAGATTAAAGTCAGGGAAACATTACAGGAGGCTGGATAATTGCCCCTGTGTCTCCAGCAGACAAAAGGCAACGCTCCGGCAATTCCCTCGGTAAATTGTCAAGCGAGACTCAAGGATCCTTCAAGGCTGCAGCAAATTGTACAGTGCTGTCTAACAAACTACCAATCTCTGGATATTATGAGGCTTCTATATATCCTTGGCCGTAATGACAGCTTGCACTGCTATAATGGAGTGCAGGCACAAGATAGCTTTTGTGAGTACACTTCCAATAGAAAAATTACTACCTTGGTTCCCAGTCTGTGCTTTTCATTTTTTCCCTTTGTTCCCATTTGAATTTTGATTTATTCTTCTATCATTTTTTTTATTTTTTTTATTTTCTGCTTTCATTCAGGGCTGAGTGCTGGCTGCAGCCACCAACAGATGATTGCAACCTTTACTCCTGAGGACCACTTGATCCGCAGACAGGGGAAAAAAAAAAAATCCGCAAGCAGTTAATGAGTTGCCATCCTTTCCTAGTGTTAAGGGTGTCTACAAATTAGACCCTTTTGTCAGGGCTCTCCTTTGCTCTCTCTCTCTCTTGCTCCCCCCTTGCCTCTTCTTGCCGCCACTTTCTCTCCTCATCCTTGCGCCCTCCCCTCCATCACGCCCTTCCTCCTGCTCTTCAATTTTCTCCCTCTACCTGCCTGCTTCACGCTCCAGTAGCTCAGTGGCGGGAGCAGCGCTGTCTGGCTTTGGCTCTGAGCAGCATTTATTGTCAGCGCGGTTCATGTTTAGAATTAGCCATTTAATGAGAACAAAAGAAATTAATTGGTGGTTTAAGCCTAATGAGACGTCTGTGAAATTAACAGGCCTCATCAATTGAAACAAATAAAATCCTCCAGCTTGTTGTTGGGGAGCATTATTCTGACAAAGCTTTTGACACAATGATGAATAGCGGGTCAGGAGAGACCATCTGTGCTTTTTTAAACCCCTGCAGGAGGGGGGGGATGGAATGTGGGCTGGCTCTAAGAGATGGTGATAAAGGAGGGAGCGAGGCAAAAAAAAAAAAGGGGGGGGGGGGGGGGAGAAAAGAGGAGAGGAAAAAAAGCTGAGAAAAAAACAAATTCACCAGCTTTATTCATCGCCCTTTAGCATGATACCGCTGTCTAACCATGGTTACAAAGGAAATAAAAAACATGGGCATTAGCATGTGAAAGGCACCGGGTCTCTGACTATGCGTCCAGAAAGCCAAAGAGCTCTGATTTCGAGGGATATTTAACCTCCATTCAGTCAGCAACAAAGGCCTGGCTGTCGCGCTGAGAGCAGTGGTTCAGCCTGATTGGGGCTCAGGGGGGAAGGAAGGGGGGCAGAGGAGGGGACAGACAGGATCACAGACCTCATTTGTTCCCCCTCTTTACTTTAGCCTGTCTCTATTCCCACTGAAGAGCAGCATTTCCTCTCTACGCCCCCCTCCTCCTCCTCCTCCTCCTGCTCTCAAAGTTGTAAATGTATGACCTGAGGAATAAATTGGATGGGAAGGAGCCGAGGAGGCAGCACAGAGAGCAGTAATACATCTCTATCATGTTCGGTGACCTTTATTTACTGCGCGTTGAGCATCATCGTCGGCCGTGTTATGCGTCTGCCTGGCTTCCTTCTTCTTTTAATGGCCCGGTGTGGAAGTTGCGGACGTGATGGAAGTGGTTATCTGCATGTCTTCAGCCCCAGCCCACATCTCTGCCCGACCCTCTCTCCCCCGGCCACCCAGTAGGGCCTGGCCCAGCCCTGCCTGCTTGTGTATCATGGAGAAACTGTTTGCTTTCCTGTGCTGATCAAATAAACAGGCCATGTCCTTTTGGGTGGGGGGTGTTGGGGGTGGAGGTTGGAGGAGCGGTGTTGTTTAGCTCTCTGGGTGAAGATAAGGAATTGTTTGATGGGGTAGAGAGAAACGAGAGCGATTTAGGTCAGCTAATCTGATTTACACAGAGATGGTCTGGCCATTGCAGGGAGCAGTAATTACATAGAGGGATTAGAAACCCCTGCCACCCCACCCCACCCCTTTTCAGAGCTCCCAACCTAAAGAGAGGAGAGAGGGGTGGAGGCTTAAAGGCCTGAGAACTGCTCGAGTATGGTGCTGCAACAACAACAGCTTGAGCAGTTCTCTGTGCAGATTAAAAATGGCTGAGACTGTGTTCAAAACAAAGGGGGCATTTGGCCAAACTAGTATTACTTGGCTTGTTTACATGCATTTACATCTGCTGCTTTTGAGCCCACAATTATCACAATTTGCTTTCCGTGGCCAAACATCACAGCTGCTTCAGCCGGGGAATCCGGCTATCAGCTCAATCATTCCCCAAAACCTGAAAGGAACCTGTTAACAAAGTGCGCACAACATTACATCACATGTTTCGTCACATGCTCGTGGGCCCGATCGCCCTCAATTACTGCTGCCGCCTGTTTTGCATTTCATTTCCTCGTGTGTTTGTGCGATGCGTAATTTGAGGATTGATCACTTTCAGCCCTGACATTGGTTTCGTGTTTAGCTGTTTTTTCCGTCCACGCCGAGCAGATATTCAGAGCCTCTCTCGATGCCATTTGTCTGTGTATTTAAAATGCACAGCTGAATAATTGCGCTGCCAGAGCCATCACTTCATCCACAGGAATGACTTGCACGCTTGGCTGCTGCTTCTAAAGTGTGCTTGGCTAATCCACTCATTGCTTTGTGCATTCAGTGCTGTGAACCATAGGGCACCCGCTTGGATGCCCGTGCATAAATTACTGCCATGGAACATAAAGTGCTGGGAGGATTTTCCTTAACGATCGCCAACGCTTTAAATGCTTCTGCTTCAACAGTCGATACTGCTCAGCCCATTCAATTATTCAGCGGTCCGTCCCTCATTAACAAAATCCTGACCTTGACATGTCTGCCCTATTTCTCTCCCCTGACAGAAACAGCTCTCCAAACGACTCTGTTTGCTCTGATATTGGCTGGGAAATCCATGCATATTGATAAGTTGTTTGCAGTGTAATTGAAAATGTCAGTTATGAGGCCCATGCATACAAAGGTCAGCACCAAGAATAGAAGCTGACAGGCTGCTATTTGGAGAGAATATATAGTAAAGGAATGGCTGGGGGAGAACTAGGATCACAATAGAATATGTTCTGTGTTATAAATTGTTGAAATATGCATCTGACTCCTTGTGGGCTCACAATACGCCAAAAAGACTTGTGGAAAAAAATGTAAAGTTGTTTTAAGCCGGGTAATTACACAACGTAATTCTTCATTTCTTTTGTATTATAGTGTTTCGAGTTGGTTTTTGGTCACTTGATTGGAATTCTAATTTGTTTCCAAAGGTCAAATTGTTCATCATTCATATCTCATGTTCTGTTTAAACAAGATTTATGAATATCAAATTGGTAAGCCATAATCTCTTTAGTAGTGGCAGGTGTCCTGCGGGTGCTGCCTCATCTCAGGGAGGTGTTGTACCTTGTGCATCAGTGATGTGATGTGTCAATCAAAAGCTTTCGTGCTCTGCATCCCAGAGCACCACGGGCTCCATGGTTCGACTGTCCTAATCTGCACCATAGGAGTGGGATCTGGGGTTAAAGTGCTGGCCACAGTTTCTACATAAACAAAGATTTGAACCTCAATCCCCGGGAGGCTCGGCTGGCTGACAGGCCCCCACCCCCGCCAGACGCTGTCCTCCCCACAGGCAGAGCGGCGACTGCCTGCTGGTTCTTTAATCGATTGCTAATGGGTTCAATTCCATCGTCGAGGAGCTGCTTGGAACCTGGCCCTGAGACTGAATGAAGTGGAAATACCATTTGCGGCTTTATGAGCCGTTATACTGCAGTGAGAGACCTCTATTCGGCATGCTTCATAGCACTGCAGAGAGTTTTGCACCACCGCTTGATGGTTTTTCTTATGCCTGCTCCTACTGCTTTCGTCTCAGTGCTTCCCATTTACAGCGTGCCCTAAAGCATTTACATCCACTCAATCTACAACAAAATAGCTTTGCTTTGCTGCTTTTTCACAAGGCTTGATGTCTAGGGTAATTACCATAGTATATTTCTCATATGCACACAGGGGCCCAACACATTCACTCCACCTTTAAGCAATGATATTCATCAGTTTTTATCAGTAGCACCACGGCCCCGTGTAACTCGCAGGGTCTTGGCATCGCCGTGCCTTATCGTCCACAGCGGTGCATGTGCGGTTCAGGAAGTATCGGCAGAGGATAACTCATGAAACTGCAGTTGTTTTATATCGCAGTAGCATGTTTTCACCTTCTGTGGATGTTGCAGGGCGAGTGCTTTTGCCTAACGCTCCCTGATTTACAGATCTGCTCAAGTTTCTGCAGTGCTCTTATGAGCGTGCTCTGGCTGTAATGCAAACCTAAGCAGCCAACACCGTTCTACATTTCATAGCCAGTCCCAGCAGACATGTGCTCTTTGAAGCATTCTGGGCCAGGGATACAAGTCTTGTTTGTTCTGTACTTCTAGAGAGAGAGAAGGAGAGCGGGGAAAAAATGCAAGCTATTTTTTTCTTTCTTTCGCAACAGTAGAGAGTAACATTCTTTGACGTCTCAACAGCAAGCCTTGTATTACAGCACTTGCTGCCAGATGCCTTGATCGAATCACCCATGTCAAACAGGAAGAGAAATAAATGCTTCATTGAACTAGAGCTCAGCTTAGTGATGGTGGGAGTGAGGCAGAGAAAAGGAGGGTCGAGCAGGCTGCTATGTGGGTGTCTGTTGGTGTCAGTTCACATGGGGAGGGTTATTCTCAACCCGCCGTATAAGCACTTTCTTAGATGTGGTGTGAATAATTAGTGTGCCTGGCCTAGATAGTCTCATCAATGGCCATTTAATCTTCTGAAGAATGAGGGGGAAAAAGGAAGCTGTAATCAAGGAAGCCGATGATTTTGGTAAGCGACCTGGTGCCAGCAGTTGCAGCGGGATACAGAGCACATGTTTGTATTTGTTCTTTCAGGCTCATCTTCCAGCGCCAAGTAGAGTATGACAGGATTTACATGCAGGCTCCTAATCTCTGTAAGCGAACCTGTTTCGGGATGTAATTCACATGGTATGTCTTTTGATTCGGATTAGTCTAGGCAATCCTCTTACCAGTGGCTCAGTATAACTTATCACTGACAAGGCCGTCTCGTGGAGCAGTGCAAATCCTCATATCCACCCCTCCCAGACTTCGAAGTCGTAATTCTAATCTGCCCAAATCTGATCTGAGACTTTAACTTCCAAATACCTCTTGAAAGCCAGAGCTCAAACTGAAGTTCATGCGAGGGCTTTGGATTACATAAATTGAGGTTAGGGATTTCCAGCATGGCCTAATGTTTGCACATAGAGCACGACATGGATGTAGGATGTAGTGACATTTTATCATTTTTTTCCCTTTAGTGTTGAATCTTAAATTAAAGGATCATTATCGAAAGTCAGCCCGAAACCCTTTGGTAATTAATACTGAAGCGCTGGCATGAATTTACACAGAGGTAGTTGCATTCTGTTCCCCGAACTATACCGTTTATAGCCATTTTGTTATACGGATCATGTATATTTCAACATAAATAAATAAATGGATGCAAAAAGTTTTCGAAGCATTGCATCGTTTCCTTGACGGCGTGCTTCAATGTGAAAATAACATCAAATATTTAAATGTATGAGTCGCTTTCCTGATCCTTTAAGGTTCTTTGTAATTCAATAAACAGGATTTAAAGTAGAGCAAGCATGCTCCACTTTTTCTGCCTCAGCCGGAAGGCCACAAACGGGTTCTTATTAAACGTTGCAAGATTATGCCTTAATCTCACTGAACACATGTTGGGTGGAATAAAAGCAATTTTATTTCTGAAACACTACTCTACACAGCTCTCTCTCTCTCTCTCTCTAATCTTATCCTAGCTACTGCTACAAAATGAAAAGTCTTGTTAGTGTGCCAAAGCTGCTGTGCGTTTCCAAAGAGGCTCAGAGATCGAGGTACTAATTGGGAGTTGTAACCCATTAACAAAAATGTGGCCAACTTGGACTGCACTTCCAGCCCAAAGACAAACTTGGTTCCCCGTCAGAGAGGATTTGGGTGCCGTGTTCGCTGCTCTTGGTGAGACAGCGGTGTGAAGATGACGATAAGCCAAAGCTTTAAATCCCAGACTCAGCTGTCTTATCTGAAGCTGCTGGGCTGTGTGGCATGCTTTAATGGAGGCGGCTCACTGTCTGAGCTTTAGCTACAATCGCATTAAGATTCCCCTTCACCTCAACTAGGCTTGCTTGTTGTCAGTTTTTGATTGAATCTTGTGAATTAAGGTTTCGTCTCGGTTAAAGTCACCCCGCAGTTTAATTCTCCTGACTTCCTAGCAAGGAACAGTCTCATTTAATCTCTTATCATGTATGAAAATGACAATGATTTTATAACTAATAATACAACAGCGTGCTGAAAAATAATCAAACTTTTAATCTAGTGTAAGATGAAAATTAATTTTTTTTTTTGCCTCTTTGTTAGCTGCAAAGGAGCAAAACCTTAACCACAAGTACAAAGAAATGATCACAAATTCATTCACATGAAATACAATCAAGTTTCAGTTCAAACAAAATGCCAGTGCTTTTAGTGTGTGATAGCAGAAAAAAATGACAAGTAAACAAAAAGCTTTTTAAAATTGATGCCGTGTAGTGGAGTCATTTGAATATTTTTTCATATTTTTCTCACCTGCAAAGTGAACCAGAAAATAACTTCCAGCGTCCAGTGAAAGACATTTAAAAAAGAGCCACTGCCTATTTTGCTTGGAAAATAGAAAATAGGTGGATTTATTGATACAAGTGCAAACATACACGGAAATACAATATATAAGGCATAAACCACGTTTGAAAGTCTGCAACATGGTATGACCTTTGTGATTCTTCTACGTAGTCTGAACTGAATTTCGTTAAGTAGTCTTCAGTGTAGCTTCTTTGGATATTTGCCTTTTGCTCCATTCTCTTTCAAGACGATCCCACACTGCTTTATTAACGTTGAAGTTCTGGTTGTGGGGAGACCAATCCATGACTGGTAGTGTTTTTATATCCAGATGTGCTTTTACAGCATTGTTAATGGGTTAGGATCATTGTTGTTTCCACATGGTATCACAATTTGATGGTACTTTTATGCATTTATGATCCCATCAATTTTGATGATATCACCAATACCACTGGATCCTGCCCCAAAACATCCAGCATCCATTGTGCTTTACAGATGACTCTAGACCAGGGGTCGGCAACCTGCGGCTCTTTTGTCCTTATATTGCGGCTCCGGGTGGTTTGGGAAAATAAATTAGAAGTATTTAGCTGAAGTGTATTTTATTTGTGTTTAGTTCTTTTTTAACTTGTAGTTCTAAATTGGAAGATTATTGTGATTTTGAAATATAAAAATAAAATTATATTTTATTGTTTTTCATCGCTCAAAATAAGCATCACACTCGCGGAAGCCGGCGTACCCGCCGAAACGGCGTGCATTTATCGAGACTTTCAACCCCAGGTAGGGCAATTATGGATCTTCAGATCCACATTATGTCAGCAGTTGTTCTCCACCGTGAACTATGTTAAAAACAAACACCGCTCACGCCTCACAGATGACAGTTTACAGTCCTGCGTAAAGATGAAAGTACAGCCCCGATTTGCAGACGCTGTGCGCAGAGGTTCAGGAGCAGAAGTTCCATTGTAAACATATCACGGCAGACCCGACAATGTTTCCATGAACATGCTTTTCAACATTTCTTTATTGACCACTTTTCACACACGGTTGCTGTACGCATACAGCCGGCTGTAGCTTTTCAGCTCACAGCCCGACAACACAACAGCAGACAGAGCACAGACTTTAAGGCGGCGAGGCGTAATTGAGGGTGCCGCTCAGGTGCGTCCGCCTCCCCTGCAGCGGCGCTGCAGACCACGCCCGCCACACACATTAACCAGGTAAAATACATAATTTGGCAGAATTTTGCAAATATCTATTTTTTTTAGCAGCATAGTGCTTTTTTTCCAATTACTTTTTAAAAGTCAGGTCAAGGCTCCAAAAGCCCAAAGGCGATATAAGGGTGGCGGCTCACAACAGTTTTTGTTTGCTACATGGATCCTTTTAGTTCAGCTTTCCTTTTGTTATATTTCTTTAAGAGTTCAAAATGTGTTAATTACATAAATAAAATGTAATTTTCTCTGTAGCACTTCATGGATTTCATAAGCAACAGACCTTAGTTGCTCTGTGGATTCTTTTAAAAAGCAGTTATAAACCTTTCTGTTCAAACAAGCCTTTTGTTGATCTACGAATTGTATATTCTTTACATTATGTACATTTGATCTTTTACATTGTGTATAATGTCTATTGATTGTATTGTTTATTTTAATCTTTGTGTACAGCGCTTTGTGACTGCCTGTCTGTCTGTCTGCTTAATAAATAAACTTTACTTACTTAAGTTGTTCACACGAAGCATAAAGGTAAAAAAAAAACTATATGCAGTGTTATCTTCCTTGTAGATGTCAAAAAGTATTTGCGGCTCCCAGTGTTTTCTTTTGCGTGGAAACCGGATCCAAATGGCTCTTTGGGTGTTAAAGGTTGCAGACCCCTGCTCTAGACACTCACTGTTGTAGTTCTCTCCTGACCTCCTCCATACCTACTGATGATGATATGAACGAAGATTTCAATTTTGGATTCATGAAATTGTTAAGGCCTGATTTCAGTCCAGCTCTAGTGTCATTCTCCCTGCTTCCTTAAAAATGGCTTCTTAAAAGCACCTTTCCACTGAGACCGTTTCTGATGAGGCTTCAGTGAATAGTAGATGGATCAACTGAAGGGCCGGATGCATCTCTTAGGTCCCGTGTCAGGTCTTTCAGATGCTGTTTTTATTCTGTAGATGGTTTTTAGGCCTTTTTTTGTTCTCCACTTGTACAGTTTCCTCATGGTGTGTAGGACACACTGCACACCATGCTCACGTATGCCTTATAGATGCAGAAATACTATTTTATGCCTGTCAAACTGTGCTACCTTATGTGTTTTTTAAAGGTTCAACAAAAGAAAATACAATTTAATCTCTTTATTAAGTTGTCTGTTATGTATAGACACAACACTGGTTCCTCTCCTGAGTTAGGTGCCTTTGTATGTTTGAATAATTCAAGGATTAAGTAGCTTAAACACATAAAAACATTCCTCTGAAAATGGTCAGTACAAAGAGTGGACTGAAAATGAGTGAAATAGATAAACTTCCTTCAGGAACCCTGGAGGATTATCAAGACCACTTTAAAACAACAGTGAGAGACTCTGGCTGCTTAGAATCAAAATATAAAGGTGGCTTGACACTTTTACACACTACTCTTTGAAGTATGTGGGAATAAAATTTGAACAATTGCAATAAAATAGTTTGCTATAATCAAAAAATTTATTCGTTAGTTATCAAAGTAATAAGAGGACTGGAAAGGATACAACTGGCCAACAGAAAATGAATGAACAACTTTAATAGCTGATAAATGTTATTGATTATAGAAACATCTGAATCACCTATAGGGATTTTTGTGAATATTTGAACTGCTAGACAAACGATTTGATGTTCTGACTTTGCCTTCTTGAAAGTGAAAGTGGAATGGAGGTTACTCAATAGCATCACAATAGATGCTGTGTAAACGTTCTCAGTTGTACAGGGACCAGGTTGAACTGACCTTGATTGTCATAGTTTGAAATTCCTGCTCTGGCAGCACCACTCCGGCATTGTTATTCTCCCCTCTGCTTATTCTGGCTTTCCTCCCCCCCTCCCACCACCTATCCACCCACCAACACGCGCGCACACGTGCACGCAGCACACCCATACCCCCGGTGGGTCCCGCTCTGTTTACTCAGGTGCCTGCTCTCTCAGTGCAGTGATGAACTCCTGTGCAGACTTTAACACTCTGCTGCCTCTCAGGCAAATGCCAAAACAAATCTTGTCATAATTAGCAGTAATCCTGCTCATTACCATCTGCTTAATTATCCTATTAATAGCACTTCCTGGGAGAGCTTGTTTGCTACGCAGGCAAATGTTTGTTCCTAAATTAGCAGACAAGAAGACAGCTCCATTGTTCAAACAGCAGCTTTGACAAAGCAGAACAGGCAGGATTAACAGCAGACAGAACGGGCCACGAGCTCATCTCTGCTTGGAGCTGACAGGCAGGGAGGAGGCAGCCTGGGCCAACAACAGCACTCTTATCCTGCAAGCTGCTGTGTAATCTACATAGTCAAGTACACACAATCAGCACAAGCAACTTGTCATATCAGAGCTGCAGTGTACTAGGAAAGAAGTATGAGTGACAAGAATAGAATAAGCTACAGGTGCGTTAGGAATGATGATAACCGCACTGTCAATAAACGGTGATTTCAAATGCATGCAGTGATGCTTTTAAGTTTCAGTTATGATCAGAAGTAACGCCACCGCTGTTCTTGACAGGCTCTGGTCAGATTCCTCCAAACTAAAAGCCAAAAGCCTCACTAAAGAACCAACTGCCAAAACTCATTACGTTGCGGGTAACAATGCACTCATACGTTGCCCACTTCCGTCTTTGTAAGGCGATTGTAAAGATGAACTAGAACTGTCTTGTTCATCAAGCCTCCCAAGTTTCCTCGCAAGACTCCAGAGGAAAGCTTTAAAGTAAATAAGGCAAGTGCTTGGAGCAAGGTGAAGACCAGCCACATAGAGCTGTGTGCACTAACCTAAGCAGACTAACCTCACACACACCAGCAGGCCTATACATTATAAATGATCCTCTCTCTTTCCTCCCATGCACCAATCCCCTATACATACACAACGTGCCATTGCTGGAGTAAGCAGAGCCAGTCTGTGCAGCCTGCAGCACTGTCAGCCCATTGATGTACAACACTCTGCCCTTTGTTCCTTGTACACAAACACACTTTCCACATTAATATTTCACAGGAAATGTACTCCGTGCTTGTGATTTAAAGCCTTTTCTTGTTAACAATGCTGTTTTCTCTATTCTGTTGTGCTGAATTATGAAGGCAACTTGTCAGAATGAAGACATGCCCATGAGATTATAATACATCTGGAGATAAATGATTACTGGCAAGGCACATGTGACTTTATCCACTGCGCCTCGCCGTGTTCCAGTTTAAACATTTTTCCCGAGGTTGCACTTGCAGCTATTAGTTAAGAGCAGGGAGATGTGTTTAATGCGGTGTGCACACAGTACGTGCGAGTGAGCACTGGTAATGTGTGTACACATTATGCACATATGCAGATTATACATAGCCTTATTGCAAATGCATTTTTCTCAGATCTATTTGTTGGAGTGTACAGCCATGTGATGTCGCTTGTTTGTTCTTGTTGTCAGAGAAAAGGCAAGGATCAATGGATTTTCCTTGCAAGAGTGAAACATGACAGACATAACGAAAGCCTTTCATGAGAAATGAATGAATAATTCATAGGCGCTCTCTCACTGTGCTTTGTTGTGTCTCATACAGATGGGATTACAGAAGGCTAGATCTTGGAAACATATGAAAGATTAATTTGTGATCTGGGACACTGCTTGCTTACAAAAGGACTAAATAATGATTTTACTGAGAGTGGCAGGGATCTTGGGATGGGTGTGATGCGCACAGGGCCTGGACACAAAGAGCCTACAGAGTACACGCAGCGCTCAGAATAATGGGGCTCGACAGATTTTCAAAAACTTTGCGCAAAAAAAGTGAACTCGTGTTCTCGATTTTTTTTTTTTCTCATTACGGTTACTGATTTCTGTTGTGTTGCATGTCGATAAAAGCGAAAGGACAAACTCGTGTTGAAAGGGCATTTTTATTCTTTCTTTTTAAATTTGTATTACATGTATCCTCTTCCACAGGCAGTTCAGATACTTAGCAGCTCTAAAACATGCTCAGCAGCTGTTAGGGATTTGCTCTTGCTCAAGGGCACTTTGCTGTGCAGATGTGCAGATGCCTGCTTTCTCCTAAATCTAAGCTTTCCTGCTGAAGAGCTGACTTCAAATTAGCAGCCTGTTGCCCAAAATTTAGCAAAAGGTAGACCAGGGACTTCAGTCTTCAGAGTTGCTGAAGGCAGCAGTACGGGGTTGCCTGAAAATAACTCGGATCGTTTCAAAAGAGTCCTCCACTAATTCACCAGGGAGTGCAAGAAGCTGTTGTCTGGTCTCCCACAGATGGCATAGACTCTAGGGTGGCACTGCTTGTTGTTTTTGATGAGCTGTGCATATACAAAAGCAAAACATCTGGAGCTGCCATGTGGCCTCTCCATTTGGCCAACCCCATACCTCCCCGTGCCAGATGCACCCAAACAACTGTGAGCTAAACAGCATGAATGATTCATAGAGGAGTGAGAGGCACAGCTCACACCAGAGACCCGCTAGCTACTTTGATTGGGATTCTGAAAAAGCAATGAATATGCAAGAGACATTAAGGCTGCTGCGGGGGAGGTGATGGGGTGGTGGGTGGGGGGGATTTGTCAAATGGTCTGTGTGGCAAATGTGACCGGAGTGGTGAAAGCTCCTGTGGTTTTTATGATTAGAAAATAAGAATTATAATGTCCAATTGCCAGGATCATTAAATTTTTAAGACCTGTAAAGTGGTTAGCAAGGTGTTATGAAAATGTGACTGTGGCTTGGCGCTTGATTGCCCCCGTGTCAACGCGGAGGAGAAGGAGAAGGATTCACACCTGCTCCATGACTCAGTTATGTCCAACCTAATCAGATTATAAATTGGAGACACTTCTGGTATTAAACCATTTATGTAGGAATTTGTCTGTGGAAATCAAATCAGTGAGAGAAGCGGTTGCGCTGAAATTGCGTGTGGTCATTAGGTTCACTGCTCGAATCACCAAATAAGTAAAAAATTAGAGTTTATAGCAAATTACGTGGTGCGCTTTTCTCATTGAGAAAGCTAAAGTTTTTGATTTTAATATCAAATTACAAATTACTCGCATTTTTTCAAGATGTAAATAGAAAGGCTTGCACTGTATATAAAATCTGTACATAAAAGATGTGATGTCACCAACAGGTTTGTGTACTGCCAGCCTGAACATTCACATTCAGCATTTTGGTTTTGTACACGGCCATATTGGCATGAGAGAGTAGAGCTGGAGAGTTACCTGTTAATGCTAGCTATGGCCAGTGTTGCCAACTCCTCAGTAAGGAAAATCGCTATTGGCTGTCCTAAAAGTCGCTAGAAGTCGCTAAATGACGTCATCACCTAATTTGCATAATTGGTCATGCTAATGTAATTGTAACCTACGCTGTTGGAGAGAGAAATAACATCGTGGACGAGACATAAAGTGAGCAAAAAACGTCCTAAATGCATTTAGAATTTATTTAGAACTACAAATTAAATTTCTTTTAGCAATTATTGTTTTTTGTAATGTCACAATTCCAACCCTGCTCCTTTACCCAGGCTTGGACCGGCAAAAGTGACCCGAAATAGGCACTCTGGTGGAGTTACTTTGTGTGTGTGTGTTTATAAGTAGGTTTAAACCTGATCCACAAAACAGCATAAGAGTAAAAGAAGAACTGACTGCGTTACAGCACCCGCTGCTTGTTGAGAGTAAAAGCCATATGCGCTTTCACGTCTTTTTTTTAGCGACTTTTCTTAGCAAAAAAGTCGCTAGGGGGTCTGAAAACTCGCTAAATATAGCAACAAAGTCGCTAAGTTGGCAACACTGGCTATGGCTAGTTAGCTTGATAAGCAGGGTGCTCCTACAATTTTCCATGAAATTAAATGGAATGCTAATTTTGGATAGCATCACATGTAAAGCAAAATTCAGTTACCCCCAAAGCTGATTACCTGATATTATAAAGAAAAGAGTATAGAAGACAAAATGACGTACCAGAATTAGCTAATAAGAGAAAATGTTTTTGCACCAGACTTTAAACATGCTCACATCTCTAGCAAACTGTTTTTTAGCACAAGAGTCTTTAGGGATTGTTTGACTTTTGCCAACCTTGAAAGTTGCTTTTGGTTACAAGTGAGTGTCAGTTTCCTCTGAGATTAGACTTTGATTTGATATTCTGCTGAATGAAATGGAAAGTTAAAATGCAAGAAGGTTCTTCCATAAGTCACTGCTAATGCAAAGCAAAGCCCATTAGAGTGAAAACAATGAGTCACATCAAAAGGAGAGGACTCTACTGTGTGAATGTTTGGTTTAAAGTATAAAAGCGGTCAGTAACACCACTCAAAGGACCATAAGACTAGTTTCCTCCTAGTGGAAAGAAAAAGCATCATTTATACATTTTAAATATCTAACCCAGCAAGCTTACAGTGCCCGGTAAAAAATAAAACGAGAGAATTTACACTCAGGTTTCTGTTTTTTTACTATGGACAGAAGCTCTCATGCATACCTTCCCCTGAGAAAAAATAAGCTTCTTTCAAAGCGTTGGCAGCTTTGTCCTTGTAAGTGTGTCACAGATGTTTTTATGTCTTCCTGCTGAATCATGACCTATAAAGATTTTGCACCTCTTCCTTTTTGCTTTGCTCGAAGCGTTCGTGCATGTTCGTGCTGGTCATAATCTGTTTTTTAACAGAGAGCCTGTTTACAGGTGCGAAAGAATGTAGATGATTCCACATTCGACTGTATAAAAAGACTGCCTTATTCGTTTGACACTCGTGTGATGTTTTTACATTTATAATGAATATGTGGGCAAAGGTGCCCTTTGAAGCCTTCTGCAAAAATTGCATTTACCTGCTGTAAATCAAACAGCACAATCACACATCAAGGAGTCAGAGTGAACTGCCAAGGACACAAGCCTTTTAAAAGTGGCCCTCAATGAACCAGTATGATTTTTTTTTTATTCTTCTGCACAATTTGAGTAGTATGGATAGAAGTAAAGACAGTTACAGATGTTTCAAACCTAAGTCGCATGGATTATGGCAGGATATGTGCTGCATTGTACTTTCTTATGTGGTTCAAATCATTTAGAAACCAAATTGCAAGCAGCAAGGAGATACGCAGTATCACAGAAAATGCCTCAAAATGAGACCTCAATTAATTTTGTAAGCTTAGATTTAGAGTACTCTATTGTGAAAGCGGGAGGGATGTAATAATGTGTGTCACTGTCTATAAACAGACCATATAAACGCAGAGAGCTGCTGAACCAGCTCTGTGGAGGAATGTGTTATCAGAGCTCTGACAGCATGTTGTGGACTCAGCACTGATGTCATTTGCTGTCTAATGAGATGAGCGCTCACTGCTAATTAACGCGTCCATAAACTGTATTCATCACGACACAAAGCTGAGTGAAAACAGAAACCGATAAGGACAACAATGTTTAGCACCACTCACATTCTCACAGAGGTTTTGCACGTATTTTAAATTAGGTATTTGTTAAGCAGTGAAAGTGTCACTGGACAGATTTGGCGCATTAAGCGTTCTGCCTCAGTCACAGTTACGGGGATTTATACTTCTGGGTTAAAGCTACGCCGTAGGTACACAGTAACCGAAAACCCTTCTGAAATCCTACACCGTCACCTGACGTGCACCACCCTGGAAATGTAACTACACGCCGTGTTGACGCGGCCTGTTCAGCACGGTTGATGCATTTCAGGCTACTTTTTCACTGCGATTTGTGAATTTATCAGGAAGAAAATAACAATCATTGATTGCTTAAGTGTAAGGAATTAATAATCAATATAAGGACTCACTGATGTCAGCAAATACCTGGAGGGAAACTGGAGCAACTGTCAAAAAGGTCATGAGAGAAAAGGATGAGGAAAAACTTAGGGTTGCATCTGAAAAACGAAAAGACCCAGCATGGAAAAATGTCCCATGATTTAATTTGTTTCTATTGTTCTGGCACTGAGGCTAAAAGACTGAGACATGACCACAAGGTAATTCCCACAAAACACCACATGAAAGCATGAAAGCTGATAACGCATCGGCCAGTTATAATGTTTTAAGCGCTGTAGAGATTCACTGCAGAAGTCTGAACGTCTAAATCAGTTGTGACATTGACAGTATAGGTCAATAGAAGGGCAGAGTTTACTTTTTTATTTGTATTATTTATTTTTAAATGATCATAGTTTTATCTGGGACCCGTCCTATGACACAAGCTCAAGGATATATTTTCCTTATCTGCATTCACTTACTCTTAACATCAACAATCAAGTTAATGGTCACACAAAGGTGCTTATCAGCTTGATAAGTAAGCCAAGGGTTGTCTAATCTAGATACGAGCCTGTTCACACAAAAGAGTTGTTGTTGGCAGCATTTGAGCAATCACAACCGTGGACAGGGTCACTAACAGGAGAGTGATTTGTGGCTCTCAAAAGGAAGGAAGAAGTCAAATGATTAGTAATGTTCTAATTAAGTGAGGATTAAAGTTATATGATCTATAGAAACAAGACTTCTTCTCAATCTCAGAAAAGTTGTTTGGTGGCAAACAAATTAATGAGCCAAATGTCTAAATTAGTCCACTGATTATTTTTTTTAAATCGAGCACAGTTGCTGCTAAAATTCTCACCTCAATGGCTACTTTTAGACAGAAAAAATAGCTGCTTAGTTAAAGTCAGGGAAAGATTGTGGTTACAGTAGCTATGAAAGATGTAAACTCTAGTCTCTATTCATGTGATGACAGTCTGACTCACACTGATAAATTCTAGCCTCAGACGTAAATCTCAAGATTCACAATTGCTCGCTATGGGCGCAGCTCTACAGATATATGGCCTAATGAAGAAACAGTGTTGTTGTGGATTGTTTGTGACTCGAAATTGCATCACAACTGTTTGACACGAGGTCTTACATAACAACCACCACTTCAAATTCAGTTAATGACGCTCCTACGATGGCCTTAATGTAGTTAAGGTTATCTGCCTGTGGTGCTGACGTGACAGTTGCTTTACTCTTATAATAACTGGATTATAGTGCATGTAAACTAATTGTATGGTACAATGTCTTCTGGTACAGTGCTCTCAATTTGTTACACAAAGAAGCAACGTTGGATGGTGACCTCAATGAAACTGTGGCGACCTCCCATTTGTGATACGGCTTATTTGATTCTTACATAATTCAGAATTCAACAGAATGTAGTTTTCTAAAGCTGAGGGTTTTTCTCAGCTTGTATAACAGTATGCTGCTTTGCAGTGAGGGACACAGATGAACAGCATTGGTGCCCTTGTATGAGAATTAGATTGTGCCCTTTTGGTTGTATTTGATTGTGGTTTATTGCACTGATGGCAGCTTTCAATTTCCCACCGTTCCCTTTGGTTTCACAGCTAAGCTGCGTAAAAAAGGATTAAGATTACGCTTTGAATGAGTCATCACTTTAAACTACAGATGGAGTTTACAGTTCAAAAGGGATTATAAATATTAAAGAGGGTGTGTTTTTTTTTCTTTTTTCAAATGATTGGGTTTTTGCTCCAGTGCGTTGCTGAATCACATAGCAGACACAAATTCAAAGGATTAAGCAAACATAAAACTTCAAGGTCTTTCTTATGATTTGGTCGGCATTTGAATTACCTCTGAATAATATCCAATTAAATAATGCATTGTTTTTTAAGACAACAAGGTCTGCCTCGGAGGCTCAGTGAAAGCGCAGGAGGTGGAAGTTCACCGTTTACATCAGATTGTAGAAGGAATAACGTGACCAGATGCCTCAGGAGCATTTTGCAAAGTTTTTAAAGATGACCTTGTTTTTTTGAAAGAGCATCAACCGTTCGACCAAATACTTTTCACTGCTTTTTAAGTGTCCATTTAGTGTAAAATAGGCATAACCAAAACACGAAAAAGGCTCCTGCACTCACATCATACAAAGAAACATGATAAATCCAATTTTACTAGTTTGCACAGAGGCTAGGAACTCAACCTTATTCAGCTGAGCTGTCATTTTAGTCACGTCAAACATAATAAAACGCTGACTCTCATGTTCACACAAAAGCTTGTGAATAAGAGAGCTTGGCTGCTTTTATTCACAAGGGGTAGATCCACTTGTTTGATTTGGCAGATTTTTATGTCAGATGCCCTTCCTCATGCAGGATCAAACCTAAGGACTTTCTCTTGTTAGGCAAATGTGTAAACCGCTATACTACGGAGCCACGAGGCAAAGTGTTTGTGTAAAAAAAGGGTATTGTCCTGTTTTCTGCCCCGACTTATTTTGTTGCTGTAGCAACAGGGTAGTCCGTAAAGATGTTGAGCTAACCCAAAGAGCCAAACCTTCTTGTAATTTTTTAAAGTGGTTTTAAGTGATAGTTTTCCAGACTTTGTGTAGCTATTTTAAAGTTTTTCTGTACACAACGGCTGCTTTTTTGCTCATTTCCTGCCCATTTTCAGAGGATTGTTTTTGTTTGATAAGCCACTTAACACTGACCTCTGACCCATTCAAGCATAAAAAGGGCACTTAACTTAAGGGATAAACCAGTGTTGTGTTTACATACAACAGGCAACTTAGCAAAGAACCAATTTTAAAGTGTTTCTTTAGGCACTTGTCACACAAAAGCACGCAATTTGTTCCAAGTTCTTTAGCTGAATCAACAAAAAATGTTTGACAGACATGAAATAGTTTGGGGTTTTTTCTTTCTTTTCACTGAAGAACTGACATTTCTTGGCATGGTGTCCATGGTGTCCTTAAAAAGACTGAGAAAACTGAAGAAATGAAGGACTAATGAAGAATTGGAGAAGCACTTTGAATGCCTTTGAAGAAGCCCGGAGAACTTTTCAAGAAGACTACTTAAAGAAATTACAAGATATCTTCTTGAAGAAAGTTCAGGCTGTTTTGAAGAATAAATGTGGTCATTCACAATTCGGACTTTCAAACTTTTTTAGAACTGTGCAAACTCAGTTTTTGCCTTATATACTGTATTTCTATGTATGTATCTAGATGTTTCAACCAATCACTGCACCTATTTCCTATTTTCCTAGCAAAATTAAAAGAAATTAGGGGGTGACATCAGCTCAAGACTTTTGCACAGCACTGTAGAATATGTAGATATGTCTCAATAAATTCCTGTATCTAGCAAAATACATTTTTGCAAGTACTATATTTTATCTTCAAAAGATGACTGTTTGAGCTTTAGCTCCTATGAGTTTAACAGAGATACAGGCCAACATGAATAGAAGCCTCATATCTCAGATCTGTTTGGCAGCAGATTACCGGCTGGGTCAATGACGAGAATGGATCAATAACCGAGGGAACAATCTTCACTTAAAATCACAATATATTGACTTTTTCATTACTGTTCATGTTTCAGCAGCGCTAATCATTTTACCTACCTTGAAAATGCATCTCTAACTGTGTGTGTGTGTGAGGGAGAGAGAGAAATGGAGCATGTGTGGTTGTTGTGTTCCACTTAAAACACAAACAGTCAAAACGATCAAGCAAGACAACCAATTTTTACAGTCTTTCTCATAAATAATCAAAGCAGTTTAAAACTTTTAAAACAGTTTTAGCTGAAAAACCGCAAATCTGTCAGGTCATTTTGTCTTGTTGGGTCATATTACCCTCTGAAAATGTCTGCTGTTTGCGTGTCCTGATTAACAAGTCTGGAGACGCAGTGGCCAACATGCGCCATCCTGTACTAACAGACTCCACCCTGTGAATATCTGATGCACTGGATACGCTAAAGTTTCGCAACTTTTTCATGCTAAAATTCAGCTGCTTGTCATTTTAGCCATGTTAACATATGACTTTCATTCAGTTAGAATGAAATAGCAACAATTAGTTGGATCGAATTTTCGTACTAACATCCACAGGACCCCCAGACTCCGCTTTTCTAGTAGTTCCACCAGAGTTTGATATTTTTTGGCTTTGAATAAAATGTTTCTTTTGGAACAGTTAAAATGATTGCAATGAAATTTGGGTCATTCATATCACTCTGCATGAATTGTAAAAAACTTGATTGCACCTTCATTTTTTTTTCTTAGTCAACAGGGTATCAACATTTTAATTTCACCAAATGTATCTGTATAGTGAGGTATTTAAAGTCAAATACCTGCAGAGCCTCGACATAATTATCAGCTTGATTTACCACCAACTTCTGTTTGGTGTTGAATGGTGAGAGTTCACCTTCTGAGATGGCAAACCTGCAAAACATCAGCATCTTAATATTGTCACTGCGAGCAGTGTAAGCATGGTAACGCTAGCATTTAGCCTATGCTGTCTCCTTGCCTATAAGAACATCCACTTGCGTGACACGTACGTTCTTTCTGTAGGTGTATAGCTTTGAGCTTGGCCTTGATTATCCTGGAGAAACATTTTCCCTAGGAGAAAACCCCAACAAATAGATGAACCCTCAATTTGAGCAAACACTTGGTAACGGTGAGAAGGAAAAACTCCCTTTTAATAGGAAGAAACCACCAGCTCAGAAAGGGGATCCCACGAGGAGGTCTACGTAGAAACAGTTGATGATTTTCTATCATTTATAACAGTTCAGTTTTCACCTGCTTTTCAATGAGGTTGGCTACATTTTGTGGCTTCACAGTTATCACTAAGGTGGAATACCAAGAAAAGTGATGCACAAGATTGCTTTGGGCGTGTTTAATTATTCAGCACCAGCGCTGGTTATTTTTATGCCCATGGCTTTCTACATGTTATGGCCACAGTTTCATAATTGCTAGCTGTTATTGAAAGCTTTAACTTCATTATGTGTTACTAAAATGAAAAAAGCCAAGTATGTTTTGAAAGGTAAATCACTCGATTCTAATATTCTTTTGCATAAAATTTGGGTTATATTTGTATGAAATTTCTAAATATTAAAAATTTGAATGTGACGCTTCTTTTATTGTATTCATATGTTGTCTGAGCTTTGAGGAATGGCAGAACAGATGCAGGTTATTGCAGGGATAAGTCTTCATATTTCATTACGGCAACAAAAAAGCCAAATTTAGGCATTTGGATGAGAAGCCGCTTTCATTCTCTAGACGTATAAATTAAATGTTGGCATAAAGTCATGCGTAGGTTTGAAATACACTGCCTAATCTCACTTGCAAATTTGGACAGTGCTTTTTTCCCCCCCCCTTTTTTTGAAAACCTAATTTCCCTTTCTGTGTTTGTGCACAAAGAAAGCATACAACCTTTGTGATATAGAAGGTGTTATACCACTCTACATATTATCTTCTAAATGTCACCCGAGTGACAGGCAGATCTGTACATATGGGTGAAAAGCAAATATAACTCAGAGTGCAATTTTCCCTCGGCTACTTGTGTCTGCCTCACTGCAGTATTCAGAGAGAGGAGAGGAGCAAGAGGCCCTGTGTTAAGTGTCTTATTAGTGGGAAATGACTGCAGTGTCAGACGAGCCCAAGCTGTCACAGTGCAGCCATCATTAGAATAAGCATGAGAAGCTCTTGTCGTGGATGGAATCACATTTTAATCCCCACCACATTATTACTGTGGTGAGGAAGGTCAGCACTCAGGCACATTTAAGCAGGAATAAACCCCCTCGAGAGCTTATGATAATGTCTTCCCTCAATGGGAGATATTGGTCATATTTTAGTTTCAAGCTTTTTGTAGAATACGGCACGGCTAATGAAGAGCCTAATGTAATGCAGCTGTGCGAGCCGCCATGGTAACCATGAATAATTCAGCCTACTTGTTCTTTGGTTTCCTGGTCTCAGGAGGGTTCTGCCTATATTGTCCATTATGACAGGCCATTATCCAGCCTTCAGCCTGCTAGCTCTCAGATGGTGCGCAGAGCCCATTTGTTACCCCTCTTGCCCCTGGTAACCTTCAACCAGCTGGAGAGAATGATTGAGACTATACTGTTATATAAACATGAGAGCAAGAGGTGCAAGAGGCAAGAAAACGAAGAGACCCCTCCACACCGGGGAATTCAAGGAGGACCTTCCATTTCATTACAAGTGCATATTACATTTCCCTCCAAAGCCATCCGTTACTCTTTGAATACAAATTGCACGCCATTGTGACATACTGTATTAATGTGCAATGTGCATGTCCTGTTTTGATGTATGCAGATGCTTTACATAAATATATATATTCCCAGTACAAGCAAGTTGAAAATGAAAGTTTCAATATTGCATTAGTAAAACTAAAACTACTCCAATTATTTGTGATAAAGGATGGCTCGTGTCAGTGTTAAAGTTATTATGCATTATTGATTTTTTTTTTTTTTTTTTTTTTTAAATGCTGTAAAGGAGAGCAATGCAACAACGCTTATGAGTTAAGTAAGTAAGTTCCCTCAAGTGATGTCATTTGGGTCAGCGTTGGTAGGACTGGGCATAATCTGAAAGTGTGGAGCAGGAAGGAAGTTGCCATAACTCTGTAGGTCGTTTCTTATCTGGTTGCAGGCCAGAGAAGGTCAAATTTGGGTTATATTTGCATAAAATTTCTAAATATTATATCTATATCTATATCTATATATCTATATATATATAGATATATATATATATATACATATAGATATATATATATAGATATATAGATATAGATATATCTATATATCTATATATATATCTATATCTATATATCTATATATATATATATATATATATCTATATATATATCTATATATATATAGATATATAGATATATAGATATATCTATATATCAATATATATCTATATATCTATATATCTATATATATATATATATATAGATAGATAGATATATATATAGATATATATATATATAGATAGATATATAGACACACACACACACACACACACATATATATATATATATATATATATATATATATATATATATATATATATATATATATATATATACATATACATATATATATATATATATGTATACATATATATATATATATATATCTCAAACTCAAACCTGCCATACATGTATATATATATATATATCTCAAACTCAAACCTGCCATACATGTAACTCAACACACTGTTTGGTCACACATTCTGATGTGGTGACCTTCTCTGGCCTGCAGCCAGATAAGAAACGACCTACAGAGTTATGGCAACTTCCTTCCTGTGCTAAGAGACGCCCCGGTGCCATGGCAGCGCAGTCCCCGTGCTCCTGTCCAGGCTGTACCCTGCCTCTCGCCCTAAGTCTGCTATAGTAATCTGCAAAAATGCAAAATTTATCTATCTCTCATTCATGGTGAATTATCAGTCAAATCACTTTCTTTTGAGTCCAAAACGGAATTGGTCGTGTGATTGTGTTCAGTCTGGAATGTAGTTATTATTAGCGCGGCCAGTTGAGGAGGTGTGATGCATTTGATCTAGTCATTAGAACGGGCAGGATGCTCTGGTCCGTGGTACCTCAGCCATTTCAAATCACTGCCTGTGGCGGGTCTTAAATCAATGAGCGTGTTGCATCTCAGAGGCTCATCAGTGGACAGTCCCCTGAGAGCCTGGATAGCATTGAAGAATGAGAGAAAGGCCGAGAGAGGGAGATAGACATTGGCAAGAGGAGGGGGGGGGGGGGGGGGGGGTGTACTCTTACCTACTGACCTCCGTAATTACCCCGTGCGACTGCCTGAATCCAAATGCGATCCGATTGAGATAACTGGCTATTGGAGACACCACTGAACCATACTCCACAGCTCTCAGTGATTTCAGCCTGGGCAATCGTGAACCCACGTCTGGCTGTGGCAGAGCTGCTGCTGCAAAGGGCCCTAATATTTTGCAGAAGGGTGAATTGAGACTGATGTTTCTGTTCTTGTGATTCCAGCCTAGCTATTGTCCCAAGGGCAGGGCAGTGTAATCAGGGCTGTGATAGCATCTCTTGGGGCGGTGGAGGAGGAGGAAGCAGGGCCTGTGGGCTGATCCAGAGGGCAGATATATTTATCTAGGTAATGAGAGCCCAAACACTGCGGCTCTGTTGGGAGGGCTAGGGACATGGCCTAGTGCGCTAAGAGACGCCCCGGTGCCATGGCAGCGCAGTCCCCGTGCTGCTCATTAAACTTCCATCAGCGTGTGGTCACCATGTTCCTGCCAGGCCTCCAAAGTGCCCGTTATTAATTCATGAAAGCACACCGCACATGTGATTGAGTCTGGCGAGCAGTGAAGCATTGAGGCACGAGAGATGGGGGAAATATTGTCTGTGTCTGAACACCCAACCATCCACCAAACCCCTCCCACACTTTCCCTCTGGCGGTGTGCCCTTGAAAAAAAAAGAAAAGAATCTGAGAGAGAGAGAGACACAGATACACTATGTTGTGAAACATTAATAGCCACTGCTGCAGTTTGCCTACAGCTGGAAAAAGAGCAATGCAGGTCATGTGAGCATGGATGCGCGCGTGGGTGTGTGAGCACATTTATGAATGTCAGTGCATCTCGGTGTGCACGCCTGTTTGGAGCCCATTTGCCTTAGTGTTTTATAAATGTGGAGGAGGTGGTTGTGCATTGTCAAGACATTCTGGGTGCATATATTATCAACAAATGTGGCGTTGTTTAGGCATGGGATGCTTGTGTTGAGCCAGCCACTTTTATCTTCGCTCCACAGACGTGCTCTGTAAAGCTTGCGTTGGGAGGGCTGGCTTTAAAAAGGAGACAGCAAATTGGCCTGGATATGGATTGTTGCAATTGAATTTAAAACATTAGCTTCAGGATAATAAGGGTTGCTATAGAGAAAATCTAGGAAATGCATTTGGTCATTAGAGCATAGAGGGATGGGACTAATGGTGTACGGGGGTGGGCTGGGGAGGAGGCAGAAAACGATGAAAACCATTTTTAGGATGAATGGGTTATTTCGGGGAGAGTGCGTGCGAGAAAGAGGGAGAGAGAGGGGGGGGAAGTGAAATAGAAAGGGGGAGACGAGGGAGACGGCGAGAGAGAGGAGTGCTACATGATTTCAAATTAACCATTATTGTAGGCTGTGACATGTATTATGTCTCCCGAGGCTCAGAATCTTGAGCTCATTTTCACGGAGATGAGGAGAATAGTCCACTGTCACAGTTTGAGCGTGTACAGCTGGCTTGAGCTCCTCATCTTAGGGCCAATTATAACTCCTCTTCTTCCAAATCCTTAGCCCAGCTCTCCAAAGCAAATCTCACCATGCATAGCTTATTGTTCGCCTCACTCGATGTCCAATTAACAGAATGTTCTTCTCACTTCTTTCCTCCCCCCTTACCCCCCCTGCCGTGGAAAAAAAGACACTGACCAGTAAAACTGTGTTAAACTCCAGCAGTCCTCATCAATAACATAACAGCAGTGGGGATATTGAGTTATGATTACATCTATGCACGGAAGACCATATGATTAAAACACCATAATCGTTTCCCCGATGCATTTTGATCTCAGCTAAGATGTTATTAGCTCTCTCCTGTTATATTTGTATCATAATTAAAACTGCAGATCAGGCAGTAAATAATAAATCCCTATCTTGTGTTAACTGAAGTACTATATGTGTGCAAATGGCATAGCATCACTTTTGTGTGACTTCTCATAAATCATTCGTTTATATCTGCAGCAGCTGAGCTGTTCTCTGAGGTATGAGCCTCAAGTTATTATTCCGCTGTTAAAAGTCCTTTCATAATTAGCATTGTGAGTTACTAAAGATTAGACAGAAAATTACGTTGACCTCATAGACAGGGGCGGCAAAAAGAAATGCCTGAAGTTACGGCTAGAAAGAGAGAGAAGAGGTTTCACTACATTATATGTCCAATACGTTGATTTACTCAGGAAAGTTTTCCATTTTTACTTTTTCACATGGACTGTAATCACCAAAATTAAGTAAACAAGTATTATGTGTGGGACAAAAAGCTAAAGGGGAAACTTTCATTAGTAAATCATCGTAGGAGACACAGAATTCTCATTCGACTTTAGCATTGGAGGGAGTGGGAAAAGTTTTTTTCCCCCTTTTTCCCCCCCTGTCTGCAGTGGTGGTAATGTGATGCTCTCCAGGCCAGGAGCCTCTCTGTCAGATCTCATCAGTGTTTAATTAATAAGACGGGCTGAACGAGCGCCTCTCGTATTAATAGCCACATTAAACTGCAGTGTTAATGATATCATTAGGTCAGTATGTGGTGTCACTATGAGACGGGTGGATGATGTAGCACTAAAATGATACAGAGAGGTTTAAGTCTGATGCGAGACAAGCTATGATTATCACATGAAATTCATTAGACCTGATCATCTAGTTGTTGTTGTTGTTGTTATTTTTTTCTGACATATTAATTAAACTGGGATGTTTTGATTTCTAGCTGTCGCAAGCACCACCAGTACTGCAGGCCTTGATCCTTTGTTGTCTGCTTAGAAATCATAAGATACACGATAAGTACACAATAAAGAAACCAAACAGCGTGAGTGCGGTTCATATCACCCATATCTCCAGTTTTATGGCTCATGTGACCTTTAAATGTGGAAAAATATAATCAAATACCTGGAAAAACGAGGGTCACGGTTCTATAAACTGATAAGAGCAAATTATGATGGTGATTATAAATTTTACAGTGACTGTTGCCATCGTATCCGGGTGTAGAATCACATACTGCTCAGCGGTGATGACATCATCGTACACGGTTAAGATGTTGCCCGCATATCTACTTCGAATTTGTGAGATGCATTTTGGCATCTTAGAGCGCAGCGTAACTGACAGCCGTGCGACAGAAGCCATTGTAACTCAGTGTCTACCGGCTAAATTACAGGCTTACTAAACTTTTATTGGCAAATTGATCCTCCGTCTCTCAGAGTTATTGACCACGCAGGAATCAGAAACTGCTGCTGTGTGAAAACTGAACACTATGATGTGGGAAATGTATATTAACCTCCTTTCCACAGTTATTGACCAGTGCATTACTGCGTTAGCTTTTTGGGGGTTTTATCCATTCAGTGTTTAACAGCCGTCATTTTAAAGTCATCTTGAGTTTACATCATGATATTTCCTTTAAAAAAACATGGCTGAGAGTTGCTTAGAGTGGAAAGGTAAGTTGTGCATGTAGTGCAGAAACGAATGAAGAAAGGTGCATTTAGTCTAATAAAGGTTGCTAGCCAGCTAGTTTTGAGCTGCAGGATAATTTTCTCAAGGTACTGATTTGGAGAATAGTAAATAATACGAAAGATTACATTGAGTTTAGGCTTGTGCATTTTCCAGAGATTATGTTTTTTCTTGCTCAAAATGTTTTTCAGACCACCAGAAATGTTCCAGTTTTATGATATAAGCTGTGTGAAGGTATAACGTGAGCAGATATGGCTGCCTGAAATCGGTTGGAAACAAAAAAGGTCGGGAGCAACTAAACATATATGTACACAATTAGTAAACGACAGTGCATAAACACTGAATTCTGAATTTGCATGTCCAGTCTATGGCTGCACATGCATTTGTACAGTATAAAGATGCATATGTAGACATAAACTCTAAAGCCATCTAAACACATGCACTGTAGCACTAGTGGGGATATGAAAAATCAATTGTATCAGACATTAAATGGCTTTTACTTTGCCAGCTCCCAAGAAAAAGTCCTTTTAATGGTCATCTGTGAGAATTAATTATCCAATTAATTATCCAGAGAAGTTACAGCGTGGGAGTCGGTGTCCTTCCTCCTACACCCTGGATTCTAAAGCAGGCAGACTACATAGCAGTAGTAAGAATTCCTCTGATATAGAGACACTCCTGTTATGTGGTGCATGTGAGAAAGTGTGACTTTAGACAACGTTCCAACCTCATTCTCCCAATATTATCATAGTGGGTGGCGTACAGTATTAGTTTACATTCACCGTATTAGTGTTGCTTGCTGAGAAGCATGTTCTTTGCCAGGAGAGCGGAGATTTACCTCAGCCAAATGCGTGCCACCTGTCTGACCTGACTGTCTGCCACCAGGCCTGCCGGCCAAGAGGAGTCATGGTAGACTTCTCTGCTTTCCTCTCAGCTGTCACTGGGCAGCGCATTTAACATTTGAATGTTTCGCTTCGTGCACCTTCATTTGAGGCTAGTACGCAAAGAAATTATGCAGTGTAATAAAGGATAGATGGTATCCTAATTTACAAGCTTTATACTGATATTTAAGCTTCCCGCTAACACCTACAAATACACTGCTAAGACTGCGGGATGCAGGACTTCTAGGAGCAGAAGGACATCTGTGTTATATGTGTCAAAAATGTGTTAGCAGTGTAGTTCTATAGTCACAAGGGGCGCTGTGGAGGAACAAGTCCCACTGGGAGACAGATGGCAGTGGCCACAGAAGTACAAGGCGTGTGCTGGCTCTGCACATTCACTGTAGGGCCAGATCTCAACACCTCACCCCCTTCCGATTAATCAAGCCTGCCGCGGTTATTTAAGGCCTCCGATTAATCATGCAGGATAACTGAGGTGATAGATTAGGGTTAAAGGGAAGTTTTGGAATTTGAAAAGAAAGGGATTTAGTGTGCAGTTAGTCTGTTTCTATAGCCAAAAAAGGTGCAGTGGGAGTTTTGAGACCTTTTCATTATTATTTTATCTTGAGTGTCACCTAAATAAATTCTTCTCAGTCATCATTAGTAATGTGATGCTTCTAGCTACTTTGCTACACCAGTGCTATCTGTTGGCAAACACATAAATAAATCGCTAAGTGCACTTAAGAAGCCTGTCTTTCTAGGTAAAATCAGAATAATCCAGAGGTCCAAAGGTGTAAATATGAAAAAAAAAAGTTTAATTTTGTTTCAAATCAGATGTAATGTGAGTGTAATTGGTGCAGTGAGAACTGGCGATCACTGCTCTTCAGGATCTTTCACGGGTTATTAAGCTGCTGCATATGAGAGGATATGCATACATCAACACTCAACATGTCAACACTCGTCACTGGCACGGACTGGGGGGAGAATGTGTGAGGGCACGTGTGTTTCTGCAGCTCAGCAGAACGTTGGCATTAAATCTGCACAAGGAGTCAGGAGAATAATATTTCAGCCCTTTCTGTGCAAAATGATAGTTAACGGCAAGAGTTGAAAAATCAAGTCAGGCAATTACTTGTGTTTCTGAAAATGTGTTTCATGCCTCATTGTGTGTCAATAAGAGGCTCATTTGAAGCAGCAGGTCTATCGGTGCAATCGCGGCATTAGAGTGCACTGAATAAAGCGTCTACTTTTTCCCTCTGCACTGCAATAACAAGTCCTTGGTCTGCTAATGAGCATCTAAAGTAAGACAGTCTGGTGTGCTGTTAAATGGCAGGGAGAGCTGTGAGGATCTTATTCTAATACTTAAAGCTGACTTGATCTTCTGTCTGTACTCTTGCCAGCTGCTCTTTGCTCTGACAGACACGAGCACATTCCTCGGGAAAGAAGATTCGGTTTGAGCCATTTACCTGCCAATCAAAAGCAAGGGGGTCATGCCCCCTCCGGGGATAGCATGCTTTCGAAGCCTTGGCTTGTCATGCGCTGTGGGTCTCCAGATGAACCCGACCACATGTGTGTTGATGTAGGATCATTTGAGCACGTCAGCATGTAGGCCAGCGACCAGTGGGTACATCATGTCTATAAGGGGCAGCAGTTAAGTTTAAACTAATTAATGGGGCTGAACTTTTCAAGGAAATGCATAGCTTTCCAGGCAGCAGGACCCAATTCTATATATAAAGCTTAGATGCAGCAGGGTTATTTAGAGCTGGGAACATTATCCAACACCTCATTTTGCTGAATCCAAATGAAAACTGCCGCCTGAGCGCACAGATTAGGAGACTTGAGGGCTGCTTGTTTCCTCCCTTTAGCGAAAGTGATTGTCATGTAAAAATGCAGGAGTGTTGTCAGCTGCTTAAAAAAAATAAAATAATAATAATTAGAGATGATAACAAAAAAACAGATCAGTTTTTGTTGCTGTTAAATAAAATGTGTATGTGTATTACAGCTGTTAATTTCAACTGTATCGTAATGTTAAGCTGCTCAATCTATTAAATGACTTTTATATTATTACATAATTTTCAAAAAATGAATGTAAATCTTTACTTACTAATAGTAGCTGTCAGATCTGACAGCCAGATTATCTAACAATATTAGCATATGTAGAAGTATTTATATTGGCACATATGGCAGCCATTAAGTAACAAGAAACCAGCAAACATATGTTTATTTATAAACAGAGCTATCATTACATAGTGTTTGTGTGTCCCCAGCACACAAGCAAGGTTTGTAACTGGAAAATCTCTCCTTCTACACATGGCCTGGTCCTTAAAAAGCAAATCTGAAATTGCAAAGGTGTATTTTAATAATTATTTGCTTAAAAATATTCAGATACTCTGGTTTTCATATCCAAATACATGGTTGTTGGACTCTACTACTAACTGGTAAGGGACGCTGTGAAATAAATTTCATAGGGAAAAGGAGAGAAGTGAAAATGTGAAAGAATGATTGTTTATATTTGTGTTACTACTTTTAATATCGGTTTTAAGGTCATATTTGTGTTATATATATATATATATATATATATATATATATATATATATATATATATATATATATATATATATATATTATTAGGGGTGCAACGATACTCATATCGATATTGAACAGTTAGATAAGGTGCTTTCGGTTCGGTACGCATGTGCATGAACAATACAAAAATTTTTAATTTATTTTATCAACTTTTCTTCTGACGATGCTGTCTGTGTTGAGAGCTCAGTGGATCTGCGTTCGACTACTCCGCCTAGGCTGCACTGTCGAGCCCAGATCCACTGAGCGCAGCGCAAGCTAGCAAGACAGAAGCTAAGCTCGTTGCAACATGGCAAATTGAACCTCCCCCACCCTCATTCAGATCTGGCCTCTGGAACTATTTTGGTTTTCATGTGAAGCTGACCCTGAAGGTAAGCGCGTCATGGACAGAAGTAAAACAGTATGTCGGATGTGCCACGCAATGCTCAATTACATGGGTGGGAACTACTGCGTTAGCACAGTTAGCTCGTTAACGTGTTGACATCTTCCAGCCCAAGGCACGGGGCGATCCGCGGTAGCTCCTTAACGGAGATTTGCCGTGTTGTGGCGTTAACGTCATGCTGACAGCACTAGTGGAACTGGGAACACAACGAATATGACTGCACATTTACTCCGACATCATCCTAGCGCAAAGACAAGTGGAAGCAGACAAAAACAACAAGCACCAAAAGCTACAAACTTTACTCGAGTCATTTAGACAGCCGTTAGCACATGATTCTCCTCATGGGGACCTGATATGTTTAATATGCTGCTGAGAATATAGCCCAGAAGAAGCGTATAGTATAGCTTTTATTTTGGAAAGAGCCATTTCTCTGTAATAAACTCTCTTTTCCAAAGATGAGTGATTTCTCAATCAGATAGATTTATTTTATCCCCTTGTTGTTTCAGCAACATTAAATTTAAAAACTGTAAGTTTGAGCTAAAATATATATTTATAATTTTAATAAATGACAAATTAAAAAAGCATGAACATTTTTTTGTATCGAAAAAATATCAAACCGTGACACCAAAGTATCGAACCGAACCGTGAATTTTGTGTATAGTTGCACCCCTAATATATATAGATATAGATAGATATAGATATATAGATATAGATAGATAGATATTTACTCTGTAAATACTGTATATCTGCACGAAACAGAAGGCACATACATTGACGGCTGCTGTGACATTTCACAATAGTGCTCTGATCCGAGTTAATGCTCCTAAACAATGTAGCACCTGATTGCTGGCTTATTGTGGACCTGTGGTGACTGAGGCCTGTCGTCCAGCCTGTACCCTGCTCTTCTGGGACTTCAGCGAGGCACTTCAGCTGGGAGAGGCAGGAGAGAAGTGCCCGCTGAGAGGGGTGGAGTGCACAGCAATGTAGGGGTGCTGAAATTTGTGCTCTCATAAGACCCACTCCCTGTCCCTTTCTCAGCGGGGCCCTGTTGGCACCTTCCTCTTCGCCTGTCCCCTCCTCCGCTCCACCCACATGACAGAGGAGCCGTTGGAGCAGCTGGGGTTAGAGATACTTGTCAGCAGGACGATCGGGTGTCCTCTGAGTCGGTCCCCTGACCGTCCCGTAGTCATGTCGACTGACAGCCAGCATCAGCTGATTATCGCCACTGTGGCAGTAAAAGAAACCCACTTTGGCAGTGACAGGCTTATGACCTGCAAGACCTGCTCATATTGAGTAACCAACACTTCATCCAGAGGCTCAGGGTGTGTTACCCTAGCCTTGAGAACACACTACTGGACAGATAATCTGACACATTAGCAGTCTGTTTAAGGTTAAAGGATCAAATCATAGCCACGGTCATAAATTGCATCTGTTACAAGATGTTTATGTGTTTGTACGCTGTAATTGAATTTTATTGCTTCTATGATACACAGAGCAGCATGATGGCACCAGACTGGATGTGATTCTAATCATATCTACAAAAAACATGTCTAATAGATCATTAATCCAAACTGTTTACCCATTAAACCGGTACTTTGCTTGAATAAGTTATGTTGCTGACCGAAGGCAAGTGTGGAAACGACAGTATATGAGCATGACACTCATAAAAGTTATTTTAATCCCTCCTGGCCAGTCGTGCTTGGTGTTTGTGTATTTTGAGAATCTCTGAGAGGTTAACACCCCCTGTGCACAGAGGCTCAGACAGACTACTGGTGTCTGGTATCAAGCTGAATTAAAGCTATGTCAACACATTCAGTCATCCAGGCTTACATTACAGAGGCCCTAGTCGTCTCTTATCTGAGGCACAGACATACAGTCATCTATATTACACACACACAGACACACAAAAATTGATGTTAAAATTGAATTGAGTCTTATTATTGTGGGCCTCGTTTGCAGTTTATGAAGATTGGAAAGCACTGAGTGATTCTATGTATTGATGAAATTGAATTAAAAGTGCCTTACTTGTGGACGACATCATCAGGGCTGAAAAATAATTAAGAGCAAATTTCTGGGGTTGTGTGTTGGGTGGAAGCATTGTTCTGGAGTGGCCAACCTTGTGACTCGTTCCTGACTGAGTGTGTTATTGTGTCAACAGCTTCAGGTCCTCATGCTCCAGAATAACAGTAATTGACTCGCTGTTATGTAGAAAAGCCCGGTCCGATGGGAGAGGCGGACTGCTGCCAGCCAGCCTGGTAAATTCAGCGTGAATGAGGCAACGTTGATGTTGTCCTCAGACTTCGGTTGTTTGATTGCCTGTGTGTGTGGCTTGTTAGGTTGCTGAAAGCTTGTGTTTAGCCCCAGAAATGGTGGCTTGAAGGTGACATCTGTCTGGGAGGCGGAGGGGAGAGGAGAGTGGAGTGCAGTGCCATGCGGCTATAAATACGCAGAGGCCGTGACAGCTCATAGAGGAAACAGCTGAGAAGAGGAGCTTTGCTATGCTGCATACCTCCTAGTGACCCTGTCACTTCCACAGAGGTCTTAATTATTCCACACTGGCAGCTTACCTCTACTCACTGCTGAAGCTGTGACACCCAGGGACCTGTCAGAGGGAAGGGCTATACGCTGCCCCCTGTAACATACTACACTCACACACAATATATGTAAACAGCAGCCTGGTGCAGTGTGCATTCACAGTACTCTCTATACTTTCATTTAAGTGTTAAGTTAGTAGACCTCGGTGTAGTCCGTCACACGTTTTTGCAGTCTGACTCCATTTATCCTGCAATTATTTTTACTTACTCTTGAGTCTGGATGTTGATTATGTTATCTTTGACTCTGCAAATTCAATAGGTTTCATAATTCATAAATGTTCTCTCTTATATATTTCTACAAAACTAATAAGTCATGATTGCAGCCTCAGCCTCTAGAAATGTCACTGCTGAAACGATTCGGTTAGCACCACTGTTTTCCAATGTTACACTCAGGGTTGCAGACCATAAAACAAGTCATGTTTTAGCATAGTGTAAATGACCTCTGTTACCCTATGAATGACGTTAGGGGCTTTAACGGCTGACGCTGGTATGGAGGTACATCTTTATCACCTTTGCAGGCTTAATGGCGAATTATAAATGGGTCTAGTGTTTCTAGGCTCAGGTTTCAGCACGGTCAAGGTCACAAGCTAGTTCCTCTTCCATATGCAAAAGCTCAGGTACGAGTGTTATATTATGCAGTATTTTAAGCTCTATTTGTCTGTCAAAAAGCATTTCATAATTGAGCTGTTTACATCCTTGTGTGTCACGTAATGCCTGCATGTTTGCCGCATTGTCAGTGTTGCCTCACAGTGCTGGCAAGATAAGTGCCCACTACTCACCCTGAAATAATTCCTCATGTTGTTCCTGCAGAGCCTTAACTAGCACTCTGCCCTGACAATGACTGATACTGTTGTGTTGCCTTTATCTGGGCCCAATTGTGTACTTATGTGTGAGTATGCGACACTAACTGGCACTAGTGGATAGATTACCTAATACAGTCCAAGCACGTTATTAGACCCCAGGGCGCTGGCTAAGTCACTTTGAGTTCTGTTTCTGGCCTTTTAATTATTCATCAAGGTATTGCCTGGGATGTAACCTCAATTACTGTGGGCTGCGGGGCCAGGTCACGTGTTGTTAACACTGTGCTGTGATCAGAGCCACCGCAGGGAAGGCTGCCAACGGCAAGAAGTGCTCTGTGGCTTGGCACTCCACCCACCGCCACTGATTGGCTCACATTTAGCAGGATGCTCGATGCACCGTGGGCAGCGGGGAGGGGGAGGGGCATTCCTCAGATTCCCCATAGCCACAATGGGGACGGGGGATGGTGTAAATACTGTAAATCAAAGCTTGATGGGTGTGATCGGTGTGGCGTGAGCACCAAGCTGAAGGGGGGAGAGAGGAAGAAGTAGGGGGAGGAGCAGCTAAAGACTTTAATGAGCCCAGAGAAGGGTGAGACGTGAGCTCTCTCTCTCTCTCTCTCTCGGGCCCACCTGTAGTGGGCAGACAGGCTGTGCACCTGCAGTCCTGGAGCCCTCAGCCAACAGAGCAGTTGGGGAACTGGCAACCCAGCAACACTTGACAGAAGGACACAAGGATGAGAGGCTGGTCTGATGTGAGTTGCTCTGAAAGGTGCCAAAACGAATGCCGTTGTCCATCAAATGCCCCCTGCTTTTCATGTTGTCATGTTGACATGCTAGCATCACCCCACCTTTACTCATGGTTACAAAGAAACGGGAAAATAAACTCACTTGAACATTTCTGCATCTCAATTTGCACCTTAATAAGGCATCTGCATGTCCATTCCTGACTGAGATGAATTTCTGTACTTCTATCAGATCTGGTGAGAGTGATCAGACAACCCATTACTCGGCTGATTTGTGGCAATCATGTGCGGCTGTCCCCTGTGCCAGCGTCGCTCTGACAACCGTGCCATGCATATCCAGGTAGTGATAATGAGAGCCGCTGTCATGGCGATCTATGACTAACAGCAGTTTCATGCTGTGTTAAATCAGGCCTGCTGCCTTGTTAGAGTCTACTCCCTCAGGCCACACCTACCTTTGCCATTTCAGACCGAGGCCTAAAAATCCTGTGATCTATAATGAAAAGATCGAATGCGACGCCCAGATATTTTTTCTGACAGTGTTATTTGCACACACATTAGCACAAAGACAACACTGTTAAAAGTTAAGATACAGTGTGAAAATTTCAAGAAACGAAAATGTAATGATTTGTTGGATTTAAGATGAAGTACTGCAAAGACAATATACCAAACGTGTTTCTAAAAAAGTTAGTATAGGCCACGTTTCCCACTTTTGCATCACCTCTTTTTTACAACAATGTGACCGTTTTAGGAACAAAAACAAAATAAAGCAGGATATTTTTGCATTCTTGCTTGATGTAGGACTCCAACACTTGTTTAGTGTTTAGCTGCTCAACACTCATTTAGCATTAATGATTCTTTCGTAAATGTGCCATGTGCCTTGAAGTAAACCCAACCCAAATAATTATGGATGTTGTTCTGGAGCCTATCCCAGCTATCTTAGAGCGAGAGGCAGGGTACACCCTGGATAGGTCATCAGTCTGTCACAGGGTTAACACATAGAGACAGGCAACCATTCGCACTCACACCTGCAATTAGGGCTGGGCTATATCATACCGTTCACGGTAATACTGGTATAATGTTAGGCAATGATAAGAAAATGAAATATCGCGATAGAATATGGGTAAACGCACATGCGCAGTGCCTTTGCTTTCATACGCACATGGCGGAAAAAGCATGGCAGCGACGGAGAATGAGAAGGGCGAAAGCGGATTGTTAAATGAAAGAGAAGAACCAGAATTGGTTTGTAAAAATGCTGCAACTTCAGTGTGGAACTGGTTTGGCTTTCGTCCGTCAGATACACAACAAAGCACTATTTTTGGTAGAGCATGCAAGTGGGCCGTTGTTATTACCGTGTTGTTTGGAAAATAAGGCACACTTAAAATCAATCCTTTGATTTTCTGAAAAATCCTCAATGCCCCTTATAATCCCGTGTGCCTTATGTATGAATTCTGGTTGTGCTTACTGACCTCGAACCGATTTTTCGTGGTACACGGTGCTCAGAAACCTTTCAAAAAATGTTTTAGTATGAAGCTACGAAGCCGCACCGCTTGATGGATTGTTGGAGCATTACAGCTACCGTAGTCAGGAGCCTCGCGGAGTGATACGTGCTGTGCTTCAACATAATATTACCGTATTGTGTGTGTATAACCTCCTTTTAAGTTTTGTGGATATTATACATGGTTATGCTGAGGATATCTCGGCCCATTTCCACTGTAAATACCTTTTGGTTAAACTGTCAGCAAGGAATTTGTATTTGCACTGTTACATTTTTATATAGCTTTAATACACATAAAAAAACAGCTGCTTGTTTAAGTGAAAATACATTGATGGAGGGTTTTTTGCACTAATAGTTGTGACGTTTATTTTGTATTGGTATTTTGTCTCGTGTCAATTATATCTTTAGTTAAATCGTTATCGCAAATTTTCAAATATATATCGTGATTATTATTACATAAATATTTTTCTCCATATTGCCCTGCCCTACCTGCAATTTAGTTACCAATGACCCTAACACCATTAACTGCATGTCTTTGGACTGTGGGGGGAAGCCCGGAAGTACCCAGAGAGAACCCATGCAAATCAGTCATTAAGGAATATATGCTTATATATATATTCCATCCATTCATTTCTTCCACTTATCAAGTTCAGTTTCACCCAGACTCTGCAGTTTCGAGCACATATCACTCATTTACTGGTCCCAGCTAAATTTGAATTGCTGCTGTCTGTTTCAAATGATTGTAAAATTAATACATTTTGGGCCTCAACTACAGCATTTTGAGTCATCATCCTAAGCTCTGATGGGTCATTTCTCAACATCTTTCTAAATTAAAACGGTAACATTTGAGCAGTTTGTCATTTGGCATCATCTTATCCACTTTCACGTGACAAACAGGACAACTAACTTATAGTGTTTACTCCAGGGAGGTTAAAGGGAAACAAATGGACTGCTTTTAGACTTCAGTCTTGGTATTTATGGTTTAAAGAAAGCAGGTTTATGAATTGTCAAGCTTTACAGGTGCTGTTAACATTTGAAGAGAGCTATCTGTGTGTGAATATGGTCCAATAAACTCCTAAATTCCTAAAAATGTCAAATGTTAGAGAAGCTGTCTGAAACTTACATTAAGAAGATTGCTCAAAATAAAAAAAACTAATCATTTTTTAAAAAGTTGATTAATTGATTCATCTTTTCAGGATATGATTTAATGATCAAACATGATAACAATGTGTATTTGAAGCGCTAAATACCATATGGGCATTTCTAAACTATCAGCATATGAAATAGTAATACTGCTTTCACTGAACCCTGTAACTCTGCAGTGTTTTTGCAACTGTGTTGCATTACACTCAGAGGAGGAGAGCAGATGTCACAGAGAAGCGCCACTACCTTCAGGCACCCCACTCTCAGGGGATCAGAAGAAAGGAAGAGGCACCAGATGGGACATCCTCTGTCATAAATATTGTGTGAATTACACTGACAATAATGGCACATGCCAATTTCTGCTGCGCTTGCAAGTAACCTTGACTGTGGGTTTACAAGCACGGACATAAATTGCAGTGAGTGATTTAGAGGCGGCTGAAGTATTCAGTGAAATACGTGGTCAGTGGTCGGAGTTATGTCCCGTGAGTGACATATTTCTTTTTTGGAGCCACGCTTGTTACATGACTGTATATTATATGGCAGTGTTTGTCAAATTTTCATTATGTTACATGGCAACTGTAAAAACTAGCGTCCACATAAAAGAAATATATCGATTTACTACCTGACATTTTTTCCCCTTATCAGTTTTTAGCTGGTTATCGAGTTTAATTACATCTTAACTCCAAAGGTTTCGATGATGTTATAGGCTGTAATTAACCATCTCGCTCTCCCGCTTGTGTCTAAGGTCACATTATTGCTGTGTTTTCATGTTGATCCAGCAGCTAAGCCAAAGCTCCCTGCTTTCCATTATACTTAAAACCAGAGAATGCTGAAGTAAACCTGCAAAATGAATTCAGGGGCAAGAAATGCAAACGCTATGCGAGCCGTGTGAGCTTTGTGGATTATCTGTCGCTGGAGTCCTGCTGCCTCTCTGGGATAGTGGCTTTTATTATGGAGTGTTTTATTGCTGCTGGAGTAAAGCTGACATGGAAGAGGCAGCTATAAAATGAAGCCTCCCATTCTTGGTCGTCTGCCACCTCCTGTGAAAGCTCTGCAGTCTGTATGCGTGAATGTTCCTGTGTGCAGTATGTGCGTACAGGGGGTTTAAATGAGCTTGTTTGTTTGCACAGTTGGTATAAGACGAGAGGCCGACTCTCTAGAATGAATAACTCATCAGTGATTACTCATGTGTCACTTTAATCTATGTGGCTCTGATAACTAATCTGCCCCGTACTCCAACTGCAGAGTGCAAACAGTTTATGTGTAAAACAACATTAGGAGGAAGTTTGAGATGTGATTCATTTTAATGTGCTGCCACATCTGTTGCAGGGTTGACAGAGTTTTGGCTAAAATGAAATGTCAAAAAAATACTTTCCCACAACCCATCGTCAGCTAATTGCTCATCCATCAAACAGCATTTGAGCAGACCTGTTTGGGGCTGACCTTACTATTACACATATTACTGTTGGTAGAAAACTTCATCAGTAGAAGCAAAGCGGACAGCGGGACACACCCAGAGCTGTGTGAGTGTGTCACAGTGTGTGGAGGACCATGGTTTGCAGCAGTGAGCAGCAGGGATCAGTAGAAGCATAGCGCCGACAGGTTGACCCATACCAAAGCCCTCTGTCATTACAGGGATCAAACTGTTCAAGGCCACAGACTTTCACTTTTACTCCTCCCGCTGAAAACATGCTGCGCCCGCCTTCGCCATTTACACAAGTGCAGTTGCACGATCAGGAGGGTTGAGGACTATATTGGTACAATTTTGGCTTTTTGCCATTATTGTAAATAGTCCCTGTCTGTAGCAAATTGTATGTGATGCGCTGCCATTCATGTGGAAAACACTCTGTGAGGCTTGGAAAGTGCCCAACATCTACAATTTTACTCTTGTGAAATTATGTAGATGCCTACTTTTGATGAAATTACTGTATTTTCTCTGCAACAACCCACTGTGGTTTTGCACATAGATGATAAATCTCTTGCATTTTATGCTTCCAAGAAACGAATATTTCTTCTTGCCTTTCTCTGGGCAGCTCCCACTGGATAAAAAAAAGGGGAGGACAGTGGAGACCTGACATCAATTTGCAATCCTGTCTTGCAGTTTTGCATATTTTTATAATGTTTACAAATTTGCCAGATGTACTTAGAAGGAGATATAAAGCTAGGAGAATCATGACATTTTTTGTAACCTACAGATCAATGAACGCTGAACATCTGGCTCCACCTCTTGCTTTAAGCGTAGCATGTCACTGATTTTAGGCTACTGAAAACTGAGGTTTGGTTAAAAACTGCAAAATTATACAGCATGGATCAGATGCTTCCCTCTAGACTTGCCTTTTTGATATTTTACCACAGATTGTATGTCCTCTCAAACCAGGGTCAAGTTCTGTGGATGCCAAAAATATGCAGTATTTCCTCTATAATTGCAAATATTTTGGTGGACTTGGCTGACATGTCTATTACCGATGTTACATTCAGTAAACACGGAGCGTATCCTTAATGTCTAGCGAGCAGGCTGAGCGCGTTCCCTTTTCCAAGCCAAGAAATCTGCATTTTTGTCACATCCGTGTTTACTTATTAGCTGTCTTCATCTTCTCTTCTTTTGCTGGCATGCTGTTGTGATTCTTGTTGTTTCTGCCAGTGTAGCATGCAGTGCAGTCCACACTGCTGTAATTACATTGCAAGTAAATTCAGTCACATTGCAGTTACTATTGAAACAGCTATTTTGTTTCTTATGTTAAATAAGTTTTTTTTTTTTTTTAAATATCTCCATTTGCAGCACAATGAGACTATGTAAACGTGTAAACTTAACTTCACAAAACTATGAAGGTTAGCAGTTTAGCATCAGTCATGTGAACGATATAGTTTTTAATCTATCTGCCGTTTTCTTATCACCTTTCCTAAATGAATACAGCCATCATCATAAATAGATGCTAAAGCTGCTGCTTATACTTTCCTTAGGATACAAATGCACAACAAGGTGATCTTATTGCATTGCTACATGTACAGTCATGTGAAAAAGAAAGTTTTTATAGGACTTTACACGGTCTTAGCAGCAATATCTTGAAGTAATCATTTTCTGTATGAGTTTATCAGTCTCTCACATTGTTGTGGAGGAATTTTGGCCAACTTTTCTTTACAGCGTTGTTTCAGTTCATTAAGGTTTGTGGATATTCATTAATGTACAGATCTTTTAGGGTCTAACAACAGCATTTCAATTGAATAGAGGTCTGGACTCTGACCCCAACCGATCGCAGCAGATGGCCCCGGCCTTCCCTGAGCCTGGTTCTGCCGGAGGTTTCTTCCTGTTAAAAGGGAGTTTTTCCTTCCCACTGTCGCCAAAGTGCTGCTCATAGGGAGTCATATGATTGTTGGGTTTTTCTCTGTATCTATTATTGTACGATCTACTGTACAATATAAAGCACCTTGAGGCGACTGTTGTTGTGATTTGGCGCTGTATAAATAAAATGAATTGAATTGATTCTTTTCTTTTTCAGCCATTATGCTATATACTTCCTGGTGTGCTTAGTGTAATTGCACTGTTGCATGACCCAATTTGGGCCTAACTTTAGCTGTCAGATGGATGGCCTCATGGTCAACTCAATGACTGCAAGCTAACCACGTTCTGTGGCTGCAAAACAAGCTCAAATCATCACTCCTCCACCACCGTGCATGATAGTTGGTATGAGGTGTCTCTGCTGATATGCTCCGTTTGGTTGTCTCCAGACATGGTGCTGTGTATTACGCCTACATATCTCTGCTTTGACATTGTTCCTGATGTGTTGTGGTTTATTCAGATCCAGCTTTCCAAACTGAAACCATGCTGTCATGTTCTTTTTACAGAGAAGAGGCTTCCTCTTGCCAAAACCTTCCTAACAAGTCATACTTGTTCATTAAAAAAACAAAACAAATAGCGCTGCCATAAACTTTATTATTTAACACGTTAACTGAGGTTCTGAGATGTACATCTTGGGGGTTTTGCAGTTACTCTGAGCATTGCACAGTTTGATCTCAGGTTGGATTTGCTGGGATTTCTACTGCCATAAAATTCTGGTTTTATAGAGACGCTCACAGTTGCTGATCAGTGAGTCTACTGCATTTGATTAGCAGCATCTGGCTGCTATTAATTCCTACAGAAGTATTAAGGGTGGACTTTGTTTTTTGAAAAATGTATTTTTTACAGGACTCTACATTAGCAGGAAACAAAAAACCGTTGAATCGGATTTTTTAAGCAAAGGGAAACTTGATGAGGGGTGTTTTCTGCTGCGTTCCTTTCAGACTAAGTGTGTCTCCTGGAAAATATCTTTACATCTACTGTAATGTTTTGCTTGACGCTGTTGTGAAGTTTACTTGTAAGGAACAAGCTCTAATAAAAGTAGTGGATAAAAATGATGCCTGTCTGACATAAATAGAGAAATTCAGCAGCTGTTTGAGGAGCAGATGAAAAATGTGAGTTATATGTGTGCGTACATGTTTGTGTGTTTATGTTTTGTAACAGTAGGGGAAAAGGAAGCCGTTGGTGGTGAGAGAGTGGCTTTTTTCCCTCCTCTCCCCTTCTCTGATTACTGCTGTTTTGGCAGCTGACACCCAGTAATGGAGACCTGGCTGTCAGGGAAATTTGTAGCTGTCTGCCGTAGCGCAGCTCTTCATTCCAATCAGCAGCTGTCAGACCAGCCTAGGCTGTTATTAATGACGGCCACTAACTGCCTCACAAATTCTCGGCACTATTTGAGAGCCAGCGTGAAATAAGGTTACACTCTCCCAGTGCGCTGCTGTGGGTTAATGGAGAGATCTCAAATATCAAACAAACTACTTCCAAGCCTTCCCTTTTATTTTAAGGACCGCACGCATCATATGAAAAGCAACTTTGTGATTTTTGAATGCGAGCAATGAGAAAACAGCAAATTAAAGCGTTGTCCTTGAGATTGGCTTAGCTGTCAGCGCGCCGGCGCCTGCCTCGTCAGGCCAGCTCCGTTCAAGTAGTCACCCCGTTTTGATTGACTTCGATAACTGCATCATAAAAGCTTCTTTATACCCTTGTATGGCTGAGGTTGCACTAATAGAATTGTGTGTGACGCCATAAATGCGGCGTGACAGAAGAGGCATGTGTTTGTCAGCTGTTAAACATGGGGCACGGGCATTCAGAACGCCACGCTGGGGAACAGCTGCCATATAAATCACTCACCTTTGAAATGCTGCAGTGAGCTTTCCACCCTTCACCGTCACTCCACGGCTGAACACAGAAGCTATTCAGCAGGGAGCAACTGACACCCGGGACGTGACATCGCCTCTAATCTGCCTGGCCAGCCATACCTCCTAGAAATTATGTTTATGTTCAGCTAATTTGCAACAGTAAACATGTTTTAGAGGATTGTTTTTTTATTGAACCCACTTTTAAAGTTGCCAAAAATCGTCACTGACAGCATTATTATAGTTCACTGACACACAAATTAAATCAAATGGAAAACTTAAAAAAATACAGTAACATTGTCCACGACTATTGCAGTGAAATATCTGCTTGTAGTGTCTCCATCATTTTGCTTTTCAACATAATCTGGCCAGCGACGAGGTTTCATCACAACAGCAACAACAAAAACATTACAGTAGATGTAAAGACATAGTCTAGGAGACAGAGTTAGTCAGGAAGGAACGCAGCAGAAAACACCGCTCAACAAGTTTCTCTTCGCTTAAGATTGCTACACCCTTGCTTCCTTTTCGCTCAAGGCAAAACGGTGCGGTGAAGCACCGCCCAGAACAATATAAAGAATTTTACCATGAGCTATGCGGTTTACTGACTCACACGGTTTCCCGATCGTTCATCTGCCTGATTACTTATCCGCCCATTTAGTTTGATGAGTTACACCAGAAAGAAGACTGGTGCACTTGGCTATTAAAGGCCTTGTAAAAAGAGAGAAGATTCCTGCTCTGTGACAGGCAGCAATTAAGTCTTAAAAAGGTGTAACAAGGTTCTGGATTATCCTTGTCAGAGGTCATATCAGAGAACTGCATGCCTGCTATTTGTGAGTTGCTACAGGAGGTTTAAGAAGATGGAGTAGGGATTGTTGGGGATTTCTTCTTTTTGTGTGTGTGTGTGTGTGTGTGTGCATGACCTTCACAGGTTCACAGGTAATCCTTATCTCGGAAATCTTGAGCCTGTTTCCTACCCTCACTCCCAGGGCTATCTTTCCATCCCTGCACAGGAATGCTCACACCTGTAGCTCTTCACCCAAATGTGAAACCTGTTATGGGAATTCAACGGGGCGAACCTTTTGTGAGCACATGCTGATCAGTCCTCTGATAACAAGCTGTTGTTTTGGCAACAGCTAGACATCTGAGAAATGATAGAGCAAAAGGAGGAATGATTATAAGAATAATAGTCACTGTTATGCGAGGTGCTGGCGCCCTGCAGTCTTGTGGCTGTTTGTGGTTCATTAAGACCTGTTCTTCCTCCACTTCAGCGTTCAGCCACATTCCACAGCGTGTTAAGTTGTTTGTTAGTGGCTGTGTCGTGCAGCGGAGGGTGGAGAAGCGTGTGAGTCAGCCGCTCCCGAGATCTGGGATTGAGGCTGTATGACATGCAGCTAACCACTCCGCCATTTGTCAATCCACACACTGTTACCACCCCACCCTGTGGGCACATCACAGGATAACTACTGGAAAAAACAGGATGCTGTGGACACAGTTTCTCTAGCAGGAGGAGCGAAAGGTTTTCTGTGGTGTCAGAGTCAGGTTTATAATCATGTTGCGTTGAGCCGATGCTCCTCCGTGGAGGTGTCCTTCCTTTGGCTGAAAAGCGAAAAGTCAAGAAGCAGCTAGCAGCGTAACTGCCAGATCTAGATGTGAAATAATTTCTCATAGAAACTATTGTGGTGGTTGGTTTGTGGTTTTAGCAACCCTCCCATGTACAAGACAAGGCAAAACGTTCAAACAGCCTGAAGGCATAGTCACCCACAAAGCAGAGGAAAGGCTTGCATGTAGTTTCAAATACAGCATCGGCTTGTCTAGTGCACAAAGTCAGGTCCATGGGTTTTTGCCTCTCTGCATCACCACAGTGGGTTTTAAATCAAACAACCAAGATGTGATTGAAGTGCAGCCTTTCAGCTTTAATTCAATTAGTTTCACAAAAGTATTACATTAACTGTTTAGGAATTACAACCATTTTCATACATAGCCCCCAGTCTGAAAAGTAACTGGATTGACTTCATTTTAAATATAAGGACTTTTTTTAATGATTGGATGAACATTTTTTGACTGCAGGCTGTAGGAAGTCTAGAACCTTCCAACATCACGAATTCTTGCTTCGTCAAACAATTACATGTAAAATTTCACGTTTGACGCTTCCTTTTTGTTTATTTGTAATCACAGTCAGACCTGTGACGCCATGACACGTATGAAAAGATGAAAGAGAGACGTGCGACAGAAGGTCAAAGAGCCCGAGGCAGACAACGCAGGAATGGACTCGGTGCACGTGTTTTTTCCTTTGCTTGTCTCCTGGCCTGCACCTTCTGAATTAAAGATTTCTGTTCCACATGTTCAAAAGAGACTCAAAGATAACTTTCTTACAATAATATATCATTTTAACTCATTTGTGGTTGAATTAATGTAAAAAACAGACTATGACCACATTGGCTCTTTGAGGCTGTAGTCCTGAATATAGCCTAATATATTCACTTTATTTCAGCATGCTGGCAGGCTGTCTTGTTGGTCCAATAATGAGCCAAAGATTCTTGGACAAGGTGTAATTTTGATCTCATGATTGTGGTAGCTGAAAATTTAATGGCCTGCTTAACTTATGATTGTGGGTAATGTAAGCATGCCAGCTAAAAAGACCCAGCATTTAAATGAAGACATTTTCATAAATAAACTTAAGCAAGTGCTGGAAGGATCAGGCTGGGAAATTGTCCACAGTTGCAGTTCCTCACAGCAGAAAATGGTTTGTTTATTATGTATTTACACTACTGGAAATTCTCTGTTTTAGATGAGGGGTGCTGCTTGGAAAGAGCCTGCAGAAGGCGCAGGCATATAACGACTACTCGCTCAAAATTTACTGGCCTATCTGTCCGCTGGCCTCGCATCGGCACATACAGACCATTAAATGTACTTCTTCACCCTGAAGAGGTTAATGCCACTAAAATTGTCAAAAGTAATGCATCTTTACTGGACCTAGTAACTGTAATGTAATGGCTGAATTTCACATTGTAATCCAAACTATAAAAAGCATAAGTATCACTATAATGTGTTACTGTGCAGTGCTGCCATGCTGCTGTTTTCTTGTGTGATGCTAAGCTGCCACTGGGATAACATGTATTTTCAAGCATTCATGATAGGCTTCAGAAAATAGAGACATTTCCTGTATTTTTTGTTGACACTTTTATAAACCCGAAGACCGAAAGCTAATGAAAAGACGAATCAAATTATTTTTTTCAAGGCTCTAAATTATGCCAAGATTGGGTAAAGAAAATGTCATATGTTTATAATATAACTGTACTGTATTTGTTCTGTGGAAAATTATCTCACATGTGTAAGTAAGAAGATATGAGCTGATTCACAGAATAGTCCAAGTGACGCTAGGCTCTGCTAAATCCATCAGCCTCTGTTAGTGTAACACCAGACTGTCGGGGGAAATGGTAAACCTCACTTTTGTACATGTCACAAAGCATGATGAACAGCCATAAAACCGCACAGCATTAAAACTTCACTTTTCCCATGATGCATTGCCACGGAGCACAGCACGTCTGCAGAACCGCAAGACTATAACTCTCGCACGCTCTATAAACTAATCACTTCCAGGGTTTCCTGATTCCCAGGCAAGACTGTTTCATCCGTGTGGCAATGACAAAGCCCGAGGTTGTCAAATTTACCCTCACTGATGTATCAGCTTATCCCAGAATACTCAGTGGGCAGAGAAACACAAAAAAACGGTTTCTAAAGAGCCGTTACATTCACAGAGTGTCTGCACTCGGTGCATTTTTATGAATCCGGTTTCAGACCCATGAAATAAGATGCCTCTGTGAGGGTGAGACCTAGACGCTGGTACCAGTGGGTGTCAGAATTAAACATCTGAGGGGGAAGTTGTTTTAGCTCTGATCTCTGGAGGAAAAGAAGCACTTAAAGTGTACAGTCTCAAAAAAAAAAAAAGAAAAGAAAAAAACTGGCTTGACTAACAGCTACTCAATCCTGAGTGGATTTCACACTTCTATGCACTCGCATTTAAATTTCTTTGTCTGGATCACTCTGGATGGGAACGTCACGAAATGAACCCTTTTGGCTCATAAGGTTGTTTCCACTGTCATTACATCTTTAAGTGAATGTATTTGACCATTTCTTAGGGGAAAAAAAAACTGCAGTGTGTTACACTGGGATCGACATCACAATGATTTTAAAGAGTGCAGCATGGGTAGACTCTTTCACAAAGTGGAGGTTATTGATTTATTCAGTCAGACATTGGATTGTTCACGGGCTACACATTACACAAATGTGGAAAGTTTGGCATCATAGGGCTCGGTTTGTCATGCTGGTGATTCTATTCGCGTCCCATTTAGTTCTTTCTGGAGTTTTTCATCGTGTTCTGACATCATGGTGAAGCCTGAAACATTTCACGCTGAACTTCCTGTATGAGAAGAAAAATCTGAAATGATGCACAAGTGCAGCAACAATATAACAGCAAAGCAGCAACTGGATCCCAATATAACAGCAAAGCAGCAACTGGATCCCTGCCACAGACTGACTGCCATTCACCTTCGAGCTGATTCAGACACATAAAGGGGGCAACTTGTAAATCACAAGATAGGCACTACCTAAAGCGCACAAGAATTTAATGTCCATTTTGACTCCAAAAGTAACCAAATGTGCATCTTGTTGTATTTAAGAGTTCATAAACACATCATGATGATGTTTACATGTGGAACAAATCAGTTACAGAATTGTTTTCTGTACAGTTTCGCTTTTTTGCAGCCCCTGCTGACTCTTATGAAGAATCCAGATTTGCAGCCTTTCCCCATTGGCTTCACTCTCCAGAGTGAAGTGGGAGGTATTGTAACGTGGGTTGTACTCAGTCGTTGAGAGGAGCAGTAGAAACACTTAGCAGGACAGTCAGAAAAACACACGACCACGCTTGTACTGGGAATTCCACAATGCTTGTCCTTTAATGCACACTCTCATCATCAACCTTACAAGGCTCAGTTGAATGGCTGTTTATCATACTGAAGCAACTCACGTGCAAGCACGTTGCTCTCATACTCCACAGAGGGCAGTGGCGCATACTTCTGACATCACTAACCCTTACACACCATTTTGACTGTTACAGTATGCTCATCGTTTTGACCCTTGTGTGATTAACAAGATTGCAATCACAAATAAAAATATGTTGCCAGTCTTGCGGATGATCCACCTGGTCAGATCGATCTGTGTCCTGTATTCAATCATACGTCTCTTTAGCATCACTCTCAGGCTTCTCTATGAAAGAAGAGCAGTTATCTGCACTTTTCTGCTGGTGTTCGTTTAGTTGAAGTAGCGCTCCATGGTAATAGGTAGATGTTTCCAAGTACCTGCCAGGCCTTTTTTTCTTTGATAGTTCACTCTATGGCTTTGGACCACAGCCAGCAAACACTAAAGTTATTTTCAATTACTAATCTACAACCATTAAATATGCGCACTTTGTAAGCAGTGCATTACTCTAGCCATATCACTAATGTTGTGCGCACTTTCCTCCTCAGATCTTTAGCAGCGTATGGAGCCTGAATTGGCTAATGGATAACTGCCAGATCTTAAAGTCTGTTATAAAATTAACAGCAATCTGGACTGAGGATAATATGGAAGCTAATATGTCTCCTAATCCTCGTTAAAAGTGTGGCTGTGATTAACTGCATTACAGCCAAGTTGTTTCATGGATTAAATCACATTATTACAACCCACATTCCACAAGAAGGGTTCCTAAAATGCACTCTGGTTTTAAGAGTCACAGATGCATTTATCATGGAGGGGGAATTTTACGCTGCTTGTAGGCTTTCATGACAGCATACATGATGGAGTGTCGTGTAGAAGCTGGCTTTGTGAAGAGGCACCCACAAATATAGTGGCCTGTTTCCCTGATGGAGTGTTTTGTGGTGGTTTAAAAAAAAAAATGGATCGTGCGCAACACAGCAGGCTGACAGAGTGACACCAGGGAGCCAGAGAGGAATATCTGCCTCAGTGCATCTGTTATACACCGAGAGCGAACACTCAAACTGGGAAAGAAAACCATGGAAATTAGCAATTTTGTGGCTAAGCTATTAGTGGCTTTTTGGCTGGCAATGCTAAAGATGGATAGCTTATCTGACTTTAATAGCTGGCACAGCAGCATTAGTGCTGAGCTGGAGCGAGGAGAGGAACAATACGGCACATTAGAGGAACAGCCAGCACACGCCAGAAAACTGCTCCAGACTTCTAATTAGCATTCATTAACAGTAGGGGAAAGAGCGATTATGGTCTTTAAGTAGTGCATTAGCTAATGTTGCTTTTTCTCATGTCAGCAGATTTAAATAGAAGTAGTGTTCTGCCACATCCGAGCTGGCACTTAATGCTGAGTACAGGGTTTCGGTTGATGCTTGTGATGACCCTAAAATACACTGCTGCTGTTTGTTTACACTAGTTATTACCACTAACAAGGCCACAGATTCTGTCAGACATGACTGACAGTTTGCTACAATCACAGCTGCTTAGCTAAATGTGACACAGCCGGCTTGCAAGTTAGAGTAAAACGTGGATATTTAGTCTGATTCTGAGCATCAAAAAAATGCTGCTCATGTCTCAAATTCAAATAATAACTCTGGAGCAATTTAGTCAAATGATCAGGCCTGTGGTCTTTTTTTTGCTGTTGGAGACCAAATGTGAGTAGCTGCAGGAAACAAACCAGTGGCTCCAGGTGACCACTTTCCATTGCACAGGTCCTCAAGTGGGAGGCAGTCTGTCGTCAGGCAGGACAGCAGTCCAACTCTGACTGCGTGCAATCACTCTCAGACAGACTGGTGAAGGTCTGCAAATAATTGCCATCTTGTTTATACACAGAGACAAATTTCCATCATGTTGGACTCAGTCTGCACCAGTGAGCATAAGTGCAGCACGTCTTTCAGTTCAGTTTTATTTACATAACGCCAAATCACAAGAGCACTCACCTCAAGGCACTTTATATCAAATCAAAGACCTTACAATCTGCAATCTGGGCTTGTATTCTGGTTATATTCATATATAATGAAGAACTAATGTCATTTTGCAGGTAAATTGGCATCCTGCAGCAATTACATCACTATTTCTGTTTTAGTTCTATAAGGTTCCGGCTGGACTCTGAGTGTAAATTTCTGCGTATGCTAACAGGAACAGACTTAATAAATGGTTTGGTACTTACAATATAGTGTTTTTCTTTTCTAACTGAGCACGCAAAGCACTTTTTTTTCTATACCAGGAAATCAATCCACTGACCTTTAGTTTATGGACCTTGGTATTGGTCTCGTGAGCCCACAGTGAAGCTTCGTATTATCACATATTGCAGGTAATTGTCAACAAAGTCTCTGTGAGTGGTCACAGATCTGTTTCCCGTCTTAGAAGCAAACAACTCAAAAGCACTGAGGACACACGTTCACTGTGAACAGTCACAGTGATTTTGGTTGTGCCGCAGTCTCCAACCACTTTGCCTATTGTGACCGTGGCTCTGTTTTGATAGCTAAATGCTCCACTCTTCAGCTAACTTCCTGCTTGCTCTCTTATCTGTTTGTCCTTGTACAGTTTGTTTGTTTTTTCATAGCAGTTATGAAAACCATAACTGCTAAAGTTCAGCCAAGATCATTTCTATCTTTGTTTATCCTGTATTGTCTTATTTTTTGCTAAATGAATTAAGCTCAAAATACAAAAGTACTTAAAAATCATGGCTCTTTACTTCAACATAATGTAATGACATCGTGGACTTTACTATCCATGACACTCTACGCTAAGTGGAGAAGATCACAGAGGCATGAATCACTGTGGGTTTTTTCAAGTGCTTTATTGTTGTGGGGAATTCAGTCAAAGCTGACCCAATACTGAGGTGTTCCAGCTGCATACTCGAAATCAGTTTGCTCAGCAGCCTGGATTTTAATCACTGTAGTGTGTGTTGTTAAACTGGTGAAGATGCTTTCTCAGGCGGCTTGTTTTTTTTTTTCCACACTTGTTTTCTTAAGTTAAAAAAAGAAGAAGCACGGAGCAGAAAACCATTACTTCATCTTATTGCTTCCAAAGGTGGTTCGTGGGGTGTACTTTGTTTTTTCCACAGCGCTGCTTCTGCGCGTTGGCTTCATTTCTGTTAAACAAATAAGACACACCGGAACGTGTCGTGTGTTGCTGTTCGTCTGAGGTTGCGTTTAAATCGTTTTAGAACCTGTTAAAGACCAAATTATTTCTGTTATTATGTCCTGATAGAATTGAAACTTTTACCATGGCTATATTCATGACTATCAAGCTTACCAATTCCAACCACAAATACTGAAATATCAGCTTTCTGATGTGGATAGCAGATCTGTTGGCTCACAAATTGAGCGCAAGACTAAGACACTGATTAAGAAAATGAATGTATTTATGTTATGATTACATTTGTAATAGAAAAGAGTAATCAACAGGCAATAATCAGAGTGTGTGGCAGATGCAGAAGCCTGATGTTTTTCTATCCCCCCCAATTCTCCTACTGAATGAATCCTGAACAAACAGAAGGTGCAGATAGCTGATGGGTTTATAATTTCCTCTTATTCAATAACTGCAAATGAGGCAAAACTCAAACATTATTTAGCTGCCCTCTGTAATTAAAACTTCATTCAGCCACAGATATGCTTTATGCCACTACTTGTTTCATGTTGTGAAATCACAGTAATTGGGCATTAGTACTGACTACACTTAAAGTTTACTCATCCACACCACATTTGTTGAGTGGAAGAATTAATGTGGTAGTTGTGCAATGCGATACTGACAATATCGTAATGAGGCTGTTGATATTGGCAGCTGTTTGACCTGAAATAAACTCTAATAAAACCTCTTTAAAGACTGAGCCAAAGTGCTGAGCTCTTTGCGTAGGTCTGTCAGCAAGTCCAGGCTCGACTGCAGAGTGTCCTCGAGCGAGGACTGAGAAAGGCCGAACGCAGGAGCTCTGACGTCTAACAATAACATCCACAAAAGGGTGATAAAAGAAATGTCACTCTTGGCGAACGCAGAAGCCGCTGAGGCAAAAGTAAGCAGGAGTTTGCCTTCTTCCTTTTTCTTATTGCCTTTATTATTATTGCCTCGCCGTGTGGTCAAGGTTCACTGATAGAGTGCGCTTAACCATGTATCCTGTCACATACACAGCCACCAGCACGCACACACACACACACACACACCTCATGTCTCTCCTAACACCGGGCCTGCTCTGTGTGCTCTGCTAATATTGACTCTCCTGACTAACACTGCCTCTATTGAGTCAAACACAGAACTGTTTGACTAGAATTAGAACATCATTGAGATAACAGCCGTGGACCTGTCCAGGCTGGAGCTGCGGCGCTAATGCAAAGCAGAGCAGGAGAGCCACCGCCGATGAAGGCGCAGAGGTGGAGCTCGCAATCTGCTCCCTGCTCAAATGTTTTCTCACTCTGACTTTTATCACCAGCGCACAATAGCAGCCACTTGTGAAATGTCTGCCTGTGAAATCACACGCCGCATTCTTGTTCCATGTGGGTAGAGCCGTGTTTATGTGCGTGGCACTTCTGTCATTAAGCTCATTGAGTCCTTGAAGTTGTAAAACTGGCTCGTCACTGGGGCCATTGTGTGTGTGTGTGTGTGTGTTTGGGGGGGATTGTTGTGCGGCTCTGAGATGAAAACAAAGTGCTGTCAAAGTTGTTGGCAGCGGGAATAAAAGCCTGTATTGTGTGCCAAAGCACGTTTTTTAATCTCAATGCAGGTATTAAATTCTTATCTTCAGTTACACAATGCAGTCATAATGTTAACAGCTCTACCCAACCATAAAACACACACACACACACACACAAAACACACAGATAAGAAAACCTACTCGACTATTCACCACATGCAGGCCTACTCGCTCGCTTTATCGCTCTCTATCTCTGTCTCTCACATTTCACAGACTAAGGCTCTGTCCGAAATCACTCCATATTTACCAACCGTATTTACACCTTACCATTTTTCCCTGCTTGCATTTGTTCGCTATAGTGGCCTGAAATGTTTACGCATCCACAAAAACAGCAGTCTCAGTGGCACACAATGCATAATGATGCTTTACGGATGCAGGAAAACATGTAATCCATTAAAAAAAATAGTAAAAAGGGGGTGTAGGCTGCTTTATGTGACTGCATATATGGCTTTGTACTAAAATTCTGAGGTGAAAGTCAACAGATCCATTCCATTTAGCATCTCCATGTAAGCACAAACAAACACATACAAACAGCTCTTCTACAATAGTTAGTCATACAGTTTTAAGTATGATGAGAAAAAACTCTTTAGTTTAGGACAACCTTGCGTAGCATCTTACATGTTACATATTGTTTTTATATTTTTCAAATGGTTGTTGTAGTAAAGGCTTTCAGATGATGTCTTTTTAATGTGGACTGGTTTTACAAAAAGGGTCCCATTATGCATTTCCTTTATGTTCCGCCATATTTATTCTGTTATGATGGTTGATCGTCATATTCTTTCCGTGCTTGGATTTGTCTGGCGCCCGTGTCATCTCAAGTTGGTCATCTTTGAGCAGTCCCGCCCACGTGCTGTCGCGAGAAGGTCAGTCAGTGGATGAACTGGGAAGCTGTGCCAAGGACCACTATAAAAGTTTCATTGCTTGAGAGCTGTCTGCACGTGAACGGGACATAGCCACTGGTTGTGAGGGGGAAAAGTGTATTCCCAGAATGGTTAGGGAGTGGTTTCCGGAGGTGGGTGAAATCATACCGTAAAAAACATGGACTTAGCATCCTCGTCAGAAAATTAAGCCAATGCAGACGTGCCTTTGACCTGCATTCTATCCGATAGCCACCAGATGCCGATAGCTGTGGCTACAAAAAGACTTCCAGTCCTGTGGAAGTCTATGGGAAAACGGTAAACATTTTACTGGCAGGTTTATGGGCTCAAGCACTCATTTTGGGTTAAATTGAACTAATTCAAAAATGAAGGCAATTTTTTGGTGATACTATGTTTTGAAATGAACGATTACATGTGGCATAAAACTGCACATCACTGGCTAATGACTTGTCAATTACTCAAATGCCACTGAGTATGTGTCACAGTCATATGTGCCCTGGGTCTTTGCGACTAAGATAAGGATGACAGAAATTTTTACTTTGAGGCTTTAAAACCGGACTTCGAAATCCAGTGTATGAGTGAAATCTGTTGCTAAGAGGATGCTGCACACTGGGGGAAAAAAGTCCTCAAGATTGCTTTGGTCACTAAAAGGATGCTCAGGCTGTATTTTTACATGAAAGACACTATTTTGTGTGCAAACAATTTAGCTAGCCAAGTGGTAGTAAACCTCGAAAAGCTTTTACTTTTTCAAGGTGGGGCCTTGTTAACGTGACCCAAAAGGGTCACATGTCCAGACAGATGTCAGCTGGTTAACAGTCACGTGACTGCAAAACATCTTAAGACAAAGAAGGATTATTTTGGGTTGTGAGCCATGCTAAGCGTCTTTTAGCATCCAGGAGTGAAAATACAGAGTTGAAGTAAGCATAAAGGAAAATATTTCACTTAGCCAAAGTCGCATGTAACATTACTTAGTGTGTGCAGTTCAGACTCCTCAGCATTGCCCCTTATTCCTAGCCTGATATGCGCCTTTGCATTGGGAACCCCCCCCCCCCCCCTGAGAATTTCCACACAGACACAGTGAGAAGATAGAAAAGGCCAAACCATGCTAATCCGTGCAGCACCTACAGCTTTTATACATTTGGCGTTTGCTCCTGCAGACCCTTTAAATACCAATGTCTCTCCTGTATTCACAGGCACTCTACGTCAATATGAAGAATCATGAAGGGCCAGGTACTAACTTTAACTGGGCAGTTCCTGCAGGGGGATATTTGGAGAATGGTCAATTCAACAATAATTCACCGCGTTCGTCGCGTTCGTCAACCACATGAAAGGGGAAGAGCTGAATAGCAAGTTGCTGCAGATGGCAGTGCGGCAGTGTTTCTTTTTTCTTTTTCTTTTTCTTTTTTGCTTATGTGGTTTCATTTTATCCCTACAGGCCCTCATGGTATTTTGAATTGCCCTGGGTTATGTATTCACTCGGTCATGTAAGCTAAATGAACCATCCATAATGTAAATGAGAAAGAAAGTGCAGACTGAGAAAGGGAGACAGGGATGTAAATGCAGTGGTGCCCCTGGTGTTAGCCAGGAAGAGAAAGAGATGTCAGCATTTTCCCACATTTCACTTTCAAATGAGCCTCAGCTGACTGGAGAGTCAAACCTTCCTTCTGCATACAGCAAATAGCACAATTACTTAGCAAAAGATGCAACAATTTGGAAGATGCAAACGACTTATTGTGTAATTCGTAGCAAAGAGCTTCTCATCCTTGTCTTGCAGTGGAACGAAGAGAGAGGGAGATGATTCATCACTCTCTGGTCCATCATTTAAAGAGCTGCTGACTCCCTGAATAGCTGGCACGAGCTGTGTGCTTGTGTTTATTGTGGTTGAACATCCACCCTCCCCTCTCTCCCACTCCCTTGCTTCTTTTATACCCACAACCTCCCAAATGCACTGTTTTCCCATTTAAGAGAGGCACTTTGTAAATAGTTAATAGCTTCCTGGGGACACGGGTCATGTTTGGAGTGCAGAATAATCACTGTTGGAAATTCTTGTCTGGTGGTTCAAGGCGCAACACAAGGTATGCACATAACAACACTGCTGTTGTCTGCACTCCATTTCAATCAGCCATAATTACCCGACATATTTGCACTTGGCACTGCAAAAACATGATGCAAGTTATTTTGTGTCCTCGATGAGAAATATTTCCTGGCATTTCACTGCTTCCAAAATGTTACAGCCAATTTGATATTAGATAAATATTTGAGCTGGCATGCAATGAAGCGTATGTCAGATGAGCAAAAAGCACTGGCACTACGGATGCATTTAGCTGCTCAAAGGGAGGGAAAAAGACAAGGGAGAGGCCTTGTCTGTTCTCCATTAGAATCCACTCAGTTCTTCTCCAAACAGAGAGGATGCTAGCCAAACAAGCTTATTCAAGGGGGGTTCTGTGTGGACCGTGTTAGCTCAGCAAATCCAGCTCCACAAACATGCTTCAAAGAATCCTGCTATCTCCGCAGAGCCTTTGATGCGGGTATTGATCATGCAGCGGTCTGTGAGAAAGAGAGGGATGCAGTACAGGTTTAGTATTCTGTCCTGGCTCGGATTGAATAGATAATAGCAAAAACATGCACTCCCATCACGCCGCGCTGTGCTTCAGTTATGACAGCTGCACAACCATTTTCGAGCTCTGAGATGGATGTGATTAAGGGTAAAAGACAAGGGGAGAGCAAATCAGATCATCTGCCCAGAGGACAGGTCACGGCGTATTATGTTTACCACAGTGGAAGAGGCCCAGCAGAAGCAGGGGGGAAAAAAACCCAATCACTTGACAGAGAGGAGCGCCTCACCTCCAGGTGACAGTGGAAACAGTCGGGGATTTGTCTGTGCACTTCTAAAAGCGTGAACACGTTCCCATATTGTGAGGTCACCTTATTGTCTGGAGATAAACAAGTACAACAGCAACATTTTTCTGCTAGGTTTGGGTGTTGCACCAGAGCGGCAAGGAAAGCAGAGCAAACACAAACAAAGCTAACATTTCCAGAATCACACAGTCACGCTGTATGCTATAGAAAGACAAACAAAGTCTGTTCTTCTTAGCATGGTAAAACAACCACCCACAGCCCTGCTCCTGTCTCACACTGAGACCATTAGTCACAATGATTTCTCTGCCAGCTGTCCTGGTGTTTGCTTAAGCTAGCCTCACAGGCAGTTTGGGCCTCTCACTTCACTTTATTAGGCGTGCACCGACTCATTAGCACCCAGCGATTCCGATGCAGATGTGTTCCTCAGGTAAGGTCCAAATGCAAAGCCGAGTAGCCATTAATCGTGTGGTTAAGCATACCATGAAAACATCATGCTTTGTGCAAACCCAGTCATCTAATGGTTTTTTTATTTGTTTCCTTTTTGCCTTTTACAACAACTCTCCCAATCACCTTGTCAACAGCAATCACTTCCTACACTCTAATCTTATATGTGGGCCAGGATGCTGTAATCTCAGCCTTTATACTCCTACCTGTCCTTATGTGATAAAAGTTGGTGCGCCATTAGAATGAATGAACTTCGCAACTTAGCCGGATCCAATGAATTAAATAATAGCTCCTTAATGTCTATGTGTAATTGCCTAGCATTTACAAAGTGCAATGTGCAAGGTACTGGATAAGAGCAGCAGTGCTGCAGACTATTTTAAGATAAACAGCTGATGTGTGTGTTCAAAGAGGCTTTTGTGTTTGCTTTCGCGTAGGAGTTTGTGTGGAGGGACCTGACTGAGCTTTATGCAGATATGAAAATCATGTGGTGCCATTTCACCCTCCTCCAAATGCCACCTATGATTGTTCACAGATAAGCTAGCTCCAGTGTGAGTAATTTGCATGAAAGCACAACAAAGGTATGAAATGCCGTTCTCCTCTTTTCTGTAGCGAACAAGGACTATAGATATCAGTTAAGTGGGTTAATGCTCATTTATTCTTTGTCCTTGCAGCACAGAAGCTAGTTGAATCAGTCTCAAGCGCATCCAAATACCATTTAGTCATCATACATCATCCTGCATTGTACCATTGTCAGTAACAACCATTTCTGGCATCTCCTCTCATTTCATCAGCAAACTGCTTGGAGCGCTGCTTAAATAATCAGCCAACTGCACGCAAAGCCCAGTTACGCCGCGGCGTTAACTAGATGAGATCAACCACTTGTAAAAAAGCTCCCCGACTTTTCTGTGAAGGACACGTTGTGGTCGCGTTGAAAGTGAGTCAACGGAAATCAGTCATGGCGTACTGTCACCACAGTAAGGACGCAGCCAGCTAAAAGTGCAGCCAAGCCACATATACTGGGCAAAGAGAGTACACTCAACTGACAGCTGCAAGCACTTAGTCGGCCGCCAAGAACAAAGACAGAGAGGAGGGGGGGGAAAAAACCCTCTATTCAGTCCAATTTCCTACAATGAGCCAACACAACAATAGCTTCCAATATTTTCAGTAAGAATTCAGTCATGTCTTGAATTGTGTTTGTCAGAGGTCAGCTCTCTCTGCGCTCATGTGTAACCACAACAACAAGCACGGCAACAAATAGATTCCTCATAACAACTTGAGCTCTTAATGATAACTTGGACAAGAGGAAATATAATAGACAGTGGCAGGCATCTGTTCTAGTCATCTTTGGAAAACTCGTCAACTGCTTAAACTAAGGAATAGGATCAGGGAGGTGGCTCACAGTCTGAATGAAGCAGCTAGAAGGGCTAAAAAGCAGAGCTGGGAGAGGAGGCAGCAGATGGGATGAGGGGTTCTGAACCACTAACCACATGCACTTAAGGGTCAGAGCAATTCTCAGCCGGCGCGCCTCTAAACAGCTGAAAAACCAAACTTTACCTCCGGGAGTCTCTGTGAGCTTGTGACTCGTAAACCCATCTGTTTGTCACAGCCGCACCAGCAGAAAAGAGAGCGTGGGAGCTTTTACCTCTTATTAACACTGAACACGGTGCCTCGTGCCTCCACGGTGCATGTTAGTATGCATTAAGGCAGATGAGTGTGAGGCGAGAAAGCAGTGAAGAGGAGCGCCGTTAAAAAAGCCAGATGAGTCCCGAGTGCCGGGGCGATGGGCTGAATGACAATTGACTGGCTGTCAGCACTCATCTGCATTCGCGTATCTTTCTGGCCCGACTCATTTAGCTGGCAGACAGCCACGGCCTCGACATATGAAGATGTAGTGTGCAGACGCCGCTCGGAGCTTTGGTTTGCAAACTCTGCTCTCGTGCAGTATTTACGTGTGTTTCCCACTAATTGACTTTAATTGTCAGGGATTGTTATCCTTGCCACTAAGAGAAAGCAGAAAGCCGTGTAATGGGTTTTGGTTTAAAGGACAGCTGTGGCTCTGATTGAGTCACTTGCTCCGACATGCCCTTGAAATTAGTAACCGTTGGCACATCCAGCATTTGAGGCAATGCAAACAGCCTACTTCAGGTGCCCCGCACAGCAGGTTACGCTTTCATCACACCTATTTAAACTCATGCTCACTTTTCAGTGCCTGATTCAGCACAGCATGTTAACCACGTAAGCAGGTAGAGGTCATAGAAAGTACCTGCTACTCGAGTCAGATCGCACAAAATAAACTTGAAGGCACTGTAAGTGATATTTTTATATGAAAAGTTGGATAAAATAGCAGCCTGAGAAGTCATTCTCAGAGTTTTGAACCACAAATAATAATACACGATTTTGCGGTGCCCCTTAGCGCTGTGCAACTCTTTTGGTTTTCAGGGCAGTTGTGTCGTTTTGCTCTGTAACAGACGCTTTGTTGTTTACTGATTCCTGATCAGGTTTCCATGAAAAAGAAGAGGAAGACCCTACATACTTAATAAACACAACTAAAATAGAAAAAATTTGGTTTATTTATTTAAAAAATGAATCATTAAGCAAATTTTGCCTGGTGCAATCTGAATGTATACCAATCAAGTGAATTTAATTTCCATTAATTAATGTATCCATAATGTAACATTTTCCATTGTATTTATTTAAAAATGAATGTGGAAAATTGACATAGTCAAATGAGTTAAAGTCAGCATTTTAGGTAGATTTTTTTTTTAAGTGCAGGTTTTCATCAACAACACAGCTGTTTCATTTCTGAATAGGCTTTCACATGACCCAGGTGCACGGAAGCTACACTGTATTATGAGTATTATGTTGTTTTGCAGAGCTTGGCTATTGAAAAGCAGTGAAAATCTGGTTGGATTGAAAAATTTGTTACTGCTTCGCGATTTCCATCCCTTACTTTACGCGACCTGTTCTGTGTCAAACACCAACCCAACGCAGCTACGAGCCTGTGAATGTTGTCCGGCGTTCTAGCGGCTAAAGAGCCGAGACCAAAAACAGACCAGGAGGAGGAGTGGATTTTCAAGCTAATGTGCCAGATGGATGCAAACATGATCGCTCGCGTGTACTGAACACATTAGCATTGTGCTGAATGTGTAAACAGGCAACTGTTTGCCAACAAGTTCATCATACAAATGTAATAGCTGAAGCTATGTCACTGTTGGGTTGGCAGCTTGTTTTCTAAGTGCTGGTGACCAAAGGCAGGCTCCTAATCTATCAGTCAGTACAACAACATATAATAAAAGCAGAAATTATACACTGATGAGCCACAACATTATGATCAGTCTGTCTAACATGCTGTCGCTCACCAAAACAGCTCAGTGAGGCATCAATTCTAAGAAATCCTTTTGGAAACGTCACAGTAAGCCAGAACTTAATATCCAACAAATATCATATACTGTTAGAGCCTAATTAACACCATTTTCTTCCTCTGCGATCGGTCATAATGTTTTGGCTCAGTGATGCTCTTTCAATCATATAGGACTTGAGAGGAAATTATTGCATGACAGGTAATATAGTGGGCGATGCTATTTTGAATAACTGAAATATGAATGGCCCTCATCAGCATCCTAGATGGCTGTGAAAATTACTTCATCCTCCCTGTGCCAAAAGGCAGCTTAAGACCTCTTTATCAGAGTCATTCAAGCAAAGAGTCAATAAAACACTGCAATTAGGGCTGCTCTTTTAAAATCTGAGACAGTCTAATTGACTGTGTATTCAAGTAGAACCCCAGAATTCCCTTCAGCAAGTTTAATAACATTGATAAGCAGCATGATGCATAATCATAAGCTCATAGCTGTGGAATACAGAAAGATGTAGTCTTACAGCTGGATGAGGAGCTTTGTCTTTGACAGTCGGCCTGTGTTTATGGCAGGTCTCTGTGTGCAGTTTCATTTATTTCCCTCAAGTGTCTCTTTGAAAACTGGCAATGTTGATCAGGGGCTCAACAGGAGCTTCATAATAACATCTTTATAATGCTCACACCACTTGGTGGTGGAGGGCATGCGGTGAGGAGCCGGGGATAATAATGCAGTACAGCACATCAAACAGAGCCTGGTCAAAAAGCAAAGCACTCAGTATCTCATAGGAGTGAATTTAATGGCCACTGGTTGCTCTGGGCTCTTGACCCTCTCCAAGAGGCTCCATGTTAGTCACTCTCCAGCGCTTTCCAATTGAAACTCAGCCAGACTGGTAGTAGATGAGATTTCAACTGTCTACTCAAAGCCTGGATGACTATACCACTAGCTTCAGCTGGTCATCACACCGGCGGTGCTTGGCTCATAAGACAGTTACATCATATGTTGTCTGTCAGTCACAGCAAAAAGCAGCAAAAAGAACAAATTTCCTCAAATAGTGGAATTGAGAAAAGCTTTGAGGTACGTGTACTTCACTTGAGGTATGTTTCTCAAAGTTCTACTCTACCAGATTTACAGGTGTATTGTACTGGACAGATATTTTTCTGTTTCCCTTCAAGCTGTTTTCTCACATTAACCTTAGACAATCTTGGGAGCATCACATAGGATACAGTTGCTGTTAGACGCATGTGGCACAAAGCAGGAAATAGTCTGCTTCCAAAGCAATCACACTGCCTGGAATACTGATTTTGGGGAGGAGGCTGCCAAATGTACAGCTGTACAGATGTTGAAGTGGAAATTTGACTTCTATGGCCATATTGTAACAAGTTATTTCTTTGTGTGAAAAGAGTGTGAAGATGATAAACCTTATGATAAACAGTGTTCAAGGTCATGAGGCACTTTGTGTGTCTTGAAATAATTGTCAGAAAATCAGCATGTTTTCGATGCTCAATTAATTTTTCCACAATGGAAGCACATGATGTCGGTGCCCTATTTAATATAATGAGCATCTTATTAAGCACAGAAAAGCAGTCTCAGCAAACTAAAATCTAAGTGTATTTGTATGATAGAATGTTGCACTACTCCGGCCACCCAGTGCACTCGCTTAACATTAAATCTCATTTTATAATTGTGAGATATACATTTGTTTCAACATACCTGCCTGTCAGTGATTCTTTAATACAAACAAACAAAAACAAGGTCTAAAATTTGTTTACATTAAAAAAAAAAATATGATCCTCTTTGTGTGGTGTATTGTTCTCGTGCCTACAGAATAGTGCAGTACTAGAGGCCTGCTTGCAGTCATCCACCCAGTGACTGAGGATTTATAATTGTCTTGCGTTCCTGTGCTGCCATCTAGTGAAGAAAAGTGAGAAAGGAGTAAAATGAAGACAGAAACTCACTTTTTCCTTGAAGCTCAGTTAATTTCACCAAATCAGACAAACTGTGTACAGGAGATAAAAATCATTACAGGGCAGGTTTACAATAACTTGTGTGCAGAGTAACATATGTGCAAACATTTGTTTTTTAGCTGTAGAGCCACAGTAACTAAAGATGCATATATCTGAGTAAACAGATAAAGTTATATGCCAAAACAAGCTTTGGTGACCTATGTATATACTCTTCTGCATATTTATATAAAAACATGGAAAGCATTTAGCCTGAAGCCTTCACTTCACTCAAGCAGGAACGCTGTTGCTACTGTAGTGATGGCCAAATGAAGCTTTCTGAAGCATTGAAACGCTTCATTACTCGAAGCCTTTCAACAGTCCTCTCTGGTGACACCTGGTGGCCAAAAATATGAAGAGCAGCTTGAATCGACAAAATAAAATGAACTGCTTCATTATGACCTCTATTATGACCGTGTGAAAAAATTTGTTATGTTTATTTGTTTAATAAATAATTTTCATCAATAAACTTTCCTTATTTAAACATGGACCGTGGTGTGGTCTATCTTTGCTTGTGACTTCTTGATGTTGGTAAATACAATGGATAAAATGGACATGAAAAAAGCATTTAAACTGCATTTCAATGCAAAACAGAGAAAAAAATAATAATATCCAAATCAAAATGGTATTGTCTTTAAATAATAATAATAAAAATTTCAACATAAAGTGCAGCTTTTCTTCTTAAAAATAAGGAAGAGACATAAAAGTTTATTTGACCAGCTTCACCTTTAAACTCTGAGTAACCTTAGCCAACATTATTTTGTACATTAGGCTAAAACACGGTGATCATCAAACATTTTATTGCAAAAAATAACAAACCCATTGGACTCACAATACCTCCATGCTTATTTACTGTCTGTCTCTTTCACCCAGTTACTTAGACAAACTAGCCTGTTCACATTTTTAGAGCTCAAGGCAGCTCTATTTTTGTTACTATGTGATCTGCAGGTGAGAACAGTCTCTTGCGTGGGACAGAAATGGCAGGACTAATGAAATACTTCCGGGCCAGGACAGACAGCTTTGGGTGGGTTGCTGCTTGAATGGAACACCACTGCAGCGTGGAAAGTCTGTCTTGCTGATGGATGATTCTGCTCTGTAGAAACTCAGGACCCTGTTACACAGGGCTTCCTCATCTGAATCACAGTCTGAAGACAATGAAGAGAGGAGGCGGCTCTTTGTGGTGGCATCTTCACACTGTTCTTGCAACAGGGCCTCAAGGCTGGTCCATGGTGTGATGCAGGTGGCAGAAAGCTAGCGCTAACAGCTCCCACAGTTTCTGTGCTTGTTGCAACATGTTACGCATTTAGATGATACCGTAAGGTTGAAGTGCTTTGGTGGTATGCAAACTCTTTTTTGCACAGTTTGCAAAAAACCGCGCTTTTATCAAAGCTTCCGTCGGGTAGTCTTTTTAAATGAAATTTGCCTCCGATCAGTTGTAGCAACATGCTATCTTCTGATTCTTCATTTTTGTAGCTGTGTACATCAGTAAAATCGCGCATTGACAAAAGTTCCCCTTTGCTTGGAATGCAAAGTGCGATTAAATGCGTTAATTTTTTAACACGTTATTTTTCAAATTAATTGATCGCTATTAACGCGTTAAATTCCCACCCATAATTATAATAATTGTTTACTGAATGTGCTTGATTCTCTAGTTGCTGTAAAAACCCAGTTTCCTTCGCGTGTTCTGCTCCATGGTTTACCATTGACCTCTAAGCATTGAAGGTCAGTCTAGGCCAGGGGTGGGCAATTCCAGGCCCTGAGGGCCGGTGTCCTGCAGGTTTTAGATCTCACCTTGGGTCAGCACACCTGAATCACATGATTAGTTCGTTACCGGGCCTTCAGGACATGTTGAGGAGTTGATTTAGCCATTTAAATCAGCTCTGTTGGTTCAAGGACACTTCTAAAACGTGCAGGGACACCGGCCCTCGAGGCCTGGAGTTGCCCACCCCTGGTCTAGGCCATCTTCTCTTCATAATATACATCCTCCCTCTAGGGAATCAAATTTGATCTTCAGTTTACCTGTTTTGCTGATGACATCTAGTTATATGTCTCCTGCAGGCCTGATTCCTCCTCCCTCCCACCTTCTTCCCTTAGAGGATGCCTATCCGAATTAAAATCCTGGTTCAGCTCTAATTTTGTTAAACTCAATGAGGATAAAACTGAAATCCTCCTTATTGGCACAAAATCTAACCTTTTGAAGCCAAATCATTTCTCACTCACTATTGATAACTCCACAGTTTTCCCTTCAACTCAGGTTAAGAGCCTTGGTGTCATCCTAGACAGTTCACTACCCTAGAAATCTCACATCACTAATCTCACTTGTTCTGCCTATTTCCATCTATGCAACATTAACCGATTACGTCCTTCTTTCCACCCAGTCTACGCCCATTCTCGTTACTTCCCGCATTGACTATTGCAATTCTCTCTTGCATGGTCTCCCCCAAAAATTCCTCCATAAGCTTCAACTGGTTCAAAACTCCGGATTATTACAAGAACCCGCTCCTACCAGCTTACCTTTCTGACCTGTTAAGCACTACCTCTTCTATCCAGCTTGCTGTGCCTTCTTTCCACCTCAGCACTATGGGAAAAAGAGCTTTCAGTTGCTCTGCACCCAAGCTGTGGAACTCTCTACCCCCAGATGTAAGAAACACTTGTTCTCTCCCTCAGTTTATGTGTTTTATTCTATTGTTAAGTGTGCTTGGGTGTCTTGAAAGGCTCTTTCAAATACATTTTTTTAATTAATATTATATTTATTATTGCACAACAGCCAGGTGAGGATAAAGGGGAGTGGTCCCTGTTGATCTGTTAGCAGCTTTTAGGGTTTTCTGCGCCTATAACAGAAAACCGAGTGAATCACAATCTGTACTTATGTATTCTGAGTGACAACTACACTTTACTCAGAGGCGATGCAGAAAGTTGACAGCTTACTTGGTGACTGCATGATGCTCCAACCCAGGTCCCAAGTTTGATCCAGCCCTTATCGCCACAGCCACAGAGCACTGCGAAGAGGGAAAAAATTAGGACCTAAATCTAGTGTTCTGTGTTCTGAATAGCTCAGCCTCGATTCTGATACTAGAAGGAGAATTTTTAAATCAGCTTACCCTCGTCTCCACATCAGTCAAAGCTCCATCTCTACTGGCTGACACGCCTTCTGAAGACTTCCTCTTCCAACTTCAGAGATTGATACGTAAAAACATTAGTACACCTTCAGCAGTTTGGAATCATATTTAACAACTTAAGAAAATGTAAGACTCAGGAGGCACGTTAGGCAATGTATGTACAATTGTTAACAATATTAACAACAATAACAATATTAACAATACTAGTTTGTTTGTTTTTTTACAAAATTGACAGCAGTAGTGAAATAAGATAATCAAAATGTCCGATGCTGTGTCCTGCTGTTATAAATTACATAGAATAAGAGATGAGTTTTTGCTCAACTGAGCTGTCAAGTTGATCTCAGTCAAAGACAGACTCTAGAACAATCCCAGTACAGAAAGCAAACCCCAGTTTTTTTGTTATCCTGTTATTACAGAGTGAAATATATTTAAACCTCAGCAACACAACGATTATAACATTCAAGAATGGAAATAAACTTTGTGGTTAATTCTTATTTTCCATTAAGAAGAAGAAAAGTATTATCTGTTTTTTGATAATGTGGCAGTATCCAGAAATCCAGCTCACCATATGGAACATTATATGGTCAGGTAACACATCTAAAAATGTTAAACATTTTTTTAGGGTGCAAATTCAAGACATTTTTATAATTATAAATTATTACCTTGGGACTGTAGTGAGCTCCTGTTTCAGTGTCTCAATGTCTGTGAACTGGACAGCTTGCCCTCCTCCTCTCGTTTTGATGACTTCGCCCTAAAGAAAAAAAACAAAAAGAACCACCATTAGATATCTTTGTTATTATTTAATACAGTGCGAAGCCCTGCTTGTGATCAGTAATTCAAACATCACACGAGTTTCCTTTCTAAGGATAAGCATGCACGCTACTACAATCATGCAACAGAACATTGAGAACCAATTTATAGAAATTATTTAAATTCACTTCTTAAAACTGACAAACTTATTTGAGCAAAGTGTAAAACAAACAATTACAAAACCACACTGACTCAAACTCCAGTTGGCAAATATGCTGCTGGTTTGCTGAAAACTTGCTAATATAAATGTCTGCGTGAGTAAGAAAGTGTAACCAAATACATCATTCTGAATATCAGTAATATGCTGTGCTGCATACTTGACCTTTATAAGCTTGGTCTGTATCTCGCCGTCGGAGGCAACTTCTTGGTGCGTTAGCACGTATCTGTCACACTTGGACAGAGCCTTCTCGCTGGGTGCAGACACCTGGATGGCGTTGGGGATGACCGGCTGCAAAATTGTGCCCAAGTCCATGCTTGAGGATGGTTTGTGGTCCACCCACTTCTCCCCACCAGCAGAGCGGGAACGACGGTGCAGCAGGCGTACTGGTGCTGTTGTCTTAACAGATCAATGGGAAATGATTTAAAAAGGGAAAAATACCACAAACAGAGTGAACAAAAACACAGAATTTGACAAAGCATTACGAAGCTTGATGAAAGAAATCATAAAACTTATACATTTTGGGGGGCAGGGTACCCCACACCCTAAACTTGTTGGAGCCAAAATGCTGACACGTCACAACCTCATGCTGCTGCCTTTAGCTAACTCACTGACCCTGTATCTTCTTTCAATTAGGTCTACATGAAACGAAGGGGAAGGAAAGCAGTCTCTCTCATCCACTCTGCTCAAGCACACAGCTCTCCTCCTGGCCTGGCCGACTGAAGTGCCCGTTGAGGCCTGGGGTCTTGTGGGTGTTCTTGTGGGTGTACTAGGGGAACTGTAACCCTGCATGCTGTCCTGAGCTGCCTGTTCCTCACATGCAGATCTAGCCACAGACAAAAAGGTACTTCTGCTGGGGACGGGGCAGACGGGCCTTGGGTTCATCTCATCCTCCTCATCACTAGCAGCACTGCCTGACTGTGACTCTGGCTTTGGACTGACATGAGGGGAATCGACTGGGCACTGGAAAGACTAAATGGTCACAGTTAGACATGCAAAAATTAGACGTTACTGGAATGGGACACATTTACAGTCTAATGTAATCAAATGCAGCAACCACTTTATGTGAAGTACAAAGTTCATGTTTTTCCCCATACCTGGTGAAAAACATGAACACTGAAATGTAAATTTACCAAAGCTGAGCTAAAATGATCTGTGAGTTGATGCAAATTTATCTGCAACATTTACAGTTTGTCTTATTTGTTGTAAATTTAGTATCTTTGATTTTTAAAACTATAGATTCAGACCAATAAATTTAGACCAACCTACTGAGAAATTTACAGCATCAAAATAACTATTTTACACATTCACCAGAAATGTAATTTCATCAGTTTCACAGTGGTACTTAATTACTGAAGGACTACATGATCATATGCATGAGGCGCTTATTATAACCTGCCTGCTGCTGTGGCACTGGGATTAGTGATGTTAGTAGATTAAGAGAAACGAGTGCAGTAGAATTTAACTTTGAATGGGCAGAATACCATTCAACTCCCTTAAAAACATTCATCATTATGGTTTTTAAACACAACATACAGGGACAGGTGAGGCTGATGCTGATCTCTTTGGCGGTAGGCGGTCCTCTTTGGAGGGTCGCTGAGAACGGGGCTGATGCTGTGGTTGTGGTGGAGGCTGTGGCTGCGTCTGACGGGGTGGAGGTTCAGGGCGACCTGGAGTCTTGCTCTCTGTCACGATGGCCTTGAGCTGCTTCAGCTTTTCGTCTTTCACCCACAGCTTATTTTGCATCTCAAGCTGCAGTGCATTAACACGTCTCTCCTGCACAGTGAGGATATTGCAAAATGTTCAAATGCAATATTATCCAAGTTGCTTGAATAAGACAAATTGGCTTCCACTATAAAGACTAAAACAATGACCAACAAGGGCTGTTTGCAAAACTGAAATGTGTGTCAAATTTAGATCTTACTACCAAAGTAGGTCTTTTTTTGCTTGTGGTCTTTATTGTAAATCTATATATTGTTGAATAAAAGGGAAAAAAAGATATTTGAAACTCACACATTCTTTCTCCCACTTGAACTGGGTGTCCGAGATCACGCCATGCATGCGCTGCTCCATGCGTCTCTTCTCTGACAGCTCCCTCTGCAGCCTCTGCTCTCTGGTTTCCAGCTCATGCTGCAGCGAGCGCTTGTCATCTTCAAAGATTTTAGTTGTTTTCTGCAGGATGTCAATCTGAAACAGAGACATTAATATTAAAGAAAAAAAAATGACAACCTTCAAATCTGCAGCGTGAATGGATTAGTCTCCCACCTTGTGTTCTTGCATCTTTGTTTTCTTCTCTAAACGTTCAATCTCTGCCTTGTTGCCTTGGATGATTTTGTCTTTCTCTATCAGTTTGCCGTTTTGTTCCTGAATAAAGTTATCTTTGGAAATTAGGCTGGTATCCAGTTCTTGGAGCACAGGCTTCATCATGTTGGCTGAAATAACATCAAGAGAAATGTGAGCCAATAGAAAGACAACTATTCAAAAACTGATCTTTCAAAGCCAAAAAGTATCAGATGAGCTAAAATGAGAACAGACACCTGTTTTACTGTATTCCTCAATCAGCATCTGCTTGATCCTCTGCCTGTTCTTCAGGGCTTCAATCAGCCTGGGCAGCGTGATGTCATCATGTGGGTCAGTCAGCTCACAGGAGGGTAGAGATGGGAGACTGAGGATCAGAGTGTTTGCAGCAGCAGGCATGTCTACAGAAGACAAAGAATCACAAGTCCTTAAAGCAATTGTGTGGTTTTTAATAATCATCACACACAATACTCCACTGTTAAAACATTTACACAGTAGTAGATCAGATTAATTGTGTTTAATTTTTATGGAAATTACGTTTGCAAGAGTTTGGCTTGTCTGTTAATTTGCATGTTTTGTGTTTCCAAAGAACTTCTTGAAAAATAATGCATTCTCTCATTTTCAAATTACACCTTTACACACAGTAAGTTGATGCCAGAGTTTTCTAAAAGTGTGAATACAAGGCAGAATAATACTTTAAATGTTGCTACAGTTAACTATGGTAAATGGACTGTTTCTTATATCTCTGTGAAGGTTCTCAGTCATCCAGGTCATCGTAGTCAAAGGAGCTTGCAAAGAAAAGCGTCTGGACTTCTTTAAGTTACTTGAAGACGTTTCACCTCTCATCCGAGAAGCTTCTTCAGTTCTAAGGTCAAATGGTGGAGAGTCCCAGATATAAACCTAGTGGGAGTATCCCCCCACAGAGGGACAAAAGGACCCCCTGATGATCCTCTAATCGCCTGAGCCAAGGTGTGGAACTGGGTGTGGGTCCCAATCAGCCAGAGTTTCGGGTGAGTTCATTGTGAAACCTGGCCCCACCTTATCATGCGAATTCCTGAGGTCAGATGGCCCAGGATGTGAGTGGGCCATCTGACCTCATTTCTGTTTGTTCTGTCTGCATTTCTGTTTCTTATATCGCGCTTTTGTACACTGAGCGCTCAAAGTATCTTCCCCAAGGATATTTGGCATTCAGACTGAAGCAGCCAGGGTTCGAATCACCAGCTTTGCGATTAGCAGATGGCCTGCTCTTCCCCCTGAGCTACAGCCACCTCCAACTACAATTCTCCTTGAGATGATAAAATGAAAATGAAAAGTCCATGTAAAAGCTGCCACTGTGCAGCCTTCTTATTTGGGCTGTTGTTTTGAAGTATCATCTAAATCATTGTTGTAATTTCAGAGAAATGATGCATTATTTCTGGCCATTTAATATACAATTTAATATACAATTCACAAGCAACCGATGACAGTGGGAAGAAAAACTTCCATTTAATAGGAATAGGAATGAGTGGATGAGGGGAAGAAGACAGCATAAAAGATCTGCTGTGGAAGAGAGTGAAAAGAGGTAAGTGAAGAAGATTGCTCAGTGTATCATGGGAAGCCCACAGCAGCCAAGATGTATTGCAGCATAAACAAGCAGAATAATTAATGGACAGTTTATGGTCATCTGATGAATACCAAACTATAAGAAAGTTTTAAGCCTAATCCTAAAAGCAGAAAGAGGGTGTTTCAAATTCAAACTGTGAGCTGGTTCCACAAAAGCAAATATGCCCTCTTCTGAGTTGCTGTTGGCACTCTCGCTGCAGAGTTCTGCATCAACTGAAGGGTTTTCAGGGAGCTTTTGGGACAAGTTGATAATGAATTACAAGAGTCATAGTAATAAATGCATGAAGTAACTTTTCAGCATCACTCTGACAGGAGATTTCTAATTTTAGAGATACTGCACAAATGCAAGAAAGCAGTCCTACATTTCTGTGTGAAGCACTTTGTGATCTTTGTCTTGAAAGGTGCTATATTAATACAATTTGACTTACTTTACTTGTTTAATATGTGCAATAAAGTACATAGGACGAGTTTTATCTAAATTTGGAAGCACACAAAAATGTGTCCAGTGGATTATTAAATATAACAACAATTACCAGAAGTGGAAAAAAAAACCCTTCATTATACACTTGGCGTTGCTCTGTTTAAAAGGTTGAATGTAAAACTTCAGTGCGCCTACATTTAGATTAATCACTTGATTAACAGGGTGTTAAATAAATAAATAAATAAAAACTTAAGCACAGTATTAATTTTTTTTTACCAGGATCTATCGGGCCACTGCATTCTTCCAATTTGTGAGACAGCTCATCTTTGAATGCCTGGTTTCTATGATGACAGCCTGGAGTAGCGCTACAGATTGGTCTGTCCACTGGCCTGGCCACTTCCACCACTTGCGGCATCTCCGCAAACTGCACCAAAAGCTACACAAACAGAGCATTTCTTTTATGTCAGGAGAAAATAAATAAATAAATAAAATTTCGGGTTAATTAAAAAGACACAAAGTAAGAGGCCAGGGTCAAGTTACCAGGGTTTCCTCATAGTCATCAGTCTTGGGATCGACACAGACAACCATTCTAACTTTTCCCTTTCCATCGAAGTCGTTTTTAAACTCCAAACAGCTCAAACCGAGCTGTTTGTCTGATACTCATTTCTATTCTTGGCCATTCTGGTCAGTTTCAATGAAAATCTTAACATCTTTAACTCTCCCACCTCCAGCTCTGCCTCCCATCTTTTTTGTCAGTGCCACTGTCTCCAAACCATACATCATAGCAGGTTTCACTGCTGTCTTAAAGTTTAAAACCTCAGTTAGATGGCAGTCAGGTGGCACTCCTCTCAATAAAACTCTTCCAGATCAAAAAGTCTACATCTGTTGCCTTTGAGGAAGAAAACTGATGGCTGCAGAACGAAACTGTGGACTCACATTCAGGTTGAAGAGAAACTGTCCAGAAGAATTTTCACTCTGTCAGTAAATTACTCCACTCTAGGTTTAAACATTCCCTTACTGGAATTTTTTCCCACCCAGTGGAATGTATGAGGTTCACATCTGTGCTGTCTGCCAAGTTGACCTTTAAGAATTCAGGGACACTCACCCCAACTGGGTCCGTCTGGTTGCTGGAGGGTTTTTTTGGAGGAGGCCTGCTGGGTGTTTTAACTTTCCTGTAAAAGTAAATAAATACAAAGTCATTCACAATTCAAACATAAGCGTAAGCGTTAACAATTAATTACTTTATGATGGCTTAACAAAGCCACTTGCTAGACGGCTAATTAGCCCCTTGCTAACAGTAAAGCAGAGCGTCAACGTCCGTTGTTAACTCCTTAAACTTAAATTCACCATTTAGTGACATGGTAATACACACAAACAATATAGCCTGCATGCAACATATATAATATAAACCTATACTTACACTTCTCTCGTCATTGTAACGCGGTACCTATGCTGAATTCACCGTTTCTATTTGTCTAGTTTTAAATCGTCCCTCCACCTCGACGCCTCTTCTTCTTCTTTTAAATTTGATTGGCGGTTGGCAAACAACTGAAGGATGCATTACCGCCACCAAAAAAACCCTCAAATCCTTCCAAACAATTTACTTTCTTTTAAAAACTGAATTAAGACCTGATAACTTTCACTTCTTGAGACCTTTTGCAGTAAATCAATAAGATCTAGCTTCATTTTTATGCTTCTGAGGTTTCGGGTCAGTTGTCTTTTCTCCACCTGATACTTCTGACAGTGTAATATAACATGTTCTCTAGTTTCCTCTTCTCCACAGTAGTCACATTTCCCTGTATTGTGTTTCCCTATCATGAATAGTGTAGTGTTCAAACCAGTATGTCTTATTCTCGATATGTACCACCTCCTTTCTCCTACTCCTTCCTGTGGTTCTCATTTCTCCTACTCTCTGCTGAATTTTATAGGAGTCTCCTCCTTTCCCCCTCCCACTGTTTTCCCATCTTTTCTTCATTTCTTGCCTTACAATACTCTTTATCTCTGTCTTACAGAAGTTAATAACCAGGTCAACTACCCCATGTTTTGTGGCTTCCTTTGCAGCTCTATTTGTCATTTCATTTGCTTTTACTCCATAGTGAGCCGTAATCCATAAAAAGACAACTGTAAGTCCCATCATTTGTATTATGTAACGTGTTTCCTGAATTTCTGTTAGAACATCTGCTCTACTTTCCGAGTGGCTACACTGTAAACTGGCCAATGACGAGCTTGAGTCTGAACAAATGACTGATTGTAACGGCCTCATCTCTTCTACCCACTGAACAGCTAACAGAATTGTGAGCATTTCTCCAGTCTCCTTCTCCAACAGTCCATCATTGATCCTTTTCCCTATTTTGACTTTAAACTCCAGAACAACAAATGCTACACTGGTTTGACTGGCTGTATTCTTTGATGCATCTGTATATATTTGTACATAATTATAATACTTTAAACTAAATGCCCTTCCTCCCAGCAAGGTTTCAGTACCTCTTGTGTTGGGTGATCCTGTCCATGTCCCTGTAGATTTGCCCAGTAATTGAGTGTTAGCTGTTTTCTTCTTATTCCTAGTGGCATCTCACCCATCTCTACCTGTAAAGCTGCTGTTGAGGTTGTTTTAAATGCACCTGTGCAGAGTCTTAGTGCCTGATACTGACTGAAGTCTAACTTTAAAAGACTTGTGTCAGCCACAAAATTATATGTTACACATCCATAATCTAACACTGATCTAATCAACCCAGTGTGTATTGCCCTCAAAGACATTGATATGTTCCCAAGATATATCTTTAATGCCAAAAGACCTCTCTGCTCCTTTCACAATTATTATAATTTTTGGTTTTGTGTTTCACTTGATCTATGCAATTTATAACATAGTGGAGAAAATGATTTTGTTTATTGCCTGTCAGTCCTGTATGAGTTCCATGTGTCTGTACCAAATCTGATGTTGACATTGGTTGAGCCTTTCCTGTACCTTCTGTTCCCTCTTGACAGCCTCGGTGTAACTTACGTTGTGAGCTACTTTAACTTGTTTGACCTCCATGGCTTTCTTTCTGACTTAACAACCCCATAACTTACTCCTTGCTGCCCCCCAGTTACTGCATTTATCCTGTACACTATCCCCACATTCCTCATATCTGTGTTCACCTCCACACTTGGGATACCCATTCCCCATTTGCAAATTGTAGTGATGTGCCCATATCTTTGCCATTTATAGCACCTGAGGGGCAGCGGAACATATGCTCTAATCTAAGACTGAACATCCTTACAGAATATGTTAGCATTAAAAGACTAAATTATGTTTAGATGGGAAATTGAAATTAGTCAACCTGGATACATAAAATCCTTATATGCAAATTCAGCAAGCACTCTTGCATTTTTTTCAGTGTAGTAAAGAAAAGTGAGAAAGGTGTAAAATGAAAACAAAAACACTTTTTCCAAACTTGAAGCTCAGTTTAATTCACCAAAATCAGACAAATTGTATACATGAGACAAAAATCATTACTGTGGAGGTTTACAATAACTCGTGAGCAGAGTAAAATATGTGCAAACAGAATTTTGTTTAGCTGTAGAGCCACAGTAACTAAAGATGCATATATCTGAGTAAATAGATAGTTATTTTACACAACAATGCTTTGGTGACCTATGTATATACTCTTCTGCATATTTATATAAAAAGATGAAAAGCATTTAAATATCATCACTAGAACTAAATATAAAAACAGAGGTCAGACTATTGCACAACAGCCAGGTGAGGATAAAGGGGAGTGGTCACTGTTGATCTGTCAGCAGCTTTTAGGGTTTTCTGCGCCTGTAACAGAAAGCCAAGTGAATCACAATCTGTAGTTATGTATTCTGAGTGAAAACTACACTTTACTCAGAGGCAATGCAGAAAGTTGACAGCTTACTTGGTGACTGCATGATGCTCATATCCAGCTCCCAAGTTTGATCCAGCCCTCATCTCCACAGCCACAGAGCACTGCGAAGAGGGAAAAGATTAGGACCTAAATCTATTTGCAAGTGTTCTGAATAGCTCAGCCTCGAATCTGAGGAGAATTTTTAAAATCAGCTTACCCTCGTTTCCACATCAGTCAAAGCTCCATCTCTACTGGCTGACACGCCTTCTGAAGACTTCCTCTTCCGCCTTCAGAGATCGATACATAAAAACATTAGTACACCTTCAACAGTTTGAAATCATATTTAACAACTTAAAAAAAATGTAAGACTCAGGAGGCACGTTAGTTAATGTATGTACAATTGTTAACAATATTAATATGCCTGTTTTTTTTAACTGGATACCAAACTGACAACAGTAGTGAAATAAGATAATCAAAATGTCCGTTGCTGTGTCCTGCTGTCTTTGTGTCTTTGCTCAACTGGGCTGTCAAGTTGATCTCAGTGAAAGACAGACAGGAAGTGGATACTGGTTCCTGTCTGGTATCTGTCTGGATACCAGACAGAACAAGGCCAGCACAGAAAGCAAATCCAGTTTTTTGTTTTCCTGTTATTAAATGCCTTTGTTCCCCTTTTGTTAAAACATAGAAAAACACTACACAAAAATACTGCAAAAGGAAAAGGTTGCCTTATAAGTGTATAAACTCAAAACACACATTTCACTTAAAAATTAAGACGTGCAAATGTGAATAAATCAACTTGTTAGAGATATTCATCTCCTGCTGAGAAACAACAAAACAAACAAACAAACAAAAAACCCAAAACAAAACAAACAAAACGCCCCCATAAAACTGCACCAAACACCCAAAAAATAAGAATAAGTCGTCTCATCAGATACTGATGCTTATTTCCTATATGCCCAAAAAAAAAAAACAAAAAAAAAGAAAACAAAAAAAAAAAAACCCTTGAAAAGACAATATTAAAATTCAAGTGTATTCAAGGATGTCAACCACCTGTATAAGTGGTGGTTTCATTTCAATGTTGTTGTTTTTTTTGGTTAAGGTTATAAATTATTACCTTGGGACTGTAGTGAGCTCCTGTTTCAGTGTCTCAATGTCAGTGAACTGGACAGCTTGCCCTCCTCCTCTCGTTTTGATGACCTCGCCCTAAAGAAAAAAAACAAAAAGAACCACCATTGGATAGCTTTGTTATTATTTAATATTTAATACAGTGCAAAGCCCTTCTTGTGATCAGTAATTCAACCACCACAAGAGTTTCCTTTCTAAGGATAAGCATGCACGCTACTACAATCATGCAACAGAACATTGAGAACCACTTTATAGAAATTATTTACATTCACTTCTTAAAACTGACAAACATGCTGCTGGTTTGCTGAAAACTTGCTAATATAAATGTCTGCATGAGTAAGAAAGTGTAACCAAATATATCATTCTGAATATCAGTAATATGCTGTGCTGCATACTTGACCTTTATAAGTTTGGTCTGTATCTCGCCGTCGGAGGCAACTTCTTGGTGCGTTAGCACGTATCTGTCACACTTGGACAGAGCCTTCTCGCTGGGTGCAGACACCTGGATGGCGTTGGGGATGACCGGCTGCAAAACTGTGCCCAAGTCCATACTTGACGATGGTTTGTGGTCCACCCACTTCTCCCCACCAGCAGAGCGGGAACGACGGTGACGCGGGCGTACTGGTGCTGTTGTCTTAACAGATCAACAGGAAAACGGTTTAAAAAGGGGAAAGAAAATAAAAGAAAATCCAAAGTGAACAAAAATACAACTTGACAAAAGAAATCATGAAACTTATACATTTTGGGGGACAGGGTACCCCACACCCTAAACTTGTAGGAGCCAAAATCCTGACACATTACAACCTCATGCTGCTGCCTTTAGCTAACTCACTGACCCTGTATCTTCTTTCAATTAGGTCTACATGAAACGAAGGGGAAGGAAAGCAGTCTCTCTCATCCACTCTGCTCAAGCACACAGCTCTCCTCCTGGCCTGGCCGACTGAAGTGCCCGTTGAGGCCTGGAGTCTTGTGGGTGTTCTTGTGGGTGTACTAGGGGAACTGTAACCCTGCATGCTGTCCTGAGCTGCCTGCTCCTCACATGCAGATCTAGCCACAGACAAAAAAGGTACTTCTGCTGGGGACGGGGCAGGTGGGCCTTGGGTTTGTCTCATCTTCTCATCACTAGCAGCACTGCCTGACTGTGACTCTGGCTTTGGACTGACATGAGGGGAATCGACTGGGCACTGGAAAGACTAAATGGTCACAGTTAGACATGCAAAAATTAGATGTTATAGCAACGGGATACATTCACAGTCTAATGTAATCAAATGCAGCAACCACTTTATGAAGCTAAATAAAGTACACTACACAAGGTACAAAGAGCCGGTGAAAAACATGAACACTGAAATGTAAATTTACCAAAGCTGAGCTAAAATGATCTGTGGGTTGATGCAAATTTATCTGCAACATAATTCATTTTACAGTTTGTCTTATTTGTTGTAAATTTAGTATCTTTGATTTTTAAAACTATAGATTCAGACCAATAAATTTAGACCAACCTACTGAGAAATCTACAGCATCAAAATAACTATTTTACACATTCACCAGAAATGTAATTTCGTCAGTTTCACAGTGGTACTTAATTACTGAAGGACTACATGATCATATGCATGAGGCGTTTATTATAACCTGCCTGCTGCTGTGGCACTGGGATTAGTGATGCTAGTAGATTAAGAGAAACGAGTGCAGTAGAATTTAACTTTAAATGGGCAGAACACCATTCAACTCCCTTAAAAACATTCATCATTATGGTTTTTAAACACAACATACAGGGACAGGTGAGGGTGATGCTGATCTCTTTGGCGGTAGGCGGTCCTCTTTGGAGGGTCGCTGAGAACGGGGCTGATGCTGTGGTTGTGGTGGAGGCTGTGGCTGCGTCTGACGGGGTGGAGGTTCAGGGCGACCTGGAGTCTTGCTCTCTGTCACGATGGCCTTGAGCTGCTTCAGCTTTTCGTCTTTCACCCACAGCTTATTTTGCATCTCAAGCTGCAGTGCATTAACACGTCTCTCCTGCACAGTGAGGATATTGCAAAATGTTCAAATGCAATATTATCCAAGTTGCTTGAATAAGACAAATTGGCTTCCACTATAAAGACTAAAACAATGACCAACAAGGGCTGTTTGCAAAACTGAAATGTGTGTCAAATTTAGATCTTACTACCAAAGTAGGTCTTTTTTTGCTTGTGGTCTTTATTGTAAATCTATATATTGTTGAATAAAAGGGAAAAAAAGATATTTGAAACTCACACATTCTTTCTCCCACTTGAACTGGGTGTCCGAGATCACGCCATGCATGCGCTGCTCCATGCGTCTCTTCTCTGACAGCTCCCTCTGCAGCCTCTGCTCTCTGGTTTCCAGCTCATGCTGCAGCGAGCGCTTGTCATCTTCAAAGATTTTAGTTGTTTTCTGCAGGATGTCAATCTGAAACAGAGACATTAATATTAAAGAAAAAAAAGTGACAACCTTCAAATCTGCAGCGTGAATGGATTAGTCTCCCACCTTGTGTTCTTGCATCTTTGTTTTCTTCTCTAAACGTTCAATCTCTGCCTTGTTGCCTTGGATGATTTTGTCTTTCTCTATCAATTTGCCGTTTTGTTCCTGAATAAAGTTGTCTTTGGAAATTAGGCTGGTATCCAGTTCTTGGAGCACAGGCTTCATCATGTTGGCTGAAATAACATCAAGAGAAATGTGAGCCAATAGAAAGACAACTATTCAAAAACTGATCTTTCAAAGCCAAAAAGTATCAGATGAGCTAAAATGAGAACAGACACCTGTTTTACTGTATTCCTCAATCAGCATCTGCTTGATCCTCTGCCTGTTCTTCAGGGCTTCAATCAGCCTGGGCAGCGTGATGTCATCATGTGGGTCAGTCAGCTCACAGGAGGGTAGAGATGGGAGACTGAGGATCAGAGTGTTTGCAGCAGCAGGCATGTCTACAGAAGACAAAGAATCACAAGTCCTTAAAGCAATTGTGTGGTTTTTAATAATCATCACACACAATACTGCACTGTTAAAACATTTACATAGTAGTAGATCAGATTAATTGTTTAATTTTGATGGAAATTATGTTTGCAAGAGTTTGGCTTGTCTGTTAATTTGCATGTTTTGTGTTTCCAAAGAACTTCTTGAAAAATAATGCATTCTCTCATTTTCAAATTAAATCTTTACACACAGTAAGTTGATGCCAGAGTTTTCTAAAAGTGTGAATACAAGGCTGAATAATACTTTAAATGTTGCTACATTTAACCACAGTAAATGGACTGTTTCTTATATAGCGGTTTTGTATTATGAGTACTCAAAGCGCTTTATTCACCCATTCAAACCCATTTATTTTCTATGCAATTGTTTTCTATCTAACAGTCGCAACCAGGCATACTCCAATGGATGCATTGGAGAGCAGAGTGGGGTTCGTATCTTTCCCAAGGATATTTGGCATGCAGACTGAAGCAGCCAGGGTTCGAATCACCAGTCTTCCGATTAGCAGATGGCCTGCTCTTCCCCCTGAGTCACAGCCATCCCCAACTAAAATTCTCCTTGAGATGATAAAATGAAAAGTCCATGTAAAAGCTGCCACTGTGCAGCCATCTTATTTGGGCTGTTGTTTTGAAGTATCATCTAAATCATTGTTGTAATTTCAGAGAAATGATGCATTATCCTGACATTTAATACACAATTCACAAGCAACTGATGACAGTGGGAAGGAAAACTTCCATTTAATAGGAATAGGAATGAGTGGATGAGGGGAAGAAGACAGCATAAAAGATGTGCTGTGGAAGTGATTGAAAAGAGGTAAGTGAAGAAGATTGCTCAGTGCATCACGGGAAGTCCACAGCAGCCTAGGCCTACTGCAGCATAACCAAGCAGCATATTTAAGGGACAGTTTATGGTCATCTGATGAATACCAAATTATAAGAAAGTTTTAAGCCTAATCTTAAAAGCAGAAAGACAGCATCTCAAATTCAAACTGGGAGCTCCCAGTTTGAATTTGAGATGCTGTCTGCAAAAACAAATATGCCCTCTTCTGAGTTGCTGTTTGGCACTCTCGCTGCAGAGTTCTGGATCAACTGAAGGCTTTTCAGGGAGCTTTTGGGACAAGTTGATAATGAATTACAAGAGTCATAGTAATAAATGCATGAACTATTTTTTCTGATTTTAGAGCTATTGCACAAATGCAAGAAACCAGTCCTACATATGTGTTTAATATGTGCAATAAAGGACATATTCTGGTCAAAAATTACTCCCAAGATTCCTCACAGTGTTACTGAAGGTCAAGGCAATGCCATGCAGCTTAACCTTGGTTTTATCTGAATTTAGAAGCACACAAAAATGTGTCCAGTGTGATGAGTGAATATAACAACAATAATTAGCAGAAGTGGAAAACCCCTCATTACACACTTGGTGTTGCTCTTGTTAAAAGGTTGAGTGTTCTTACATTTAGGCTAATCTTTTGATTAACAGGGTGTTTCACACACATACCAGGATCTATGGGGCCACCACGTTCTTCCAATCTGCGAGACAGCTCATCTTTGAATGCCTGGTTTCTATGACGACGGCCTGGAGTAAAGCCACAGATTGGTCTGTCCACTGGCCTGGCCACTTCCACCTCTTGGGTCATCTCTGCAAACCGCATCACCAGCTGCACAAACAGAGCATGTGTTATATGTCAGGGGGGGTAAGGGGGGTAACTAAAAAGTAACAAAGTAAGAGGGCGGGGTGAATTTACCAGGGTTTCCTCATAGTCATCAGTCTTGGGATTGACACAGACAACCATTCTAACTTTTCCCTCTCCATCGAAGTAGTTTTTAAACAGGTGGGTTATTTTGGAGTCTCGATAGGGGACCATCTGGAAGAGAAAAATGTCAATTAGGAATGTCAATCAGGAAATGCAATCAAAGTCCATCTTCAGTTTGGCAACACATACCTTGTTTGTGCCACACATTTGGTTTTCTCGAAGTATCTCGATGCATGTCCTCAGATTCAGCAAAGACTGATTTATGTTACCTGAAAGGCAAAAAGTGGTTAAAGCTCTTTAAAGCTCAGCTAAACGCAAGTCCATAGGCTTGTATATAAACAACAGACTTGTCTTAACAGAAGGCCAGCAGGAGACAGCCCTTGTATGCTACATAAATAAGTTATATATGAATAAAAGAAAGTGACAACTACTACTACTACAGTAATCTGTTAACAGACATACGTGTGTTTTTCTTTTTTCTATATCTTGTTTTGTAAAGTATAACTAGTTTAAGCATATTCTTCTGGAGTAAAAAGAAGTTTTAGGACACTTTTGGCTAAATTGACTAAATTGTAACTGATAACAAATCAGCAGCCACTTTTATAATGTCCATTATTTTGGAGCATTATCTAAATTAAAGGTCACCACTGCATTCGAAACTTCAAGCAATTCTGCTTCAAGTTTACCGAACTTGTCCAAAATAAGGATTTAAATATTAACAAACCTGCTTCACGTATACGAGTGCCTTCTGCCCCTGTCCTGCCAGTTCGCTCGCTTCCTGCCAAGTCCACCAGGCACAGTTGACTAACACTTATCTGGTTCTTATCCTAACAATCAAATTAAGAAGAAAAATATTTGTCAACTATGGTTTATCCAAGTATGTTGCCAACATGGCTCTGGTGTGGGGGGATTTGGTTCAACTTTTAGCTGACCTGGAGAACGTTGTCGCCATCTGCATCAAGAGGCGCCTGAGCCAGTTTAATAATGAACACACTGTGAGAGCGACTGGACTCTCTATTCAGCCGAGTGTTCGCAACCTTCCTCTTTTTTTGACCTGGAAAAAACACAGTACAGGACATTTCTAAAACCACATTTCTTTCCAGACATTTTCATGCACAATTTAAAAGCCAAACTATTTCAGACACAAAACTCATACTGAGCATTCACATGCCTCAACAACCTGCTCAGAGAGAAGATTAACTGAGGTCATTTACTGGCCAGAGCCGACCCCAGAGGGCAGCAATTCCAGGTCAGTCACATCTACGATCATCACTGCAGGGTACTTTATTTGTTCTTTACAGTTATATGAGAACAACTCACCTCTCCAGAACACTTGAAAAGCCTCCTCGGCAGATTTGACTTCAACCTCCAGACAACCGGCCACATACATGATGTGATTCTGATCCTCTCTGAGGATTTTAGACTGAGGCGGTCTGCATTTAGAAAATAATCATATTAGGGAACTGCTTTTCCTTCAATCTGCAAAATGTTGCATACCAAGCATTGCAGGGAGTCATTAATGCTGGTTGTTTTCAGCCACAGAAAGTAACCAGTTACAGTCATAAAGCATCACAAACAGATGTAAGAACATTCAGTGTTGCCAGAACAAACACCAAAAGCAGCAGGGGGAATCTAAGGATTTCCAAGGCTAAAGTAACACTCATCAACACTGGAGACATTACCTCCCATCAGCAGCTCTGTTATACATGGTTGTGCGTGGTTCAGAATGAATGTGTCCAAAATACATATTTTTTTTACCACTGAATGTGCTCCCAGATTTATACTTTTTGCATGACGTAACTCTGAATTTTGGACTACGGCTGATTATTTTAATGATCAATTCAATTATTTGCAGACAAAATAACTGATAACTTGAGCTCAAAAACAAGAGAAGCTTCAAATTTTGGACACCAATCATCCCAAATATATAGTCAGTGTACTATTATTTAAAAAAAGAAGAAGAAGTAATCAGTCAAATCATCAAAACTCATTTTTATGACAGCAAAAACATCTGTGAAACTTAGGAAATGTCTCCAACACTGACAGGTTACTTTTTTTGCACATTTCTATGCAACAGCAGAAGCTCAGCTAAAAATCAGGCTGCTACAAATATTCACTGGTCACATACATCAACTCAGTGTTCTGGCGCACTGGTGTGCCTCCACCATTCCACCTAGTAAAAAGAAAAGACAACAGTTTTGTCTCCTGGCTAATCTGCCATAGAAAATAAATTGAACTACACCTAATATTTTACTCTATTACTCTAATGAGATACAACATGATCCACATACATACTGTACACATGAATTGTGTTCCTTTTGTTTTATATTTTCTAAACTCACTTTGGCTTGATTGCATCTTCCTGAGTTTCCTCCAGGAGATCATAGATGTAGTTGTTGTAGATTTCTACGTAGGAGACGAAGACACTGTAGCTGCTGTCGTCATCCACGCCATCTGATTTAGAGGCCTCCTCTGGCTTAATCATGTCAGCAATTTCAGGATCAGCCTTTAGCCTAAAAATCAAAGTAGAAAGTTGCACATTAAAACCAACATCCCACTATACTCAGAACTGAGGCAACAATGCAAGCTTAACAAACCCAAAATATCTTTCTGTTAACTAGATTCACTTATCCTAACATCACCAGTCAGGTGAAACAGTGACACAGAAAGAAAGTCTAATCAATTTTACAGTGCAGATTCTTCCTAAAGGGTAAGAAAGACTCTTTAATTAATTGGCCAATAGGTGACAATTTGATTTTGATCTCTAATTTTGAACATGATCTTCTCCACAGCAGTAGCAGCACAAGTTACTCTGCAATAGTTAATAAACCTAGGACTGACTTGTAAGTCAGTGTAAGAGCAAAAATGTGTTGATAATTCTTGTCATCCATGACTTTTACACTGTTAAAATGCAGGACTGTACGGCATGTCTTCATTGTCAAATTTGAATGCATAATTTCATGTGATATTGGGATTTGGAGTTTTGCAGAATTTTGCTGTAGTCTTTCTTTAGCAACAAAGCTCCAAGTCAGTTCAGTAGGCACATCTCACCATGGGATGTAGATTTTTGGATTGCTGACCGCGGATTCCACCACATCTTTCTCAGTAATGTGAACTTACTTTTCACACCCGTAATTAAAAAAAAAATGTAAAATGGGCCTTTACCTAGTGGAGGGTGTTTTAGGAACAGACAAGTTGTTGTCCCGCCTTTGGCGCTCCAACAAAGCATCTACTTCAGTCTGAATCTCAATACTGTTTTTCTCATCAGTCTTAAATACCTGAACAAAGAAAAATAAAATTAAATTAAATTAATAAATAAGCAAATTACTCAGTTATTCTGGTGCCAAACATAATTAACCATTTTTATGTGCCATTTTCTTACATATCTCTTGGCCTGGTAAGGACCTATACTGTTGAAAATCATGTCAAGGGAGCGAGGCAGAAGTCCACCCTGGCCTGGAGAACCTGTCATGGTGAAAGTCTTTCCACTTCCTGTCACCCCGTACGTGAAAAGCAGACCTGACACAAACAGAGAGGAAATCAGCTGCCAATAATGAACTCAAGGCTAAAGTGCCTTTTGCTCCCAAGTAGGTTAAAATGCAGCTGTTAAGAGGGGAAACAGGTCACTGTAATTTAAAATGTTACTGTACTTTAAAATAATCATTGCATATTACTGATGTAGCCTTTGCTCTTACCATTTTTTCCACGGATGAGGTCATCAACAAGAGGTTTCGCCACATGCTCAAAGAGCTCCATCTGTGACACTGAAACTCCAAAGACTTTTTTGAAGGAGTACTGTGTCTGTGAACCAAAAGGGATTACAAAAAATAAATACATAAATAAAAACATACGTATGCATGCTTTGCTTGTTCTGGAAGACCAAAATCAACCATGCGTTATTTTTTCTCTTGTAGTTTCTAGATTCTTCAGCATTTCTGGGGATACGCCTGAAATGAAGCCTTCTACAAGGCCAGACAAACCACTTCAGCTATGCTCATTTATTACAGAGGATGAGTAGTTCTATTCATATCTCCTTCTCAATGCCTAATCTCCACTCTTCAAGGATGTCATCTAATCTGGTCTGAGAACACCTTGTTCCCCACATCTACAAAAGTTCAGTAACTCCATAAACAATGCATTGTACAATTTAACAGATATTGATACATCAAATTATAACAGACTATATTTGGAGATATAGACTGAATAAGAAGGGATTGGTTTTTATACATGATGGTAAATAAGTCAATCTGGGTAGCTAGCTAGCATGGTTAAGACTGTTTAATATCCAATCTGATTGCTTCATACTTTTGCATTCTCACAGCTCTTTTTAGCTTTTTGTTCCACACCACTAGGTGTGTCTATACACCCGTTTCCCACTATCATGTGCAGTTACCTGAAAGAGCTGTGAGAATGCAAAAGTATGAAGCAGTCAGGTAACTGCACATGATAGTGGGAAACAGATATATAGACACACCTAGTGGTGTGGAACAAAAAACTAAAAATAAATAAATAAATAAATGGTGGTCTTCAAGGCATTTGTATCTATGAGAGGTGATAGCAAAAGTCACAACAAACTGGGAAGTGTGCCCCCACCTGTCCAACATCACTACATCTCATGTAAAATTACACAGAGAAAGGCATCAGGGCAAAACAGGCCCAGTCCTGGCACTATCAATGGAGGGAAAAACAAAAATGGAACAATTTGTATTTAACAGTCATAGAGTTTTATGACACAGGAGTAAGCTACGAAATTTCCAACGATGCAAACAATATTTATGACTGGATTTACTTATTGTTGGTTTCAGTCTTTATGCAGCTTTTCCTGACAGTGACAGAAACACATAATCTCACTACCTTTAATCAATTACTACTCCAAACTTATCGGATTTCTTACCTCTTTGTATTCTCCATTGCGGTTTGTTTTGAAGCCCTCCGGGGTGTGCATCTGGATGGTGGTACTGCTGATCACCTCAATGCAGCATTCCTCATCCTCAGCTCCCAGGGGTCGCACACGGCAATATACCTGAAGAACAAAACAACACACATTAAAACAAGCTCTAACGGTACATTTTGAGTTCGTTACTACTGCAAAGATATTTAATTTGCCCAAGAATATCTGATGAACGATTTAAAAAAAAAAAAAAAACACAAAAAAAACAAAACCACCAAACAGACTGACATTCTTGGATGCAGTAGGATTTTTGCTGCCATTTGTTTCAGCTTATTGCCACTTGGTGAAACTTTTAAACATACTTTTATTAAGAAACTGAGGAGTCTTGTTATTCACAGCCAGAGTCTTTATACTGTTGTTTTTTTAAGAACAAAAAGGGGGGAATTTTGGTTGGCCCAAAAAACTGAGGAGAGATAGCAATCGAAACTTTTATTGCAAAAGCTTCTTCTTTCTGCTGCTAAAAGTCTACATCTGTTGCCTTTGAGGAAGAAAAGTGATGGCTGCAGAGCGAAACTGTGGGCTCACAGTCAGGTTGAAGAGAAATTGTCCAGAAGAATTTTCACTCTGTCAGTAAATTACTCCACTCTAGGTTCAAACACTCCCTCGCTGGAATGTTTTCTCTTCCACCCAGTGGAATGTATGAGATTAACATTTGTACTGTCTGCCAAGTTGACCTTTAAGAATTCAGGGACACTCACCCCAACTGGGTCCGTCTGGTTGCTGGAGGTTTTTTTTGGAGGATGCCTGCGGGGGGTTTTACCCTTCCTGTAAAAGTAAATAAATACATAGTCATTAACAATTCAAACACACTGTAAGCGTTAGCCATTAATGACTATGTGATGGCTTAACAAAGCCAGTTTTTAGACGGCTAATTAGCCCCCTGCTAACGGTAAAGCAGAGAGTCATCGTCCGTTGGTAACTCCTTAAACTTAAATTCGCCATTTCGTGACATGGTAAAACGCATAAACAATACAGCCTACCAGCGACATATATAATATAAACTTGTACTTACAGTTGTCTCGTCATCGTAGCGTGGTGCCTGTGCTGGTTTCACTGTTTCTGTTTGTCTAGTTTTGAATCTTCCCTCCGCCTCAAAGCCTCAAATCAGCGACTTTTTCAAAACGGACCCGAAGCAACCAATGGGATCTGGCAACGGCAAACACGTGCTTCCGCCTTCACTTCCGAGCCTCTTACGCCTCAAAAACAAAACAAAACAAAACAACAAACAAACAAATAAATAAATAAATAAAAAGTTGGCAAATGCAGTAAAATATAAAATATAATGTACAAACGTCTTTCAGCCACTTTCATTCTTCATCTTCATAAATAATCCTTTGTGTCTGACAAGCAAAATGTAAATCATTTCTTTGTTTTACACAATTCTTAAATATTTTATGAAAATTATTTAATTTAATAATTTAACATGACATTGACATAACGTGACATTTTTTATATATTTGAGCAATGAATTACTTCGCAATCTTCTGTGAGCATTTGGTTGCCGTTACCTCACTTTGTAGTTTGAGTTGTTTGAACTCCAAACATGGTGCACACTGGGATTTCATGGTGGCTCTACAGTGCCACCCACCGTTCACCAGCTTTAACAGACACAAGTTACAAAACACACATTTTTCAGCACATAGTCACGTGTACTGTCGTGTTACGCAAACAGAGAAGTTCTTGCTGTTAAACTGCAGGGTTAAAGCACTAAACATCACAGGTAAGCAGCAATATGAACATTAGAAGTGCAGACAGGTGCACAATCGTCCGCGTTGTGACGAGTAACTGTTGCTTTGTGTATGTGTGTTTACAAGGTAGAAATGAAAAGCAAGCCCACGAAGTCAGCTGCACCTGGATCAAAGAATAAAGTGAAGAAAACACCTGAGGGGGTCTCCGGTTCAACTCTCTCCAGAAAACTACGAGACAAAACAAATGGCGAAACGTCAAAATCAGGTATGAGGCTCTGAAAACACCGTCAGTCCAGTGACAGCACTGTCTTTGTGACACTTGAATGGGTTCGTGTGTCTTCTAGGGACTGCTCTCAAGTCTGCAGGAGTCCAGAAGAGAGGTTGGGACGGGAGCATACTGCACTATATCTACAAGAGCACTCTGGGCCAGAGTTTGCACTCACAGATGAGACAGGTAAGAGAGCCTGATGTGGTGCTGGCCCCAATGCTGCCCAAAATACTTACACCTGTTCCAATAGTAATTTTAAAAAAAAATCTAATCCAGGGACATGTGCAAGTTCATAAGTCATAGTCCATCTGTTACCTCTCGTTTCCTCTTACTGGATTTATTCAGTGCAGGTGTGAATCTAGCTCTTTTGTCTCTCCAGTGTCTCCAGGAGCCTTTCGTTCGCTCTCTGTCATCCTATCATTTCCACGGTGGCAGCAGCCCCTTCAACCGCAGGATCACCTGTCTTGAGTGGCATCCGACACATCCTACTACTCTGGCTGTGGGATCCAAGGGTGGAGACATTTATCTGTGGGACTTTGAGGCGCCTGCCAAGAAGACCTTTATTCAAGGGGTTAGTTCCTGTTTAATGGTTTTGATTTGTTCTTTCGAATGATCAAAAAGACATTCAGCAAACTGATTTTAACAGAGGTTAGATGCATCTTCAGGCTGTGGTGCATTTCAGAGCGGTGCGATGTAGCTGTACTTAATGAAACACTGTTGTTGGCTCTCTGGTTAGATGGGGGCTGGAGACTCAGTGACAGACATGAAGTTTAACCACTTAAATCCCACTCAGCTGTTCACCTCATCTATGGGGGGTACGACAGCACTTCGGGATTTCAGTGGGACAACGCTAACAGTGCTTGCCAGCACAGAAACACTGAAGTAAGACTGGAGTGTCCACTTGTTTTTCTTCTGTGCACTAAAATCAAAAAGCGTTAGGGGTTAGTCTAGCATCAGTCTTCTTACAGAGAGTTCAGAGATCTCTCAAGGGAACTTGTTATCAAGGCAAGGCAATTCAACAACAAGGTGATTCAAAGTGCTTTACAGAGACATTAAAAAACAAAAACAAATAAAAAGCATGATTTAAGGCCGGTGCTGGTGCGAACGTTTGTGTAGTAGTTGTAGTCATAACTGCTGCCTGGTGACAGGCCTACATTTGTATTTGTGTGTGTAGAACGGAGCAGGAGACTTTATCGGAGGGATGAAGTTTTGCCCCACGGACCTTTCTAGAGTCTATGTGGCCTCTGGCGAGGGCACACTGACCGCACAGAGTTTTGAGGGCCACGCACCCACCGTTTTGTCCAGAACTCAAGACTGCGGCCACGATCACCACAATGTTTGGTGAGAAACTCCCAAAGAAGACTGATGCTCGGCATTATGAAAAAGGAAAAGTTCTTTCTTTTCCCTCTACTGTGTCTGTAGGACTCCTGCTGCCACATTTTTTTAAATAGCATTAAAAATATTTCATATTTCTTTTCCTATTTTATGAAATTAAATTTGTCAGGGCTATAATACAAAAAAATGAATGGCAGATTTCAAAAAGCATGACTATCTGCATGGGTAGACATCAGTAGAGGTAAATGAGAAAACATAGATAGCGGAGAGGATTGTGCATATATAAGGTTATCTCTTGTTGAAGTGTCACGTAGTATAATACATCCTATTTTCAATTGAAGCTATGATTTGTGGAAAACATTATTTTGTAAATTCTTACATGTAGCTCTTTTCTTTCGTAGTTTTTGGTACTGCTGCGTTGACGTGTCTGTAAGCCGACAGATGCTCGTGACAGGAGACAATGCGGGGCAGCTTTTACTTCTGGGTTTGGATGGCCAAAAGGTGTGTGCCTCTTTCTTAATGAGGGCTTTCACTGTTTTCAATAAGTTAAAGGATTAGTTATAGTTCTTATTTAACACAGAGCACTTTTTCTTTCGGCCCTTCCCTTGAGGGGTCGCCCAAGCCAATCATCTGCTTCCATATCACTCCAATCGATTTCATTCTCCTGTGCAAGTCTTCCTTTGCTACATCCATGAACCTCCTCTGTGGCAATTTAATGTTAATTGATTTGCTCTGTTTTAATGTTTCAGATTTTCAGTGACAAATTGCACAAAGCCAAAGTGACCCACGCAGAGTTCAACTCCCGATGCGACTGGTTGCTGGTGACGGCCTCAGTTGACCACACGGTAAAGCTCTGGGACTTGAGGAACATCAAGGACAAGAAAAGCTTCCTGTACGAAATGCCTCACGAGAAAGCCGTCAACTCAGGTAACACTTCCTCATGGAAAAACCTCTCATGCTTACTACTTTAAAAAAATTTAAAAAAGAAAGAAAATGTTTTCTAATTGTCTTTAATTAATTTCTTTGATAGATTTTTAAGTTCTAAACCTAAAAGATCTGCAAAACCTCTTGACAAAGATTTTCATATCTCCTCACAGCCTATTTCAACCCTTTGGACTGCTCCAAGCTGCTCACCACAGATCAGTACAATGAGATCCGTGTCTACTCATCTTCTGATTGGTCAAAGCCTCAGCACATCATCCAGCACCCGCACAGGCAGTTTCAGCACCTCACACCCATCAAGGTTTGGTTCCTGTCTTTGGACTTAAACTGTTCTTTTTGCACGTTGGAATTATTGTACAACATACATCTTTAATGTCTTTAACAAACAAGAATTGCGTGCACAAGTAGTTTATTCTAGATTTTTTACACAGAGTCAAAAGTATACACACACCTGCACTAGTATTCTGGCTGGATATTTGACCACTCTTCTTGCAAGAACCGGCAGAGTTCATTTAAATTAGTTGGCTTCCTACAACAGACCCGGCTTTTAAGGACACTGCACAGATTTTCAATAGGGTTGAGGTCAGAGCTTTGGGAAGGCTCTTCCAGAAGCTTTAGTCATTTATTGTTATTGGGATTTATTATATTAATATAGTTCTAAGCAGAAGAACGATAGGTGGATGGATGGGTTGAAGTACAAAGAGCATGAGAACCAAATACAGCTTTGATCATGGGTTGCTGATCTTTTTGATAAATATTTTGATCTTTTAGATGAATACAGATTGTATTTTGTATAGTCGGGGCTGTTGTGGACCACAACATGACATCATTGTGATAGACTGCAGCATTTTTTTTTTTAACGTGCATAAACTGAGACCAATATATCTCCTGCAGACATGCATTTTCTACCATTAAAATATAAATAACATTTAAAAAAAATGCTCCAGTTTGCAAATATTTCAGCAAAAATCAAATTATAAATTTGAAAGAGCCAAATGTCTATAGGCGTTTGCATCGATATACGGTATAAGAATTTGTTGGAGAGATGTTAACATTTTCATATAATTTGTGACAACAGATTTTTCTGCTTTAATTGTGCTGTAGGCCACATGGCACCCTATGTATGATCTAATTGTGGCCGGCCGTTACCCCGACGATCGCTTCTGCGGGGCCGACCTGAGGACCATTGACATCTTTGACTCCAACACAGCAGAGCTCGTGTGTCAGCTGTACGATCCCACTGCTTCAGGGATCAAATCTGTGAGTATCATTTCATTGTAAACATCAAGAACTAGAACTTTCATTATTTTAAGATCGCGGCTTCTGTTTTTACAGATCAACAAATTCAACCCAATGGGCGATGCAATTGGATCTGGCATGGGTGAGCACTTGGACAAGTACTGCACATTATTAACAGCCATGGTTTTTATTTACTTCCCACTAAAGCGCTGTCCTGCTCACTCCCCAGGTATAACTGTGCTGGTCTGGGACCAGAACGAGTCACCGATGGGCGATCACCACGTTCAGCAGGAAGGACCATTGACCTCAGTTTTAAGAGGGCAGCGGAGGAGTCAGCCACGCTCCAGTGGGAACCGGAGGGGTCCTGCTGTGGATGCAAAGCTTAAGAAAAAGCTAGTTTCACTGGAAGAAACTGAGACTAAAACCAAGAAGGGCTGCACTAAACAAAAACAAACACAGATGAGAAAGAAGTGAACTATAAAACAGCCGGGGTCATAAAAAGCTGTGTTTCATATGCTGTTTATTCATTGTTACTGAGTCTCCACGTTCAGAGATTGTCTGCATGTTTAAAAAGTCTTCATATATATATAAATAAATGTGTTCAAAAGCAGTGTTTTCTTTTTTTGTTTTTTTACTGTATGACAATAAAGATGCTCATTTCATATATGGCTGAGTCATTCTTTGATTACATATTTCTTATTAATACAAAATCCAGAAACATTTAAGGCAAGTGGTTAATTGCATGCAACTTTATTTTAAGAATATCTGAAGAGATGATTCCCTCGGAGTTCGTGTACCGTGATGTTTGCCAGCTTGAGGAGAACTCCACCCCAAGCTTCTTGTCTCTCTTTCCTCTTCTCATGCCAAGCCTGATGCGCAGCGTACACCATGCTCAGCACGACATTTTCAAACTGCCGCTCCATCATCGGTCTGCTCCTCTGGCCCTCGAGTGCATCTGCCATCTGCTCCATGGAGCTCAGACTTCTGGGAACATTGTCATTGATCAGAGACAGAAAAGCTCGCCCCTGCCTCATCGACGCCATCTCCTCATCGAGCAGGACGATGTTGTTGTCCTGGTCGAGCTCCACCCCACCCAGCAAAAGCTGCACGAGTAGGGGGGGGACAAATGTTCATCAGTTCTTTGTAATATTTAGCTTGCCTAAGTGTAGCCTTAAGTAAAGCAAAGAAAAGTACCTCATAGATCAGGTTTGCATTGGAAACTAGTGGGTCGGTGTTCTGAGAAGCTGGACTTAAGCCTTCAGCCACATCTAAACAGGAAAACACTGAAGTTTAGCTGCACTGTAATCAAATTAGTCAGTGGTGACAAACTGTCGGGGTTCAAATAAACACCTGTGCATCCATTTTGATACATACTGCACAACTGCACGCAGTATTCAGTGACAACATTCAAATTTCTCTCTTTTCTTCACAGCCATGCCAGCGGACCTTCTGTTACTCACCCTGCAACACCTGCTCAAAGCAAAGCCACAAAATGACCTGGAGGAAGATTTTCAGTTGGGAGCTCGCAGTCATTCTTCTTCTGATTGTTATCGGCAGATAATACACTCCTCACCTCATCTCCTCACCTCTACTCTTCCTAGTACTCTTTTGTGACTTCAGGCAGGCGCAGCTTAGACTGAATACCGTGCATTTTTCCACCTTGGAAAAAGAGACCAAAAGCCAGTTGGCAGTGATGCAGAGCAGACAGAAACGGATGGAAAGCTTTCAGCGAGCAGAGCTCAGAGAGGCAACTAATTCTGTTGTTCTTTTATTGAGCAGATTTCCAGCATGAACATCAAACATAGGAAGCACATGAATGCACAGTGTATTCATGTAAAACAAGAAAAATATAAATACATGAAATTAGGTAAAGTGAATTCAAGGTGAGGCAACTCTCAACATAAATAATTCAAGGAAAGAAAAATGGTGAGTCCATATTTTTTTCCTTCATAAACTTTTGTGTTTTTGTGTAAACTTCTTATCTCTACCAGGACTCCCTGTCAGTGAGTCAGCCAGCTCTGCACATGTAAGCAGAATTCCTGCACTGATTCACAATCTTTTATGCAAGAATTCACTGCATGGATGACATTCATTCAAGTTGTCAGAGCTCACCCTCTTTGTTAATAAGTGCAGCTCGATGGAACACGTGTTGCCCCCCCCTTATTTTTTTATTAAATTATGCATGATCGAATGTTGCTGTCAGTATAAGCAACACAGAATACACGTATGTGAATGACAGGGAGACTCCTGTTCCATTGAAGCTGCAAAGAGAAAAGGCAGTTAAGGTAGTTGAGTTTCAATACTGGTGGTCAGCAAGGCTGAGATGGTTTGAATGCATGCGGATGAGGGATAGTCTATATATTGCACAAAGGATGTTGAATATGGCAGGAAAAAAAGATAAAGACCATAGAGAAGATTCATGATGTAGTGAGGGCATGCAGATGGTTGGTGTGACAGGATGCTAGGGATGGGCTGAGATGGAGGCAGATGATCTGCTGTGATGACCCCTAAAGGAAGGAGGAAGAAGAAGAACATAAATAGCAAGACGAAACTGGCAAACTCCTAAAATATTATTCAAGAAGCATGCCACCCATACCAAGACAACACACAGATGTACATACCGTCCCAAGTGTCATAGCAGTGAGAGAGAGAGTACATCGACATACTAGAGTGCATGGCATGAGTTGCTGCATGTGATTGGCAGATTAGATAGAAAAACAGGTGTGTAAACCATGTGGCTTTAGGGATTCATTTTGACGTAAACATTTAATTAGAATGATTTTTTTGTATTTTTTTGGTTTTAATTTTTTGTATGTTAAGTGACTTGTGGCGCCCCACGTGTAGTATCCTTAGGGCCCAGCAGGGGGCTGTGGCACACACTTGACTGCAAGTTGAAGAAACCGCAGTAACACAGCTTAACCACAGGGATGCAGTAGCACCCATTGGTGCCGGTGAATGTGTCATATTTGCGTGCTGAAAAAGTTTATTTACTTCCGGTGAACAGTTTAGCGCCTTCTGAATGATAGAGTAGTGGAGATAAAGGTAATCGTATTTGTTTGTTACTCACATTTAAAGCCTTGCGTTTTTATTTTTATTTTTTGCTTCATTCACAGCCCTAGTAATAACACAGTCGACATAATTTTACGGTTGAATTTGTGCTCCAGAGGATTGTAGTCTGCTAACTGCTTTAGTGCTAATGCTAGCTAATCCTATCCGTGAACGCAGCACAGCTAACACGATTAACGTAGTAAATGCCATTCAGGAAACTAGCATCCTGCTATGTCAATGAATTCACACATAATGTTACTGCAGGGTTTTATCGTTACATTTAATGGCATCTTGATAGAGTTTTTGAGCAGCTAGCATGGTATCTGCACTCACTGAGTTGTTTATTTGTGAATTAACTCGCTAAATTCCTGATGTTGGCGACAATTTAGAAACATTTGTGAATGACACTTAATCGGCCAACGAATAAAATTTACAAAGCATGTGGCAGCAACTTAAAATAAATGGCAAGGTTATGTGTAAACGCTCTGAAAGACTTTCTGTTTTAAGTTTTAAGGATGTATAGGACAGCTATTCAGAGTTACATACTTAACCGTGTTAGAATGGTTTACATTTATGTTGTTATAATAATTCAAATAGTCATTAATTTTAAAGAGTTCGAGAGTTTTCTTTATCATCTGTTTTTAGTTTATACTCCAAAAGTAACTCATTGCCTATTCACATATACTTATGCGAATAGGGTAGTTAGTTACATTCACTGAAATTTGAACCATATCATCTCATTGGAGACAGGTTTTATTGGAAAATTGGCATGTTATTATTAACTAGATATGCTGAAAATATACTGACATCTGAGTATAAACATGTCGATCAGTGTTTGTTACTTTTTCACAGGCGAGCAGAAAAGATGGAGTCCAGTGAGGAGGGTGGCCTCAGTGTTGGGGGATCTGTGGGCGAGGAAAACTACTTCCTGGGGTACACATTCACGGACCGCTCCCACTCGAGCCGAGTGGTGAAGAGTATTATGGATCTCTGCCTGGAGGACGGCTTGTTTGCTGATGTCACCATCACCGTTGACGGCAAAGAGTTTCACCTGCACCGCCTGGTGCTCTCTGCGCAGAGCAGCTTTTTCCGCTCCATGTTCACCTCCAATCTCAGAGAGTCGCACAACCGCATTATCGAGCTTAAGGATGTCAGCGCTACCGTCTTCCAGCTGCTGATTGACTACATCTACCATGGTACCATTAAACTGAGGGTGGAGGAGCTGCAGGACACCTATGAGATGGCGGACATGTACCAGCTGACTGCTCTGTTTGAAGAATGCTCGCGCTTCCTCTCCCGAACAGTGGAGGTCAAGAACTGCTTGCAGGTGAATTATTGTTTTTGTAACACCTGTTCTCATAGTCCTTGCTTCTTGGCAATGGTGCTGCAATACAAGTAATTCCTTTTTCATCTAGGTGATGTGGCTTGCAGACAGACACAGTGATCAGGAGCTGTATACTGCAGCGAAGCACTGTGCTAAAATCCACCTGGCCCAGCTGCACCAGACTGAAGAGTTTCTAAATCTGCCCCTCTGTCTACTACTAGATATCATCAAAGGTATAACACTTTGCTTCTCTGTCACCAGACTAGCAATTATTTTTACATATTTATTAAAATACATTTAGGATTTTAATGTTGCATTGCAAAAAAAAAAGGATGCATGTATGATTAAAAAATAAATGGATAAATCAAATAAAAATGTGGACATCGGTTAATTATTATTTTAAACAAGGGTATAATTATTGGCTTTGAGTTCAACAATTGATGCATTAATATTTATTTAAATCCTGAAAGTAGGATGTGTGAATAATGAACACTGCACCTGAACTAATCTGAAAACAACAACAACAAAACAACACTACATCTAGATATTCTTCAAAAAAGGCCTTTTTAAATTTTTACAATTTTAACAGAGAAAACATTTTCATGATCCTCTAACAGGAAAAAAAAACACATCTTCTGATCTAGTTTCAAACATGCCTTGTGTTTGTGTTCAGATGGCGTTCCAAGTTCTCAGAATCCAACAGTGGCCATCGAGTCATGGATAAATCACAATAAAGTTGAGAGAGAGGAGTTTTCTTGCATCCTTCAAGAAAATCTTAAGGTAATTTTCTCTCATATGGAGCTGTAAAATATTTTTAAAAAACATTTACATTGCTGATGTTTCCTTTTCTTCGTCTTCAGGAAATTGGTGAGAATGTCCATATTTACCTGATTGGCAAGGAGGAGACGAGAACTCACTCTCTGGCTGTGTCACTGCACTGCGATGAGGATGATGCGATCAGTGTGAGCGGCCAGAACAGTTTATGTCATCAGATCACCGCAGCCTGCAAACATGGAGGGGACCTATATGTGGTGGGGGGTTCTATCCCGCGGCGCATGTGGAAGTGCAACATGCACACGATGGACTGGGAGCGTTGCGCACCACTTCCCAGAGACCGCCTCCACCACACTATGGTGTCCGTCTCCACTGAGGATGCCATCTACTCACTGGGAGGTAAAACGCTGCAGGACACGCTCTCAAATGCCGTCATCTACTACACAGTGAAGGACAACATGTGGACAGAGACCAACCAGCTGGACACCGCAGTGTCGGGGGCTGCTGGCGTCAACCTGGGAGGCACCATCTACCTGCTGGGAGGGGAGGAGAACGACATGGATTTTTTCACAAAGCCTTCTCGCCTCATTCAGTGCTTCGACACCTCCTCCCAAAAGTGCCAGATCAAACCTTACATGCTGCCGTTCGCCGGCTGCATGCACGCAGCAGTCCACATGGACGTGATTTTTATCGTAGGAGAAGGAGACTCACTGGTGTGTTACAACCCACTGCTCGAGAGCTTCACACGCCTGCGCTTCCCCGAAGCGTGGAGCTGTGTCCCTTCACTGTGGAAGGTGGCCAGTTGTAATGGCTGTATTTACGTCTTCAGAGACAAATGTAAGAAAGGAGACGCAAATACTTTAAAGTTTAACCCGGCCACGTCTGTCGTCTCCGTAATCAGAGGTATTAAGATCCTCCTCACAAACTGGCAGTTTGTTTTGGCCTAACCTCTCCGCGGTACGTTCACACTGTGGTCAACACACCAGCCACAGAGAATCAGGGAAGACTGTTGGTTGACTGACCAAGACTTCACTCATGGAGACGTCCTGTGAAGAAATTTGTCCATGAGTTGTATTTACTCAGCTGTGTCACTTATTCCATTCAGACTCCACCACCAGCCCCACAACAACAGTTCAGCGGTGTGTCGCTTGTACTACAACGTGTCTCATTGTCGGCTCCTTAGCCGAGAATCTAATTTGTGGTGATGCTGTGAAAAGTGATGAACTAATCTATTGTTTTCTGTGCACTCCTCATTTACTGACACGCATGAACAGCTTCAGTGTAAAAATATTAATGAACACAAGGCATCTTTCACTATATTGTAAGTGTGTCATGATATTGTAGGTCAGATATCATAAGATGTTTTTAAAGTGCTCATGTTATACTTGTTTTCAGAGTCTACTAGAATAAGTTTACATACTATAATGTTGAGTGTGTACACGGCCTTTTCATTCCAATAACTATTGTCCTGTCTGTTTAAAGCCCACTCCGGAGAAAAACACTTTGCCCTGATTGGTTTGTTAGAATGATCAAAGCAAAGCAAAGTTGCCTAATGTACATAACCCACAATGGTTATGGAAAGCTTAAGCTATATTCAAAATATATTGCAGCATCTGACTTTTTCTGAATGACTATTTTATCTGTAAATATAAATATTAAACAATAGCTCCAACGTATGTGAATGGTCATCACATTTCGTCACACAGTGTTGCTGTTAGCAAGATTTTAGCTGTGAAGAGAAAATATTGATTGGGAATTTGCTATTTTAAAAAGAAGCAAAACAAAACAACAGTTGTTTTAGTTTGAACATGACAAGGTGGGACAAAATATTAATAACACAGTATATAACATAGGTAAGAAACTCACGGGGAGCTAAATAAAATGAATTGGCATTAAAATGTAAATCTTACCGTAATGATTTAATAACTATGGGTTTATAAAAAGATTATAAATCTTAATTCTTTTCATTTTTGTGTCCATTTGTTTCTTGTTTTTTGACTGACTTTTGTTTGAATCACCACTGAATCTGGAATGAAGGCTTGAAGCACAACGTGCCAGTAATAATAAAAATAATAAGAATAATACATGTATTATTATTGACACCGCAGTGCTTAAATACATAACTCATACTTTTTAATGCCTTTCTAGGATTATTTTTTCTACAGTTCCACAGATGTGAAGTACTGCAGAGGATACTTGCATTATGATAACCATTGTTGTAGTATTGTACCAGGAAAGTTGTTTGTGATTCCCAGGAAATTATGGTGGATTGTGGATGTAATTTAGGCACCTTTTTTTTTTCTTCTTATGCTTATGTGTTACATAAGATAAGTCACAGAACAGAACTGGTAGGTTTACATGCACTAAATGTGTCAGACTGAAGGTTAATGGAAACATGAAAGTATAGTACGGGCACTTTAAGTTGGTGTGTGCAGACATGATAACAAAGGGTGTTTTTTAACTTTTCAGATTTTCTTGTCTCAAGATTGTATTTTTTGATGTACACCATACATGTTCAAGTTAACCATTATCTGAAATGTTAAATATATTGCTGTAGCTACAAGCTTTGAGTGGTTGTTTTGATATTTATAACCTTTAATGAATTAACAATGCTACCATTGATCCTGTGTTAGATACAGTGATGCACTTACAAATTGTGCCTGTGTAGGTCTGGAAAACTTTAGCTGAAGAAAAAAAAAAAGTACTTAAATAACATTTATCTGTTTATGTCCTTGTGAGATAAAAGGGGCATCGAAGGAGAGAAAGCAACCACACAGACGCCAAAACTTTGATCCCATTGATGTTTTGCAGGAGGCAATGCAGCTGAAACCCAAGCCCAGTAACATGTCAGACTTTGTGAACTATTCTAAGCATCAGTTGCTGACGATAAGATGAGGGGTGGGGGTTTCTGGGGCCACATATGAGTCTCCATAAGGACTCGCAATAGGAATTGAAGCTAAGAGCACCAGTAAGACGGGCGCAGTTTGAATGTCTGGATATAAGCTGCTCGCGAAACGGTGTCACAGTTCACCGCTGCCCATGTGAGGATCTGGTCGGATGTTTTCGCGGATGAGTCCTTTTAAGTCTACAGACGTTTGTGATGTCACTCGTGTAGTTAGTCCTTGAGTAATGTTTAGTGTAAAGGTAGATTGCTAGGAGCTGTAGTGACCTTGGGACTGTTTGCTGAGGCCAGAACATAATTCCTGAAGGGACACATGGTCTAGAGTGACAGGGCCATCTGCTGTAGCGCCAGCAGTAGGAGGAAGGCGGAGGGGGGCGGGTTGGACACCGGGGTGCTGAGAATTCCTTTCGGTGGGTGTGGAGGGACTAGATATTCTGGGATACCACTGCTATCACACTGCTTGGGAAACATTTTTCTTTGACGTGTTTCGAAAGGAAATCTGACAGAGAATTTTGCAAATGGTGAAGGGGAAACGTGGCTCGGTTAAATGGGGAGGATATTTGCTTGGCCCTTCAGCTCTCCGTAAACCGTTTGGTAATAAAGGTCTTGGTGTGTCGCCTTCTCACTTTGGTGGATCCAGTTTCCTTTCCATCTCAGCACAGCCGGAGCTGATAGAGCGGGATCCTGTGGGCCTTCTGGCACAAACCTCTCACAGGGATCATCTTCAGGGGATCTTCTTTGGAGTTGTACTGTTCATGGCAAGGATCTATTTTCTTGCTGCCTCACTGAAATTGCATGGCCTAAACGAATGAATATTTTTATGAGGCACCTTGCACCAGAGATGGGCCAGGACCAAACCAAGCAGCAGATAGAGAAGGGTCTAAAGTTGTATCAGTCCAATCAGACAGACAAAGCTCTGCATGTGTGGACAAAAGTGTTGGAAAAGACCTCAGATCCCGGAGGAAAGTTTCGAGTGCTGGGGTGCCTGATCACAGCTCACTCAGAAATGGGAAAGTACAAAGACATGCTAAAGGTAGGCTATCAAAACCACAGCGAGCCACGTATAATGGTATAGTATATCTAGCATTTCTGTAAAGGAGTAAAAAAATCTACCTCAATAACTGTAGCTCATACTTGTATGACTCATATTCCAAGACTAAACAGCCACGCTTTATTTATATTACTAATGTTAAGACATTATTCCCATTTTGCCTACTGTGCGATTACATTTTTCTGTTATGCAACCAGCAGTAGGCGTGTGTGTGCAGTTCCTGTTCCAGTTACTAAATGTCACTGAATATCTCATAATTTTAAATGTCATCATGTCAGCTGTGAAGTGCCGCCGTTTACACAGTTGTAGCATTGTAACATTTCCGCAATGTGTCAGTGACTATTTCATGAGAAGAGGTCAAAGGTTACCTTCTTCCAACCACAGCGATCTTGAGAAGCATGGGTTAATTTGTGGCTTCCACATGATGCGGAGTAAATAAGTGCTCTGCAACCTAAGTATGAGTGTGGGGTGTCTTGTTGACATAATGATCCTTCCTGAAGCAGCGCCCGCTCTCACTAACTCGGCTTTAATGAGAACTGTAAAAAAGTAGGGGTCTTATGTCTGAATGAATTTAACGGATTAAAAAGTCTTTGAATCTGGGTGAAGTTGAAGACTATGCTTGTTCCCTGCAACATTTATCCTCTTACTCTATCTGCAGTATGCCCTTGAACAAATTGACACAGCCAGAGAAATGGAGGACCCAGACTACCTGACGGAGGGCTACCTGAACTTGGCACGCAGCAACGAGAAGCTGTGCGACTTCCAGAAAACAGTCTCATACTGTAAGACCTGCTTAAACATGCAGGGCACCACTGTCAGCCTGCAACTCAATGGCCAGGTATGTCTTAGCATGGGCAATGCCTTCCTGGGTCTCAGTGTCTTCCAGAAGGCCCTGGAGAGCTACGAGAAAGCCCTGCGCTATGCACACAACAACGACGACAAGATGCTGGAGTGCAGAGTCTGCTGCAGTCTGGGAAATATCTACGTCCAGCTTAAGGTACTCAAAAAGCAGTTTTTCTGACAAGCGATTCTTGTTTTCCCATCATTACATTTTGCTCAGTTTCAATAAAAATGAGCGATTCCCGATAAATAAATGTAAAAATCGTACATACTTTGGCTGTTCCAAACGTCTCCGCTGTGTTATTTGAGTAAAACTTTCACTGGACTGCACGTGTGACTCCACAATCAATGATTTTGCCAGCGTATTCACAGAGTATGACAACACTGCAGAGCATCTGAGCCAACATCATCAATGCTTAGCCTGTGTAGTGCTGGGCATTGTAAAACAAGAGCTGAGTGAGTTGGCCGGCTGGTGTGTGGGTTGTTTTTTTTTTGTAGTACCCTTGACATCTGAGATTTGTATATGTAATCCTCTGGCTTCCCAGAGAGGATTGGTTTCAATGGGATAGTGATGAAGTTCTGCTTGAAGAATGCACTCATGTGTCACGTTATTTTATGACGCAAAAAAATATTACATCCTGCATCGCAACGCGATTTAATATTGTCTGAGTGCTCTTGTTAAGAAGATTAAAAACCAAAATGCTAATGCTAGTAGTATCTAAAAAGATGTGGCGCCCTTTTCTGGTGTCACCTAAGTGGTCATTCACATGTGCCTACAGGACTTTGAGAAAGCCCTGTTCTTCCCCTGCAAAGCGGCCGAGCTTGTCAATGACTACGGCAAAGGCTGGAGCCTCAAGTATCGAGCCATGAGCCAGTACCACATGTCTGTAGCCTACAGGAAACTGGAGCGCCTGCCAGATGCCATGGAGTGCTGTGAGGTATTGTTTTATAACACATCATTACTGTCCTCGGAGACAAACTTACATAACTCAGAGCCTTCCTCGCCATCTTGCTGACCCAACCCCCGTGCCTTTGATTGCCCTGAAGTTGGAGCTGCAGAGACAGTAGATGCTGCGCTGCCGACAGGTGCAAGTGGCAGTTGTTCTTTTGTACGAGGCCTTAGACCCTGACAAAAATATGCTCAGAGAGGCGCGGTTTAAAGTGTTAATGAAGAGGGTGGATTTAGTCTTTGCTCTGTTCTAATTATGTACCGGGGGGTGAAAGATAACTCGATGTCATTGCCTCTGAGTGTAGAAGTATAGTAACAAGACAGCAGGATGCATTTCAGATTTATCACATCTAACCCAACAGTTTATGCATCCGCACATACTCAGGATACCACGGACAACGGCTCATATTTATTCTATCACGTCTCTCTTTAAATGCACACTGCGATACAAATAAATCTGTGTAACTGCAGTTAAGAGGATGCAGCTTAGAGTTTCGATTTAGTTCAGGGTGTTGGTGTTACATGATGGAGGTAGGACTCTTCTAATGTCTGCTCTTTACTTTGCACCAATAAATAATCTGTCTTTTGCTTCAACAGGAGTCCATGAAGATTGCCCTGCAGCATGGTGACCGGCCTCTTCAGGCTCTGTGCTTGCTAAACTTTGCAGACATTCATCGCTGCAGACATGATGTTGATGTACAGTACCAATATTGCATTCACATTTAATGTAAAATTTCAAAACTGGTCATCTACAACTAGTCTGTGCATTTACCTTTTTGGGTTTTTTTCTCTTCATATGTTCAGAAAGCATTCCCTCGTTATGAGTCTGCGCTGGGTATTATGACTGAGATAGGAAACCGTCTTGGGCAAGCACACGTCCATCTGGGAGTGGCAAAGTGCTGGCTTCTGCAGAAAGAATTTGACAAGGTGCCCTACAGTTTACACAAATATAAATTCTGACAGTAAAAGCATACAATGTTTTATTTGTACTCAAAATAAGTGCTCATCTGGTATTTATAAAGTGTTCCTGTTCATGTTCCAGGCTCTTGATTCTTTGCAGCGAGCACAGGAATTGGCGGATGGAATGGGAAACAAGGTAACTGAACAGGAAAAGAGCTGCAGGGATAGTTTAGCCATTTCTTATTCTAGATTTATTTTCTTTCAGTCGTAGTTGTAAAGATGACTGTTGGTTAAACAAAACAAGACACCTGAAGATTTTAAGCACTAGTGTCTCATGCTTTTAAACTGTAAAGCAATGACATTGTGATTCTTTCTCTTATACAAGCTGTGCACACTGAAGGTTCACTGCTTGAGTGAAGGGATTTACCGGAGCAGGGGGCAGCTGAATGAGGTCAGAGAACAGGTGGTGAAGTTCCTCCAGTGTGTTGAGGAGCTGGAGCTCTACTGCGGCATGTGTGGAGAGTCCATCGGGGACAGGGACCAAAAGCTGCAGGCCTTACCCTGTTCCCACATTTTCCATCTCAAGTGGGTGTCCGTTCAAATCTCGCCTGGTATTAGTTACATTAGAAAAACAAGGCACTTGGACGAACGATGAAATGTTTTGCCACTGATCCTGCTAGATTGGGCATGCATCACGACTTTGCAGAAACAACAAAGTGCTGATTGTGATTTGGATTTTCTTAACCTATAAATTGTTCTCATAACCAAATCTAGATGTAGTTTAAAGAGTGTATTTCCAGTGTTTCTTTGTCTTTCAGGTGTCTACAGACAAATGGGACAAAAGGTTGTCCTAAATGCTTCAAGTCCTCCATGAAGCCGGGATTTGTGTGATTGCGAGGCTGCGTTTGAGCGTTGGATCTGCAGACACGGCATGGTGCCTCACAGGCTCCTGACTGATCTGAGAGACGCAGGTAGCCTTAGGAGGTGCTGAGGAGTGTTTCATTGCTCTGAGCAGAGGATGCTGAACTGAATCCAGAATGTCGAAGCATGTTGCTCAGAAGACACGATCAAGGCATCCATCTTTCTTAGACAACAGTCTGAAGCTGACAAAGGAGGTATAACCGATGGAAGTGTTGCAATTCGAGATAAGCTGAAGAGCCTACATGGTCTCTGATGACTGGCCGTTTGTTGCAGCATTTAAACAGGAGACGGACCGTCAAAAGAACATTTACAGCATAGTGTGATTGTTATTTTATACACTGGAATTGCTTAGTACAAAGTGAGACGAAATTACATCTCCCCAGACTTAGTGTCGTGACTTTTTGTTCAGATTCAAAGATTCAATGCTGACTTTTTACAGCACAACAGTTGAGCCATATTTATTACTGAAACCTGTGTACATACTATTCTCATGTTAATTTCTTTTAAAAGTTTGATTTATTTGACGTGTTTTGTAAGTCCTGAAACAAACTAAAATCTCTTAACCATTCAAAAACTAGTATGTCTTTACAAAACAGGTACATGCAGCTGTTTTCTTCTGTCCTTATTCACAGAAATCCAGGAGCCAGCCAGTTTCCTTTTTCCTTTCATTAATCCATTCATTAATTCAAAACGTTCCCTTTGGTTCTTTAGCCATCAGAATTGTTGTCTGAAGACCAACAAGGATACCTAATGGATTTACTTTGCCAAATGGATCATCATGGCCTTGCCGTATTGGTCCATTTGATCGTCCTTTGTTGTTATTATTTATTTTATTATATTTTCAGTTGTTACAGACGGGACAGACATGAGTGAGGGATAGGAAAGGGAGAAAGAAAGATGAAGGAAAAGAAAAACAGAAGGGAAGAGGGACAGTGAGAGAGGGCACTTAAAAAGAGAGAGAAGAGAAAAAAAAGAAAAAAAATCTCCTGGATCACCTGTTGAGAGAAAAAGGAGAGAAAATAAGCAAAAAAAACCAACCAAAAAAAACAAAACAGAGCAACACACTAAACACAACACTGTCACATTAATCTAGCTAAGTGTAAACAGCCGTAAATACGAAATGTTGAATGTTGTTGTGTAGCAAGCAGCGCACATTGTGCTTGGAAATAGCAGCCAATAAAGGTATAGTTTATGTCTATGAACAGTGGACACCCGTGTGCACACCTGTTTTCACCTGTTCAAAACTTTTTGAGAAGAAAACCCTACGGGGAAAGGATCTTTGACCAATCACACGCTTACACACAGTTATTTGGGGGCAAATGCGTTCAGTGTATTTTAATGTATTGTATTTGTGAAATGGTGAAATCTCTGTATATTTAGAATATTTACTTGGAAAGGTATTTTAGTGAAGCCACTTTAACTGAGATATCATGTCAGTGAGGGGTTGCATGTTTTTTTTATTTACAATGCTGAAAAAAAGTTTAGATACTTCAAAATATGCACCCATGTGACTGCATAAGTATTTCTTTCTTTCTTTCTTTCTTATTTAGTGGCTTTTATTATTCGTATCCCCTATAAATCATTTCTAAGGAACGCTATGGAAGGAGCCGTCATAGACTGAGGTTTCTCACGTAAAGTCATTTTTTCTCAAAAACTAAAACTCCTTTCACTAAAGTTCCTGTTGAGATTGTGCTTGTAGATAGCTTTAAAGTACTCCTGTGGCCATTAAAGGGACACACTGATAAATTCAACAGCATAGTGATAAGGAGATAAAGATCTGATTTTGTGTTGACAAATGACAGGAGCCTTTTGAAATACTTTAAGTGCACATTGGAGATAGAGAAAAGTTAGAGCAACACATTTACACAAGTGTTTCTGAACAAGCACTTATATCTCTGATTTTAAGAGCACCCCTTGACCTTGCTTCTAAATGGCATCTGAATCTTATTTGAGCTCTCTGCATTCAAAATAATGCTGATTCACTGTTTACCTGTAGCTCACTCGCTGTAATGCACATATATTATCTGCTGGTTATTCTTGTTGTCTTGTCTGTAGTATAAAAAAAAAACAATTTTACTGACAGTACGGCCGCCACTCATCTTTTAACAATTTAAACTACCTCTGTTTTTGCCTTTGCGGATTAATGCAGTAATACCACAACATTTAAATACATGTAGATTTGTTATGTTTTTCTAGACGTCATGTTGATATAAACATGATTTATTCGATAATGTCTCAGCTGTCCAGACATGGATTGAGCCTGGATCATGGAGACCTTCACTAAAACTTTCTTTCTGTCTCGGATGAGGGTTAATCCATGTCTGAGAAACTGACTGTAAGAGTTTGACTACGATGCATTGTTAGTATGTTTATGCATTTAGTCAAACGTCCTTCTTGTGTTTAACATGATGGTAAATAAAAACACTCTTGAAAGTGACTGTATTTTTGTATTTTTGTTTGGTAATTTGGCGACAAAATAATTTTTCTGACCCACTACCACGGCTTCAGGGAATTCTGGATGACTTGCACGATTAACCAGAAATACCAGTTGGCCATCTTTTACTGAAACCGCCTACAGTCACAATGCCTTGAAATTTAAAGGAAGTTTTCTTGTAAACTCACTCGATAGAAACCCTTCAACCTGATGGCTGCGAAAACGACGGTTCCTGAAGAAGACATAACTTGCCCTCAATGCACGGACATTTATTGCCTTCCAGTTCTTTTAAAATGTGGCCACAACATTTGCAGAGTTTGCCTGTTTAACTACTGGGAGTGGAAAGGATTGCGAGAGTGTCCCGTCTGTGGCATCGTGTCTGACACCAAGAGACCTCCTATTAATCTGGCACTGCACAATGTCGCAAAGGAACACAAAGTGCTTATAATGACCAGCAGTCAAAACAAATGTTGTCAACACAACGAGAAGTTGAAGATTTTTTGTCACAACGACGGAGAGCTCATCTGTCTTATCTGCCAACTTTCAAAAGAGCATAAAGTCCACGAATGCAGCCCAGTAGAAGAAGCAGCCGAACAGAAAAAGGTTTGTGAAAATAGAAATACTTCCACCACAACACAGTAGAAGAAAGTCAGTTATATTGTCTATTTGTTAAATTTTAATAGAAAGAATCTTAGGAGGCCGGAACTGATGAACAAGATTAATCAGCTGTTTGTTTGAGCTCTGAATGTTTAATTTCTTCTTGAATTTCAGGCAGAAATATCAGCCAGCCTTGAGTCTTTACAGAATAAACTCGAAATACTGAAGAATACAAAGGAGAAATGGGAGGAAACTAAAACCTATATCAAGGTAAAAAAAAAAATTCCACTGTCTCTAGCATTTTGACAACGACTCCAAGCATGCAACTTTATTTTGCCTCCAGCTTAGATTGAAAAATCCCTCCGCGTGACAACCATTCTTTCTCTTTACTGGCATTAAAAAAAACCACATTCCTGAACTTGCAGACGCAAGCATATGAAAATGAGACAGCAATCAAGGAGGAGTTTAAAAAGTTCCACCAGTTGCTTCAGGACGAGGAAAACACAAGGCTGAAGGTGCTCAAACTGGAGGAGGAAACCAAAACTCAAATCATGCGTAAGAAGCTGGAAAACATCAGCGACCAGATCAACACTCTCTCCTCCACGATCAGTGATATTGAAAAAGCCCTCAAAGCAGAAGATATACAGCTTCTACAGGTACATTTACTGTCATTATTTACAGACTGCATTTATTTATAATAACTGCTAGATTATTTGTCATAAAAACAGTCAAGTAAAAATTATTTAATTAAAACAACAACAACAACACATTAAATATGAAAAACAACACAGTAGTAGAGAAACATCGGATGTTATATATGGCAAATAAACATTTCTATGAAGCTTCGCTGTGCACAGTCCAGACAGTAACTTTTTCCTGTTATTGTATTTTGTTTAAGAGAAAAGGCTGCATACAAAAGATTAACCATGGCACAATGCATTTATCATGAAGTCAACTTTTGAAGCTTTTTGTTTAGAGTCTAAATCGTGTTCATTTGAAATCACAGCTTTTGGCTACAGCTACCTGTGCATGCATCCACCTATCACTTAGCAGCCACACTCCTAATATAACACCGTCACTGAGGGGGAGGTCACTGATGTAGTTAAATAACTCTAGGGTGGTAGGGCCACCAAGGATGGATGCAATTCACCCCGAGTTTCTCAAAGCTCTGGATATTGTGACACTGCTGTGGCTGACATGTCTTCGTAGCATTGCAAGGAAGTTGAGTACAGTGCCTCTGGATTGGCCAACTGGGGTTTTGATTGAACTTTTCAAGAAGGTCAATCAAAAGTGTTTTCCAGCTTCGAAGAAATCAGACTTCTCAGCCTCCCTGGGAAGGCACATCAGTTGATCCTCAGATTCAGGGGGAACAATGGAGTTTCAGGTAATTTAGCACTAGATTAACTTTTTGTCCTCCTGAACATATTGGAGGGTCGGTGGGAGTTTACTTAAGTAGTCTAGAGGTTTTTGGAGGACTTGGATAAGTCACAGGCCACAGGCCATGGTTCTCACTCTGAAGGGTATGGAAGAGTTGCTGCTTCAAGTATAGGAATTTAAGCATCTTGGAATCTTGTTTATGAGTGAGGGGAGAGTGGTGTGGAAGATTTGGCATAAGAGTAAAGTTGTCAATCTACTTTCCCACCCTGTCAAAATGCTTGCCTGGTGGATGGAAAATGGATGAATGGATGGCCACTATATTAATCCACAGTACAATCTGAGCAAATTAGGTGGTTCGTTGTATTATGTTTTGCATGTTCCCAATTGATACAAAACTGTATAAATCAAACTGATGTGAATGTTATAGTTTAGAAGGCTGTTCGATCATAAACAGTATTGGACGCACTGAAGTTTGGCCTAATGGTGGTGCTACAGAGTTAAATTTCAGCAAACTGTCATCTAATTATTATGATCATTAGTATCAAGCATAGCATAAAGTTTTCCAGACAAGTTCAATTGTTCAGAATTATTCAGAATTGTTCCTCTCTGTTTCTAGTTGTAATAGTTGCTGTTGTGATGCAGTGTATCACCATATGGCGTCACCTCCTGTCTCATTGTCTGTATCTGAGTTTCCTGTCGATGTATCTGTCGCAGTTTTCACTGTGTATGTCTTAAATTTAGGGTTAGGAGGTTGATGACACCTGCTGTCATAGCACAATTTATCGTTTGTACATATACAGTATGTGTAGTTTTGAATTATTGTACATGTTTGTTACCTCTCAGTCAATAATTTCCAATAATACAGCTGTACTGCATATGTGATTTTGTAACGCAGCATGTCCTTAATGTACTCTCTTTCACCTTCTTTCTTCAACTTAAGAACTACAAGAAGACAAAGAAAAGGTAAGCATTACCCACTATCTACCAAAATCAGCATCAACCCTTTCCATGAGAGAATGCTTTAACAATTTTAACATGTTTCAGGCTCCAATGCAGCATTGGAGAGCCAGAGGTCATCAGAGATATCCTGATAAACTCTGCAAAGCATCTGGGATCGCTTAGTTTTCACATTTGGAAGAAGGTGGAAGACATTGTCAGATGTGGTGGGTTAAAGAAAAAATTCAAGTTTACTCTAAATTCTATCATATTTTCAACTAACTGAATTTTACGGTTTCCAGTTCCTGTTGTTTTGGATCCAAACACTGCCCAGTCCAACCTAGAGTTCTCTGAAGAACTGTCCTGTGTGCAATACAGCAGCAAGAAGCTCCTACCCAACAATCCTGAACGCCTCATCAACCGTGTTTCTGTGCTGGGAGCCACTGGTTTTACATCTGGAAAGCACAGCTGGACTGTAGATGTGGGCCAAGGCAAAGACTGGTACATCGGAGTGGCTCTAGACTCCATCCAAAGAAAGAATACCATCTTCCTCAGCCCTGCTGAGGGTTTCTGGGTAATTGGTTTGAGCAATGGAGACTCACTGTGGGCACAGACCACACCTCGCTCCAAGCTCCCAATGAAGGAGAAGCCCAACAGGATTACAGTAGAGCTGGACTATGAGAAGGGAAAAGTTGTTTTCATCAATGCTGCAGATTCTACAAAGATCCACACATTCAAAGACAAATTTACTGAGAAGGTTTTCCCCTACTTTTCCCCCGGATTGTGTGAAGACAAAAAAAAATCAAGCAAACTGAAAATCTGTCCCCAGGTAATAAAAGTACAAGTAGAATAGTCAGAGGCTACGTTATATTTAACAGGCTGCGCTGACTGATAAATCAATGCTTTACACATGGAATTCAGGAGGAAACAACTGTCTGAGGAGTGGAACTCAGACACTGTTTTTCTTTTGTATGTGGCATAGGTATAACTATGGGGAAAAACAGAGGCATTATGTTTTCAGGCAAAGTGATATTTTAGCTTCATTTTCAAACATAGTGACAAAGGTTAATAAAAAAAAAAAAGTCTCATCAACCGTGTTTCTGTGCTGGAGTAGTCAACTGATTCGCACCTGCTAGTGACTCAGGAAAGACTCCCAGGTTACCTGGTGATAGTCACAGTTTAATGTGGGAAGCTGCCTGCTTGATATAATGTAACATCATTACGTTATAACTACGTTAATGCACTTTGTTTCCTCAGCTTAGAGCTGTTGGAGCTTGTGTTTACCCTCAGAGGGAATTATCTGAATTAAAACTGATAAATGTGATTTAAAAGGAGGGAGCCATAGACACCGAGAAGCATATCAGAAAGCAGTTTCAGGAACAGGGTGGAATCATTTGCTTTTGATCATTTTTGATCTGACTCAGCTTAACTTGCTGGCTTAACTTCTCTTCTGGACACATCTTTCCTTTACATGCAGCTCTCTGATGTCAAATAGAGTATAGAACTTTATTAATCCCTATGATGTTTGATGTATTGTTTAAACTCGCTTTTGGTTGATTTTGTTTTGTTTTAGATTTTAATGTCTGTTTTCTGCCTCTGTAAAGCACTTTGTGATTTTATCTTGAAAGGTGCTATATAAATAAAATTTTTATTTATTTATTTATTTATGAGGTCAGTTTATTGTTCATTCTTGAGGATGTGGTTTCTGTGTCTGTTCTTCCCATCCTCACATGCAGATCAACTTTAAAAAGCAGTGCAACTCCATGGCTGCAGATGTTTGTATGTTTCCTGTGTTTGCTAGTACTTCTTAATTAAAGGATCTAAGCTTTTTTTCTTTCACCGCCCAACAAAATTCAAATAACTACATAAAAAACTAAAACAACGAAAAAAAACAAAATAACTTTAATCCTTTATCAAAGGGAGATGGAGAAAACAAGAAGCGAGACAGGTTCTCTCTCTGAATATTTATAGTTTCCCTTTTCAAGTATTTCTTACACACACTATGACAGGCAAGGACAGGTAAAAAAAAAAATTTTTAGATTTTAAAATAAAATGTTTTATTTATCTAACTGTGCAACAGAGGTTGGAAAAGTAAAGCTTCAGTATCTTACCCAAGGATACTTCCATATGTAGAAGAAACCAACAAACAACATGAAATAGTTGACATCTAGTGTAAAGGTTAATGACATTTCTGTGACAACACATATTAGGAAACTAAGCACTGCTGGTAAGCACTCAGACACTCTTATTAGTGCTGTCAATTCCTGAATAGTGGAAAAAGGTTATCTTATGTGTGGGCTGCAGGTGTGTTGTTCTGTGACATCACCGTAAATGTTTCCGGTTTAAAAGCCTGAGGCTTTTCTGTATGGAGTCAGACATGCCAGTTAGGAGAAAAGAGGAGAGAATGGGGCCGGATGATTAACTGACAAACTATTATTGCAGCACAACACAAAACTGAAGTAAAAGGATTTCCGTGAAGGTAAAAATCAATAAAATCCATTCATTTAATTTAGAATTTAGAATTTTCTACTCTGATTCTATGTTTTTTGTCTGAATTTAGATCAATTGTGTTAATATAGTATGTCAAAATGAAAAACGTCAGGTTGTGCTTAAAAAAATGAATGATACCAAACAAGGTAGGATAAATATTCTTTAAAAGGTGAAACGTATGAGGTGAAATCAAAAGTAGTCAAAAACGACAAATTATGCCCTGGACCACAACTAGTCATATTACTCAACTTTGCAGACAAACATCACTGCATGTCTGCATCTTGATGTAAGGTGCCCAGCTGTGGGTAGTGACCGAAAGAACTGTATCGCGGATACAAGCGGCGGAAATGGGTTTCCTCCGAAGGGTGGCCGGCCTCTCCCTTAGAGATAGGGTGAGAAGTTTGGCCATTCGGGAAGGGCTTAGAGTAGAGCCGCTGCTCCTCCACATCGAAAGGAGCCAGTTGAGGTGGTTCAAGCATCTGACAAGGATGCCTCCTGGGCGAGGTTTTCCAGGCATGTCCCACTGGGAGGAGGCCCCAGGGCAGACCCAGGACATGCTGGAAAGATTATATCTCTCGGGTGGCCTGGGAACGCCTTGGTGTTCCCCCGGATAAGCTGGAGGAGGTGGCTGGGGAGAGGGAGGTCTGGCCTTCTCTGCTTGGGCTGCTGCCCCTGCGACCCGGCCCCGGATAAGTGGAAGAAGATGGATGGATGGATGGATGGATGAATGGATAGATGAGTGTATTTGTTTTTTTGTTTTTAGGTATATTTGTGTATTTATCAAACACCAATGCGTTAAACTTGGGGTATTTGGGCCATGTTTGTCTGGGAGTCAGAGTGTTGTCACAAGGGTGCCTGTATGCTCAATATTTAGAAATACATTTTTATATAAACTTGTTAAAAAATTTTTATTATGTTATTATAAAGCAGCCATGTTCATGGTGCAGGCTCTATATTTTTGCAGTCAGTAGATGGAACGGGGAACAAGATAAATAATCGGAACAGGAGCTGCAATGGTTATCAGTAGCTGATACATCAGTAAGATTAATTCAGCCATTTCTCATTCATGATTTTAAACTCATAAACAGAACAGGTACATTATTAAAATAAAGGAAATGAACGTAAAGTTTCTGAGAACTTTTTTTTTTCATTTTTAAGCATGTATTGAGGACATTAGTCAACTTCTGCATCTACAGTGGGGCAAAAAAGTATTTAGTCAGCCACCGATTGTGCAAGTTCCCCCACTTAAAATGATGACAGAGGTCAGTAATTTGCACCAGAGGTACACTTCAACTGTGAGAGACAGAATGTGAAAAAAAAATCCATGAATTCACATGGTAGGATTTGTAAAGAATTTATTCGTAAATCAGGGTGGAAAATAAGTATTTGGTCACCTCAAACAAGGAAAATCCCTGGCTCTCACAGACCTGTAACGTCTTCTGTAAGAAGCTTTTCTGTCCCCCACTCGTTACCTGTATGAATGGCACCTGTTTGACCTCATCATCTGTATAAAAGACACCTGTCCACAGCCTCAACCAGTCAGACTCCAAACGCCGCCATGGCCAAGACCAAAGAGCTTTCGAAGGACACCAGGAAAAGAATTGTAGACCTGCACCAGACTGGGAAGAGTGAATCTACAATAGGCAAGCAGCTTGGTGTGAAAAAATCAACTGTGGGAGCAATCATCAGAAAATGGAAGACATACAAGACCACTGATAATCTCCCTCGATCTGGGGCTCCATGCAAGATCTCATCCCGTGGGGTCAAAATGATCATGAGAACGGTGAGCAAAGATCCCAGAACCACACGCGGGGACCTGGTGAATGACCTGCAGAGAGCTGGGACCAAAGTAACAAAGGTCACCATCAGTAACACACTACAACAGCAGGGAATCAAATCCCACAGTGCCAGACGTGTTCCGCTGCTGAAGCCAGTGCATGTCCAGGCCCGTCTGAAGTTTGCCAGAGAGCACATGGATGATACAGCAGAGGATTGGGAGAATGTCATGTGGTCAGATGAAACCAAAGTAGAACTTTTTGGTATAAACTGAACTCGTCGTGTTTGGAGGAAGAAGAATACTGAGTTGCATCCCAAGAACACCATACCTACTGTGAAGCATGGGGGTGGAAACATCATGCTATGGGGCTGTTTTTCTGCCAAGGGGACAGGACGACTGATCCGTGTTAAGGACAGAATGAATGGGGCCAAGTATCGTGAGATTTTGAGCCAAAACCTCCTTCCATCAGTGAGAACTTTGAAGATGAAACGAGGCTGGGTCTTCCAACATGACAATGATCCAAAACACACTGCCCGGGCAACAAAGGAGTGGCTCCGTAAGAAGCATTTGAAAGTCCTGGAGTGGCCTAGCCAGTCTCCAGACCTCAACCCCATAGAAAATCTGTGGCGGGAGTTGAAAGTCCGTGTTGCTCGGTGACAGCCCCAAAACATCACTGCTCTTGAGAAGATCTGCATGGAGGAATGGGCCAAAATACCAGCTACTGTGTGTGCAAACCTGGTAAAGACCTATAGTAAACGTTTGACCTCTGTTATTGCCAACAAAGGTTATGTTACAAAGTATTGAGTTGTAGTTTTGTTATTGACCAAATACTTATTTTCCACCCTGATTTACGAATAAATTCTTTACAAATCCTACCATGTGAATTCATGGATTTTTTTTTCACATTCTGTCTCTCACAGTTGAAGTGTACCTCTGGTGCAAATTACTGAACTCTGTCATCATTTTAAGTGGGGGAACTTGCACAATCGGTGGCTGACTAAATACTTTTTTGCCCCACTGTGTATCATCTTTGGTTATGTCTGGATGACTTGCATGATTACCCAGTTATACTAGTTGGCCAACTTCTACAGGAAGCTGTAAATGTTCCCAGTTGTACCGCCTACTGTCCCAATACCTGAATCAAAGACCATCACTTGACAGAAACACCTGAGCGTTCAGGGAAGTGCACCACTGTTTGCAGAATGTGATTATTTAACTGGAAACAGAAAGGATCTCAGTTATGTCCACCACTAATCAAGACAAATGTTTTCTCCACAACCAGAAGCGGAATAGTTTTTGTCACAATGATGAAGAGCTTGTCTGTCTTGTCTGCCAACAATCGAAAGAGCACAAAGTCCATGTCTGCCACCCAGTAGACGAGGCAGCTGAACAGAAAAAGGTACGTATAAATATACATTTAAAAAAAACTAATACTGGGGTGAAGTTGTTGGTAGACTTACATCACAATGTAAAAACAGATCTTTAATTAATGACTTCCATCATCACGTAATGTGTCATTTGTCCCACGAATTCTCATTATTCTTATGTCTGTAAAATGTAAGAAAATAGTGAAATGAGTGCACCCAATATGACTCAAATAATTAACAATTTTAATTCGATGTGATATTAAACAAAACCACAAAGAAAACTGATTATCAGGAACTACACAGAAATGCTATATTTTAAAATTCTTCTTCGTACATTTCAGACAGAAATCTCAGCCAGCCTCGAGTCCTTAAAGAAAAAACTCAAAGTATTAATCAACACAAAGGAACAATGGGAGGAAATAAAAACCTATATCCAGGTAAAGAGTTTTGTGTTTCGTGAAACAATGCTGACTCTTACTGGGACTTTTTAATGTTGCTTCTGACGAAAAAACCCCCAGCATGACAAACAATCCTTCCATTTACTAGCTTAAAAAACCCCCACATTCTTTAAAATTACAGACGCAGGCATGTGAAACGGAGACAGGAATCAAGGAAGAGTTTAAGAAGCTCCACCAGTTCCTTAAGGAGGAGGAAAACACCAGATTGCAGGCACTGAAACAGGAGGAGGAAACTAAGACTCAAATCATGTGTAAGAAGCTGGAAAACATTGAAGAGCAGATCAACACACTCTCCTCCACAATCAATGATATTGAAACAGCTCTCAAAGCACAGGATGTACAGCTTCTACAGGTACATTTACTATCATTATTTACAAGCTGTTTTTATTTATATTAATAACTTCTAAGTTATTTGTCCTAAAAACAGTCAAGTAAACAGTGAAAATGGCTAAACAGGACGCCCAGGTTGATAATGAACATCAATATAACACACAGCATACAAAACAGTAAAATTAAAAGTATTTAGTTAGTATACATGCAAACAAGAAAATTACTGAATATTAACCAAAATCATATTTTGCACAAAATGTTTACCAACTTTATTTATTAAATTTGAAATTTCGTATTTCTTAGATTTCTTGGATTCAAACTTGGAAGTAAAACATAAAATGTCAGACAAGCATTTCTCACAGACCTATTTTCCATAGTCTGGATGTAAAATGTTAGTATGCTGTACTGGTTAATCAGTATTGTCAGTTTTAAAGACACATGTAGCGTCTGACAAGTGGAGCCAACTTTAATGTGCCTGCGTTCTTTTTAATGGCCACCAGGGGGTGATCCCTGTGATTGCAAAAAGACTTCTGGACCCACTGAAGTCTATAGAAATATCGTTTTCTACCTTTACCACTGTTAACACTTTTCTGTTGAGTTCATGGTCTCAGTTACATATTTAGGGTCATATTAAATTTTAAAAAGGAGTTCATTTCATACATCTTGGTTATACTGTTTGTCAGAAAGGAAGTATCAATTTGTGATTGACAAGTTGTTAGTCAATGAGCATATGGTTTGACAGTCAGACCTGCACCGACTCACTGCATCCGGTTACAAAATCGCTACGTCCATCTCTTACAGTGTCCATGGATGTAACCCATTAGTTTGTTTCCTGTTTTGGAGCCTCAAATCTTTCTTTGTTACCTTCATCTTGTTGAGAAATCCAAAAAAAGAAAAAGAACTCAGGAACGGGCAAATACTTTTTCACAGCATTGTACCTGTTTTAACACTACATAAAGCATAAATAACGGCTTTTTTTCTGGTGTAGAGCTCATAATTTGAACTTTTAAACCTAGTTTAGTTGGCAATTACAGTTTTGGCACTTCTGATTTGCTTCATTTTGGCTGCTTATGTGCGCTATCATGCAAGGAGGAAGCCATATTTGAACAGTGCAGAAGTACCTTTGTGTCTTGTGGACCAAGACTCCTTTGAAATGAACTGTTTCAAAGTGGTAAAGTGTTCAGCAAGTCCAAATTAGACGTTCTTGTTGATAATCGTGGATGCTCCGTCCTCCAGGCTAAAGAGGAGGGAGACTTTGCAGTATGTTATCAGCATTCAGTTCAAAATCCAACATTGTGGTACGGGAGTGCATAAGTGCATGCAGTACAGGAGGTTTGCATGTTTTGGAAGGAACTATAAATTAATGCAGACCATCACACTTCTTCCTCCATGTTTGACAGTTGATGCCAAACACTGTGGAACCATCCTTTTGCCTAATGGATGGCAGTGGTGTTTCATGGCCCAGGCAAGCCTCTTTGTTTTATTCTGATGCCATAGTTAGCTCACATGGTCTGCTCACAGACAGAGGGGGTTGTAAGTAATCCAGAAAAGTTGGAACACTTGTAAGAAATAACAGCACCAACTCTCACGGCTTGATCAACCTCTATTACTGCAGAACAGCTTTAAATTGTTAAACCATTTTGTGTTTCCTAAAAAAAAGAAAGAAAAAAAGGCCTTTTTGTATACATTTAAAATTTACATTATTTTTCAGTTTTGGGTAACCTTATCTTTTTTTAGCCTCTGGCAGTTCACCATTTACCTTTGTACCGTTTCAAGCTATTCATTGGAGCTGAACGACTTGAATTGCAATACAAAACTGAAACTTTTGAACGGTAGTGCACATATGTGTCTTTGAATTACTGTACAGGTTTAATACTTTCAGCCGTTTCCAGATGTGCAACTCTATTTCACACATGATTTCATAATGTACTCTCTTTCACATTCTCTCTTCAACTTAAGGACTACAAGAAGACAAAGAAAATGTAAGCATAACCCACTATCTGCTAAAATCAGCATTGATCTTTTCTATGAGAGAAGGCTGTAACAACTTAACATGTTTCAGGCTTCAGTGGAAAATTGGAGAGCCAGAGGTCATCAGAGATATCCTGATAAACTCTGCAAAGCATCTGGGATCACTTAGTTTTCACATTTGGAAGAAGGTGGAAGACATTGTCAGATGTGGTGGGTTAAAAAAATTTTTTACTCTAAAGTTTACTCTAAATCAATGCAATACAGCAGCAAGAAGCTCCTACCCAACAATCCTGAACGCCTTGTCAGCCGTATTTCTGTGCTGGGAGCCACTGGTTTTACATCTGGAAAGCACAGCTGGACTGTAGATGTGGGCCAAGGCCAAGACTGGTATATTGGAGTGGCTCTAGACTCCATCCAAAGACAGAATACCATCTTCCTCAGCCCTGCTGAGGGTTTCTGGGTAATTGGCTTGAGCAATGGAGACTCACTGTGGGCACAGACCACACCTCACTCCAAGCTCCCAATGAAGGAGAAGCCCAACAGGATTACAGTAGAGCTGGACTATGAGAAGGGGAAAGTTGTTTTCATCAATGCTGCAGATTCTACAAAGAACCACACATTCAAAGACAAATTTACTGAGAAGGTTTTCTCCTACTTTTCCCCCGGATTGTGTAAGGATGTGCAAAACGCGACCCATTGACAATCTGTCCCCAGACAAAGTGAAAGTAGAATAGCTTCCCATAATGTTGAGTTAAAAGACAGGCTCCATTACGTGTCATAACAGCACTAGTAATATATGCAATAAATATTGTGACTGAAACACAATGAAAATTTTTTGTAATTAAAATTATTTATTTAAATAAGAGTTTTTCAGCAGGAAATTGTACTTTACTGTATCAAACAGAGGTCCAAAGAGCAAGAAAATAAACAATTTCAAACACTCTTTTAGCTTTCTCAGAAAAGTCTTTAGATTTATTTAAATTTAGTGTCAAGTTAACCATTAACCATCCTTCTCTTTGTTTTTTGGCTTCCTCTGTGACGCCATGTCTTTTAGCTTAGAGTCCAATTTTCTTTGCAGATAGGCCTTCTTATTGTGGTCCATAGATTTGTCTTTCTTCCCACTCCCAGCATAAAGAACACCCTCTTTACTTATCCTCATTCGAGCATGAGACTTGGCTTTATCTCCACAGCCGTGAACCTGAAAAGTATTTGCAAGACATCAATCAGATTTTCACGTAAAAAAAACATAAATTCCACAGATGCTTGGCAGGTGTTACCTGTTAACCTACACATCAAACATACTACTCAGTTGAGGCGTGCCTCTTACCTCTGGTATATGATGACTGAGACAATACTGCCTGTTACAGAACAGGCAGAGCTGCCCGAGTGTTAGCACAGATGCTTTGCACTTGACAAAACTACAAACACTGTCGGCCTTCATGACACTACTGATGAGTGTGTCGAAGTCATCATCTGGAGCAGAGGCAGCAGCGATGTCGCAGGCCCCAGCCTTGGTTTGATTTTTTCCTGGGGTTGAAACATGATGCAGAGTTAAACTGTTAGAAAGCTGATGGGTAAGAAAACACCTTTAAATGCTTTGTTTAGATGCTTCTGATGCAAACCTTTTGCTTTTTTTGATGAGTGGCCTTGAGCTGGATGAATGTTGTTCTGTTGCTTTTTTTGTTGAGCATTTTCTTCCCTTTTCTTCTGCTCTCTCTTCATCCTCTCTAAATGTAAACTTTTCAGGTCTAAGGGGGGTTGAGACGATGGCTCACTTTTTGAATCTGGGATCGTTTCCTCTTCCTCTTCCGTTGCTGCTCGTGCTTCTTCTTTGGCTGGTTTTGACACCGGGGGTCTGGAGACAGTGATACACCTCTCACTTCCCTCCCCTTTGCTCTCATGAATGAGGCCCAGCTCCTCAGCGATCTCATGGACCAGCAGCCGGTCATGAGAGTTAAATGATGACGGAAACTGTAGCTCACTCTGGTTTAAGTCCTTCATAAACCTTTCCACCTGCTCTCTGATCTCAGCGCGTCTGCCCTTACTCTGCTCTTGCTCTGCTGATGTGCTAGACTTTGTTTGCTTCTCTGAACCAGCTGCATTTTCCTTGCTGCTGCTACCAGCAGATTTTTTCTGTCCTGGCTTTGCTTTACTGGAGGGCTGATCCTTGACCTTGTGTTTGGTAGATGTGGAGGTGCTGGAAGAGGCTGTTTTCGCATCTTTGTGGTCACGGGTGTAGTTTTGTGGTACGATGTCTTGAATGTACTCGAACGCTGTTCTGACTTCACCAAATGCAGTCATGTGATCAATCAGGGATTTCAGAAAACCGTGATTCTGAACGGTTTGAGTGTCACACACGACAGCGATGTGTCGTCTTGCACGCGTAACGGCAACATTTATCCTTCTGTCCTCTGCTAGAAATCCAACTTCACCTAAAATAAATGGAATCAGTGGGAAAAAAAAAATTGTGAGTAGAAAGATAAACTGTTGTTTATGTTTAATGCAGCTAACATCTACAATTCTGTGACAGAATTAAAAGGAATGTCATGAATTACCTTTTCTGTTGGATCGAACTAACGACAACACGACAGCCTCTTTTTCCCTGCCCTGAAATCCATCCACTGATTTTATCTCGAGCTCTGGATGCTTTGCAGAAAGTTTCTGACGTAGAAGATCGACCTGTACGGAGAGAAAAACGGTTGTTATATTCAAAACAGCACTGTTATATCGATTTTCCTTGGCAGCTGTGGTTTAAGTGGTATACCGGAATGTCTACCAATTAGAAGGTCGGTGGATTGACGGGTCCACCTGTGTCGAAGTATCCTTGGGCAAGATACTAAAGCCTGAGTTGCTACCAATTGCAGTGTGAGTATGTGAATGTTAGATAAAAGAACTGTATGAATGTGTGTGATTGGCTGAATGAGACTTAGAAAGGGCTTTGAGTGCTCAAAATTAAGTAGAACGGCATTATATAAGTACCAGTGTGTTTACCATGTACCATTTAAATGATAAAGCTTTGGATGTTTATTTTTATCAAAGGAAAAGATGTTTTTACATACATACATGCAAATTTATTGCACGCTGTGTGGTCAAATGTTTGTGCACGTTGGAGGTATTTCTCCTCTTTGTTGTGATCAGTGTTGGGGGCATTATTTATTTATTTATTTTTTTAAGTAATGTATTACACATATCACTTTTCTTTAAAGTAATGCATTAAGTTACTTAAAAGTTAAGTTATTCTTTATACTAGTCTTTACATCCTTGTTGCATTTCCCTAATCACTGTGCTATGAAAATCTAACCTTCAGGAAAATTTTTAATAATTCTCCCTGGAATTTTGAAACCAATCAGTTACTTTCGGTGCTGCCAGTCTCATTTCTGTGACTTACTTGTAGATTGTATGGAGCAATAACAGCTATGTCTTTAGCTTTAACTCCAGCTTCAGTCAGAGCTTTTATGTGCAGATCGACGATGTCGACCTCACCTGAGGAAACACATCACACGCTGTTAAACTGTCATACCACACAAGCAGTAAACATAGATTGCTCTTTACAAGCTAAAATTAAAAAAAAATAACCTGTGTTGCCTTTGGACTGCTCATCTGCGACCTCCATTTCACTCAGACCACACCCTGCTGTGTCAATAAGAAGCAGCGGCGTGCTGGTCTCTTCAATGCATGCGACTCCTGCTAGATCTCTGTTTTGAGCGACATTTTAAAATGAATCCAAAGATTCATCTGTCACCAGAACACAAATATGAGATGCTTTAAAATAATACATTGAGTCTCACTTCAGTAAATGTCCCTCCACAGAGCTGTGAGCGGTCAGTCTTCCATGGTACATCTCCTTGGAGGCCCACTGCATAATGGCACTGTTCATGCGGTACTGAACTGTCAGCATACGAACCACCGAGTCCCCGTACATCTGGATAAGTCTCTCCATAAGACTCAGAGATAAGCCTTTTGATGCAGCCCTGTTTGCAACACAACAACATAAAAATTTTACAGATTTACATTTTAATTCCTGAAAAACAGCCTCATTCGCATTCACATCAACGGCCAATTTAGAATACCCATTTAACCCAACCCCACTAACTGCACATCTTTGGACTGTGGGAGAAAGCCAGAATACCAGGAGAGATCCCTGCTGTACCCTGCTTCTCGCCCTGTGACAACTGGAATAGGTTACCGCCCTGCACAACCCTGAATTGGAAAAGTGGAAAAAAATGGATGGAGCATCGATGACTTCTTTCTATAACTGATTTGATACTGGGATTAAAAGTGCATTAGGATGGGAAAAAAAGTCACAACGGTATAGATATCAAATGCTGAATATTATGAATGCATAAAAAACCCAAACTTGAATTTTTTACATTTGTGATTTAATGGTAGGTGGTAACTGCTTGTAGTCTCCAGCCAGGATGCACTTGCGCGCTCTAAGCAGAGCGATCCAGCAGCTGCTCTCCAGTGCCTGAGCACACTCGTCTATCACCACCCAGTCAAAATGTTCAGCTGGCAGGAACTTCAGAGGCCCGTCATCGCAGGCACCTGCACACACGCAGACAAGCGCTCCCAGATTACCTTTCATCATTACTCCAGCATCTGAATGACACTGTCATCGGGCCATTACTCACCTGTGTTGGTTGATAACACAACGTCAGCACTTTTAAGGATCTGGGCGATGGCTGCTGCCTCTCTGCTTTTCAGCTCTTTTCTCAGCTCTCCTATTTCTCGTTTCATGTTCCCCCGTTCTCCTTTCTCCTTTTTCATTCCCATCTTGGAACAATCACAACATCACAAATCATTTGAGACGGCACTAAAATGACATGTTAGCGGGACACCACACTATAATACTCACAAATGCTTTATCAATGTCCTTCCGGATCTCAGCGATGATGTTTGCGTTGTCACTCTGAGCCAGGATGGCATCCAGTGAATGTTTCTGTATGGACTCCAGTAGCCTGGCCGGGTGACCCAGCCTCAGGACCTTGGCTTTGCACTGGGCTAACCTCTCCACTAAATTATCCACCGCCACATTTGAAGGAGCACAGCACAGGACCTGCACAGTCACAAGAGCCAAAGTGATCCTGTCTAGACTAGAGTTGTGGCATTGATAACATTCTTCTTTATACACTATCAAATTCACATTTTTGCACCTTTTGCCCCTGTTTGACAGCTTGCAGGATGATTTCCACCACAGTGGTGGTCTTCCCAGTGCCCGGAGGCCCATGAATCACTGCAAGCTCTCTCTGTGACAGAGCGAAGGATACAGCTTCTCTTTGGGAGTCATCCAAGTTTGAGTTAAAGAATTCAACCTTATCTGATGAAACAAAACAGAGGCAAACACCAATGCGTTGAATGTTATATATGCATATGGAAACTTAGATTTCTAAACAATCATTTAATTAAAACAGGAGCTAATATTTACTCACTTGGTTGTGACTGAGAAGTAGGTTTTGTGTCTCCAAAGAGGACACTTATTAAATTGGAAGCTGGTCCATTGTTGTATCCATTTAATGTATTCAAAGCACTGCAAGCAGAAACCCCATGGGTTAAGTTTCAAAGGTGTACTGATTCACATGCACCGAGGTATTTTTGGTTACAGATATTCCTCACCGTTTCATTCGTTTGTAAGTGACGTCATTTGCTAACTTTAAAAGGTTGTAAAGTGCATCTGAATCAAAACTGTGGCCATCCTTTAAATCATCAAAGGCCACACTTATAGATGCTTGGCCGACCCTTGTCACAATCCCAGTACTGATCTGTGAGGCTGCAGTGCATCCAGTAGTGTCATACAAGCCAACTATGTCACCTGCAAAGACAGACACATGTAATATAAACATAATTTAATTAAATTTTATTTATATACTGCAAATCAGAACAACCATTTCTAAAGGTGCTTTATATTGTGAGGTAAAACTCTATAATAATGGAGAGACAACCCCCTATGAGCAAGCACTTGACAAAAGTGGGAAAGCAAAGCTTTTAATATGAAGACACCTCTGACAGAACCAGGCTCAGGAAGGGGCAGCCATCTGCTGCAACTTGTTGGTGTTGAAGAGAGCCTAGTCTTGTTACAGGATAACTAAGTTAGGATTCATGGTCACCTGATCCAGCCTTAACTATAAGCTTTATCAAAAAAGAAAATTTTAAGCCTAATCTTAAAAGGAAAAGGGCCTCAAAGCTGAACACTCTGCCTCATAAAGTAAAAACAGACGTCAATCTCACCAGGTCCGAAGCTGTTGCTTGGCAGAGATGAGAACCCAAGATGCTTTCTTGGCTCCAAGATGATGACTGTGCGGCCATAGAGGCCTGTGGACTGACTTCCTATCTGCAGTTTCAGCAGGCAAACACCTTTGTTTTGAAGATCCTTGAGAGAAATGTTCTCCTGCCATACTCTGAGGGCACAAAAAAGGGCAATCACGAGTGACAACTGTTGATAACAACATTTGGTTTTAGATTATTTTCAGGAGAAATCTCTGTGTTTAGAAACAAATCCATTTTTTAAAACCACACCTTAATCTCTCTGAAAAAGATTTAAATACAAATAATAAAAACATCTTTATGTCGCACAGTTCAGCAAACTAAATTCTGCAGTGTGACCGTTTGACAGCGCAGATGTCACATTACGTACCTGGTCTCCTCTATCTCAGCCTCCCGCTCCTCCTGCAGAAGCTCGAGTGTCTTGGACACAAACTTTTCCAAGGCCATTACTCACTGAAATTGTAACAGAACAAGATGTTTCTAGCACATCATCTGATTTTTAGAAAAACATCTCTACATGCTATAATATTTATAATGTGCAAGATTGATAAATAATCTTAATTTTGTGATTCATGGATTAGTTAAATCGACATTTCATCCACTTTAATACTAAAGTATAGTTTTGCTTCCAACTTTCATGCTTCTTCTACCTTCTGTTTAACTTTTTTTACAGTTTTATTTCTATACACCTTTTCTCTGTGTTACAAAAAATTTATTTAATGTTCTACAAAAAAACCCCAAACAAATAACAAACAAAATAAAAACGTCTGTATGCAAAGCAATAATAGTTCATGATCATACTACTACTAAGCTGCAGCAGCTTCATTGGCTCCCAGTCAGATATCGTATCAATTTCAAAATACTCTTGTACACATTTAAGGCTATTCATCATCTCTCTCCTGCATATCTCTCTGATCTGGTTCAGATCACCATCCCATCTCGGTGTCTTAGGTCTTCTTCTTCTCTTTCTCTCTCTGTCCCCTCTCCCCGTCTTGCCACCATGGGGTACAGGGCTTTCAGCTGCTCTGCTCCTCGACTCTGGAATTCCCTACCTCCTGATTTAAGAAATATCACTTCCTTCTCTCTCTTTAAGTCCCAACTCAAAACTCACTTGTTCAAAATAACTTATCCCACATAACCGCTCCACTCTGCTATTTTAAATTTGTTTTTCATGTCTTATGCTTTTATGATTGTGTAAACTGCTTGCTATGTTGCTTTTATTGTTCTGCTGTGTACAGTGTCCTTGAGTGTTCTGAAAGGCACTTTCAAATAAAATGTATTATTATTATTATTATTATTATTATTATTATTATTATTATTATTACTACGACACAGGTTAAATTGGTCTTTCAACCATATTTAAATATTTTTGTACTTTTTCTGTACTTCTCCTCCAAAATAATTCGTCCGAAACTGAATCTACTAGCCTGTACACCCACTACTGTATTTATTTTATTTTCAATTTGGGGAAAACGACAAAAACAACAAAAGAAAAACTGTAGAATTAAAAAAAAGCTGTAAAATAAAAAGCACTAGGACCCGCTCTTAGTTATTATAGATGAAAGTAACCCTTAAAAAAGAAGCAGGGTATAGGTAAATCGTTTCAACGCACAAACATGTTAAAGCTAAATGCTAACATCACAGCCACGGTCATTTTACTTTATGAGCAGTTAGCAAGCGAGAACTGCACTCACCTGTTAGCGCCTAAAACCTAAAGACGGAAAAGCCCAATTTAACGTTAGTTAATCATGTAAAATAACTTGGAAATGTAACACCCTCTCTGTCATTACTCAGGTGGATTTGTTTGGTTCCTGTTCTCTTCCTTGTTTGTGTTTTACTGGTTGACAAACTCGGCACACTGCCACCTATAGGCTCGGATGTCACAAACACGCACCTTTTATTTTGAAAAATGCAAACCCCGGAAGTTTCCTGGCGAGGCTGACGCTTCAGAAGCACATTGAGATAAGTTGTCAGTCAAACAGACACCAACCGCCTGACATCAAAAGATTTCAGTCTGTTTATGGTTATTTCGGGTAGTATGTTTTAGCAGGACGAGCCGGGCCGCTTTGGGTTACTGCTCTGCTTGATTTCAGGCCGCGGGAGGATATGGTGGTTTCTAATCTCACACATCCCAGTAAAGGAAGGAAACCCTTGCACTGCAAATCTGCAGACCTCAGCTAGCCAATCTTATATTTAACCGCTCTGTGTTTTTTAAATTGGCTTTTTGGAAATGAGAGCCTCGTTGGTCTTCCTTCATATCGTCTCATGCTGCTGGCTGGTCAGTGCCACACTTTCAAAAACCGATGCAAAGAAGTCGCACAAAGCTGAAGCTGAGGTGAGTAACTTCAGGTCTTTATCTTTAAACTGGTTCGAGCTGTTCTGTGCTGTCAGGTCAAACAGGTCTGAATGCGTTTGCCTAAAATGTTCTTGGTCTCCTGTCTCCGTCCTGTCGTGGTTATCTGTTACTGAAACGGGCTCTTTTCTCTTTGATCTCACTTGTTTAGACATCTCCAGCAGAATTATCTGTACTGGAGAGAAACCTTGTTGTGTCAGACCCGCACTGGAAAGACATAGCGAAGGAGGAAAAGAGATACTGTGCACACATCAAGAAAACGTTTCAAGGACCAGTGCTTGGATATGTGACACCCGTAAGTCTGAAATCCAGTCACAATTATATCTCCTTGTTCTCCTGCTGAATTTAAACGTTTGACAATAGTGTGTAAGTGGTGGGACAGACCATAGCCATGTGGTCTCCAGTGAGTAGATTTATCAGTTGATAGATAATGAATCATTAACTGGTTTGATAATCACATTCTAATTTCTTAATCTTTATTAGCTGTCACCAAAAAATCTATCCAATCCCCCCCATCTATGACACTGGTAACACTTTAATTTAATATGCTTATGGTCATGTAAGAAAATTAAAAACCTGCCCTTTAGGGTTTCATATGTACCTTTGAGCACAGTCAAAGACACAACTTATTTTTCTCATCCTGCAGTGGAATTCCCACGGCTATGACGTTGCCAAGATGTTTGGGTCCAAGCTGACTTCGGTGTCACCGGTGTGGCTTCAGCTGCGCAGACGAGGACCTGAAACCTTTGATGTTACGGGACTTCACGATCACGATCCAGGCAGATAATCCACTTTTTTCTTTAACTTTATCACCGATTAAAGCCTCACCTTAAGTCACGGATGAACATGAGGTAAAAGAGCGTCTTTTGATCTTTTCAGGCTGGGTCAAAGCTGTACGCAAGTCTAACAAAAAAGTCAGGATTGGTGAGTGAATGCCAACTTTACTGCCCACAGGTGCTCAAGTCTGATTGTGTGGATTCAGATTAGTTCATTTTCTTTTTTAACCATCAGTGCCTCGGCTCTTATTTGATGGCTGGTCCTACCAGGACTACATGGCAGTATTTGGAAGTGAGGATGAAATTGACGAGTTGGGAACTGAGCTGGTGGATGTTGCAAAAGTAAACAAGTAGCGTTTGTGTCTTTAATTCCAATAAATCCTTGTTTTTGGTTTATTTGGTGACTGATTAAAGTAAAAACCGTGGTTTTGCAGACTGAAGGTTTCGATGGCTTCACCTTGGAGTTGTGGAGTCAGCTGGGAGGTAACAAAAGAAAGTGAGTGATTCTGTTGCAAGCCCCGATCACAAGTTTTGCTTTGTCTGAGGTTAATCAATAATCAAGCATTTCTGATCTACCCACACAGGGAACTGGTCCATTTGGTGAAACACATATGTGAGACTTTGAAAGCTAAAAGATTAGACTGCATTCTTGTTATTCCACCAGCAGTAACAAGGTGAATTCATTTATTTTGCATTCAGCAGCTATAAATGCTAAAAAAAACAAAAAAAACAAACAACAACAACAACAAAAACAATCAGTGTGATTGGTTTAGATTTGTTTTTCCTGTGAATTATCAGCACAGGGCAGCCGGGTATGTTTGGCAGGGAGGAGTTTGAGCAGTTGGCCCCAGTCGTCGATGGATTCAGTCTCATGACATATGACTATTCCAGCGGTGCCAGGTGAGTACATGGGCACAGGTGATGCTACAAGAGGATTCAAACTGGCGTTAATCCAGTTTTCTGAGTTGTGTGCTGTTGTTGTTACAGGCCGGGCCCTAGCTCTCCGCTGCCCTGGGTCAGAGACTGTGTCCTCCAGCTTGCACCAAACTCTCAGTGGAGGGAGAAGATTCTGCTTGGACTCAATCTGTACGGCCTTGATTTTGCAAGCCAGGGAACAGAGCCAGTCCTGGGAACAAGGTGAGCTGAAACTCTGGCTATTGCTGCAATACTTTAAACAGCTTTTACCAAATTACAATAACAGTTGCCTCAAAGTGCTTTATATTGTAAGGTCAAGACCATAAAATAATACAAAGATACAATAATTCAAAAATGGACAGTTTAATAACCTTGACTCTCTAGCTCTCTTGGGCCATGAAAACTTTAAAGGGATTCCTCCTTTAAAATTCCAATATTTCCCTTAAACATGAAATACCATAACCCTGAAAAAGTATTTTCCTGCTTTTTCACACATTTTCAGTCCAGTCCTGACCATTTCCATTAGTTTTTTTTGTTTGTTTGTTAAACCACTTAACACTGATCTATAAATCACTCAAGCGTAAAAAAGGTACCTAACTTGAAGGACGCACTAGTGTTGTGTCTACACATAGTAGACGACTTAGCAAAGAACCAGTTTTGGAGTTTCAGACACAAAATCATATTTTTGCAATAAAAGGGTGATTCTCAAAGAGTAAACATAGCATACCTCGACCAGGTGTGCAGCATCCTTAAACATTTACTGCATAGCATTCAGACTGTGTTGACTTTCAAGCTCATTAGAATTGTAGAAACTCTGGTAATTCCACGTATGTTTGCATGGATTAAAAAAAAAAAGGTTCCCTTTCTTTTAGCAAAATAAAAAAAATTACGGGGTGGCTCAGGACTTTTTCACAGTACTAAACGTAATTTTCTGACTGCAAGTAGCATGAGCTTTTTATTTATAGTAAAAAATGGCGAGAAGTTGGAGTAAAGAGTCGATTGAGAACTTTGATATGGACTTGAAGCCTCTTACCGCACTCGTCTGTGGTTTCCTGCAGGTACATCGAGATCTTGCGAGAACACAGGCCAAAGGTTCTCTGGGATGAATACTCAGCAGAGCATTACTTCACTTACAAGAGGTATTAATTTAATAAAACATCAGGGTTTACACAATATTTTGAGGTTATTTAAATGTCCCAAGAGCTTTTCTTGATTAAATATCCTGTCCTTTGCCTTTTATTTTAGGAACAATGCAGTTAAGCATGTGGTGTACTACCCTTCACTGAAGGTAAAACTGTTCACTTCTGCAATTAAAAGAATAGTAGGAGTATTAATCATCAATGAGTGATTAATATTATTTCAACTGTTTTACAGTCAATCGACCTGAGGATTTCTTTAGCTGCTGAACTGGGAACAGGAATTTCCTTGTGGGAATTGGGACAAGGACTGGATTATTTCTACGATCTGCTATAAGAGTTGGACTTGTTGGCGAACACTGTGAATCTCGGATTATTGACGCAATATTTTTGTTTGTTGTCATTGAAGTCAGTGCCGTTTTATTTTTTCCTATCTCGACATCTGCAGTGAGCCACTGACGGGGTTTAATTAACGCTCAACTTGTTTGAGGGTTGTGAATGTATCGAGCTCTTGAATGACGCAGCGGTTTATTTTTAGGCATCTGCAACCAACAAAAAAAAGGTACTTCAGTGTATTTTATTTCTTTTCTGTGATGATACGATTTAAAAAAAAAAAAAAAGTACAGATTAGTACATCTCTGCATTCAACAAAAGAAGCTGCATGATTATCAGTATGTATCCATTTTAATTAAGGGTTTATTTATATTTGGAGGCCTTCAGCCATCTGCAGCATCGCTTCAGTCCAACGCCTAAAATCATCTGTGCTCTTAAAAAGATTCATCCATCAGCAACAATACATCTGCTCCTGATGCTTTATTTTTTATTATGTTTGAATCTACACCATCCTATGTTGCTTTTACTCGGTTTATAATAACAGCATCAACAAATAACGAAGTGGTATGTTGCAGTTTTGCCAAACATCTCTTTCTGACCCAGCAGTTTTCTGATACTTGTTCAAAATAAATGTTTAATTACATGAATATAAAAGTGGGACGACAAAGCTGTCAAATCGGAGCATTCCTCGTGTATCATTTCAGGTTTTTATTTGGCATTACAGAGCAGGATTAGATTATTTACAGCGAGCAAGGTTGACTGCATATTCTGTCCAGTTATGAGGTGTCTGTCTACGACCACATGCATGGCATCTTCTTGACTTGCTGCAAAAAAAAAAAAAATCCACAGAGACGAACATCAGACTGTTTTAGAAATAATTATTTGGTATTTGACTCTTCTGTTATTAGCAGGGTCAGCTCACCTGCGTACGATCCACCGCTGTCTTTCACAAAGTCTTCTACAATCAAGGGCAGGTTGGCAAAATCAGGTTCCCGCACCAGTTCAAACACTGAAGGCTTTTAAGATCAACAAGTTGGTGTTACTAAATACAGCAAACATGTGATAGCTGAACAGATATATGGGTTATATTTCCCCTAGTGAGTTCACCAAACACTAACCCCTGTTAAGCTGTAGCCACTGAAAATCCACCTCTGTCCTTCAGTGGCACAACACAGTGCAGACACTCCCTGTCCCACTGCACACACCGGCTCTGCACAGAGGGGGAAAAAACCAAGCAAACCGCATGTACATGTGTTCCTAAAAAGCAACAACAAGAAAGATACATACAGTTGTTAAAACAAGCCCCAAGCTCACTTTGTTGAGAGATGAAGTGCGCGAGAATGCGGTGCAGAGAGCCGCTGTGTGCCAGGTCATTCAGCGCTCCAGGGCAGTGTGGGATGAGCAGTGCCTGGTATCGGGCACCTTAAAAGGGGTCATCGTGACACAAGTGAGAAGATAGTAGTTAAAGCAGCAGACATGAAAATGGCCAAATGGGCATGAAATAAGTATTCTCACCATCTATGGATTCAAGTTTGGCTGGTGTTGCGTAGGGTTTCACACTGAAGTCCTGCACCCATCTAGCTGTGCTTTCATCAACCCCAACAAAGTCTATTGGCTTCCCCTGCAACCACAGAAACACTTCTGTACAGGGTAACATCACACACCCGGAGTAATGATCACAAAGTGGACAAGAACTATTTCCAAGAACTGGGTTGCATCTTAAAGCGCATGTCCGTGACCTTTCAGATATAGTAGTAGGGTGAAAGCAGGGTATAAAAGACAAGTTTTTTTTCTGGTGTGTTAGTCAATCTCTACAAACATGGATCTAATAATGTATCTTTGTTGCGATAATATTTAAATTCTTGAAATTGGTGGTTGATAAATATTTTAAACTCAGGGTTCTGATCATTTTACCTGCCCTGCCAGGATGAGCTACCAGTAGGAAAAAAAAAAAGGATTTTGCGATTGGCAATGTAGCTGCAATTTTGGAGTTTCAGGAAAAAACACGTTTTTTAGTAACACCCATATATTTGTATAAATGTGATGCTTCCGGTGCACAGGGACAATGAGTGTCACAGTGAAACGAGGTACTTGTTTGTCCTGGAGTTTTTTTCCTTCTTTCATTCATCACCCTTGATTATATCGCTGGTCTTTTTTTTTTTTTTTTTTTTTTTTAAATCCTACAAGATACAATTTCCCCAAAATAAGGTCCCCCCCCCTCCCCCCCCCAAAAAAAAAAAAAAAAAAATCGTGGAATTTTTTTTACCACCATATTTAAAAAAAAAACAAAAAAAAAACAAGCAAACGAAAAGAAAAAGTAAAAAAAAGAAGAAGAAAAGACGTGTTTATTTATTTAACATTTTGATTATTTAAATTTCTCCTTTGATTTTTTTTTAAATCTACGCAGTTGTCATGGAGACTGTGTCTACGTAAGTATGGACTAACGCGCTGAGGTCACGACAGCTGTTCGTGTAGCTGCTATTTGCTTGTCAGGTGGAGTCTTACCCCTGGTGTGGCTGTCTGCAGGTTAAAGACCGGACTACAAAGGCTGAAGGACTGATGGAAAGATTTCGCAGACACCCCTGAATAAACAAAATATGTGAGATAAAACGCTTCAGAGAGCTCATGCTAGTTCTGCAGCGCTAAGTAAGTCAAAGCTAACGGACAAAATCACGAATGATTGAGAACAGCCGAGCTGTTCAAAGTAAAGCTAACGGGCTCACCTTGAGAAGAAGCACTCGCCACTATCAAACATGTTGGTTTCGCTGACATTTTAATAATATTTGCTTTAAATTATAAAGAAAAACCTTAAGGGTGAGACGATCCAAAAGAAATACGCGAGGAGGGTGTACAGTCAGCTGACAACAACATCCGCTTATAGGTTTCAAAATAAAAGTTCAGTCGGAGAAATTATCTGAGAATTTGGGTGGAAATAATAAGGAAGTATCTTTTATTTGCATCCAACAAAGAAAAATAGTTCTTCATATTAGTTTTTTAAATATACATTTTTAATGACTATACATAAAAAAGCAATCAAAAAGACAAACAGAGAAGCGGCCACAACATGCTCATATTGCTCTGCTTTTTAAATATACACCACTCATTTTAAAGAGTTAAAAATCCTTTGTGACCTAAATTAAAGAATACATAAACACATGCAAAGCTGTTTTGCGAGAACAAATGAGCAGTGCTGTCCAGCAGCATCTCAGTGTTTGAAGTAACTATGCAGCATCGTAGGACTGTGGGAAAAAATACTTTTTTGGGGTGGAGGGTTATAATAATTTGAAAAACATTTTAGAAGTCGTGTTAAATTTTGTGATGTTTAAAAAAACTACAGTGATGCCTACAAGGGTGTCACAGTGGTGTGGTGGTTAGCATTATCATAGCAAGAAGATTCTGGGTGCAAATCCAGCCCGGGGCCTTTCTGTGTGGAGTTTGCATGTTCTCTGCAGGTACTCCAACTTCCACCGACAGTTTAAAGATGTGCACAAGGTTGGGTTAATTGGTGATTCTAAATTCTGTAGATGTGAATGGTTGTCTGTCCTCATGTATTAGCCTTGTGACAGATTGGTGACCTGTCCAATGGTGTACCCTCCCTCTCGCCATATGACTGCTAGGATAAGCTCCAGCACCCATCCTGACGGTCATGAATTGGACAATTGGAAGAAAATGAATAGATGGATGGGGGAAGTACAAAATTAGTATGGATCTTCTTTCAAATTCCGGTAAAGGCAGCATGTAAACATCATCCCCAGAAGCTGAAACAAAACAGACACAAAGACCTTATTATTTCCAGACTCCATTAAAATAGATGTTCATATTTATCTCTGTTTTGCTCAGCAGTAAAAGCTTTTACCTGTAGAAATGCAATCCCTATACCAACTGCACCGAGAATATATAACTGACTCAAGAGGAATTCCTCTAACTTCATGATGCAGCCTCCCTGGGAGCACAAGAACAGGGAAAAAAAAAAAAGAAAGAATAAATAATAATATCTTGTTATCATGTGAAATTTAGCCACGCTGCATCGATGGAGAGCTTTCTCGTTTTTACCTCCACTCTGTAGATGTTGGAGGGATGGTCCCTGCGGCCGCAGAGTTCACCTGGAGTTTTACAGCAGCTATCGGGAACAAGACGCTCGTTCTCTGCTGTCTGGATCCACACACTGTCGCTCCAGTCTGAGAAGTTGTGGCTGCCACAACACTTAAACTGAGAGGGAAAATAATGAGAAAATTGCAGTTAACAAAGAATTTCATTATTAATCATGTCCAGTCTTACTGATGTTACTCATTTTTTATTCGAGCCTTTTTCTGAAAGAAATTCTCCTTTTCCACACCTCCTGATGTAGTTTGTCCACAGCCTGTGTGATGCTCTCCTCTCCTGGCTGCTGGTATTTCTGCTGCATGGTCACTTTCAGGTTCTGTTTGAGCTCCTCATCCAGCTGTGAGACAGGAGAAGCTCTTTAGTACCTCCCATCAACAAAAATAGCTCCTGATCAAGTTTCCTCCTTCCCCCGTAACATTCCTGTCTACCTGAGCAATACCCACAGATAACTCAAAATATATGAGCACAGATTCTATGACCTCACTCCCTGATTCTAATGAAGACTCTTCAATGAAGACTCTTGCAAATAAAAATAACCTCAACCTGTCAGAACTAAAACAGACTGATATAAAGGAGAAACACACTGCAGTAGATTACCTGGTAGCAGAAAGGGAAACACTGGAGCAAGAAAAAGGGGGGAAGAAAGAGAGGCGTGAGAAGGATGGGGGAAAAATGGACAAATGAACATGCACAGAAAAGCATGCAGAACACACTTCACAAAGGAGTGCAGCAACTGAGTGGTTGTTAGATTTGACATTAAAATGATGCAAAGCTAGGAAAAATACTTGAAAGCAAAGTAGAATTAATAAAATACACATAATGCAATCAGAAAGACAAAAAAAGACATTTGTAATTTCTGGGGTGAAATTTAAATGATAAATAGATATAACCACAAAAAGTACTGGAAGCTGTGCAAGTTATAGCAAAATAGACTGTATGTCACTATTTACTTTTGTCTCTATATACAAACAGATACAAATAGAAAGTATGGCACCTCACCTCTTGGTAGTTAATGTATGCCAGAACACCAGCAATGATTTCCAGAAGGAAAATACAGAGCAGCAAGATCAGATACTGTAGGCAGAGACATAACAAAAATGACTATGAATACAGTGAAATGCCATAATTTTGCACCATTTTGCAGAATATAATGTCACTGAACATATCCGTGCATGGCTACAAAATACAAACATCATACTCCAGAAAATAAGTGATTAAACGGTGGGAAAGGAAGGTGCTCATTATAAAGATTGCGGGGAGTATGACCATAGAGATATACCACTGAGTCTGAGTGATAGCCTCACAGACCCTCTGTCTGTCTGTCTGTCTGTCTGACTCACACACACTCTTAAGTCCAAGCAGCAGCTTGTGATGCCCTTCATTCCTCTGGCATGAGCCACACTCTATATCTAAACTCTTAAAGACACACTGTGCATGACTTTATCTGTTATATCTGACAGGCATGCCTGGCATAATGAGCTGCACTGAGTGCAGGCAGACGAGACAGAAGGTCACCAAGGATTAGCTTTCAATACACAACCTGGACCAGGGGGTGAGAGTGTATAAACACGGACTTCAAAGTGCCATGGTTTCTCATGTGAACTAATGAAAAAAGGATTTCAGCTTCTGTGGAGTGAAGTGAAACGGCCAAGAAAAATCCGTTTTTCTGTAACAGGTAGTATTTTGTGGGCATGGTCACCGTACCACAATCAAAAGACTCTTCATCTCATTCAGCGTGGCACAGCAGCCGATTATCCCGGTCACTATCACGATGACTCCAGCAGCTATCAGGATGTACGCCGAAGTTGCGTAGAAGCTGGAGCTCAGCAAACTGATGTAGTCGCTCTTTTCCACCAGAGTCCACACGCCCACCGCCAACACAGCCCCACCTGCCAGCTGACAGAACATACCGTTACCAGCTCAACTCAAACCAGATGCTCGTAGTGAGAATGCAGCACATAAGTTATAACTTTGCTCTTAAAATGTGATCACGCTGGACAACGCCTCATTCTTTCACTGTAAGCCTGAGAGACTAGAACATCAGTCTATTCTTAAAGCCTAAAGGAAATTGCAGTTAATAAAGTAAAAATAAGTAAATAAAAAAGTTTGTATGTTTGTTTGTTTTTTTAAATGCGTCTGTGTACAAAAGAAGTCATCTTAATGTCTATGGCATTTTAAGCACTGCACAAATTTAATGTTGCAACTTTAAATCAATTACAACTGACTGAATTAATATGACATCGTTCAAAAGTTGCTTTTGTAATCTAAAATTCAGTGGAAATCTTTGCACTTTTATATTAACCTACCCAGAAAAGAACATTGAAAAGAAAAAGAAGATACTTCAGACAAATCGTCCCGCAGGCGTGCTTTTTTTCACGTCGAACTTCCATTCTGTTAAAAAAGGGGAATTATTAATGTTAGCAATGTTCAAGCTGATACAATAAAGAAACAACCAAATATTCGATGGCACATCTCAGTCTCCCCCTAAAGGGATTACTACAAGATACTGAGAGCAAAACTGCAGGCTACACCCCCCCCCCCCACTCCAAGATTTACACAGATTTCTGTTCCTATCCTTTATAATGGAAAGCTGTATTAGTGTCATACATGAGTAGTTATACATGCAGTTTATTTGTATATCGGTTTCCTCTTTCAGTTCCCTTTAGTTCTGCCTTTGCCGTGGGTTGCAGAACAATTGGGCTTTTTGTGACAGCTATTGTTGAGATTGTACCTGAGTCTTTGCACAGTAGCTCGAGGTGCTATAAGAGTGCAATGGAAAAGAGCTCAGAGATGAAATCAAATATGTTGTGGGGAAAACATACTTAACGTCCTGTGTCACATATCATCCAGCAGACAGACATCCGTCCCCCGTTTCAGTAACATAATCTGATCATCTTACTCTTCAGTGATTTTGCGTTAGCTTTTCGCTCTTTACTTCAGGCTCAAGTCAAATGTTGTTATTCTTGCCTAAACAGAACTTTCCTGGTGCTTCTATTTTGAGAGAAGTCATGACCCTGAGCATCATGGGAAATGTTTTTCTTTTCTGTTTTTTATATTTTAAACACAAATGAACATCTTTCTTTACAAACATAAATAAAGAACAGTTAAAAAGATAACACGTATAAACCTGATTAAAATATACTTTTAAGACAATCTTAATGTGTAAGTACGACTGAAAACAATATCACCGTGGTCATATTCAGAGTTATTTTTAACTCATTGTGTCATGGAAAAACTGCTCTGTTTTCACACAGACCAAAATACTCCTACCTGGTTTAGATGGTGGACCTCCCAAAGGATGTAGATTATCAGGGTAACGTCTTCTCAGAGTCCGCCGACCTCAGCGCCCAACTGTCTTTGAAGGTTGAGCGCAACAGTGTAAGTTCTCAGCTGACAGTCACACTCGAGCCTCCCACTCAAGCGTCTGAGCGTCTGTCCTCTTTTGGCACAACAGGCTGCACGCCCCTCTGCAAGCTGTACTTGTCTGCCCCCAGCTGGTTTCTCATGCATACGAGCTCTACTTGCTTTAAAGCATGCAGCTTAAAGGTTTAACTGATTTTTTTAAGACACATGACAAAAGAGCAGTCATCAAAAATAGATTTTATTAGACATTTCTGAAAGATGCATAAACCCAAAGGAAAACATTATTCTATTCAGTAAACTTGTTCACAGAAAAATGCCTGATGTGACGTCACGACGTGGTGATCTGCTGTTGGTGTGGGATACAACGTGGCTCCACTAAACCAAAGAAGAACACCTGGAGGCAGTTTCAGTCTTTTCAAAAGCCTGTCCTCAACTGTTCATGCACAGCAACTTCTTTTAGGCATGGTTTCGGTCAGTAGAAGTGCATCTTCACACTGGCGTTCATGCTGAGTTACCAACATCCTAAAATGTACAGAAACCGCAACATATGAGAAGAAAAATCTGTGATCTTACTGTAATATCAGAGGAAGTTCATCCAGCTACCAGTTTATTAGGTAATTAATAGATTAACAGTAGTGGAATCTATTATGGAATCTGAGATAGAATATATGTATGCTGAATTGCTTGCTACATTGATCCCTTTGTCGATTTGTCAGATAAAACAACTACCATGGCAATTTTAAAAATGTTACCAAAGCTTCCCTCTGAAGATTTGCGTGCATAAAACAAACAAACAAAACAAAAGACAACATTTACACTCAGCACCTCCCTCTTCTCATTTATTATTAGCCTTTGATAGGATTTTTAATAGGGATTACATTTAAAAGTCACAAATGGGCAAAGCTACAACAGAAAAGTACAGAAGGATTATCTGTAATATTATATAAACGCTCCAGAGGATTTTCATAATGTGATTCTGTAAATCACAAAAATGTGATGCCATACCCTGCCAGGTGATTCATTAGCTCCTCCACGTTCAATCCATTCCTGGCACTGCACTCATAAAACAAAGCTTGATGTTGCTGTATAACCAAAAAAATTAGACTTTTTTTTATACATTTGTGGCTTTCCAATTTTAGAAATTTGGGTGAATAGTCTAATGCGCCTCACCTCTGCCAGTTTTTGACCCTCTTCTGTTCTCACTTCTCTACGCTGATTGTCTGCCAAGTCCAGCTTGTTCCCCAGCAGCATTAGTACAGCACCTTCACACATCTTCTCCTGAGACAAACATACAGCGGGTTTATAGTACACGCTATACATAAAGGAGATACACCAAAGAGGTCACCCCAATAATATATATAAAATCTGAGCAGCTCCTTCAGTGGGAGACTGCAGCACCCACGGTGTGGGATGGAGAGATTTTGCCGGTCTTTCCTCCACACTGCTGTCAGACTCCACAACAAAGACTTTTGCAGCTGATCAAACCCTCACACGTGCAATAAGACTGCTATATGTGCAATTCTAAATGCTATATGTGCAATTCTTATACAATTCTTCTTCTGACGAAGTTGTACTTTTGTATTTTCTTACTCAGTTGTATATAGCATTTGTATTTCTATTTTATTCTATTGTGTATATTATTCTATTCTATTCTATTGTATATAGTATTTTATTGCATTCCAGTGTTTTTCTAATTTCTGCTACATAACTTTGCACTTTTCCTGCAACAAAACAAATTTCCCACCTGTGGGACTAATAAAGGTCATCTTATATAAAAAAGGAATCAAAGTTAGGACTGAGATTCGTGCATCGCCATTACGTCAGTAACTTTCACGTATATTCAAATAAGGATCCACTGTTTTGCATGCTTTTACATCAAACCATGGTAGTGCCGCCTACTCACCCTGATGGAGTCCATCCATCCTCTCACTGCAGTGAAGGAGGCGGAGTGCGTTACATCATACATGGCAAGGATGCCGTCGGCCTTTCGGTAGTACTGCTCAGTGATGCTGCGAAACCTAAAAAACAGATTCGACGTAAAACATCCTGCACCTCGGATGATTTTGTGTGCTTGTGTAAACATCTCTGACCTCTCCTGCCCTGCAGTGTCCCACAGCTGCAGGATGATGGTGGTGGAGTCCACAGTTATACTCTTCATCTTAAAATCTATACCTATGAACAACAAAGCCTAATGACTTCATGCTCGACTTCAATACATAAATCAAACATTTACTTCAACATACACACAGTAGATTTCTATACACTGATGAGCACGTAGATTGCTGTGAAAAGACTTACCAACGGTAGTGCTGACTTTACTGTCGGAGCGCCCTGTGCAATAATACTGGATGAAGGAGCTCTTACCCACCCCCGAGTTACCCAGAAACACAACCTTGAACACTTGCTGAGTACTGACAGCTTTGCTCTAGAATTCAGATAAAAGAATCAAAGGTGACATTTTGATCAATCTAATATTTGAAAAGTTTAATTTTTTTTTTTGAGTGACCAGTCGTTGTTTAAGCCCTAAACCAAAAGCCTCAAAACATAATTTCCATCATTACTGCTCAGTTTTGTTGCTGCATCTGCGCTATTAAATAATTATTTCTCAGATATATTATGTGTATTTGTAGATTTTACATTTTCCCTACCTGAGTTTGGGTCTGTTCAACATTTTCACCCCTGACTCTACATGACGGTTGGTGTTTCTTGGATGATATTGTCACCTCTGTCTTTTTGTCCTGCTCCAACTCATCAGCAGAGCACGGCTGTCTTCAGAATCAATAAATACACAAAATTAGTGGCTGCCTATATCCATCTCCTACATCACTGCAAAAATGACAAACAGATGCACTATGTATACAAACCTTTTCATTGGCTTGTCCTCCAGTAAGTAGTTACCTATAACTGACCCTCTCTTCTGCAAAGCCTGTGTGACATTTGGAGTCTACAAGGTTTTTGTAGAAAGTGAGGCAGAAGAAATATGTAGCATTAAGATTTCATACTTGTCCACAGATTTATAAAGTATTAAAGATTTATGGATGTAGCATGGTGCATATCCAAGGTAAATCAGATGCACCTTGGACAGATGAGATCAAAGTGTTTGGTTATAACGCTCAGTGCGATGTCTGGTGAAAACCAAACACAGGATATCAGCACAAAAGCCTCATGTGGTGGTGGAGGAGGGTTTATGATTTTGATGTTTTGTAGCCACAGACTTGGGAATATTGGCTTCATTCAAAATGACTACTTCAAGTTATTGTGCTGAACTCTACAAACTACTGAATTATGTCTATTGTACTTGATTTTATCACAGGACTGCACTCATGAGTGTGTGATCTCTGTATCAATTCCACTTGCTTCCACTGGTAAACTATTTACAGTGTACATTTAAAATGCAGGAATGCAGTCCAACTATGATTATTTATTTATTTTTAACTGTGCACTCATGTTTGTAGATTTTAAAAAAATACAATAGATAAATAAATAAAGAGGCAGTCTTTGCGTCAAGATTGATATTTTTTTTAAAAGAAATACTCATGAGATTATTTGCACATTTTATACAAAAATGCTTTATGTTTGTTTTGTGAAACAACGAGGATGAGCGGAACCTGCTGAAAGTTGCTAAATTAGATTATCAGTCATGAAAAGTCTGAGAAAAAGTTTTATTAGATTGAAAAAGAAAATACTTTAGTTCACCTGAATTTGTACAGTGAAATGTGACCAATAAACATAAATAGAACATTTTCTTTTCCTTCAAGTTGACACAGGACAGAATAAACGTCTAGTCAACAGAAACCTTCAGTTCACTGAGCACATCCATAGAAAAATAACATTGCAAAAGGCTGTGTCAGCAACATTAATTAATAACCAAAAAAATAACAGCTGCCCATATAAATAATAACAGATGATGTAAAACATGAATCTATTCCAAGTTTTAGCTTAGGGTGGATCAACCTGCTGTGTCCACGGCACACAAACATCTTCACTAGGTAGGTAATATGTTAAGGGCAGAGGAGGAAGGACAGCATGTCTGTGACTAACCCTCTTCTGAGACTGTTGGGCGTCTTTCTCATCTCGCAGCCTTTTGTTCATATCCCTGACACACACACACACACACACACACACACACAAGAAATCTATTTAGAGACATCCTCACACGGGGAGACCCGTGTCTCAAATGGTGAATTCAATTTTTAAAAAGAAAAGAAAAAGACCACGGGTAAGTTTGAATAGTGCATTTTCCTTGGGAAGCTTCCTAACTGAGAAATGTGAAAAGGAAATATCTGCACGGCATCCGCAGTAGGAGCTGTTTGAACTCTCCAAAAAATAAGGAAAGGCGCTTTGATGCTTCCTTTATTACAGGATACACCGGACCAGTCTTATGAAAGGAGAGAAGATGGTGCTGTCCCAAAATCATTTCATGCCATAACCTACTGATATGTTTTGAATTTTTAAAAACAGCTTGTTAAATGCACAGGAAAGGAAACTGACATTTGATAGAGTGGGTTTCACTTTATATTAGCAATGTCCATTGCTGTATTGCCAATGTGCTTTCTCCTACAGGTCTCATTCAATGAAGTGATATTTTTCACTGACTGTTCTCATTTCTATGACCTGCATAAAACAACAAGGTGAGATGAAGATATGAGTTTTGTAGTTTATCTTATGGCGGTGTTAAGGAGTCTAGTGTAAGTGTGGCTGGATTTTTGGACTATTCAAACATACCTGTAGTCTGTGAACTTGGCATTAACTGAAACAGCAGATAGTTTTAGACTTACCTCAATATCTCCAGTTGTCTCAAAAGACTCTCTTTCTCTTTCTTCATGTTCCTTGACACCTTTATCACGTTTCTAAGTGAAGCAAACAAAAGATTTTAAATCTTTACTTGATCCAGATGTCTTAGCTAATTACTGACCTATTTCTAATCTTTTATTTCAAAAAAAAATCTTGAAGGAGTTGTTGTAAAATGGCCAACTGATCATTTGCAAGTAGAGTTCAGCCTTCTCACCATAGCACAGAAACAGCACTAGTGAAGGTTACAAATGATGTTCCAGTGGCCCCTGACAGCAGACTCATCTCTATCCTTGTCCTGTTAGACCTCAGTGCAGCATTTGATACCACTGACCACAACATTTTACTAGAGATTAGGACACACTGCTCATCTTAAAGGGCCTTTAATACATATGGTACCTGGTAGAGATATATGTGAGATGCACTGGTTTAAATCATAGATAATCATGAAAATGGGGAATCTTTTTAAAACATGGAAGTTAGTCATGGAGCTCCACAGGGCTCTGAGCTGGAACTAGAGATGGCACGATACCACTTTTTTATGTCCGATACCGATACCGATATCATAAATTTGGATATCTGCCGATACCGATATGAATCCGATATAGTGTGTTTTTTAATCAATAAAACGTTTTTTTAATATCTTGCTGCATTTTGTATAAGTTTATACTCAAGTTTAAATAAATAACTAAAGCTATTCGGTTATACCTGTATGTAAAAAATACACTGCACTATATTTCATAGTTCAGCAACACTGATCAATCTAATAAACTTAAACCTGCTCCATCCTCCCTATTCTGGTATTTTAAAGAGTACTTAGCAGAAATATTAAGCAACCTAACTAATAGGGTTGCAAACTCCCAGCAAAAAAAAAAAAAAAAGGGAACAACCGCCCAACCTCCAACTCATGATGCTTAATTGATGTAATCAAATTTAATTTGATGCAGGGGGAAAATGCACAGAAATAAATTATTTTTCAAGAATAATTAAATAGATTCAACATCTTTCTTCAACAGAATTGCAGACTGCACAGACGGTATCTTCCCAAAGGAAAAAGTAGTATAGCTTACTAGGGTTTATTAGACTTAACAGTTACTATATACAGTAATGGACTTCTATATATTTTACATCAGATTAAAACTTTGGGTGTAAGAGTCAGATAATTATTTATTAAAAGCTCGACATTTTAAATGAGAATAAGAAAGAAAAGTATGTCTTTGTGCCCCCTTTTCCCTGTTCATGCCCTATCGGCCCCCTGGCTACACTTTGCTAGATCCGCCCCTGCACAGTTACCAGCCGTCAGCTACGTAGAAAAAGATCCTGGTGTAGAAAGTAATATTAAATAAATTCTAACAACAGCTTATCAAGCTTAAACGTGCTGCTGGTCTTCAGCCGCTGGTTTCCTCTTTTTGGTGAGAAGTGGGCCAAAAACTAAGAAGAGAGACGGACTCGCGACAGAAAAGCCGATCAGCTGATCATTAAGCAGTTTCACGATTGAAGTAGCAGCAGGAGAGAGAGAGAGAGAGAGAGAGGCAGTCGCTCCATATATCGGTTGTTAAGCTTAACGTGGGAATGCTTTACAAACATTCAGAGATGAACTTACACTCTTGCTTTACTTCTCTCTGGGAAAACGTCCTTGGAGATGAAATGCTGGTTTGCTAGCAAGGCTACAAATACACACAGCAGCTCTATCAGGTGATGCATACGGTTATGAGCCGAGTTACGCCTGTAGCAAGTTTTGTGAGGTGCTTTTTTGATATTGAATGGATCGGATTACATTTTTTATTTCTCGCCGATATCCGATCCAGTAATTTGGGTCAGTATCGGACCGATACCGATACGTAATATCGGATAGCTGGAACCAATAGTTTTTAATATTATGCATGCTTCCCTTAAACAATATTGTTAAAAAACACTGCATACATTTTCATAGTTATGAAGATGATACCCAGCATTATTTATCCATGAAGCCAGATGATAAAAATCTACTACTATCTAAAATACATCCTTCAGCGAGCACATTAAACAAATGTTTTCTTTAATTGCTGATTTCATTCATTTGCACAGTGCCTCTAAAATCAGAAGCGTCCTGTCTCAGAGTGATTCTGAAAAAAATAGCTTCTACATTTATTACTTGTAGGCTAGAGTATTCTAATTCACTATCATCAGGTTGTCTTAAAAGCTCCCTGATAAGCCTTCAGTTGATCCAGAACACTGCAACAAGAGTACAAACCAGGACTAGAAACAGAGTGAGCATGTTTCTCCCATTTTAACTTCTCTTCATCACCTGCCTGTTAAATTCAGAATATAATTTATAATCCTTCTCTTCACACTCAAACTCTTGACCGACTCAGATGTCTGCCCCTACCTGAGCCTGGTTCAGTCAGGGGTTTCTTCCTGTTAAAAGCGAGTTTTTCCTTCCTTTTGTTGCAAAGTGCTTGCTTATAGAAGGTTGTGTGATTGTTGGGGTTTCTTTCTAATATTATCTCCCTTGCAATATGCAGGGCATGGGGCCTGTCGTTGTGAATTGGTGCCAAATAAATTAAAGTAAATTAAATTAAAAATTTAAAAAAAAAAGTTTCAGCCATACCACATGCAGACACACTGTTTTTAATGACTTCAAAGCTGGTGCTAAGGCATCATCTGGACCTTGGTTAATCACCTCTGTCTGGCCAGTTGTTCTTGCGCAGTGCTGATCTGCGCCAAGTTGAGCTGAGCCAACGCAGCCTGCAACTGTTCTTTGTTGCGCTCCACCTGCTCCTGTAACTGCATGTTGAGGTCCTGAAGCTGCTGGTTCTGCTCTTTGATGTTTACTTGCTCGTGGCTCAGCTGGCGCATTCGGGTCTCAAGCTGAGAACAAAGACAGATCCTGTTCGCATTAAAATATAACGCCCTTCATAATGAGATGAGTACAGTTCGGATGCCTACCTCCGTCTGTTTTTTCAGCGTATTCTCCAACTCCTGTTCCCGCATCCTCAACTCCTCCTCAAGTATTTTCCCTTTCTCCTTCTGTTTAATACTGTCCTTGATTTCACAATAAATTCATTAAATGCTAATTTGAGGTACACCTGCTAAATGGAACAACAGTGCAACTACCACATATCTATACCTGAGCAAGGAGCTTCTCTCTCTCCTCTCTGATTTGACTTTCCATTTCCTCATATATAGACCGAACAACCTGATCATGTTCGCTCTCCCGTCTAATGCAGAAGAAAAACAACAACACAAAATCTCAGCATAATCCAAACACTCACAGTTAAACTACTTAAAATGAATGTATTGGAAGGAAGGTGCGACCTGCGTAAGGCTTGTTCCAGACTGTCTCTCTCTTTCATGGTGTCTTGTAAATGGGACACTGCATGGACCAAGATGCCCTCTAGGACGCTCAGCATCTCTGGTCGGTCTCTCTGGAGCTCACACCACAGAGTACACAGCTCCTGCTGACTGACACACAGCACAATACACAACTGTTAATGTGACCGAAAAACAAAACTAACTGTGACTGCACGACATCACTTGTTTATATGAAAAGAGAAGGTGCTGAGTTTAAATGTTGAACTGCATAAACACATTTACATATTGAAGAAGTCCTTGAAGATTCCTTTAAATAAACAGTCCTTTGAAACATTACCATCCATACTGCTCCATAATGCACATCACATTAAACCTTGAAGTAGCAGAAGACCACGCCTGGTGTCAATTTTTCAGTCAAAAATAAAACTCAATCGCAGCAGATGATGCATTTAAACTATTTTATGAGAACAGTATGAACATAGTGTATATGCTAACATTTGAGGATGAAGGTGAGGTTACTGTACACAGCTGCTGCAGTGAAACTGAATGGGAAATCTTGGTGGACAGTCTAAAGGGAAGCTAATGGTAAAGATTTTAGGGCAGAGTACTCACTCTTTGAAAAGTTTGTCAGTGCCAAGCTCCGTTAGTATGTTTACAAATCTAACAGCACTGGGGTCCTGAGAAAAGTCCGCCTCGTCCAGTTCTTCTTCTGCTTCATCCTGATCCAGGTCTGTCACCTCCTCCAGCTCCACCTGCTCACCTACACCACAGAAAATAGAACCGAGGAATTACATAATGTGCTTATTTAATCATCCGCTTTTAAAACAGTTCTAAAATGACTGAGTGCAGCGTGCTCACCGAGCCCAGTGTTGAACTCCACAGGAGTGAGGTAACCATTGCCCTCTCTGTCCAGACTGTCAAAGACTGTTTCTAGCTGTTCAGGGGTCAGTGGCAACTCCCACTGTAACCTCTAAAAGCACAATAATATTAGTAATAACACAAAAAACTTTAATCAAATATCAATTTGATGATCAGACTTTCGAAAATGCTGTGAGAAACCGTCAAAAATAATCAGAAGGACGAAGTCATGAAAGCTGAAAATAAGTTAAAATAAAGTTAAAAAGTAAGAAAGAGAACGCAAGAAGAAAAGGAGGATCATGAAAATACAAAACATTAATGCATAGAAAACTGAACAAGTAGAGGAGATGACAAAGTTCAAGACTCTGCAGACAGTCTAAATGTTGCTCCTCTACCACATTAGCTGCTCACCTGCATGTCCTGCTTTGTGATGAACCCTTTTCCCTCTTTGTCACAGAGCAGAAACAGCTGTTTGGCCTTGCTCATGGTCTTTGCCAGCGGGCTCAGGGGAACTGGCTCCCTGCTGCGGGGTGAAGCTAGCGGACTACGCCCGTGGCCTGATCTGGGGCTCCCAGGAGGCAGAGTCCGCGCTCTGGGGCTCAGTTGCACTGCCTCGCCACTGCCTTCACCCACCAGCACCTCATCATCGTCCAGCCACTTAGACATTGCTGCACAGAGACAGATGGGTGTGGGTTTGAATGTGTCTATCATTAAGTACAGGCTATGTAAACATGCTTATCTTCTAGTATATCACATGATAGTGAACACACGATCGTAATAATATTTCAGCTATGCTAAATTTATTCATCCATGAATAACGCTGCTTGTCCGGCACAGTTTTAGAATTACGTTTGCTTACATTTTTGGGCCTACTTTTTAGTATTGCAAGATAGTGCAAGAAACAGGACCTTGACCCTCCCTTGTCAAACAAGAGGTGCAGAAAAAACTAGCTATTGACTCTACACATCATGTGAGCTCCTGTGACCGGCTGTCTGATCAGTCGTGTCTATGCTACATTTTAGGACATTTTTTAGGAATGCAGTGTGACACACTTTGATAAAGAAAATGGCTTTTATTGAACACATTTTGTTCTATAAACATTTTCATAGATAATTTTGAATCCCCTGAAAGGCTTGACAAGAACTCCTCATTCAGATGAGCCAGTTGTCCTCACTGTTTATATAGATTAAAAAAAATCTAACCTATGAATGAGCACCAGGATGCGTGGAAGGTAAAAAACAGGATGGTGTCATGTGAAAAGAATTAGTGTCCTCGAATGGGAGGGAGGATAGCTACGGGAGAGGAGATGCAAATTAAACATTTGCAGTTGTTTGCATTGTCAGAACAACCACAATTGCAAACAAATTTTACTTGCAGGAATTGTTGGGGGAAAAACAGCCTCCATGACAACATGACTGTTCATATAAAACAGTGATTTATCAGGGTTACCAGCGTCACACATGATCATTCTTCAAGTAAGATGACATTGCTATTACTCAGGATAGCCATTTCAGTGTAAACACAACTAAACGTACTACTAAACTGATCCAGAAGTAAGAACTACTTTCTTTCTGGACATCCTTACGCTACATTGAATTAAAATACGGTCTGCCTCAGTGGTTGATAAAATATTGCCTTTCTTTCCATGGCGTGCTATCTATAAAGGCATAAAATCCCAAACACTGATTATCGCAGTAAATTATCGTACTGATTATCTATGAAGCCTTCACAACTTGGGTGTAATATTAAGGGATACACTGCAATTCCAGATAAGAGACCTGTGTAAACACTGTATGCTGAAGATTTTGTATGACACCTCAGATTCCCAATAAGCCAAAGGTCATATCAAAACTTTTAAGCATTTAAAAACACTTCTTAGTAAGCTCTAAGTTTGGTGCAAATGTAGGCAGCACCGGGGACTGAGACAACATGCTGTAGGGTACAAAAATAACTGAGGCAAACTTAAGAGTCAAGCATTCGATCACATCCTGTCTGACTGTGTGAATGTATTTAGAACATATGTTGAACATGTGCTGAGTTCCTCTTCATTAAATGCGACAGTTTGTAAAATGCAGTTCAGTGTTGATGGCTGTAATTTAGCAAGATCACTCACAATTAATTAAAGTGAGTAAATATGCCCCGTTTTAGAGCAAAGTGTCAAGCACGGGAAACTAAAACCAGCGAAAGGAGACGTGTGCATTTATTATTAACGGGGGAGAGAACCTGCACTACAAAACAACAGGTTGTCAACTTGACACAACACAGAGAAGGTGGCGATTAGCGCGACGAATAGCATTTCTAAATGATTCGCTTTACTGCGCTGTTTGACAACTCTAGGAAGTTGAAGAAACTTTCACAACTTACCTGCGGTGTGCTGAACTCAGGTCTACAGTCATTACCTTTGATCACCTCGGAGGCATTCAAACACTTACTCACGCCGCTGGGTGGCAGTGACGACCTCGCGTGACAGGAAGATTACCGTAATATATGCCGCAGCAAGGCGGATTTGAGACACTCGGAAATTTCTACTAAGTTATTACGCTTATTCGTTCAGTTTTTAGAAAGCAACCATCCACGTTTCCACGATACAGATTAATGCCCTGACAAATTGGTGAAAATTAATTACTTTGGGAATTTTGTATTTTTGCTGAAAGCTCGGAAAAAAACTTACTACCGTTGTTACGGTAACAAGAAGCGTTACCATGGAATTAGCGGAAATACATCTGCTAGTGCCGAAAATCAGAAGTAGATGCTTGAATAGCGGCGTTTGCGAATGAAAAGGGAGTTTTTTGTGATTTATTGGTGCTTTCTGCCTCACGTAGACTTGGTTTCATCATTTACATCAATTTTTTTTCTCGTAAGTATATGTCAGTTAAATTATGTTTGTGAACCCTGCTTGCGTAACAATGAGCAGCAATGTGTTAGCGTAGCAAACGTGTCTGGGGGGAGTTCATCGCCAGCCGAGTGATTTGTTGTGGAAAAGATAAGCCTATAGTTCCTCTATTATCCGTCTTTTGGATTAACTCCAGACTGGACTAAAAGGGCAACCGTAAGATGTAGATTAGGTAGATGAAAAGAAAACGAGAAAGAGTACTTCGAAAACAGCGACTAAACAAGAGGTGTTTCAGTCTGAGTAAGTTTACTTGGATCAGATCTATAATCCTAGTAGTGACCTTTCCATGCCCGCCTGTGTAACAACATGAGCACGTTGACCTTACGTGATTAGATTCAATGCTTATTTGGCTCGACTGAGACAGAAATTTCATCAACCCCTCGTTCACAGTGGAGATGGCTAGCGGGCTAAGATATGAGTTGGACGACATGGGCATTTTCATCGCTTTTAAAATGTCTTTGTTGTTTCAGTTGCTTCTCTTCTTCCTCCCAGGTAGTGCAGCATATCTGGAGATTTCCCACATCTGAGATGTCAGCATGCTGCTTTTGGCAGGATTGAATCCATTTCATCAGATATCTTGGACAGGCGGCACTCATCGCAGAGATATTTTTTTCATCTAGGACAACTAACATGTTCAGTGACAGCGGAGCAAACCGGATTGGAGAATATAATATGTACAATTTAACGTAAAAGCGACCAGTGCTTACTGCAAATGGATTATTGTGGCTCATTAATGTCTTGCTCCAGATAAGTCGTTTCTTGCTGAAGTATGTAGGAGGGTAGAGTTGACCAAAGACATCGGTTTCACCACCAAATACCAAGAAAATACAACAGTAGAAGGAGACTTTGAAGAGAAGACACCGTGGAGCTGTGGGATTGCACCACCAGCCCTTGAAGATGCTCCAGACCGGCAACTACTCACTGGTGCTGCTGATCCAGCTGACACTGTTGGCCTATGACCTCTTTGTCAACTCTTTCAGTGAACTTCTGAGAGGAGCAGCTGTCATCCAACTTGTGCTTTTCATGTGAGTCACAGAGCTCTGTGCTGATGAGATTGAATTATTTTATAACCGATTACCAAACACATGAGCAATTTCTCAATTTTTTTTTTTACTACATACAGAGTTAGAGATATTTGATGTCATCTTTCATTATATGAATTGAGATCTCTAGAATTTGATAGATGTTATAACAATGTGCATTTTTTGTGTTTATGTCACTTGCTTTTCTTGTTTTTAGTGCATTATAAAGAAAGTTACTGCTAAATTTAATAGATTAATAAGTACTATGGTTACATTAAATATTTAACGTTTAACGTTTTCAGATGCAAGTTAAGTCTTTGCTTATTAATCATCTAATTCTTCTCATCTAATGCCATAGACGACTTAAAGCCCAGGCTTATGCTGATTTAATACTAAAAAATCTATTAATAATAATAAAATAATACTTTTATTCCTGAAAGGTTACTCTTTGTACCATTTATGTGTCATTTATTAAGTGGTTGGTTTCTGTTACATAGCCAGTTTTCCTGCCATCAAACATTTTGCACTCATTAGAGGAATTCTTGGCTGTTACACGGACAGCGTCTCACTTTAATGTCTGACATGCAATCTAGTTTTTGTTGGTATGATATCAATAAAAAAGAAAGCCGTACTGCAAATTAACTATTAAAAAAACTGTGTTTGCAGCATCCAGGACATTGCCATCTTGTTCAACGTGATCATCATCCTCCTGATGATGTTCAACACATACGTGTTCCAGGTCGGCCTGGTGTCGCTGCTTCTGGAGAGGTTCAGGGCCCTGCTGGTATTCTCTACTCTTTACCTGACCCTTAGCATCTGCTTCCACTGCTTGGTGCTGGTATGCTTTCAAACTGTTGTTTGCAAATTAGAAGTCATATATGAAGATCCATCTTCTGAGACTTTTCTTTTGTTTTTCTTTTTGCCAGAACCTAAGATGGCTTAATTCAAACAGTTTTGTTTGGACAGATGGCCTCCAAGCTCTTTTTGTTTTTCAGAGAACAGGTAATTGACGAATTAATTTCAGAGATACATCTCCCACCCCAGCTATTCTGTTGTCACTGACTAACTGTGCTTCTTTCTGTTAACAGCGGCTGTGTTTTATTACTACTTATACAAACGTACAGCAGAGTACATGGGAGACCCGAGGCTGTACGAGGACTCTCTGTGGCTGCGTGATGCCTTCGCCAGATCTCGTCAGTGAAGCAGACACTTTTTAAGAGACTGTGGAAAAAACATATCACTGGGCATCACTAGCTAATCCTAACTTTGGATTTTTTTTTAACCCATTTTTATATTCGGAAATCCTTGCACTATTAACCATATCTAACAAAGCAACAATGACGTGTGTGTGTGTATATATATATATATATATTTTACACATAAGTGGAACTTAATAACTCATAACAGGGATGAAGCAAAGTGTCAACCGCTGTTTGTGTTTACTGGCTCTTTGTAGCCAAGAGGCTGTGGGTTAAATGGTTTACAGTGGCAGGTAAGCCAAGTGTGGCTTGTGAGTATTGTATTAATAAGGATTGAGTCAGTTAATCTATGTGGCCTTGTAAATCAGTTTGGGTTGCAGACAAGACTGCAACACACTGAGAGAATGTTTTGAAAATGACCAGGTGTAAATGCAGATTTTGCCTCGTAGAGCAAGTTCTTTTTTTAACTGTTTCAATGGGTAGCTTTTAGAAGAGCGTATGCTCATAGTTTTGTTGGAAAGCAGGTGGTCTCTTTTGCCTTATGTAAGATTAGTATGTGCTGTTTACACAATTGTTATTTTAATAATTCAATTTTCATGTGAACTCACTTTTCTTTATTTGGAGATCTTTGAATTGTCTCCGCTGCTTTTATTAAATAAGCTATCTCTAATTCCAGTGTAATCCTTCATCTCGGGGGTAGTCAGTATTATCCAGGAGACAAGGTGAAACAGACTGCTCTATTTTTAACACAAAGATTAATCAGGGATTGAGGGTTTTAGGCACCACTACTGAAACACACCGCGAATAGCCCTGTGTGTGTCAAAATAACCTTGGATTTCTTAAAGAAGTGACAGGTTACGTTCCACCTCAGGTCTGGGCAGATCCCAACACATCAACACTTTATATAACTGTAAAATCTGTTTTATTATGGGATGTGTTGATTATTGTAAACACTGAAGCTGTCAGGATGAACAAAGAAACACACTAAAAGGTTGTACAAATCCCCTTTACTTGTGAAACAAAATCCAGAGTCCATGTGATCCCAAAATATTGTCAGTGCAGTCCAATTAATCCAAAATCCAGTTCATGTTGTGAGTGATGTCCTTTGTTACACTGGAATGTGTCTTTCATTTCTTTTCTTTTTTTAAAGTCAGTCACCTGAAACAGCAGAAAACAATGAGTGTTGATGGTTTCAGCAACTCTAAATTAAAACTACTGCATTTTAAAAAAATAAGGACAGAGTTTGAATGTACCTTCATACATATATCCCAACCCAGAGTAGTAGGAACAGCACACCAAACCCCATGAAAAGTGATGCCACGAGGGAGATCAGCAGCTCTTTGTAGACGTCCCGTGTGTATTTTGTTGATGTCACCTCATAGCTGATGAAAAGTTAAGGCCAACTCAAAGATTAGCGTCTTTGTTCCATTTTAAGCCTAATCTCTTATGCTGCACTGCTGAATATATAGTTATGCAATCTGTTTATTATACAAGATGTACTGCCTTCATTATTTAAAAAAATAAATAAATAAAAAATTGTGACAGCTCAATCTAAAATTAAGATTTTAAAATAAACAGATGGATACCACTGCTTAATTGGCATGAACTAGATGTTTATCTAACATCAAAAACTACTTCTTTAACAACCACTTATTGCAAAAATCCTTAACTGAGAAAGTCAACATTAAAGTTTGATTTATACAGTATTTTTCAAAAAATAGCTGAATAAATAAAAATATTCTTATGGCGTAAAATACTTAAAAAGTGAACATATAAACAGGGGTTTTGTGGTCTGAGTGTTTAGTTTTCTGTATCCATCTGTTGTGTGAGTGGAGCTAAAAACAGATATTGGACATTGTTCTGCTACCTGTCGTGTGGTGCACAGGGTGGTTGGCATACATTAATTATCTAATTCCGCCTCAGTAATTTACATAATCTCTATATCAGCTGATAAAGAAATCTAAACAGACTAATGAAATGAAATCAACTTGCAAAACAAACAAATGGGTAATGCCATGAGACGCACAATACCATGTGTTAATCGTCCTTGCATAACATGGCTTAAGTCACATCCTGCAATACTTAATTTTAGACATATTCCCTACCCCAGTTTGGGAGACAACCTCTTTATTTAAAAAAATAATAATCAGGCTTGCAGCTTTCTTTTTCATAAAGCTGATAGTTTTGCTAGATTGTTTGACTGTGTAACTGCTCATTATTTACACCGATACAGGCTCAGAATACTGAGCAGTTTCCTCCTCACTACTCTGTGTTGATAACATTCATCTTTCCCAAAGTCTGTCCTCTATGCTCTCCTCTTTTGTCTTCCTTCCCCTCAGGCAGTCGACAGCTGTCCCTCCCTAAACCTAGTTCTGCTAACGTTTCTTCCTGAAAAAAAAAGGGTTCTTCCACCCCAGTGTCTCCAAGTACTGGCTCACAGGCAATCATCTGATTATTGGGGTTTACTGTCCAATGGCATCGACTATAAAAACAAGTTCCAGTATGAAGTTTTGTTTGCTTTAATTGCTGCACTTAGTGACGACTTTGGCCAGCTCTGATGCAAGTTAACTTACAGTAAATCGACTGCAACATTCAAAAATTAAAAAGGATACACGAAGAACCAGGCGGTGAAGAACATGCCGATAGCCAGCAGCACCACAGTGAGGTGGGGGAACACAGCCGGGTTCACCGGGCTGGTGTATCTGGTCATGGCCTCGAGTTCCTACAGCCACAGAAGAAAAACAGAAACAAGCCGGCACAAGGGTTAAAAAAAGTTGTTGCTCTAATTCACACTCCAGCCATAATACAGAGAATCTTCAAAGGAGTGCTGCAAATGAGCTAGTATCTCATTTAGCTAACACATCGGCTAACGTCAATAATTTTCACTGATAACAAGGTTTCATATAAAACTCCTTTTTTACTGGTTCATTGCAGAATCACATTCAAAGATAAAAACGTCTATATTTAAGAGTCAAAGTAAATTAAATAATATTAAAGCTACAGTTGCTACCATTTTGTAATGAAGCGGAGCTCCTGCTGCTGCACAGATGAAAAGGCCACGTACTGACTAACACTTCCTGGTATCCTGACGCACAGATGACGTTTAAGGAAGGGGACATTCTCCCTGCTCATTTTAGCCTTTCAGGCGCTTATTTCTTTGAGTGTCTCCTTCTCTTGGACTGTCGACTTTCAGGTCTACATATCCACTCTACATGTGCCGAAGCTGTCATATTCCGCTATGCTAATCATTTGCTGGATTTTGCTGTGTTGATTGCCAGCTACCTACCTACTACCTACCAGGCAAATTTCAGGGTTAATTGTTGTGTGAAAGACTGTTCATAAACCGTCGGCTGCCATCTAACGGGCTGAATAAACAGCTATTTTTCAGCTCACCGTTTGTTTCTTTCTGATTTATCTTGGGTTAGTAGCTCGAAATTTCACAGTCACTTAGAAGTGAGGGAAATTTTCAAGATACTTAGTAAGTGAAAATAATGAGATAATAACTAAAATTATTCCATACACGTCCATAGTGGTCTTATAGAGCAGGTAGACTAAACAGCATAAAATGAAATAAAACCTCAGGAAATGTAATAGTAAATTTATTTACGGCATGCATTTATAGTGTTACAGCATATTTATTGACAAAAGCTTTGAAAATGAAAAGTAGTGATATTAATGTAGTCACTGAGCTTTAGTCTTTTGCGTTTTTTGTTTTTTTTTTTTGTTTTGTTTTTTTGCTTTACACATGGGCTTTTAATATATGCATGTTTTAATGTTTAGCAATCATTCCTTGGCTCCAGTAGCTGAAAGTTAATATATTATTGATATCAAAATCAACTACAAAAAAACAAACAAACAGAAAAAAACCCCAACAATATGCTAAAAACACACCGGATAAAAAGGAGCATTGGTAGTGACAAAAAAATATGAAGCTATACAGTTACAAACAACCCAGTTCTACCAAAGTGTCTGACACCAGTCTGGTGCACTGGATACAGCAAAAGCCTTTTTCGTATATATATATATATATATATACAGTGCAAAAAGTGCTACAGTGGTTTCATTATGCTAGCTGGTGAATTATAAATAAGCTAAAATAGTACCATATACCCACTGAAGTCATAATAATTATAGTGAAAGCATGTACAGAATATTCATATTATTACAGAGTCCATAAACTTTATCTGATGGCTTTTCCTATTTAATATAAATGTGTGTTTTTTTTCTTCATAAAGACACATACGGGACAAGGATTGAAAAGCAAATTTCAGTAAATGCAACAAAACCACAACGTCTGAAGTTAAATGGAGATTTCCTTTGAGACAAGAGAAGCTAATACAAAAAGAAAACATAATACAAATCAGTTATATCAAACGTGTTATCACTGCATATAGCTGTAAAGGAAAAAATTGTTTTAAAAAACATCCAGAAAAACAGAGGAAAGAGTCCAGTGTATAGAATCCAGTTTTATATGTGTGTAAATGAATTTCCTCATAGGTTTGAGATCAAGGCATTAAGACAAGAACTTCCAAGCTGGAGCAGCATCTCAGCTACAATGTACCGTTTTAGAGAAATTGATTGGGCATGCACATGAAATGACATATTTCATATTCATATTTATTGCCTTACCAGCATTGTCCAGTTAGCAAGATACAGTGTAAGCTATTCCAGTGTTTCTTGAAATATTGTCAGTGCTGGACTCAGCGAGCTCTCAGTGCATCATGTTATTTTCGTGTGATTTGTATGTTTTCCAGTCTTAACATATATCCTCTAAGGAATCTGCTACAATGTGCACAGCTCAGAGGTTTTGAGGTGTTTTTAATGCATTTAAGAATCAGTTTCTATGTAGTAATATGCATTAACATGTAACAACTTGGTGTTTAATTCAGTGTCACGATTGAGACAGAAATGCCACAGAGTGTACACACCTCTGTACACGGCTTTTAGTCAGGGGCTGCATTAGGATAGGCAGTACAGTTAACTGCTGCAGACTCAGCACAAAGCCCCACTGCAGACACTGTGCACTACTGAGGTATCTTTTCAGTGCTAGCTGCAACCATTTACCGTGGCCTTCAGCAGAAGCCAGTGATCTCCTCTCCAGTGTATAAAAGTATTGAAAAGTATTCTTCCAAACCAGTTGTGACTGGTTTTGTTGTGCATACAGGTTCATAGTGTATGTTTGCAGTGCCTTCTGTTGTAACATCGTAGCCTGGACTTGATTTAGAAAATTCTGCTAAAAACAATGTTACGGCTTATATTAGGAATGGAAGACATAGTGACGAGTAACAAATTTAAAAAATAAAAATTGTTGAGCTATGAACTAAGTGCGTTACTTTTACATTAGCAGTTAACAGTGGTACGACACAGTTTTCAGTTTCAGTCATCAACATTTCCAGTGACAGAAAAAAAAAGTCACATACAGTGTTTCAAACTCCAGTGATCACAGCAAAAGGAGATGTCTTAATGCATATACATATGAAAGGGACTACAGTGGTGGTACAGTAAATCGTTTGCTCTGTTTGAATATCTTTAAAATAATGTACAATAATTAGACAAAACTTGATCCCATCATAACCGCATACAAATGGAGAAATATGGTATACTGTAAAGGGACTGGGATGCATCATCTGCTTCCTCACACGCAGCTGCTTTCTATGAGAAAATGGTAGTCAGAGTACGGTGTAGATTTTCCTTCAGTGTCACAGCTCACTCTGTCACTCTGTTAACAAAAAAGAGTGTAAGAAAAACAGAATTTATTACTCACTTCTGACTTTAACAAAAAAACCATGAAAAGATTACAGAACGCAGAAGAGCATCCACGATGACTGTATGTTTTGGAGGACCAGGTTACTCACAGACAGGGAGACACGAAAGTGATAGGTGATGTCTTGGTAAGGCAGCACAGGCACCGACCACAAGTGATGAGTCCCCTTAGAGAGAAGCAGAAAGAACATAAGAATATCTCATTCAAAAAATGAGAAAATTACAGTAATGTAGGAAATATTTTGTTCAATATCAGTATTATATAATTAGGGCAGCATCAACTGACAAAACAATGAAAAATATTTTCATTATATGAGAGATGAGGAATATATAAATGCCATTAAGTACCTTTGTTGATGTACTCTGTTCATTATAGAGCTGTGTTTCTGTGTGGTTGGGGCATAAACGTCCCTTGGTGGCTCCACATTGTCGTACCCACAAGCTGTTCGTAGACCTGTGTTGGTAAAGCTTTATTTTATCTTGGTCTTTTATTTCCTGATAATCTCCCAACAATATCTCGCATGTTGAACGTTGAAAATGTAAATGTGCAAATTGAAGCTTAATGTATCAGAAATTATTTCATGAGAAAGCAGCTACAGTAGTTCCATCCCTTAGTTTGTAGTTAGTACCAAACCCCACAAGTCTTTCTAGGAAACGTAAAACATTACTATGAATTCATTTGTTTATAAATCAAAACTTTGCTATTGTTATTGGAGATGGCGTTTGCGTACTCACGTCATGTGTAACGTGATTTGTGACATGGAGGAATTTCTTTTTCCATGAAGTGATACCGTGTAGCTAGAGATGAGACAGAGAAAAGGTGCATTAACATGCAACATTAATAATGCAAAGTTGTAATGCACTGATAACGTAACACTCCAGATGATGAAGCGATACTGGATTGATAGTGACCATATTCCCAACTCCAGCCATGTTAGCAAAAAATAAATAAATAAATAAATCCCTACAATAGGGTTCAAAAACATCCAAGGCACAATAAAACTATTCTTGTTTCTTTCTTTTTAGTGTTTACTTGCTTTTCATAGTGAAAATGTACACATAACTCTACATTAGAGTAACCTTTGTGTGTTTACCTGCAGCTTTCTGCTGTTGCACAGTTTTGCAGTTTGATTTCTTGGTTTGTCTCCATGATATATAAGCTACTGAGAGAGGGAGACGATTTCACTCCTGAAAAAAAGAGGGAATAAAATAGCATTAGACGCTAAACTAATAGCATTCCTTTGTACAGCATGCAGACAATTTTTGTTTGCCATCGTCAAACAAAAGGCTTTACTGTGTTTGCATACTGCATATTATGCGTGTCAAGAAAGTGCTCTGGCTGGGCTGTGATTTTTACCCTTTGTGTGCAGGCTGCGTTGTCTGCGTGGCAGTGGATGCTGCCCACCAGGAAGACGGTTGATGGCTCCCGCTGCATCCGTCTCTTCAGGGCTCGGCCTTTTGGACTTGGCAAAATAAATGGGTGCTGATGTGTGACTCAGACGGTTTCTGTTGTGATCTTTGTCCATTAGTCTGGACTTGGCCTTCTTGTTAATCAGGCCGGGTGTAGGAACTAGGCTGCTAAAAGCTAGAGAGGGAGAAATAATATATGTGTATGGACATTCAGAAACAAGACTTTTTTCACATTACCAGAGACTTTGATACCTGGTGTGGATTGGTTGTTACTCATTGTTGAAACAGCAGCTGATTGGTTGTTTATGGCTGTGGTTGAACAGCAAGCTGCAGGAGTTTTGAGGAAACAGAATGAAATCAGATAAGCAAAACTATTCACACTACTACTTAACAGTGAAAGTTGATCCCGCTTGGTCATTTGATAAGAGCCTCCACTCACCTGGTGCAAGGGTAGTGGACAATGGAGTATCTGGACCCTTGCGGGAAGATCCCACTTCAGCTCTTGACCTGCATCAGATTTATTGGTACAGGAGGAGGACATGGTTTAGTTCAAGTAATGATACACTTAATGTAAAAGACAGTTTAAGAATGCTTAGATATGTGACTCATGATCTCCTTTCAGACAGAACAAAAGAAACGCCCTACTAAGCAATCAAAGATAAGACTGAAAGAGCAGATCAGGAAATTTGAGTAGTAGGACTGGGTGTTGATTGTGTACCATGGGCAGACAGGTGGACAGACAGTTATAGTGGCAGTGAAGATGGGCATCCAAGAGATGTAGAGAACACAGGAAGGAACATAGCTACAGAAAGCAGGGACAGATTATATAGAAAGGCATTAACAAAGAAGTGAAAAATGAATTTCATTTTACTACAAGACTTAGGTGTTTGTGTGTTAAAAACACATACCCATCTTTCTCAGTGACATCCCCTCTGTGGTGAAGAGTGAGTACATAAAGGACAGACATGGAAATGACACTGTGGACAAATAAAGATCCAATAAATCAACATCATCATATCATGTATCCGTTTTTTATTGGCCCACTCATAGACAATATAAAAAAGATGGGCGTTGCATCTGCTGTTTGACTGGTTTAAAAACATTTGCATTGTTTATAATGGTCAGCAGGGGGCGACTCCTTTTGTTGCAGCAAGAAGTACAGTTACATAGAAATTTATCAGAAAATAGCTCTTTTTCTCACTTAATTTATGAACTTGGTAAACATTTTGAGTTTATCATCTCAGTTGGTAGTTTCAACTCTGTTTTTATTCAGTCTTATTCGGTTTGAGTGAAATACTTTTAGAGTAAAATACATGACAAAGCGAAGTATACTTTAAGGTATAGCGTATTAAATCACTGTAATAAGAGCATGCATTTTTCAGAGAGATCCACCACTTGCTTGTGATCTTTAGAAAAAGGGGAAAAAAACAGCCAAAATTTTCAACTTGAGGCATAAAGTTGGGGCTTGAACAAATGGATGATGAATGGTGTCTATTTCCATCTTTTAAATATAGTCTAGGGTTTAATGTCCCCTCACCAAACACATTATCTCCTCTAACCTGAAAGCCATGACCACAACCAGTGCCAGGATGGTTCCCTGCATGAACTTCTGACTGATGCAGCCCTGATCTGGAGGCAAATTCTGCAATAAGCAGATCAGATGTAATTAAATGAGCACATTTTACTTCAAAAAAAGAACAATAACAACAATAACGAAGGGAGAAAAAAAAACACTAGTATCATCACGCACCTTGCTTCCTGGTTTGACTGTCTTTTTCTTTAGTGGGCCACTTCCTGTCCTGCTAAAATAACTTCCTGACTGGCTACATTAACAAGAAAAACACAAGTAATTTCTTTAACCTTTACGGTCATACTGTCATTGTGTGATAATGTGTAAATGAATTTTTCTTACCTGACCGTGCCCCCGCTCACGGTGCTCTTCATACTGTCAAAGCGACGCAGTTTGGCCAGTTTGCGGCTCCAACGCTCCAGCTCATCGATACGAGTCTCCAGGTTGTCCGTCAGCTTACACAGCTCCTTCACCGCTCCGACGTTCTCCATAAAGATACGCTCCTTTGCAATTAGAGGAAGCAATCAGAGTTGATGGTAATGACTTTGAGCACGGTACTGTATGCATGCCTGAACTTTCATTACCTTGTTGACAACTAATAGGTTGGAAATAGTTTCTCCATTTGCACACACCACATCACCCCCCTCTTTCACTGCCTCAGGCAAAATTTGTTGAACCTCTTGAGCAATCACTCCTGCAGAAGGATACACCAAGCAAGCCCTCACAGATTAATGCAGGATATACTTAACAATGGACTTATACTAAATGAAGACATTGAGATGATAGCATGATATACTGTACAAACAAATGAGATGCTGAAATGCAAGATTTAAACTTGTACAGTTTTTTTTATGAAGTTGTTACCAGTCTCTGCAGTGTTCTCTATGCCCACGGTGGCAGCAAACTCAGGCTTGTATTGATAATGGACCAGCCTCATCTGAGAAATCCGTTTTAAATTGTCTGTGGTGTCGACCTACACGCAGACAGAATGTGCAGATGGCATGAAAACACAACGCTAACATTGCAGATGAAGAATACAACATGACATGACTTGGATGGCATGATTCACGATGGTGTGCTGAAAACACACAATGACACGCTGAGAGTTTTGAGGCACACATGTACTGTGAGTGCCATCCTGACCTCCTGGACATTTTCTTTGGCCCTGATGTCAGATGGGTGCACAAGGGAGCCCATGACCTTCAGGTTGCCATGGACAACGAGGGCCTCGTCCGGTCTGTCTGTATTGACACCGACTCTCCCGTGGTGGTAAACTGAGTCTGGCAGTTGTCCACGCTGCCACAGCACCTCGTTGTCGCTTTCAAACTGGCCTGGGTTGGATGCCTGTCGCAGAGAAGCAAAGAAGGAGACACAAAGAAAACCTGTGATTGGGATTTTGAAAATGTTATAATAAAAAAGCTTTTTTTAAAGATAGGTGCAATGCTCCAAATAACAGGTTGACATTTAGGAATATATGCTTATTTGCTTTCCTGCAAACAAGATAAGACGATCCAAGCAGACGTTTTCTAAGTGAGTCATTATAAAATGATGACTCTGCCTTACAACTATAAACACTTTTCATTCGTTTACATGGACAGGCAACACATCATACAAACAACCAAAAGTAACCAAGCTGTTCCAGTTCTGTATTGCTGCTATGCTAGGCTAAGCTAAGCTAACCGGCATTACCGTGCAGAGATGTGTAACATCTTCTCATCTTGCTTTTTGCAAGAAAGCAGACAAGCTTATTTAGTGTTTAATAAGTCATTGTCTAACAATAAGCAAATGTACGTGTCACAGTCAAAAAGCTCTTCTAATATTTGCTATCATACTTTGTAATCATATGCTTTACAAATCTACCCAGATAGCATACATATTAGATATGTCAGGATTACCTTTGCCACTTATAAGTCAATTATATCAGTGTCAAATGTTGTAATGGCCTGATGTGCCTATGGTCTGGCTCATATACAGTGTTGTGCAAAAGTCTCAAGCCACCCCTCATTTTTTATATTTTTGCTCTCTGTCAAGATGGACCCATTCTGCTTCAATAATACTGAGATTCAGACTCTGGGGAGGTCAATTCATGACAGACTGTGATCGTGGTCATGCTGAAAAAAGAAGCCAGTCAGAGGCTTTCAAGATGGTATTGCATGGCAGATCAAAATCAGAGAGTTTTCTGCATTCATACTTCCATCAATTTTGACAAGACCGCTGTCAAAATCAACACCGCTTTCTGAAATGCAGCCCCAAACCATGAGTTTGGAACATATTGCTGAAGATTTAAAGATTCACCACCCCATCAGACCTGTTGCCATTGATTTTTAGTCCAGGTCTTGTGTAGTTTAGCGTACCTCAACCTTTTCTCCCTGCTTCACTTCCCTATGAAGGCTTCTTGACATCTTTTTACTGGGGTCATTTCTGGTCAGGCTTTAGTAAACAGTAGATGGATCAGTATATTTTTTTAAGGACATGACTTTAAGACGCTGTTTATATGCTAACTTATTGTTTTGTCCTACAATTGTCCAGTTTTCATACATTTTTAAGAACACGCTCCACACCATGCTGAGATGTGCCAAGTTTTTGTCTCATAGCTCTGTGGAAATCACCTTGTTGGTGCAAAAATGCTATTTTAACCCCATCAAACTATGTTATTTTTGGCATTTTTTGTAAAATTGAGTGAAGAAATAGAAACAAATGATCTGTTTGGTAGTGAGTGCCTAAAGATACAATTTAAAATTGACACACCACCGGATCTTCCCTTCAGTTAAGTGATTTTTTTTAACGCGTTATAGGTATGTGTGTGGCTTTACAAAAACAAAATATTATTCTGAAAACATCAGGTACAAAGACTCAAACAAAAATGAGGGGGGGGGGGGAAGCCAATGTCATAAGAATGCTCAAGACCACTGTCACAAACTGGGTAAAAGTAGGTGATAAGGAGAGAGTTTAAATATATTAAAATATAAAATGATGTAATAAACATAACCTAATCAAAACTTCATCAATAGGTTGTGTCAGGTGGAGTAGAAGAGAGACTGAGCAGTTCATCTGGGCCATCTTTTATAGCCTGCAAGACACAGGTACCCTGCATTAGCTGATGGTTCTCCCATGGCAGCCAATCAACAGCAAGCCATGGCTTTCATGAGTGTGGGAGCGTCATAACAACCACTTTAAAAAATTACAAGAAAGTCTGTCTCTTTGGAAGCAAAATATAATGAAATGAGGGTTACTGTTTAAGGTGTGGCTGAATTGAGATAGCAACGCTCATCACTGTCAGTAAAGGCTAAACGTGAACCACAAGAGAACCACATTGTAAGCAAATATTGCTATCTGAGTAGGTTAATGACAACACTGTCACTGTCCAGCAAAAACAATTGTTTAAAAAAATTTTGGGATTTTAACATTTTAGATACATTCAAAAGATATAAAACTTGATGAATTTAAAATGCAAGCATAAATCCAGACTGTTGTACTTAGTTCATGAATAGTAGGTTTTTAAAAAAGATATACAGTTTTCACAAGACAGTAACAATGTGCTTTGTTTCATAATATGAACTCTTCTAAACAAAAGTATTTGAGGTGTAATGAAGATTACAAGCATGCAGATAAAACTAATGGAAAGAACAGAAAAGAGAGAAGATGATGTGAGAAATAGTGTATTACAGAAAGGTGTGCATAGCAGACAAAAAGTAAGGTGTCACATTCACAAGGGATATGATTGTTGTAGGAAGCAGACAGACATGGCCAGACGTTACCCTGACGATGATCCTCTCAGACACATGAGCAGCCACAGTGTAGCTCTGATTGTGGGACTGTGCATGGAGTGCCACCACCAGCATGAAATACCTGGAAAGGCAGAATAATCCGAGGTAGATGTGACTACCAGAACCTGGCCTGTGAGCAAAGCGTGTGGTATTTTTACGTGCAGTGGCTTTTCACCTCTGATCAGGGTTTGGCTTGCCCTTCTTTCTCATGTTATTTGCTGTGGTCTCGCTAAAATGGAGCCGTCCCACTGTGACCTTAGTGACCTGATCTGAAGGCAAAGTGACACTGAAAGAGACAAAAATCAAGAGATTATTTAAAAATGAAAAAACAAAACCACTACAGCTATTAACTGTTTCTCAATTAAAAAGCTCAAACTCACAGGACTGGCTTGAAAGGTCTCTTGCTGCGGTCGGACTGCGACTGCTCCACACTGATGGACTGATTCATGGCTTCCACCTGGCAGTGAAGGCAGAAATAACCCATGCAGTCAGTATACTACAGAACTAATAAATACTATAGCCAGTCACAATACTGCTGCCTCGATGTTGCCTTCACCTTTACTCCATTAAGTTTGAGATAAAAACAATCAATGGGCTGCAGTCCTTCGCTTGTCTTGACGTACTTGGGATCTCCAAGCATGCCGATGTATACCGTGACCTGAAAATGGTTCTTCTTCTGGCAAACAAAAGCATCATCAGCTAAGGAGAAGTTGAAGCCTTTGTCAGCGTCGACACGGTAGGTTGGCATCGGGCTAAAAGCAGGGAAAGAGAAAGCATCTTAACACTAGGAACACACAGGAAACGTCATAGTTTCTGTATGTTTATCACTAAAGATAAAGACATGCATGTGGATTTATCTGTCCTTAACATTAATTTTAAAATTGGTGTATGTATTTGAGATTCCTAAAAGATCTGAATAAAAAAAAATAACTTCATAATAAATGAAAAGACTTTTTTCTTTGTCTTTCTTCTCTGTTTTAAGTAGGCATGGCTTTCTAAAAGTTGTGATGGTCAACCAGGTGGTTTTGATAACATATCGGAAAGGTCTAGTGAGTTCATTCTAACCCTCCTCCCTACCTATACTTCTTTTTATTTTGGCACTGTGAGTGCATAAGAAGGTGCACGCTAATTTTTTTTCCCTATACCCCCTCCTCACGTTGCCTTTCTAAGCCGAAACCCTGTGCTCGTCACTCCCCCGCACAGCTCACCACTGAGGAATTTAGAGGCCTTTTTTGCAACACTCCTATTCCTTTGGCACTCCCGCTATACACTTTGTTCACATTATCCATTTAACTAATTAAGACTCCTCTCATTTTTGAGCCTCTGTGGGGGTATTTCTGCTCTTTTCGTTCCAAATTAACATTACAATGTGTGCAAGTGAACTTCCACCCACAGCTCTTTGCAGTTGGCATCATATAGCAGCGTCCACTTGTTCTGCTGGTGAGGTTGCCACTTAATGCACTGATAATTTGGGTCCAGGTAGGCATTGTCTGCATCCTGCATTAAACCTGTGAAAAACAGTTTGAAATGTGGGCTATTAAAGGGTGACCAAGGAGTGTTAATAATGTTCACATCTGTTCTGTAAGCGTCTTTATCTGTGTTAGAGTTTAAGGGCAGCGGAGAGAAGGTGAAGTAGAGGAGGTGAGGATGGGGGGAAAAGAAGATGCCTGCCTACCTGGTTCTTGTTTGATGATACCTGTGAGGATTTGGGAATTCAGGGTGCTGTTGGGAGAGTCAGAGTGCTTCCTCTTCTTCGCTTGATGAACAGGAACGCTGCTGTGAGAGAAAGAAATTGTAAAGATTAGCCATCATTCTCTCTGGGCAACGCAATCCCCCCCAACTCCTCAACCCTGTGCATCGTCATGACTCACTCTTGACCCTGAGGGTGCTGAAGTAACTGATGAAGCATCTGCGTCTGCTGCATGTCTCCACTTCCGCTTGCAGCCGGTCCAATGGGGTACTGGGATATCATGGGCTCAGGCTTCAGGTACATGTCCCGATGCATGCTGGGATAGTGCCCGTGTGGCGGGAGAGGCGGCGTTGGAGTCATGTGGCACATGTTCTCTGGAGTCATGGTCCTGATCATGTGAGGATCTAAAAAAAAAAACCCATTGGGAAAGGAGAATTATGGTTACATTGTTCTACAAACTGTCGGCCCTTGTGGCTCCTTTTTTACACTCAGAATGTAAATTTCCTCCTACATATCAATCCTCCTGTTTTGCATTTCTTTCTGCAGTTTATTCTTCTGTCCTCCAACCTTGGCTAAAGGTCTTTTTCTATTGTTTCAAACTGAAGGGGTGCCCATCAGATAACACCATTCCACACCTTTTTACTAATACCAACACAGGTGTTTGAGCAGCATAGAAATGTGACTTTGGGCACGGCCGGTATTCAGCTTGTACGCTGAACTGAAAAGTGCACCTGAAATGAACGTTTTCAGAAAATGTAGAATATTAAAACATTAATAAATACCAGACACCAGCTTCCTTTAGTGTCTTGTTAGGTATCGAAATGTTTGCAAATGAACTCGAGTTTCTGCTTGTTCAAACACACCAAACTGATGACTAACAGATATTGACTAAGTGAAGTTTAACCTGTGTAAACCTTTCATATTTTCTCCCGCTTTCTTTGATTTAAAGCACCACTTCTTTTCCTTATTATTGGAGCTCGTTTGACTTTTCTCTTTTTAAGGAGAGAAAAAAAAACACTTGTTACTCACCATTCACCTGTTGGGGAGAGTACGGTTCTGAGCTGGAGTCTGGGGGTGACTCAGGTAGTGTCCTAATAAACAAATATAAAAACAAATAAGGTAGTAGATGTTACCCTCACAAACTAACAATAGCAAGATTTTACAATCAGAGCTATATTTAAAATTCTACCGTGCTAGAAATCGTCCCCATGCATTCTTCTTGTTTTCTAACTGCCATTATATCTAAGGCAGAACCTGGGATCACTCTCATGTACAAGCCCTTTACACGAGATGTGTGCGTCTGAATTTTTTTGCAGGACGTAATTTGACTCTCTTTCTCTCTGGCTGTTATCGGTCTCCCTCCCCCTCTTGAGCGTCTGAAGCTTTATTTGTTCAAATGACGCTTGATTAAGTATTGATTGCATAATGGAGCTGTAGGTTGTGAGGTGCCAAGAGCATCTAGGATCTACACTCCTTTTCATCAACTCACGTTATGTTTTGTGTCCTCCCTGTACCTCTATCCATCTAACGCCATGCTATTGTGCTCACCCTGGAGCGTAATGGCCCCTGTGCTCAGGTTTGACGTGAGCCTGCTGCTGTTGCTGGTGTTGCTGCTGCTGTTGCTGTGCCAGACAGGGGTAGCCGTGTCGGAGGCCCAGCGATGGACCTGGGGGGTAGGCGTTCTGGCAGCTAGGGGGCCCAGGTGGAGGGGCTCCTTGGCGCAGTGGAATAGGGGGGCTCACACCACACACCAACCCTCCAGAGGAGGACACTCCTGCTTGGGGAGATGAATAATTTGGTCCTGGGGTGCTGTGGACCTCTGAGAAACAGCTGGGAGAAAAGAAGAAGAAAAAGCGATTAGCCTTATCAGGAAAAACAAATTCCTTTGTAACAACATGATCTGATGTGGTTGGCGCATGTTGTTTTGACGTTGCTGGGTTGGTTCAGAGTCCCTACTGACATGTCAGCACTATCGTCCTCCTTGCTGATGTACTCTTCCAGGATACTGGTGTCGATGTTGGCTGGTTCCAGAGAGCTGGTAATATCATGACCTGTGGTGAAGGGAGGGTTGGGAACATGGGGGGGGGAGATAGAGAGCATCTGGGGATTAGCAAAAGGAGTCTTTCAGCAACTTCACTCAGTGCCACGAGAGTTGCGGTTTCCACATAAGCCTGTGTTGTAACCATTCCCTATCTAAAAACATAACACAAAACGAACATTAAAACATATTATAAACTCAGTAGAGCATTTGGTATTAACACATTCATGGATTAAAAGGTCGTTATGTTTTCTTGAACATATAATTGAAAATCGTGGAAAAAGAAGAGCTCTGATTGGCTTTTAAACAATTTAAACATCATCATTTCAGGAGTGAGCAACTAGGATCTGGTAGTTATCATTACATGCTTATGATTCAGTGCCACTAAGTGGTTACACATATAGACTGGAATGGCAAATGGATAGCATGTTTCTAATCTTACGCAAAGCAACTGGAATCACTTTACGTCACCGTTTCAAGCTTGGACAAAATCCTCAGAATTTTTTTTTTTCTAAACAGGGAAAAATTCTAATTTTGCTTAAGCATATAAAATCAAAGGTTTACTTGTTTAAATAATTAATATTTAATGCAAACTGGATGTGTACAAATCAAGTCAATTTAATTTAACCAGACTGCATTAAATTGAATGTTTAATATTGTACTTCTGTAATGAAATTACATGGAAAATTTACATGCAATCAAAATTTTGGGCATACACTTGTTTGAGTATGACAGCATGATTTTATTGCCAGTATTTTTCTTCTTTGTTGAAATTTAAGTTCATCTTAAAGGTGAGTTAGAAACACATTTTCAATCATTTCCAAATCCTTATTCCTTATTCCAACCCTGCGGCATTTTTACCCTTTCGAGGCAAAGCCTCACAAATCCCAAACACATGACCCCACCTAATCTTTAAAATGCCAATATGTAGGACGAGCACATTCTTATGGATATATTTAGAAAAGAATAAACCAGGTTATAAAAACTGGCATTTACTATGTCAAACAGAACATTCATCTCAAGTATTACACGAAGGTGAGACTTTTGCTAAAGCTGTCACTAAAATTGCCCCAAACTGTGCTGGGCACAGTGTGGTTGGGAAGGGGCTGGTATAGTGGGTGGTCAGTGAACCTCGGACTTTCTTTCTCTTGCTCATTCTCTCTCTTTCTTTCACCCCAACCCCCCCCCCCCCCCCCCCCCCCCCCCCACACACACACACACTCACTCACACATACTCTTCCTCTGATAGATTAAGCAGCTACTCAGTTGGGAATGCAAGGAATTTTTGTGTTAACATTGGAAAATGTTTCTCACTTTCCTTTTAAAATAAAAACATCTACTAACTTTGTTCAGTTTACCTGAAAGCAAACAGAAAGGTCGCTTTATAGTACTCGTGCCACAGTTTCTCTGAACCCACTTAAAACATTTTGACTCATCACCACAAACAGTTTATTAGACAACATTGTATTTTGAATAATATGTAAACACCCCAAAGTGTACAGCAAAAAAAAAAAATCATCAAGGCAACAGACTAAACCGCTGGTCTCAAGCTAATCAAATAAAATTCGACAGTTTGACATCATAAATCCTTATGGTGCACTATTTATGATGTCAACTGTCTTGTTTTCACTGGAAAGAAACAGATGGTGAATGTCTCCTAATACATGCCAGTGCAAAGGGAGAAAAGCAAGATGGTTCCCCTTAAATAAGATCCAGATGTGCACCCCACCCAAAGAGGCAGTAAATTTGAGCTGGCAGGACTGATAAGAAAAAATTGAGAGATAGAGGGAGAGGGGAGGGCAGATAGATGGAGGCTAAGGAGAAAGGGGGAGAGGGGGGCAGGATGGGCAGAATGCAAGTTTAATGTCTAAGGGTTCTAGCTATAGCGGAAAAACAGAGAGGAAAACTGAGGTGAAAATATGAGACAGACCATCTTTCTGCCCAGTAGAAACCGATCGCTACCAAACAGAGATGTGACTTAAATGTATTTATTGAATTATGACTTTGTCTCTAACATAACATTTATGGACTTCAATTACTTAAATCTGCAGTTATTCTATTTCTTTTTCACTCAGCAGAGATGGAAATAGTTCAGGAATACAATAGTTGGATAATGTCAGCTTTTAGGTTGGCATAGCAAAAGCTCGTGGGCAAATTGAAAAATCATTGTGGCCGGTTAGATAATGTAGAGCTAATATTTGCTCCCTTTCTGTTTTGGGCTCTACCAACTCTTTCGTTCCTCCACTTTCACTAAAAGTCTTTGTGTTAAAAAACAGAACAAAAAACAGCTATCTGCTCCAGCTGACAACACCATAAGTGTTGCAGCAGTCCAGTTAACAGTAAAGCAGTGGAAGAACAGCTAAATAGTGAAATTTCACAGGGTTAAAGGGAGCTATATGTTTAAGTTAAAACTTGTTTGTCCATATAAGCAGCGACTTTAGAAAATAAATGGAAAATCACAGTTAGCTCCATTTATCACTGTGTTGAGAAGAAAGTAAAAGTAAAATCTTTGCAACATGCGATTCAAACCTGATACAACGAATGTCAGAAACCACAAAATGACATAAAAATCAAACGACTGTGACTTAAATAAAGACTGGACACCCGATAGAGACACCAGTACAACGGCACAGGTCTAAATATTGGGGCTAAAGCAAGAGTAAAGTTCAGTTATTGTCAGACAAGGATGTCAGGATTTGAATACACTTTCACTGTTGCAACTTTACCCCATCACTTTGTGTATTAATAATAATAAAAAATGCACTGATTATTAAATCACTTTCTCTTCAGTTGTTGTGAACTGGATGTATACATTTCCCTGTCCTCCATGTTTTTCGTTGTCCAGCTGTGCTCAGTGAGGAACACTGAAGTGATTGTCAGTCCAACTTCGATACAGACTCGCCCTTTGAGAGATTAGGGGCTGAGAGGGGTGTATGTGTGTGTGTGTGCCTGTGTGAGTACGCATACGCGTGCACATGTGAACACGCACTTGTTTTTATGCTCATGAGTGTGTGTGTTTTGCCACCATTTCAATGCCTTGCTTGTAAAGACAGAGGACTGAGTGTGGGAATGCTTGTTAATCACAGTTTCACTCATAGCATTTGGTTAAACGCACAAATTAAATTTTTCTTTCCACTTTTCTTTTCTTTTTTTCTTTTTTTTAAAATTATACCTCCCAAGTTGCATCGGCATCACTTCCCTGTGTAAAATAGGACAGCGGCCTTGGCTGAGGTTGTGCTAAGTCAAAGCATCATGAAGTTAGAATCCTGAGTCACATGACCTCTTCAGTTAAAGGTGTCATGTTACTCAGGTGCTTTGTTTTTGGCACCACATCAAGGTTACTCATCATCCTCTTGGAACACGGTCTTAACATCTTTCCAAACTATACATTTATCATCAACAGTGTGAATCGACTGGGCTGTTTTTCCATTACATGCAACATCTAGATCCTTGAACAGAGATTCCTCCTCAGTTTTTCCCTCCTTTTTCCCTAAACAGAGGGCTCAAGGGCACCACTTCCAATTGAAGGACACATATATAAACTATTATCAAGGTTAATGACAGTTAAGAAAAAAGCAAATAAAAAAAAAAAAAAAAAATTCTAATCTTCAACAAATTTTCTAAACGTTATTGATTTTCGCATCCAAATGAGATTTGCATGTGCTTGCATGAACATGTTAATAATTAAACACTTAGTGAGTATCTTAACTAAGAGTGAACAAAGTCCACCTGATTAGCAAACAGTTGGACTACAGTGAACTTGGCCGCACATACGCACACCAAGAACACAATGCATGATTAACCAACAATAATAATTACAGTAAAAAAAAACAAAAAAAAAAAAAACTTTTTTAAACAAGCATTAAAGTTTTATTTGTAGAAAGTATTCATTGCTAGTTGTAAATAAAGAGTCTGGATTTGGGATTTCATTGATATATAAGCCTGCTTTTAGCAAAAAGGTTCTCTATTTATCTGTTTTTCACCATCCCATTTGAACTAGCCCCCTCCCCATAAAAATCAATAAAAAAACCCTGATGCATTCAGATAATGTCAATTTCATCCACGCGCACAGCCTAACAATAACTCAGCTGCTCTCAAAAATGCAGCTCAAACCAGAGACATGGGGATAGCACCTACAGATTACAGTTAATGTGTGAAATCATCAGTAGAAGGTGTTAGACTAGCTGGACATAACTCTAAGGTTACTGGTCTTCTCTATTTGTTTACATGACAGAGTTACCATTAAAAGAGTGCAGAGCATCCCTTGGACACAGATATTATTGAGTGAGATGAACAGAAAGCCCCCTCGTTGGGTGCAGACTAACAAGTTGAATCTAGACAGAAACAGAGCGGACAGAGCGGCTCAGAGTACCTGCACGTAGCCAAAGCATGTTGAAGTCCTTGAGTTGAAAACACCTGAAACAGAAGATGAGAAGAACAATTCCTGTCTATTTTTTACATGTTTCCCTACTCGGGCTAAAAAACCTTTCTCCTGCAGACCTGAAAGCCGTAGATTAGAGTACCTAAATGTGTGTGTGTGTGTGTGTCATACTGTGTATATGTTCATGTGTGTGTGTGAGAAAGGCTGTTATAATGAGGATTATTTCCCAGTCATGAGAAAGGGCTGTACCAGGCTACCACACACAGCCCTTGTCGCATACAAGCACTGGTCGCACCGGTGGACCTGGCTCAGGAGATTATAGGAGTAACACGGCTGGGACCGGGACACAGAGAGAGAGGCAGGAAAGTAGCGAAACACTGCAACTGTGAGGTCGAGGGTCAGCGCAAGACAGAGCTATAGAGCATGGCGAAAAAAAGAGGGAGAAGACACTGAAAAGGGGAAAAAATAGAGGAATAAAGATAAGATGCGGAGCAACGTGTAGCAGATGATGAAAAAAAAAGGTTTTCTTATGATAACACGTTTAGACACAGAGAAGTAAAGAAGACCTCAGTTATTGCTTACTAATAAAATATGGAAGATGCTGTCTAAACATCCAATAAGAAGCAGAGTCTTCACAGCAAATTTGTTCTGTTAACACTATCTGTTACCTGCCTGCAAATTATTGCACACAAACATGAACTTAATCTCCTGATGTCGAGTGGAGCCGTAAACAACATTCGCTACCTGAGGATTAGTGGGATGGCAGTTTGAAGTGAAGGGAGTGGGGCGGGACAATGAAAAATAGAACCCACTTGTAAGCGCAGTAAGCCTGGCTGCTCAAAAACAATAAACCAGCATTTCATTGCTAAATCCATGAATCAGAGGAACCATCTAAGTGACAGCCTTCTTATCCATTATTCACCGGGACTGTGGGAGTACTGCGGGACTTAGTAACCCAGGTCATGGATTGCTCTTGAACCAAGAACATTATTAATCCACCTTTAGACTTGTTAAGTGGTTATAGGCTCAAAGATTGTTTTTTTTTATTCTTTATTTCTGGCAGATACAGAAATAACAGCATCCTCCATCTGCATGAGTACGTTTGAAAGTGATGAAACTGATTTGTAACCAAGTGCCTGGAAAGCCAGCAGCATTCATTAGCAATATTTTTTATATCACTTCATCATTCGTGGCCTTTTGTTCCAAGGTTCCAGCTTGTTAACTGTGTGAATTTGCTGGGTTTCTTTATTTTTTGTGTGATTGTGCTGCCTCTTTGTGTCATTTTGAAAAGAAAGTAATGAATCTTTTAATTGGGAAAATATTTTACAGAAAATGATTTGATGAGTAAGGTAGGCGTCACTGATTCCTCTGTGTAGGTGCAGCTACACAGGCCCGCTAACACGCCTTGTAACGTCAACTGGATCCACGCTTTTTTTCCCTCTCCACCAAATTTCGAACTCATTTTGAGGCTGGAAAATCTCACACAGATGATTCAAGCAGTCGTTCGTTTACCTGATGGAGAAACCCAAGACAACAGCAACAAATGTTACTGTTAAACGTTGCGCTCACACACGGCTCGACTTCGAGTCACTATAGTGAGTCAGAGAGGAGAAGGTCAAGTTTTGAGGGGGTTGGTGCTTTCGTTTGGTTTTCCCTCAACCCAGCCAGTCTCTCTCCACCCTGAGCCTGCACTATCTCACCTCCTCGCCCTGTCTGCTAACTGTCACTCTAATGGAGTCCGAGAGAAAGAGAGCGAGAGGCCAAATACCCGAGGAGAAACACCAGTCTCACCTCATTGCGTTTAACAGCTACCAGGGCTATGCCAGGAATGTACATTAAAGTGAATGTATACATATTTCACCATTACAACAGTTTACCTGGTGCTAAAATCCATTATAGAGCTGTGTGTGTGCGTGCACGTCTGTTTGTGTTTCAGGCATGACTGAAAGACCCCAGCTTAATTATCTCATGTATTCAGATTTGCAGATTTTCGACTTTCACTCCACTTTAAAGTCAAATCTTCAATTCAATATCAGACGAACACTTGTGGCATCAAAATCATAAGGGGTAGTTAGGAGAAAGAGGAAAATAAGCACGTACTTTATACTTCTCATGGACAAGTTGACATTTTAGCCCAAGCGAGAGCGGCTGAAATAAAGCCAAAGTAAGAACATCTCTCTTACTCCCAAAGCAAGAATGTAAACACACTAAATTCCTCTCAGAATGGTGAGAAACCTCTGACAGTCATGGATGGCTGTGTATATTTAAGTCAGCACTAAGTGTGTACTATAATAAAGTGCTAAGCCTCTTCACAGATAACTTGTCATGTAGAGTGTTTTTGTATATGTGCACCTGACACTGCCTGGAAAAGTTATTTATTCAATTAAAAAACAAACAAATTGGTAAAGTGTGAATTTGTTATGTTGACTTATTTTTTTCCCCTTCTGTTGTGTTTCTTTTTTTTTTTGGTCTTCATTGTTCTTTTATTATTTACACAAATTACACAGTCACTCAATACACAGGGAAACTCTTGTAATTTGAATAATGGGGTTTTCTTGTGCCACATGTGATGAGAAATTTCAGAGAAGAAAAAAGGCTCATGAAGTCAGGCAATTACTCAAACTGCGACTGAATAATAGAACTCAAGACAGGCAGCTCAACTGAGGACGTCAACGTCACAGCAGAAACCAAACAAAGAAAAACATCAGTTTAGAAAAATAAAGTCTACCAGCTGAAATTACACGAAATACAAGTCTGAAGACTGATTTTGTCCAAAGCCTTGCAGCAGAACTGCTGGCTAACGTGACACATTTGTTTGCAACATGATGATCGCGTCTCTAACACACACACTGTGCCTGCAGCACACTTACAAAACACAACATTTATCTTCACTTGAATTCCTACACCCTTTCAACCCTCAACCCCACCCTCCTCCAACTCATTTTTTGCTCTTAGGATTCCCAGTTTTACTTGATCTGTTCCCCATCACCAGCACTTTTGCCCCCACCTCCTCACCCACCGACCCACTCTCCCCGAACCCGTTAACCCTCCTGAATTTTAATTTAATTTTAATATAATAATTATTTTTTAGGAGGGCAGCAAATAGGAAACATTTACTGTGAAAGAGAAACTTTCTCATATGACCACCCAGTCTATCATCTCATGTTAACCACCTGCCGTATCCGGTAAATTAAAACAGCGGAGGCGTTTTTCACACTGATGCTGTGCGTAAAAGTGGAATTAACAAAAAGAAATATTCAAAAACAGATCGCGGCTTATTTTCTTCACGAAATCCAGTTTTCTAGAAGTAGGGTCGGGTTATATAAATTTAAAAAGACCACTTTTCTCTGAAGTTTTAAGAAGAAACTTTATAATAAACTATAATAATCAGAAAGTCTTACCTTCAAAAAATCTCTGTAACGCTTCTGTTTCATCTACCACGTCCTGGTCCATCCTAGCGGGTCCCACATAAAAAATCCATGAAAGTCTCCCCTTTTCCGAACCAAATCAATTCGGATCGGGAAAACATTCACACGAACATCCCGGACTCTAGATTACAATTATCGCGACTTTTTTTTTTTTCTACTTGCGCTTTAATCCACCGTTTGCGAAGAACTTCTTTCCTCCTGTTCAGATAATCAAACCTTGGCACTGGATTAATATTCTGTATGTTCTTCACCGTTTCAGCTGAATATAACTTTAAAGCTTTAGTCTCGGTCGATTTGTTTGTTTGTTTGTTTTTTTTTCAATTAAATTGTCACTAAAAGTCTCTGTAAGAAAATCATTAGAAACGTCCCTTTAGTCGCGCCTTCCCTTCAGCTCCCACACGCTTTATAGTAATGTTTGGTTTGCGTTCTTAAAAGCGATCTGCAGCCTCCTGGGGGACACTGGGAGAAAAAAGTCGACGGTTAAATGAAAAGTTAGAAAAGAATTTAAAAGGGTTAAAGTTGACTCCTACAGGTTGAGTCTCTTCCTCCTTTGCCTCTCCCTCTCAGACAGGATGTGAGCAGCAGACTCGGAGGAGAGGAGCTGAGGCAGGTGAGGGATGTGCTGCTGCGAACATCCCAGGGGGAAAAAAAGGAAAAAACTTTAAAGTTTCTGTGAGGACCCAGAGACTCTGTGGTCTGTCTTTACAGATAGTTTCAATATAAATTTGGCATTGCTTCACTCTTATTATCATTATTTTGTTTTAACTTGGAGTTGGAATCAAGTGGTTTTCTTTTAGTTTCACTATCCCTTTACAAAACAACTGATTATTTCCTTTAACTAGATCTTATTTTTATTTATTTTGTTTCAGTGTTATAATGCTCCTAAACAAGTTATGGGCAATAACTTTAAACAAATCATCATTTTATTTTTGCCACTTTATTTTTCTGTGTGTAAAACTTTTTTTTAGAATCAAATAGTGGGCTGGCAGGTACTGTTAATCATATTATAATCTCTAAACTAAATCTATAATTTGTGATTTTGGGAAAAAAAAAAATATATAACTGACTAGACTGAGAAAACACCTTTTTTTCCATGATCACAAACAGCACGCAGCTCAGAGTAGGGCACTCTAGAACTTGATCAGCACAGTTTAAAGTTCGCTTTCAGCAGGAGATGATTTATGATCCCCAAAATAAACATTTTCTCACTCATTTCATGTAATAAAAACATTTGTGAAACTTTGACCTGGAGTCAGTTTCGTGGTTTAAAAGACTTCTTTTTGAATTCCTGAGCTTAAACGAGCAGCAACAGGAGTGTTTTGTGTCAAAGCTTCCCAAGGGGAGGATTTGAAGGAATGATCCATTTCTCTCAACCTTATCAGCTGCATCCCACCCCCCCTCCCCCTTATAACAATGCCACTGTGTGCAGCCCCCGCTGCCTTGACGCCCACCCCGCCCCCCGTTCCCCCACATGTGAGATGCCGTTGTGTTGTCTTGTTCCCCCACAGCTGGACCATCTCCCTCTCCACCCCTTCGCCCCTCTGCTTTTCCTCCATTCAACCACAACAACGCCTCCGTTCTTCCAGCCACACTATGCAGATTGTTTCAGAGGACAAGCAAGAAAGAGAAACAGATAGAGGCTGCGGAGGACAATGAAACAGCTGGCTATGTTAAAGCAGTTCATTTTGGTATTCTGTATGTCTTATCTCATATAGCTCGCGAACTGTATGTGTGTGAATGAGTGTGCCGCACACATGCACAAATCTTACATGTTGTGGCGAAATAAACCCTGCGAACAAAGACATATGGAGACTTTGGAGTGTGGTTAAGTGTGGGGTGAGGTTTTGATCATGAATGTCTTCCTTAGCAACAAAAATAATGACAAATTATATCCTGATACTCCAAATTTAAAAACTTTGTTGGCAGACTGTCCTGTGACCTGCGTTCCAACTCTCACCCGGTTTACTGATGGACTGTTTAGCCACTTGGAACATATGAACAAAACAGAATCAATTTGTACTTTTTATAGCCTAATAATCAAGTGAGCAATCAGTGACCTAATTAAAATCCAGCATCTATGGACTCCATTTAGCTCTGCTTTTGCTCCTGTAGGAAATATCTGGCTTTTCAGTGTGGTCAGTGGGGCAAGGCTTCAGTTGAATGAGCCTTGGATTGGGATCTGGAGTGTTTGGAGGCCAAGTCAAATCCACACACTCATTAAACACGTATGTGTTTTATTTAAGGTATAGATGAATGTATGGTTCTGTTGTTTTTCTTACAAAATGTGTATGTGTTAGTCCCTGTGGGGAAATTACTCCTCTGCATTTAACCCATTCACCCAGTGATGCAGTGGGTGAACAGTGTGTAGGGACGGTACCTTGCTCAGGGGTATCTCAGGGTAGCCGTCCAGTGAAGTTGAACCCCCAACCTTCCGATCATGGGGCAAAAACTCTACCTACTCTGCTATCCCTGCTATCCCTTTCAGCATGTCTTTCTGATGTGTAGTTTATTATATTTAAACCATACAAAAAATGTATTTCTATCTAAGATGGCTAAATCTATCGTTAAATGCAGTAGATGTTGGTGTCTCAGCATTTAATCAGTAAAAAAAGCGCAATTACCAGGGCCAATAAAACAAAAAGCAATACAGTTTATACCAGTGGTATCAAACATAGGCTTTAATCTGAAAGCCAACACCTGTGATCTAAAAGGGTCCAGTCCAGCCATTGATGACTTAACTTTACTTACTTTATTTATTTTCCATTTCATATGTTAGTTATAAAGGTTTTTTTTTTTCTGGCCAGGCCCAGAGTGTAGTTTTATCTTCCCACCAGCAGGCGGCGACGTTAACGTTTGTAGTTTAAAGAGAGTAAAAAAATCAAAATGGCGCTGCCCAGACCAGGTAGGTGGACGCGTTGCTATGGTTGCTAAACACAAACCTTAGCAGTAAACGTATCACAACGTTTAAATTGTATTAATTTAACGCACAAAAACTTCCCAGCGGTGTTGTTCCTGTTTTGGTTCACCGTGCCGAGTCTAATTCGGTGTGTCTGTGTCTGCAGGGAGGCCGGCGGGTGTCGTATCCTTCTCATTTTATTATTAAAACGTGCACGCCACGGTCAGAAAAGTATCTGATAACGAGTGATGCTTAACTTTGCACCCAGCTGTCGTCTGTGACTCTGCAGCTGCTGCTCCATGTGACAGCCGCCTATTTTGTCTTCTACTTCCTCTTCACTCTCGGGTTAATCATCAAAAAGAGTGAGTGATGTCTCTCACGCGACTTTTCCAAAGACTCTGATGTACCTGCACTCGGTAACCGTGTCTGCTGCTCTCAGGCTTGGTGCTGTCTTATCCTTCCGATGCTCTGGTGTGTGACATCGTTCTGCTCTTCCTGCTGGCTGCTCTGGAGTTTCTCCATTTCTACAGTGGTGAGAAAACGATCAAAAAGCCGGTTGCACCATTTCAAGCATGCTGTTATCATGCCCTACTTATTATACGTTTAATACAGCTTCTTGAAGCTGCCAAGGTTGATAGAAAACATGCTGGACCCTGCACAAATTCACATTTACTTTATTACTCCTTACCCGTAACTATCCTACCCATCCAATTTGTAGGTCTAAACTGTGAAGTGTACATATACTTAATACATGTATTTGTGTTCCAAGTTTCTATTTACATTTTAGCACAACATGTAAACAAGAAAAGAAGGAAAAAAACATGTGGACCACTTACACGCACTCATGATAAACCAGATTAACCAGATTTGGTTTATTATCACAAGATCCTGGATTCAAAGAATTTCAAATCTGATTTTATAAAAGGCTAAATAAGGTAACTTTTTATTACAAGGTTCTTAGTTAATAGGAAATTGCAAAAAATCTGTTTAAAATTATATCAGATTTTTATTTATGGCTTACTAATTAGGTCTTTGCAACATCTCTTCACTGCAAAGATTGTTTATCGGCTGCTGGTGTGCTGTAGGTCAGGAGGTAAAGGTACATGTCATTAGATAGAAAGCACTTCAGCATATGAATCGGTAAATAAAGTGCTTTGAGGGTTCTTTGAGAGTAGAAAGGCACTATTTATAAACCAGTCCATTTACCATATGCAGCGATAGCACCAGTTGTACCTTACAGAGAGTGGTCCAAAAAAGAGAAAGTATTGAGCGATCAGCAGTTCTCTGGGAGAAAATGTCTTGTTGATCCCAGAGGTCAGAGGACTGCTTGGATTTCACCACTCGTTACAGCCAAGGCATGCAGAAGAGCATCTCACAACACATCGAACCTAAAAACAGAGGGGCTACAGCAGCAGAGGACAGCATCAGGTGCCGCTCCTGTCAAGTGAGAACAGGAAACTGAGGCTACAACACTGGCTCACTAAAACTGGACAACAGAAAATTGAAAAAATGTTGCCAGGTGTGGTTCTTGAATTCAGCTGCGACATTCAGATGGTATGATCAGAATTTGGTGTAAACAACATGAACGCATGCATCCATGTTCAGCCTTCCTTGTATCAGTGGGGTTCAGGCTGCTGGTTGTTGTATATACAGAATGTCTTCTTGGCTCCACTTCAAGGTCTTTAGTATCAACTGAATATCATTTAAACACCACATCTGATCCTTCATGACTACACTGTGCCCATCTTCTAATGGCTGCTTCCAGCAATGACAACAAACAATGCCACAAACGTCAAGTTGGGATATTTGGTGTACCTAATAAAGTGACCACCACATGCAGTGCTTTTGACTCTCCAGTAGTCCCCTTACACTCAGTTTGTTTCCTTCATAATCCTCTTATCACCGCTTGGATTTTTTATCTTAAGCTGAAAATTGCTGACATCAGCCAATGTGATCCAGTTTAAACATTAACAATTACAAATATCTGCCTGGTAACAGATCCTGAATCATTTACGTGAGTAAAGAGGAGAGGATATATAATGTTATTATATTTTTAACCAGGTAATAAAAGTAAAACAAAAAAAAGTAATAATCATTAATTTGTTGTTTTATGGTTGCTTACCCAGCTAAGGTTAGAGGAGAGACCTTCATATTATTAATCCTCACTTACTAGTTAGCAAGGAGGACGCAAATTGTACCTTAAGAGGGTTTTGAAAGTTTTTGCAAACACTGAAATATGTGAAAAATGAGGGCTTGGGTTGTGAAAATACATATTAACAGAATGACTATATGCTTTGAGAAATGTTGTTAGTAAATTGAATGTGATGATATTAATATCTAAAAACAAAATAATAGCATTTTCATATCATATGTTTACATGTGGTAATATTGTAAGCATTCTCACTAAATACATGCACTTATAATTCAAACATACTCAATCCATGAAGCCAATTTCTTAACCAGTTATGCAAAGAGGAAGAGGCTAGCACAGAGAGCTGACTGGTGTTTTTGAACCCATAACCTTTTTTCTGTGAAGCAACAGTGCTAACCACTGTGGCACTGTGCGGCCTGAGCATAGTCAAGCACGAATGTGACTGCTTCAAATGGACACATTCATCAGTAAACTCAAAGACAGTCTGTACACATTGCTTTTCTCTGAGTCTACAGGTGTGAAGGGCAACCTGACAGAGAGCGAGACCTATGTTTTTGGCAACCTCCTTTTGACAGGCGCAACTATCCTGCTGACGGTCTACTTCCTAGTGTGGCAGAGCTACGTGATGAGGGCGGATGTAATCATCAGCAGCGTCTCACTCGGTCTCTATGGTTTAGACGGAGTCCTGGCTTTCAGCACTTTAACCAAATTTGCCAGGTTTGTTTCACTTTCATGATTTCACTTCTCAAAACTAAACAAAAGCTTTTATATTCAAGCTCAACGGCTTCATTCATGACAGACAAAGAGGCTTTTATTGCATTACCCCTACTATGCCTCCCCCTTTTTTTATTTTGACAAGTCAGCATAAATGACAGGTAGGTTGGTAAATTACAATATCTGGTGTCAAGCACAGATAAAACACTTCATTATTCCCACAGGAGGCTGGCCTACATTTTAGGCTCCATTTATTTTGATTGAGTTGATTTGTCGACATCATTAGCATCTCATACGTATGTTTTGAAAGCCCCCACATTGCCGCGCTTTCTTTGTGTTCATGCTATTGTTTATGAAACAAATAAGCCCCGGCTCCCTTTAGGACATGTCTGAATTATTGATAATGGCAGCATTCTTTCAAGTGATACTGTATACCTTGTGTGATGTCATCACATCCTCAAATTTTCCTCCCAGGACAGATGCAACGACGATAATTCCCTCTCTTATTCTGATCGGAATCTCTATTGTGTACATGAGGAGCAGATCAGTGAATAAATCTGTGTGAGAGGGGTTCAGTTTGTGTGAAAAACCATGTAAACTAACAATCCTCCTGTTGGGCAGCTCGTTTCATGAGTGGGTTGTGCGTATAGTGAATGTGCAATGATACAGCTTATTTTTATATGTTGTTATTTTTTTTTTGTTTTTCAGGGTCCACTCATGAAGAAGCCCATGAAGAAGTCATGTTGTTGTTTTTTTTTTACATCTTATCTCACAGTGTGTTTACTGTGATTTCTTTTTGCAAGAAGAAAACCACAAATTCACAGCATCACTTGGATTGTGTTGTAAATACTTATTTGGACTGTTGTGCCTATTATAAAAGTAAAATAAGTTAAAATGCAGGGATAGAAAAATATGAGCTAATCTGTGCTGAGAGGTTCTCAGGGATTTTTTTTCATATTAAAATGTTTTTTTTATGTGTGTTCCTGTTTTGTACAGTAGAGGGCAGAGTTGCGTTGATAAAGGTTTGAGTCTTCACAGATGATTTTCCTTGGAAAATATTTTTGAAATAAATAATATAGGGTTTTTTTGTGGGATGTTTTAATAAGTCAACTGGAGCGTGGTTACACATATGTACAAATCACATTTCTAAGTGCCAACAGAGCCTGAAGTGACCTGAAAATATCACATATCAAATATGAATTCTGCATGCCAGCTTCTTAGACTTCAGCTGAGCATATCAGATGTCAGATCAGGCACTCAGAGCAGTTTGTCAGTGTTGTTCTTTGAGGCATTTCCGACTCTCCTTTCTTCAAACAGGTGAAGTTAATGATCAAACCCAGAAACAATGTTTCCAGAGTAACCACTTTCAAAACAATCCACATTCCAGAGTGCCCGTCCTTGAGCAACAAGCACGCACAAACACTGGCTGGATGTCAGCAGCAACGTTTATACAAAGACTTTTGTGCTGTGAATTCTAAGGTGATTCAGGGGGGTCAACAAAAAAATAAGGCCTCTCTGAGAACTGCATTATCTTAGTGGTTTTCTTTGCAAGGACAGCACAATATACAAAGAGTGGTCATTCTTACCAGCTGGTGACACTGAAACCTGGGCAGTGTTCCACGCTGTTGCTCCTCTTTCAGTCCCCCCACTGAATTCGACTAGTTTACACCAGTCACTGTGCTGCTGCACAACGACAAACCTGCAGAATTTAAAAGCTTCCACCTGAGAAGAGCTTTCATGGAAAATGCGTTTCAATCAATGCATGTAAAGTTGACGGTTTATTTTGCCCTGTCATTGGTAGAATGTCACCCACGACATCTCATGTGAGATCCCACGTGTCGTTTATATTTTGAAACAATGCTTCCAACCATTGCGCAAGGTTCCCCCACGGTAAACCGGAATAAGTAACAATTTTTAAAGAACTGTTTGCACAATTACTCCTTTAACCACTTAAATCCCTTAAAATCAAACTGCGGGAGAATAAGGAAGGACTACCCCCCCGTTTGGCGCCAAACGATTACATGATTTGCATTAACTTATATTGTAAAGAATAGTGGCTGGCGACATTTTTTTTTTAGCGAATGACTTGAGTTACACCACCAGCATATTTCAAAACTGTCACCATCCTGACAGATTCTGAGAAATACACAAGGACCGACCCACCTTCCAAACAAGGTGTCCAAGGAGCTCCGCCCCTCTAAAGTTACCTGCAGAGTCACCTTCTCAGCGGCGCAGTTTCTGAGAACTGGAAGCTTCTTGTGCTACAGGTGTGCGGTTTTGGAGTCCAGCGGGTTTACTGAGATTAGAGATAGTGCGAGATTTGCAGCGGAGGGTTTTCTTTTAGTCTTCCAGCTGCAGGTTGGGATGGCTGGCTGATGTTTAAGGCGCTGTTTCATCCACGTTTGTCACCTTTCGCATCCAATCCGGAAATTTTCACAGTAAGTTGCAATGATGGGTAACAGATATGCTAGTCAACTGTTTGTGTCTAAAGCCATTGCATTAAAATTGCATTAAAACGAATAAATAAGTAATAAATAATAATAAATAAATAAATATTTGCTTCATAAATCGCAAATTGACTATACTGGAGCTTTTCAGTCGTGTCATACGATCTTGTGCGCCAGTAAAAGTTTAACTGCCCTTTAAGTTTGTCTTGTCTAAGTTTATCTAATAACGCTGCGCGATTAGTTAAACGTATTCATTTATAAACTCTGTGTAACCTTGTGTACACCGATGGGAACCAAATGGATGGGAACCACCAGGCTTCATGGAAGCAGTCAGTTACTGGCATGGAAGAAAGCAGATGGCAGTATAATAAACAAGTAATTGGTTCCTGTGTGATCAAAAGTCATGTTTGCTGTTGTTTTAGACGTGGTGTGTTGAGGTTTTAAAATATATATATATAATAAAAAGTTTCAATTTTTTTGCAGAGAAAAAAAAATGGTGGTGGTCTGGTAGCATAGACTACATGTTAATGAAGGAGCTTATAATATACATGATTTTTCTTTTAAATATTATATAGTGTAGTCTATAATCTCACATAAAGCCACTGCATCCAGCTGAGATCTATATCACCTGACTAATACAGAACATTCATTATTTAGATATAAAAACAAAGACTCGTAGCTAATTTGTTATCACGTTTTGTTAAGCTTGTTACTGATGAAGTATAACTGACACTCTTGCAGTGCATCAGGTACTGCATGTGCATTATCAAAAGTAATTTGATTACATGTATATTTTCCTATGTAATTTCACACAGTACGTCGTAAAGTGTTACATTTAATGGAGTCTGGTCAAATGAAATTTGCTCAATTAGCACACATCCAGTTTATACCAGGCACAAGATGCATTTTGCACAAAGCTATCACTTCATGTTTTTGAGCGTGCATGTATTTGCTTTGCTTGCAACAGAGCAGAAAAGTACACGTTGCTGCCCTAGTTTACATCTGATTTCACCAACCGTTTTAATTGCAGCATTTTACTCGATTGTCAAAGGATCATGGTTTAATTCCAGATTAATGGGTGTAGGAGTAACCTCCTAATATGCTGCACATTAATCACCAAAAGAGAAGTAATAGCTACTAATATGAGAGTCACAGTCTTTATAAAAGTCACTTCCAGCTATCATAACAGTGTGAGAGAGTTACATAAAAGCAAGGAACTGTTATCACTAATGAGATTGTTTTTCAAGACCATGGGTCAATGGTAATGGCACTTATAAGAGACCATTGATGCAGCACTTACTATATAAGCTGTTGGTTTTCTAACTTTGCAGCGTTGATGTTTTTAAAATAAGCGTATCTGTTGTAGTCGGACTCATTAGAAATCAGTCTTCAAAAGAAGTGTTCCTTATACAAGAGGCAGCTAATGAGCATGTGCTGATTATGTCACAGTAATGAGGCTGTGACTCATTCGTGCAGCTTCAGGTGTGTTGTGGGGCGTTTGCAGTGTTGCTTGGAGCTGGAATGCTTTTTATATGTTGTTTGTTTTAGAGCTGTCGTTGAATGTAACTTAAGGAGCTGCAGTCTCCTGGGGTGTGAGAACCCCGAGAGATTTCATGTGTGTGGTTATGCCAGGCTTAGAGCAGAGAGTGAAGGCCAGTAGACCTTTACTTTTTAAATTTCTGCCTACTGCAACTGAAATAGCCTCTTGTAGAACGTTTCTGTGTTTTATTGTAGCTATTGCCTTTTCTGCAAATCCTGCACTAAAGAAACCTTTGTTTATTTAGTCCAAACCGTATGTGGCGTACTATGAGCAAATAAATATTGAGTTTTTCATAATTATGCACGTTCCTGGAGAAAATCCACTTTGAAACATGCACGCACATAGATTTGAATTAACCTTCAGTGTTAAACCTTTATGTGAGTTTGTGGGTTTGTATTTGTTAGCATGCTGACAGACAGTTTTCAATCCAAAAACAATTATACCACAAATCTAAAATATGAGACTGTACTATGAGGCAGAGCTTTGCTGAGTCGGGACTCACACTCAGATAACTTTTTGTTAAAGAAAGCAATTCGATATTGGACCTAATTCTCTCAAATATGAAATTTAACCAGCCTGATATTGTTGTTCTTTTTTTCCTTAAATGAGTAGATTTAAAAGAAAGAACACGAGCATCCTCTGCTTCTTATTAACCCGTCCAAGGGGGTTATGTTTTTGGTTGTATTTGCATGCGTGCGTGCCATTTTGTCTGTAAACATAATAGCCTGAAATGTTTTGAATTAATTTTAATAAAACTTTGTAGAGGAGTGGTAAATGGCCTGTATTTGTATAGCACTTTACTAGTCCCTAAGGACCCCAAAGCGTAACATCCAGTCATCGACGCACAGGCGATGGCAAGCTACATTGTAGCCACAGCCACCCTGGGGCGCACTGACAAAGGCGAGGCTGCCGGACACTGGCGCCACCGGGCCCTCTGACCACCACCAGTAGGCAACGGGTGAAGTGTCTTGCCCAAGGACACAACGACCGAGACTGTCCAAGCCGGGGCTCGAACCGGCAACCTTCCGATTACAAGGCGAACTCCCAACTCTTGAGCCACGATCGCCCACATCGTGTAGAGTGGGCTCATGTTAGCAATCCATTATGTTTTGGCTTAGAGCCACCAAGGTCTTTGAGGTCAACATAAGGATTTGTTGGTTTAAAATTGGCAAAAAGCCTTAGAAACAATGATTCTTATTGTGTTGTATATAGCATATGAAGATTTAAAATATAACTTCACATTTAACCTCTGACCTCTGAAGGTCAGCAATGATATAAGGAGCTTCTAAGTATCACCTTACACGTCATGTAAAACTACTTGAAATTCTACTGCTTTTGTTTGTATTGTCAACGTTTGTTTTATTTTGGCTTTGTTATGTACATTACAGTAACAGGTTATGACTGATTCAATACATAGCAGCTTGAATACATGTACAATGTTCCTAAATTATTAGATTTTTTTTTTATTCATTTTTTTAAACTTGCTATTTATTACGAAATTGACTAAAAAATGTACTTAGCCGCAAAAATAATAAGCGTGTTAAAATAAGTTCCAGTGAGGCAAAAAACAAAATTCTGGACTTGGCACTTGTTTTTATTGATGTGTATAGAAATGTATGTTTAAAAGAACCAAACTAATAATCAAATGTAAAATGCATTACTATTTCCTTAAAGTTAAATACTGCTCAGTGAGTGATCTGCCTGGGTGGAGGTTTTTGCTCTCAGAGGGCTCCTTGTGTAGTACGTAATTGTTGCTGTCATTCAGTGTAATTTCCTCTGAGTAAAGGGTTATCATTATTCAGCAACACACACAATAAATGTCAGTAAGCGGAGGTGAACAGGTGGCCTCTTGCCATCAAGTTCACAGCACTTGACACCCTACCTGTACTGCTTTGGCTTCACCTCCATCCTGAAACCTGGCAACAGGCCAGAACCGTGAACAATAGCACTGACAGAGGATGGCCAGAGTGATAAGGGCGGAAAGAGGAAGTCTATCTTTTGGGCAGGCTTACTAAAGTAAATATAGCCTTTTCTTTTCTTTTTTTTTCCTTTGCTCATGTGACTCTTTGTTGTGGTAATCTTCAGCGAGGAGGAATGGTTCCACCGGTGGCCCCATCGTGAACATAACCATATTTTAACTTATAATAAGAATGATTGTGGTTGGCTAAACTGCTTTTATGAATTGCCCCCTCTTTGTTTCAAAAGATCTGAGGAGATAATCTGTAAATGAGATTAAGTTTATGATCGGCCAACGAGATAAGCTTTTCAGACCGCACCCGTACACATGTAACTGCTATAGGTTGTAGATAAGTAGAGTAGAGTAGTGCTTGTTAGGACGACATAACAGTTTTGACTTCAGGAAGGAGGTAAGGCATGACACGAGGAAATGTCAGAACAGTTTGTTTAAAAAAAAAGATACTGGAATGTTTATAACTGTTGTGGGAAGCACGCCCAATGCCTCCGAGTATCTCAGTGTCAGTTTCCCACAGTTTGTGTTGTTGTAGAAAAGTTGAAATTCCTTCTAAACGCTCATCCCTGTTTGAGGATGCAAACTAAACTGGCTGCTTAAAGTGATATTTGGAGTCTAAAAGTCACTCCAGCTGAGAATTCAGTGTTGCGTTCAACTCACGGTGATTAGTGGTTCATGCATTGATAAAAAAAATTCCTGTAATGGCGTTTAGGTTTAATCTATTTATGGTCTGCAATGTAGCTGAAATCCTTATGTCCTTGCAAAATCTCTAGTGTGATAACGTGTTCATGCCAGTGACTATAAAAAAGGTCACCCGTATTGGTTCAATCACAGTGTTTGTTGTGGCTCACATTATATAACCTTGTTGTGAATGGCTTGATAGACAGGTTAAAGTCTCCAGGCTGAAAGGTGTGTGACAGTTGTTTTCGCTCATTTTCTGCTCCCACTGATCTCTCAGATTTAGATGCAGTGCTCTGTTACACGCTGCGTCCTTCGGGACTCTGACAGTTATCAATGTGGATGTAAAAACCAACCGAGTTAATTAATTGCAGCTATGCAGATATAGTCTTCAACAGGTTGGATCTAATTACACAGAGCACGTCAGCCTGCTGTCTGCCATTGTCCCAGATCAGCCCCCAGACTCTTAGCAGTACAGGCCCAACACCTGGCTCTCTACAGTGAAAAAACAGAGTGTGCAGCAGAGTACGCTTTGCATACTGGATCTACAACCTTGATAATGTAGTTATATAGATTTATGAGCCTATACCCTTTGGATGATAAATGAGCTCAAAGTGGAATGCGAGGAATCTCTGCTTGGAAAAATGTCTGAGCTGTTTTTAAGACATGACACATGCTTATTGTAGGGTAAAATATTTTCCCTTCTTCTCCTTCTCTTCTCTCACTCTGTCTGTCATTTTCTTCATTCAGGTAGATGCCTTAAATCATGAATCACCAGGGATCTCCGCTGAAGCAAGCCAAGTGAGTGTCCCATTCCTGCTGCTTCCCCTCTGGATGTTTACCTTTCAGTGTGTTAGCTAATGCTGCTGGGTTACTCTCACACAGGCAAGAGAAAATCACTAACCCAGTGTGTGGAAGGTGGTGTGGGTCAGGGACTTTGGGTACAGAGCCGCTCTGTTGAAAATTGTTTGTTTTGCCTGGGTCTCTGGCTCCAGCCTTCCCCTGTGCCCTACACCCCCTCCCTCTTCCACTCTCCCTCTCTCCCTCTCCCTGATCCATATGCTCAGAATCTCAGGCTAATCTCATCCAGTGCTGGCCAGTCTCCTCTCTGTATATCACTCGTATTTTTTTCTGTGCATGCAAAAGGGGTTGTGACACTTAACTATCCTGAGGTGCGGGTCAGAAGATGAAGGGCAGGCTGCGTAACCCTGTACCCTCTTCTTGTCATTTCAGTGGAGTGGCCAGATCGGACAGCAAGCTCAGCGCCAAGGCCCTCTATGGTAAGTGGCTTCATGGAAGTAGGTTGAGGTGTTGCGCTGTTTTGTTCCTGAAAGATCATTTTGTTGTTCGCTTGTTTCCAGAACTTTGTTGCGACATGCCCTTATTTCTGCGGCATGACTCACAGCAGACTAGCTACAGTTTACAGCTTGTCATCGAGGAGTTTGGACACTCTTACGTGTCGGGGAATTAGATGTTTAGTATTGAGAATTTGCTTACTTGCTTGCAAGAATCTGTTACTGAAAATAGATCCCAGCAAATGCTCTATACTTTTTTTTTTTCGCATTGCTTGGTTTACTTAAAAATGAAACTATAGATTTGTGACCAATTTTTAGGATTTACAGCTTTAGCTGTACTTTCTTAATTAGATACCTTTCCAAACTGTTCCTAGTCAATCTGTGTGGATTAGCACTGTTACTGACACAAATCACAACAATTTTCCATTTGCTATGCAAATGACTGTGTCCGGAAACTCACTCTGTGGCATGTTGCCGCAGGTGTAGTCCTCACTGGACTGTAACAGCCCACTCTCCAGAGCACACACACACATACTGATAAGAGGGGGCCCACTTCTGTTAGACACTGACGATCATGGCAGGGATGTTGGGCTAGTAAAGGGAACTTGAGTTTCCAGCTCTGTGCCAGGCCTGCACTGCAACCTGGCATTAGCTGCCTGATGCATAAGGCAGCTAATGCCAGTGTGTGTGTATCTGCACTTAGTCACATTCTTTGAATTCAGGGATATGCTTGTTATTTTAGTGTCCCATTTGCATTGTTGGGCTGCATTACCAACCGGTAGTAAGTGCTATTAAACTCAGTAATCCAGTACTGGCATGATGTGACTTTTTATTTTAGCTGTTGCATGCTTGTCTTAGGGCGTGTGTCACTGAAATTTGCTTACACTTCAGGGTGTGGCAGTTTTTAACGTGTGGTTGGAACAGGGTGAGGTGCCCATGTCTTGCAGGTGAATAAAGGGCACATTGAAAAGTGAAAAGGAAAAGGCGGACTCAGGCCTCTGCTCCTCCCCTCGTTGCCTCAGACATTAGCTCACTGGTTCCTGCCAACACCTCCTTCCACACTGTCAACATAAAGAACCATTTCACAACATAGTAGGCACAGATAGAAACCTACGCCGAGCTACAGCAGAACAACCCACTTTCTTGCATGGCCAAATTTAGAATCGCCTGAAAAGGCAGATTGTAGGGATGCAAGATGTTCCCAAAACTTCTGACTGTGCACCTCGTTGTCTGTGTGACATATCGGAGCCGTAAATCATCCAAATATCCACAGGAAACTCTCACTCTAGCGATCTTTGTGAAGTATCCCACCGTACGTGTGATGAGCTTGTGTTGTTTGGCAGATGGTCACCACTACCGTCTCACTGCAGGGTGACAGCCACGTGCCCATCCTTTTTAACCCCAAGAGGCAACAGTGGAAAATACTGAACACCAACCATGACAGTGCTAGATATTTGGTAGGTCAGTGTAGGATGGTTGTTCACACTATGCTGAATAAACACACGTACATTAGTTAAATTATAACAATCTCCCATATGCAAACCACCCTACCATTCACACAGTGCAGTCCAGCAGAAAAACAAATGCAAATGATGCACAGGTCCTCCCACTTGATCTGTTATCAGCAGCAGCAGCAGCAGCTTTGGGGTAAAGCAGAAAAACGCCACTTAGGACTCATCATCTGCAGACTTGAAAATCACCTGGCAGCTATAATAAGTTTCTCGGGTAGTTTTGGGTTGAGGATCATGTCTCTGACAGGTAAACTTTTTCTTGGGTGGGACTAAATCAACAGGTTCGGATTGATGTTTTCCTGCTCTGTTGCTTTTCTTGAATGTCTGTGTTGTTTTGTATTTCAGTTGAATCTCTGCGATAGATCCACTGCATTTAGTGTCTCTTCTTTTGGTTAGTGGTGTCAGGCTATGAGAGGTGTTGATGTGGTCCTTGCTGGCAACATATGGTCAAGTCTTTGTTGACGCAGCCGGAAACTTCTGTATCTAAAGGGCGGTGGCACAGTTAGAAAGAAATCACGAAGTTTTGCCATCAAGGTGTTGGTGATTGACTAGATATATAATTGTGATTATGCAATTTTTCATTATTAGTCAAACTGATTCAAAATTCTTTGTCTGCTACTCAGATAATCACCAGTTTTGTTGGTTTTGGATTGAATCCCATTAAATATGTTTAATAGTTTCCCAGTATAGGATTGTCCGATTGACCTGGGTCATGTATTGGTTTGATAATCTGCCAGGGAGCCATGTTTATCACTGGTCATTGACTCTTCAGACCTCTGAGGATTTGCCCATCTGCCTGCTAAGTGGCTGTTATTGCAAGCTGCTGTGGCACTGTGAATTGACTGGCATAAATGTCAGTCATTAATAAGACATGGGGGGAGCTCGTCTTTCAGATCGACACCCGACGCTTGTGTTTCACCTGTGAGGAGCCAAGCAGGGAGGAAATGGCTGGAAGAGGAAAGAGAAACGTTTGCATTGTTTGGGCAGCGGTTGCGCTGGCTCTAAAATTGTCCCCTTTAGAGGTCTTGTTTCATCACAGGCAAACATGTAGGACTCTAAGAAGCATGTTCATTACCACAATGAATTGGAATATCGAATATTAGAATGTCATTTAAAGCATTATTGCACATTTTGGTAAGTGCTAGGCAAACAGAGTGGCTTTGTGTTGCTGTAAAGCACATGAACAGAACTATGTCTGTACGAATAGAAAATCTGCGTGACATAAGCGTGTTGATTTTGTTGGGTAGGGGACTGGGGACACAGAGCGAGTTGATATCTAGCAATGGAGTTGATAGAGCCATGCTCTCATTTAACCGTAATTGTTACCTGCAGACTATTCAACTGGTAAATAGGTCAATAAGCACACTGGCACACTCATTTGTAATCAGCCTGTTCAAAAAGAAAGCCTTGAGCCAACAGCACACACAGCGCATGCAGCACATGCAGCACATGCATCACGCTGACACAATGGTGACATGAGTTTCAGTGTTTTTGTGCATCGGACATTTGATATGGATCACTGCATGTTGAACCTAGGCTTTGAAAAGGTTAAATGTTTTTTTGTTTTGTTTTGTTTTTTTTAAGTTGCTGTGATTTATGTTTTTATCATTACATTTTTCTAAAAATGACATTATCAAAACGTGTAACGCACCATAATCTGCAGCTCTCATCGTGTTTATTGAGCTTTACTGAGCTTATTGTCTCAAATAGTTTTTGCTTGGAACTTTTATGTATGAAAATTTTTTTGTGACAAATGGGCCAGATGTGTAGATGAAACCTAGAGCTTTCTAATCTGTAATCTGTAATTCTACATTGTCTGCACTGTAGAATTTGACTGTCTTCTGAATAAGGACGCAATAAAATTACCTTTTCAGGTAATTTTTGTTTTTTGTTTTGTGCACTTTATGTTCAATATATGTATTTTGTTGTGCCTGAAATGAATAAATAAATGAAAAAAATGAAATGAATAATGGTGGGTTTAGATTTAGTTTCAAGTATTTGTAAAGGCTTATCAAACGTTGGTACAACTGTGTCTTAAAACAAGCCTGAACGTGACCTTTTTCCTTACTGTATTGTATGCAGTTGTTCCTATTGCAGCAGTGTGCAAAAGTCTTAAGGTATTAAGTTATAATTTGCTATTATTTCTTTAAGTTTAAGCCTTCAGGAATAGTTCTCCAGTTGTAGCGGTAATCGTTTCAGAACTTTAAGGTGTGGAAACTGTACTTCAGTCTGATTTTTACAGCTTTTAACCAGCTGAAAGGTAAAGATGAGGAAGTGTGACGCTGTCACTGATCTTTGACCCTCCAGTAAATCTGTGCCTCTGAACGGTGCGCTGGATCTGACGAAGATTTAATCCCAGCTTGGCCAAAATATTTTAATATGGAGTACAGTGAATTAATACTCAAGTATCCTCTGATTTCACACTTAATTATGTATTTCTCACATAGCTCTGATCTCGTGTTACTTGCCCTCAGGCAGCGAGCAGCTGCAGATCTATTCCTTTATCTTAAAATATAGTCGAAAATCATAAGGATGAAAACTTTTTTTTAGAAAGCGTGCAATATATCTGAACAGTGTAGTTAACATTGGGATTAGCAGTTGACCTCATGGAAAAAGTAAAAGGAGCATACATTACGTGTCTTTGTCACTTCCTTATTGCCCTCCTGCCGTTCTCAGCTTTAATGCGTCCTTTCAGCTGTTCACTCCGCTAAAAGGTTCGACCTGTGGAGGTGAGGTCAATGTTGTTTATATAGGTGTACATATATACAGCAGGATCGCAGGCAGCACCGAGGAGGTTTTTACTTTCTGAAATGTAAATTTATTTTTTTGTTCTTATCAACAGAGCAGAGGAAAAAATACTCCAACTCCAATTTTATCATGCAGGAGACGTCGCAGTACCACGTTGAGGTAAAATGATCATTATTTCATTGATTTTCATATCTCATTGTATTTCAAAATTAAAGCAAAGAAGCGTAGACTCACACAATGTGTGTTCATTCATTTATTCAGTGTTACACTTGTTTTAACACACTTTAACTTCTTATTTCGCTTATAAGGATTTTAGAGGTCATTCATGTAAAATGAATTTAAGTGTTTATGAAACCGCGGTATTCTTATCCACAGTGTTTTTTGTCATTGCTCTGCCTTTATGCCAGTTTTTAAAACTTTTTTAGACTACGGTATAATGTAGTAGTATGTTACTGGAGATGTCTGTGTTTACATTCCATGCAACGAAGACGTAATATTCAGTGTCCTGATCATTCAGGGCGTTACTGTGACATTTATCTGTACTTTTTTTTTTACATTATCTCATATAATGCTGTTAACTTATAGATTTAAAATGCTTGTCACGTAACCTCATTTGCAAAGCAAGATAACGACACTATGAAGGTTATGGCATATTGTTCTTTTGCCCAGAGATAAAAGCTGACACACAGGTTCATCTTCTGATTACATTTCACTTACTGGAACTTTGTTATAATAAAACAGTCGGGCCTTTGATTGCAGCAGTAGTGGGCTAATGTTGGAACGACTGAGTCAGAGACGTGCTTTGGGTCAGGCATGTTTCTGAACTATGTCCTGTGTCCACGTTAATAGGATACCTTCTAAATGCCTCCCCCATTATCATGCATGGGCGAGTAATGATACACAAGATAACAATCCTGGTGCCAGCAGCCACTTAGTGGCAGTAGTTCAGTTTTGATCAGATAAACAGAAACTCACCCAGCTAAAAAAAAGTCAGCTAAATTAAGCATTTATATAGCAAGAGAGTACAGTTAAAGGAACGAGGGAACATTTTTATTTGTTTTCTTGCTGAGAGTTAGATAAGAAGATTGATTGTGGCTCTGTGTTCTCTATGGAGTCACCGCGGGTTAGCTTAAAGACTGAAGACAGGGAGGTGGCTCCCCTGGTTAACTAATTAACAAGTTATGCTATACTTAATCATAAAAAAGTGTAAAAATAAACACTGTGGTGCCAGACTGTTTCTTGGCTGCCCCCTGTACTTCCAGGAGTTTTGTCATTGTGTGTCATTGTGTCATCGGTCAACAGTGAACAGCCTGCTACTCCCAGCCAAGAAACGCATACTTGGCACATGCTTCTTTTCTTGATGAGAGATTAAAAATAACATATAATGTGTTAATTAGGAAACTTTTGAGCTGCTTTGAGGCAGAATTTTCTATTTCTATTTCTATTTCAGTCCTAAAGCTGTAATCTGATACAGGGTCTAACTCTTGGCAAGTAAGCATATCCCAAATGTCACAAGCTTCCTTCCTTATATTAGAAAAGTAGATCAAGTATATTGCAAATCATGACTAACCACTTTCTTGAGCACAGCTTCAAGTGCAGGTGCTGTTTTTAGTTGACTTCCACTAACACACTAAGTCACCAACAACTGTTTTCTCTGCAGCATCTTTCCACATTTGTTATGGACAAGACAGAGTCCATCGCCACAGTGGATGATGCAATCAAGAAACTGATTCTTCTGGACTCAAAAGACAAAATCTGGACCCAGGAGATGCTCCTCCAGGTCACAGACAAGTCAGTCAGACTTTTGGATTGTGATACGCAGGTACGGCTCCAAGCATCTGTTTTTACACCTCAGAACATTATTTCAACATGAAATACCGACATTTCTGTGTTCCAATAGCATTAAATGACAGGCAAGGGAAATTAATCTCCACCTCTTTCTTATCTTTTTGTTGTTTTGCTACAGGAAGAGTTGGAGAACTTCCCTCTTCCAACCATCCACATGTGTCAGACGGTGCTGAATCAGACCCGTTACCCCTCCGTGGTGCTGCTCGTGTGTCAGGACAAGGACCAGTACAAACCCGACATCCACTTTTTCCACTGCGACGAAGTGGACGTGAGTTTCTGTTTGAATACACCACATTATTATATTGTCTTTGCATGATGGATGGCTTTGTGTTTTATATCGTTAAGAAAACCTAGCTGCTGATACCAGAGCACTACAGGTCAGATTTCAGCACTATTGTCTTTGCAGCCAGTATATTTGTATGAAGGAAGCTGGAACTCTGTTAACTCACTGTGATAACATTATGTCTTTGTAGTTCAGAATCACCACTAGTCAGTGTTGTTTCCTGGCTCCGAATGAGGATTTGGGGATTGATTTTGAATATAATGGGCCAATCTTCCATGTTGGAGTAAAGGCAGTATTTCTGTGTTACCTTATTTGGTTAACTTCCTGTTATTTCAGGTCATTTAAGGGGGAAAATGACTTCTTTGTTGGTTTAAATGTCAAAAATGTGTTTTATTAGAATGCTGGATCTTTTAGCCCTGGCTAAGACTAGACAAGAAAGCGCTGGGTCATAAAGATTTACTAGAGTGACCTTTGCTTTATCACATGAGGATTGTGTTTGAGAAAAAACAGAAATCACCATAACCAACAACACAAACCAGATATACTGTTGTTAAAAATGTCTAGAGCCAGCAGCTTTCACGTCTTCACATCTGGATATATTTCAGATTTGAGAATTAAAGTTTGCAGGTGTTAACATGTTTTAGAGAGGTGAATTCAGTGTACTATAAAACTTTAAACCATGTGAGTTGGTCAAATAAGTCAAATAAGTTTATACTTGTCTTATTGTTTAATATTTTAATATTAATGTTGACTTGTGTCTCTCCCTCACTTTCTTCAGGCTGAGATGGTTCATGCAGACATTGACAGTGCCATTGGAGATGTCAAGCACGGGAAGAATATGAGGCTTCAGACTCTGAAGTGAGATTAGTGCTAATATATGTAAACTCATGCAGTCAAAGACACATTCGAAAGGGTAACTAGCTGCGAGCTAACTTGTCATCATGTCTTTCTGTTAAGGGTGAACCAGGAAAAAATGAAGCGTCACAGAGAGACTATCCTCCCCCCGTCGGCCCCTAAGGGCCCACCACCTGCCGCAAGGGGACGAGTGGCAGCCGTGGACACACAGGGTGAGATTTCACACGCATCCACGGCTCACTTTTTATTCTAAATGTTTTGTTCAGTGGTCAATTTGATTATTTTTTTTTCTCTTTTTGTCTTTGTAGACAGACGGGCTTTCAGGCAAAGTGACTCAGAGTCACATGAAAAGCTGGCCCAGCGCATTGAGAAGGATGTGGTGAGTGCCTTTCTTTATCCACAGGGACACCTGCTAATATGCTACGCTGCTTCTTTCACGTCTCATGTAGCTACATTCTTCAAAACCTAAACCTGAGCATTTGCCCCCCTCAGCAAATCCTTAACTGTGCCCTGGATGACATTGAGATCTTTGTGGCACGGCTGCAGAAGGCAGCAGAGGCCTTTGCTCAGCTCAACCAGCGCAACAAGAGTAAGAAGAATAAGAAGAAAGGACCAGCAGGTCTGTCTCCCTTTCTTCTCATCTGGTGGCACAAATACAGTGACAATATGTTCATATTGCTCACGTCGCCATGTTTGTGTCTCTTTGTGTCCTGTGGCCAAGGACTCTCATCCACCGATGTATGTGTTGTAGTAGTGGCCACTTTGGGCTTCTTTTAAGTAATACGATTCTCATTATGCAACTGGAGTAATATTATTGCATTCTTCCACTTTAAAATGACAGCAAACCAAAACAAACCGATATTCTGTTTGATCTCTCTTGGAGGCGGTGGTGTGTGACGTCAAAGCAGTCGCCTCCTGTGATTGTTGCATAAAGCAATAATATTCCTGTAAATGTTGCTGAGTAATGTTTTACTGCCCAACGCTGGCGCTGATGTGATGTTTTATGTCAACACGCGTGTGCAGTTAAGCGTAACGTGCATATTACATACGACACTGTCCTTGTGTGGGGTCAGGAGACAAACGCACATGTGTGAGTTTATCCACATCGTCTGGTAATAACGATGTGCGGCTAAAGTGTGGTCAAGTGTGCTGGAAGTGACGAATTCTCCGTTTTGAGAATTTGTTTCTCAACTTTGGGGTCAGTGTCTTATCTACTGTCACTTAATCTGGGTAAGAATTATCAGTCAAATGTCATTCTGAACCTCTCATAACTATGAGTTATTGAGCTCAGGTTGAGAAACACTGCTGCACCACGTTCTCTCGTACTCTCTGGCCAAAGGTGACCTGTATCTATAAAGCTGAATGAGGCTATTTGCTAACTACCATTTCTGTGTCACTGCCTTTTATTTAACTGGAAACGAAAGCCATAAGCTTCTGACTAGATGAGCATTCAGGTTTTTATGACTTTGACCTCTGGCCAGAAAGTGAAAACTGCATCCCATCTGTATTGTGTCTGTGTGGCCAGCGGGTAACTCTGGAGTCTGTGTGTGGTCACTGTTGCATTTGTTGTTTGCAGAGGGTGTGCTGACCCTGCGAGCCAAGCCCCCCTCTGAAGCAGAGTTCATTGATAGCCTGCAGAAACTGAAACTGGCCTTCAACCTCTTGGTGAGATATCAAAGCACCTAGCCTCCCTCATTCATCAGCTGTTGTCTCTTCAACGCCTCATTGCTGTGTGTCTGTCACTGCGCTCCCTGCAGGCCAAACTGAAGAAACACATACAGAACCCAAGTGCATCTGAGCTGGTTCACTTCCTCTTTGGCCCTCTGGAGCTGGTAAGAGTTTTTCTGATCTCACATAAGTGGATTATCCTAAAAGTCAACAATATACTCTATGCATGCATGTTACTGTTAGTTTTGTCATTTGATGCCTTAGCGTTGACTGAGCTCAGCCCACAGGCATATCTGATGGGAACGCATTAGGCCTCTTTCAGTTCACAGATGAGAGCAATTCAGCATTTTTGCCATCAGGCATTTTAGCTTTGTAACACACCCACTAAACTCTCACCAGACTGGAGCAACGTGGTTTTCAGCTATACTACAGGTGCAGCTGCACTTACATAATGTTGGTTTTCTAAACCACAGTCTTCTGCCACACCTTCGATACTGCTGGATGGAAGCACAAAACTGTGACCAGACTCTATTTATATGGCGCAGTAATCTTTGAACACATTGGTTTTATGCAGCTGAGATAAAGAAAACGCCTCATACAGTACGCCTCCTTGACCGCTGGTTGTCCTCCAAGGACGGTCTCAAAATACGGAAACTCAAAATATTCCGAGCAGCTCAATATTTCAGACAATTTAAAATTCTTTTTTTTCCTCTTTAAATACTTTTACTTGTGCAGTAAAGTGAAAACGGTCAACGTTTACATGCTGGATTCAATACTCAAATACCAAGTTTGCATAACTGTTTAAAAAAAATGTAAAAAGTGCTCTAAGTGATACAGGTAATACACCGTAATGCTTCTGTATGGTGAATGCTATGCCAGCTGTAAACACTTGGTGCATCTACAGGTGCTGCAGAGCTGTGGAGGTCCTGACCTGCCGCGGTCAGTCATGTCTCCTCACCTGTGTAAAGATGCTGTTGACTTCCTGCGGGGACACCTCACCCCAAAAGAAATGACCATCTTTGAACTGCTTGGGGAAGGTTGGACCAGACCCAGGTATATTTGCAGTGTTGTCATGGATACAAACACTCTGGTGATGATTCAGTGCTTGTGACATGGATCTCTTTTGTCGCAATCTTGTCCTGCGGGGGGCCGGGGTGACCATGTGGTCCTGTGTAAAATGCTGAACTACGTTTTACAGTTGCAATTAAAGAAGCGACAAAGCTAAACAGGGCTGTGAAGTGTTGTTTTAGGATGTTTTACTATAGCAGCGGTGTTTCATTTGATATACCGGTATGACAATTAAAAGTTGAACTAATCTGCAGAGAGTGAAACTAAATGAAGCCAAAGCTGGCTTATGTCATGCATGCATGTGTTATTGTGTCCTAATTCTAAATCTAAATATAGTAAATGTAATCCTAAATTATCTGTCCCAGTGTCAAATGTGTTTCGTGGCACAAGCATGACATACAGTAACCGGTGCAGCTACTTACATATTTGCCTCAATTGCAGAAGCATGCAGAACTGCAAGGAATTTGTATTTGTTTGTTTGTAAAATAGTTAAGAGGTTCATGTACGATAGACCTAATGTCTAATCATTACAAGACGTCATAGTAAGCTAGTTACTAAGCATATATGTTTAAAATTAAGAATAAATATATTTATAAATCTACGGTGTTACGGTTACCTTCAACATACTGTAAGCATTTTCAGATGAAAATCTGCATTTTCTTCTAACGATATATCCCCTGTCTTAATTAGCATTTGTAGGACGCAAAACACCTTGAAAATTTTAAAAAAAATTTGAGCAAATTATGATAATTTTTCGTTGTGTAGTGAGATCTGATTTCATAGATTTGGATGGATGAAGAAGTTTAGCACCCCCTGAACATTATGGCAGTTTCCCCATGAACAGCTATGACCAGTTCAGCATCTGCACTGGTACTGCTAGCTCTGTCTGCACAGTAGAGTAGCTCAAGTGCAATTTCTTTGACCATCCCTTCACTCGTCTTCCCGCAGAGCCGAGTGGCCGAGGGATCAGTGCGCTCCTCCTTATTACCCGAAGTTTCGAAACGGCTGGGAGCCGCCGGCGGAGCTTTTCTTGACATCCCCGTGGGAAACGGAAGGACCCTCTGCCCCCTTAGGTTCCCCCTCAAGCCCAACTTACAGTAAACACAAACCTGAGGATGTAAGGCTTTTATTAAATGTTCCCTACCTGTGGAAAAAATAAATGCCGGTAAATCTGTAAATTTGTTTATTTATTTTTGGTTCTTTTTCAGTATTACAGGCCTCATCCCTCAAGCCCCTTAAATGGGTAAGTAATGAGGTCCTCCACATACTTTTTTTTTTTTTTTTGGTGTTTTTCCACATGCGATATCACAAAATATAAAACTTTGACACCACGTGTCTCCACAGGTCCTACAATGGGATCCCCCAGGCCCCCAAATATGCCAAAATTCGCTACAGCTTTGTCGCGCGGAATGCCAACGAGCTGTCAGTGCTGCAGGATGAAGTCCTCGAGGTTGTAATGACGTATTCTTTTGTCCTTCATTTGTAATTTCAACCAATTTGATAGTTTTACTCATTAACTTGGACATTTTAACTGCTGAATGGTGGTGCTAAAATGGTGCTAAAATGGTGCTAAAACACAAATGGTAGCAAACCAATTTCAGCTGTGCACAGGTCAAGCGTCTGTCACCATTTGCAGTACAGTGGAGTAATGCGTGAACTGTCTTTTGCAGGTGTTAGAAGATGATAAACAGTGGTGGAAACTACGGAACCGCAGCGGGCAAGCCGGCTATGTCCCATATAACATCCTGGATGTTGTGACAATAGAAGAGCCAGAGGTCCCCTACTCCTACCAGGTGACCAACACCCGCCCGTCTGCATTTTTAAAACTCTTTTTTGGTTTTATTTGTTTATTTGTTTACCCAAAGTTTAAGATCCTTCCTAGTCATGACACCACAGTTCCAAAGTCCATCTGACTACTATAAAGCATTCACGATAACAGATTAGATTAGATTGATAGTAATTTGTGAAAAACATAGCTGTTACCAATGGCATCTCATGTCATGAAACAAATGTGACTTGTTAGTTCATCGTGCCCAAGAGCCGATGAGCTCATGCAATGGCAACGATGAGGCATGAATCCGTCCTGCCACAATTCGCGAGAATTGCTATTCCTGCTAGAGTATTACTCAGAATGCAGTGAAACACAGTGATCACCTGATGGGTCTTTAACCAAACTGTACTCAAGTTCAAGGTCACAGGGGTTGTTTTACAAGCACGTTTCTATTTTCATAAGAATCTCTGCTATTCCTAAAATGCTGGTCCGGTTTTAGTAATTAATTTGTCCTGGATGTAACTCTATTGACATCTCAGTCAATTTTAATTAGTTTGTTGCAACAAAACTTGTAACTTTCTTTCTGTACTTCATGCATTACTTACGATTTACCTGTGATTTGTGAAGTATCATGAGCTGGATGGGCTACATCTGGGTTTTATTTTATCCTTTAAATCCCATGCATCTTAGCTGTTTAGATGTTATTTTGTTTGATATACTTCTGTGTCTAAACTAGTGTGTAATATAATATAGCCACACTGAGTGACTTCTCACATGCCTCAGCAGCCTGTTTCTCAGCTCTGCTTGCAGCATGAGGGTTTCTGACTGAGCTCTCAGCAGTCAGGCTGCATTTTGGGCAGTGCCAGACTTTGCCAAGGAAAAACAATGTGTGTAATAAAATAAGATCATATAAGTGCTTCTGCTGCATGGAATTTGATCTTTTCTTTTCCTTTCTTTTCCGTTCTCAAGCCTTGGTTAAGATACCAAATTGATGATAACATGCCTAAAAAATGGTCCATTGTTTTGTTTCCATTTTTGCTTTGGAAAAAGAAAGGAAGGAAAAATGGTTTCATGTGTCTGTAAAAAGAATGTGTTTTTTTAGTGTTTTTTTTTTTTAGTAACAATAATAAAAGAATTCAGTGCAGCCACAAAACAAATAATACTTTTCATTTTTTTTCTTCACCTTTGTTTACACTGTACAGAGCCATGTCACTTTAGCTGTAATCTTATCTTCAATTCATAGACCAGAGGAAGCAAAAGTACAGACATTTTGGAGTTAAGTAGAAGAACAGATACTTGTGTTAAAAATATTCCGGTAAAAGTTGAAGTACTAAATCAACTTCTTTATTCAAGTTAAAGTAAAAAATACAGGTTCTGAAATGTACTCAGAGTAAGAAAGTAAAAAGTAGATCCTTGAAGGACAGTTCTACCAAAAGTTTTTATGCAAAGTTAACTGAATCTCTCTCTCTCTGTCTCTCTTATATATATATATATATATATATATATATATATATATATATATATATATATATATATATATATATATATAGATAGATAGATAGATAGATAGATAGATAGATAGATAGATTACTCTAAGATCTGTGTAGTGGCTCAGAGTGGGGAAAAAATCACAAATCATAATAATTAATGTGAGCATCAGTAGATTTTCTTAGTTTATGGGCTGTGATCAGCTGACGTGTTGCTCTTTGTGGATTTACACAACTGAATTTCGCAAGTTATGGTGGGTGATGTCCATCTGCGACACTAACACTATACTGTTTCTTTATACTAGACAGCATATAGTTGGTATAAAGTTGGAATTCAGCTAGTTAATCTAAACATCATCATCTTAAATGGAAATTAGTCTACTTCATGTAACCTGTAACTGACCATAAGCACTGTGCACCAGCCCAGCGCAGTGCTTTACTATAAATTCCCCACAGTACTGTAAACTAACCTCGTTATCCCATTTAAAAACTACAGAGTGTTTTCATGCAAAATTTAAATAACACAAAGTTTTTCTTCCTTCTTCTTCCTCTCCTCTCCTGGCTTTCTTACATCTTTCTCCACCTCTGAGTGAACTTATCTTGCCCTCTTTTCTCTCCCTGTGAAATACAGCATCTGGACATTTAGCTAGCAACGCACTGTGCAACAAACTGCACACAAACAGTTTGTGTGTTTACTGATGTTTGTTGAGCCGATAGAAACACTGAATGTGAAATTGCCTACCATTAAAAAAAAAAGCATTACTTCCTTTATGCTCACTCACTGCTATTCTGTAGCTAGCATGATGCTAAAGTACCGAGGCCACAACACCTACACTCACTCCAGCCCACTTTAAACTCCCTGTATAAATGCCATAGATGATACAGCTGAACCAAAATTAATGAACCTGTTTTGAAAATATAAGGAGTAGAAACTAAAGATATTTGTGTAAAAAACATTTAAAGAACAAAAATAAAAAGTTGTAAGTATTTGTACTTTGTTACTTCCCACCTCTGAAAAAGCCCAGATGTATTGTCTAAAAGGTGTTGTGATGGATTCCAGGACGACAATAACTAATTATCCCTATAAGCTTACGAGAAAGGTCAAGGTTTCGTTATCACTAGTTGGATATGATTTTCTTTCACAGGATACTTCCGGGATTAAAGTCAAGTTATCGTTTCATCATAGAGCTGTAATAAAGTGGTCTCCGGGATAAGAAAAGTTTCATAAACACCATCATATACACTTGGGGGTAAAATTAAATTATCTGCAGATTGGTGATAGGTTTGTGTAGCCTTGTGTACAAAACGTCTGCGCTTTCAACATATCATACACTCACAGCATTACGCTGCATTCTTATAGGTACCTGCTGCTTGCATAAAGAAATGCCCTGCAGCAAACACTCGTCTATGTGTGAGAACCTCCCACACGTACTTTGCTTTTGGCTACTTGGCAAGAATTAGTCAAGCAGAATGAGATAAAAGACAAACCAGTTTTTTGGAATAATGCTGGCTTTGATTGCTTTCTCATGACCTGTGTTTGTGTTTCTGTGTGTGCAGCAAGGTTACAGCCCGTCCTCCCCTGGGTCTCGAAGCCCTGGAAATAGCTTCAAGAAGGAAAGACCCAAGAGTGAAAGTAAGGGTTAAAAAGTAATCAGAAATTCCAGTTATGTTTTTTTCTCCCTGTTTGTTGTTTGTTGTTTTTTTTAAGAGGTAGCTGTTCTTGCTCTGACTTTTGTCTCCATCATCTTTCCATGCTGCAGTGATAGAGGAGCTGCTGACTAAAATCAATAACAAGCAGCCCCCAAGGAAGTTGCACGTGGAACGGCAGTCAGCCAGCGCTCAAGTCCTGCTCAAATCTAGCTCAAAGCCAGAGCAGGTGACTGCATGGCTCAATTCAAAAGGCTTCTCAAAATCGTAAGTTACCCACAACTCTCACTAATCCACCAAATCAAAATACCTCCATACGCCTTAAAAATCATTTGTTAAGCCGCACATAGGGTGCATAACAAATTTTCTAATTCGCTAAGTAGATGTTTGGTGCAGTATGAGCCTTTTTTTTTTTTTTTACAAAGAATTTGCGTCATCTCGCTCTGTGCATTATTGTTCCAAGTAAACAGTAAATAAGTCAGTTGGTTTGAAAATAAATAATTTGAAAGAAAAAGAGGATTTATTGTCTTTTTAATGTGTATTTCTTATATTTGATAAATATTATGTCCTAGACAGCAACTTGAGTATCGCTTGCTGAATTTCATGTCTTTGCTGACCTCTAGTGGCTTAACAGGTGTTAGCCTGGAGGTGTAGTCTGGTGCAAAAAAGCGAACTATTTAAGTTCAGACAGAGATGTCAGAAAGGAGTGATTAAAGGTTTTCTTTATTTTATGAACAGATGCAGAGTGGGATGGCTGTGTCTGTTTGCCTTGTTACTCTGTAACCACATAAGCGTTACCACCTTGGCGTATGTGGCTAGTTAGCATTTAGCACAAAGCTAAGCTGTGTCTAAGCCTGTCACGTGACCCAGGTGCAGGAAATGACAATAGAATAATATTATTGATGATACGTATCTTTTCCTGTCATGCTTTGTTATAATGGCATACATTTTTTAAATGGTCTTATAGCAGTGTGCTCTCTTTTGGAAGCAATGTTGTTTGAGTAAATACTGTCTTTTAATTGTGTGACTGTTTTCTGCAGGACTGTTGACTGTCTGGGGATCCTGACTGGGGCTCAGTTGTTTTCCCTAAACAAAGAAGAACTGAAGGCTGTTTGTGGAGATGAAGGCAGTCGCGTCTTCTCACTGGTCACCGTGCAGAAAGAACAGCTAGAGGTCAGTCCCCTCAGCAGCACACTGCTTACACAGCTGTTTCATTTGATAGATGTGCTTTCATTGCTGAACATCTGACAGCCTTTAGATGCTGTATGAAAAATGCCCATATTTTAACTTTCAGTAATTTTCCAAGATTGTTAAGTCAAGTAAATGCATAATAACAGATACTTAATCTGTTGTCAGCTTTCAGATTCATAGTGATTCACCCTCTATACTTAATATACATACAGCCATAAAAAGTGGATGTACTCACTGAGATGGAGGCCGTACTAAGTAGAAAGAATTTGTCAGTTTAACATGTTCTTCATAATCACAGCTACACAAAAATGTAATCAAAAAAGTTACAAAAAATGACAAAGTAGATTAATAACCTCAAATTACGAATGTAAATATATATTGCATTGCAGTGTGGTATATTCCTGAACCACCGACTGGATCTTTCACTGAGTTTATTCACAGCAATGAGATGCTGCAGAAAATTGTAAATTAAAAATGGAAAGCGGTGTTTTACAAATAAGTTAAAGCCTATTTTAAACTGTTCAGTCGGAATAATTTGAAATTTGTAGGTTTTATCGTTTGCTGAAAATATTGTAATTTAAACAATAGAAAAATTTGAGGACTCTCTGTAGGAGAATGAAGAATTGAACCTCAGACAGCGCTGCATTGAAATGAACACAGTCGACAGCAAAAAGCAAAGATGAAAACGAGCACAAAAAGACTTCAAAGCAAACACCTCAGTGATTCTACTTTAGAAACATGAGTAGGTAGAAACTGAAGCTGCAGCTTGACTCATCATCTGCTTGTTACTTGTTGAAGTTCAGCATCCGGCTGCTGGGCTGGGGTTGGCATTCACTCAGGTAATGTCACCCTGGGTTCTTGGCTAGCTTAGCGTTAGCATGGTGTCTGTGCAGGTGCTTGCAAATCACAAAGATCCGAAGTTGTGCTAGCAGCATAATGCAGCTGTTTCTGTCCAGGATGAAGTGCTCTTGTCCTTCTGTGCAATTTAAAAAGTACATGTAGACTGCGCGACTGTTTTCCTCCTCCAGCACACAAACTGAAATCAGCTGATTGTAGCATGAGTGCAAGTGGAACCAATAAGAGGGATCAATAGGAAAGCAGACTAACAATTCCAAGGAACTGAACTTCGGGGAACTGGTTCTCAACAAAAACCATTTCTAACCCCAACATCCTAAAATGCCTATCTGTTTTCTGGGTCTGAGTTCATTTAAAATGGACACAGGAACTTTGGAACTGTATTTAGAAGAAAACAAATCCTAAAGCTACTGCTTTGTAAAATATATGCAAGTCTGTATATCTGACATCTTCAGCATCAAACAATATTTAAAGAGACACCAATGTTTCCTTTACAGCAGAGCGGTGGAACCTCAGAGCTACAGGAGATCTTGACACGGCGGCAGGAGAGGATCGACTCCGGCAGCAAAGACTGAGCCCGCTGACCTAAACAACTCATCTAGTCATCTAGCTCCTTCACAGCTTTCTAAATGCACCAGCTTCTTCAATCAATCTACAGTTAATTCTGACCTGCCTTGGCAAATACTGAAATATTGTGTACGTTTTTAATTGTATATTTATTTTGTATCATCCAATGTGTATGTTTTGAAGCGTTTTTTCTTAATTGTGTTGCATTTTTTTTCTCTTTGTCTCCTTAAATTTTCTCAACAAAGAGATTTCTGCTAAACAAAAGAAAAAAGGAGCTTATGAATTTACGTACACTTCGGTGTGCGTGTGAGCACGTGTATGCATGACTTGCATGTAACGTACATATTTGTGCGAGCAGTGCAGTTAATGTTCATGCTCACCATCAACAATGAGGCTGTTTACTAAAATACCTTTTAAAAAAGTAGATTTTAGCGATTGTGTTTTAAAATCTGTGCCAGAATGCTTGACACGCTTTCTGATATATGGCCAACTGTTTTCATGTAACTGTTTACAGGAGTTAAAAAAGAAAAAAAAAGATAGACACGCTCTGTGTTACTTCTCAGCCTGGTTGGTTAATGCTCATCAACACTAAGTATTAAAACAAATATTCTTGCTAATCAGGTTTCAGACATTCTGGCAAACTTAGCAAGCAATAATTCTGCATGAGGATTTTGTCTGTAAAAGTGAGACGCTGCCATTAACGTGTTGTTAGCAGCAAGGCGTTTTGCAGTGTAAGCTGCACAAGCACCAGAATAACAAGCAGTATGTGCAGTAGATATGTAAATCCTGGTAATGAATAAGTGGAGATTTAGAGAAACGTTCAAGTGGGTGTATATAGTTTTTAAAAAGACAATGATTCAAAATTGAATAAATAAACTCGGTCTTAATTTTATGTCTTTCGTCAGTATGGTTCTTGTGTTTGTCATTGAATCAATTTTACCAGAAGACCAGAAACAGTCAGCACAGTTTATTTATTGTAAACTGAAACAGAATAACAACAGCTGCATTTTAAAGTGGTTACAATTTTAATTTTGACAGAAAATAATGAAATTAATATTGTACAAATTGTGGTTTGTGAGAAACCAGAACATCAGTGACATAGTAGCTCATCTGGCTCACATGAAAAATGTGACTTTGGCCCCAGAGCACCGTGTGTGTAATGACCCATTAGGACATCATTGATTATATTCTGAATGAAACTGTAGGAGGAGATGCAATTCTTCTCAATTTTGAATGGACGGATGGCCAACAGATGGCTTTACCTCATCACACCTTTGAGCAATAAAATGATCATGTTTTATCTGCCAAATTGACTCTAAACAGAAAAAGAACAGCTACTGTTGATCAAGACACTCAAAGGCAAGTTATGAGAACCCCAGACTTAACAATAGCATTAATAAGAAAGGTCATTCCCCCACTAGTGGCTTGATTTTAATAATCAGACAGATACAATTAGTTGGGGTTTTCTGATGCAAAAATGAAAAACACTCCTTTTACATCAGTGAAGGAAATACAGTCTGTCATTTATGGAGGTAAGCGTCGAGCCAGAGGTCTCCTGAGGTTTTCAGTGACCTGATGAAAATAAAAAAATAGGAAAAACAAGTAAGTGTCTGTGTGTGTTTTCAACCTCGTCAATGCTCCATTATGATAATACTTACGTGACAATATCAGCAAAGCCTCGCCACAACGTTTTCTCCTGGTAAGGAATCCCATGTTTCTCACAGAGTGCGCGGACCTGTGGTGCCACCAGGTGGTAGTTGTGGCGCGGCATGGTAGGGAACAAGCTTGAGAGAGAAAAGAAACAGGAAGCTTCTGTCAGATATGATAGCGTCTGAGAATTTGTGTTTTAAAGTCTCTCTATGTTGCCAAACAATTTCATATTAATGACAGTTGTTAAATTATGAAGGCACTGGAACGATGCATGCGGACTTGGTTCCTACAAAAAGTTCTGTCAGAAAAACTGTGTTTACAGAAAGTGACTCCATGTCTGTGTGTGTGTGTCTGCTCCCCCCCCCACCCCCACCCCACAGAGCTGCCATTAGAGGCAGTTTCACAAGTGGTTAAATGGGGAGGCCTGACTTTAGCATGTGATGACACCACACTTTCACCCTTTTTTGTCTATATTTACAACAAGCGTGATGCTTGATTCTAGTTCCTGATTCAGAGAGCTTTTATGGACCTTAGCTGCTTGTGTCTGCAAAATGGTTGTTTCTATTTTAATCCTAGTACTCGACTTTGTGAAAGCACACTGAACATACATTTGTCTGCATTTGCTGCACTCATTTCACTTACTGGTGCTCGATTTGAAAGTTGAGGTGTCCGCTGAACCAGTCGTTGAAGAAGGACTGCTCGATATTACAGGTGGATTGCAACTGAAGACGAGAAAAAAGCCTAAATAAGATCAATATTTGTGATACAGGGACATTTATGAGGATTGGGCGATGGAAGAATCAAAGTGTCCAAAACTTTTGCACAACCTTGCTGGTAAAATAGGTACAGGTACCTGAATAGTCAGCCAGTCCTTGTGCTTTTCATGATCAATATCCATCGGTATGTGATTCATCTGAGTCACCCAAACAAACCAGTGACTCTCCAAAAACCTGCAAAATTAATAACAACATGATAACTTTCATTGTAGAAGGGGTAACGGAAAGAATAGAAAAAAATCTTCCTAATAAGGTATACTGCAACTGATAGGACCAGGTGACTCTTTCACCCAGAATCTAATCTAAGACAGTGTAACAACTAAAGTATGCCTTATTAGGAAGAGCAATCACATAATGCTTTGGTTAATTCTCTTTCGAAATATTTACCTGACAAAGAAAAAGAGCGCCACTGAGCCAAACACGCCATATAGAGGTGCATAATAGTAGAAGTAGCGGAGGTAGTATGTCATGGCCCAAGCCAGATCCTTCACAAGACAAGAATGTTCATATGATTTATATAATGTCTTACTTAACAAGAGTCATAATTCATCACTATCGTATTTGTACAATTAGGTCCATAATTTATTAGACATTTTTTGTAGTTTTGCCTCTGATCAGAACACAGTGCAGCCCTTCATCTGTCATAAGAGGTTTAACAAAAATGTTGCATTGACTGTTTGGGAATTACAGCCATTTTTATACACAGTCCTTTATTTTCAGAGGCTCAAAATTAAACTAACAAACTACTTCAATTTTATTTATAATAAGCAATATTTTTAGTACCTGTTTGAAAATCCTGTGCAGCCAATGACTATTTGAAGATTGGCATAGATGCTCTGCTATCCCTTTACTGTAGACACCTTCAGCTGCTGTCTGCATGACTTTCTGCCTCCACTTTTGTCTTCAGTAAATGAAAAGCTGCTCTGTTGGCCTGAGATCAGGTGACTGACTTGAGGAATTTCACATTCTTTGCCTTGAGAAACTCCTGTTTCACTAAGCACCAGTGGGGATACTGGCAGACATACAGGTTCATGCATAACACTGCCTTCACCATATTTGACAGACAATTGGGTTTCTCTCCTTCTCCATACTTTTCTCTTCACATTATTCTGGTACCAGTTCATTTTGTTTTCATCTGTCCAAAGATTTTTACAGACCTTTGCAGGTTTTTTCACATAATTTCTGGCATAGTCTGGTCTTCCAGTTCTTAAGCATAATCTGCTGTATGTATCTTGTTTTAAACCCTCTGTATTTTCATTCACAAAGGTATGTCTCGATCACAGACCTTGACAATGATACTTTAACCTCCTCGAGAGTGTTCTTGACTTGGTTAGATGTTTTAAGGCTGTTTTTCGTAACCATGGAAATAGTTCTGCCATCGTGCACTTCAGTTGTCTTCTGTGATTTTTCAGGTCTTTTAGTGTTACTGACCCGGCTGTCCACTCATTCTTTCTAAGAATATGTCTCAAATCATAGGGGCGATCGTGGCTCAAGAGTTGGGAGTTCGCCTTGTAATCGGAAGGTTGCCGGTTCGAGCCCCGGCTTGGACAGTCTCGGTCGAAGGGCCCGGTGGCGCCAGTGTCCTTGCCTCTGTCAGTGTGCCTCAGGGTGGCTGTGGTTACAACATAGCTTGCCATCGCATGTGCGTGAATGGGTGGATGACTGGATGTGTAAAGCGCTTTGGGGTCCTTAAGGACTAGTAAAGTGCTATACAAATACAGGCCATTTACCATCATTGATTTGGGCACTCCTAAAGTTTTTGCTGTCTCTCTGATAGGTTTAAATGATGGCCAGCCTCCTTCCCTTGCAGTGACATCAGTTTGGGCTTTATATTTAAAAAACAATGAAAAGCTACTAAATGCTAGTTCAATATTTGAAATGAACTTTTCTTTTAGTTCTTTTATCTGGTTAATTTGTCACAGAATAATCAGTCAGTAGTTTGAGCCTCTGAAAATGAGGAGAAACTGTATGTTTGCTACCACCTGTGCTATTCTGATTTTACTGTAATGTTTTTCTTTAGCACTCTAAGCTCACATTTCCTTTGCTAAGCTAAATACAGCCTGATACATCAAATGGAAAATCATTATACAAACTGCACTACACCACTCAGAGGCTGAGAGCTTACCAGCCAGTATCGGCGGGTTATCATGGTGTGCATTATATTAAAGTTGTAGAAAACTGGAATGAGCAGCGGAGGTCCCACTGAAAGAGAGAAAAAAAACCAAGGCTTGTTAAAACAAAGCTGTCATAGTTTTTTATTCTTGTTAAATGACTCTGAAGAAACATACAGAGAAAGAAGTACTGGTGTTGGTGATTGTAGGGCATGTGCTTGATCTTCTTTATCCCGTACTGTAACACAGAGGTAAACAGAGGGTGATGAGAAGTTGGATCATATGACTGAAGAAATTAGAAACATTAGTGCTGTGCTACTTGCCTCCACTGGTATAGTCTGTCCAAGTACAAAGGTGTCCAGCGTGTTGATATCGGGGTCCTTGGTGAAGATGTTGGGTTTAGCGTGATGCTGGAAATGTCTGTGATTCCACCAGTTGGCAGAAGCTCCCTGAGAAAATCAATGTTTTAATACCTGTGTTTAATTTATATGAAAAGAATATAACTGAGAGAGGTTACCTTTAAATGACCAATGACAAACTTGTGGACAGCGTGGTTCCAGGTGGACTTTTTGAAGACTGACAGGTGACCAAAGTCATGCTGCAGCCATCCAGCCTGCGCCTAAAGAAGTAGCAAGCATTATGTGATGTTTTTGGCTGGTTTATTCTGAGATTCTACTACAATAGAACTAATCCTCTTACTGACGAAGGTTGAGGATTAGTTGTATGTATTCTTATCTCATTATCTCAAACTTTGTGTTTAATGTAAGCATCCACCTTTGTAAAAGTGTATATGTCAGAAAATAAGGAAATACATATTAGGATCCATTTAAAGTTTATGTCTGAATTACCTGAGCAGTTGCTAAAATCACCGAGCACAGTAAGGTGGGTATCCAGCCTGTCCCCCACATTGAAACAAGCATCCATCCGAGGGCTTCTAGCACCACGATGTGACTGAGGTGGAGGAAGAAAAACAAAGGCTGACCTTGAAACAGACCCTGTTTCTCTACCTGAGCTCGCAAGGTTTTGAAATCCTGTACGATGGCGGCCTGGGTTCAGAGAAGAAGAAACAAACAGTTCTGTAAAGCTGAGAGGATGTTATGTACTAATGTGACACTTGTGAAATCAAGAAAAATGTTTGCATTTTAGCCGTTTTAGGTTTTGATTCAGAGAAACGAGGCATTAAGCCCGGCAATGAAACCTGAGCATCAGGAATCTCAGCTGTTCCCAGCACTGTAAAATGCATGAATAGGAATTCAGATCTGTGAAAAGGCTGGCCTACTTCTGTTCCGCATCTGAACAAGGTCCTTTATTCAGGGAATCAAAGGCTCACATTTTTGTCTTGGTCCTGACTTGGCTCTGTTGCTGCCAACTCTCCAAGCAGCAGCGGCTTCAGAAACTTTTGCACGAACTTGGAATCAGGATGAAAAGCAGTGAATGCCTCCTGAAAGAGAGAAAATTAGAAATGTAAGCTAGTAGAAATTATTTAGTAGTTGAAAATAGTTTTGATCATTCTAAGGGGCCATAAAATCAAAGAGAAACCTCTGGTAAACATACTTATGTATTTGCAACCATGTTGTGTAAAAACAAGTTTTCTACCACCGGTATTATTTTTATTTTTCATGAATCATTATTCATAAAACCTCAACGGGGAACTCGCGTTCTGTTAGAGCTCCAAAGAATGAATAGACATGTAAGGAGAGGCAAAAGGTCCAGGTGTAGACTGTAGACTGGCGTGTAAACTACTTTTCATGCAGGACATATTTAAAGTAAATATCAAGTGAATCAAATTAATTACAAGCATGTTTTTCTTAACAACAGCATTCACAAATATATGCAGAAAGAAAGAGACACAGTGGGAGAAAAACTTGCTGGCTTTGTGTTGTAGAAGGTCTAAATATTCTTACAGCCATGATCAGTGTCCATAAAAAATTAATTACTGGTAGTAGAAAGAAAAAGATCAATTGATAAAATTAAATGGCAATTAACAAAACAGTAAGACCATTAAGAACAACCGAAAGATAGAGAAAATGTGTGTCTTAAGATTAAGATAAAAATGTTAACACAGAGTTGATCTCTGATAGAGGTGTGGAGATGCCACCACATAAAAGCATGATCTCCCTTACTCACCCCAGAACAGTTAAAAGTGTTTTTTTTGAGGATCTTAGAGATTATTACATGAATGAAAGCTCTGACAGAAATGTTGGAACGACTATTTAATACCCAGGAATGTGTCCATTTCAAACTATATTAGTAACTATACTTGCCAGTGGGATTAAGCAGAGTAAAAAGTAGACTTAAAGAGTTTAAACAGTGTCCAGTGCCATCTGCTCTGTGGAGCCATCCATGGATCCAATTGCAATGTTTGTACACCATGTGTTTTTTATGTTCAATATATTTGCTTATATTGGAAAACAGGATTTATGAAAGGGTTATATAATATGAAAAGCAATGACCTCTTTTGAAAGTATCTTTTAGACTCTGCACTAAATTCCAATTTCTGATTCCCTCTTGATCGGATGTCTCTCGAAAAATAAAAAAACATTTTTAATGTCAGTGCCACTTTTACCTTGATAAATAAAGGATATATAAAATTCCCAAAAAAGTTTCTTTGTACCTTGTGACAGCATTGTTTGTTTCTGGCTCAAAATGAATCGATCATAGGCCAACAAGTCATTTACAGTCGTGTAAATACCGGTTTTTTTTAAACCGTTTAACAGTTAAAAAAACAAAACAAAAAACCGTGGTCCACCTCCAACACGTTCTCACTCCCAGAATTGTAGTTAATCACAATATTTTGGTAGGTGGTATTCATAAACACCACAACTTTCATATTATTAAAAATAAAATAAAAACAAACAAACATAAATGCACAAGCCCGTGCAATCTGAATTTATTTTCAAGGAAAGTAAATAAAAACATGTAATATACCGTGGCATCCTCTCCAGCATAGTGGCCGATGACGCGAAACCCTCCTGGATGCCTTTTGGCCCATTGAGTGATGTTGTAAACCTTTCGATCGATGACCAGCCATTGATCATTCCTGCTGTTGTGGCTCTTCACTTCCTCCCAGGTGTAAACGCCTTTAGCTTTTCCGCTGTCCGGCTCTCCCGGCACCGTCTGCTGACTTCCACGTCCCATCCTCAACGCTGCCTCTGGTCTGAATGCACCTGAGCTCTAAAGTGCCAGTCCGACCTGGGTGTAAAAAAGGGTCCCTTTTAACCGTTTACGCAAGGAGCAGCACACACAGGGAAGATTTAGTTTGATGCTAGTGTTTTCTTGAGTTTAATACACCGAATGTAGCGCAAGGAAAACAAAGAAGAGTGCAACATCCTCATTAATAATTCATGAGATCCCACAGCCTCCAACTGAAGCTGCTGGTGAAGCAAAAGCTCCAAGATTTTGTGTCGACATTAAACATCAACCTAGCCGCCAGATGCATCGATACTCAGCACATAAATTTGTTTTATACGTGAATGCACGGGCTGGAAAAAGTCCAGTCGAGGTTAACGTGTAAAAACCCCAAAGCACAAAAGTGACTAAAGCGCCTCCAAAACGGATTAATCGTCCCACAAATGAACAATTAAGCAACACGGGTGGGTATCCGTGCAGGCAATAACACGAAGGGGATGAATGTTAACTTACAGCATCCGGCTTTCAACTACTCTCCCCGGGTTTCAGTCACAACAGTGCGGTTAAAAAGGTTCAGTTCCGCTTTATGTAGCGATCATCAAGTACAAACTCCAAGCAGATCATTCGAGGGTGTCTGGGCCAATCGGCGCTCAGTATCCCCCCCCCCTCCGCTGGCCAGGGTGGCCTCAATTACCTCCCTGCACATTTTCTAATTCAGAAAGGGCAACCGGTTTAATGGCTCAAACTTTGTTTGATGTTGTATAAGCCATTTGTTTCTCCCTTCTTCTTCTTCTTCTTCTTTTTTTAAAAAAAATACAGTGCAACCAAAGAATTTGCAAATACAATAAGTGAAGCCTCTCCGTGATGCCTGATGTTACTCCTTGTCCAAGTTAATGGTTGATGAGTCAGTGGGTTTGAAAATAAGTCATTGGGAAGGAAGGAAGAGGGGTCACTGGTATTTTAATGTGCACTCACTTTGCATGACTATCATTTGCTCATTGTCTTTCAGAGAAAGCAATTTCAGTATCATTCCCTGAATTTGATGTCTATGCTGACCTCCTGTGGCTTAACTTGCTATCTTTCTGCAGGGTATCAGTGTGCAGATGTACTCTGATACCATGTAATAGTACTGCTACTGCTGCAATAAAGCAATCCACTAATCAGCCATCGCCTTTATAAGTTCTGACTAAAATGTCAGAAAGGAGTGATTAAAATCTTTATTTCAGTGACAGATGCATACAGCGTGGCACAAGGAATAGCAATGCCCATTGGTATGGTACATGTGCCATAAAAATCTGCCTATGTTAGCACAAATTACCACTTAAAGAAATCCAGCTGTTAATAATGTTATTGATGGCATCTTTTCTGGCCATTACCTGTCACTGTATCCTAAAAACTGGGCATTTGCATCTATAGCATGCACTTTCTGTCAGAAGTGATCGTGCATTTAGGAAACTACAGTTTAATTTGTGATAGACTACCAATGATTTGCCTGACTGTATTTTCTGCAGGACTGTTGACTGTTTTGAGGTCCTGACTGGAGCCATGAACCCTGTTGTCCCTGAACAAAGAAGAAGTGGAGGCTGTGTTTGGAGATGAAGGCTGTTGTGTCTACTCATAGGTCACTGTGCAGAAAGAACACAGGTCAGTCACAAACATCTGTCAAACTGCTTACACAGCTGTTTAATTCATAGACGTGCTTGTTTGTTGAAAAGCTCAGAGCCTTTGGATACTGTCCAAATAGGTTTCATTTTGTTTTATTGATCTCAAATGATTATTTTTGTTTTTATTTCTTTCTTTCATGAAAAAATAGCCCTAAAACCTGATTGTGTAGCTCTGCTGTTAATAACCATGATTGGTTTTGGAACGCCTGTTTGAACAGCTCACAACCGGTAAGATTAATTAGCAACATAACCTCTCAGAGATCTGGAGGGAATCCGATAAAAAGTTGTCCACCATATGGTTTTGGTAAGCAACTTAAAAGTAGCGTAAAATTATCAAGATTTTACGGGGTTTCAGCATCACTTAGCAAGAAATGCTTCTGCATTTTGTTGTTTTTGTCAGTAAAAGCGAGATTATATGCAGTATATATGTTGCTGCCGTACAGTGTCATTTACATTGAGCTTTTTGTTGGAATGTGTTTTCTAAAATAGATTTGGTGACGGTTTCTTTCAACACGGTTTCTTTATTGTATCCTGAAAGAGCAGAACAGAAGAGCTGTATTTAAAGTTACACAAAGTTACACGTTAGACAGGAGATAATAAACATTTTCATATATAGTTTGTTGTTTGAGTGAAAACAAATTATCCTGTTTAATCATTCAAATATGATCACAAGATAGAAAAATGAAAACTCATTTTAAATGAGTCACAGGGGCAAGTTTCACAACTGTGTTTATAACATCACACCGCTGCTGATCAAGATATTCTTAAGGCAACTTAGGAAAACCCTGTTATCCATAAAAATCAGCAAATCTGAAAACCAAAGTAAGACTTAACAATAACACCAACAATGAGAAAGATCCTCCCCGCAATATCGACTGAATTTTAAACTTGAAATGGATACAATCGCTTTCTGATGAAAAAGAGAAAAACGCTTCCTCTACATCAGTCAAGGAAATGCCGTCTGTTATTTATGGAGATATGCATCGAGCCACAGATCCCCCGAGCTTTTCAGTGACCTGTAAAAGTCCAAAAGAAAAGTCAGTCTTTCCATAAAAGAAGACTGAGCCATGCACTGTATTTACAATCCTTTTAACAGTCTGCACTTACGTGACAATATCAGCAAAGCCTCGCCACAACGTTTTCACACGGTAAGGAATCCCATGTTTTTCACAGAGTGCGCGGACCTGTTGAGCAACCAGGTGGTAGTTGTGGCGCGGCATGGTAGGGAACAAGCTTGAGAGAGAAAAGAAAGAGGTATTTTCCCTCAGATATGACGCCATGATTCACTTTGATGTAGGCAAAGAGAGAGTTTCGTGGATCTTTAATGCTCGTACAGTTTTGTGCAAATGTCCTGAGCTACTCCTCATTTCTTTACATTTTTCTGGGAAAATGAACAATAGATCAACAATTTATTAAAAGATGCATAAATAAGTAGTTTTCGGGAATAGTTATCCAGACTTCTAGAAGGACATTCAAAGCTTATTTTTGGGTGCTGGCTGCCTTCTTAACCAAGATCAATGTGATCCCACACTGCTTCAACAATGCTGAGGTCTGGGCTCTGGGGAGTTCAGTTCTGTTGTTTTTCTGTGTTTTACTGCACTGGGACTGTGTGTGATCATCATTATAAATGCAATGGTCAATTAGATGTTTTTCGTGGAAAACGTGTGATGTGGCAAATCAAAATTTGGCTGTTCTTTTCTGTGTTCATAATTCCGTCAACTTCAACACTGGCTGAAATGCAGCCCCAAAACATGACAGAGCCTCCACCATGTTTTACAGATGGATGTAGACACTCGCTGTTGTGCCTCTCTCCTGACCTTCTTCGGTCATCAGCTGTCATATTGATGAGAATTTTGTTGATCATTCAGTAAGACCTGTTGTCACTGATTTTCAGTACAGCTCTTGTGTTATTACCTCAGCCTTTTTTTCCCGTGCTTGCTTAAAAATGAAGTCTCGACAGCCACCCATCCACTACCGGTAACAAAGTGCTTAAAGATATAATTTCACAATAGTTGTTTGCTAAGTTGTTTGTTATACATAGACGCTTGAGTTCCTTTTTTTAATGCTAGAATTATCCATAGGTCAGTATTAAGTAGTTTAACAAACAAAGAAACGTTCCTCTGAGAATAGTCAACTGATATTGAATACAAAAAAGCAGAAAACCTTAAAAAACTGTTGCTCAAGACCACTGTAAAAAGTTGCAATAAAGTCTGGCTCCTTTTAAGCAAAATATAAAGGTCATGTTATGGAGTAACGTGATAAGTTGCTTTTTCTGATGAGTCATTTTTCAGTAACAAACCCAACATCGTTAACAGTTCAGGGTTAAGTGGCTTTATATTCTTCTCTTCATTCAACTGAAACGGCTGTCTGTGTTTTTGTTGAGAGAGTGAAATCTTACTTAGACAAGAGCAGTTATGTTACGGCTGTTTTTCTTGATTTCAAGCGTGCGTTTGACACTGTGAATCATCTTAAGCTCTTGTCTAGACTGTCGACATTTAACTTTAGTAATCACACTGTTAAATGGATACAGTCTTATCTATCAGATAGAAAACAATGCGTGCAAATAAAGAATAGCAAGTCACCCTATCTTTACTGTACGCAAGGTGTCGCCCAGGGTTCAATTCTAGGCCTCCTGTTATTTTCACTTTATGTAAATGACTTGCTTAACGTGTGCAAAAATGTGGACACGATTATGTATGCTGATGATATGGTAATTTTTACTCAAGCCAAAACTGCTGATGATGCAGCCCATCAGCTTTCACTGGCATTACATGATTTACAAAAATGGCTGAATGACTCATGCTTGTGCCTTAATTTTAAAAAGACCGTATCAATGTTTTTTAGTCAACCGAAAACAACCGTGGCTGCAGTAAAAGTCTGCTTGGGTGCACAAGTATTAATTAATGTTGAGGAATTTAAGTATTTGGGAGTGCTACTAGACTCTAAATTATCCTTTAAAAAACACATTAAAAAAGTAGTGAAAACTGTAAATGTTAATATACAGAACTTTAGACATATCTGCACATCATTAACAGACACAGCAGCGATTACATTCCTGCATTCTATGATACTGACTCATATTGAATATTGTATTACAAGTTGGTCCTATACGAGCTCTGCTGCTATTGGGCCAATCGAAGTATGCTACAAAAGAGCATTGAAAATATTAGATAAAAAACCTTTTTCATATCACCATTGTCAAATTTTAGAAAAATACAAGTTTTTAAATTTTACTAATTTAAAATTATTTAAATCTGCCTGTCTAATATACAAAGTTATACATGGTCTGGACATTATATTCCTCATTTCCAGTTAATACTTGTACAGCTGCTGTTATTGTGTATATATATTTATATTTCTTCATACATTCTTATATATTTCTATACTGTGTATTGTGTATTTTGTTGTACAGTTATTTAATTTTCAACTTTAATTTATATATTTTATCTTATTCTTTCCCAGTTAAATTTACCCTTCATTCTAATTTGTGTTGTACAGTTATCTCATTCTTAACTTAATTTTTATATTTTATTTTATTTTATTCCTTCCTGGTTAAATTTACCCTTTTTTATTTTCATATTTATCTCCTATCTTATTCATAGCCTTTTCTTTTTTTCTTTAGGTCACAAGCAGTTGTCTAAGGATTTTCAATGCATATCGTACTGTGTATGATTGTGTATGTGACAAATAAAAATTTGAATTTGAATTTGATTTGGCACCTCCACCAATGAGTGATTTTATTAAACAAAAGTCTAGCAGTGTTGCCGGGTCTCAACTGACTCGAGGCACTGTTAGAGGTGATTGTGAATTGACATTCAGGCGGACCACCTTTTCACAGAATGCTCTGTCATATCAGGGAGTGAGCTTCTGGAATAGTCTTCCACTGTCAGTGAGGGAAAGTACAAGTCTACCCATCTTTAAGAGTCACTTAAAAGGGCGGCTGAGGGACACACAAACATGTAATCATGTTTAATAATCATGCTTTATATTGGACGGGAAAAAGAGTTAGTGTATTACAAAAAGGGAAACAACTGTTAGTGCAATGGGTGAACGCAATATCATGACGGTCAGGGCATGTACAATACTGGGGTTTGTGCAATATAATTGATGTGTTTCCGTTATTGTTATCTATACTGTCCTCTGTGTCCACTCTCCTTGTCATTGTTTGTTCTAGTATAATGTGATCACTGTTTTTGTCCTTGTCACATGACCTGTAAATAGTGTCTCTGTATGTTTTTACTAACTTGTGTTTAACACCAACCTGCCAGAGGGTCCAAGGCTATAATCTGGCATATTTACATTTGTTAAAATGTTCATTAATATGTATTGCCCCTCTTTCTAAAAAATAAATAAATAAAAAAATACAATAAAATATTCTTCTGAAAATGATCAGGGACAAAGGAGAAGTGTTGCTCAAAAACCTTTATAAAAATTAAAGGGAAGTCTGGCTCATTGGAGGGAAATTCACTAGCTGCAACCACATTATCATTTAGGTTCAACTGTATTTCTAGATGGTAACAACAGATGGTGCACGCATGAATGGAGGGTGCGGTTTGGGGGAGGACTCAGAGGGGAGTGCCAGCCATTCCCGGACCAGACAAACCCCCATGTACGAAAGAGAGGTGAATAAATTGGAAAAGGGAGGCAGTGTGAGGCAAAAAAACAAGAACAAACAGCTTGTAGTGCAGGCAGGTCATATATAGACAGAGAAGGGGAGTGTATAAGGTGTAGTCCTGTTCCTGAAATTCTGATAAATTATCTCAAGACATTTGAACAGTATTGTATCTGTAGAACAACTGTTTCTTATTTAATATCAGTAATCGACTTTGAACTCTCAGCAGTGTGAGAGCATGCTGAACATACATTTGTCTGCATTTGCTGCACTCATTTCACTTACTGGTGCTCGATTTGAAAGTTGAGGTGTCCACTGAACCAGTCATTGAAGAAGGACTGCTCAATATTACAGGTGGATTGTAACTGTCAAAAGACCACGAAGGAGTTAATAAAAACATAATAAAGGGAATGGTTTTAGTCATCAAATGTCAGAAGTGCCTGCTGGTAAAAGTAGTACAGGTACCTGCATGGTCAGCCAGTCCCTGTGCTTTTCATGATCGATGTCCATCGGTATGTGATTCATCTGAGTCACCCACACAAACCAGTGACTCTCCAAAAACCTGTAACATTAAAAACAACACAATACTTTTGATTGAAAAGATGCTATAACATGACGCTAAAGAGTACCACAGTGTGTGTTACAGTTTGAGTCAGTCTGTTAATTGGTAACAAATCATGAGTTAATTATTTACATATCAGTAGTATTAGGAAGAGCATTAAAAAAATTGGTTGACTTGTTTTATAAATATTTACCTGACAAAAAACATGAGTGCCAATGAGCCAAACACGCCATACAGCGGGATGTAACAGGAGAAGAAACGAAAGTAGTACGACAAGGACCACGCCAGATCCTTCACAAGACAAGAAAGTTCATTTTATTCTGATCATTTCTGCTTAAAAATAATCTTAATTCACCATATTCTTATTTTAAACTTATTCTGTTTTTACTTTAATGTTTTTTTCTTTAGCCCTTATCCTTAAATATTTAATTTAAACTAAACAAAACCATCTGTAGCCTGACAGCTTACCACCCAGTCGCGCCGGGATATCATGGTCTTCATTATCTGCATGTAGAAATAAACTGGAATGAGCAGCGGTGGTCCCACTGAAAGAAAAATACAAAAAAATTTACTTTAAAATTGCAACATTGTGAAATTATAGTTTTTATTCTTCTCGGACAAAACATACCAAGAAAGAAGTACTGGTGTTGGTGATTGTAGGGCATGTTTTTGATCTTCTTTATCCCGTACTGCAACACAGAGGTAAAGAGGGGCTGTTAAGAAGTTGGACCGTATGAATGTTTGAAGAAATCAAAAATATTAGTTTAGTCCCGCTTGCCTCCACAGGTTGAGTCTGGCCAAGCACAAAGACGTTCAGCATTTTGATATCGGGGTCCTTGGTGAAGATGTTGGGTTTAGCATGATGCTGGAAATGTCTGTGATTCCACCAGTTGGCAGAAGCTCCCTGAGAAAATTGATCTTTTAATACCTGTGTTTAATTTATATGAAAAGAATATAACTGAGAGAGGTTACCTTTAAATGACCAATGACAAACTTGTGGACCAGGTGATTCCAGGTGGACTTTTTGAAGACCGACAGGTGACCAAAGTCATGCTGCAGCCATCCAGCCTGTGACTAGAGAAGAAGGAACAGCTGTTATACTGGCCACATGCAGCCAGAGCCTGTGCTGCAGGTGGTCATTTTAGGACTACGTTCCATCACTGGACAAGAGCAGGAATCGAAACTGAGCGCTTAGAGGGTCTGAAACCCAAGCTTTGCCCCACAGTGCAGCTCCAGATGCCACCTAAGTGTCCTTATCTAGAGGACCTTGAGCTGCCCGAGCCAGAGGACGTAGAGTCCAAACTGTCCATTGACCCTTCACCTCTGGCCCCTGGTGGACTCAGCCGATCTTGGCCACCTGAGGAATCCAGTCCTCTGCCAGTTACGAGCCAAGCCACCAGAGATGTCCCATTATCTCCTGCCATGCCTCAGGAATGGTCCAGTCTCTGTCACAGGCCTCCGTGCCCACCCCCTGAACAACTCTGTGTTCATCCCTCTGTCGGGGCCCTGAATTGCTTCATTTTCTCTGTCGGTCCATGCCATCCCACAGATCTGAGCCTCAGCCATGCTGCCCCTCTCTTTCAGCCAAATGAACAGCTACCCAGTTCCACTAGCCCCAAGCCCTTGTGTTGTTGCTTTTTGTTTTTCATCCCTGGAGACTTCCATCACCCACTTAGGTCAGCTGAGTTTGTGTCAGATGGGGATACACTGAGTCATGGACACTGAAGTTTTGGATTATTCCTTTTGTTTTTAAATTCTTGTAATTTTGGTTTTTTTTAGTCTTTTGAGTTTTGTACATAGCAGTCATTTCCTGGTTGGTTTCTTTATGCTTTTGTCTTTAGGTGTTTTTAGTTTTTTGCAAACTATCTTTTGCCAAGATGAAAGTTATAGTTCATATTCAATTTCCTTAGTTTTAGTTTATCCTGCATGTGTTTCCCTGTTGTTTAGTCTCTGTCTGCGTTACTTGCGGAAATGCATACTAGGACCCATTTAAAGTTTATGTCTGAAAAGTTCATGTCTCAATTACCTGAGCAGTTGCCAGCAAAACTGAGCAAAGTAAGGTCAGGATCCAGCCCGTCCCCCACATTGAAACAATGAGCCATGCAAGGGCTTCTAGCAGAATGATGTGACTGAGGTGGAGGAAGAAAAACAAAGGCCAAGCTCGAAACAGACCCTTTTTCTCCACCTGATCTCGTAGAGTTTCAAAATCCTGCACGAGGGCTGCCTGGGTGCAGAGAAGAAGAAACAAACAATTCTAAAAAGCTGAAAAGGTGATGCACTGATATTACATTTGTAAAAGTGTTTGTTTGTTCAAGGTAACAAAACCTGACCATCTAGAATCTCAGATGCTCCCAACACTCAGCACTTCATAATGAACAAAACAGATCTGCTATTTTTTTAACTTACATTTATTTCACTACATCACTCACATGTTATCAATAAAAAATAAGGGACTTTAATTAAAGGCTCACATTTTTGTCCCGGTCCTGGCTTGGCTCTGTTGCCGCTAACTCTCCGATCAGCAGCGGCTTCAGAAACTTTTGCACAAACTTAAGATCAGGATGGAAAGCAGTGAATGCCTCCTAAAAAACAAAGAAACAAGCAAAAAGAAAAAAAAGAAAAAAAAGAAAAAGAAAGAAATGTAATCAAAAACAAAAATGTTTTCAGATCCTAAAAAAAACTGTTTAAAGATAAATTCTCACATGATTTAATTGTTCATAGTAATGCCACAGCATTAAAGCAGCAGTGTTACCATCTGGCAGACGTTACAGGAGTCTGTCTGCTCGGACTACAAGACTTAAAAACAGTTTTTACCACCAAGCCATACGACACCTCAACCACAACACTTAAACACACACACTCCACAGGACGCACTCAGAAGCTACCCTGCAGCTTCACAAGTACTCTGTTTAATCTGCACTGGTCACTCCACTTTATTGTTATTGATATTTATATTTAAAAAGTGCAATACTGTAATTTTCTGCTGCTCATTCCTGTGCAATATCCCATCTGCCCTCCCGTCATATTTCTTTTCAAGATTTTCTTATTTAATCACTAGTGTACATATATTTATATTTATAGATAATATATATTTAGTCATCTTTTCTCTTTTACCACGTCTCTCTAATATTTTGCTCTTTATTATTTTTCTATTTTTTTTTATTATTTTATTTTATTATATTTTCTTCTACTGTACCATGCTGCTGAGTGACTGCTGCTCGTCAAACACATTTCATTGCAATGTTGACCCTGTGCTAACTTGCATATGACAAATAAAACTGAAAACTGAAGCAGCAATTCATTGCTGTAGCAAAGTTGTGTACAGTCATAGTTAAGGGGTTTCAAATATGGGGGCCACCCTCACACAATGAGACAAAAAATGAATATTGACCAGAATAAAATGAAAAACAAGCTTCTGCATCAGTTCTGTACTTGTGTCAGTATTTTGGAGTTTCTAATATTTTTGATCTTGAACAGTTATTTAGGTCGTGTGTGAAAGCCCTTTCTGTCACAATTGCAAGGAACTTATCAATATGCGAGGAGTGCTGAGAAACCACTGAGTTTTTATCTCTAAAATAAAATACTAATAAAATACTCTTTACCCTTCCAATGTTGCAATAAAATCTATTTATTTATTATTTCATTAATTGTTGTCAATTTGAGATACTAGAAAAGTCAAGTCAGAATAGAGTAAAATAAATAAATAATTGATAAAAACAAATAACTAAATAAAGGACAGCTCTGAAGAGTTTTCTTGAAAAATGTCAGTAGAATGTCTCTTTCAGTGTTTTGGAGCTGCCACAGAAAAAAAATCATGAGCTCTTTTATCCGGCTTAACGGTAGAAGGTTGCTTTGAGGAGCTGAGAGATCAAGAAGTATTAGGAGCAGAGAAGTTTGGCAAAAAGGATGAAACCGCTTTTTAAACTTCTAAAATCTGGACTTCTGGATTTTTTCCCACTGAAAAGTGACAGTTGAAGTGTCAACCATTCGTATATCCATTTATCCTCTTTCAAATGTTCTTCCAGGTCTGGGTCACGGGGAGTATCAGGTAATGTATCGTGAAATGAACGAAGATAAACCTATTTACTTTGTCATTTGATGTCTTTCAAAATAAAATCACATGAAAAAAAGCACAGGTCTGTATATATTCACTGCATTTTAATGAAAACGTACCGTGGCATCCTCTCCAGCATAGTGGCCGATGACTCGAAACCCTCCTGGATGCCTTTTGGCCCACTGAGTGATGTTGTAAACCTTTCGATCAATGACCAGCCATTGATCATTCCTGCTGCAGTGGCTTTGCACCTCCTCCCAGGTGTAAACACCTTTAGCTTTCCCGCTGGTAGGCTCTCCTGGCCCCGTCTGCTGGCCTCCACGTCCCATCCTCACCGCTGTCTCTGTTCACCTGAACTCTAGAGGGTCAGTCAGCCGCAAAGTTTCACACCTGGATGTAAAAAGGGCGGATTCAGGGAGGAAAACTCATAGGGTGGATGTTACTGGTATACTGTTGCTTTCTTTAGTTTAATAAGTTGACTGTGGCACAGAAAAACAAAGAGGAGTGCAACATCACTCACTAATAATTCATGAAGAAATCCGAATACCATCTATTGGAGCTACAGTTGAAGCAGGTCGGTTTTCACCCACTGACTTTGCGTCATTCGTCTTTATCGGCATTAAACGCCAATCTAACTGTTAGACGCACATTTTCACTTAAAAACAGGAAATTGAACAATATTGAGGACATAAGTGCGTTTTATACATGAATGCACAGGTTAAAAAATAACTAGTCAACGTTAATGTGTAAAATCTAGACACAAAAATGACTGTAGCGCCATGGAAAAAAGCGTTAATTAAATAATTAAATAATAGCGGCAGATAACGGGCGGCTGGCTGTGCACGCCAAAACATGAAGATAATATTTACTCACAGCATCCAAATTTTAAACCAGCCTCCCCGGGTTTCGGGCACGTTAAAAGATCGATTCAGTGAGCTCAAGTCCTTTTTATATAACAATCATCCCCAAAAACCCATCCTCTGCCTTCCCTATACGCACACCATTTCATCCACGCACTCCTTCTGTACAAACTCTGAGCAGATCATTCGAGGTGTCTGAGCCAATCGGCGCACAGTACATTCTTGTCCCCTGGCCAGTGTGCCATAGGCTCAATAAACTGCTCGTCTGAACAGTGCAAAGTCGTTTGAGCGCACAGACGAAAACGAGACCACTGGAGGACTGTAATAGTTTTAGTCTGGGAGATGTCACACACAGTTTCTGACAGTTTCTGATTTGATAGAAGGATCAGAAGGGAGGTCTTTAAGGGGCAACCCTGCTATACATTTATTTACTTTGTGTTGTTTTTGTTTTGTTTTTTAATTTTTTGTTACCTCCCCCAAAATGCTTCTATACCTAATTAACCCGTTTAACTCTTAACTCCCATTTTTTTCTCCAAATAGTTTAATGTTGTATGTCTAAAAAGTTTACAATTATTGCACATTTGAAATAGCTTCTTCTTCTTTTTCTTTTTTCTTTTTTCTCCAAAAATATTATATCAAAACACACGCTCCATAAAAACATGCAGACCATCAACGGGTAAACAAAATGCAGGACCATTAGATATCAGACATATAGAAAGCATTGTTGTGTCAAGTTTAAAGTGACGTTGACGCCAATTGTAATCATTATTGTGCTGGCAGTGCTCCAGTAAGAGCAGAAAGTTTCCATCTCTAAGGCCATTTTTATTTTATATCCCCTCCTGATCGCCAAACGACCATAATGCCAGCGATAACGAATTTCTGCACATTCAGTGTCGTAAAATAATGACTCACTTAAGTGCGCACCGTTGCAAAATAGGACAATTTATACTACTTTAGATCAGATAGTTTTTTTAGTGCCACACCATTCAACATGCAGATAGCTTGAAAGGAGAAGCACAGAAGCAAAAAAACAAAACAAAACAGGCAATACATTCTGTGAACAATAATTTGCATCTCCTAAAAATGTTGCTACAGACAAATGGCTACAGTTCACGCAGAGGTACTACAGTCAGTATGTTTTTAATTTTTAACTGCTTGAATAGTTGCAAATATTTTTACTTTACTGCAAATACCGAGGCTGTCAAGCATGCTTTGATGTGTTATCAGGTTCTTGGTAATATAGCTGCAAATTCTGATGCATGGGCTGCCATTCCCTCCCTCACCAGCAGATTGTGCTCCTTTAGTCAAACCGCTTGCTTGTCATTTGACTCAGTGAATCAACAGTATGCAGGCTTATCATTATTGTTGTGTTGCTTCTGTTGTTCTTAAGAAATATATAAAATATTGCAATGAAATCCAAACAAAATATCGGAATCATCTTTCAGTCTACAGAAGGCACATCTATTGTTCATTGCCAGTTAAGATATGTGCACAGATGTGTAATTAATACCAACAACATGCAATCTAAAGAAGCAAGCAAGTTAACTGAGAAAGCCCTGGACTAAAAACTAAACTGCACAGGCCCAATGGAGCCAGATGAGTACTATTAGTACAGTAAGAAAGAACTTGACAGTTTGATGTGATATCAGTAAGATGCAAATGATGTAAACCATTATGTGCACAATGGTTTCCTGCTTTTGTCATGGAGTTTGAAGACCTCACTAGGCAAGTAAGACATTATGTGTCTGAAGAAAAAAAAATTATGCAGAATTATTAATAGAAGTAGCTTGAAAGGTTGGCTTTAGAAGCAGCTATTGTAGAAAAGAGAGCTCAAGTAAGAATATTGAAGGAGAAGGAGGCAAGTTACTATGGCTCAAAAATATTTGTTCTGTGAATTTCAATTATAGGAAGAATTAAAGGAAAAAGAACAGAGATGTCATCCCACGGCCAAGATTACATAAATGTTAATAAATTCACAGGATTTAAGGTCAAGACACAGACAAAAACAGTCATGGTATTCTAGAAAAGTATGATCAATAGAAACAGGCTTAGCTGCCTGTTAGAGATGTTTCAGTTTTCATGGGGGAGCCACTACAGATCCTTTATGGGAGCTTTTGAAAAAACCATTGAGCAGAGTACTGAAAATGCAACTGCAGGAGAAACATAATCCCTTATTTGCAATTAAGAACACATGGCACTAAACAGAGCATTCAAGGAAACACAATGACTGTTTCAGAAGCATTATGGAGCTCAGGTAACAATTATTAGCACTTATACTGATTAAGCCCTGAAAAACTCAGAAGATGGTGTGTTTATTCTGACTTGTTGTTGTAACACAATAGAAGACATGAAATTTAAAGAGGGAACGCATAACCATAGAAACGTGACAATAGTGCCATACAAAAGGAGGAAAACGTAGCACAAACAGCATTAGAAAATCAAAGAACACAGACGGTGCATAGCAAGTTTGGCTGACTGTGCTGTCTTTGCAACACGTTCTCACTCCCAACTCGTCAAATGTGTGACGCATGGTCAGGCTCCCTCTGCTTCACTTCTCGACGCGCCGAGAATTGACGTGCAGGGTCCTCTCATTGAATACTATAGAGCTCCCTTAACGTTGACGACAAGGGATTGCCGCGGAAGAGCCTGTTGTCTGTATATTTATATATTTCCGAAATCACATTGTAGTGACGTATACTGAACACAATAAATTATATAATGTAAACAACTACCTGAAAAACAGGTAGAACGATACTTTTGTATCGTTTATTGCATTTATGGAGGGAGTGATGTATGCTGGGTAATGGCACAGCTAGCGACTGGGTGACTTTATTCACCCGCTTCGGCTGTTATCAGTCCATACAATGGGCGCTATTAGCATAAATCAGTTCCATAGATATGGGCCATCTCCTGCTAGATTGTTCAGAAGGTTGTTATCATCCATCCAGATGGAGGATCACTAACAGGAGCGTGGAAAGACTCCAGAATCCACTCTGGCTGGAATCCGGTGGATACAGCAGTGTTTACAGGTAAGACCATTTACCTGAGCCACGGTCGCCCACAAATCAGAAGCAGCTCCACATCTCCTACAACCAATCGGACTCATGAGTCCACAGTTAAAGTCCTCCAGCGGACTGTTTGCGGTCTCTGCGCTGTTCAGGTGGTTTATGACCTATGGTACTCTCGCCGCCGGACGAGAGAGTGCTGTGCGCCGATTGGCCCAGACGCCTCGAATGATTCTGTTCGGAGTTTGTACCGAATGAGTGCGTGGATATGTGACAATGAGCCTACAAGGTAAGCATGGGATGGGTTTGGGGATGCTTGTTATATAAAAAGGACCCGAACCCTCAGAATCGATCTCTTATTAGTGTGCCTGAACCCCGGAAGGACGCTGGTTAAAATCTGGATGCTGTAAGTAAATATTTAATATCTACATGCTGTGACGTGCATAGCTAACCACCCGCTATCTGCCGCTATTATTTAGTCATTAAATGCTTTTCGATGGCGGTTTGTCGGTTTTGTCTTGGTTTCTACACGTTAACGACGATCAGACTTCTCCCAGTCCACGCATTCGTGTGGAAAACGCACTTGTGTGCATCGATGTTTTTCCAGTTTTTAAGTATTTGTGGGTGTGCGACTGTTAGATTGATCTTTAATGTCGATAAAGAATCCTTAAGAAAAGTTAGTAGGTGAAAACCGACCTGCTTTAGCTCCATTTGGTGGTTTCCTAGCTTCACTAGTTTCCCCATAGTAGTGGGTGATGTTGCACTTCTCTTTGTTTTAGATCTGGACCACAACCAGCTCAAACAGCATAGAAAAATCTGCGATACGAGTTTTTCTCTCTGCACATTTCAAACCATTTGAAAGACATTTTTTACACTCACATTGAAAAAAGGTTTCTTCACCTTCAGTAAACATGAAGCAATGATTGTGAGTAAGATGCAGCTGAAACATCTAAAATCAAAGGTTTATTTATTCAAATAACAAATGTTTAAGGAACAGAGTTGGTATTAACTGAACGCATACCAAGCAATTTTTTGCCCAGATTCCATTAAATTTAATGGTTTACGTTGCCCGTATGTAACAACGTTACATGGAAATTTTGTGCATTTTTTGTGTGAAAACAGGTGTGAAACTTTGTGACCTGTTAGAGCTCAGGTGCATTCAGACCAGAGGCAGCGGTGAGGATGGGAGGTGGAAGCCAGCAGACGGTGCCGGGAGAGCCGGACAGCGGGAAAGCTAAAGGTGTTTACACCTGGGAGGAGGTGCAGAGCCACTGCAGCAGGAATGATCAATGGTTGGTCATCGATCGAAAGGTTTACAACATCACTCAGTGGGCCAAAAGGCACCCAGGAGGGTTTCAAGTCATCAGCTACTATGCTGGAGAGGATGCCACGGTACGTCATGTTTCCTTCAAAATACTATGAAAATATACAGGCCTGTGCATTTATGTTCATATGATTTTATTTTGAAAGAGATCTAATGAAACTATCATCATAAGCGTTAATTCATTTATATTTGTTTAAGATTTGTGTTGCCATTCCTCTCAAAAAGTAAAGTTTATGCCAGTCTGTGAACTACACCTGGGCTTCCCGCAACTCCTAACATGTCTCTAAGTTCCTTGCAGCTCTAACAGAAAGAGATTCCCCCTCTGAGGTTTTAGTATACCTAAATAACTGTTCCAGAATAAAAATAGCAGAAAGCTCAATAATATGGATGGAAGAACACGAGTAGGTGTAGCAGAACCAGCTACAGCACTGAAACGCTGCTTTCAGGCAGCTGAATTATGAAAAACAATGTAATGTCACGGTTTCACAGGCAACTGAAACTTACAGGGAACATCATTTTACTTTTGGTATTTTTACATGTTAGAATTTAGCTTTAATACAAGTGAAGTGAATGCATGATTTATTGTTTTACAATCTGATAATTATTTCCACTGCTACCTAACTTTTTAATAAATTACAATTTTTGTTGTGTTTGTTTTTTAGGAGGCATTCACTGCTTTTCATCCTGATCCTAAGTTTGTGCAAAAGTTTCTGAAGCCGCTGCTGATCGGAGAGTTGGCAACGACTGAGCTGAGCCAGGACCGAGACAAAAATGTGAGCCTTTAATCAAAGTCCCTTCTTTTTTTATTGACAACATGTGAGTGATCTAGTGTAATAAATGAGAGACAGACGTACGTTTGATAATTCACTGATCTCTTATGTTAGTTATAAAGTGCTGAGTGTTGGGAACATCTGAGATTCTAGGTGGGTTTTCAGCCACCTTAATGTCTTGTTTCACTGTATGAAAACCTAAAATAGCTCAAATCCAAAATCCTCGATTTCGGAAGTATCACATCAATATATTACAGTTTCAGTTTTACAGAATTCTTTGTTTCTTTTTCTCTGCACCCAGGCAGCCATCGTGCAGGATTTCGAAACATTACGAGCTCAGGTGGAGAAAAGGGGTCTGTTTCGAGCTCAGCCTTTGTTTTTCTTCCTCCACCTCAGTCACATCCTGCTGCTAGAAGCCCTCGGATGGCTGACCGTCTGGATGTGGGGCACAGGCTGGATACAAACACTTGTGTGCTCTGTGTTTCTCGCAACCGCTCAGGTGATTCAGACATAAATTTTAAATGGGCCCTATTATGCTTTCCTTATGTTTTGAAATATATGCATACACCAAGTGCATGGTTACATTAAACAGAGACAAAGTTTTAAATAATGGATATCAATAATAATGAATGTGTAAAAGTGAGCCAAAAACTCAGCCTTCAGACTGCTCTCAATGCACAGTTTCAGTTTCTGTTCTTGCCCCTTTACAATGCCAGTGATGGAAGGTATTCCTAATATGTTCATCACTGACACTGCTCTGGCTGTCAGGACAGAAGCCCCTCCCACAGACTGTGCAAATCTTCTGTTTACAAAAGCTAACCATTCATATTAAAGGGAGCATAAATAATTGTTTGAGAAAAGTATGAACTGAGATGCAGAAACGCAGGACTGATAAAAGACAAACAGTTAGTCATGCATACAAATACATGGTGTTGGAAATCAGGTCCATTTAAAGAGAAGTCTTTCACCCAAAACATTTGTTTTCCTGCTCCTTCTCCAGGCACAGGCTGGATGGCTGCAGCATGACTTTGGTCACCTGTCTGTCTTCAAAAAGTCCAGCTGGAATCACCTCGCCCACAAGTTTGTCATTGGTCATTTAAAGGTAACCTCTCTCAGTTAGAATCCTCTCTCCATGGAAATGAAACACAGATACTTAAAGGTTTTTTTTTTCTTTTTTCAGGGAGCTTCTTCCAACTGGTGGAATCACAGACATTTCAGGCATCACGCTAAACCCAACATCTTCATTAAAGACCCGGATATCAACACGTTGCACCTCTTCGTACTTGGCCGAACTCAACCAGTGGAAGCAAGTAGCACGAAGATAGTATTTCTTATGTTTTTAAGCACTCACACGGTCCAACTCGTCATCATCCGCTGTTTACCTCTATGTTACAGTACGGGATAAAGAAGATCAAACACATGCCTTACAATCGTCAACACAAGTACTTCTTTCTTGGTATGTTTTTTAAGAGTCATTTAAAAAGAATAATAACTACAACTTTGTAACGTTGCACCTTTATAGGAACAGTTGTTGTCTTTTTTATATATATATGTATATATTTATATAGTGGGACCACCGCTGATCATTCCAGTTTTCTTCAACATTCATGTAATGCAGACCATGGTATCCCGGCGTGACTGGGTGGTAAGCTGTGTAGTATATTAGATTTCATATAGGCATTTTCCATTTGATTTGTCAGATTGAATTTTGTATTTGAGCTTACAGTATTTAAGAGAAACATTACAGCAAAAAAAAAAAAAATGGCACAGAATAGAGCATATGTAAAAATAAGATTATAATTAATCATGATTGTCATAATTAAAAAAGAAATTACATAAATCATATAAACTTTCTTGTCTTGTGAAGGATCTGGCTTGGTTCATCTCATTCTACCTTCGCTTCTTCTCCTCTTATATACCCCTGTATGGCCTAGTTGGCTCATTGGTGCTCATAAGCATAGTCAGGTAACTATTTAAAATAAGAAAACATTGCACTCATTGACAAATGAATTGTTACCAGTTAACAGACTTTGATGCCTTATATTGTCCATTCCTTTCAAAATATATTGTCCTTGAGCTGAGATGCACCATATTTTGCTCTATATTGCTGGAATGTGTGTGGAAAAGCCTGACTTTATTAGCAAACATTAAACTTAACATATTTGACCGCTGTATACCTAATAAAGTACACTGCAATAGAAAGTGATTCCATTTTTCGTACCCTTTGGCCACGTTATGTATCACCTCAATATGATATTGTTTTTAATGTTACAGGTTTTTGGAGAGTCACTGGTTTGTGTGGGTGACTCAGATGAATCACATACCAATGGACATCGATCATGAAAAGCACAGGGACTGGCTGACCATGCAGGTACTTGTACCACTTTTACAAGGTTGTACAAAAGTTTTGGACACTTTAAATATTTTCTGCATTTACCCAATACTCATGAACATCCCAGATCACAAATATTGGTCTGTTCTATTCTGTTTACACCTTCCCTTATATTTACTTGGACCTTATTAACTCATTTGCACTCTTTTGACTCATTTTGTCATTCAGTTACAATCCACCTGTAATATCGAGCAGTCCTTCTTCAATGACTGGTTCAGTGGACACCTCAACTTTCAAATCGAGCACCAGTAAGGGAAATTTGAAACCTGTCAAAAACTAGAGCACGACTGTGTAAACTAAAGTACTGATAATAATTTAACAACATTAATTCTGCATTTAAAGATAGAAAGTCTCTATTATAAAAAAAAGAGTTTTAAAGAATAGTCAGAAGACTGAGAGATGTAATTCATCAGGCATGGTCACAGGAGCATACATTAAACTCAAGCTACACCACTTAACCAGTGGTGAATACTATTAGGATTTTACACCCATCCATAGTGAGCTATCACCCATTTTTTCAAACAGAATTTTTTTTTCTTGCAGAAGTACACTCACTGTTTACGCACTTATATGTTACAATGATTTTATGTAACAAAATATGCCACAATGCAACAATTACCAAAAAAACAACTTCCGTTTCTTTTCTTTTGCAAGCTTGTTTCCAATGATGCCGCGGCACAACTACCACCTGGTGGCCCCACAGGTTCGTGAGCTCTGCGAAAAACACGGGATTCCTTACCAAGAGAAAACTTTGTGGCGAGGCTTCGCTGATATTGTCACGTAAGTACAATGATAACAGAGTATGAAAATGGCTGCAAATACAGTATATGACTCAGTCTTCTTTTATGGAAGGACTGCTTACCTGACACACACACTGATGGGCTGGCTATTTTTTGTTCTGACTTCCTCATTCAGGTCACTGAAAAACTCAGGGGACCTCTGGCTCGATGCATATCTCCATAAATGAAAGACTGTATTTTCTTCCACTGGTGTAAAAAGAGTGTTTTTCTCTTTTTCATTAGAAATCGACTGTATCTGTTTGAGTCAATGCCGTGGGAAAGATCCCTCTTATTGTTGACGTTATTAAGTCTTTGTTTGGTTTATAGATAATAGGATAATTCTAAGTTGCCTTAACAGTATCTTGATCAGCAGCAATGTGATGATAACACGGCTCTAAAACCTACCTGTGACTTATTATTAGCATTAGCGTCACCAGATGTAAAAGAAAACTATCTGAATGATTAGACACAATCATTTATATAAACTACAAAACCTTTGTAAACTGTTTGTTATCGTTTGTGAAACTACTTTAAATGAATGTAACATGTTGTGCTCTTTCTATAGAGAAACCATTACACTGCACATGAATAATTTCACTGAGACCAATAAATCAAACTAAAAACATAAAAAAAAAAAAGTTTTCTGTTCTTGTTTATATAGGGCATGTTATAACAAGGGAATAAACATAGTGAAAGATCACCACACTGCATTAGTGATCATCACTCAAAGATCTGCTTTGCCTGACTCAGGAGTCACTGCTTGTTTCACATTGTTTAGTGTTATTAATCTTTGAATATTGTCAAAAACTGCAGACACATGCTGTACATATACATGGCTCACTGGGATATTGGGATACTGGGATATTTCATGCAACTTTTTTTCATTGCTGTTAAGATTTTAGGTTTAGCTGGAACACATTACTGCTCGTTTCCCTAACAAGAACTGATCTGATTAGCATTTTCATTTAAATTTTAATTCTACATTTGTAGAATATCTTTAAAAGCGTAATAGCATACATAGATGCAGCATAGCTTTGTGCTAAATGCTAGCAGGCTACATGTGTGATGAATTTTGCATGCACAAAATGATACGGAAACGACATATTTTTCAAATGATGAAATATCTTGAAATATATCACCTACAACTTGTATCTAGTTTTATGGTGATAATGATCATCTTATTGGTCATGAACAGGGAGGGAGTGGTCCTACTGGTTGACTCCCTCATTATAAAGGCATGTTTGGGATCTCCCTGTCGCCATGACACTAATAACAGTAATATATGATCAATGCTATGACTTGCTGATGTCTTCACATGTTTTCCTGGTTTTTATAGCCATGGTTACAGCTTAAAATAGTCCTGAACTCAAACGCTTTCATTCATTTCTTCACTTCTCAAGGATCCAACCAACCAATGACAAGAAAACATTTCAGCACTTCACACAGTACAGTAACCTGTACTGTATTGTGAGCCAAGTGAGCTACTATGTCACTGATGATCTGGTACTCAATACTCAGTGTCTACAGCTGCAGCATAGAAAGATGATGGAAACAAATCTCATCTGATTATCACGCTGGAGGCATCTGATTAAGAAACACATCCCCAAGCATTGATAAAGAAACCTTTACCCTTCTCATTAGCTCGTATGGTAGATAGTAATGCTCTACACTTCTCTGAATCCATTATAGTACCTCTTGATAACATGCTTCAGCTGTTCGGAGCAGATAAGATTAGAACTGAAGTCAAAGTGACATGAATTCACAAATTACGCAAACCTGAAGAAAAACTGAAAAACATGAACTCTCCTGCCAGCTGAGTTTGCTGTCACCAACCAAACTAGTTTCTGAACAAATACTTCCCAAAAAGAGTTCAAATCCCATAGAGCAGACCCAACCATGTGATTTTCTTTTACTGTTCTTCCACCCTGCAGCATTTTGGGTGGGCTGAATCACCCAAGATGCCAATGGGGTTGAATGTTGCAGAGCATCTGTCAACTTAGTGAACTGTGGCAAGCCACTAATGAGCTGTGAGCACAGTAACTTGAGCATGATGCAGATGAAAGGAGATGCAATTCATTTTAAAGATGTCTACTTTCGAATTATCAAGTTATATTATGTGAAACACTTCAAAAACTCTACCCTCTTGTGCCTAATGTGGCTCTGTTGCCTTGCTGCAAATGGCCACTGAATTCAGGTATTCTGATCACTTCCATGACTACAGATGTATAAAATCAAGCATCTAGGCATGACACCAACAATTTAAATAGTAAAATTTCCTTGCTTCTACAGTAAACTCTTTGTAGTATTATAAACAAGTGGAAGTGATTGAGAACAACAGCAACAAAGACATGAAGTGGTAGTTAAAAGTGAAGTTAAAAGACAGAACAATGTCAGTGGATGCTGAGGCGCACAATGTGAAGAGGTCGCCAACTTTCTGCAGAGTCAGTCACCACAGACTTCCAGACTTCATGTGGCCTTCAGAATAGCTCAGTGCACAGAGAGTTGATGCAGTGGTGAAAAGCACACCGCCAGTGGACTCTAGAGCAACGGACATCACATGTCTCCATCTGGCAATCTGATGGATGAGTCTGTGTTGGCGGTTGCCAGGAGAACGGTACTTGTCTGACTTCATTGTGACAAATGTAAAGTTTAGTGGAGGGGTGATTATGGTGTAGGGTTGTTTTTCTGGAGTTGGGATCAGTTCCTTATTTCCAGTTAAAGGAACTCCTAATCCTTCAGTATACCGAGACATTTTGAACAATTTCATGCTCCCGACTTTGTGAGAACAGTTTGGAGTTGCCCCCTTATTATTTAAAGATGACTCTGCACCTCTACACAAAGCAAGGTCCATAAAGACATTGATAAGTGACTTTGGTCCGGAACAACTTGAGTGGCCTGCACAGAGTCCTGACCTACAGATAGAACACCTTTGGGATGAATTAGCGAAGAGACTGAAAGCCAGCCCTTCCTGTCTGTAAGGAGAAAAACCTCAGGAAGGCAAAGAATCACGGGCCCAGAGTTAATTCATGTACATGGGCGAATACCTGACCACGTTCCATCGACTACAGAAACGTGCAGGAAAAGCGCGCCAGGCATCCACTCAGACTTTACTATATACTGCCCTACTCACGTAACACTCATGGGTGGAGTACAAGTTAGGAAAAAACAACTTCTTATCTGGTGATTGCATACGAGGCTGCACAGGATGCAGCCTTGCAAGACAAAGATGGACAAGTTGATTAACGATCTTGTAGTGGGTTAAAACAATACATGTGGGTGTTGTCTAAACTTGAGCAACTTCCTCATGTGATCACTTTGTTCCAGCTAAAGAATTTGCTGACACGCTATGTACAGGCATTTCTGTGCAATTCAAATAAGCTAAACATAAACATTTATCACTGTTGAATATTAATAAAATTCAAAATCTTTTAACACTGTCCAACATCAGTGTCTGACCTCACAAATGCACTAATGGAAGAGAGGTCAAAAATTTCCATACACACAATCATAAACCTTGTAGAAAGCCTTCCCAGTAGAGATGAAGCTATTACATTTGTAAAGAGTGGGTCAACATCATGTTAACAGACAAGCAAATACTTTTGGCAACATCGAGTATGAATTCCTCTTTTTTTACATCTTAATTTTGTCTTGCAAGAATTAGAAATGAAGAAGAAAAAATTAACAAAATTCAAATTAAATCAACTTCTTACACTGTGTCTCTTACATTTCTGACCCTAATGGTTAAACAGGAAGCCATTACACAAGCTAAATGCTAAGAGCCATCAATGTAAAACAATCCTTTAATAAGATTAATACAATAAGTAATCAGTTTCTGTTGTCTACATCTTATCATCATTAGATCTTGTGTTAACCCTGCTTCTAGCAACAAGCACCATTTATTTATAGATCTCTCCAAGATACTGTTCTTGGTCTGCAGCTTCACTCTGTGTACCAGATGAGTCTGGGATGGTCTGAACTATTCCTCTCATTATCCACACACTTCCAGGGGATGAAAGCTTAATGAAAGCTCTTTACTCAGTCTGGGATTTTTAGTGTTACATTTCTCAGCAGTAATGTCGATCAACATACTGACAGCATAAACTACCTGTCTTCCTGAGACATTGCTTCCTCGTCATGACAATGACTGTGTTTTGTAGGCCTACCGATTTACCAGCAGCTGTTTTGTTTCCACATTGAGATTGGGTTGTCTCGGTAATGAGCTGTCTTATCTGTAGAATTTATGCTTTCATTTTGCACAGGTCTGTATTCCATGCAGCCTAGGAGAGTCTTCATCACAAAGACAGCACAGTCAGCCAAACTTGCTATGCACCGTCTGTGTTCTTTGATTTTCTAATGCTGTTTGTGCTACGTTTTCCTCCTTTTTTTATGGCACTTGTTATGAAGGAAGGAAGGCTCAGGGTTGAGTAATCAGCATCATGGGCCGATTAGAATAAGAATAAGCAGTCATCTAATCATTCACAGGGTTCTCCTTTTATCAATAAAGCAAAGAAGGAAGGAAGGAAAGACACCCATGGACTGCCAATGCTGAAAGAAAACAGAGATTTAAGTTACTCATTACCTTAAACAATACATAAAATAAAAACCCAAACAGAACCTCACCTCTGCTGCCGCCCCGTGTGGGAGTGAAGAAAGAGTGAGCCAAAAGTAAATGCAGTCCTTATATAAAGTGTGACAGGTGAGTCACACATTATATATTTTATATATTTGTCTGCAGCAACATTTTTAGGCCTAAAAATGTCGCTGCAGACAAATGGCTACAGTACACGCAGAGGTACTACAGTCAGTATGTTTTTAAATTTTAACTGCTTGAATAGTTGCAAATATTTTTACTTTACTGCAAATACCGAGGCTGTCAAGCATGCTTTGATGTGTTATCAGGTTCTTGGTAATATAGCTGCAAATTCTGATGCATGGGCTGCCATTCCCTCCCTCACCAGCAGATTGTGCTCCTTTAGTCAAACCGCTTGCTTGTCATTTGACTCAGTGAATCAACAGTATGCAGGTTTATCATTAGTGTTGTGTTGTTTCTGTTGTTCTTAAGAAATATATAAAATATTGTAATGAAATCCAAACAAAATATCTGAATCATCTTTCAGTCTACAGAAGGCACATCTTTTTTTTTCTTTTTTTTTTTGCCTGTCCCGTTTGGTTCTTTTGCCATCAGAATTATTGTCTAAAGGCGAGGAAAGATGCCCAACGGATTTACTTTACCAAATTGACCATCCCAGCCTTGCCGTAATGGTCTATTTGATTCACCTTTTATTGTTTATTTTATTTTATTTTATTTATTTTTTATTTTTACTTGCTAGATACAGGACAGACTTGAATGAGGAAAAGAAAAGGGAGAAAGGAAGAGGGGGAAAACAGCGGAGAAGAGGGACGGGGATAAAGGGCAAAAGAAACAAAAACAAACTAAATAAGCAGACAAAAAAAATTACATATATCAATCACCTGGATCACCTGTTGAGAAAGAAAAAAGAAAACAAGCAGAAGAAAATGAGAGCAATACAATAAACAACATCATGATGATATATGGGAATATAACAGTAAATACTAAATATTAAACATTATTGTGCAGCACGTAAGATCGACAGCGCACAGTGTGCTTTGAGGTAGGAGCCAAAAAGGGTGTAGTTTGTGTGTGTGAGCACCCGTGTGTACACCTGTGAGCATGGACGCATTTGTTTTTAAAAGGTTCCTTCATGTAATGATCTGCTAGAGGGTGTGGGGGACCACAGCCCCGTCCTCCAGGGCATGAAGCAGGTATTGAGGAGATCAAGACTCCAGACATCCAGAGGCCCCCAGAACACAAGAGACCAAGGAAGACCAACAGAGGGGCAGCTGCGCCACTATCCCAGAAGGAGCTGAGGAGAGTCCCAGATGAGGGGTCACCCAGCAGCCACGGAGCAGAAGCCAGGGGGGGTTGCAGTGACGTGCCCGTGAGCTCCGCCGAAAAAGAAAAAGAACAGAGATGTCATCCCACGGCCAAGATTACATAAATGTTAATAAATTCACAGGATTTAAGGTCAAGACACAGACAAAAACATTCATGGTATTCTAGAAAAGTATGATCAATAGAAACAGGCTTAGCTGCCTGTTAGAGATGTTTCAGTTTTCATGGGGGAGCCACTACAGATCCTTTATGGGAGCTTTTGAAAAAACCATTGAGCAGAGTACTGAAAATGCAACTGCAGGAGAAACATAATCCCTTATTTGCAATTAAGAACACATGGCACTAAACAGAGCATTCAAGGAAACACAATGACTGTTTCAGAAGCATTATGGAGATCAGGTAACAATTATTAGCACTTATACTGATTAAGCCTTGAATAACTCAGAAGATGGTGTGTTTATTCTTACTTGTTGTTGTAACACAATAGAAGACGTGAAATTTAAAGAGGGAACGCATAACCATAGAAACGTGACAATAGTGCCATTAAAAAAAGGAGGAAAACGTAGCACAAACAGCATTAGAAAATCAAAGAACTCAGACGGTGCATAGCAAGTTTGGCTGACTGTGCTGTCTTTGTGGTGAAGACTCTCTTAGGCTGCATGGAGTACAGACCTGTGCAAAATGAAAGCATAAATTCTACAGATAAGACAGCTCATTACCGAGACAACCCAATCTCAATGTGGAAACAAAACAGCTGCTGGTAAATCGGTAGGCCTACAAAACACAGTCATTGTCATGACGAGGAAGCAATGTCTCAGGAAGACAGGTAGTTTATGCTGTCAGTATGTTGATCGACATTACTGCTGAGAAATATAACACTAAAAATCCCAGACTGAGTAAAGAGCTGCCAGTTTGACAAGAGAACTGATTAAAAGAAATCTTTCTTAAACACCACAAAGCTGTTATGTGGAGCCAGTTTGAAGAAAAAATAAATAAATGTGATAAAGTTCCTTAAGCACAGCTTAACCATAAAGTTTGATATATCCCACCCCATGCTGTGCAACACCTGAATAAAAACAAAAAACGTTTTTTGTTAGAGTGCACAGCATCATTTCAGGTTGAGTCACTGAATGGTATTGATGACAGGGACCTGTGCTCACCAATACACTCACTGTTGTCTCGGTGAGGTTTGGAAAAAGGCTTTAGGAAACTCGATTATTGTTTTATCAGTGGAGAGTTTGGGAAGAAGATTCCAACTTATTTACATTTTCGCATGGTCATGAGCCCAGTATGCCACCAGGAACCTTCAACAACAACAGTCAATATAAGCCCAAATACTTTAAGTAATTGTAATCCTGAAGATGTGGTGCTAATATTAAGCTTTCATCCCCTGGAAGTGTGTGGATAATGAGAGGAATAGTTCAGACCATCCCAGACTCATCTGGTACACAGAGTGAAGCTGCAGACCAAGAACAGTATCTTGGAGAGATCTATAAATAAATGGTGCTTGTTGCTAGAAGCAGGGTTAACACAAGATCTAATGATGATAAGATGTAGACAACAGAAACTGATTATTTATTGTATTAATCTTATTAAAGGATTGTTTTACATTGATGGCTCTTAGCATTTAGCTTGTGTAATGGCTTCCTGTTTAACCATTAGGGTCAGAAATGTAAGAGACACAGTGTGAGAAGTTGATTTAATTTGAATTTTGTTAATTTTTTCTTCTTCATTTTTAATTCTTGCAAGAAAAAATTAAGATGTAAAAAAAGAGGAATTCATACTCTATGTTGCCAAAAGTATTTGCTTGTCTGTTAACATGATGTTGACCCACTCTTTACAAATGTAATAGCTTCATCTCTACTGGGAAGGCTTTCTACAAGGTTTATGATTGTGTGTATGGAAATTTTTGACCTCTCTTCCATTAGTGCATTTGTGAGGTCAGACACTGATGTTGGACAGGAAGGGCTGGCTTTCAGTCTCTTCGCTAATTCATCCCAAAGGTGTTCTATCTGTAGGTCAGGACTCTGTGCAGGCCACTCAAGTTGTTCCGGACCAAAGTCACTTATCAATGTCTTTATGGACCTTGCTTTGTGTAGAGGTGCAGAGTCATCTTTAAATAATAAGGGGGCAACTCCAAACTGTTCTCACAAAGTCGGGAGCATGAAATTGTTCAAAATGTCTCGGTATACTGAAGGATTAGGAGTTCCTTTAACCCTTAAGGACCCACAGTGACACTGGTGTCACTGCCTCTTTACACTTAGAGACTTGGTTATATATGATTCATTTGATATAAGACCCCCGTAATTTTCATGAAAGTAGAAATAGGTCTGGGCTCTTAAGGGTTAACTGGAAATAAGGAACTGATCCCAACTCCAGAAAAACAACACTATACCATAATCACCCCTCCACTAAACTTTACATTTGTCACAATGAAGTCAGACAAGTACCGTTCTCCTGGCAACCGCCAACACAGACTCATCCATCAGATTGCCAGATGGAGACGTGTGATGTCCGTTGCTCTAGAGTCCACTGGCGGTGTGCTTTTCACCACTGCATCAACTCTCTGTGCACTGAGCTATTCTAAAGGCCACATGAAGCCTGGAAGTCTGTGGTGACTGACTCTGCAGAAAGTTGGCGACCTCTTCACATTGTGCGCCTCAGCATCCACTGACATTGTTCTGTTTTTTAACTTCACTTTTAACTACCACTTCATGTCTTTGTTGCTGTTGTTCTCAATCACTTCCACTTGTTTATAATACTACAAACAGTTTACTGTAGAAGCAAGGATTACTATTTAAATTGTTGGCATCATGCCTAGATGCTTGATTTTATACATCTGTAGTCATGGAAGTGATCAGAATACCTGAATTCAGTGGCCATTTGCAGCAAGGCAACAGAGCCACATTAGGCACAAGAGGGTAGAGTTTTTGAAGTGTTTCACATAATATAACTTGATAATTCGAAAGTAGACATCTTTAAAATGAATTGCATCTCCTTTCATCTGCATCATGCTCAAGTTACTGTGCTCACAGCTCATTAGTGGCTTGCCACAGTTCACTAAGTTGACAGATGCTCTGCAACATTCAACCCCATTGGCATCTTGGGTGATTCAGCCCACCCAAAATGCTGCAGGGTGGAAGAACAGTAAAAGAAAATCACATGGTTGGGTCTGCTCTGTGGGATTTGAACTCTTTTTGGGAAGTATTTGTTCAGAAACTAGTTTGGTTGGTGACAGCAAACTCAGCTGGCAGGAGAGGTCATGTTTTTCAGTTTTTCTTCAGGTTTGCGTAATTTGTGAATTCATGTCACTTTGACTTCAGTTGTAATCTTATCTGCTCCGAACAGCTGAGGCATGTTATCAAGAGGTACTATAATGGATTCAGAGAAGTGTAGAGCATTACTATCTACCATACGAGCTAATGAGAAGGGTAAAGGTTTCTTTATCAATGCTTGGGGATGTGTTTCTTAATCAGATGCCTCCAGCGTGATAATCAGATGAGATTTGTTTCCATCATCTTTCTATGCTGCAGCTGTAGACACCGAGTATTGAGTACCAGATCATCAGTGACATAGTAGCTCACTTGGCTCACAATACAGTACAGGTTACTGTACTGTGTGAAGTGCTGAAATGTTTTCTTGTCATTGGTTGGTTGGATCCTTGAGAAGTGAAGAAATGAATGAAAGCGTTTGAGTTCAGGACTATTTTAAGCTGTAACCATGGCTATAAAAACCAGGAAAATATGTGAAGACGTCAGCAAGTCATAGCATTGATCATATATTAATGTTATTAGTGTCATGGCGACAGGGAGATCCCAAACATGCCTTTATAATGAGGGAGTCAACCAGTAGGACCACTCCCTCCCTGTTCATGACCAATAAGATGATCATTATCACCATAAAACTAGATACAAGTTGTAGGTGATATATTTCAAGATATTTCATCATTTGAAAAATATGTCGTTTCCGTATCATTTTGTGCATGCAAAATTCATCACACATGTAGCCTGCTAGCATTTAGCACAAAGCTATGCTGCATCTATGTATGCTATTACGCTTTTAAAGATATTCTACAAATGTAGAATTAAAATTGAAATGGAAATGCTAATCAGATCAGTTCTTGTTAGGGAAACGAGCAGTAATGTGTCCCAGCTAAACCTAAAATCTTAACAGCAATGAAAAGAAGTTGCATGAAATATCCCAGTATCCCAATATCCCAGTGAGCCATGTATATGTACAGCATGTGTCTGCAGTTTTTGACAATATTCAAAGATTAATAACACTAAACAATGTGAAACAAGCAGTGACTCCTGAGTCAGGCAAAGCAGATCTTTGAGTGACAGATCACTAATGCAGTGTGGTGATCTTTCACTATGTTTATTCCCTTGTTATAACATGCCCTATATAAGCAAGAACAGAAAACTTTTTTTTTTTAAGTTTTTAGTTTGATTTATTGGTCTCGGTGAAATTATTCATGTGCAGTGTAATGGTTTCTCTATAGAAAGAGCACAACATGTTACATTCATTTAAAGTAGTTTCACAAACGATAACAAACAGTTTACAAAGGTTTTGTAGTTTATATAAATGATTGTGTCTAATCATTCAGATAGTTTTCTTTTACATCTGGTGACGCTAATGCTAATAATAAGTCACAGGTAGGTTTTAGAGCCGTGTTATCATCACATTGCTGCTGATCAAGATACTGTTAAGGCAACTTAGGAAAACCCCATCATCTATAAACCAAACAAAGACTTAATAACGTCAACAATAAGAGGGATCTTTCCCACGGCATTGACTCAAACAGATACAGTCGATTTCGAATGAAAAAGAGAAAAACACTCTTTTTACACCAGTGGAGGAAAATACAGTCTTTCATTTATGGAGATATGCATCGAGCCAGAGGTCCCCTGAGGTTTTCAGTGACCTGAATGAGGAAGTCAGAACAAAAAATAGCCAGCCCATCAGTGTGTGTGTGTCAGGTAAGCAGTCCTTCCATAAAAGAAGACTGAGTCATATACTGTATTTGCAGCCATTTTCATACTCTGTTATCATTGTACTTACGTGACAATATCAGCGAAGCCTCGCCACAAAGTTTTCTCTTGGTAAGGAATCCCGTGTTTTTCGCAGAGCTCACGAACCTGTGGGGCCACCAGGTGGTAGTTGTGCCGCGGCATCATTGGAAACAAGCTTGCAAAAGAAAAGAAACAGAAGCTGTTTTTTTTGTAATTGTTGCATTGTGGCATATTTTGTTACATAAAATCATTGTAACATATAAGTGTGTAAACAGTGAGTGTAGTTCTGCAAGAAAAAAACATTCTGTTTGAAAAAATGGGTGATAGCTCACTATGGATGGGTGTAAAATCCTAATAGTGTTCACCACTGGTTAAGTGGTGTGGCTTGAGTTTAATGTGTGCTCCTGTGACCATGCCTGATGAATTACATCTCTCAGTCTTCTGACTATTCTTTAAAACTATTTTTTTTTAATAGAGACTTTCTATCTTTAAATGCAGAATTAATGTTGTTAAATTATTATCAGTACTTTAGTTTACACAGTCGTGCTCTAGTTTTTGACAGGTTTCAAATTTCCCTTACTGGTGCTCGATTTGAAAGTTGAGGTGTCCACTGAACCAGTCATTGAAGAAGGACTGCTCGATATTACAGGTGGATTGTAACTGAATGACAGAATGAGTCAAAAGAGTGCAAATGAGTTAATAAAGTCCTAGTAAATATAAGGGAAGGTGTAAAGAGAATAGAACAGACCAATATTTGTGATCTGGGATGTTCATGAGTATTGGGTAAATGCAGAAAATATTTAAAGTGTCCAAACCTTTTGTACAACCTTGTAAAAGTGGTACAAGTACCTGCATGGTCAGCCAGTCCCTGTGCTTTTCATGATCGATGTCCATCGGTATGTGATTCATCTGAGTCACCCACACAAACCAGTAACTCTCCAAAAACCTGTAACATTAAAAACAATATCATATTGAGGTGATACATAACGTGGCCAAAGGGTACGAAAAATGGAATCACTTTCTATTGCAGTGTACTTTATTAGGTATACAGCGGTCAAATATGTTAAGTTTAATGTTTGCTAATAAAGTCGGGCTTTTCCACACACATTCCAGCAATATAGAGCAAAATATGGTGCATCTCAGCTCAAGGACAATATATTTTGAAAGGAATGGACAATATAAGGCATCAAAGTCTGTTAACTGGTAACAATTCATTTGTTAATGAGTGCAATGTTTTCTTATTTTAAATAGTTACCTGACTATACTTATGAGCACCAATGAGCCAACTAGGCCATACAGGGGTATATAAGAGGAGAAGAAGCGAAGGTAGAATGAGATGAACCAAGCCAGATCCTTCACAAGACAAGAAAGTTTATATGATTTATGTAATTTCTTTTTAATTATGACAATCATGATTAATTATAATCTTATTTTTACATATGCTCTATTCTGTGCCATTTTTTTTTTTTTGCTGTAATGTTTCTTTTAAATACAGGAAAACAGGAGGACAAAGGAGGGGCGAACAACTAAGCTGTAGTGCCTCTTCACTTCACTGTGCAATATCTTTTGTGCAATACTTTTTGATAATAGTCAATGGTGCAATAGACTTCCATACTTGAAATGTGCAATTCACTTGTATTTTTATTTTTATTTTTATTCCTATTTATTCTATTTATCCCCTTTGTATATTTTATCAATATATGTCTTTGTATTTATATATGTGTGTGTATATATATATATATATATATATATATATATATATATATATATATATACATATATATATAAATATATAAAAAAGACAACAACTGTTCCTATAAAGGTGCAACGTTACAAAGTTGTAGTTATTATTCTTTTTAAATGACTCTTAAAAAACATACCAAGAAAGAAGTACTTGTGTTGACGATTGTAAGGCATGTGTTTGATCTTCTTTATCCCGTACTGTAACACAGAGGTAAACAGCGGATGATGACGAGATGGACCGTGTGAGTGCTTAAAAACATAAGATATACTATCTTTGTGCTACTTGCTTCCACTGGTTGAATTCGGCCAAGTACGAAGAGGTGCAACGTGTTGATACCCGGGTCCTTAATGAAGATGTTGGGTTTAGCGTGATGCCTGAAATGTTGTTGATTCCACCAGTTGGAAGAAGCTCCCTGAAAAAAGAAAAAAAAAAAACCTTTAAGTATCTGTGTTTCATTTCCATGGAGAGAGGATTCTAACTGAGAGAGGTTACCTTTAAATGACCAATGACAAACTTGTGGGCGAGGTGATTCCAGCTGGACTTTTTGAAGACAGACAGGTGACCAAAGTCATGCTGCAGCCATCCAGCCTGTGCCTGGAGAAGAAGCAGGAAAACAAATGTTTTGGGTGAAAGACTTCTCTTTAAATGGACCTGATTTCCAACACCATGTATTTGTATGCATGACTAACTGTTTGTCTTTTATCAGTCCTGCGTTTCTGCATCTCAGTTCATACTTTTCTCAAACAATTATTTATGCTCCCTTTAATATGAATGGTTAGCTTTTGTAAACAGAAGATTTGCACAGTCTGTGGGAGGGGCTTCTGTCCTGACAGCCAGAGCAGTGTCAGTGATGAACATATTAGGAATACCTTCCATCACTGGCATTGTAAAGGGGCAAGAACAGAAACTGAAACTGTGCATTGAGAGCAGTCTGAAGGCTGAGTTTTTGGCTCACTTTTACACATTCATTATTATTGATATCCATTATTTAAAACTTTGTCTCTGTTTAATGTAACCATGCACTTGGTGTATGCATATATTTCAAAACATAAGGAAAGCATAATAGGGCCCATTTAAAATTTATGTCTGAATCACCTGAGCGGTTGCGAGAAACACAGAGCACACAAGTGTTTGTATCCAGCCTGTGCCCCACATCCAGACGGTCAGCCATCCGAGGGCTTCTAGCAGCAGGATGTGACTGAGGTGGAGGAAGAAAAACAAAGGCTGAGCTCGAAACAGACCCCTTTTCTCCACCTGAGCTCGTAATGTTTCGAAATCCTGCACGATGGCTGCCTGCGTGCAGAGAAAAAGAAACAAAGAATTCTGTAAAACTGAAACTGTAATATATTGATGTGATACTTCCGAAATCGAGGATTTTGGATTTGAGCTATTTTAGGTTTTCATACAGTGAAACAAGACATTAAGGTGGCTGAAAAACCACCTAGAATCTCAGATGTTCCCAACACTCAGCACTTCATAACTAACATAAGAGATCAGTGAATTATCAAACTTATGTCTGTCTCTCATTTATTACACTAGATCACTCACATGTTGTCAATAAAAAAAGAAGGGACTTTGATTAAAGGCTCACATTTTTGTCTCGGTCCTGGCTCAGCTCAGTCGTTGCCAACTCTCCGATCAGCAGCGGCTTCAGAAACTTTTGCACAAACTTAGGATCAGGATGAAAAGCAGTGAATGCCTCCTAAAAAACAAACACAACAAAAATTGTAATTTATTAAAAAGTTAGGTAGCAGTGGAAATAGTTATCAGATTGTAAAACAATAAATCATGCATTCACTTCACTTGTATTAAAGCTAAATTCTAACATGTAAAAATACCAAAAGTAAAATGATGTTCCCTGTAAGTTTCAGTTGCCTGTGAAACCGTGACATTACATTGTTTTTCATAATTCAGCTGCCTGAAAGCAGCGTTTCAGTGCTGTAGCTGGTTCTGCTACACCTACTCGTGTTCTTCCATCCATATTATCGAGCTTTCTGCTATTTTTATTCTGGAACAGTTATTTAGGTATACTAAAACCTCAGAGGGGGAATCTCTTTCTGTTAGAGCTGCAAGGAACTTAGAGACATGTTAGGAGTTGCGGGAAGCCCAGGTGTAGTTCACAGACTGGCATAAACTTTACTTTTTGAGAGGAATGGCAACACAAATCTTAAACAAATATAAATGAATTAACGCTTATGATGATAGTTTTATTAGATCTCTTTCAAAATAAAATCATATGAACATAAATGCACAGGCCTGTATATTTTCATAGTATTTTGAAGGAAACATGACGTACCGTGGCATCCTCTCCAGCATAGTAGCTGATGACTTGAAACCCTCCTGGATGCCTTTTGGCCCACTGAGTGATGTTGTAAACCTTTCGATCGATGACCAACCATTGATCATTCCTGCTGCAGTGGCTCTGCACCTCCTCCCAGGTGTAAACACCTTTAGCTTTCCCGCTGTCCGGCTCTCCCGGCACCGTCTGCTGGCTTCCACCTCCCATCCTCACCGCTGCCTCTGGTCTGAATGCACCTGAGCTCTAACAGGTCACAAAGTTTCACACCTGTTTTCACACAAAAAATGCACAAAATTTCCATGTAACTTTGTTACATACGGGCAACGTAAACCATTAAATTTAATGGAATCTGGGCAAAAAATTGCTTGGTATGCGTTCAGTTAATACCAACTCTGTTCCTTAATCATTTGTTATTTGAATAAATAAACCTTTGATTTTAGATGTTTCAGCTGCATCTTACTCACAATCATTGCTTCATGTTTACTGAAGGTGAAGAAACCTTTTTTCAATGTGAGTGTAAAAAATGTCTTTCAAATAGTTTGAAATGTGCAGAGAGAAAAACTCGTATGGCAGATTTTTCTATGCTGTTTGAGCTGGTTGTGGTCCAGATCTAAAACAAAGAGAAGTGCAACATCACCCACTACTATGGGGAAACTAGTGAAGCTAGGAAACCACCAAATGGAGCTAAAGCAGGTCGGTTTTCACCTACTAACTTTTCTTAAGGATTCTTTATCGACATTAAAGATCAATCTAACAGTCGCACACCCACAAATACTTAAAAACTGGAAAAACATCGATGCACACAAGTGCGTTTTCCACACGAATGCGTGGACTGGGAGAAGTCTGATAGTCGTTAACGTGTAGAAACCAAGACAAAACCGACAAACCGCCATCGAAAAGCATTTAATGACTAAATAATAGCGGCAGATAGCGGGTGGTTAGCTATGCACGTCCCAGCATGTAGATGTTAAATATTTACTTACAGCATCCAGATTTTAACCAGCGTCCTTCCGGGGTTCAGGCACACTAATAAGAGATCGATTCTGAGGGTTCGGGTCCTTTTTATATAACAAGCATCCCCAAACCCATCCCATGCTTACTTTGTAGGCTCATTGTCACATCCACGCACTCATTCGATACAAACTCCGAACAGAATCATTCGAGGCGTCTGGGCCAATCGCCGCACAGCATTGTGATTTGTGGGTGACCGTGGCTCAGGGGTTTGGGAAGCGTATCTGTAACCCGAAGGTCGCTGGTTCCAGTCCCGGGCTCTCTGTCCTGGTCGTTGTGTCCTTGGGCAAGACACTTTACCCTACCTTTATGTCAGTCTGCCCCAGGGTAGGGTAGCTTGCCTCCACCAGTGAGTGAATGAATAGTGGAATTGTAAAGCGCTTTGGGTGCCTTGAAAAGCGCTATATAAATCCAATCCATTATTATTATTATTGTGTAGCGGACTAAATACACAGCTACACCGCAGGTCTTTAAGGGGTCCTCTCAACCCTGCTCCCTTTTTGTTGTTACTTTCCATCCTCCCTAAATGCTTTACATGGAAACTGGGCTGTAGTTTGCTTGCTGTGGTTTGCTTCGAGGGTCTAATTTAGGTGTGTCAAACATAAGGTCCGGGGACCATAATCGAAAGACTCCAATCTAGTCCACTGGATAGCTTTGAAGGACAACTACATACATTTCAACTCCCCCCCCCCCCCCCCCCCCCCCCCCCCCTCCAATCATTGCTACTCCATCAAAGTAATTATGCAGATAAACAATTAAATGACAGGAATGTTCATGTTTTTAAATACTATCTACTATATAATTTTTTTTCAGTGATCCACTGTAAGTGTAAATATTAATAATATCAATTAAAAAACTTTGTAAGACTGTGCTTTAATCCAGCTTTCTATTCCCCAGTCAAAGTCAGGGCAATGAGCCCTTTTTCTGTAATTTGACACATTTCTTACAATTTAAACCCAAAGAATTCTTTATTAGCTAAACCGCTGTTTCTTTATCATAAACTGAGACATTCTGTTAAAATTGCACTTCCTTATATTAAGATATTTTAGTGATTCAAGTTGTAATTCAGTTTCTTTTCACTGACAGATGACAGCACTTTCACTGGTCTGGCCCACTAAAGATTGATGTAGGCTGTATGTGACTCACAATTTAACATCCCTGGTCTCTCAGATTGTCATAATAATTGTGCTGGCAGTGTTTGTATGAGAGCAGAAAGTTTCACTGTTTGATTTATTTAGTGTGACCCTTTGACACTGACAAACAGAATGTCAGTGATAATACTTTCCTTGTTAAATAATCACTGGAGGGGGTGCTGCAAAATAAGACAACAATTTGTACTACTAGCCAAATTCCCTCAAAGTTGGGATGCTATGTAAAATGCAAATAAAATAGAACATAATTATTTGCAAATCTCATAAACCCATATTGTATTCACAGAAATGACAAATAAAACAGGGACAAAAATGAGGAAATTCTAAGTTTTTGTTAAAACTTTCATATGCTTTTTCAAAGCATGCCATTTCTAAACACATCAGTTTTCTTTAGAAAGCAATACAATAACAGATTTATTTCCGAAAAAACAAAAAATGATTAGGGTCAATTTAAATGTATAATTAACCTTTTTATTGAGCCATGGCACCGTGGCGCTGTGCAGTGATGTCCTTTAACTTTCTAATGCTCATAGCGTAAAAATAATAAAATAAAATCTAGTTAAAACTGAAAGTTACCTGCCAGTTTACACACAGTATAAAAACTTTAGCAAGGGTTTGAGCAGTCATTTGAGAAAGCTTCATGCCAAAAACAAAGAAATTACTTTAGTCATTTCTTTATGATAGACTTGGATATCAATACACCTACCTCCTGGAGAGTGTTGTTCACTTGCTTGGCTATTGTGAAGGGCTAGAAATGATTCTGTGATCATCCACCACTGTTGTCTTCTGTGGATGTCCAGGTCTTTTTGTATTGCTGAGTTCACCAGTGCTTTCTTTCTTTCTCAGGATATACCAAACAGATATTGCCACTTCTAATATTTTAGTAATTTCTCAGAAGGGGTTTTTTCACAGCTTAAGGATGGCTTGTTTTACCTGCATGAAGAGCTCCTTTGACTGCATGTTATCTGTTCACAGTAAAAGAAATCTTCCAAATGCAAGCACCATACCTCAGATCAACTCCAGGCCTTTTATCTGCTTAATTGACAATGACATAACAAAGGAATTGCCCAGACCTGCCCATGAAATAGACTTTGAGTCCAAATACTTTTGGTCCCTTTAAAAAGAGGTTGGCACATGTTAAGGAGCTGAAACTCCTAAACCCTTCATTCAATTTAAATGTGGACACCTACAAAGTAAGCACTACAGTAAACACAAAAATGGTTGCCTGATGTCATTCTGTTTTTAGACTTGAACTGTTTGTATCATCAAATCACACATATTTTCCTTTACTGTAAATAAGCACAATGACGCTGTATCAGCTGCAGTTTTCTCCTTCACCAGCAGATAGTGCAAATACGCTCCTTTAATGAAATTGCTTCCTTGTCCTCTTTTAACCTCAAGTTGCAAAAGCATGAAGGCCTCTCATTGCAGTCCTGTTTTGCTTCTTGTGTTTTCCAGAAACATTTATGAAATATATATAAATATTAAATACTTAATAATTATTGATTTTCCATTAGACCACCATGAAAAAAGGATCATTAATAATTGTTTAGAGTTACTTTTCCTTTACCCTGTCCCTGTGTTTGTTATGTGTGTGTTTGTCCATGGTAGTGAAGTCATGCAGTGCTTCATCTGCATTCAACACTTTCACCTCAACAGTCACATCTATTCACTGCCTGAGGTCTCAGTCTTTTATGTCCCCTGCTTACAGTTCACTGTGTCATTTCAGGGTCATTTCAATGCTATATAGAAATTTGCTAATCAGCTCTTTTGGTCCTCAGCATATCAGACAGGATTATCCTCAAGCAGCGCGTCGCCTGTCTCCCTGTTTGTCTGCTTCTTCTGCCATAGCTTATCGAGCTGACAGAAGCCCTGCACATCCGACCCCAGCATCTTTTACAGACTTTTCCTCAGTATCACAACCAACAGCATAGACTGTCAATCAGAAAACCTGCATGCTTTTTGATGAATTCAGGCTAAAGGTTAACTTTCATTTTGGTCCATCAAATGAAAGATGGGGTATTTTCCTCAGAAAAGAGTGAGAGACTTTTTACTTTGGCATCACTACACTTTTCATTCCATCAGTTACATTATCTCATATCTGAATATTTCTTTGGAGATTTACATTCAAATGACACATAAGATTCATTCAAAGCAACATTTGGGTCAGAACAGGTTGCAACCCATTAACAGATATGTAAGTGTAAAGAAGAAATATTAGAACCTAAAGATGTCTCTAAAAACCTTTTGCTGCCAAGTATTGAGTCTGTTTTTCAAAAACAAAACAAAAAGGTAAGTAATTTGGGATGAAAAGCTCAGTAAAGTATCAATAGTAAGATAGAAAGTATCATGTTCTTGTTGACAGTAGCATGTGATCATTATTGCATTATGTGAGTGCCGTAATCTCCTCAGTACAAATTCAGTATAGTCAGTATAAACAGCATTGCAAATTTTAAGCTACGGGAGATGGAGTTATATGGTCAGGTTCATTAAAAATACAGTGTCGGATTGGTTCATCTTGAACCTTCATTATTTTAGGATGTTTTTCTTTCAGTGTTTCTTTCAGATTAAAGTATAATGTTAAGGTTGAACTGAATTCTGAATTAGTTTAATACAGAAAAACAAATGGCTGAAAACGCTACAATAGTCTCAGTAATATCCTGTAATACTGTGGGGTAAACTATGAGAAACAGAGAATAGTTCTGGACAAAGTTAGTCTTTTCTGGAACTGTTGTTGCCCTTTTAGTTAAAACTGCTCTGGGCTCACCCAAATGTTGGAGCTATTTTGAGCCGCGGTGTAGGAATATTTTTCAGTCATGTCACATTCATTTCAATCTGAGCTGCACTTTAGTCCGCTGTATCTGTCTCACGTAGAGAAAAATTAAAACCCTGTAAAGCTTTGGGTTGTTTATTGGCATTTGCTGAGACTTTTCCTGCACTAAATTATTCCACCGATCGTTTTGCTAAATAAATAAAGTCATCTGAATAGTTAACAAAACAGAACTGAAATATGAAGTGCGGAAAATCTTTAATCAGGAGGTTTTTTTTTTTTGTTTGGTTGTTGTTTTTTTCTGGAATTCAGAGTATTGATCACCGAAACAGCTATCTGAAAATGTAGTGTAACAAAGTGAAATCAAAGGTTGACTGTAGGGTGATTAGCCCTCACAGCAATAAGGTTCAAATCCAGTCTGGGGCGTTTCTGAGTGTGCGTGGGTTCTGTCCGGACAATCCACCTTTGTCCCACAGTCCAAAAACATGGATATTAGATTAATTGATGTTTCTGGATTGACCCCTGGAATTTCTCTCTGACTTTTGATTAGCGCAGGATCATGGTTGGACAACATCACTTAAACCAAAAAGGCTTAATGGTCTGTAAGACTGGAACCAAAGGGTGGCTACAGGCAACCTACTGGCCATCAGAGGACGGTGCACATATTTACAGAACTGAAGCAAGTGGATGGATGGAATTTTTACATATAAAATTTGACAATTAAACTATATGAGCCATAATGTGAAGCAACAACAGTAAAAGAGAATTGTTTTAGCAATCATTGCAGAGTTATTTGTTCACTTTAGGTTTGCATATAAAACCATACTATATGTGAATCTCATATTGTACTTGGGAGTCCTATCTGCATAAGAATGTGAGTGACCAAAGACTACTTGGTTAGGAGAAAAAACATAACAGCAAGTCTTGAGTTTTGTGCTCTGTCAAACAATTTTATAGGTCTCAGCAGGTCACCTACAAAAATGAGTAAAACCAAAATTAAGTAGACCATTGTGGACAGTGAGCCTCATCTCCATCATCAAACATACAAATAGCCGTACATAAAGATTTATAGTAGCTACAAACTGCAAAACCACAAATGTATTTATTTGTTTTGAAAGACTGTTTCTCGTTTCGTATGGATTTATAGTAACAACATTTTACGAGGAAAAATAATAAACTGTAACTCTTGCGATTATGTGTGCTCTGTGTCACTCTGTGGCAGGACTAATACTCCAGATACAAAAATGAATCTAAAAACTATTAATTGATATTAAAAAGTGGCGCTGGCGGTTAATCCATGTGCGAATGTGTAAATATAATCGTAGGTAAGCCTGCGAATTTGCTTGTCGTCTGTACAGATGAACATAAATATCAGGATAATGTTTATCACTATTAATATTCTTTTTTGTTTATCGTTTGATCAAACCCTCACACCTAACTGTTTGTTTGTGGGAAAAAGTTGTTTTTAAAGTTGCTTCTTTTTTTAAAATATATTTATTTCTAAGAGGCTACTTCTATTATACCGGCGCACGCGCGCAGACACACGCACTCACACGAGGACACATTGGCCATGTGATGTGAATGCCCCCTGTTCCTGTTACAGAAGGAGGGAGGCAGCAGTTGAATGTAAACCTTCACACTGATGGAGAGAAGCGGCCAACATCAGGAGTTGAGGGGAGTCAGTGAGCGCTGTTCTTTTCCAGTATGTGCAGGTTTTTTTGTTTTTCCTCCGGCGCGGATTATTACTCCGGGAAACCTCGGCCTCTAATGGGGAGCAGCTGCATTAACTAGTGAACAGACTTCCATTAACTGTTTTTCTTTGCCGCCAGCCAGGTCACTGAGTGCGCACACACTGTGGGTTTATCCGCAGGAAGAGGGGAGGTAGGCTCCCTGCTTAGTGGCACTTTTTTTTTTCTCCTCTTCTAATAGAGAAACCGGATCACGTGAACAGGTGGCGTTATCTTTCGCTTAAAAGCCCCGAGGAAGTTAGAGAGGAGAGAAGAGGGTAAGGACTGCAAGAATTCAATTTCAGCTCAAAATTCAGCTGGATTTTTTTGAACTCAACTATCAACAACACCTTTACTATTACTATTATTACTATTACTACTACTACTACTACTATTACTACTATTATTATCATTACTATTACTCTGCAGTTTGTTAGATCTTTTCCGCTGCTGTTTTGTGATGAAGCTGTAGATGAAGGGACAACGAGACACTTGACAAACTGCTTTGGTATGGCTGCCGGAGTGTTAACTGGCCCGGGCCAGGATGTGGTTTGCAGCCAGTGGGTACAACCACAAAACAGCAGCAGCTCCGAAGCTCAGGGTTAACTTGTCACAGACACTCCCTCATCAAATGACTCTGTCTTGACTCACACAGGAGTCACAAAGGTGCTGCAGGCAACAGCATGGGCAACTCCTCCAGGAAGGGAGGGGGAGAAGAAGAGGAGGAAGAGGGGGGGAAAGATGGCGAAGAGGCAGAATTTTCCGAGAAGGAGAAGGAAGTAGTGCAGGAAGTAGAGGAGGAACTTCCGCTTGGAGTGGAGGAGTTGCTGGAGAGTGGGGACCCCGTGTTGGACTTGAGCTACCGTAAATTTAAGCGTTTGCCTTCCCGTGTTTGTGACCTGATGCATCTGGAGAAGCTTTATGTTTGTGGAAACAGCCTGCGCACCCTGCCCGACAGCATTTCCCAGCTGCAGGGTCTGAGGATACTTGCCCTCGACTTCAACAAAATAGAAGATGTTCCTCTGGCCGTCTGCGACCTCACTAACCTCACCCGCCTCTATTTGGGCAGCAACCGCCTAATGAGCTTTCCACCTGAGCTGAGCAACCTGCACAATCTGCGGTGCTTGTGGATGGAGAGCAACTACTTCCAGAGATTCCCACGGGTGCTCTATGACTTACCCAACCTCAAGTCCCTGCAGATGGGGGACAACCGCCTGAAGACTCTGCCTCCTGACTTGTGGCGCATGGAGGCTCTGAGGGGATTGTGGCTCTACGGAAACCGCTTTGACACCTTCCCAAAAGTCCTTCTTCGAATGAAGTCCTTGGAGATCCTAGACCTGGACCGCAACAAGATATCAGAAATTCCCAGCCTGAAGCGTCTCAGAGCCCTGCGCCTTTTCTCCTATGACCACAACCCAGTCAAGGAACCTCCTATAGTAGGTGAAGACGCCATCTTGGTTGGGGAGGGAGCTGCAGAGTTTTTGGAGGTGCGTGAGGCCAGGAAGGAGAGACGACGAAAGGCAGCAGAGAAAGAGGCAGAAGAGCTGGCACTTGCAGGAGAGGAGCCGGTGATTCATGGCATCCTCAAGAACAGCAGCTCAAAGCAAGCACCAAATGAAGCTGCAGTGACCATAGAGGACACAGATGTTAAAGAGGAAGAGCTTCTTGTGAAGGAGGAAGAAGTGGAGGACGAAGTGGAGGAAGAGGAAGGAGGATATGTGGAGCCTCCAATAAATGAGTATGGAGGAACTGAGCTCGAATATGACGAAGAGGCGGTCGAATATGAGACAGAGGAGCTGATATGTGAGGGAGAAGGGTTTGAGTTTGAGGGAGAGGAGCTAGAGTATGAGAGGGCTGAGATGGACTATGAGGATGTGGAGGAGTTGGATGACACAGGGAGACAAGATGAAGGGGCGTGAAAGGCCCCTCCAAGATCCAGATGATCTGCAGGACAAGCTGGACATGAATGACAGGAAATCCTGCAGATACAGTTGATGTTTTGGGACTTTTTTGTGTAGCTGTGCTGCTAATTTAAAACCTGTTGTTTGCTGTGAATATAAATGAGCCGGGCATTATGTGTCTAAAAATTAACAACATCTCACTCATCTCCATATGATCAGATCAGAGCTGGACTCAGGTAAAGAGAGTGTGTGTGTGTGTGTAGTTGTTTTACAATAAAACTACTTGCAGTGGGCATAGGAGACCAAGTTTTCCGTTATTAAATAATTACCCGTCTGATTATGTCAGTCACTTGTGGGAATTTATTTCTTAATTGTGAAGTGGTGAAACCACTAGCCACCGCTTGCTTCACTGACACAATTTAACATTTCTGTTACATCATCGTCAGTGTCTGTTTTATGTGCTCGACAGTGCACTTCATCTTGGTTCATCACTATTTCTATAAACCGAGACTGTCTGTGCGTGCAAATGGACATACTGGACTTGGATATACAAAATATTTATGACATGCTAAACACAACCCCCAACTCTTGTCAGTGTTGTGTAAGCATTCCTGTGAGTGTCAGTGCCCAGAACGAACGAGAGACGAGCGAGATTATTACAGCGATGAATAGCTGGGGTGCCTCACCATAAAAGGGAAGTCCATAGGGAGGGAACATGAAATAGACTTGACTCCCTCACCACCAATCAAAAGCCCCCCCTGCAGGTCAGGTGAAGACTCGGGTGACCTTTGTGTACTCCTTTTTGTCTGTGACTACACCTTTTCTATCTTTGTCTCTAGCATGGAGCAGGCCAGGCCCTTGTTCTCCTCTCATCTCTGCACTCATTATTCATGTGGGGCGCGCGTGTAATCCAATCCTCTTTCCCTCCACGTATCTTTTTCTCACATCTCATTGAAAGAGTGAAATATTTATCCCAACACTAAAATATTAATGCTTGCACTCATGAAGCAGAGCGTGTCAACTCGTGTGTCTACGCTCAGGAAGAGACTCAGACTCACCAGTCTAATTTTAGATTTGTTTCTACACGGAAAACCACACATAATACATATTATAAATGCAGGGCAGCAGTTGATAGATATTTTTACTACTGTTTAGCTGTTTTGGTAAATATTATACAGTTTTTTTGGTCACTGTAGAGAAAAGTAGAGTCCCCCAAGCTTTCCTCTCATTACATCCGAGAGAGGGCAAAAGGTTTTAACATCTAGCGTTTTATGTTTAAAATGATACAGAGTGCTATAACAGAGCTTAGTATGTCCTTTTGTTAATAGAAAAATCATCTTTATTCTTAATTAATATATTAAAAAAAGCCTGATTAATACGTTAAATGAGAAATATAGTTTGAATCATGGAAATGTTTGTTTTAATGCCTGGATTGTGTGTGCAAAGACATCACTTTTGAGCAAAGCTAAAAAATAACCAAACATTTGGTTCCAACTTCTTGACTTGAACTTAAATTACTATTACATGTGTTAATTTACATCATGTAAGTGATGTTTCAGCTCTTGTTTGGTCACTTCCTTTACTTCTAATAATAACAAAGCTGTGTGTGCAGCTATGCTATGAGGCCAGCTGACTCACAGCATCATTGCTAACATGCTGATATTGAGAGGTAGTATTTTTATGGTGTTAACTCGTCTTAGTCCAGCTTTTTGGATTGCTAACATTTCCTTTGCTCTAAACCAATTATAGCTAAAACTAACAAAATGTAGATTTTGGACAAAACAAAACTGATCTGATGAAAATCTTAAGGGGTCTCCAAAATCAGTCAAAGTCTCTGGGGAAAATTTATGTATAAAAACCTCCTGGCAGTTCAGTCCAGACTACATCACTGGAGAAACCAACAGACTGACATTGCCTGTCTTGCATCACTGTGGCTGACATACACACTCACTGGATCCTAATGTTTGACAGTATCTCCCTTTTGCCTTCAGATCTGCCTTAATTATTTGTGGCATAGTTTTAACAAGGTACTGGAAACATTCATTTCAGATTGTGGTCCATATTGACATGACAGGATCGCATTTGCTACAAATTTACAAATCTTCTAATCTAACAGATTCCAAAGGTGCTCTACTAGATTGAGATCTTCAACTATGGAGACTATTTGAAGACAGTGAATTTATTGTCGCGTTCAACAAACCAGTTTGAAATGTCAGCTTTGTGACATGGCACATGATATCCTGCTGGAAGCATCCATCAGAAGTTGGGAACACTGTGATCATAAAGGGATGGACATGGTCAGCAACAATACTCAGGTGGGAGGTGGTGTTTAAAGAATGCTCAACTGATACTTAGGGACCTAACATGAGCCAAGAAAATGTCTTTCCCACCATTACACCACCAGCCTGAACCACTGATACAAGGCAGGATGGATCCATGCTTCGGCTTTACCATCCCAGCATCACAGTCGAATCTAAACTCAAACTAGGCAAAGGTTTCTAATCTTCTATTGTCTAGTTTTGGTGAGCCAGCTTCTTGCTGCCATGTGACAGACCACACATTCGAAGATTCTCTTTTGCATATCTTGGTTGTAACGAGTGGTTATTTGAGTTAGTCTTGCATTTATAAGAGCTTGAAGCAGTCTAGTCATTCTTCTGATCTCTGGCATCAACAAGGCATTTTTACCCAGAGGAGCTGCATGTGATTGACTAACTAGATAAGCACATCTCTCCAACTGACTGATAATGCAATTAAGTGTATATTATGGCTGTTAATGTCACATATCTTTCATACATACTATGGTGACACCCCAAAAAAACCAGCGTAGTTAAAAATCTCTTGTTTTGACACAAGAGTCATTATATTGATAATGCAGAATGGATTGCACTGATAATATAATGTCGTTTCTGAGAGTTGGCTCAGAGTAGGTGCACAGTATGTAGCTGCACAATAGTGCAATCTCAGCCTCCTACTCAGTTTAGGCTCTGCTGCTCATCCAGACTCTGCTGTGGGTGGCAGAACAGTTTGACACACCACAGACATCCTTGGAAATCAGTTCCTTACTCAGCCTGACTGTAATTATTTTTCCCATTAGTTTACACTCCTCTCATTCTCTGTAGGTCAGTGACAGTAAGGTGGTCAAAGACAATGCATCATCTCGTTCACTCCCTCTTTGGATTTCTACCATTCACATATCTGGCTGGCAATGTTTCCACTCAAAAAAAAAAAGCAATTCATATTTGTTGTATGCATTTAAATGATTTTATTAATAGAACATGCCAGACTGCAAACAAACAAAAAACTTCAGTTTTTATTTGTGACAAAGCAGCAATGCAGGTATCATCACAGGTGTGAGAAGGTCTAGCCCCTGAGGATGTACCTTTAGAATAAAACTAGGTCATGTCAGTCAAAGGAAATCTGTATGATACGACTTCATGAGCATAACATACATACCTGTCCGTATCCCGAAGATTGTAGCCACTTTCCATTTTAGAGCTGACAATCGTGGGACAAGAGTTCGTTGATTTGAACTTTTCTGGACTTTTCCAGGTTCTGTCATCACGATGACAAAACCTGGAAAATAAGCAGGTAGTCAAATAGTGTAACACACTTTACAGTTATAGGGTGAAAAGTGACAATTTATTAAGTTAATTAATTAACTTACACTTACTTGCTTTTATAATGTGTGATGAAGTCTGAAGGATCAAGTGGTGCATCAGGAAAAGTTTGGCTTTTATGAGTGTTCAGAACATATCCTGTGGGCTCCTAAAAAATAAAATGTTGTTGAACAATCCAGATAACGTGCTGATAAATAGAGTGAAAAACTATTGCATGAACATATTTAACCTTTTGTCCAATGACAGATGGCATCGGGGCTTCTGTTTTAGTCTGGGGCGATGACAGAAGAGAGACCTAGATGATTAGAGACAGAAATAAATAATTAAATAAAAACAAAAAAGCATTAATGTTGTGCTTTTACATTAAAGAAAAACTGTGAAGAAGTCAGCACTAACAGGGTGGGCCAAGGGAGCGATGTCACCTCGTGTGAATCCCGTTTCTCTGCAAGAACGGCTGCACAGGCCCGATTTCGCCGCAGTACCCTGAGACACAAAACAAACTTCAGAGTTGTACATGAAAGATTCCCCTGCGCTCCTTCCCCCCCGAATGAATTCAGTTTTTTGCGTGGCTCAACCTGCAGCAGGGACAGTGGCATGAAGTCTGTTTTCATCACTGAGCTGGGAGTCTGATGAGGTTCACCCTGAATATCAACAGTTGACAGTTACAAGTAGATATACAGAGAAGAACTCACAGATACACATACTGTAGCTGCCAGAGGACGTCAACTGTACTGGTCTTATTTATATGCATTAAAAAATTGAAAAGATTCAAATATCCCAATTTCAGCATTTGACATGCTGTTTATATACTTGATTACACAGTCACCAGCCACCTTGGACACACCTGTTCAACTGATGATTAACACAAATACCTCAAACAACCAATCACGTGGGAGAAACTCAGTGTAATTAGACATGTAGCCAAGCTTCAGAATGAGGGAAAGGGGTTATTTAAGCGACTTTGAATGTTGCATGATTTACCCACCTCACAACCATCTCTAGAGTTTATAGAGAATGGCCTAAAAAAGAAAATATCCAGTGAGAATGGCTAAACTGCTCTAAGATGAAAGGTGGGCAACAGTAACTCAAACAACCACTCCTTACAACTGTTCTGTTCTCAAATGGCCTCCTTCACAGGCATTAGATATCAATCCAGTAGGACATCTTTGGGATGTCCAGTGAATAAATCTACAGCAACTGTGTGATACTATCACAACAATATGGACCAAAATCGGATGACTGTTTCCAACATTGTCTATTTGCCATGAAGAACTAAGGCTGCTCTGAGGCCTAAAGGGGTCCATCCCTGTACTAGTAAGATGCAACTAATGAAGTGGCCAGTGAGTCTGTACAAGCTTTTTATGATTTGCATTCTGTTTTTTATTAAATTTTGCACAGTATCCCAACTTTTGGATATAGCATGTAGTTTAAAACAAATATAATCCCTTTGTAACCATGATGTAAAGTCAAGTTTTGGATACACAGGCAGCATTTTCACTTGGATTTCTTAATAAGAGGTTATTAAAAAAAATGGAAGAATATAAAAATCTCAGCTAAGAATAGCTTCCAATACCGTTAAAAACCACTCACCATCAAGCTGGTGTTAACCTGAAGCTCTGCTGCCTTAGTGAAACCACTCCCTCCTTTAGGACCTACAGTCATATGGTTCTGAGAAACTGAAGCAACAATGTTAGCTTTTTCAAAATGAAACTGTGGCATTTTATTAAAGTTTTCCATTATTTGTAGTTATAAATGAACAGCTCAAGCTCACAAAGTTCTGCATTGTAGCCTTTAAATTACCTGCTGGCGTAGGACGATGAGGCACAAATGAACTTTGATATTCTGTCTGAGGAAACATTTAAGCAATAACAGAAAGTTTATGTATATAACATAATATTACACTTTCCATCATCTTGAAGAGGTGTGTTTAAGTGCTGTCAAACCGAGCTGTCATACCTTCTCCTCGACTGATGCGGTTTTTGGCTGAATCTTCAGCTGATGGAAGCCGCTGTTTCCAGGTTTGTTAACGAGGTTTGTTGAAGACCCAGAACATCCAGAGCGGATGGGAGGCTGGTAGTGTAGTTTTGTTTGAGAGACTAAGCTGTCAGATAACAAGAGTCTGAAAAACAAAGGCAGAGCCGAGTCTGAGGTTACACTTCAGACAAACACGCTTCATTCTTGACAGTCTAGCTTTTTTTTAATTTATTTTTTTATCTTTTATCACATCAGGGAATCTAATTTACAGTGAAGCACCTACTCACTTAAACTCCTTTGTTTACATCCTTTGAACCTCTCTGTCAGAGATTTTCACACACTTTCATACTTGCCTGTATAACCCAAGTGCATAGGTCTAATTTCATACATCAAGAACTGGTTTCCAAGGTTCCATTTAGCTCTTCCTGTGTAATTCATCTCCTATCACACTGTTTTTCTGCTTTCCAGCTCCCCTCGGTTACTGATATTTCAGATTTCATCTGTAAGTCAAAACCTTCTACTTGTCAGCTAGACCCCATTCCTACAGTTTTGGTTAAGGCATGTCTACCTTCTTTGCTTCCCCTCATATCTGCTATCATCTGCTCTTCACTTACCACTGGAACTGTTCCTGCTTCCCTCAAAATTGCCTCAAAACTGGTCTAGATCCCAATAATTTTGAGAATTTTCGGCCTATTTCCAATCTACCATTCCTTTCAAAAATTCTTCAGAAAATAGTTGCCACACAACTCCACTCACATTTAACTAATAATAATCTGTATGAACAGTTCCAGTCTGGTTTTCGCCCCTCCCATAGCACTGAAACAGCAAATAACCAATGATCTTCTTATGGCAGCTGACTCCGGTTTACTTTCAATTCTTATTCTCCTCGATCTGAGTGCTGCTTTTGACACTATTTCTCACTCTATACTTCTCAGTAGGCTAGCCTCTATCGGTCTCTCCCATACTCCACTAGCCTGGTTTAAATCATACCTGTCTGATCGCACTCAGTTCATTCAACTCAAATCCTTTACTCCTCAGCCCTTCCCTCTGACCACTGGAGTGCCCCAGGGATCTGTCCTGGGGCCCCTTCTTTTCATTATCAACCTTCTACCACTTGGACATATTTTCCATAAATGCAATATCCATTTTCACTGTTATGCCGATGACACCCAGCTTTATCTGTCCACTAAACCTGATTCTGCTCTTCCCCCATCCTCCCTCACCATCTGTTTAGCTGAACTAAATTCATGGTTCTCTTCTAATTTTCTCAAACTCAATAGTAATAAATCCGAGCTCCTCTTGGTAGGCACTAAATCAACATTATCCAGAATCAACAGTTTCTCTACTACTATTGATAACTCACCGGTCTTCATTTCTTCCTCTGTGAAAAGTTTGGGTGTCATCCTCGACAGTACTTTATCTTTCAATTCACACATTAATAATGTTACTCGGTCTGCATATTTTCAATTGCGCAACATTAATCGTCTCCGTCCTTTTCTCACCCCGCATGCCACTGCCATCCTTGTCCATAGCCTTGTTACTTCCCGGATTGATTATTGTAATTCACTTCTTTTTGGTCTTACTCAAAAATCCACCCACAAGCTCCAACGCGTCCAGACCTCTGCTGCCCGTATCATCACCAGGACCCCTTCTGTCCACCACATCACTTCTGCCTTGCAGCAGCTTCATTGGCTCCCGGTCAAATATCGCATCAATTTCAAAATACTCTTGTACACATTTAAGGCTATTCATCATCTCTCTCCTCCATATCTCTCTGATCTGGTTAAGATCACCGCCCCAACTCGTTGTCTCAGATCTTCTTCTTCCCTTTCATTCTCCGTCCCTTCCCCCCGTCTTGCAACCATGGGGAGCAGGGCTTTCAGCTGCTCTGCTCCACGACTCTGGAATTCCCTACCTCCTAATTTAAGAAATATCTCTTCCTTCTCTCTCTCTTTAAGTCCCAACTCAACGGTGACCTTGAGTGTTTTGAAAGGAGCTTTCAAATAAAATGTATTATTATTATTATTATCTTTATTACTTTCACATTTTGAAAGTAATAAAGTTCCTTTAAGCGTGGAAGCAGAGGCTTTGGAGAAAGATATCTGCAAGCATTCATCTAAATCCACAACGTTCCTGTAATCATTCTGGCTGATTAGATTTCACAGAGATGTGCAGCTTGACTGACATTTCTCAGATTCTTCTGTTAGCTTTTCTGCACATGTCAAAGTTGGACAAATATTAGCTCTACAGAGTCCCCCCAGCCACCAGAGAGCTTTGCTCATCACTGAAGGAGAAGCACAGGTTTTGCTAATAACATTATCAGAAAATGATGAACCAAAACAGCCATTATAAAAGATGAGCAGAGGGCGGGGGAAAAAAAGTGTCCTGACACTTACCCAAACTGAGGGTTGTCAATGTGGTCCAAACTAGGCCTGTAATATATAGCTGGTCTGTGGTTTGATGTAAAGCCTGTCTCACTGGGACGCCCGAGATAAGAAGTGAATCCCATCCTGTCTGAGTCTGAGACAGATATAGCAAAATTGTCTGTCAGAACCCAAATTTGAATGCAAATCAGTGCGATTTATGCTGAAACTCTGGAGAGTCTCACTCATCATCTTCACCATGAGATGCTGTGTAAGTAGTATTGTGGAGTTTGACTGCGTTGTTGGTCAGTTGCCCCTTCCTGCCAATTGCTCCAGTAGCCGGTATGACAATCCTCCCCAGTTCATCCATCTGTGACTGCTGTAATGGAAACAGTCACTGACAACAGTGATGGATGGCAAAAAAAACAAAATCCTGTGGGCCTGCGGACACTGCTGTAACCACAAATAAAAGCAAGTGTTACATCTTAGTTTTTAACTTTGGCAGCATCCAGTCAAATTTGGAGCTTGCTGAATAAATGAGAACAGAGTCAGAAGGAAATAATGCAATAAGTGCTGCCTTTGTCTACTGCTGTATGAGTGGAGAGAGAGCTGCGATCCTCCAGGAAAGTCACAGCCATTTTCACTCACCCTGAATATAAATGATCCCAGAAAAAAAAAACAAACACTAAACACAAAAGCACTGAAATCTGCCACTTAGTCCCAGGACGTACCTGCAACTCCAGGCTGTTTGTTCACCTCTCTGTCTTCGGCAGGTTTTGTAGGTAAACAGGTCTCTGTTGCTAGGAGATGCAGTATAACGGCAGAGCACTGCAGGTGAAAAGTGAAACAGTCTGCTCCAATTCATGCCTTTAATGTTTCAGCTGGGAATGTTGTCCTTAACATGTGTCAAAGAAAGTACTCCCTCTTTCAGGTCTAAGGTTTGAAGTATCACAACCTACAGTTTTAAAAAAGTCTTTACCAGATTCTAAAATTATTTTAATACACAAATCAGATGAACAGCACATGACACATAGCACGCGCACACACCAAAATACAGACGTAATAAGAAAAATCACATGCACACCAAGATTTAATAGCACGGCCATTGCAACATGTTTCTTTTTCATTCATTGTGTTGTAGATGTGCTGAAATGCTTGGGCTCGTTGTCCTGTATTACTCATCCGGGCTCTATCTTTTAGACAGAAAGACTTAACTTTAGAACACTTTGGTAGTGAGGGGAGTTCATGATAGATCATCACCCCTACATCACTGTGCTTCACACTTGGTATGAGGTGTTTGGCTTTCACCAAACACGGCGCTGTACATTAGGGGTGGTGTGATCCCTGGCTGCTTCAGTCTTCATGCCAAAGTACAAGATGCTGAACTCCAAGTTCCCCATCACAGTCACATGATGCATTTATCAGGGTGTGAATCAGAATCAGAAAGGGTTTTATTGCCAAATGTTGAGCAGGTTTACAACATTAGGAAATTCCTGCGGTACTTAGTGCAAAACATATGGTAAGAAAACACTTAAATAAAAATAAAATTAAGAATTAAAAGTGCCAAGCAGATTAATATATACACATGTGTGCAGTTGATGATCAGTGCAAAAATGGAACAGAATGCTTGTGTGAGTGAGGCAAGTTGTATAAAGCACTTTGAGAAGAGAAAAGTAGAAGAACCAAACATTTCCACTTAGGTCTCAGATTTCCAAACAACATTGTAGTTTGTTCAGATGCAGCTTCGCTGGCCTAAGCTGTGCTGCCATGTTCCTTTTAGAGAGTCCCATCTTCTGGCAAAATTTCCAAACAAGCCATACTTCATGTTCATGTTTTTTTCTTCCTTTTCCAAACTGTATTGGCATGAGCTTTAAAATTTAGCATGCTAACTGACCTTGGGGTGAATTTGCTGGGAGGTCCACTCCTGGGAAGGGTTCAACAGTCTTGAATGTTTTCCACTTGTGAGTAATCTTTACAACCGTAGAATGATGGACTTTATATTGTTTGGCCTTATGACCCTTCCCATATGGGCAGCAGAAATTGCTGTTCTAAGACAGCACAGACACCGTTCCTCCTTGAGATTGCATTAACACACACCTGACTGCAGCAGACCAGTAAATTGCTAAGACTCCTGTTTTTATGCAGGGGTTCACTCTTGCTTATGATCACTCAATCAAGTGTGTTTGATTATCAGCACCTGGCTGCTGCTTACCCTCTCAATTCCTATAGAAGCAATAAGGCTGCACTTAGTTTTGCACAAATCGCTTCTGCACTTTGGCTCAGTGTAATATGTCAAGTGTTGTTGTGTATCTGACATTATATATATATATATATATATATATATATATATATATATATATATATATATATATACCTAATTTTAAGACATTTAAGAAATCGTTCGTGTTTATACAGATTATGTTTTTTGCAGTAATATGTTCTGCACAATAAATAGTTATACTAGAGTGGCTCCTGTGGCTTTCTTTTGTATTCATCAGACAGCCCCGTTGGTGTGACAGAGTCTGGATGTCTCAGTCATTCATCAGCACCATTTGCTTTATATTTAAACTTCTCTGATTGCATACTAACCAGTTTTCACACATTCTCGGCAGCAGCAGGCGGCGTTCAGGTGTTACAGCTGACTGGCAAAACTAATTTCTCATCCTATTAGTGTGTTTAATTTAGTCCTAAACACAAATGTGCGTGTGCATATTATATATAATTTCTGTTTTTCAACATTATTACTCCACGGTCTGTCTGTGTACCCACCCTTTGACCCAGCTGTTGCACATTCAGGCTACCGCTCACGCCAACTCAGTACTGTTAATAACATTATAGAATATTTATTTAACCCAAAGATGTGTTTTATAAATAGAGAGTGTCATATATTGTAAACCTTTAGATTTTGTAAAACTCACCTTGACCTCACAAAAAATTTCTGATTCACAGAACCAGTTATCACCTCCGGCCGGCACAGTTACTCCGTGCATCCACTGGATGGCATGGTGATGCCACCGTGGCTCTGTCTTTAGTCTAAGGTTATATAAAAATGATGGATGGCTTGAAATCTGCATGACATCTTGATAAAAATGTCCATCCGAGACAGGGAGTTATCATCCGCTGCCGTTAGCTGCCTAAAACGTCTGAACACCATCTACACATCTGCCCACATACATCTCCATAAGCATCTTAATTTAACACTGAGGATTTTCAACCCCTGGTGTTTTTTAGGACAACCGGAATACTATCCAGGCTGGACATCAAAGTATTTCTTTATGGCTGCAGACATGGATGTATATTATTCCTAATTAAAACTCGATCTGGGTGACGTTCCTGTTAAATCAAAAAGGGTGAAACAGCATGATTTTTACCCCATGAATTTCACACAACACCTACTTTGTATAACAGATCCCACATGCTCTTGCAAAACAGTACGAGCACTTCAAATGGTATTATTTCCTTTAGTCTTTCATTACTGCGTGGTATTCAGAATTTCGGAAGCCTGTGAAATCTAACTGTTTTTTTGTTTTTTCGTGACAAGCTGCTTGCCCTTTAAAATCACTAAATCTAACAGTGCATAACAGTCACACCATTTCCACCTTTTTCCTTTAATTCTCACCTTCTATTCCTTCTCTTTTCATCTCATTTCCTTGGTCTCACACTGCTTCCTCACCTCTGCCACATCACTACTTGCTCCTTTTCTTTCCTCCATCTGGCCAACACTGGCAGTCGGCGGAGCCTGTCTTTACCAAGCTGTTGCTTGTATTGCCGTTCCACAGCCTTTCTTGCTTGACGTGCTGTCGAGCCAAGCCTGGAACCGGTCATTATCTTCTCCAAAAAATAACTACTGGGAAACGCCTGCTTCATTGAAACTGACAGTCTCATTTCCTGCTTCTATTCTCTTAAACACAATGTGCACATTATTGGCATCTCTAATTATAAATTCACATACGGCAGGAATAGACCACACGCCTATTTTTATTCCAGTCAAAGACAAAAACCAGATGATTTCACTTATATTCAAACAACTTCAGCCTGAGAGGCAGAGAGGAGAAAGTGATCAGAGGAAGAACCTGTTTCACTCTCAGCTTTCAACTCTCACAGGAAACTCTCACCTCTACCCTGATTCATTATCTCTGTAATTCACCAATTTATGTCTGCTGTCCATCTACATAACTCACATATAACATAACTGCTCTGTGATAAAGGTATCTCGATTAAGCCGACAGCGCTGGCAGTAAAGAAAAATCCTGCACCTTCTGCAACAGTTTGCACTTGAGATAACACTTGAAATGCAGGAGGGAGTGAAATGAAAAATGAAAAAAAAAAAAAGGTGGATGCAGTTGTTCTAAAAATAGATGAAGGTGATGCAAGCAAGTGTCTCCCGTCGAGATGATGTGCTTGGCTTGCCTGCAGCCGTCTGTTGTAGTTCAGGGAGGGACGAAACCTCGGCCTCTGTCAGCAGGGGCTCGGCTGGCTCCGTGCTCGTCTGTTTTCTGGCCAGTTCTGCTCCTGATACTCCGCTGCTCCAGGAGGAGAATCTCGGCGGTTTCTCTGTCAGTTCAATAACCTGTTTCTATGTCTGCCATAGAATAGCATGGAATTAATGTTTAGAGACATAAAGAGCTAGCTCAGGCGCTAAGACCCTTCTTTGTGTGGCGGGTCTCAGAGGTGCTCTCTCTGCTTCACTACCTCACTGTTCTGAGTCTTATCTCATTCCTGCTTCCTTTTCAACTTCTGCACTTAATAGGCAAATCTGGCACACAGCGTTTGGAGCAAATTGCATTGTCATCTTTTTCCATTTTGAGTTTCAGCCAGCTTTGGTGCATGCAAAGAGACAGACCGTGATGAGATGAGATGAGGAGGACTCAGGCATAAAATAAGACATTTAAAGTCAAAACAAGATTTCCTGACATGCACAAGACAACTTGAGGAGAAACAGATTTACTGGAGGGAAAACATATTTTTGGTATCATGTTTATGCTGCGGGAAATTCCTTTGAATGCTTTGAATCTTGTGTGATAGACTGGATATGAAACACGGAGCTGTTGAACCGGATATCAGAATGAAATGAGCTGTATGAACAATGAAGCACCTAACTGATGAAAAATCTTTCCTTCATCACTGAAAAGGGATTAAAAAAAACTTCTTCAGATTGCAGCATGTTCCTGTGTGGTTCGTTTACCTTCATGCTTAATACTCATTGCACAAGCGTTCCACTGTACATTTTTAATTGCTCTCAAAGGCAAAAACAATCCTTGTAAATTGCCTCCTCTCTGAGCAAATGGCATTCAGCTACGTGTTAAATAGAAATAGTGTCATTTTAGCTTCTAATTATTTATAATACAGTTTAATTACACTGACTGCACGTTCTCCCGATTTAAATTCAGCACACAAATACACACCATATGGCATTAGGTGTAGGTGTAGACACAAATTTCCCCTTTTGTTGAGTGGCTTTTTTCCCCCTTTTTCTTGGCCTTACTTGTTAATGTCAATACCTAAAATGACATATTAGACTAAAATTTGTTTCCAGCATTCTCGGACTTGTTTTGACATTTCATAAAGGAAACAGTTTATTACTTCAGCGTGGAAGAGCCTGACGAGCCTGACGAGCCTGCACACAGCTCTCAATCATTTTCAGCATTTTTTATAAGAGCTGTAGCTTGGGCTGTGAAGCAGTTCTTATTGCTTAACATCAGCACCTCACTTCAGTAATGCCTTTACAGCTAAATACAGGGTGGGCCATTTATATGGATACACCGTAATAACATGGGAATGGTTGGTGATATTAAAGTCCTGTTTGTGGCACATTAGTATATGTGAGGGGGCAAACTCCTCAAGATGGGTGGTGACCATGGTGGCCATTTAGAAGTCGGCCATCTTGGATACAACTTTTGTTTATTCAGTAGGAAGAGGGCCATGTGACAAATCAAACTTATTGGTAATGTCACAAGAAAAACAATGGTGTGCTTGGTTTCAACGTAACTTTATTCTTTCATGAGTTATTTACAAGTTTCTCTTTGTTCACAGCCATTGACATGTCAAAGAGGTTAACACGGAGCAGATCAAAATCGTGTTGATATCTGGTGAACGCAGTAACCGGGTCATTGCAGCAGATTTCAATGCAAGACACCCTACGAGACCATCCATCTCCCATGCTACAGTTAGCAAACTGCTTGCTAAGTTTCGTGAAACTGGTTCAGTGTTGGATTTGCCCAAATGTGGAAGCAAGAAAACTGTCACTAATGAAGAAACATCAGTGGCTGTCCTAGCTTCATTCAGCAAGAGCCCACAGCGTAGCACTCGCCGCATGTCACTGGCATTAGTCAAACATCCCTTTGGCGAATATTAGTTACTCACAAATGGCACCCTTACAAACTCCAGCTACTGCAGCATCTCAACGAGGATGACCCAGATCGGCGCACAGAATTTGCAGAATGGGCAAAACAAAAATTGGAACAGGACCCTCAGTTCACGCAGAAGATTTTGTTCAGTGATGAGGCAAACTTTTATGTGAATGGTGAAGTTGACAAACAAAACCACCGCTATTGGTCTGACACTAACCCACATTGGATGGATTCCTCCAAGACTGTTGGAACAACAAAAGTGTGATTTGGTGGGGTATATGGGGTACAACGATAGTGGGTCCCTTCTTCATCAATGGAAACCTCAAGGCCACTGGATATTTGAAATTGCTACATGATGATGTGTTTCCCTCTTTATGCAATGAAGCTGGCACGTTCCCTGAGTTTTTCCAGCAAGATGGTGTACCACCACATTATGGGTGCCAGGTCCAAGCATTCCTAGATGAACAGTTTCCTGGAAGTGGATTGGTGGTCGTGGGCCAGTTGAATGGCCCCCAAGGTCTCCCGATCTGACCCCCTTAGACTTTTATCTTTGGGGTCATCTGAAGGCAATTGTCTATGGTGTGAAGATACGAGATGTGCAGCACCTGAAACTACGGATACTGGATGCCTGTGCTGGCATTTCTCCTGCGGTGTTGCTATTAGTGTGTGAAAAGTGGGAGAAGAGGGTTGCATTGACAATCCAACACAATGGGCAGCACATTGAACACATTTTATAAGTGGTCAGAAACTTGTAAATAACTCATGAAAGAATAAAGTTACGTTGAAACCAAGGACACCATTGTTTTTCTTGTGACATTACCAATAAGTTTGATGTGTCACATGGCCTTCTTCCTATTGAAAAAACAAAAGTTGTATCCAAGATGGCCGACTTCTAAATGGCCACCATGGTCACCACCCATCTTGAGGAGTTTGCCCCCTCACATATACTAATGTGCCACAAACAGGACTTTAATATCACCAACCATTCCCATGTTATTACGGTGTATCCATATAAATGGCCCACCCTGTAGACCTTTTTTCTAGAAAATTAATGAAAAGGGTAACTTGGTTAAGTTTTTCTTCTCTGGATGCAGTTGTGGTTTACCAGTACACACGATGGAACTGAGTCTATGCCTATCTTACTGTGACAAGAAAAAAATTCTGCCATGAGGTTTTTTGAAGCACTTAAAATATAATTCGGAAACATTTTCAGAAATGTCATATCCTATATGGTATGAAATTTACATAATCAAAGATGAAAACCTGTTTGCGTAAACAAGTCAAAAGTTGCAAAAGTATGTTTACACTGATGACCTGTCTAGGGTGTATACCCAGCCTCTCTCTCTATGCTAGCTGGGATAGGCTCCAACAGACCCATGACCCTGAAAGGATAAGAGGAAGAGAATAGATGGATAGATGTTTACACTTAAAAGTATGCATACTTTATCAGTATCTTTATGGCGTGCTCTCAATGGTCAACTGGTCACCACGTTGGTTAAAAAAGAAAAAGTGGTCGGACCAATCAGGCGTCAGCTGTGAACCTCAGTGCTAGTAGTGATGCTAGTGTTAGCAAGCAAGCTATCAGCAGCAGATATTTATCAGGCTAGTCTGCTACAAGGACGCTACTAATCAAAGTGTGTACAAAAGTCTGCTCCCTGTGGTGACTGTAAATGTAAGTGACAGCATGTAAAAAATGACATCAAATTTAATTAAGACTAAAGACTCAAAACACACTCTGAGTGTCATAGTTCAGTAATGTCAGTTAATTCAAAATCAAACGCAAAAGTAGACAAACAAGTGAAAAAAATTGGTTTAGGTTTTGTCATTGTGATTAAATTTGTAGGTCCAAAAAGCAACAGGAGGATTTTTGTTTTTTGATTCATTTATTTGTAACGGGAATGTCTACATGGCACCACAGGAATGCAGTGGTTAGCACTGTTGCCTCACAACAAGAAGGGTGTGGGTTTGAGTCGGTTATCTGGGACCTGCCTGTGTGGAGTTCTAAAATGCCCCACTGCAACCCTAAATTGGATGAGCAGAGGAAAATTAAGGAATGAATGTTTATCATTTCCACTTTCAGTTTTCCACATTAGCATGCTAACACATATTAATCAGCATTAAGGTAGAGCTTAAGCAGATGGGAAAGGCACAGTACATACTGTACTGTATGAGTTTTGAGACACTTCCTTTATATTTCGGTTCGAAAAAACATCCACAGCAGATGGACAGTATCTGAAAGTCATGTCCTTAAAAACAGAAGATCCAGTAAAGACCTGACACAGGTTTCAATTGATCCATCTACTCTTTGCTGATTATTTTAGAAATAGTTTCATTGTAAGGCCGGCTGACAAGAAGACATTCTTCCATCCATCCATCTGCTTCCGCTTATCCTTTTCAGGGTCGCAGGGGGCGCTGGAGCCTATCCCAGCTGTCATAGGGCGAGAGGCAGGGTACACCCTGGACAGGTCGCCAGTCTGTCGCAGGGCTAACACACAGGGACAGACAACCATTCGCACTCACATTCATTCACACATTCACACCTAGTGACAATTTAGATTATCCAATTAACCTATCCCCACAAGTTGCATGTCTTTGGACGGTGGGAGGAAGCCGGAGTACCCGGAGGGAACCCACGCAAACACGGGGAGAACATGCAAACTCTACACAGAAAGACCCCGGCCTGATGGTGGAATTGAACTCAGGACCTTCTTGCTGTGCAGCAACAGTGCTAACCACCGTGCCACCGTGCTGCCAAGAAGAAAGAAGACATTCTTAAGGAAGGGAAATAGAGAGAAAAGGCAATGAAAATTAAAATACAAAAACATAAAAACAAGCTTGAGGTTTTTCGTGCAAATGGTCAATAATATATACAGCAGGAGGTCAGGAGAGAGGTACAGCAGTGAGTGTCTCCAGACATCTGTGAAACACAATGGAGGCTGTGTGATGGTTTGGGTCTGCATTTCATCCAAAAGTGTTGTGATATTATTTGGAAAGCATCTAATTGACAACATAACAATGATTCCAAGCACACTACCAGTGCAGTAAAAACATACCTGGATAGAAAAATGCACAGTTGAGCACTCTTAGTCATGGATTGGCCTCCCCTAAACCAAACCTCAACATTATTGAACATTAAAGTAGCAGTGTGGGATCATGTTGACAGAGAATGGAATGAAGGCAGCCAACATCGAAAGAAGAGCTTTGAATGTCCTTCAAGAAGCCTGGAGAACTATTCCTGAAGACCAAATATTGACTTCCAAGCTTATTAGAATTGTACTAACTCAGTTTTTACCTTTATGCTGTATTTCCATGTACCGTGTAATATGGTTCCACCCATTTCCCAGTTTCTGAACTAAATATAAAGGAATTATGGGTGGATCAAGACTTTTGCACAACACTTGTATTTTCAACAAATTAAATGTTGTATAAAATAATGATGCAAAAAATAAAGTTCCAGAGCTCTTGTTGAAGTTATTACTCAATTTCGTAACAAATTTCAAGTATTCCATTTCACTTTAAGACAAATAGGTGAACGAGTTCATGCAGCTCTGTAGGACTCGTCCTCTGTGAACCATGAATATCTATTTAAGTCAATCAATCTATTTAAGAGTTGCTGAGATTTCACTCTGCACTAAAGGGGCTCCATTCTGAATGAACAGAAAATCAAAAGTTCTTGCAGGTTAAGTGATCAGCTACAGCAGCATCTCAACTCCTGGAAGTACCTTGTAAAATGAAAGGCAATAAAGACGACAATGAATCTCTGGACACAGGTGTAGTAAAAATGATTCTTTAATATGGAACAAAATCAGAGCTCAGCTCCAAGGCTCCATCCACCCAACACACTTTATAACACTGATGGGTGGAGGAGAACGAGAAAATCAACCAGTAAGATCACAGTCCGCTCGGCCAAAAAACAGGAGAGGCTAAAAAAACATGGAACGCAAAACCAAAGTGCTACTGGGCTTGACCTCGAGACGCCCTGGCTTCCTTCCCTCCTGACCCAGGATGTGACCACGTGCACACGCCTTTCTGCTGCCTCCCAGGGCTCTCCCACCTTCTCCTCTACTCCACCCTCAGGAGGTCAGAGGCTCCTCGCAAACACAGACGACCCATTGACCTCTAAAAACTGGGTGAGGTCAGCGTGGAGGTGGATTAGAAGGAGCAAAGGGGCGTGTGAAGGTCGTTTACGCTGAGTGTGCTGCAAGCTGTGGGTGTGTAGTTCTCAGAGGGACGTGAAGCAAGGCGTCTTGGTTATTATCATGGCTCGCCGTGGAAACGTCTGTGGTTCAGTCCTCCAGCTGTTTTACTCCAAGTATATGTGGAATCTAATCAGCTTTAAATTGCTGTTCACTACAGATTCAGATGGAATGTTTTGAAGTTTCTGAGAAAATGAGACAAGGGCAGGAGAGAGAGGACGTCTGCGGAGGCCGCCCAGTAAGAACCCATTACTATACTAACACAGGGACATCAACAGAAGTACTACACAGATATGTACAGAGCAACCAAGCAACACATTGGAATACTGAGTAATAAATCTGGTGTGGGAAAGGGGAGGTAATAATAGTCCACTACGAATGCACATATCCCTCTACTTTTTCGTGCAGTTGGTCCAATCTTTAAGGCTATTCTCCTGCTCTTGCTACAAACGGGCAGCAGTAAAGCCACCAAAACATAGATTTAAGTCTGTGCTTGACTTTGAATATGGCTGCTTTGTGATTCTGCATGCTGAGCTGACAGCTACCCATCTCCTCACACTTTGCATCAGGAGGGTAAAGAAAAAGAAGTATGATTGGGGGTAAGAGATTTGGGGTGAGTTATAAGCGTGCCCTCTTTTTTGTGCTAAATCATTCTCTGGTCCACAGAGCTCTGTAGAAAAACAAGGTGGTCTTCAGAAATGTGGAGGGTGATGAATGAGAGATGCTAATGGTCAAAGGATCACAGATAGATCGGGAAGCACGGATTACTGTGAAATTAGACTCCGGTGGTGTGCACATTACCAGCTGAATGGGAGAGCAAATGAACAATTGAGCAGCGAGAATGGAAATCTATACTTGGCGGACGACTGAAACGAAGCGCGGTGGAAAAAAAACAACAAGAGTGGACATGAGGAGGAGACACACATTGGTGGAGGGGATGGGGGTGGAAGAGACAGGGCAGCTGCCAGCTTCAGAAAACACAGTCATCCTGCACCTTAATGCACACTGCATCACATGACAAACTACATCAGAGAGAGGAGGGAGGAGGGAGGCACTGCACAGAGAGCACTAGCACTACCATGGACGGACACACACCTAACATACACGCACACACATACACACTACTGCACAGGGTCCCAGTCTGCGTTCCACCGCACTCTCCTGGCTGCCAGAACCTCGCTGTGTCTTTGTCAAGAAAAGAAATGAAACAACAAAATAACCGATTAACAAACAAACGGAAAGAAGAACACACACTTTGGATCCGACTGGCTAGAATAAAAAAATAAACCAGAAACGAAACTTAGAATATAAAAAGAGCCAGTGGCACTGGGTTTTACGGAAAGCATTTTTCTCAATAACTGGCTTTTGAACAGCTCTACGCTTTTTCTTTTAGTCTACCAAGTATATACTATTAACCTTACCAGGCAGCTAAAATCTATACAGTACTGTCATTTTTCATATATTTATAGATATTTATACACTTTACAAAGTTGGCAAAAATACATAAATAAATACATTAAATTAGATTGTACACATCACAACTGTGTGTTTTAAGTTAGAGCACTCTTTGTTGAAGAGTTGGGCCACGGCGAGTCGAGAAAAGGAGGTGAAGAAACAGGAGTGTTACCCTCGACATCCCTCAACGCAAAGAAGTCACCATCACACTTTGTCAGTAACATTTCGGAGTATGGCATTAGATCGGTTAAGTGTATTGCTTATTACCTACCTGATTAAAAATGTCCACATTATGGCAGGAGTTAGAGGCTGCTCTAACTGCATCAAGTCTATTTACAACCAGCGAGGAAAGTAAGAGACGCGCGCTCTGACGGATCTGGGTTTAGGGGAATTTTATTTTTAGTGTGTCTGTGGACTTTCTGACCCTGTGGGACTCCCTCTACAGGATGGTGTTACAAATGAAGGCAAGACTGTATCCACTGTCCTTCCTGCAGAAGGCTGCTGGGAGTATCTGCTGTACCATATCATGTCTGTTGGCAGAGACGGTCCTAAAAGTGAAACTGATAAGCTCCATCTCAGCACTGTAGACAGGCCCAGCCAGATACATAAGGCAATGACATATGAAAAATAGGGAAGTGGGTGTGCTGACACCTGCAGTGAAAATAACTGGACTACAGCCCTGTGCAGTTATTTATGTATTTATTTGATAAAGCAGTGGGCTGAATATGTCTGTCAAGAAGGCACAGGGCACATTTTGGACATTTGGAAAAAAGTCTGTCCTATTTTTTAAATTGTTTTTTTTTTTAATGATTAAAAATAATTATTGCCATATGGCAAACCTTTGTAGCTTGTATAGCTTATTTCTTATTTCTTCCTCAAGACTGTGAATTCTTTGAAAGAAAGAAAGAAAGAAAGAAAGAAAGAAAAGGAAAAGCACAAGATGGGCCTATAATGTGGCAAGTTCATGTCAGTCACTTGTGCTTAACCATGAGTCTAACCCCCGAATAAGAGGCTGACTCACAAGCATGAAAATTGTCTTTATGGGGTCAGATGGATGGTTTATGTCCTTCTACTCTGTCCTCATACATGCCCATCCCCATGCATGGCCTCCAACAGAGAAAATAATGACTGCAAATTCAATGAAGAAGGCATCATCGGTGTCAGAACAGGGCCAATCCTGCCTAACACAATGGCATTACAGTAAATCCCCAAGCCTGTGAGCAGACAGGGTGAGATGCGATGCCAAGCAAACCAGGACAGAGTGGCTCCACGGGGAGGCGTGCAGCTCGCTTAAAAAGCAGGGCGCTGCTGGTTTTGGTATTTGCAACACAAACGCAACAAAGCTTTATGGCATGAGAAACACAGGCTACGATTAGCGCCACATATCGCACAATTTCCTGGAGGTGTGGGGGAGGGTAAAGGGTATGTGGCAGTGTTGCTACGGCGGATCCGGGATGTGTTGGGTATCACTCCTTCCCTTTGTTTCTCTTGCCCTGACCACACGACACCTCCAACAAAAATACAGCAGACATCAAAAGCCCTTTTTCAAGAAGGGCAGGTATAATCAGCTTCAGTATCGTCAACATCACCACTGTTATTCATGAATATCGTTGTTTTTGTCATCATTTCGAGTGACAAATGAAAACTCAGCGTACAACAAATGTTAATTTTTCACCAACAATATTTACATGAAGTTTTTCAAAAACAGAAAGCTTTTTCTTCTCACGGATTCGGAAAGAAATAAACCCCAACACAAGAACACCAAGCACACACATACACACTGACCAACAGTCAAATGTGAACAGAAAGAAATAAAAGATATTATTACTCATTATTGTTTTTCATATCCATTTGTTACTATTCAAATAATGCTTACTTAAACCCTGATTAGGAGAAGTCACATTGGTTCTCACCAGATGCTTAAAACAATCGAAAGGGCGAGTTAGGGGAGGCGAGGTCTGTCTGTACAGGGCGACGCACACAGAAAATGACTGGACAAATGACAAAGGTGACCCGGAGGGGTTCGGGGCTTACTCAGCTGTCAGAACATGAGTCAGAAAAATAAAACGTCAGCTGCAGATCCTCTAGAATGAGATTATGACGACGACTGCCTGATTTTAATCCGTGCATACACATTTAAAGTCCTCTAAAACGTAAAATAACTGTACCCTTAATCTAATATCGTAAAAACTACTGCAAAGCAGGCACCTTTCCAATAGAGTGACTCATTGATGCTCATCTGAAGAAAGCCATAACCATCAAGGAAAACTGCTTAAGAATAAGAAATGGTGCAGGAGAGTATGACAAGGACAAACAATATCATCAGGCTCAGAAGAATATCTTACTAATCCTTTGGCAAACAGATGTGACCCTTTCAGCCAATAAAGCTTTAAGTTATTTAGAAAGTAAACAGAGGAGGGAAGGCTGCTGGCTGACAATGATAAATTTGGGGATGCACAACCAAGAATAAACATCTCAAAGATAGGAGTCCAGGAATGACTCATATGCTTCACAACGCCAAGCTGATAACAGGACTCGTGGCAGTGTTCTAGTTTCCGCATCAGCAAGTGCGAGAGGGTCCGAGAGAGTCATTAAATGGGGGACGTGAGGCTAAATGTGGACATCCACAGGCCTGCCAAAGTTTGTTGTGAGCGAATGGATGTGACTGAGCCGTTCAACAACCTCTGGACCTGAATGAGTCTATGATTGGTACAAAAATGCTTTTGGTTGCTAAAGCTAACTTTCCCCTTTTAACTACTGCACTGGGGGTCTTTTTTAAAAACTCACCCATTTGGAGTTTATTAAGGCTTAAGATGATGGGCATGGCTGTTGTGGTTAACTGGTGTCCCTGCAGCTGGGAGTTCATCTCAACTCTGCTAATTTGAGTCACTGAACTCCACCTCAGGAGCATTTCTGTGGAATTATCAGAGAAATAATATGGCTTGTTGTTCAAGGTGTTTCGGTTTCAGTTTTGGTCAGTGAGTGTATGCATCCTGCTAACCAGGCTTGATAGCCTTAGCTCAGATCTTTGCATTTCATGCTGTCTTCCACGTACGATCACTTCTGTCTACAAAAACCAACATGGCCCAAAATGCTAATGTTTCTGTAGCAAAATGTGGAGTCAACAATTATTAGGTGAGGACACAGTAGATAGATATATAAAGTGTAGGATGGGCACAGGCACCAAACTAAAAGGGAACCACAAAGAGATGGAAACCAGTCATCCATGATGTCATCAGCTGTTCATGTCTATGTTTGCGAGCGAGTATAATCCTGACTCTACAGCCAAATTTAGAATCTGCAGTAGTCAGCACTATGAGGATCCCTAATGAGGATCCCGGTCTGTTCTCTAAAACCTAAAAGATATGGTGCAAAGTCTTAAGCCACCAGTCATTTATTTATATTGTGTTCGAAAAATCTATCTAGAGATTTAATCTACTGAAACATGCAAACATACAGAAATATAGTATATAAGGCAAAAACAGGTATTACAGTTATGACCACCTTTATTCTTCAACACAGTCTGGACCCTACTAAGCAAGCTTTCCTATAATTTCTTTAAGTACTCATCAGGAATAGTTCTCCAGTCTTCTTGAAGGACATTCAAAGCTCTTCTTTGGATGTTGGCTAGCTTTTGTTTGAATCTCTGTCAAGACAATCCCACCCTGCTTCAAAAACGTTGAGCTCCATAACCAATAATGACCCATTGTGTGTTTTTGTATCCGGCTTTGCTATTATTGCATTGACAGTGTGTTTGGGATCATTGTCATGGTGAAAAACGAAGCCGTTGCCAATCAGATCTTTTTCCAGATGGTGGATCAAAATCTTATAGTATTTTTCTGCGTTCATAATTCCATCAGTTTTGAAAAGATCCCCAACACCACTGGCTGGAATGCAGCCCCAAACCATGACAGAGCCTCCACTGTGTTTTACAGAATATTTGTAGAGACTCACTCTTGTACCTCTCTCCTGACTACTTCTGATGATAACCTTTCAAATTTGAATTCAGCAATCCATAAGACCTTTTGCCTGATTTTCAGTCCAGTTCTTTTGTTATTTGTCATTCTTTAGCCGTTTTTTCAGTTTTCCTTCCTTCAGATTGGTTTCCTCGTCAGACTATTTTTGATGAAGCTTCAGTGAGCAGTAGATGGAGATACAGACCCTGCTGCAGATAGTTTTTTAGGCCTGTCAGTTCTTCTTGTGGCACCTTGACACTTTGTAAGAACACACAGCACACCATTCTGAGATACTACGTTTATGTCTTATAGCTCTTTGGGAATTACCTTGTTGATACAAGAATGCTATTTTATTCCTGTCAAACTGTGTCCTGTTTCCCACTTTTAAATTCAACTAAAGAAATTGTAACTTGATGTGTTTTTGCAAGTAACAAACTGCCTAAAGATGCAATTAAAAATTGATTCTTTGCTAAGTTGTCTGTGTAGACACAACACTGATTCATCCTTTGAGTTAGGTGCCTTGTTATGTTTGAATGACTCATAGGTCAGTGATGAACAAATTAACAAATAAACAAACAAAAAAACATTCCTTTCAAAAGGGTTACAAACTGGACTGAAAATGGTTGAAAATGTAGTCAATGTCAAGAGAAAATCATAGTAAGACCTTCAGAAAGCCTGGAGAACTATTACTCGAGACCACTTTACGAAAACCTGCAAGCTGACAGTAAGCAAAATATAAAGAAATGAGGGGCGGCTCAAGACTTTTCCCATGTACTCTACCTTGACAATAAAGGCTGGCATCAGCATGCTAGCATAATGATGTGATACAGGCATGGCAAAATTTAAATTTACTGCTTACTCTTAAGTGAGCCACTGAATATCTGTTAAATGGGAGTTTAGTAATGAGTAATGGCAGTTTAGTTATCATGCCAGAATTTACCAATTAATATTAAATAAGCATGATCACAACTTGTGTTCGGTTTTGTAGGTATTTGGGCAATAACCAAAGCACTAAAAAGGTTTTGACTGAATCATAATACCAGAGAAAAAAGAGAAGAACCTAAAAAGGTTCCAGTTTATCCTGAGGGCCACATGAACGCCTGCACAAAAATCCCACAACATCCTTCCAACAGTTAATGAGACTTTAACTGAAACGGAGAGAAAGAAAAACATCAGAGGGAAAGAAAAATTTACAAACTACAAAAATCACCTCGAAGAGCCTTTATTCTCGGGGAAACTTGGAGTCAGTGATGGTTGTGTCAGTCATCTTGAATTGAAGCTTTGTAATCAAACACTAATTATCTACACCTGCACCTACCCGCCAGCTCCGCCAGGGAATGAAGAGATGATGAAAGACGGAGCCGAGCCTGAACACAAGGAGAGCGAGAACAGAGAGAGAAGTTGGTCCAAAAAAAAAAAGAAGGAAAAGAATCTCGACTGGGAGCATCTGCACCGCTGCCATGCTGCATTCATGTGCTTAGGATTGTTGAAGGTCATTGCCGACGGTGTTGGTGCCAACAAAAGGCAATAAGTTTAGAGATGTGAGACAGGTGGCAATATAATAAAACTAGGATTTGGAAATTGCTTTCTCCTTTATACTGTTTGGCTCTGAGCGCAGCATCCATTTTAATAGTGCTGCTGTTTGACTGCTGCCAAAGACAACATAATATTCAGGACTCCTGGTTATTTTAATGGAGTGAGCAACTTCCTGGATAGTTGGGATACTGCTGTGCACACCCAATATTACAGTCACACCTGGATTTTGTTTTCCTTGTCACATGTAGAAGTAATGGTTAACTTTATGGACTTTTTTTCCCTGACTACCAGCATATGTACTCTGTTTTAACCGAAACAAATGAAGATAATTGATGTCTAATTCTTTGCATATTTAACATTTGCAAGTATCAAGCTCTTGGTTTAAACAGAATGCTCTGCTGGGGAGCTGAGACCCTCTTCAGCAGCTAAACAAATACGCTTAACGGTGTTTTATCAGCTCGGTACGTTGTGACTTGTTCCAACTTTATGAGAATGGCTTGTAAACATGATTTTGAACTGATGACAGGCTCTTGAAGCTGTTTTTAATGTTTTTTCTCTTACTAACTTAAAACCTTACTCAAATTAACTCACTGTGAGACATAACACATTGTGAGTTTCTCATTTGGGGATTGCTTTAAAAAAAAAGTATAACTGTTTATGCATAACTCATCTAACACATCAAAATGAAAGATTTTGTACTGAAACATTTCTTTCTTTTAACAGCTTTGCAATATGATGAAAGCTCACTTTGTTACCACTTAAAAGCAAAAGCAGAGATTTAAAAGGGGAAAATTGTTGTTTTGCGATTCTTTTAATTTTCGCTGATGTACCAGTGTGGTCTGTGGGAGTACAAACAAACGAGAAAGTAAAGCCAAAATGACTAAACTGCATGTTGAGCTTTTCACGTCTCCGGTTTGCTCGCTAACACGTGCTCAAAGAAAGTATTAAAGTGTCTCTGGCTAATTATCTGCTGGCCCACCAATTGAGGAAAAGAGAAAATGTCACACACTGAATTTCCATGTAAGAAATAATCTGTATTCAAAAGCTGTAAGTTTTAAAAGCTTGACCCTGTATCCTTTCAGCTTCCAGTCCTACCTGTCAGGATCAGAGGCATTACACGGTGCCTCATGTTTCTATAAATAAAGCCGTATCCCCAAGTTTACAGGGTCACTGATGACTAAGCTTTGTAAGCCCCTGTAGCATAGCAATTTATCACTTTTCGAGCAACGAGGAATCTTGGCAAAAGGAAATAGCAGAGGTACTGTGTTGACTCATCGCCTGCACGTGTGCTTTTCACAGCTTTAGCAGCGATCACCCACTGATTTCCATTTTTTCGCCAACGAGCTCTATCCCTGTCCATCACAAACATGGTAACTAATGAGAGTCTGCCACGTTTTCTTTTATTCTTAGCAAGTGATACCTCTGCAAATCGTGAGTCCCCCAGGTCCAAGGAGGCAGATATTTCTCCTTTCTGACCACCTAATGGGAGTGTAATGTGCTGTGACACTGCAGGCAGTGGCTGTCAAAACAGTGGGCCCTGTTCCACGGCTGGCCAATTGTTCTGAAGGTTGCTGGACTGGATCAGCGCATCGCGGCAGCCAGGCTCACACAAACCACACTACCCAGAACACACTGAGCACACCGTGCGCTGCCCAAGACCAGCTTAGAGAGCTACTGGACAAGGAGTAACGCACGCTTACACAACTGCAAATTCATACTGTCTGTCAAGTGTTGAACTGGTTGGCATAACTGAAAATAAACACCGAAATGCAAGATACTGTCAAATTGTTGCATGATGCGAGGAAATAAAATCCACTGCAGGGCCCACAGCTTTTTTTGATGAGGCCGAGTTAGTTCAAAACTACTCACGCTGCATTACGAAAATGGTTACGTATCAGCGAAGAAACAAGCTGATTATATTTACTTGCAAAGTCTGTTTAACTTGCGAGTTTCCTGAAATGAGGATTTTCATTTAGAAAATTAAGCCGTTGGAAGAAAAGAAAGGAACAGGTGACATGATTCGCTTGTCAAGACTTCATGAATGCAAAAAAAAAAAACCCCACACAGGCAGGCTGTAGTAAAGAGCACACTAAGAAAGCAGATTTCTTTTTAAGTAGCTCTTAATAGTTGACAGCTTTTCCAGTTGCGTCTGATTTATGACAGTTTTATTTACGTTACAGAAATATCGAGCTGTGTTGAATGTGCCGGGCAAAGAGGGCAACGGTACACTCTATGGTCCTCTCTAGCACTCAGTGAAGAGATAATGTCTAATCTGCTTCTACGGTATCTCACGGTGGCAGATCAGGCCATTGTCTAATATCACACCTATTGTCTGCGATACACGCTTGCTCATTTTTCCTTTGAAGTGCAACAAAAACCCAAAGAATGTTTTATTGTTTTATTATTTTTCTTCCAGTGTGGAAACTGGAAAAATGCACATCGAAATTACTGTTTTAGATTGTTCAGCATTTTGAAGCGAGGAATACAGGACAGACTGTTGGTTAGAGCTCTGATCACGCTCTTGTTGTGGATCGACGCTTTGTGAAATAGCACTGCTGTGCTGGCCGGCACAGCAGTGCTATCCCCATCCCGGCCTGACATTTCAGACACCAGCAGTCTGCCACCAGGAGTGTGGTAGCTGACACACACACATGCACGTGTGTATGCACGTACATTGAGAAAAAAAGAATAAAAAGAGGAGGATGAGAGCCCTGCATCCTCTATGACCTACATCTCCAAGCCCTGAAATCACAGAGAAGACGTCACCTCTCCCCAACTTCTGCTCGCCCTTTCAGACACTCCTCCCTTAATTTTTCACCATCACTATAATCATCATCATCATTATTATTGTTATTACATTTCCAAAAAGTGCAGATAGAACTTCCCCGTGCCCTCGTTCAGAAGGCAGGGCAGTAGAAGATGGGGAAACAATGGCAGTAAGAAGAGCAAGAAGAGCGCAACATGAGAAAGAGAAAAGAGAAGATTTCTACAGAACGGCTCCTGTGAAAACAAACGCACACCAACAGGCACACATCACCGCAGCACAGCGCACAGTCAAAACGGACGGAGATCGTCACCCCCGTCAGCGCAAAACATGAGCACGGGGCAGCACGAAGAATTCAGAGCATCATTAAACAGACGGAAGTGTGCACACGCAAACCCACGTGCACGTGCGTAAACTGCACAAAACGTGGCCTCTTGCCTCTGCTCTCATCTTAACGTTGGAAGAAGATTTTAAACTCGTTTCCTCAGTTGGTGATGCTGTGAAAAATGACATCATAGTATCTCGAGGGGGAGGAAGGATCTGTTTGCTTGTTTGTGTTTTCATCTTCTTTTTTCTCTCTCTCCGTGTCGGGGCTTTTTTGTCTGGAAAACATCAGGAGCGCTCCGTTTCACAAGTTCATCGTGTCCCTGCTTTCCCAGCTTCGGAAAGTTCAGTTTATTTTTTTAATTTTTAATCTCTATTTTTGTCGGAGCTACAGCACAGCACCCACAGCACACAGACGACGGGGGAGGAAGAGGGGGAGGGACGTCCAGAAAGGGGGGGTGGGGGAGGAATTCGCTAATATTGTGCCAGGGGAAGAGAAATTGGGAACAATAAAGGAGGAAAAGAAGAGAGAAAAAAGGGACATAGGGAAGAAAAAAGAGGAGAGAAGAGACAGCGGTATCAACAATTCCATCTTGAGCTCAGCTGGTTTCATTACACACCATATATTGATTGCTTTCAACAACTTCAGCTGAACATTAAACCACTTTTGAGTAAAAAGGAGGAAGGACTGAAAAGGAGGGGGAATATAGTACTCTTGAGACAGATGACAAGGACGAGGCGGCAAATGAAGAAACGGAAGGGATGGGAAACAGCAGGCGACCTATGAGTAATATACTGTATACTAGTCGTGTGTATAGGGGAGTTCTGCCAATCTATACACCTAATATATTCATATGTATATGTACATACAGTACATACTGTATAGTATTGTATACCTGGAATATTCATACAACAGGATTATATGAGATTAGATCATTACTGACGATTCTCTGTGATCCCACGGGACTGGCACCTTGTATGGGTCAGGGGCTGCAGTGCAGTTCAAAACTAAGGGATCGGCAAAGGAATTGATTATCAGACCTCCACAGGCAAAGTGCATAAGGACGGACAGACGGACATACAGACAGTCAGAAACAGGGGAACCATTGGCAAAAGGGTGAGACACGGAAACTGAGATGGGGCTGTATGAGAGGAGGGAACACAAGAGACGGGTCGGGGAGAAAAAATTTGAGATCCTTGAAAGAAAAGAGAAAAGGACTTTAAAGGTTTAAGAGAGCAGATGGCTAATTGTACCCGTGTTTCGCAGCCTGGCAGCAAGTCAGTCTTGTGCATAAGGACAGGAGTGGGAGGAGGGGAGAGATAGAGAGGAGAGAGAGAGAAGGAGGAGGAGGAGGGAGGGGTAGGAGACGGGAAGGGGCCATGAAGGAAGCTGGGCAGTGCGATCAGGCCTTGAGAGCGTGCCACTGGGCGACATTAGTGCGCGGCCGAGCGAGCATGTCTTTCCAGTGCTTCACTTCCGCTGGTCCACTCTTCCACGATAGGTAGATCTGAGAGAGGGGAAGAAAAGAGGCAGAGGCTTGATGAGGGAATAAATCTTAAAGTAATGGCTTTTTGTCATTCTCACATGCATTTTGGGTTCAAGTTTCTCATGGCTTCACTCAGTCATGACAACACCTTTGTAAAGAGAGCCGTTCTGTGCATGCAACGTCTGACATGCACCACATGCGAGGAGAGCCTGGAAAGCTGCAATGAGTTGGAAACTAATGAAATGAAGAAAGAACAGTGTCTCAGCTTTCACACAGGCTGCATAACTGATGAAGGTAAAATGCATTTTGCTGTTGCCTAAATTAGCAAATTTTCCTTTTTTTTTGCTACTTTCTCAGCTCCGCTATGAAATTAGTCTGGCACATAAATCCACATCAAAATGGCACATAGTTTTCAGTCTGTGTGCTAAACTAAACTAAACCATCTGGTGGCTATATTTTCAAAGGAGAGACATGAGAGTGGTAACAGTCTTCTCATCTGTTTACCCAGAGAGTGAATTATTAGCTAAAAAAAACAGCTCTTCCGTTAAGAGGAAAATGGCCAGCAGGGTGACTCGATCCTCACCAGATAATCAAAGCCCGAAGCTCATTATGCTCCTGGATGATTTCTCCTTATTGATTGTTTTGCTCGCTGCTGGTGAATAATGTATGAGTGTATAATTCATTAATTAATTACTGTATTATCTTCCTTGGTGTGCTCTCTGTCATTGCCGTGGTCACAGGGTAAACTGCAATGACAAGCTGACCTACCTCGGTAGCGACTGCTATTTCCTGGAAAGTACTTTTAATCAGTTGCAGTTTCAGACTTTGCAACAAGGAGGCTTGCACGCCCTGAACAGACGGCACCTGTGAAACCTTACCTTGCCAATAACATCGTTGCGGCTGAGTCTGTCCTTATCCATGACGGTGATGATGATGGTAGTCTCCCTCAGCACATGGGCGGGCACGTCAAAGGGGAAGGACTCATTGAAGATGGGGTTGAGACAGCGCTTCATCACCACCGTCTTCTTCTTCTCTACACGCTTGTCCTTGTGCATCAGCCACACCTTCACATAGGGATCTGCAGCGTGGAAGCAGAGTGCGGTGGTTTACATGAGCGAGACGATGAAGATGCACATGGATGGTGATTTTTTTTTTTCTTATTCTTTTTTTTTTTTTAGGGTCAGGTTTGCAATTACCCTCCTAATTGTTAAAAGTCAGAAAAGGCAGCAGGGAAGCAGATACCTCGTTTGAGCTCAAGGTCAACTTATCCCCCGAGCGAGGAAACATACAAATGAGGAAGTATTTATGGAAATAGGGCCTGGGATCTGTACTACTAGTTCTGGAGCATTGTGAGATTCTGTCGTACTACCAGCCACCAGTCCTACTACTGCGGGAAGCTGTAATTGTACAAGAAATATGCCACAGAGAGCATTTCACAGCGAGACAGGACACTTTAAAAACTAGCAGCAACCAGACTGAGCTGACACAGATTTGGCTAGGAGGTTGAAGATCCTCATAGATATACAGAAAGAGAGGACAGGAAAGAGGGAGGTCAATGGAGAGACGCTTCAAGTAATGTCACCTTGCTGCTGTAGCTATCGACGGTGGCCAGCAACCGTCCTGTTAGCAGACGAGTCAGTGAGTGTTTGAACACAGAGACAGAGCCTTGTGTGAAGCACAGAGCTTCCAAAGTCAGGAAGGACTTCCAGCTGCTGAGAAATGCTTCGAGAAAGAGAGCCTAAACAAACAAAGGGGAGTGTATACCTGAGGTGCCCCCGATATCCATGGCTTTGAGATTGCGTGCTTTGATGATGTTCACAGTGATGGTGTTGGCGGTGGGATTATAGCAGAGAGACACCAGCAGGTCTCCTCGTCTCCCCTGAGGAACGCACACACACACACACACACACACACACACACGCAAACAAACACAGCGGAGTATGAATCACCCAGCCCAATATCAGATTTCATCAGGGAATATCAAACTCCAGGCTACTCACTAGCTTGTTGTGTAATCTTATATCACTGCCCTTTCTGCTCTAACCTCCTTGTGCCAAACACAGACCATCCAGCACCCAGGCAGGCATTGGCGAGCACGTGGCTCACCCCCCAAAAATAAAAATATGTCAATCCAGCTCACATGCTGAAAACTGTCAACAAATTTGTCACACGTGCTTTAATAAAACCGCACGTCGCGGCTCGACCCCGCGGTCACCCCTCCCTTTCTTACACTGCCATCACTGCAGGGCTTCAGCTCCTTCCAGAAAGTCTTTAACTGGCCCAGTTCCACCTTATTAAGGGGGACTGACACCTCTCCAATGGGGTCATTCCTGCTGAAACGGTCATAGTCCAACACCTGAAGGTAGAGAGTGCGCTCTCTCACCTTCTCATAAGGGAAGCCTAAAACAGAGACAGAAACAGAAAACACTGAAGGGTGAGGGCTAAACCACAGAGAGGGAAGAAGGCCAGTGTAATCTGCAGCAGTGCAAAGAGGGATGGTTTTGGCTGAGAAGTAATATTAGGCTCCAGTAAAAAAAAAACCACCCAACTCATTCATTTTTCCAAGAGCACAGGCCATTGTTCTGATTTTGGAAAATGTTCTGAACATTATTTTTGGCTGTTTTACCATTTCACAAGCAATTCAAATCATACAGGAATGAGACACTTCACTGCCATCTGCGCGACTGCTACGAAACCTCTGCAGTGTTCAAGAGCATTTGTTATTATTCGAATCAGAATGATTTCCGCAGTTTCTTAAGCTGGAGCTTTTATCAATGCAAAAAATGTTGTTGCAGTTTCACACATTTTGTGTTTTCACACATCTCCCACAATGCTCTTTTTGTGTTGAGAGACAGCTCTTTGTCACAGCTTGGTAATCGCACTGCGCTATCTGAATCCTTTGCCGTGACTATTTAAAAAAGACACATATTCTTGAAGCAATAGTTTTACATTTTAAAATGGAGCTTTTGAATTTATCTCTTCGTGCCTGTTTTCGGTCTTTATGCAAAGCGAAGCAGCTCCTGGCTGCGTAAGTATTAAGTGGTCTCAATCTTCTAGCATTATTCTCAGCAAGAAAGCAAATGACCAAATCTCCCTAAATGTTCAGTTATTGATTTAAATTGGTTTACAGCTATCCAAAGCCCTAATTATAGAATTCATCCCCCTCAAATGTCATGGTCCCAGGTTGTTGTGATGTTTTTGAGCACTGGTTTGTTGCGTTGATTAGGTTTAATTTCTGCTTGGATTTTATCTTTTCCTCCCAGAGTTTATAGCAACATCAATGTTTCGCCGTCTTGCTTTGCAAATCTTTCTATGTTTTACTGCCTTTGTCCCCCTTTTTACATCTCATTTAGCTTTTTGCATCTTTTGAATATTTCCTGTTTTAATTTGAAAGCTAGTTATACTTTACCATCTTTTCCAGCTGTGGTCAGTCCCCAATCGTGTCCTATTGAGGAGTCACTTCCCAGTGTGTATACAGACTCGTACTTCATGTTCCAACTTGTTTGCTCTGCTTTGTTTTATCCATTTTTTGAGGGTGTTATTCTCAAGGGGACAGATTAAATGAACAAGAACCTAAGAACTAGAAATATAAATGACTAGACTAGGAAGAGCAATGAAAACTGAACCATAAATAAAACTAAATCAAAGAATATTAATTAAACCAAAAACACATAAACACTGGGTCACAGACGCAGGACCATGACGGTTATATTTGATTAGCTTTTGTTTGTTATCTGACTCAGCTTCTTACAAATGAGCAACATGATTTTACATAAATACGCAATTAAAAGTGTTAATACTTTTGGTTATTTCACATGACAGATTTATAGTTTTTTCTGTTCTTTCAGGCTATCAAACTGAAAGCAATGATGTCCCAATCAAACCACAGATGGCAGCATATTTGGAAAAATTTTGGATAACACGAGAAAACGTGATGGAAAATATTTAGTGAGAACAATCCAGTATGTAAACACAGACCCTCAAACAGGAAGGTTTCGTTCCAGTGGGGGTTGAGGTTCTTCCTCTTGACCTTGGTCTCCAGCTTGTGCTTTTTGTCAGGCAGTAGGTAGATTTTAACAAAGGGGTCGGAGGTGCCAGAGAAGTCCTTGGCCGGGAGGTCCTGGCCCCTGAGAACTTTGACAGTGAGGGTCGTGTTCTGGAAACTGTAGCCTATGCTGAACTGGATCCGACCCAGCTTTTCACTGATGGGCCCTTCATCATCCTCCGAACCTGGGGACAGCTGCAGGGCAACAAAAGCAGACAAATAATTATAATGCTCAGATATGCAGCAGCAGCAGCCACTCACATGAAACTCTCAATCCAAGGGCACAGATCTGGTGTCACACACACAGACCTTGACAGAGAGAAGCTGTGAGGGGAGGAGATTTTAGGGCTGCGTTTCTATCACGGTGTGCTAAAGCAGCTGCTCAAAGGCAGGGATTGTTCTGACATTAAGAAGACTGAGAGAGCTTAATTTCCTTACTAATGTTCTTAAGAGGCAGGAGGTGCTCAGATTGGAGATAGGGGAGCTTTAGACCACCCATTCTCTCTCACAGCCACTCTGACTGCTTTATCATTGCTGTGCACTAAAAGGCCACTATCTGATGGAAGCCACGGCCGGAGAGAGGGGAGCAGAGAGCGGGAGACAAACAGAAAGAGGAGGAGAGAGGGAGCATTGTGTGAGAGGCTTGGAGAGAACAGGCAGGAAAGCAAAGCTCAAGGTTGGCATTCTGCACTTGCAGCTGTCTTTACAATCATTTCTTTTCTCCCTGCAGCTCCACCTTCTGCCTCTGTCCTTTATTTTTTCCTCTCCCGTTCCCACTCGCTTTCTAACAATAACATAAATTGGAACAAAGAATTCTGAGAACTCTGAGTGGCGATAAACAACCACCAGTTTATTAAAACCACTATGTGCAGCCGTTACCTCTAACAAAAAGTAAAGCTGTGTTATGCAGGCAAAGTCTCACTGAGCATTATTTGCAGCTGTTGATTTTGCTCCCCGAGGCCAGGGCTACAATTTCAAAGTGACAAAGACTCACTCAGCAATATGTCAATATGGCATTATGGACTATCAAGCAGAGAAAGTGTGAAATACTCCAAGTCTAATTTATCAAACAGCGTGAGTCACCTTGCATGCCTGTTTCGTTTGATTGTCACTGTAGGAACTGCCTGCATGTTGTTCTATTACAGCTCCCTTACTGCCAGCTTTAGATTAACCTGTGTATGGATTTACCATAACACTGCAACACGTGCCCTACCTGGTGACTGAGAATTACCTTGTGGGTATGTGGCCAAAAGTACTTGGACACCCAAATATTAAAGAATTTTGATTTTTCATTTCAAAACAACAGACACCATGAAGATTCCTTTAATCTTCAAGGACATCTTTATTAACGATGTCAGACACTCACTTGGACCGATAAGGTAGAACTCATATCAGCTTTCTGATTCATCATCAAAACTCTTGCAGGTGACAGCTCTAATGAGGCTCTTCAATACAAAACAAGAATTGGGATGCCAAGATCAGGTTGCTCATAATGTGGCTGAACCAAACTTGTAACATAACTGCTCTCTTTACTTTGGATAAGTGGATGAAGATGGATGGATTTGGTTTCAGAGCATGTTTTTACTCCTTACTTTGCACAATATCATCCATCCATCCATCCATCTTCATCCGCTTTATCCGGGGCCGGGTCGCGGGGGCAGCAGCCTAAGCAAAGAGGCCCAGACCTCTATCAGTAAGAATATAATATAACCATCTCAGCAACACAATTCTGACTGCGAGCGCAGCAGCCTCACCCATCTGCTGTTCATATCTTCGGTTTGCATCAGACAGCCAATCAGAAAAAGCTTAAAGGGAGGTTGGCCTTAAAGGGGGATGAGCTGAAACCGCTTCTTTTAGGCATTAGATGATATGAGGATCTGTGCTAAGTCTAATATAAGATAAATATGGATTGAATGGATTGGACAGTGAACTGATCAAATATATTTTACAGAATAAAATTATGAAACTAGAACAGGGGATAATGCATCCCTTTCTCAAATGGTGCTTGCAGATTATAACTTTTATAGAAAGCCTGTAACATGAACTGAAAACTGTCTACTACCAATCCTTAAAACAAAGCAAAAACCAAAGGATCCACCTTTAAAATTGCATCCAATCTAGGTCTTTACTTAAAAGCCCCAAACTAACAGCGAAAAACCTACTTATTAGTGTATGGACGCTGATATAGCTTACTTTTACACCAGTATTGTTTTTCTGACAATGTTAAATGGGCTACTTTTTTTCACTGCCCAAAATAGTTTTGCTACAGTATGATTTTCAGGCACTCAGTCCCATATAAATTGAGCTTGTACAATAATTATTATTAATAATAATATTGCCAGCTGTTTCAGCTTTTATGGGAGTTATTTACATCTTTAGTAGAAACCAGCTAACTTGTCCTATGGTGGAAAAAATAATCTACTTCCTTTCACTGAAAATTAGCAGCCTAAACAGTAAAAGTCAGGTTAGACCAATCATATCATAGACAGCAGGATGGATTTGAAGTGGGACATTGTCTTACCATCACCATGTCTCCAGTGAGAGAGTTGGCCAGGTCAGTTACAGAGGAGTGGCCATCAGCATCAGGAGGTTGGCCCTTGGGGCTGTTGGCTGGCTTGTTGCCTCTGCAAAGAAAAGCTCAGGTTGAAAGCAAGAAAAGACAGCGAGGACATGTGAAGCTAATTCATCTACAGAAAGAGAGAATGTCTGAGCATCCAGGGAGTCCAACCTCCACCTGTTTAACGCTTGAAACCTGCCTATCTGGAACAACCAATGGTGGTCCAAGTTAACTTTGGATAGATGTCACTTCAAGCTGCTTTTTCTGTAGCTTTCATGAGCAAAGCCAAGTAAAATGTGCCAAAGATTCCACAGATTAATGGCAGGCACTAGAACTGAGGACAGTTGATGCGGCAAGTGGTGTTTGAGGAAAACTGGAGTCTGAGACGACTATATATAGAGAGCTCCACCCTGGCAAACATCCACATCTTTACAAGAAAGTTACCTCCACCAAAAAAAACCCAAAAACAAAGACATTTTCAGACAAAACATAAAACAGAATCACTAAATTTATTGACACAACCCAGTTAATCATCCTGGTAGAAATTATGCTCAGTCTTTTGACAACTAACAAATGACAACTTTAACAGGACACACATGTATAATGACATATATAGCCACATGACGTTACTTTAAAAACAGTAGACAGACATATATAGCAACATGAAGACGACCAGATGTTTAACAGGACAGACATTAGACGGCTTTGTAAAGTATTTTGCGTGTTTAAATTTCCCTCAGTTGCACCAACATCACAAGTTTTATAAAAACAAAGGTGAGTGCAGAAATCTGCCATGGAACAGCTGGTTCTTAGATCCAGATGTTAATAGATGTGAAGTTTAGTTCCTTCTCATGAGTATTGTTTAAAAAAAAACATGTGGGATAAACATTCTGGGAGAAAAATCACTATGTTCATACATCGAGAAAACAAGAATCACAAAGTGGACCAAAAAAAAGGAAATTAGCACAAGAAGACAAAAAAATTAAAGAGAATAAATATTTTAAGATTAAAGGAAGTGTGAACAGATATCACAAGAAAAGAGAGTCAGATGCAAAAGTCCTGCATAACATGACGCATTGGACAAACAGCACTGGATAAATGACTAGTCAAGGCACATGGAGAGGCTGAACACTGAAACACCAACAAACAAACAGTGAATAGAGAAGGAGAACAAGAACAGAAACACTGAGAAAGAGAAAAGCAATGAGCAGACACAGAGAGGACACACACACTAACACTGGATGGAAATCATAAGGACTGCAGATAAGACAGAAGGTTCAAAAGGGAACGTGAGAAATAGAAAAAGCAAGCTGAAAATTATTTATCTGTATTAGAAGAGATAGCAAGTATTAATAGTATGAACAGTAAGAGAAAAAAATAACAAACACCAGCACATTAAAGAGAAATAGAGAGCTGCAAGAAAAGATAGGGAATGAAGGAAGGAAAGCCTGGAAACACAAGAGAGGCTTAGTTTGGTCAGTCTGATAAGTATCAAAGAATAAGAGACAAAAAAAGAAGGCTATGCACACGTAATATCTTTAACAGGAGACAAAGGGGCATACATGCTAAAAAAGAGGAGAGAGAACACAGAGAGTAAAAGAAAAAGACAATAAATACAATTGATCTTCAGGAAAAAGAGAGCAAGAAGCACTATTCTCTGCATGGAGAGCTCAAAATAATTGATAGAAGAACCAAAAAATATAGAGAAAGGGGAAATAAGGAGTCGATATACCACACGAAATGATAATACCACCAAAAACACAAAAAGGAACAAGTAGTAGGAAAAGCACATTTAGAGTGTTACAAAAGAGGGTGTTGGTAGAAATTAAGTTGAGAACTACAAATGATAAAAGTTGATTTTAAGACGAACCTGAATTTTCAACCATTTAGCAACACTCTAAAAGTGTGGACCAGGGACACAGGGGCCAAAGCACAAACTGGCATTGGCTACATGTGCATATATGTTATATGCAAGTAGTTGTCACTCGGCGAGTGAAGGCAATGCCTTGAACAGGCAGTAGACAAGGAGCCCATAGAAAGTCTGTCTGTCCGGCCAGCATTCTCTGTCGCGCTTTTCACCAAGTTTGTTTCGAGGGATGTTTTTTGGTTTGTTTGTTTTTCTGGACCCACTAAGCTTCGAATTTGGATGACAATTGATGTTGAATGCAATAATGTGTACATTTTTGCAGAACACACGGACAAAACTAGTGGAAAATATACTGACAAATAGACAGACAGAAAAGGCGAGCAAACAAGACAAGCAAACAATCACTTCAACCAGCAAAGGAACCGGAGTGAGACGGGGGGGAAGGAGGGATGTTAACCATTTCAGGAGGGGAAGAGGATGCTTATGAATTGCTGTTAGTTGTATTAGTCGCCAAGGGAGGTATTTGCATTTCCATATTGCCTGATTATTATTGCTTTTATTGTTATTATTCTGCACTGGCTCTAAACTGCAGGCAATGAGTTTGAGAGAAGCAAAAAGCTGCGGAAAACACTACACCTAAAACATGAGCATCTACTCAAGAAGTCTAAAGCAAAGGGAGACTCTTAGGGCTTGAAGTAAAGCAAGGCACCTCCCTCCTCCTCCACCTCCCAACTATCCATGGGGGAGTGAATGTCTTCAATTATTCATTCTCCTTCATGCTTCATTCAGGGATTCAGTGCATTCTCAGGTAAGAGCTACTGCTGTCAGGGGAATGGCCGCTCTATAAGGCTTGCTCTACAGCACCTGAGGTGGTCCTCTGCTCCCTGCAACCAGGCTGCTTTAAAGAAACGTCTGGGCCTGCGGATCAGTTAGCGCTTCCAGATTGTACATCTCATTGTGTATTGAAAGTGATTGGTTTCAGTTTATTCAATTTCTAGCAAGGCAATATTAAATGTGGCAGATGGCATTACTACAACTGATACATTTTGGTGCCAATGCTTTTTCCCTCTGACCCCATGGGGGTTGATGTGGTTAACATGATTTAAGCCTGCAGTTGTCTACAGTATCCAGTGGGGGGCAGAGTAGACTCAGATCAGATTCTCCCACAGCTAAGACACAGAAAGTGGGCTGTTGGCATAGCAACGACTCCAGAAACACAGACCATACATATGAGGGTTTGGGATGTGTGTGACAAGAGGATGTTAGGAGTGGCCACAAGGGAAGGGTGTGTTTAGAGGAGTGCAACAAACAGGCAAACACACTGAGAACAAAGAAGTTAAGGTATAGGATATATGACAGGTACAGGTGAGAGCCTCGCAGACACACACATTCACATACAGACGTATGGAGGCAGGCGGGGCCACTTTGGGTTCACCGTCCTGTGATACTATCCTGTTTTGTTACCTGACCGAGGGCCAGCAGCTCGTAGAGAGGGGGAAGGGGGGGAAAGACACTCCACTTCTAGGCTGGAGAGAGACGCGAAAAAGAGAGCCCAGCCCAGCCCCTCTTCTTTTTTTCTTTTTTTTAAACATTCAGACTCCCCACCCCTCTGCAAACATGTCACACTCAAGCAAACACGCTCGTCTGAAACCATGAAGTGATGTATTTCAATGTCTATGCTCAATTTCATAGCCGCCATCTGTCATTCTTTACAGGTAGGGCATACTTTCCAGGCTCAGTCACAGTCAAAACCACAACAGTGCATTGCTTACATAGCTCATTATCCACATGAAACACAGGTACATTCACACTAGACTCAGCCACTCGTCCCCTATGTGAAAAAGAAAATGTTGTAAAAACTATATGCCGCATACTATCATTTACTCATGAAAGTGGCTGCTTTCTCATTTTTCCTGCACAGCATACTGTTTGTTTATAACTGTGTTGCATAAAAAAATGCAAAAGGGTGTGGAGGATCAGAACTGCCAAAATAAAAAATAAAATAGTTTGATATTTAAAAAAAAATTCTAGTAAATGCACTAAAATATATAACATATAATTAGAATTCATAAACATATATTTATTTTCATTTTCATAAAATATTTTATTAACATTTCTGTTGGTGCTGGTCAACCACTAGGGACAGATTTGGCACACTTTTAAGCCTCCATATTTGCATGCTGAAGCATGGCATAGATAAAGAAATCAAGAAATGAAAATACTGAAATAAAAAAGTCTGAATTAATAATGAATAAAGTAATGGATTAAAAATAATAAATTAAATTAAATGAATAAGTAAAATGAAAGAGAAATAACTATTAATAGATGAATAAATATACAGAAGGAAATTAAAAAAAATAATATTTAATTTATTCTGCATTTTATAAATTAATTTTTCTTTTAAGCAGCTTTGGTCTTCCATAAACTGGAACTCTTTCATCAGTAAATCATCGTATGAGACATTTATTTCTCATAAGACATAAAAAACACGTGAAACTAAAACATTTAGTGTAAGTTTGTTCTGTTGTTTCTATTCCATATGGGCACTGCTTCTTCCCTCAAGCTACAACCAAAAAGTCTCATAAATATGGATGCTTTCACTGACGACTAATTACTTCCTGCATGTTGAAACTAGAAATTAGCCTAAAATAGCATCATTTACTGAAATCCCATTTCAGGAATGAGCAACAAGTGAGGTGCTAAATACTAAATACTGCCTTCTGCTTCTTTCACTGAATTCCAAATGGAAATAGAAAAAAAACCCCAAAGGCACTCAGTCACTGCCAAATGTTTATTTTTATTAAGTAAGTACTGTTTTATATGTATTTTATTTTGACTTTTTAACATGCTACTTCCCCGAGCTTCAGTTTCTCTCTTTTTAATGTTCAATAAAGTGCTGAAGGTACTAAAAAACTGGCAAACATGATTACTTTCAAATCGAAAGATGAGCCTAGTCTCTACCTAACCTATAACAGTCCACGGTTCCCTTTATGGCATCCCAAAACTCTCAGCAATTTTAGTATTCATGCCTTAGAGCTTAATTAAAACAACTAATCTATCAATCCAGGGAATATCAGCAACACAAAATAATAAAACCGCTTTAACGGTCCATTATAACTTCAAACATGAATCTACCAAATGTTTAAAATTTCGATTAGCTTCGGAGATTGGCTTCTGAGGTGGAGGCTGCCGCATATGTGCCACCTGTTCTGAGGCAGAACACAAGAGTCCCAGGTTAATGCTCCTAATAGCTCGTCTCCCCAAACGCCATCCATCTATCTGGATGAATGAGATGAGCATGTGTAGCAGCCTGTACCTGCTGGCGAGAGTGCTGCTTTCAGCCCTGCCTTCAGTACAATAAGTACTCCCTCCTGCTACTCTCATTGAAGGAAGATGGATTTTCACTTTAAATTTTCTCTCATCCTCCTTTGACCTATGGATGGATGGATGGATGAAAGCACTCCTCCTCATCTCTTTGTGACTGAGTTTTTTTGTGTGTGTGTGTGTGTGTGTGTGTGTGTGTGGTTTTTTTTTTTTTTTTTTTTTGGGGGGGGGGGGGGGGTTGGGGGGGGGGGGGGGTTGCCTTAGCGCGATTGACTCCCCCCCCCCAGCATGTAACTGAATGCATCTCTACATTCCCCCTGTAATGCATGAATGAGCACAGTGGCCGCAGGGAGCCAAAGCTTCGGGGACAGTCTTAGCCAGAGCCCCCGAAGACTGTGCTGATTAGTCGGGTCTGCAAAGCCCTTGTCACAGGAGGAGCACTGTGTCAGACTAGCAGAGCGCAGCATAATCAATTTACATGTTTATGTACAAACACACGTACACATTATATCATCTTGAATTATAGTAATATCTTTTTTTTTCCTAAGAAAACAAGGCCTGAAATAACGACCATTAAAATGATAAACCGTGACCTCGGGATGCCCTGTCGTTACATTAGCCTAAACACACACAATCCCCCACCACATAAAGATTTAACTCTTCCCACTCTGGCTAATGTGGTTAGAGGACAAACACACACTCAGAGCGTCAAACAAACGCACACTTATATTGATTTGGGTAAATGGTCTTAACCGCCATCCACTGCGTTTGTCTTTTATGTCAATTTAAGCAACGTAATAAGCTCATAAATTATGAAGTTATATGTACATATATATATATAGCCCAGTTGGCAATTAACAGAGACTCAGAATCTCACTGAGTGCATCGTGTCTTTAAGGCAGAGAAATACACATCTATATCTATTAATATCAGAGAGATGTTTTCAGGGAAAAAAAAGACAACTCCACTGGCTTACACAAAATGATATAACATGCATGGATGAATAATTGAAGGACCACAGGCAAGTGGATTGAATGTTAATGTGGCACACGCGTAAAGCCCGCCCCCTTTATCCTGAGCCTCCATCCTCATTGGGCTGTGCAGTTGCTGCTCAGAGAGAGATCTAGATTCGAAGCTCTCTGGGATTGTGCCTTCTCTTTATAGCAACACTGGAGGAGAACCTACAGTATATGTTCACTGAGTCGCAAATGAATTGTGAGTGCAGACCAATGAGGCATAAACAAGCCACTCTAACATCCTAATTAAGCCTTCTTAGAAGTCCAACCTATGGATGGCTGGACCGCAAACATCTCAGCATGTGCGACCTCCTCTCGCCCCAAAATTAAAGCAACACTCAATCTTAAAACCTGTAGTTGCTCTCTCTGCTAGTCTATCGTGTAACCTTTACTTCCTCTTTCCCCGCCTTGTTCTGCAACCTTGGTTTGAAAGTCCACATGACTAACACCAGCTGTGGTGCAGTTCAGTCTGCTCCTGCCACATTTCATAAACAAATGGCCATGGAGAGCACTTTCATCAAGCCATCGCACACACAAGGTCAGTGAGGAAGCATTAAGAATCTCACACACTTCAACACCTTCTCATGGCCAGTGGGATGTTTGGATTGTCTTCAAGCAGCAATGGACCGTTAACATACTGCTGATGGCTTAAAGAAAAGCCTCAGTAATGTTTGTGTCTTAAGTACTTTAGATACATTTTACCATTAATAAGATTGCTTGGCTAACTGCATTGCAGGACCAGGAGCACTGCTGTTTAAAGTGGTGAACAAAGCACTTGGATCTTTTAATTAATTAAATATAGTATGCGAGCAATTTAACCTTTCACATTATTATTTGATAGTGAAGCACAAACATTTTCATTCGGTTGTAGCTGGCTAATTTGAAATATTTTGTGTAAGGTTTCTAAACCTTAGTTTTAAAGACTGGGTCACTTAAAAGAAAAATAGTAAAATTAAAGGCTTGTGATTAAATACATCAATTATACCCATTTCCAACCCCCTATTTTTATTCATTTACGGCAGTGGGATAGCTTTATTCTACAGTTTATTGATTGATTCACATGATTCATAGCCTATTCACAGTGAGAAAAATGCACATTTGACTGCCTTTCACATCCCATTCAAGTCAATTTTCTTCTAATTGGATGTCCCTTGCAAACAGAAGATTTGAACAGTGGGACGTGGGGCTTCCTTATGCCTCATATGAGTGTATTAGGGATATCTACTCTTACTGAGATAATACAAAACTAAGAGTACCAAATTTAGAATCTGAAGCTTGAGCTTTTGGCTCAAAGTGATTACTTGTACATATACCTTCCAAATACTGGCCATCCATTATTTTACAAAAAAGTTACATTTCAAATGAATCTCTGTAATCCTGTGAAAAACTACGTACACCATTCCTGCTTCCACAGGAATGAATAGGGTTCTGTAAATAGCAGACAGGTGCTGCTAATTAAAGCACTTGATTAATTGATCATCAGCAACTGTGAGGAGTACTATGAAAGCAGAAGTTTTAACTGTTGCCTGGTCTGGAGCATTCAGGTGTGTGTTAACACACAGTCTTCCAAGGAGTGAACGCCCCAGATAAAATTCAACCCAAGGTCAGACTGTGCAGTTCTCAGAGGAAAAACAAGAGACCTAAGATCTACATCTCAGACTGTAGAGGAATCAGCTAGCATGTTAAATGTTCAATTTCATGACAAGACAAAACAAGTGTGGCTTGTTTGAAAGGGTTGCCAGAAGAAATTCTCTTAGTTGTATTCTTAGCCATAACGGTGGAAATCAAGCACCTAATATCAGATGTGAAGCAAAGTGGTGGAGGGGTAATAATTTGGGATTTTTTTTTTTTTGCAACCAGAGGGCCCGGGCACCTTTCAGTCATTGAGTCCACCTTGAGCACCAAAGTATTCTAGAGTCACACGTGAGCACGTGAGGCCATCTGTCTGACAGCTAAAACTTAGCTAAACAATGATCCCAAGCATAGCAGTTAATCTACAACAGAATGATCAGAAAAAGAAAAGAATCAAGGTTCAATGAAAGACCTCAACCTGACTGAGAGGCTCAGATGGGACTTTAAGAGAACTGTGCATACGTGAATGCCCAAAAACCTCAATGAAGGGATGTAACGTTGTACAGAGTGGGCCAAAGTTCTTCCACAATACCATTAAAGACTAATAGTCATACAGAAAACCATTGCTTCAATATTGCTTTTTAAGTTGGCGCTACAAGTTACTGAATCGTTGGGTGTACTTAGTTTTCCAGAAGACTGCATAGAATCTTTTATTGTCATTCCAATACACGAGGCAGCCGAAAAGGGAACAAAACGTAATGAGGTCCCAGTTAAACAGCATTAGAACAAGCAAAACAACTAAATCAGTATTACAATTAAATAAATTGAGCTAAATTTTATATCTAAAAATATTTATTCATTTTCCCCATTTTAATTTCAAACAGTTATTCAAATAAAACTTTATAGTTTTATAGAAAAACTTTATAGATATATTGCAATTTTGATGGAAGTAGTAACAACTCACATGCGTCTGTGGCCAAGCAGGCCTTAAAAAAAAGAAAACCTTTTATAGGGCCGTGTATCTACTGTATGTTAAAAGCAGCGTAAAATAAGATTACTCAAACAAACAAGAGTCTACAAAATTAAAGCTCTAGCTGGTTCGATCCCAGGAGGAGACACAAATCCCTGTGGGGTTGTGTCAGGAAGGGCATCCGGCGTAAAATCTGCCAAATCAGACATGCGGCGCTACCCGCTGTGGTGACCCCTTGAGAACAAGGGAGCAGTCGAAAGTAGCTCTCTACTCGGGTACATTTATTTACAGTAGTTGCTCTGAAAAACTGACTGGTTCATTAATGTAGGGCATGAAATATCAGTTGTGCAGACGGCAGCTCTTCTCTGTTCGTTGGGAAAGAATTCCCTTTGATGCTAACAGTGACTCCGTTACCATTTGACAGATATATAAAATATTCACATTAACTTCAGAGGCTCGATGTTTGGCTGAAGCCATTTGCCAGTGACATGTTTTTCAGATCTTAGGTAAATAAATTCATGCGGGGTAGCATGAGTAATGCAGGTGAAGATGAGTGATGGACACGAGCACATGTTTAAATGCACAGACTGTGATGAAACACCGGGTGTGACGGGTAAGAGAGACAAATGAAAGCGTGCCTTTGTCTTTGGCTTGAGAACCCCTTTCAGAGTGAGCAATATGCCAGGAGTGTGATTGATTCAATCACGTTTACTGTGAAGTCAGCACTAACACCACCAGGAACTATACACTCCCAGCAAGCTTACAACTTGCACTTCTAATAGACTGTTGAGGTATGTTGGGGGGTTTTCAAGCTTCTAAATTTAGCAGCCAATTAGAGTGTGGCTAAATCACTCATTAAAATTTGCAATTTGCAATTTTACACGAAATAAACAAAACCATGAGAGTCTCAAGTGGAATTAGATTATATATCAGCAGAAGGCTCACTAAAAGGTCAACACTTTTAAAGCTTCAATTACAGTCAAATTGTTTATTTGCTTCCAGTTCTCCAGTGGTCACGGGCTGTAAGTTGCCAGTCATTCTTATTTGAGTGAAAGAAATTAAATCCAGGAAACAGCACAATGCAGTCTGCTAATAAAGGCGGATCCTGTTGACCACACGCTGGCCCGAGCGACAAACGCACTGTTTGGTCTCTTAGTGGATTTCACAACTCATTTAAAGAGGTGTGAACACAAAAAGCTGAAAAGGCAAGACGCAATGCACACAACAAATTACAGAGGAAGTCATTCTCTGCGGCTCGCTGCGTTTCAGGCTATAATTGTGAACAATGCGGAGACTTTTGATATTACTAAAAAAGAAGCAACATTTCTTCTCAAAGGATACTTTGATGGTTGTTTGTAACTCTGTGGTCACAGAAAGCTCAGGGCCAAAAAACAAAACCAGTAGACAAAGCAGCTGGTGGCTAGTGTAGCTCTAAAAGCAAACTTATGATAAATAAAGGAACTTATTAGTTAAGGGAGGCCTATTTCTACGACCCTGAAGTAGGGCTGCCACGATTAGTCGACTAGTCACGATTACGTCGACTATCAGAATCGTCGACGACTGATTTAATAGTCGACGCGTCGTTTGAAGCTTTGTAAGATCACAAAAGACGCAGGAATAAGTAGTAGAATTTAAGAGTGTAATAACAGACTGAAACAGAAGATGGCAGCACTGCATGTACAAGGATGCCAGCTGCCGTTATACGCCGAAGAGGAAGAAGTAGCTCTGTCCCAGAATTCATAGCGCGGCCCAGCTCAGTTTCCAACAATGGCGGCAGCTAGTTAGTTTTAACATTACTCTTATTATTCTTTCTGGGTCACAAAATAAACGTTTAACATATTTTCAGGCTAGAATGCATCTGTGTAAACCTGAAATATCTGCTCAGTTTATCAAGACACCACATATTTTCAAAAGCGCTCCGACGTTTTCGGAGATGTCTGTTACTCACTAGCTCGATACATAGCTGGGGGCAAGGCTCACTAGAGCCCGTGAGAACACCGGACTCCCGGCAAATCGTTTTCAAACCCACCGCCGTCTTTCGCTACTCAGGTTAAACATGATATATAAGTCACTTAGATAACTTAAAAATGTTATTGTTTGGCTTTTTGTAGTATTTTATTTGTTCCTGAGTAAATCGGTTAGGCTGAGATTAAAGTTATAGTTTTTACACAGCTGAATAAACCTCAAGCAGACAACTGATTATCAGAAGTGTGAGATGCTCAAGAATATACTCCGGTGTCCCGTTATATTTTAGATAGCAAGGAGTTTATTAAACTTAACCAAAACAATCTGCAAATTTCATTAAAATGTAATAAACTATCACCTTGTCTTTATTTTTAGTTAGCACATACCTTAAACACTTAAAGCTGTAAGCTAATGATAGTTATATAAGAGCAGATGCATGCTGCAATAAGCTGTATGTCCAATGGATCCAATGGATCTGATTAGTCGACTAATCGCAAAAATAATCGGTGACTAGTCGACTATCAAAATAATTGTTTGTGGCAGCCCTACCCTGAAGACACAAGAGGTCCTTCAAATGTCAGCAGTTGCATGGTGCACATGTGCATGTCTGCACTGCGGCTGTGCAGCCCAGATAAGAAAACAGTTACCATCTGTGTTGTAATGGAGCTCTAGTTTTAAATCACGTGTCAAATTGATGAAACACTTGTGAATGAAGAATAATTGGTGTGACGAGTACATCAGAATTTGTCCGCCGTCCTCTGCTGTTTTTTTTTAAAGGTGTGTGTCATATTATGCATCTGCACACTGTCGCCCATTTGTCACAGAATCAAAGTGAGGTTAAAACTGCCTAATTGGACTGCAGAGGAAATCGAGTGTGTCGCGTCTGCCTAAAGCTGGACCAAATCAAGGATTTCTCTGTGACACTGTTGTGAACAATCGAAAACGGCCGTCCAACGACTGAAAACGCTCTGCTTGTTTCACACTGTACTCATTTGTTAGCCTTAAATTGTTTCACAAAAGTAGGTCCAATTCCTAAACAGAATGCAAACCCAATTATTTCAAGAGACTGGGGGACGGTGAGCAAGGCTGGTGGATCCTTATAGATGAGTGGAAATATTTTGGCTTCTAGTGTCTAAGTTGGCTGGCAAAGAAAGCGGTTATTTTTAGCAGCATGTTTATGTAAGTGACTAACATGTTGTGGAATAATGAGGAGGCTCTCTGGGCCCTCGGTGGAGCTGCAGAGACGAAACTCTCAGAGCGGCAGAGGGTGATTGAAGGCAGCTAATGAGCAGGAGGGAAGAAAGAACACGGGGCAGAAATGACTTGGATAGTGAAGGCATAAAAATACAAAGGAAATAAGACAATTACCAATGGGAGGTCTCTGAAAGGCAGGAGTGAGAAGACAAGCAAACAGAGATGAAAATGGTGCTGAAAAATGTCATTGCAATAAGGCAGATAATTATCATGGTCAGGGGAAAAAGGAAAAAAAAGTACACTGGCATGAGAAAGCACTGTTTGATTTGACTGGCTGAAATTTTACCGCTAAAAGCCAAAGAATAAAAAAGAAAAAGAGTAGAGTACCAGTGAGCATCTCACTGCTGTGATTTATGAGCTCATTACTGCTTTCCAGCTAACACCCAAATTGTTTTATCTCCTCACTCATCAAAGCATTACGGCGAAATTTTCTACATTTGGTTTCATAATTAGCGCTCATTTTTATTTCTGTAGCAGTATGTTGAGCTCTGGTGCTATTTCAGGCGCAGGTCTATGACACAATAGACTTAAACGCAGTGACTCACCAAAAACACTGACAAACAAAACTACCCTCCTCTACCTAGATTCTGAAATCACCTCTCATTTTTCTTCAATAGCATATCCTTCACATCCTTTCATTTGCAGCCAATTTTCTCTCTCACACACAAACACACACACAAACACACACACACACAGAACAAGCGCTCTAGTACATTGTCTGGTACCTCTTCTCAGGGGGCGGTTCCTGATTGGCTGGTGGTGGTGGTGCTGCCTGCGCTGTTTCCTGCAGGTCAGGGATATTGGCAAAGTCATCTTGCTCTGCCACACCAATGGTCAAAGCCAGGACCACCAGCTTTCCTTCACTGGCTCCCCATAAAAAAATAAAATAAAATAAAATAGATAGAAACAGAGGTAGAGAGACAGAGAGGCAAGGAAAAAGAGAACAGATGCAAAAGGTTCGAGCATAGAGAAAGGCGAGGTGCAGGGAGAGAGAGGAAAAAGGAGAGGTCATTTTAGGTGACAGCGAGGGCTGAAAATTCAGAGGCAGAGAAAACAACAACAGATCATACGAGAGCAAACAGCAGAAGCGGTGACGGAGAAAATGGTCATAAAAGAGGAACTCTGAAACTCCACATAAAACCCCACAAAGTAAGCGCACAGTCCAGGGAAGGATATTAAGAGGACACCTTAAAGTGAAAGGCCAAACTGATAAAAATCTAATGATTTCAAAGGGAGCAGGTACAGGCAAATGCATCAGGAAACTCTGGGTAATGATTGTTAATGGGTGTGATATTCAGGAGTTTGCACGTCAGCTTCCACGCATGTATAAGGTGTCTACAGGTGCACGCGCACACACACGTCACACAGGTAAAAAACACTACCCCAACACACACACTGTCATTTATCTAGTGATTTAACCTGCCTCCTGCTTTTCCTCCACATTCACCTTTCCCACTGAACATGCGAGGCGTCTTTCTCCAGAGTTAAGATTTAATTAAGCCTCATTAAGAAGATCTGGACTAATTGTTTCTATTTGAGCGATACAGTATCTTGAGGTGCACGGTGTGTGTCGTTTTCTGGGTCACGGCTCTCTCACTGCTGCACTCTTCTCATTTCATCATCTCTACTGTGCTACAGATTCTCACCAAATCCCCCCCACCCTTTTTTGCCCTTTTTTTTTTTACCCCACCCCCCTCACCCACCATATCCCCCCTCACCCCTATCCTCTGCACTTAATTCTCTGACTCCTCATCACTGCCTCCTTCCTGTCATCCACACCCACGGTTCTATAGCTTAAGCCTCTCGCTGTGTTACAATATCTCAGCAAAGAAAAATATGGGGCTGCCAAGCCGCAGAGAGATATCACCCTAAACTTCACAATTTCATCTTTCTCGCATACCGTCGAAGGCTTTTTCTGCAGGACCGTAAAGTCTGTTTAATAATCTCCCTTTTATACACCAGTAGTTTCAAAACTTTTATGTCTAGTAACCCTTTTCAGATTAACATGAGTTCCTGACACCATCTGTCACACGTGTATTCATATTCCTTTTTATTGCAGTGATTTCAATTCATATATTCTTTACTGCTGGCTAAATGTATCAGTTCCTTTTACTGCTATTTTTTTTTTCTATTTCTATAATAACTATTATTTTGGCTGCTTTAACCTCTCTGCCTTTTTTCTTGCTAGTTTTATATACACTCAGCTTAAACATTTTGCATTCTGGTGTTACAGCTCACTCAATATGAATATATTGAATATACTTAAATCAGTTATTCTAGATTATTCTATTCAGATCCACTGAGGTACCTTGTTATCTGGTGATACTCGCCTCTGATTGTTTTTGTAATTCACGTTACACCGTGGTAGCTCAAAGTGTGCCCACATCAGCCAGTGCCTTTGCTATATCTGTCATACTAGCAGATCTAACTTAGAGAACATTATTTAAGTTGCTTTACCTTGCCCACCAGAAGTGGTCAAGGTAAAGCAGAAGTCCAAGCCCACCTCCTCCTAAATCCTCCTTTTTATACTTTGCCTGACTTAATGTCATGCTTGCTCAGTTCTGTATGGGGGTCTTGCTGCTAGTCTCGTACAAGTGGAAGGGCGGGGGCATCCTAGGTGGAATTTATCCTCCCAAATAAACACTCACTGACCACCTCATTAGGTACATCTGTTAAACTTCTCATAAACACAAATGTCTAATCAGCCAATCACGTGGCAGCAACCCCATCAGGCGTTTAGATATCATAGAGACCTCCTACTGAAAGCTCAAACCAAGCATCAGACTGGGGAAGAAGGTGACTTTTAATATTTCATAGTTGTTGGAGCCAGATGGGCTGGAAACTGCCAATCTACTGGGTTTTCCTACACAACCATCTCTAATGTTTATAGAGAATGATCTGAAAAACAGAAAAATCCAGTTAGTGTCTTAAAATGCCTTGTTGATGTCATGCGTAAAGGAGAATGGCCAGGCTGCTTTGAGCTGATTGGAAATCAAGCACAACTCAAATAACCAATTGTTTTATCTAAGGCGTGCAGAGGGCCCATAAAGCAGATGACCTCACAGCAGCAGAAGACCTCACCAGGCGCCACTCCTGTCAGCTAAAAACAGGAAACTCAGGCTACAATATTCAGTTGGTAGGATCAGAATTTAAACAACATTAAGCATGGATCCATTCTGCCTTGTATCACTAACTCAGGCTGCTGGTGGTGTAAAAGTGTGGGGCATATTTTCTTGGCACACTTTGGGCCCCTTAGTATAGAGTATTGTTTAACCACCCTAGGCTGCCTGAGTATTGTTGCTGATCATGTCCATCCCATTATTCTGAGGCTGCTTCCAGCAAGTTGTCGCAAAGCTCAGAACATCTCAAACTGGTTTTTTTTAACATGACAATGAGTTCACTGTACTCCACAGTAACCAGATCTCTGATCTAGTGTACGTTTGGCATGCAGTGAAACTACAGATTCACATCATGGATGAGCAGCCGACAAATCTGCATTGACCAAAATCTCTGAGGAATGTTTCTAGCATCTTGTTGAAACTATTCCAAGTTGAATTAAGACAGCTCTGAAGTCAAAACAAGGTCCAACCCAGTACTACCAATGTATACCTAATAAGGTGGCTCTGGATGCATTTTTCCAATAAAAATGTTCAGTATTTTAAAAGTTATTTTATAATCACATTAAAAAAAATGTTATTTCAATAATGACCAACCCAATCCAAGGTGTCCCTAGTAAAGTGGCTAGCGAGTGTACAGTCTTCTTTTGTCTATAGTGGTTCTGATATAAATATTGCAGTCCAGGCATATAAAGCTAAGAGTCCCTGTCATAATATTTCAAACTATCAGCAGAATTAACCTGTACTCCTCATTGAGAACCACTGAATAATATAACATGGTCTATGCAGTAATACTGTAGATACTGTAGGTATGATGTCTATTGGATCTCTCTACTCTCATCACTTTTAAGTACTGTATAGGCAATATTGTTAAAGCACTTTGCTTGAGCCATTGAGCACTGGGAAGGAGAGAGACCGTTTAGAAAAGACATTATAGACACTGGGATAAACGATCGATTTAAAGCAACAAAAAAGCCATGTGGTCAAACGGCTCCAAAAGTCAACTATCTGTGTCGATGACATCAACGCATTCATTCAGCAATGATTCATCAGGACAAGGATTCTGGCCAAGATTGAAATTAACCGGTTTGAACAATGGGTCACGTCTATTACCAGACCGCTCTGTCATCAACCATAGGAGGTGTTCCTGTTGCAGCAAAGTAGATACAACGACAATGACCTCAATGTCACATTAGCAACGATGAGTCCTATAGCTGACTATTACGAGCAATATTCTCAGTGACCTTGGTGCCTGCATGTGCTACGTTGCTGGTGCTCCGTTAGCTAGTGTTATACTGAAACACCAGAGAGGCTTTATAACATGTTTTTTTTTTAAAGAAGAAAGAAACAGAAGATGAAAGGCTAGTGTAAAACTGATTCAATCGACATTAAACACATGTTACTTTGGCAGTGTCCTTGCTCATCCCTTCATCCCCCTCCCCCCCATCAAGTACCAATATGTTGTAGAGGAAATGGGCCTGGTGACATAGGATCAATGCTTCAGGGTTAACACAAATCTACACACAGCTCCTTAACCCCTGTTCTTAAAGTGTTGCAGTGACATGTGGGCTGTGTGACGTACACACGGTCCTGCACACGTGAGCAGGCTGGCAGCACAACCAGCAGTTATACAGAGATGATGAAAGAAAAAGAAGGTACCATTTTAGCTGCAAACACTCATGAAACATGGATTAGGCCCACTGGTGTGTCTCCAAAACCAGATATTTAACAGCTATCCAAAGGGTGGCTCAGAAATAGCATGATCTAATTGGGTGAGAAGGAGTGAATGTAAAAAATATTGTGACTTTTTTAATGAGACCAAATTCTGAATGTTCTGAACCAGCACCAGCAGCGCTGTCCTGTAACCACAATTGCAGCAGACAGGCTGAATGCCATCCAAACAGATGTTACTGTTTAGCAGAGCATGCAGCGTAAACATTTAACAATTTTGCGACAGAATGGGAGTGAAATGGCCTCCAATATGTCATACCTCCTTGCTATTTTTTCTTGCACATGGCATTCAGTCTAAATTTAGAATAATAGTTTTCTAACAAACTGCACAATAAAAAGCTTTTAATTTGTTACAACCGAGGGGTGAAATATTGTGCCTACATGATCAGAAGACTCATTAGTCTAGGATTTTCAGGAGCCATATCGAGTTACTATATGTACCCAATAAATAATATGTACTATGTATTTTTAGTATAAGTGGGTGGATGACTTGGTAAAGACATACACTGATCCATGTCCTGCAGAGCCACATAGTATACATAACAGCAAAAAAAGAGAAAAGGTGCTATTTACATTCATAACTGTACCCCTTATTAGCATGATCAAGAGAGTTTTCATCTAAGTCAATTTCTTGTCTCCTCATCTGCATTAAGCTTCATTAGCATGATCAGCTCTAACATTGTCTGAATTGCCTTTTCAAATGTACATATAGAAAGAGAGACTATCTCCTTGTCAGCAGTCAGATTTACCACAAGTTGCAGTGAAAGCAAGGATTAAACTCGACTCTGAAACTCACAGTTTCACACCCACTTATACATACGCTTATATAGACGCGCACTGTACAAATTTTGACAGACAGAAGTAATATCCTTCCCTGGATATCAGATGCAGACTGAAAGAAAAAACCTGAAGGGAAAAGGCAGAGAACAATATTTCATAAAGGTAAAAGCAGATTAAATTATTACTTATTTACTGATGTATTAGAAGCAATTTTATTCAATGGCACTAAGTCTTAAGCAGTAAAAGAACACAAATGCACACAATAACTCTGAAAGACCTAGCGTATACTGTAATACACTTAGACAGAGGCCTGAGCAGAGTGACGCTAGTTTAAAGCATGAATGAAGAGTTATAGAGACTCACAGGAAGGACTTGACATCCAGCCCACGATTCCGGATCTGGTCCATCATGTAATCCCAGCTGCCCGGGTTGGCACGCGAGCGCCCTCCTGCTCCACCTCCCCTATAGCGAGACGCACCTGCCGCTGCTGCACCGCCCCGTGCACCCCGGGGACCACCTCGTGTACCTGCATCCCCACCCTCACCACTGCTGCCACCTCCCTCTCCTCTCCCAGCACCCCCGCCTCCCCCAGGCTGTCCAGGTGCAGTGTGTAATTGTCCCAAGCTCTGGGATGTGGTGGGGGGATGGCAGAGACCAGGGCCTGACGGGTGGATGAGAGGCTGCTGAAGGCTTTGCTGGCGCAGCAGCGTCCGAGGCCGGGCCGGCCCGGAGGGTAAGTGCTCCAAAGTGGAAGCATAGGATAAGACTGGATCCCCAAAGCTGGGAGGGCAGAGGAGCAGGGAGGAAAGAGAGCGTGAAGAAGGCCACGGCCGGCACAGAATAGGATGATGACGAGGGGAAGAGGAGTCAGAGGTAGAAGAAGAATGAGAAGATTTAGAAGAGGAGCCGTGGCAGGAGGTGAGTTGATCAGAAGTGGTGATGTCAGGTGATGAGATGAAGAAGAAAGTCAAAGAATCATCAGGGATGAGACAAGGTGGCACAGGGCAGTAGGGAGGCACAGCAGGAGAAGTCAGGTTGACATCAGGGTAAATACAGGAAAGTTCATCCAAACAGGAAGTTGATGATGGACGGATGGAGGACGAGGAAGGCGGAAGAGTGGTATTAGAGGACAAAGAGGAAGAGGGAGGAGTGTTGGGAGGTGGAGACAGGAGGAGGAGGAGAGAGAAAGAGAGCAACGTGAGGCAGCAGCAGTAACAGCAGTAGCAGAAATAGCAGTAGAAGGTGCAGCCTGAGTGATCGCTGTGTGCTGTGTACTGCTCATGGGGCTGCGCCGGGCAGCAGTGTGTAGACTGTGAGGTAGTCTTGTGCGTCTGAGTCAGACGTGTGTGCACCCTGTACGTCCGCGAGGTTTGAGCGTGCTGTTTGCATGAGGGTGTGTTTCGTGGTGCCAGCGGTCGGATGTGCACTGTCCGCACGGGCGTGGACCGGCTCTGTGCCACGTGACCGCGTCGAGACGGGTGGGTCGTGGCTTTGCAGCTTCCTGGCCTCGTCGGCGAGGGTTTTTTGGTCTGATGAGAGATCACCATTTCCTCTACTCGTCAGTCAACTTTTTCCCATCCCTGACAGACTCTCCTCCTTTCTCTCTAAGTCTTTTTCGTCTTTTAAATATGCGGCGCACCTCTAGAGACATCCGAACAGCCAACCAAGTTCTACAGCACGACTCCCTCCCTCTGCCAGCCTCTCATTTTTCACTCCTCCCCTTAATAAATGCAGTTTAATTGGCTCGCTGCCTTTCCTAAAATGTCACAAACAACATAAAGATGTGACAGGCATCATATATGATTGTATTTGCATGAGTAGGTTATACATACTTCGTTGCTACTGTATATTTTGTCGGCTCTATTGTCACAAACATGTCATCATCTTTTTTTTCTAGTTTCTTCTACTCCCTAAATATATCCTCCTCTTTCTCAGATCGCTGTGTAACCCAGACTACCAGAATTAGGTCATGAGAGAGCTATTTACATCAGTTAGGGGCAGTTTACTCCGCATTGCATTACTTCACCTAACACAGTTTTGCATAAAGCTTTTAGCACGACACACATCACATTTAACAGTCACGAATAAAAGGATAAAAAGGTCAGTGAAAGGTGTTGCAAGAGTTCAATGTTTTGAGGGCGGAACAAGGGAAAAAATAAAAGAGAGAACACGTAGAGTGGCTTTAGATGGTAAGAGGGAAAATGGAGAGGGAGATGGCAATGAAAAGAGAAGAGGGTGACGATGGAGGAGAAAATGGGGTGCGAGACACAAACACAAGAGACATAGACACTTACAGCGGCCTGAAAATAGAATCCAATTATAGACAGGGGCAAAATGAAAGATGAGAAGAGGAGAGAAGGAGGGAACGAGGAGTGAGGAAGTGATGAGCGTAAATGTGTTGTGGAGGAAGAAGTCCCACACATGGAGTGCCAAACGGAGGTGCAAAAATCACAAAGTACCAAAAGTTAGCTGCGTCTTTTGCAGCACACTGAATATAGACCCCCAGTGATGTCATGCGTCATGGTTGGTGGGTACAGACAGTCAGTGACCAACACACAGTTCGTCTTTCAGCCTAAATTTTAATTAAAGGGAGGTGAGGGTGGGGGGGCTGCCAGCGTGTGGTGCATTATTTCAGTTAGTGTGCGAAAATGAGACTATTTCTGTGCACAAAGCTGTACAGTGCAGCCGTTCTGCATGTGTCAGCTGGAGGCCTGAGTCAGTGTGATACAGCTCGAGGAACTATTGTTATCTTCTCATGATGAGGTTTACATTCCCTAGCACTCACACCTTGCGCTGTGCCCACACGCTTACATCACGCTGTCATCGAAGCTGCACCTTCCTCCCCTGCTGAACTTGACCTCGCTCTCCCTGTTTCTATTTTGAATGGATTCATTCAAGGCGCGAACTTGTAAGAATAAATGTCGTGCCGGGGAAAGGTGTTTATTCTGCTGCACGGCGACTGAAATGTTTGCTTTTTCGGCTCGGGTTCCGAACTCACTTGCTGGGTCTCAGTCCTCCAGACTGCATGTGGCCCTGGACGGTCTGCCACCTCCCGGCCTTCACTCCCTCTGTCACCATGCTCTTCACGCTGTCACTGCGATAAGGACCCCCCCCAGTATCCCCATGGCCAGTTGCCGCCCCCTTCTGACCCCCTGACACTGCCCCACTAAGAGAAAGAGACAGGGTGCAAAGGGATCCCATGGCAGACAGAGGGTATAGAGGGAGGAGAATAACGACAGGCAGAGGAGAAAAAGACCAAAGAGTGTGAGAGAGAGACACAGACACACAAACACACATACACACACACACACACACACACACACACACACACACACACAGGGAAAGATTGAGCAACCACAGGGCTGAGGTGGTGAGACAGATCAGTAGACTGTGTGAAGGGGCAGGCCTATTTTCCAGGCCAAGTGAGAGGCAGGTGGATAAAAAAGGTTTGGAACCTATTGAGGAGAAAAGCAGGGAATGGGGCAAGGAGAACAGAATGAAGGAGGAGGAGGAGGAGGAGGGGGAGGAGGAGAGGAATTTACTGGGAGCCTGTGGAGGATGGAAAACCAGCAAAAAGTCCCAGCTTTGGGCCTGGAGGACCAAAACTCTAACTGGCAGCAACAGTGTGCAGACACTAGTCATTGAGTTGAGATGTGCTACTTTTTATGGCATTATATTCACTGCAACAGCTTAGAGGATGAGTTCTGTTTGTGTGTTTCATCCGAAGCTGTTAAGTGCATCTGGTCCTGATCTCAATGTCTCATATTTCATTTAGAGTATGTAACATTACTCAGAAATTAGTGAAATTCTTGAAACTCCACAGTCGAAATTACCGGGAGGGCAATCAGATGACAATGGCTACAGATAGTGATTAATCAGTGTGTTCATATTAAGGCATGTCATGCCTACAGTGAAAGCATTGACGATCAAAAATAAAGAACATTAGTGCCCTCTGGTGACATGACTACATTTCATTAATATGCAAGGTCCTCCTGCTCTTAAAGACAAAATATATGAGGTAATGAAAACACAGTGAGTCCACGTGGGTACAGGAGGTGCGAAACTCGCACCGTGCCCGTTTAAAGGTCACCTCTCACATGAAACTCTGACCAATTGACCTGACAGCGCTGGTGGATAAGTCATCAATCACAACAACAACATAGATGACACTGCTGGAGCAACGGTCAACACAGGAGACATGAGCCTCATTTATCGAACTGAGCACAAGGGGGACGCCTTTACTTTTCATTAACAGGAGGAAAACATCAATAAGTGGGGCTATGAATCAGAGTATTCACAGATGTATAAAGCTTTTAGACATCAATCCTGTTTCTGACTGAACTACAGTGAAAGCTTAAGAGATTTAGAAAAGAAATAAAGCCGCATATTATTTGGCCCTTTTTTAAAGCCACCAGATAGATAAAATATTGAGTCTAATTAAAGTCACTCCCTAAGCTTGACTTCATAAATTTGAAAGATATTAACAGACTACAGCCACTTTTCTAAGATATTATGGTGGCTGCTGACTGCTCCTGACATAAAATGTATAGTTTTATTTTTTTTAAATGATAGAATTGAACTTCAAATCCAATAAATCCTTAAACACTGAGAGCGATCCTGCTGGATAGGAAACCTGTTTGATAAATGAAGCTCAGCGTCATTACACAGACTGAAAGCTGCTGATCTCAAGAGAGTTTCAAACAGGAAATGATTTCCCAGCTGTGTGTTGGCTTTAGAGGCATTTTATTGGTTGATGTCACAAGGTCAACCCATCTCTCCTTGGGAGAAATAAGTTCATCATTTATTCAGCTTCTAATTGAGTGTTTGTTTTTGATTTTAAACTGGCTCACGCGTTATTGAAAACAGCCTATTTAACCATTACTGAAGTCAAAAGTTCATCTGTTTATGTTCCGTGAAAGCAAGTCCAGCTGAAAAGACGTCTATAAGGGCAATCAAGAAAAACCTTTAAAAGATATTTTGGGTTGAATTGAATTTGCGCTATACACTGTAAGTAAAATTGAAATGAACTGAAGGTGAACTTCTAAAGAAACAAAGATGAGGGTCATTCGTGTGGCAATTTGAGATCAGCAGCCATCATCTTAAGGCATTTTTCAGACGCAAATGCATATAGCCACTGTGTTCATAAACACATTGCTGCCTCCTTTCTCCAGGCATTTTTTTAACACACACTCCTCAATGGCTAGGTCTGGTAAAGATGACCAGTTATTAAACACTTTAGCAGACATATGCCTGGTAGCAGGGTGTCTAAACTGTGAACTCTCTGAGTGCCCAGAGGGGCATGGCCTTGCCAATGCTTTATTGGAATCAAGTGCCTAGTGGATGGAAAAATAAATAAATAAAAAAGAGCTTTCATTGCAGTAAGGAAAAGCAGTGTTACCATGACTTCCAAAAAGATAAACAACAGATGCAGTTCAAGTATTTCAGTGTTAGTAGCAGCACATGTTAGATTTTATACTGATGGGATTCAGAAAGAAGCCACAGATGAATGTAAACGGCAGGCGAACACTGGCACAAAACTGCAACCTGGTTTAACGGTCAACCCTCCACCGCCACGGCAACAACAACAGCAACCAGCAATTTTTAGTGAACACAAGGAAAAGTAGAGATTACAGAGAAGGTGATTAAAGTATACACATCTCTTTTCTTTTCTTTTTTTTGCTAAGGGGAACTACGAGGGTTGTCCGTCTCCATGGTTACACTCCATGGGAGAGAGGTTAGAGGTCAGGAGTTAGTGTTTAGCGGCAGGGCTGTAGGGAGTAGGGGGGCATCTGAACATGCGCCTCTGTGTTCATTTAAAGGTGACAAGATGTGAGGAGAAGCAGCAGAAATTAGCCTGCAGGGTTTACGCCGCTGTGCTGCAGTCGGAGTCGAACAGCCATTGCGGGATGCTGAAATGTGCATGTATGGCATTTCCCTCACTCACATTTCCCAGGCAGATTATGAGTAATCATTACTAACCCTTTGTGCCCTCGGGTGTGCTAGCATTGGATGGATTACTATTGGTGGTGGAAATTAGATTAAACAAGAACAACAGCAAAAAAAAAAAAAACAGGTCTTAAAATGTGCAGCCTGTATTTTATGCAACACTGTGACATTTGTGGATTATGGCTTTTTTTAAAAAATGCCTTTGGCTAAACAGCCCCAGTTATTCATAAGAAAATGTGGGCCTAAGGAACAGAGACATATGGAGATTACAAAAGTAGGTGAATTTAATAAGCTGTCATGCGTGATAACAGCCACATCGAGCAGTTCAATTTGATGATTGACTAGCAGTGGCGACTAGACAACTAGGAAACAGGGACGGTGGAAGGGAAAGGAAAGGAAAGGAAAGGAAAGGAAAGGAAAGGAAAGGAAACTGGAGTGGCACTGCCCCTGCCTCATTACAGCCCTGCTCAGGGGAAAGTCTCTTACCAGCTTTGGACCAAGACTCACTTGAGCGTGAGGCGCGGATCTCCATATGGGGCATAGGGAGAAATGTTTAGTACGAACTCCTTGGGCGGATAGGAGCTCCACCTCTGCTGCACTGTGCTGCTGTCATTGTTATTCCAAAAGTCTCTGTCTAGATCACTGTGGCCAGAGAGAGAGACAGGTCAGAGCAACACAACTATGGACAGCCTCGGCACCAACCAACCATTCCCAACAGCCGCTCCTCGTTTTGGAGACGATGCAAGGTCGGTTTGAAGAAGAGGGTTGTTCTTAGAGCTGCGTCAAATGGGAGTTTGAAACAAAACAAGTCCAGATTCATTTCTATCTTTCTATCTGAAGTAAACAAGCCACCATAGTGGTGTGACTGAAAAGTAAATAAATAAATAATAATTAAAAAAGAAAAGAAACAGCAGCCTGGAGGAAAAAGGCATTCACTGAAAGCTTTTCATAGCAATATACTGTAGCAAAGACACAGAGACAGAAAAAAAAAAAGGAGATAGAGCAAGAGAAGAATTATACTCTGATGAATACATACAGCATGTGATTACATTCTGTTCATTAAGCATGGTACCACTGATGAGAGACATTTGAGTAAACATTAAGAAGTCTGGCCCCCGTCCTTCGCGTGAGCAGTGAGAAAGCGTGAACACATGAGACAGAAGGCAGAGAGGTAAACTGCAGACAGTCATAGAAGGGGAGAAAAAGGTGAGCAGAATCACTGATGTCATACAAATCACACAGCAGTGGTCAGAGCTGCAGCGCGGGGACAGAGCGGGAGAGAAAGGCGATACACAAAGAGAAGGAGTTCAAAGCTGAAATGATCAACAGAGCACAGCGATGCTGCTGGAGCCAGTGAGAGAGAAAATGCAAGAAATTAAGAGTTTAAAACAACCCAAGTCAGAATACATTCACAGAAGCTCGTCTTTAGTGCTCAAAACCGTTCAAACGGAAAGTAAAAACACGGCGCACACACGGAAAAATAAGCTGGAGCGAAATCAGGCTACAGGAGAAAAGAAGTGATGAGCAGGTTAACAGAGGCATTTTGTGGAATAAAGTGGAATACTCTGAATTATGAATCTGACATTTTCTGGTACTGACCTATGGCCTTGTTTTATCAAGAACAGAAAATACCTTAATACTAGTTTGAGCCCTGCAAGAAATGTTAGAAAAACACATCCTCCTGAGCATTTCACTGTGAATGCTCGAGTCCCCGCTTGTTTTACTTGACCCTGAACCGTCTTAAGTGATGCAGATGTGCGGCACTTAAAGGAGACCTGTCTTACATCCAATAAGATAAGTGCAGGAGCAGACTCGTCCAGCCAAAAGCTTCACAGGTAAGATAATGCAGATTTAATCTTTACTGATTAAATCACTAACCTTTCATTTAATGCCTCCTGAACATGCTCTTGTAGAGATTGCCCTCTTCAGGATAGAACAACGTGGGCTCTCTTTCTTTTTTTGTGTAGTGTACATCGAGGGACTTGAAGCTGAACCAAATGGACTTCATTATCACCAGATTTTTCTACCCATACCAGTTACCAGGCACTTACTTGATGGCTTTCTTCTCCCCTCGCCCACGTGCCGAGTCTGGAGTGTCTGCTGTTTCCACTCCTGGCTTATTCCTCTTCCCCTTGAGCCAAGAGCAGGGGGATGACAGAAAAATAATAAAAATCAAAGGTTAGGTTAGATTTCTCCTTTTGAAGCCGTGTTTTTTTCTGTCCTAAAATGAAATGTAAATGCCTCTCCTGTTATCTCAGGAACACTGTGTCATCAGTCCTTTACCTCACGGTCTCCTGATTACACTAATCAAAGTCAAATCATATCTGCAGTGAAGAGCCATTTCTGACTATGACTATGAGACTGGAGTGTCTGTTGTTTCCACTCCTGGCTTATGCGTCTCCCCCTTGAGCCAAGCGGAGGGAGGGGATGACAGAAAGCAGAGAAACAAAAGGTTAGCTTAGATTTGTCCTTTGAAGCTGTGGTTTTGCTGTACTAATTTCAAGTGCGAATGCGTCTCCTGTTATCTCAGGAACACCGTGCCATTGGTCCTTTACTTCTTGGTCTACTGATTACACTAATCAAAGTCAAATCAAATCTGCAGTGAAGAACCATTCCTGACTATGACTATCATTCGCACCACCCTAAAAATTTACATGGCAATTGCCCGTTGAAGGTAATCTGCTGGGTGTTGCAGAGAAGCCTCTTGAAAGTCCTGCAAAAGCCTTATTTCAAATAGCTAGCACATGACCGGCAGTAACCAAAAAGTAAGGTCGGCTGTGGGCATTCTTCTGGAAAAGCTCATTTCAGTTAAAGGTGTTTCACATATGTCATACTGAAGGTAAGCTCTATTGACACTTTGCTGGAAGTGGAATAAGGGGGGGGGGGGGGGGGGGGGGGGGGGGGGATCAGTCTGAAATGTCCCTATCCCACAAAATACAGTGAATGCAACTCTGAAAGTGATGCTCTGATACACATTGAGGATAGGATTCTCCTATCTCCTTGTTACATTTCGCTCTAGTAGCCATGAAAAGCCAGAATCTGGTAGCCAGATTAGCCCAGCTAATTACAAAGCAGCAACACGGTGCATTTAGGCAAGTAAAGTCGACGTCCTGCTGAAGATCACACTAAGCATTAGAATGAGGAAGAAAGGTGATTGAAGTGACTGAGAATGTGACATAGTTCTTGGTTTCAGACGGGCTGGTCTGAGCATTTATCTACTGGGATTTTCCCAGACAGCCATCTCCAGGGTTTACAGATAATCTCCCAAAAAAGAGAAAATAGCCAGTGAGCAGCAGATCTCTGGGTGAAAATTGTTATGTGAGGGCTGTGTGCAGGCAGGAATGGTGGACTGGAGTGCAGACGCTCAGAGGCAAAAGGTGAATTCAAAACAGCTTTAATGCTGAACTCAAAAAGGTAACAAAACTGAGACGCCAAATAAACTCAGGCAAGCAGACAGAACACACAGCATCGTAAACAGTAGATCGCGACACGGACACAGAAAAACACAGGGCTTAAATACACACAGGGAGCAATCAGGGAATGGGTAACAGGAGGGAAACACAGCTGGGGCAAATCAGGCCTAAGACAAAGGAAGCAAAACCCGACGCATTTACATGAGACAGACTTTCAAAGTAAAACAGGAAACATAACACAGACACGCGAACTTACAGACACAGACTCACAGGCAGGCACTACAACAGAGGGAACAGAGACGTGGGACCAGGGCAGACACAGACACTGACTGGACACGGGGATATAGCAGACAGGGGAGACAGCAACTAAGGATTACACATAAACCATAAGACAGAACTCTAACAAAGAAACCAAAGAATAGAAATGATAAATAATATAATAAACTTTAAAACCCTGGGTCAACGACACAGGCATCCTAACAAAAATGTCTTGTTGACATCAGAGGTCAGAGGAGAATGGCCAAACTGCTTCGAGCTGATAGGAAGGCAACCATAGCTCAAATAATCACTTGTTACAAAGGTTTGCAGAAGAGCATCTCTGAAATAATAGCACATTGAACCTTGAAGCAGGTTGGCTACAGCAGCAGCAGACCACACTGGGCACCAACGACTACAAAAACACTAGAAGATCGGAAAATTGTTGTCTGGTCTTGCGAGTTTCCATTTGTGCTGCAACAGTTCAGATAGCAGGGTTAGAATGTGCTGTAAACAGCATGAAAGCACGGATCAGTCCAGCCTCGTAACAACATTTCATGCTAGTGGTGGTCTGTTGGTTTGGAAGATATTTTCTTGGCAGAACTTTGGATCCATTAGTACAAACTGAGCATCTTTTGAATGCCATAGCCTACCTGAGTATTGCTACTAACCGTGTCCATCCCTTTATGACCACAGTGGGCCCATCTCCTGAAGACAGCACAATATGCCAAAGAGCTCAGATCTTCTCAAACTGGTTTCTTGAACATGACAGTGTGTACACTGTACTTAAATCAGTCCATAGTCACCAGATCACAATCCAATCAGTAAAGGAAGATTATCATCATGGGTATGCATTCCCCAAATCTATGTGATGTTATCGTGTCAACATAGGAATTTTTCCAGCACCTGTTAACTCTATGCCAAGAAGAAATAAGGCAGTTCTGAAAGCAAAAGGGGGTCCTGTTCCCAGTACTACCATGGTAGATCAAATCTAGATCTAAAAGTGGTTGGTGAGTGTATTTTTCCAAGTCATTTTGAAATCACATTTGCTTTAATAACAAAACTAAGCATAATTTTGATCTTAATAACATGTAGAGAAACCACAAAGGAAAAATCAACCACATATTCTGACTGCCTCTGGACTGACTCACTTCTACATGATCGACGCTCAGACAAAGCGAGTCTATATGGAAATGCAAATGTGTCAGAATCTATATACTGAATCCCAGCAGGCAAACTGACACTGTGGCTTTGGATCCTGTTGAACTAGTTACAAAGCCAGTGTTGACAATAACACTGCTGAGAAAAAATGATAAAGCCCACACAGCTCTACTGATAATATCCATTGCACACAGTGAAACAAAGCCACTCGTCTATTGTATAATCAGCGCTAACCTAAATTGGAAAGGTCCCCAAATAAATAAAGACTGATCTGACAGGATGACTCGCTGAACAGCTGCATACAAGAGGTGTATGTAGCTGTTATTATAGACACAGAGCTGCACTGAGCACATGTCCTCAGCCTATTCATGAACTTTTAAAGCACATTTTTGATATGACATGCTGGCTAGAGACCTAAAACCAGCGATTATGATTTCTTACACCATTCCCTATACAAATACTTGCACATAGGCAAACACAGTATTCTTGAACGATCATTTCTGGGAAGGCAGAACTGTCTGTATTTCTGTGAAGCGAGGACAAACTATCAAAGAAAACTCATGCATCATTCAACGCTATCGTGAAATTTTCAGGAAGGTGGGAAGACACAGATGATGAGTGAGAGTCCAGTACAGAAAGAGGACTGAGGGCTGAAAATAGAAATCAAATTTGAAAAAAAAGAAAAGAAACAGAAGATGCTACCAGAAAGGAGAGAAAACAAAGGCGGTGCAGAACAGCGTGAGAGACAAAGAGATGGGAGGAGGGGGGACAGGTGCAAATAGTGAACTGAGTGAAGCAATGAGTGACAGATAGTCCCGAGCGGGTTGGATGTGAAAACAAGGAAAGAGTCGAACACTCTGCAGTGGGCACTGAGTGACAAACACACATCTGTCTTTCCGTGCACGTGCACACACACACACGCACAGCTTCAAATCAGTCTCCTCTTCACTCTTCCTTCGGCTCATTCACAAGAATGGATGGCAAACACTCAGCTTCTGCCTTCATGGGAGGTGTGGAGGCTACAAAAATAGTGATGAATACAACGGCACAGACATGAGACGAGAAATAATGAAGAAAATGAAGTCAATATTTCAAATGGCGGCTGAAAAAAAAAGTGTTTTTTGTCTTCTTCTTTAATGGCAGGGAGTTTACAACAATCATAGTATTGGGTGGCATCTGGCTCTGTGCCATTACTTCATAATAGTTCCAACTCTTATGATGAAGCAATTATAAGAGATACCCAAATTGCACTGAGGCTCCACTTAGAGAAAAAAAGAAACAATCCACTAATACGTTTTAACAATCAAACTGCAGCAGAGCAGGTTACAAATTAAATTATTGGAATATAGAAGGGCTGTAGAGCAGGACGTAGTGGAACTAAGAACCCAAGGCTCTCCAAAAAAAAAGAGTAATTAGGCAATTAGCAAACATTTTCAAATATTACATAATCAGCATTGAAAGTAAAATAATACTTTTGGTTGAATAAATAGACAATGTCTTGTTCTTTATCAGCTCTGGCTTCTCTCAGCTGTCTCAATTAGTTTTAGTAATGTGTTCATAAACTTTACTGATGGAAACATAATTTTGCAATATATATCATTTAAATGCCTGCAAAAGAGTTCAAGAGTGACAGCGGGCCCTAAATCCTGAGTTTTTTGGATGCATTGTGCTTTTAAGTTTTATTGTGCCACTTTATGTTGCTGCAGATTATGCAAGCGCCTGGCAGTTTGTCCCCTCAATTCTGCAAATAAAACATAATTTTGTTGAAGTCATGTTTGGAGGTCTTTTTTATCAAGGACTAAAGCAAGCCACTCTCAGGATAAGAAGACAGCAAGTTCTTTAAATCAGGCCAAAATAATGTGTTTAAATTTGAGTGAGTGGAAAAAACAAATTGAGTCAGGTGACATTAGCAAAATACTGCATCTCAATACTGGATGCCTCAGTTTGTTTTTCATTCCTAATGAAGAGCTGCCCTTGTTATAACCTTCATGTGGATGATTCATTTCTGTTGCATTAAATATTGCAAAATTGGAATTTAAAAGCTTTACAACAGGTTTAATAGAATCACTGCCATTGGCTCCTTTTTCTGATGCTGTTATTCATTCGTCGATTGTAAGTATTTGCTGTGGTTTTCTCTCTGGGTGGGGGAGCAAGGATAAGCAAGCTTATTAAAATTTCAAAAATGTTCCAAGTAACTCTTATCTATAGCCCTAAGGCTTTCAATCTTTTTAGTTTTTGAGCTGTCACTTATTAAATTTGGGGAAATTTATTAAGGAAAACCAGCAAATATGTCAACTATTGGCTAACCATTCATTCTAGACATGTAGTCTTTCATGCTTCATCATGTCTTGAAAACTCGCTGGATGCCCTTTTTTGGAGAAGAAGAAGTTTTTATATGATACAATATTCAGGGTTCAATATAGTGATATATGACCATGTAAACATCAGACAATTTGAGCTATTTTATTGTTGCTTTTTTTACTGTTGTAATTTTACTATGCCATCTGAAACAGGTCATTTGTAAATGAGATATTGAGTCTAAATGAGAATACCTGTATAAATAATGGTTAAATAAATATGGGTTTGCAGCTTTAACCAATTCAACTCTTCTGTGAAGGCTTTCCACAAGGTTTAGGAGAGTGTTTATGTGAATTTTCACCAATCTTCCAGAAGCTAATTTGTGAGATCAGACGCTGATATTGCATAACCCTGGCTTGCAGTCTGCTGTAATTCATCCCAAAGGTGTTCTGGCAGGTTGAGGTCAGGACTCTGTGCAGGCCAGTCAAGTTCTTCCACTCCAGACTTGCAAAAAAGGCTTGATTTTGCTTTGTGCATGGGTGCGCACTTATGTTGAAACAGGAAGAGACCATCTCCAAACTGTTCCCACAAAGTTGGGAGCGTGAAATGTCTTGGTATGCTGAAGCATTAAGAGTTCCTTTCACTGGAACTAAGGGGCTGAGCCCAACTCCTGAAAAACAACCACAACACTATAATCCCCACTCCACCAAACTTTGGCACAATGCAGTCAGACAAGTACCGTTGCCCTGGAAACCACCAAAATCAGATTACTCCATCTGACTGCCAGACGGAGAAGTGTGATTCGTCACTCCAGAAAACACATCTCCACTGCTCGCCAGTGAGTCCAGTGGTAACATCCTTTACACCACTGCATCCGACGCTGTGCATTTCGCTTAGTGATGTAAGACTTAGATGCAGCTGCTTGGCCATGGAAACCCATTCCATGAAGAATACACAGTCTATACACTGTCCTTCAGCTAATCTAATAGCCACGTGAACTTTGGAGGTCTGTAGCAATTGACTCTGCAGAAAGTTGGCGACCTCTATGCACCTCTGCATCTGCTGACCCCACTCTGTGATTTTAGAGTGACCTATTCTTTCACAAAAGTTTGTAGAAGCAGTCTAACGCCTAGGTGCTTGATTTCATAGACCTGTATCCATGGAAGGGATTGGCACACCTGAATTCAATAATTTGATTGGCTGAGTAAATACTTTTGGCAACATAGTGTAATTTGCCAGCTGAGAGACAGTGTCTGAGCTACATGACCAACAAACTAATTCAGCCCACACACACAAACATAGACACATGTATTTACTTTCGTCATCGATATAACTGATATAATTGACTCAATGTTTATTCTACTCTACTCTACTCCTTTTAATTAGCCACCTTACCCAAAACTGAGTTTTCTCATCTAATTTGTAAGACTTGCTGTTTCTTGTTGTTCAGTAAGCTACGTCTTCTTTTGTCTTATTTTTGTCTAAAACAGAGCGAATTAAGACTGTACAGGCTATTCTGAATTATTAACTACTACTTATTCTCTTTGTTTTCTGTATTTGCTCCATCAGATAAGTGAGTGCAGACGAGTGAACAAAGGCTTGATGCTGGACTGCCCGGGGTAAAGCTGAGGGTTTTCTTGAAGGAACACATGAGAGGAGACTGAGTGAAACTACCACTCTCTCTGTCTCTGCTGGCAGTGCACTGCCTTCCAACACCCAGCTGTGTTTGTTTGCTGTGAATTAGCAGGCAGCAAGAGTCTACATGCTCGCTCAATATTACCCACATCACACCATAATTAGAGAGGAGTGCACTATTAAAATGGTCGTCTGCTGCTAAATCATCAAGTGATCACTGAGTTTTTAGCATCTGTCAAAACATTTTTATATACGTATGTGTACCTGTAGTATTTTCTGACATGAAGAAGTATGTAATGGTGGAAGGCTAAGACACAGAAAGAACCGACAGCGCTTTCCATCATTGAACGTGACAGGTCAAGAATCCAAACGTTTACATACTGTGCAGTTACTGTAATTTTCCCGATGATTGTGACAATTCTCCTTTTGAAATTCTGCAATTATCAATTTTCACATCTCCCCCCTCCTCCGATGAACGTAATTACTATCATCCCATTAACGACTGTGAACTCCTGACACCCACTTAATGCAAGCAAAGTGCCGAACGTTGTTGATACAAGCCCAACAGGGACTGAATCAGGCTGCGACTGTGGTCAGGTCCAATCTCAACCTCACTCACAACTATGTCGTGGATCAAACGGCACAGGGCTCACAGGAGCAGGCGGAGAGTTTCTGAATGCCAAACAGCCACTGCTGCCCAAACAGATGTTAGCTGCATCACCTCTGATATCTCAAAATCTCTCCCAACACCTACAACACAAGACCCCGCTGACAGTCCTCAGCTTCTCAACGCACGAGCTCATCACTGCATTATCGTCTGTACTTCCTTTAGTTGTCAGGATGGAAGAGCGCAGAATAATTACTTGACTAAAAAAAGCAAATATTAAAAAAATATATATTGATGCCAGCGAGTTTATAAACAGCCATGAGCAAACAGGCAGCCTAAGGAGAAGCATTCAATTTGTAATACTTCCAGGGGGCTTAAATAACAGAGAGCTAAGCAAGAAGGAGGCTTCAGGATGACTGCACATGAGGACTTTTTAAATAAAAACCCACTGCACTGGTTGCCAGCTCTAAAACACCGAAAGCAACACTCGCCCAAAATGTCTTGTCTATTAACCTATGAATCATAAGCGAAAGTGGCATGGGCCCACTCGCAACTGACACGTGAAGCTTCAGGCAAACATTTGTTTTTATGAAAGCTGACACTGTCAAAGAGTACACTCAGAAATATCAAAAATTAGAGTTTTAGACATGGACTGGCCCGTGGTGGCTTTAGATAAAATGAGCATCAAATGATCGAATGCTGAGAGCTTTTTTCTAATGACAGTATCATGTGAATAAAAAAAACCAAAAGCCTGTGTGATTTTGTATCATACTATATATTGCAGGTATTTAAAATAACAGGGCTTAGTTGGAAGTTACTGTGATAAAGCAAATTATACTGTATGTGCACTCTACTCATGCTTTCAGGCAATACGGCGCTGCCATGGAAAATAACAGAGATAAAGAGCTCCAGCTAAGAGAGGATGCGGAAACCTTTTGTAGCGCAATTTATGTTAGAAGAACAGATTATATAGCTGCCAAGCCTTCATTGTTGTCAGCCCCATATACAAAATAGGCATTTTGAAGACGATAAGATAACGTGGGAAAATGATTTTGAACAAGATTAGCAGTTTTTGTGCTTCGTCAAAGTGCGCTGTTATACCAATAACAAGTTTCTCATCAATGCAAATGACCGCCATTCATCTCAGTCACACTTAATTATTTTGTACATCAACCGTCTGCGTTTAATGTGGTTTCACACCGGTGGGCGGCTGACATTTTTCTCAAAATAAGTGGTCCAAAGACTACAAAGGCCTTAATTAACATCTTAATGCCACTCTGTATAACCCCCCGCCACAGCACACACGCGCACAAAAGCACACGCTCTGATGTAAACAGTGTAAGATGCACAGATAAGAAAAAACATAAGTACGCAAATTGGTGTCTTCAATGAGATGGTCATCCTGTGTCTGAGGCACAGTTTTTTAGGTTTGTCAGTTTAGACAAAGTCTTGTTGCATATATGAGCCTGGGAAGTTTTCTTTAGCCTTCACAAATTAATGGCACAGTATTATAATACCTATTTTCCTCTTGCCAAATACCCTCATGTCAGACCTGGTTTCCTGGCACCTCTCAGGTGGAGCAGTAGGCTGGTTTTTCTAGTTTTCTGGAGCTTGTGCACCTGTTTCTCATCAGCTCATCAAGGATGCAGTATTAAAGACCGGCTCAAGCAGAATTGTTGCCTCTTCATTGGTGGTAATCAGGGTTTGTAGTGGTTTCTCACGGTTCCTTTCTCTGTGAAATTCCTAACCTTGCTTTCTGTACTGTTTCTCTGGTGAGTTGCCTGGTGCGAAGACAGCTGGAAACACGTCTCTAAATTTCCTTGCCCTGTGGAAAGTTTCTGGACCACTCCTTCAAACTCGGCTCACCTGCGCTCTCAAGCTGGTTGCCACCTGCTAAGGGAAAAATGCTTTCCAGTTTCTAATCTGCCTGCCCATTTTCCACCCCATGCTCTCCCCGCCAAGCTCCTGTAAGGAGGCAACTTTCCTGTCCAAATATACTGTTCAGTTGTTTCTTGTCCCTGAATCCTGGATTTGGCTCCATATTTATTGACACTATGATAAAACATAATGGAGGGTTTAACGTAATGACTGAGATCTTGAATTTTGTTGAAGATGTAGGTTTACCAGACACGATTAGGTACAGATTTGTTTTCCTTCAGAACTATCTTAATTCTTCATTGCATAGATTAAACAAGGGGCTGGAACCAGTCCTCAAAGGTGCTTTACTGGATTGAGATCTGGTGACTGGAGGCCATTAGAGTACTGCTATGTTCAAGAAACTAGCTTGAGATTATCTGAGCTTTGTGACATGGTGTGTTATTTTAAGAAGATGGGTACACTGGTCTTAAAGGGATTGGCGTGGTCAGCAACAGTACTCGGGTAGTTTCCACTCAGGGACCCAGAGTGAGCCATGAAAATATATTGCACACCATTAGACAATGACCAGCCTGCACAGTTTCTATAAGGCAGGATGGATCCATGCTTTCATACTGTTTTCGCCTAATTCTGACCCTACCATCTGAATGTTAAAGGACAAATTAAGACTCATCATATCAGGCCATTTTTCTTTTCAATATTCAATATTTTATTTTGTTTTTTGCACCTGTGTGAATTGTAGTCATTGGTGTCCAGTGTGGTCTGCTGTGGCTGTAGCCAGTCTGCTTCATGATTTGACGTGCTATGATTTCAGAGATGCTCTTCTGCAAACATTTGTAACAAGTGACGACTTAAGTTCCTGTTAGCTTCCTTTCAGCTTGGAGCAGTCTGGCCATTTTCCTCTGACCTCTGTCATTGACAAGCTATTTTTACCCAGAGATCTGCCGCTCACTGAACATTTTCTCTGTAGAGATGTTGGTGTGGGAAAATCCTGAAAGATTTTCTGAAATACTCAGACCAGCCCATCTTGACGTTGTCTAAATGTATAAATGAGTTGCTGCTATGCCACTGGCATTAACAAGCATGTGAACAGGTAAACCTAAAAAAGGGCAGGTGAGTGTATGCCTCTTAGCCTTCTTTTCATATATATCAAATATTAGCTTAAAAGCCTGATTGTAATGTAAAATTACCCCATTTTTTAAAATTAAATCAAAACCAGGTCCAATTAAAATAAATCAGTAATATTGGCTGCCTTCTTCTTTATTCTTGCCATTGTTAGAAAGCATGACATTTGCAAGAAGAAGAAAAAAGCTTTCTGTTTTATAGATGATAACATATCCAACATAGTGCTAGAAATAAGCTCCTGAAACCAATACAAATAAGAACTATAAAAAAACAACTATAATAACTGTGGTGTGAGGACAGTTGCCCACATAGGGTCAGAAGGCCGAAAGATCGGCCCCCTATCCCAGCCCCCTGCTCCTCTGTGGCTGCTGCACAGCACTATCACAGGATGGAAATAAGATCCATTTACAGCAGTGCTCTGGAGAGGACCTAAGGGACTTTCCAAGGTAGTGGCAGCAGAACTACCTCCATCCACAGCAGAAAACTGGGAGTCATTCACTGCTCCATTTACTTTAAAGTGGAATATCAAATATAATGTGATGTTCCACTGAAGCAAACAATAGAAAGCCTGTGTTGTACCTCTGTTGCATTTCAGCACAGATCATTTCCTCCCTATATGTTGTAATGGCATCAAGAAGTAATCTAGATACAGTCACCTTGCTGGCGATACAAATGATATTATGTAGTGAGGCATGTGGTGTGTGGAGCCTGTTGCAGTGCCAAATTCTGCCATCTGTGGACCAGTAAGTTTAACAGCGGCGTGATGGTGAGCTCAAATAAGTAGGAGTTGGAGCCAACAATAAATGTGAAATAGGTGACCCGTGTTCCTCGGTTGTACAAGCACAGGATGAACCTGAAACCAATTAACTTTAGAGGCATGTGAATATAAAAAAATTAAAAAAAAGAATCAGTCAGCCAAAGTGCCACCAGCCCATACCGCTCGGTCTGTCTAAAGAGTGGTTGCCTCCCTTTAATCAATCACATTTCATACCACATAATCACGATGACATGCCCCCTGTCAGAGGTCAGTCTTTTTGATCTGGTTCTTCCCATCGAGTGGACTGGTGCTGATGCTGTATCAGCACTCTTTAGAAATGCTTAGATGGTCATATTTAGGAGGTTAATTAGTACCCTACTACAGTGTTTATCAGCCTATTTCATCTAATGTACTCATACAGGCTGTCAGATGGACTCAACAACCCTTTCATCAACAGCACCTCATTAGAATTCATGTTGAAGTGGATGTGGATTACTTTCAGCTGTTTGCTTTTAGCGAAAATATTGATCGGATTGTAAGCGAACTGTCTTAGCCATTTAACTATAAATACAACTAATACTCCATTAACAAGTGATCATAATATTTAGCAAACTATCTGAATGGTTTGTCCATTAGTTTTAGCTCACAGTTTCCTTGTTTTAGCTGTACTGTTAGCTAATGCCTTAACTAATAGCCACAGTTTAAGCTAGCTATGGTCATTCCTAAATCCTTTATCTGTTCCTTTATGTTTTCTTTATTGGTATCCTTTTTGTTAGCTTATACCCATTCTTCTCAAAGCTGTTTAGTTCCACTCAATTGTTCAGTTAAATGTATTTTTGTGGCAAACACATGATAATGTTTCTATGTATCTTATAACCCATTTGGAAATCACTATAATGCTGCTTTTTACAGTGAAAAAAGTGTGTGTTTTATGTGTCTATGCTAATTGAAATTTATATTGAAAACTACTTATACTGCATAATAACATTTTACGAAAAACAGTGCAAACATCGTTTGGGATTAAACTTTTGGCTTAACTTTTTGGGACTCCTTAGACTGAGAAAGGGCCTTGTCATTTTGCAAATGTCTTTAAGTTGTTAAGTTGGTCCCATTGGATACATAGTTTCTTTCTAATCCTTTTACAGAGTACTTTCTATTGCATAATTGTTTGAGTTTTAAAAAAGCTGTATTATTCACAGGACAACAAAGAGTCAGTTCAAAGTCCATTCACTGCAAATATATGTCATCCTCTTCTGATAAACTTCTAGAAGAATCTATGAATAGCTGTTTAAAAAGTTAGATAAAATTAATTCTAATCCAGATACAGCGATTCAACTACTTACACACTAATTAATGATTAGCAGTTAATACAAAACACTGTAAAATCATTAATAATCCCGTTTTGGGGGGGAAGTGGTAAGAAAACTCTAAATAATGAGGCAAAATGAGTTTCAAAACTTGTTTCCAAGAGTTTTGGCAACTCAAATTTGTTGTTAAGCTAATTACTATATTCCTGTGAGGTGAACAGTAAAATTATAGCTTCAGCAGCATATATTTCTACCATCAAAAAAAGTTAGAAATGTTTGTTGAATTTAAAAAAAAGTTCCAGTTCCAGTTAGTAATGTAAAATTTGCATTTACAACTTTCATCTCCTCTGTTATTTCCCACAGTAAATCGATCCACATATATACCTTGGCACAGATTTCAATGCCAGATGCAATCCTCCCATTTATCCAGGCTTATGACCAGCAAGGGCTGAATACTAGTGCGTGTACTGGAAAAGTTGGATTTGTGTTTCCTGTCACTTCTGAATCAGGGAACTTATGCTTGATTCGCTATCTTGCTAACCTCACAGGAATATTGTAATTAGACAATTAAAGATAATAATAAGTGATTAACAGGAAAATTCAACTTGCTAGAAGTAAAGTCAACAATAACAGTCAAGTAGCACTAGCTGCTGATGCTGTTAATAACAAGACTACTACTTGCAATGCTGTATTTGAATTGTCAGTCCACAATTAATTTGTTGCGTTCAAAATTTCTCAACTGCACAAAATATTTGCACAGACTTTCTCAATAGCTTATACTAAACTATACTAAAATACTTTTTTGATGATGCTCTGAAATGTCTTTTTTTGTAGCAAACCCACACTGTTTATTTAAGGCTCTCTGATTACTGAAGGATAATGGGGTGGCAACAAATGTGACTGGAAGCTACAGTGTATCTGTTAGTGAAGCTCGTGTGTGTGTGTGTGTGTGTGTGTGTGTGTGTGTGTGTGTGTGTGTGTAAACTCACCAGCTTGCGCTGACACCAACCACAGACGCCACAAAGAGCCACCAGCCAAACAGCACACACTGTCACTGCAAGGGAGACCAGGAACACACTGAGGGACACTGAGCCTGTGCACAAACACACACACATACAGGGGGGTGGAAAGAGATTTTTTTTAAAAACGTGAGTGATGGTTTTTGGCACACACAGAGATATTTTCTTCAACATGTGTAAAATAGAAACATGGAGGACATTGTACATCATGTTGTCAAAGGGTGCAACCCAAAAGAAAGCAGGGATTTCTCTCACCACGTTTAATTGAATAGCCGAGCAGAGCTCCTTTTTTTTTTTTTACATTCTCATAAAAACCTAAGAAATACAATCTCATCACCAGCCCTTTCATGCCGGAGCGTTTCAATACCTTTCCAATAAGGAGTGGAGCCAGGCATCACTCAGATGCACACACATCACTGTCACTGTGTCACAGCTTGTTAAGTGACAGTCTGAAAGTGGAGGGAGGAGGGGGAGAGAGGAGGAGGAGAGGAGAGGCTGACAATACAAGAGAGCTCATGATTTATGGGTATCGGTAGATGCCCAGCGAGAGAGGTGGCTCTGGAAGAGAGTCATAAAAAAACATCATCTATTGCTCCTCACATGTGTCTCAGTGTGTGACTGAGACAGAATAGATTCACACATCAGCACTCTTGAGTTTTCAATTCCACATTCTCCCACATTTAAAACAACTGGATGGGCTTCACTTTGCAGCACGAGGACAGACAGCCTCACTGAGCTTTTCTTATCTGCGCAGCAGGAAAGATGGCTATGTATTCAAATTCAGGATTTCTTTCTAACCGATTCTAAAACATACAGCGATAAATGGATGTCAGGATACATTTTCACACCCACAAGTGATAAACAATGACAAACAGGCAGGCTTTGGCTTTCAGTTACTGGGTTTGCCTTCCTCCCAGCTGCTGTCTTCTTTCCTTCCTTTGCTTGTCATAACTGCCCTTTCCATTAGGGATACACCAATATACCGGCCAGACGTGGGGCCGGTACTGGCCGTAGGCCTACAGGCAAATGAGATGGCATTAAGTAATGGCAGTGGTGTTGCATTAATTTTTGTGCCGGCCTAACGATCAAAGACAGTGGGATGAAGATGTCATGGTAGCTTTTCGTTGATTTAGGCGATTAAAATCTTAGGCATTGTATTAGAGTTTGACGTTTTGGATTAAAGTTATCCTCTGATTTCACTATACTCTGATTTCATTACTATTCTAGCAATTTTCAGCATTGCTTCTTGCTTGATTAGTTTTATCGTTGCACTGTGATATCTGGTCCCTGTTTGTGTCACGCTCTGAGTTGGAGATTGTTATTCATCCCTCTATCTCGTCACGTCTGGATTATTGTAATTCGTTGTTTACTCATCTTAACAAAACTTCCTTGGAGCATCTGCGGGTTGCCTTCTAGGTACTCGCATGACACAGCGCTGCTAATTCAGCTGCAGAGACTCTCCATCAACTCCAGACTTTTTTTTTTCTTTTAGAGTTTTGCATGGACAAGCACAAGAACTTTACATCCATGCATCGCCAGGAGGTCTCTGAGGTCACATGATCAGGCTGAAAACTAGACAGAGATTTTGCAACACTGGAAAGCTCTCTCACTGAGACCTTTGGACTTGGCAATGGCTTTTCAAAGGCAGTTTAAACTTGCCTTTCTGCATGGTGGTATAGCAGGTAGTTTTTTGTATTGTAGTGCTTTACACATTTGCCTAACAAGCAAAAAAAATCACTGCTTCAATCCTGGGAGACGACACGCTTTTTCTGGAACGCACCGACTCAGGAGTGAGTTCTGAGGTATCTGGAATGTGGCAATAGTCCCGTCTTCTCTTTGTCTGCTGTTAAAGTGTCTGTTATGCCTTCCTCTGTGAACTTGTGCACCTTTGGCTTCAATAAAAGGTTTTTTATTGTTATTTACATCCCACGTCCTGCATTTGGGTTCATCCTTCAGCACTCCACACATCAACTCCTTTGACAGAAGAGTTAAAAGACTTCAAAACAGTCGAATTACTTCTTTATAACAAAGATTTCTTTGTGTTCCTGACATAAAAGAGCCAAAATAAAGAGCCAAAAAGTATTTTAAACCTTGGCATCAGCCCATAATTTACATTACTGCATCCTTACATTTCATCTCCCTTCTCTGTCACATCTTTTGCCTTATTGTCCACCTTGCCATCTCCTCGGGGAACTGATGTGACTAGAAAGGAGTAATAGTGGCAGGTAATATTTCATAGGGAAAGTCTGAATGGGATCTCCATTTTATTCGCGCTTTCCCTCAACCTGAACCACTGTTTTCAAGTCACTGAGACACCCGAGGCCACTTCGGAAAAGAGAGAGCAAACTCAACCACACAAGCATTGCCACACACGGAGTCTTTGTGGGACAAAGGATGGTTATTTTGTCTTGTAACATTTTATTTTGTGGTGCAAAAGAATCATTTAGTTTGTGCATTAGAAAAAAAACCTTTGAACCCTGGATGGGGAAATATAGGCAACACAGACTGTGCATCCCTTATAAATAAAATAAATAAATAACAAGTAATCTCGTCCTTTTATTTTTCCTTTATCAATGTTCCTGCTGACTGTCCTCATTTCAGCTAAGCAAACAACCTAAAATGAGAAATAGTGTTGCCAGGTCCTTCTTTCTACCTGCCAATAGCTGGTTTGTGTTAGCCACCTTAGACTCTCAACAGGAGCCAATAAATTACATCATTTATCACAGTTTAAATGCTTGTTTACCGGTTTGTCTGTCGATCCACTTTTAAATATGTCTCTGCACCATTGTGACCAGCTAATGATTTGTGTACTCTGTGGAGCTTTCCTAGAAACAAGATTTGGCTTACATTCAGTGCTTTCTAAACAAAATGTCGGCATCCTTGACTTTTAACACAATGAACCTATTTCATACAGCGCCACATTTAATTTCATTATGTAGCAATAATAATGTTTTTTGCATTTCTTGTCAAGTTCTTACCACTCTTAGATCAGCTGTAAACTGAGAAAACAATAAACGCACAAAAAGCCTCAACCACGCAACTCCTTCAGCAGCTCTGTGTCGTGAGCTGCTTGCAGATGTTTCTGTGGATTTTCAGACTATAGCGACAGAAAGAATACGTGCCTTAACCAGCGCCAGCGGGAACTGAACTTTGCTCTGTGTGGTTGATGGAAACCTGCTTTTACACCTGTATCGCCTGCAAGATAAGAATCCTAAACATCTCAAACATTAGACACTACCTGAGTTTATCTCCTGATTACAGAGACTGACCCAGACTGGGAAAAAAGGCACGATCCAGCTCGACTGAACATGCACTGATTGTACAGATACAGTAGATATAATCAGCATAATAGTCTTTATCCATCCATCTGTCTTTATCAACAGACAGGCTACTAATGGTAAAGAAGAGCAAACATGCCCCTCTGAGCATGAGAGGGTCAGTGAAACGCACCCATATCCTGAATGATGATTATCTCTATTCATAGCGGTTTGAAAATAGATTCTATGTACTCTGCTACTGTATATTCACAGAGAAGTCAATAAAGGAGAGTCCATTAGATGCTATGACATCAGCGAAGGGAGCGATAGATCTTAAATAAGGAGAGCTGAACTGGTGTCCAGCTACGGCTTGTGGTAGCTGCAGAGCTAAGTGGCTCTCTGATGGCTGTTTTGAACTGTGGAAGAGGTTGGAGACTCAGGTGGATCTGTGAAAGCCAGCAGCTGATGTAGGGTCCTGTATTCTCTCTGAAGGTCGGAGGGTGTGGGGGTGTGTGTTTTATGAGCTGTGTCAGTCATGAGAGCTAAGGGAGTAAAAAGCTTCCAACTAAAACGCAGTCCAAAGTGGCCATGCTACTGCTCTCAGTAATGGACAGCTGACTTCTGCTTTCCACTTCATGGGATATGTGCTCCTTTTTTGGGAAACACTATAGACAGCTATAGCATGCAGGCTGAGGGATGACGAGAAGGAAATGCACTGCTTCTGCAGTAAATATGAAGATATGCAAATCTTCAGAGCCACGGCTGCGGAGGAAAAAGAAGCATCATTAGAGTAAGAGAAGCCCGAACAACACGCAGCTATCACAGCACTCAGGAAATTCAATTTATCTTTCCCCGTGAACACTACAAAACTTTTAGCCTGAAATCCTCGAGCAGGCGATGCATTAGCGAGGTGGAAGATAAAACTTGTATGCCGGAGCTGAAATAAGGTTTCCACTTGAAGTTAAACGAGGGCAGCAAACATAAAATGCAATCTTTACCATATGTAACCAAGTAACGAAAGAAAGAACCCTTTTTAAATGAAGGCTGGTGGAAAATGGCACCACTCAGTAAAAACTGACAAGTGAGCTAAACGAGCCATTGAACCCTTTGATCAGAAGCTTTTAGAAGTCAGAGCACTCTTGAACTTGAAAGTCGCTTGTTTGCTTGAGATTTCAGTGGCGATCGCTTTTTATATGTACATAAAAGAGAAAATAAATGGCACTACATACTGGTGTGAGTGGTGACGGTGATGTTGTAAATGAGCCTGCAATAAAAACCCCTTTCAGGACAACAAAGCGCTTTGTGTAGGAGGTTAAATGTGGACGGTTAACGAGAACTTGCAGGAAATATCAAAGCGCAGACTCTTTTGCATCGAGTGTATGGCTAGCAGCATTGAGGGATAAAATGCACGTAGGAGATCTGGTGCACATGAAGTGAGGTAAGCCAGGCAGAAAGGGACCAATCCTCGGGGGGGGAGAGAAGAAATTGCTCATTGGACAGGCGGAACTGGAGCAGCATCCAGTCAGCAAAGCTGCCACACCTCATCTTTATGTACTGACTGAGGTGGAGAGGCCAGTGCCTTAGAAGCTTTAGGTGCAAAGCTCATAGCCTAATTGCCACTTCAAAGTCCCTGCTTCTTGTACTTGAGCCTGGGCTCTGCCCTCTTTATATCCACTGAGCTGCAGGGTAATCCTTAGATGTCACTCAGATGTCTTCACAGTCTGTCCCCTCTGAGGCAGAATCAGTGCGTAACAGCAGAAATGGTATTTACCTCCAGGTATATTGTAATACTGAGCATTTCAATTTGCTTCTATCTACCTTCTGGCTCAATTCGGAGCTCAGATAATTTCCATTGTTTGCAGTTGGCGTCTCAAGACAAAAGGCTGGATGTCAGTAAACAGCGCATGCATACGAAGGCACACAAAATAAATATTTCGCCTGTTGCTCAGTTGCACAAAATAATTTGAGTGGGAAGAGTCTAAAAAACATTCAGCAGACGAGACGTGGATATAATGAAAAATGATTGCAGCTCCAGGTAAATAATGCAGTTGATGAGGTGACATTTAACACAGTGAGCACAGAGCTGGATGCTGGAAATGCTGCAGAGTGCTCAAAGAATGACCTGCTGTTTTGGCATGTTTCATCACATTATTGTAAAGCCGGGCAGTCTGGCGAGGCTCAATAGGTATTTGCTCACGAAAGAACGCCACTTCAAATAGGACGGACGACAGATTATTGACAGTTCTATCCTTCTTGCAGACAACAATGTGAGCCGGTTGGTGGGTGCATATTGGTATTTGATTCAGAAAACAAAGCAGCTCTTCGGGAAATGTCAAATATCTCCTAATCGTTCCCTTTTCGGATAAATCCTTTCTGAATTAATTTTCCGCCCCAAAGTCGTGTCATTTTATATCAACAGCACATGGTTTAAAAGAAGTGTTTTCAGGGTTTTGGTACCTGGACCCCGGACTCTTGCTTCTCAGGTGTCAATGCTTTCCATCCCTTTATGTTGGCATGCATTGATGATAACTGTGCAAAACCATACCAGACAGTATAATGTAAATCCCAATTCACAGTGAAACCTGGAGCCCCATGGGCTGCAATCACTGGGATGTGTAAAGTAACCAGTGAAGTTGTGACAGGTGGCGAGCACCTGTGGTTAGAGTGTCTCTTGCATCCGCTGTAGGCTACAGGGACTTGTGCCGGTTTTCTGTCCATATATGCTCTCAGTGGCTCAGCTGCAACACTGTTGTGCCATGACAGAGCCTGTTTCACAGCAAGAGGACAGCCGCCTACGTCTGTCTCAGATGAAGGGTAAGCACAGTGACAATCTGAGCTGGAGTTTGACCAACAAAGCATCACGTGGCACATGCCTGGTGTCACCTATAATGCCACCATCACCCTATTAGCACCTCTGACAGTGAACGGATGAATCAACCATAAAATCCAACAAAATCTGGGCAGTAGGGGTGTAAAATGAGCTGGAGCTATGATAGAATGTTTAAATATTTATAAGGGAATGAAATAAAGTTCTCAGTCTGCTGTATAGCTGTTATATAAAATATCATTTAAAGTTAGACTGTGGAGTTTACTTGTCAACAAACTTATATTTACATCAACTGTTACCAATACACATAATATGTGTATCCCTGAGGCAAGGATCTGGACATCTCATATCATGGATAATCTTAATTTTAGTATATGATCTGCTTTTATGAGGAATCATGTAGATCTTAGCATCAAGTAAACAAAAAATAAATAACAAAGGGAAATAAGCAAAAGGCAACAGTTGTTTGTGACACATTTAAAAAGGCAAAACTTTTACTTTGAAATTGAATTGTTTCTCTTACTTTCTCCCAGCAACCTTCAGCAACCAGCCAACAACCAGTTGGAGAACTGTATATTTTTCCATAGCAACTGGTAGTTGCCAGAGGGTTGCTAATCATATATACTACTAGTCACAGGAGTTAAAATAAACCTGGGGGCATGAATTGTGATTCGAAGCAGAGATTGTGTTTCTACCCCGAAAGTGTGTCCTTACATATGATCTTTCGCTCAGACGTTGTTAACATCCACTTTTATGACAAACAGTAGTCTTATTGGCTGACAGCGTTAATGCTTTAAGAAGCACAAACAGCACAAACAGGCCAAATGGATTTGGCCTGTTCACTGATTCACTGATTCTGTAGTAGAAGTGAGGCCTAGCAGACACTGATCGGCTAAAGCTTCCAATCAGCACACCTGTCAATCAAAGCAGCCCTGCTCCAATGCCTGTATCTAGATATATGACTCATAAAAGAAAATCACCCCTGTTTGAGTTGCATTTAGAAAAAAAAACTATCCACAGAAGTTAAAAACATGTGTACAAAGCTTATAAACATACTTTTTAACTCTTTTCCCTATAAACTCGATATCTGACAACCTTCCCTGTATCCATAGTAACGCGTTTTGACACTATAGTATATATCAAAAAAAGACACAGTTTGACAACCATTAGAACAACTGGGTTTTTCCAAGGGTAGCTGGATAGGCAGAGACCACCCTCATTAACTTCTGATGCACACCCGGTCATTTTGTTCTATAAGCAGGCCTGAAATGTGGCAGAAGCCACTCCTTATATAAAAGAACTTCAAAGCTTGCTCCTAGACTAGACTTGCAAGGGGTAAAGAGTTAATATTTTTTAAACCAGCCTCAAATGCCCATTAAAAGAACTACAGCTTTTGGACCTTGGCAATGGCAGTTTTATTTATATAGCACATTTCATTACATGGCCTTTGTGTGCTGGCTACATTTTTCAGCCTTGTCGTTGTCGACCGGTGCATCGCTGCATTTTTTTGACACATTACCAACATCTATAGATTAATCCAACAGTGTGACACCTGCGTAGTAATGTGCATTATGTCAAAACAGCACTTACATGTGTGTCCCCATGAGGATGCCCAAGACAAATAGCTCTATAGCTCCACTAGAATCCCTAAACCTTATGAGGTAGTGTTAAATACAACAGAATGAATCTGTATGTATGTATTTATCCTTTGGCAAAATAATACAATAACTCAATAATACAAATGGTTTTCTTATCTACTGTATGCTACTAGTAAATACTCACAAGTGTCTGTGATAAATAAGCAGCAGCCTGCTCATGGACAGATGCTCACAGAATAGACTGACAGCTTAACTTCTGTGTGGTAAATATGCCTGTAATAAACTGTCAGAATAACAGCTGAATCTTTCTGTATGTATAATTCGTTACACCTTTGGGTGCACATTGTTCTTTGGATTATCATTTTGTTAAAGCCCACACCACCCTGTAGGAAACAGTGTGATATCAATAAATTATATATTTGTATTTTAACTCCACACACTGATTTATAACATTTCTTCTTTCTCCTTGTTGTTGTGATCTCACCGAGGGGTTAATGAATATTATCTACTGCTAATTTTGATTGGACGAGTGATAAAGTTGACATTCAGCTTCCATCCATTTCTTCTGTGTCTTTGATAAGGACTTTATCCTGTCTGCACGGTCTGATCTATCACGTAATCTATCAGTGTGTCTGCTATAATTTTCTCCCCCAGCTCAGCCTCAGAAAGACTGAATTAACTGGTCAGATTGAAATGAATGGTTTTCATATGTAAGTCTCAAAGACCCAAAGACGCTCTCTTTGAGAAGGCAGACTTGTGTTTGTAAGCGTGCGTCTGCCTCGCATCAAACACACATTAATAATGGATTACAGTTGTTTGTTGAAGGATGCCTGAAAAAACAAAAACACTACATAAAAGGAGGTTAACTCATCTGCCTGCTTGGACTGCAATTTATCATTTAATCATTTCTTTAATTATTTCATTTTCTCATTAATTTACCTCTTTACCTGATGCTCCTCGGGTCAGATTAACCATCACGCCTTCCTCAGACTTGACCTCTCTCCTCTCTTTTAAATACTCTTCGCACTTTTCCCCTCCTGGGTGACTGTTACGTACAGACAGACGCCTGATCAAACCAAATGAGCTTCTCTTGGCTCCTAAGCTTGAGGATGTTATGGCTCCTTCACACCGTTACAAGCAACCTATTATTCACCAGTCCCACTGATGCCCTTGAAAGTCCTCGTGGTGGCTGTTGATACTCTGGAGGTGGACTAGTGTCCATCCCTGTAATGAGTGTCTGAGCTTTAAACTAAGTCAACCATGACTACCATTATTCTAGGTTGAAGGGCATTAAATTGCCTCTATATACCCTATGCTATTTGTTCTAAGGAGGGTCAGGGCTCACAATAAACAGTTTATTGAATTGTTTGATACACTTTTCCCCTGGTGTCTCCATTTTTTCCCACATTTTCCTTATTACTCAGGCTGCGAACTTGTTAAAGGAGACCTATTATGTCCATTTCCAGCTGTAGAAGAATCTCATTGTTGGAGTTTTACACGATTGCCAGGTTTTATTTATCCTATATGAGCCCTCCTGCTCAGCCTATCCTGTTCCTTTAGCTCCTCTCAGTTTAAGGCCACCCTCCCTTTAAGTAAACTATCCTTTTCTTTTTTTGGCCCGCCAAAACAAAAGGTTTGAACGGCATGTGGCTGGTTCTCATAGTTAGAGCTGTATGTCTAAGATTACCACATTAGTCTATGGTATTATGTATGTCATAAGTTCATTTATCATAAAAGAATTATATCTGGGAATCCACTGACTATTGTCTCCCTGGCCTGGGGAGCCGATAGCTATCAGCTAGGTTTTAGCTGATAGGAGAAGCACCCAGTTTGGTTTTCTCCTGCCATAGTCCATCTGCTTCAAGGTTCAATGTGTTGTGTATACACTGGTTGTTACTTGGCTTACTGTTGCCTTCCTACCAGCTTGAAGCAGTTTGGCCTTTCTGAACTGCTGCTCACTCGATAGTTTCTCTTCTTAGGACCATTCTCTGTAAAACCTAGAAATGGTTGTGGGGGAAAAATCCCAGAAGATCAGAAGTTCCTGAAATAATGAGACCAGTCCATTTGCCATCAAAAACCATGCCACACTCAAAGTCACTTGAATCCCCTTTCTTGCCCCTTCTGATGCTCAGTTTGATCTTCAGCGGGTTATCTTGATGTTTACATGTCTAAAATGACATTAATTTACATTAATAAGCCATTAAACAGGTATACTTAATAGAGTAGCTGGTGACTATCTGGTTATAGAGGTTCAAGGTAAAGATTCAAAATCCTTATTAGTTAATGATCCACAAAGGTCACTAAAATAGAAAATTCTACTTTTCCTTGTGTTTACTTTCTCATATGCACCACTGAGAAGCTTTTCATTTAAATGAATCTTGTAATCTCATGTCCAGTTCCCCTTAATGTATTCACCCTGTGATCCCACTGAATATTTAGCTCTTGCAGTTGGTTAATGTTATGTTTACATCACAGCAGTAAACACTGGTTAATCCATTCCTTATACTTTTATCAGGGCCTTCTTTGGCTGTGGTGAGGCTTAAAAGAGCCACCATCCTTCAAAGTCTTTAAATGCTGTGTGCATTACTACAGATATGTTTACATAACGTGGAGAAATGCAAAGCGTGACGGAGCTGCTGTGCCTGGTTACTGCATGGTTGTACACAGTCGCTGCCACCGGTACAGCCTATATAATTTTTCCCTCACATTTTCTCTTATTTTTTTCCAATAGTCATCGTCATCAAAGCTCAAAATGGTTATAGTCTTTAGCGCCAAACATTTTTCCTGGCTCCTCTGACTTCCTACGCCTACTCGATGTTCACTTTTTACCACCTTCTTCTCTGTGTGCCTCTCCTGTAACTTCTAATTTATAGCTGCATCGCTTTTCACCATCTGTGTTGAAAGTTGTTTTTTAGCCGAAGCCCTCCTAAAAATGTGCACATGTGCTCAAAGCTGCACGCACCAAAACGCACGCATATTCTTCCACTTGACACAGCTTAAGCACAATGACATGAGTGGGAACGCATGCACTTTAGGGATGTGAAGAAACCAAGAAAAGTGGAGAGAGAACAGTGCAGGAAAAAGCAGAGTGGGAGTGAGGGAAGAGAGATTCAACTGTAATGCTATTGAGAAGCAATTTGTGAAGCTTGTGCATATGCATGCAGGCCTACAGTCCCCATCTGCCCACATCATCAGCTCACTGCTGGTGACATCAACCAAGACAAAGAGGTTTCGGATGCTCCAGATGTATTATGTGGGTGGTATTATAAAATCTAATCCAAGTCAAAGTCAATTGTATTTGCCTAAGGATACCAAGTTGCATGCATTCGTGGCATGTGTTTGTATGCGTGCGTGCGTGCGTGCATGTGTGTGTGTGTGTGTGTGTGTATGCGCTATTTTTTAATCGATGTCTAACTTCCTGTGCTACACTTACATGAAAAAATATTAGCCTAAATATTCTCTGTCTTTCAAAAGTGGGAAAACAATTATTGAGGGTGTAATTAAAGTATTGGCAGGACAAGTGCAACTTTAATTGAATGACAGCTAAATGACAGCTAAATGACAGTGAAGCGGCCTAGTCTCCGCGTATCCGTTATGGTTTATATAAAATCTCATCAAACTACACAATGAGCTCGGCTTAAGGCATTCACACGACTATTCTCGTCCCAGACGGTCACACATCTACAGAGCAAAGTTCATATGAAAATGCCAGACAGACTCCATTTGTCATAAATGAATTAATTTTGATTCATGGCTACCTGGAGGGCGCTACCTTTGCCTTCTTCATTCAATTAAAGGCTGCTTGTAAAACGCACTTTATTACATGTCTGGACAGACTTGGCAGTAAAATACCAGAACCTTAGCTTCTAGCTAGAGGTTAAAGTATTGACTCGGCCACAACCCAGCCAAAGTCATCTCCCTTTAGACTCCATAAAAAAGCCACTAAAACGCAGACCTTAGGTGACCCGATGCCAGCCTTGCGTGTGTGTCTTTCTGTACGTCCACCTTGAATGTAGGTCTTTCTGCAAGTGGCGTTCCCTTTCCACTGAGTCAAAACCTCACGCTGATAACCTCAGCTGGTGCGATGAGTGATCACCCTGCCTCTCCTGTGACCGCAATGTTCTCGGCGGCTGGTGTCAGGAGCGCTGACAACAGGAGGATGTGCAAGTGTGCGACAGCTAAGTGAGACGGAGTGAAAGGTTCGTTTAGAGGAAAAATAAATGGGTCCGGTGTCTTTGTTTGTGCAACAGGCAGCCAAGCTGTAATTTACACTGTCATAGGAGCACAAAGGGAGAACAGGCCAACACCACTATAGGGTGCATTATATTTGTTCAGCGACTTCTGCTCTCATCTGATGGAACGGAGAATTCCCAGGTGACCTTTCTCGTCAGAGGGCTGTGCATTAATGGTTAAGCTCCACTACGGCCCGACTGATCCTGTTCTCTACACTGTTGCGAAATGTGCGGAGGCCCGAGGGACAGCACTGCATTGGCTTCGTGTCAGGAGAAGATTTAAATACCCCTCTGCATTTAGATTCCAGCTGGAGTGACACCACAGAAAATAACCCTAATTAGCATCAGGCAATGTCAAAGGAAGGACAAATTAAAGTAATGAAATGTATCCTCTCTTAACGGCGACTCTTTAATGTATCTTCTTCCTCTGACTCAAAGCGGCTTTCTACCAAAAAAAAGAAGAAGAAGAACACATTTGATAATTAATTATTTAAATGAGTGAAGTTTCACTTTTTTGGAGACAGACAGCTCTATATAAACATAATTTCATTTTCATAAGCACGGGGTCATCGAGGAAGGGCCTTCAGCGCTGCTGTCTGTTGCTTGACTGCTCATTGATGTGTTTGCTTGTAAAACTGTCAACAATTTACAGCTGGGTAGTACCCAGCAGACTGAGACTTATTGACGATGCCACGCAGCTGCTCGATGCGGCAGGCTACAGTCGAGCTCATGGGAAATATAGTTTTCCACAGCTTACCGGTCCTTGTGGCCTTCGCTTCTGCAGGGAGTGCTCTGTGATTTTTCCTTCCACATTAAGTCAATTATACAACACCTGAGGACACTTCAAGCCCAGCTCCACGTTGTAACAGCTTGTCTTAATTCTTCCTCACTAGCATATTAATACAAGCTGCTGTGACAATGCTTTACACTCACAAGGAGGGCCTGCTCCTGCAGTCAATACCACCTCTGTGTTACAGCTTGGGAGTGGCCGTATTACTCGCAGTACCGTGCGTGTCACTATTTGTCATGTCAGCCAATACTGCAAAGTTTTCCATCTGGCTGGCAGAGGCAGCGGTGAACTAATGGCAGGCTTGGCTGTCATTAAGCAGAGCGATACACACCCAGAGCTCTCATATCTACTTGACATTATCACCCTAACATCATGACAAGGATGCCATTTGGCTAACTATTGCTGGCATAACTGAGGAAGAAAATAATAGAGGGAGTGTGAGTTCAGGCTGGAGAGGAATTAAGAGAGAGAGAAAGAGAAGAGATTTAAGTTATTACTGGAAATCACAGTAGACGTCTCTTCTGGCAGGGTAATAATGAGCAACACGGTATTTCTGCTCGAAATATATAATTAAATGTGGAAAGCGGCAGTGCGATGCTTTCCATCACTGTCTCAATTTACTTGAAACCCTCTTGAGGGCGCACAATGCTGAGCTGACCACATGTAAACTGAGTTGTCACAAACAATCTAACCGGCACTGTGACGGTTATTTATTGTAATTGGAATGAAAAGCTAAAGCTCTGAACTAACCTGATCTAAGGATGATTAATTAAGTTGCTTCAAGGAGCTACAGTTCTCGTCATGCATAATGGGTCAGAAGAAAAAAGAAACGTTTAAAAAGAAACAAAAAAACACAAGCGATGCTATCAAGGCAGACTCTCAGCCTCCATGAGGTCTGTTAGATCACTAAAAGGACAAACGGGACAGTTGTGTGATCTGTATGCAACGTGACCTTTAAGCCAATCGAGGGGGCGGGGGCAGATTCCCAAAAGCCCCCAAAACAGTGGTTGCCATTACATCAGATCTGTTTGCTTTGAACAGATTTTTCTAGATCATTACTGTTTCTAAAAAAAGATCTCACTCTGCTGTGCTCCTTGGGATAGGAGCGGGTTCAGTCAGAGGACAGGTTTAACAGTGCTCGTGTCATGGTTTTAAGTCAGGCAGTTTTTGCCCCCCCCCCCCCCCCCCCCCCCCGAGGAGGAGTGTAGGAACACGCCAGCACTACTTTTTGTCTGATAAAATGAAAGTGCACTCAAAAAAATATTCCTCCCCAAACTGAATTTTAAGTAATTTAATTATATGTAAACTTTCCATATAATTTTGTTACAATGCAAATGAAAACAATGCAAATTTAATAGAATCTGGTCAAATGAAATTAGTTTGACTGGTATGCATTCAGTTCATACCAAGCGTATTTTCCCCATGTACTTATATTTACAGCGGGTAAAATCAGTACTGAACACGTCACCGATTTTCTAAGCAGATATTTTTCTATCGACGTGAAATTCTCACCAGATGTCGGAAACAACCCATCACATCCATGCATGCAAAGAAATCTAACCATAGATTATTACACATAGAATGTTTAATAATGAGAAATGGCACAGGGGAAAAGTATTGAACACACTTGCTGGAGTTTATTTGACACTTTGTAGAAAAGCTTTTGTTGGAGATGACAGCTTCAAGACGCCTCCTGTAAGGAGAAACTAGTCGGATGCATTGCTCTGAGCTTTAGTTCCTTCTATAGATTTTCTACCGGATTCAGGTCAGATGATTGGCTGGGTCATTCTAGCAGTTTTGTTTGCTTTCTATGAAACCAACTGTGAGTTTCTCCGGCTTCCTTCAATTATATGAAGCGGGCTCGCTTCATATAATTGAACTTGATTCAAAATGCTTTTCCTTCAGCGATGGAGTCTTTGGTGGTGAGCGTGCAGACAGGTCATGGCGATTGAGTGGGACTGAACCAGCTGATATTACTTTGCACTAAGTGGCAGGATTGCTTTCTAATCACTGATAGATTTCAGCTGGTGTCATGACTTTCGGTGCCTTTTTGCCTTTCTTCATGTGTTCAATACTTTTTCTGTGTCATTTCTCATTATTGCACATAACTTAATTCATGGACATCTTTGGTTTGATTCTTTGCATTGGATGGGTTGTTACTGAGATTTGGTGAGAATTTCATGTAAACAGCACCTTAAGAAATGTATTTACTTAGAAAGTTGGTGACATGTTCAGCAATGTCCCCTCTGAGCGAACACACAAACTCCCTGAGCGGTCCCTTGGACCACTGTGAGCAACAGCAGACGTGTGCACTGTGGTCACGGCAGCATCGAATTCATCCAAGTTACATGGTTTATTAAAATAATCAAATTACAGAATTTATGTTAGACTACTTTTAATTGACTGCTTTAGCCCACTTACAATGAAAATTAAAAAAAAATCTTGTTATAACCTGTGTAGCATGTTAACACTATTGGAAGTAAAAAAAAATAACTTGAACTCCAATTTTGAAAACACAACTTTCCTTTTTTTTTTTTCCGTAAAGCTCTGACTTGTATTATGAGTATGAGTCTGTGGTCTGGGAGAGAGTCCTGTAACTCTCTGTCTGCAAAATACAGTATATAATGACCAATGTTGGGCAATTAGTTATATAGTTACTTCTTCAAAAAAGTATCTGAGTTATGCAAACAACAAAGTTTTTTGCAGCTGTTTACCTAAAAATGCAGCCAAGGCGTTTTTTTAAAATAAACATTTCAAACTACTTACAGAACAATCAGCTGTTCTGCATCAAATCTGATGCCACACAAATTATTTGTGCCGCTCCAAAAAATAATTTCTGTCCACTATGAGATAAAAGAGAACAACAGCCTGTTACCTGCAGGTCTGACAACAGCAGATGTATCACTCCTGTAACACCTGTAACATTCAGCAGTCGCCTCATTGTTGTGACACACACAACAACACTATTGACTACACTACACACTAACTACACAAGATTTGCGCTAAACGTCACAAATCTCTCACATCTCAAAACACCACCGCCACTCCTAAAACTTCCCTCTTCCTAATCCACTAAATGCCATGTTGCCATATCATTTTTTGATTGGTCGACATGGTACATTTTTTGACCAATAGGAAGGAGTGGGGGTTTATTTGGTTTTGTCTTTGCTCACAGGCGGAGAGTGCTTTTGAGCGTTTTCCTTATAAAACGTCATTTTTACCGTTTCTTCCTGCTGTAAATATAAACAACGATAGTATTCAGGAAGAAAACCAAACATTGCATATATTTTATCATAACTCCGGTTTTACGTGGCCTGTGGTATAGTCCACACTTTTTCCGTCAATTGTTCCATCTTTCCTGCTCGCATCTCCAATGGTTGTGCACGCTGTCATTAACGTGGCTTCACTCCACATCAGCCACGCCGCTTTGCTAGCTAAAACACCGGTGTCGACACATAAGGACACTGTCATAGCCTGTCAACCACGTTGATTAGCTGCGTATATACGAATGTGAATCGCATTATTGGCTGGACTATGGGATAAGGTGGCATCAATGTAATCCCATACAGGAGCAGCCAGTCACTTACTGACTAACACTGCAAAACAGAATTGTTAAAGTTTTAATTTTAATTTCAATTCAGGTTAGATTTTCTTTTGTGTGCGCAACGCAGATTTTCTGTGTGCAGAGATCGTGCCAGCAGTGTGCAATTGTGCAGGCACGCAGCTTAGAGGGAACATTGATGTTCAGTACTTTTACATTTTACCAGCTGTATGTGCCACCAATCATTAATATGGATAATTACAATACGTAGTAAAGTAGTCAAATCAAGACATTATTACTGGTTAGTTTGTCAGTTGAGGTAACTTTAGATTATTGCATCTTTAAATATTTAATCTTTAGATCTTTAAATTAATATTATCATTATGATATTCATAAACACATTTAAATTGCCCCATTAAAATTTTCACAATACCTCTCTTATTCGTTAGATTTGTACATTTTATATTAACCTTTTTTTTTTTTTTTTTTTTAACTATATTTGGATTCTATATTCTGTTTTCTCTTTAAATGTGCTACTTTCTTGTCGATTTTTACCTTACTGAGGTATTTTGTTTTGTTACATTGTCTGCATGCAAAAAACATCTTCATGCTGTGGGAAGCAGCTACAGCAATCCATCATTATCATCAAAAGAGAGAAAACAGAAGGTGGATATTTCTATCTGCTGGTGGCATTTGAAATTAGAGCTGAGTCTAACTGTGCCTTTGCAACATTTGCCTCATTTTTTGTTTTACCGGTCACATGTTTGCTTTTGGATATTTAAATAATGTTTAATAAGAATTTCAAAATGACAAGAGAAGCTCAACACACATCTGCAGTCTTCTCTGACCACTCCTCACACAATAAAATTGAAAGTAAATGCTTAGCATGTATGTTTAAAAAGATACTCTGCTTAATGTGTCTGGTTTTTGTTTCCGAGATCACGGCTGGTGGGGCAGAGAGTTGCTGAGTTAAGAGTTTGGCTAGAAAGGTGGAATTTCAATATGCTGGTCATCTTTTTTTGGCATCATAGCTGCCTCTGTGATCACCCATGAGTGTGTAGCTGTCACCGTGAAATCACTACATGAAAAATACATAAAAATATTTGACTCCTCCAGCACAACAAGGCCCTACAACTCGTTTAGCCTTTTAGTCATTACAGAGATTTTACTCTGTGATAGTGCAGGTAGCAGTGAGATTAAATTTGGCCACATCAACATTGGCTGGAATAGAAAAGTTCATGATGCCAGAGTTTTAGTTAACCCCTAAACGCAACGCTGATGATTCATAGCCCATAACCCACCACAGAAACATAACATCTGCAGATTTAGATCATATTTGCATATTTTGTGAAATCCACCATGAGGATGTCATGCTAGATGACAATCTTCATCAAGAGGAAAATGAAGACAATATAGAAAATCTTTACAGATATAGGCAGTGCAGACACAAGGGATCTGTGTGTTTAACACCTGAAGTACCTACAGCCAAGGTCAAAAGTAAGAAGGAAATTGAATAACTCAGTTGGGTAAATTAAACTGATATTTCTGCTATGCTTTTATTTTTCATCAGTGATTTATGTTTGGTGGTCATCAAGGTTTTTATGGCAGCATGTAAACTTATCCAAATGAACCACACAAACAGAGCAATCGCACAAGAGCTTGTTTTAATTTACCTAAACCTGCAAAGTGTGCAAATGCACTTTGAAGAAACCAGCAGTGGGACTCAAAGGCCTGCCTGAAGTCAAAGCGTGAAGGTATGATGGAAAAAGTAGAATAAATATTGAATGAAGCACTTGAAAGCTTTGTGGGTATTTTGAAAATCAGTGACTATTCATAAGTTGATGAAAGGGAACTAGTTATCTAATGGAAGTGTTTAAAGTGGCGAGCACAAAACCTTCTCAAAACACTAAACGATGCACGGAAGAAATGTGAGGCTCAGCAAAGAGTATGATGTGTGTGTGTGGGTATGTGTCCATGCTTATTTGTGTGATTGCCAGAACGTGGCTGAGCTGTGCCTGTGGATGCAGGGTGATTCACCAGGCTGTTCTGGAGGACTCCTGTGTGGGCTCACCATCATTGAAATAGGATCTAAGATGAGGAAGAATAACGAAGGCAAACACGAGGGAACACAACAGACAAAGCAAAGATCTGGGCTTCCCTTAAGGACCACTGTATCCCCCCCAGTCTGCAACAACTTACAGCAAGTGCCCCTTCCACGGTGCTTTTCACGGTGATGTGTGGTTGAACGATGGAGTGGTCATAAAGCAGATTATGTAACAATATGTAAAGGTTTGGGAAGGGAGGAGGAGTTCCAAGGTGTCACTCCTCCGTGCATCTGGGCTGGAGAGATTGTGCAAACCTCTGCTCAAAAAGCAGCACCCAAAATAGGATTAGACCAGAGCAAGTAAAAAAAAAAAATCTGAAACGTAGACAACTGCCAGCATGCCCTACCTCCAGGCTGTGCTAGTTGGGGCCTGGCAGGCTGGAGGCTGGGGAAGGGGAGGGGGGAGAGGAGACTGTGCGTATGGCTGTGGCTGTGCTGCCCTGATGGCTGGAGGAAGACAGTGAGGGAGCATAGGCATGCAGGCCTACAGATGCTCAGGGCTTTTTATTAGCCTGCTTCTCACTGCAAAGCCAAAAAGGGCCATACAGGGCTTACTTATTCCTCCTATTCCTAATGTCATCCCTAAAACCTTCTTGAATCTCTCAGCACTTCATTACCCGTGTGCTGATTGCCAAATGGGTTACAGTTTACAATAGTTATCGTCATTCTTCCTCCTGTTCTTCTTCCCTGCCCACATCAGGTTTGCCAGCCGATAAAGATTCAAAATTCTTCTCGGCCTTATAGCTGTGGCTGGTGGCCCATGATTCTTGCAGAGAACAGCCATTCATGGAAACAAACACGCATCCAGAATGTGCCTAGAATAAACTGCAAATTACACTTGGCCTGACCACATTGCTTCCTGGCACACATTTAATGTATGTTTATAATGTTGAAAGGATAAAAAAAACACATTTGTTTTCCTCAGCCACAGATCTACTGTAGAGACAGGAAATGCTGTTTGGTTCCCTCGTGAATGGTCTTCAAAACACAGCCCGCCCCGCTTGCCACAAACAAACAACTTGTGGTACTGTATGCATGTCGTACAAAGTTGTGGATGACCCCACAGCCTTCACATGCAGTCAGAGAGGCGCTTGCTTTCACAGTACACTGAATATGCAGTCACATGCATCACTGAACACTGCTGAAGGTTGTTTGAGCTATTTGATCGCAGGAGATCCTGAAAGCTGTTTGGGTGCAGGAACACCTGTATTAGGAGGCTTCATTTTGGATCAAAATGTAAACAGAGCTTTAGTAGTAGCAGTAGCATTGGCTCAGTCATAACAAGCACAAACACAGAGGCTATTTTACAGCTGTACACTCCCTTTAGAGCTGAATTTGAAGATAGATAGATAGATAGATAGATAGATAGATCTAAATACAAAAAACGTTTTAATCTATCCAATACAAAATCGCCATCTGTGATTCATTTTTACTAGTGGACAGTCTCCTTGCTCTCATTTTGAACATTCAGGTTTTTCCAGCTTGTCCCAGTACTTCCTACAGGCCTTGACATTATTCAGTTTGTCCTTCTTCTGAGCAGATCCAATGCTAGCTGCAGGGCTACTCAAACCAGAGCCTGCAGTCAACAAACTCGTGCTGCTTTGCTGAGCTCGCCAGGGGTGCAGAGCTAACAGCGTGTACTGTCACCAGCTGTAAGTCCAAGATGGCGGAGTCCATCAGCAGAGTAAGAGACTCATGAAAAAGGGAGGTCCTTATATTTCTCTCTTATTTCTTTATTTTTTTTCACAAAGTACAACCTTCAGTATAACTTAATAATTCATTTAACAAACATTTTGACTAACCGTTGGCAGTCATTTTGTCAGTTGGTGGAAAAATAGCTGAAAATTAATGTTGAACCGACAAATGTTACCACGACATCAGGTAAAGTGGACATGAAATACATGTATAAAGGATAATTTACACTGTGGATTCCTGCTCTCAAACACTGAGATAGATTTAACTCTGTCTGTGAAGCTGAATTTAAGAAATAAGTGCATAAAGTTCAAGTTTTTAGAACATGTTTAGCGCCATCTTGTGCCAGTACAGAACGTGACGTCATCTAGTTGGCTGGTTGGCTGCGGCTAATAGACTTAGTAACTTTAGGTTAGCAAACTAGTGTCAGAAATGGCAACTCAGTGGAAAACAAGGGTAGTAAAACTAGAGGAAAAGCAGAGAAACCGATTAGGATACTTGTATTAGTCACACATGCAGACCTCTGTTTCTAAATCAGACTGCAAAGCTGCATGCATGCTCCAGCTTCATCCTCCAAAAGAATACCTTAGACCACGGACACACTACAGGTAAATGGATGCATGCACTGCATGTTCCTTCTCCATCACTGCACACAGTAATAGCTTCAGGTCAGCACTATATGACCCGAGTAGAAACCATTCATACATATTCAGACAGGTTACTCTGAAACTACATTGCCACATGATTGAGGTTCCACTTTAAAAACAGGGCGTGTGTCATTGCTGGAATATTACCACATACGTCATCAAACTGAAATGAGATGATATTATCAGACAGTCAGAATTAAGCACCATTTATTGAGCTATATATTTAAAATTAAACTCCATTTACAGTGGAGAATCCAACTTTGCATAAGATTTTAAGGTCAGGGAAGAATCTTCGACCTTAATTCCAACCTCTTCTTCCCCATCCTGCTTTCCATTAATTCCTCTTTTCCTCACTGCTCTACCTAAACCTTACAGACTCCAAATACCTGGGTTTGTGATCTCTTGGTAGATAGCGCGCCAGCAGGAGGCATTTTATGGTCCACATCCAGGTTGTCAAATCTGTCTGGAGCGCATTACACAAAGTGCTGCTGCAAACAGTGGGTAATAAACAGTGGGAAACAGAGCACGGCATGCCGCATTTAGAAGCAGAAGAAGAGGAAAATGGAGCAGTCTAAAGGACACGGGATGCATTTTCACTGAACTTCCCGAAGCAATTCTCTGCTCACACTAGACACTGTAACATCCCCTCCTCTCCCGCCTAAATCTCTGTCCGTCCTGCAAGTTTTCAACATTTCAAAGGCAGTAGTAACACTGACCAGCAGTATATGAGATGCAGATATAACACAGAGTTAAATATTTAATACCAACAGGCTATTACATTATATTAATATTTCAGAAGAGTTAAGGAGAGGGGCCTGGGGGGGGGGGCTCTGAGATCTGGATTGAAACAGAGGTGTCAAAAAATATCTCTGCACAGAATGATAATATGCTACTGCTACTGAACCAGGGCCCTATATTTTTACACATAATAATCAACATGTAACATAGTTCAAGGCACAAGACAATATACAGCAAAGATACATCACGTATTCCCCGACATGAGAGACCTATAGATCTATACGTTCTGCCCTATGACCTGGTGTAATTCATGTTTCGAGCTTCCTTGGTGTGTTTCATATTAGTGGACGCTGCGTGCATGATGAGGTTTGTCAGGCGCTTTAAGGAGGAGGAAAGTTGTCAGAGGAAGCTGGGAGCCACACGCCTGTCAATCCTCGGCGACATCTGATGTGCAGTCATTGTGTGTTTTCCTCAGAGTCAGAGCCTGCTCAGTGGAGGATCTCAATTTGCGGTGATCACCAAATATTAAGTGTCATTTTTTAAGCAACGCTCCGCCAAAAACCAAAAAAAGGATCCTAATTACGAACGCTCTTGACGTCTGGCGTCTGTTTCTTACAGCTGTTCCCATGCGCGCATTTTACCTCCTCTAGTTACACGCCTTCCCATTTCTGCTTTTACTCATTTCTCCCACTTTGTCCTTACCTCCTCCTTCTGTTGCTCTCTAATTAAGCAGTGTTTTGTAGAGGGCAGTGAACTCAGAGACAAGGGAGGAACAGATATACCCCAGGGAAAGATGGTGCGAGAGGCAGATACTGTGACGTCCTATGCATTATCCCACTGATAGCTTATTTACCAAGTGAAGATCTCAATCATCTCATTAAGAGTGTGCTGACTGTCACTGATGAGCAAGCAATTCACCGTCCTTATCAAGAGGAAAATTACATATAAGATAACATATTTTAGCACAATCACTCTTGTGTACAGTAGCAGCTGACAAACATTACCACCCAGGAAGGACTATCACCACAGGGAGGACGCGCTGTAAGAGTCAGCATACTGGATGATACTATGACAATTATCATTTAGTGGTTTTAGGCATTCAGGCATCTTGTTTTGATTATGCAATCAACATGCTTATTTTGGTTGTGAGTGAGCTGAGCTGAATCACAGTGAGCTCTCTGTTTGACCCGCCTGTTTGTTTTTCCGGGCTGTGCAGCGGGATCCTGCTTGTGCCCAAATATCCTGAGCGCATGGAACACACCACGGGACTGGAAAGTCAAGATTTCGCTGTTTACTTGTGCAAATGTGTGTCTGAGGGCATCTGAGCGCGTGCCAACTCTGTGGGCAAATAGACTCTGAGAGTAAGTGACCAAATATTGAAATATCACCCAATGTCAAGACTGTTGGAGTGTATAATTATTCGCCTTTTATGACTCATTAAGTGTATCAGCAGCCCCTCCCAAGTCTGAGAGCCATAATCAGCATAAGAAGGGTCTCAGGGCGGTTGGCATTAATCAATGACTGTTGTGGACGTGAAATATGATCTGTGGATGTAGAGAAGTGCTGCTGTTCTTTAGCGTGAGAGCGAAGAGCAAGAAAAAGAAACAAAGAGAAAGAGACACGTGTTTACCAGAGGCACAAAAGGCACATTTCATCTTTGTAGCCCGGACCAATCAGAAATGTACTGCTTGGACGACTCGGCCCAATCTGGTGTGTCTCAGCTCTGTCGAGTCCGAGGCTGAGCTCTCTCAGCTCACTCCCGTGCATGCACAATTGCTTGCATCCAATTCATTGTGCTCTTCCAGCTGTACCAGTTCATGGCGTCACTAAAGCAAACAGGACGATAAGCTTGTGACCTCAAAAAGAAAAAAAAGTTAACTTGGCAAAGGAGCGGGTGATGAAAATAGTAATCCAGATCATTTTTAGAGACAGAGTAGGCGAGGAGGAGATGGTGGCATCAGTAATTTCATCTTTTTGTGCTTATAGCAGGTACAAATAACTTGAACCCAAGCCCCTTGTTTATATAGAATCTGCCCTCACACGCCTACACGTATACACAGAAACACACACACACATTTTTCCCATTTCCCTAATCAGCCATGTGAATCCATATTTGGGTTTAGAGATGTGGGACTGTGTGTTTCTTTTGTCTATGTCAGGTTTTCCCACATCATCTGTCCCTCCTGCCCAGGCTCATTACTCTCTGTTCTGCCTGCTCCTCTTCCTCCTCCTCTCACCAGTGCGCGTCCCTTTCCCTACAAGACACTCAGAATGGCGAGATAAATCTAAAGCAGATGTGAAATATAATAATAGTGTAAACACGTTTGCTGAAATTGTCTTTTTGCAAAATAATACCTATATATATATATTTGTTTTTAATAGAAAATGAGTGAACTTACAAGGATAGAGAAGAGAGCAAAGCAAAAACATACTGATAGCTGTTGCTCCGAGTCTGTCTATGAGTTGCAGTAAAAGCAGAAGTGTGAAAACAACCCACACAGGGACAATGAGTCTGCTGAATCCAATTCATGACCTGGCCCAGTCCTGCAGAACAAAAGCTCTCCCAACTTCATAATTTACAGTTTATGTGTGCTTTCCAACGAATCCTGATGTGGCCGCAACCTGCTAATGGAAGAGAGTACACACTGAGAGTGCTCACTGCCATCCTGTGCATTTTTAACCTCACATAGTCAAAAGCTACCTCCCTGGTTTGTACACAGAGGGAGACAGACCAGGACGTCTGAGCCAGCATTTACTAAAGCTACAGTTATGGAACAGTGAAGGGACTTAATCCATGGAGCATGCTTACCTATACAGCTAGATAAGGTGAATGAAGGAAAATATCCCTTGCCCGGCTGGTCACCACTGAAGGAACGAGAGATGAGACGGAGGAACAAGGAACGAGGAACGAGGAACGAGGGAGAAATACTCGGCCAGCCAAGCTGAGGAGATGGCAGTCATACAGCCCAATCTGTCAGTCTGACTACCTTGCCAGATACAGGGTGGCTCACACAAAATTACACACTTTTTGCTAAATACCAAGAGACAGTGAGGCTATACACACACACATACACACATAAAAATTGTGGCTCCAGCACACGCACCAAGTTGTGGAACATGCTGTACTGAAGCAAACAGCATGATGCAACTGCAATTTAAACGCCCGTTCTTTAACAAAATACGCACACAATTCGTGGTTCGCCCTCTCTTCCTGTTAGCACACAGTGTCATCTCTTGCATTAAGTTAGCTCGATGGCAACTTGCGGTGACTTTGGTGTAGGAGCTGTATTTTGCTCCAGTGACGTGTATGGCTGCCCTGTCTCCCTTTGACGACGCATCTGACATTTTAAGAGAAAAACACCACCCCGCTATCTCTACAGTAAGTATGAAGCTACAGCTAGTAGCCTGTTTGCTTAGGTTTGCATACACTCTGGAACTCTAATTTATTTAAAGGTTACAAAATCTCACCATGGTAAAAGAAAAAGATCCTTCATACTAAATAAATAGTAATATAAATTTTTAAACTGATAAGTAATAGAGGGATGTTTGTACTTTGGCAGGTTAGCTTTTTTTCTCAGTGTTTTCAGCCTTTTGATCAGCCTAGGCTAGCAGGGTGAATTAAGGTATATCCTATTAAAAGATGCACAATTTCTGTCTCTTCATGTGTCTGTTCAGAGTTCTCCAGCACGACCAGGAGATCAGGAACCAAACTTGGCACACAAGTACTATTAAACTAACTCTACACTGGAAGAGATTCACATGATGCTACATGATGCTACCCAGCAACCACCTACCAATCGTTTAGACACCTACAAGGTTCATGTAGCATAATTAACTGTATAACTGCACTTAAGGCAATGGGATTTCAACCCATGTCAATTAGTCCAGCATATAAAACCAACTTTTTTCCTGCCTGTGATCTTATGCATTTTAGTCGAGTGCATCATGATGACATGCATAGGGAAAACCATGATGCATGTAAATATGCAGCTATATTGGATTTTAAGTTATAAAATCCTCTTTTACTTTATGAGTGCATGTCCGATTGAACAAAATCTTGCACACCAGTTTCTCATTCTACATTTAATGGGGTGTACAGTAGGCATGACCTGATAAACTCATGTAGGTGTTCCTACATTATAATAACACTGTGACTTCAGTCTCATTTGACTAAACAGACCTTGTCTGGGCATTCATTTTGCATTAGCCAAGAAGTTAGCTAATGCTATTAAAAACTATCACGTGCAAAACAACATGAGTAACCTGATCATATAAATGAGTAAAGACACTTCCACACAAGAGATTTATGTAAACAATTTTGTTACTTTTTCCTCCATATTCCAAAGATATGACATCACAGCAACTTCATCGGTCAGTTGTAATGTTGGTCCTGGATCAACATTATTATGATGATGCAGGACACCAACACGGGGATATCAGATACACCGTAGTAGTAGTAGTACTTTTTTTTTAATGGACAGGTGTCAGGTGTGAAAACCTTGATGATAGACGTAAATACATTTTACCATATATAAGCATGCTATGAGTCTCGTATTTGTCTGAGGTTTATTTATAAAAACAACCTCTACCACCACTACTTTTACTCTGCTCAGTGTGGTTGTATATCAGTTTGCTAAGAGCACATACAGACAAAACACTACAGCATGGGCGTGTAGTAGTACTCACCATATATAAGCACGGTTGTCCCCTAATGGTTAATAATACTGCATAATAATCTACAATGAGCTGGCACTTTGTCACACCTACATTAACATTACCCTTATCCACACACCACAGAAAAATACTATGAGGAAAAAAGCAGAGCAGTCTGAAAAGCATAAATGAATATGTGCTACTTTTTTTGTGCAAATCATTCTGAGTGTTTTATTTCTCAGTTCCAGCATGAATAGAAAGTAATGTATTCTGGTGTGAGAGCACAGAATTGCAGTTAACTGTGCTCACATAGAACTGGTATCATTTAAATAGACAGATATTAAAGCATGCTCTTTTTTCTATTGTAACCAATGTGTAAAAAAAACATCTTAAAAAAATTCCTCGATGCTTAGGCCCAGCCGGAGGGATGCTCAAGCACAATGTATTTGCAGCACACTGACAGAAACCCTGTAGTCAACCGTCCCATTTAACTCTCAGTTACAAAGGGAGTACAGTAATCGTTTTTCCCAAAATGTCAAACTATTGCTTTTATGACTTTGGGCAGTTTTCTTTTAGAGGACACCTTTGTGGATGAGTGGATCCAGCTGGGGGCTTTTGTTGCGTGTCATACCCCCTGTCTCTCTCCCTTAGTTTCCTGTCTATAGTCATCAGCTACCCAATATATTAAAAAAAATACAAAGGTTCAGGGTCATTTATGCTAGCTCACACTGCAGATCAGTTCTGCAGGGTCTGTTTAAGATGAGCAAAATTACAGTTGGTAGCTGGAAAAAATGCTTTGAACCCATTATAACAGAAGCTATTACTCTTCATCTGTGTAAAATCGTGGTGTGGAAAGACTAATTATGCTCTGGAATGGTAATGATGTCTGTCAACAGGATAATTCGCAAAGAATTCACTCTGAGCCTTAAAGTGAATGCGATTGTGCGACCACTGGAGGTTTAATGCGAGGATTAGTGGTGGTGATTTAAGACTGGCAGCGAGGGAAAAGGGCATGTTTTCTAAAAAAGTAAAATACTACAGAGCACGACTACATTACCGATGAGGCCATATAAAACAATAAGAGTAAGAGCTTGGAGTGACCTCAAGGGGCTTAGGCAAACTCTTGACCTGCTGTAAACATAGCCATCATATATTAGCAACACTCCAGACACTGTTCCTCTGGAGAGATAATCTCATAGAGCGCCCGAGCCACCTCAGATCTTTCATATCAGCGCCATGGTGCTCTGAAACACTATGGCAACTGCTCGCACACGTAATCTCTCCTGGGTGTGAGATGCAAACAGAGCTAATAAGTTTGAAGAGACAGCAGTGATCACATTTCCAAACGACTCTTTGCATCCTGCTCGGATAACCAAATAAAGGATATTCTCAGCAAACCACAATCCCACTTTCAAAACACTTGATCCTAAGATGACAAGCGCCAGGCTATCTATTATGCAATACTCTCCTTTTCTCCATCGCTAATCAAAAGTGGAGCAACTTCCCTGGATGGGATTAACAGTCGCTCAGCCTTGCCTCTTTGCTTTTAGGACAGGGAAAAAGGTGGCAGGATGCACTTAACCAAATGCATCATGGCACCTACTGACAGTTGGAACTGCAATGAGACTGTGGAGGTCATTGTGGTGGCCGTGGTTGGGGAGGGGGGATAAGGAGAATAAGCAAAAGAGATTGCGAAGAGAACACGAACCGGCACGGCGGCACTGGGTGGTTACGCAACAGCATACACAGAAACGTTCGCTACACACACGCAGTAACCGCAAACATGACAAATGTCCCACCACTGCCTCTAAATTTGAGTCAGCCATGTTAAAAGTTAGACATTAAACCGCTCCAGTCAGTTATGAAGTCACATTGCTCTTTTCAAGTTTGCCTTTTTTTTCTCCTCTGCTTCCTTTTCTCCCCTTCCCCTATCCCAGACTAAAGCTGTCAACTACCCTTCATTCTTTACTATGCATGCCTCCCATCCCCGCTCTTCTTCCTTTTTGCACACACGTACATAGACATATACACACAAGGCCTCCTCTCCTCTGTGTGACCTTGACTGGCTAGCACTCCAGGGCTTGTTCTTTGCCTCTCCCTCTCCCTCTGTCTCTCTTGTTCCCTCCATCTTTCAACGCTCGTCTCCACTCCATCGTCTGCCTCCCTAGCTCTTGCCTTCTATCACTCTCCTGCCGGCCGGCTGATGCTAACCGGTACGCCCCCCCCCCCCCCCCCTTTTTTTCTTCTTTTCTTTTTTTTCTCCTCCTCGCGAAGGCACAGAGGAGAAAGGGACAGAAGATGGCAGAGAATGGAGAAGTGAAAGACCTCCCCCTCCTCCGCAATCTAGTCAGCTGGGAGAGTCCACCATAAAAATAACTCCAGCACTAAGAAGCTCTATCAACAAGTCTGCTATATAGGGCCTGACTGATTTGTTATATTAACAGAAAAACTGGACTTCCTGCATGGATAATTTGTAATAGCTGGTCAATTACATTGCAGTTACCCCTATTTAGCATCTATTGCAGCCATATAAATATTTAAAAAATGGTTTAAAACACACTTAATGCAGTTTTATTTATCAATGCTTTGATAACAAATCTAATTTTTCTATATAAGAAGGCAGTTGATGCATTGACCTAAGAAGTGAAAGATCCCCAGAGGAGACACAGATCCTTTTGCGGTTGTGTCAGGAAGGGCATCCGGTGTCAAAACATGTGGAGCTACCCGCTGTGGCAACCCCTTGTGTTTAAGAGAGCAGCCAATAGTAGTAGTGGCAATAATATGAAACATGTCTGTAAAGAGGAAGTCCTTGTTAAATGCTCAATCGGGAGGGTGCTTAGGATAGTGGGAGAAGCGAGGGGGGTAAACGAGACAATAAATAATTAAATGTAATACGTCTTTACATTACATAAGGCTGATCCCGTGTTATGTATGAGTGATGCTCCCAGAAAGGGTGCAGGTTAATCAATGGAGCAAAAAAGAAATCTATTCTCCACAAACACGTTTTTTATTTCTCAGTAGCGCAAATTGCTTGATTCAAAGTGTGATTAGACTTTGCTCTAATCAGCTGATACGGCTTCCTGTTCCACCAGGGAGGATGACGAGGCCTCTCAGTGGAACAGTGAAGCAGCAGGTCCAAATCCATGTTTCGTTGCAGGTGTTCCTACAAAAGCATCTAATTGCCTGAAACCGAGCCTGTTCTTCGTACTCCAGTCATCCTTGAGTTTTTGTTTTTTTCCCCCAATGGCTCAGCTCATAACACCCATCTGTATCATAAATTGGAGCAGTTAACTCTTTGACTATCCATTCAAAGCTGAAATAAACGTGAACTCAGCTGACAGAGCAATCCATTAAATGTCAAACAGGCTGATTAAGCACTCTGTACAATAACACTGTTCCCGTGCCAATTTATGTACCTTACACATATCTAAAAGGTCTCTGCCACGATTGTGCTCAGCAATCTGATGCATGCAGACTGAAACTCATGTGTTTAACTCCAGATTTGCTATAATATATGACATTTTCATCTAATCTACATCTGAAATTAATACAGCATGCTGACAGGACTTCAGAATAGCTCCCAGCTGCTTTATGTTTTAAACAATATTAGAAGGGAAAACAGACGGCTTCGTGAATAAATATCTTCAGCAACCTTTCTCCAAAGTTTGATCACACAAATGCAGACTTGTTGAATGCACCTGCTAAGCCAGACATCTTTTTCTCCCAGGATCCAGTTCTTTCTTTTTTTTTTTTTTTTTTCAATTCATCTTGCTCTTACAGGCATGGTCATTACAAGACTGCCACAGCAATCCCCCAAAAATAATTTCCCGTCCAACATTAGTAAAACAGCCATGAAGTCGAGGGACATCATCAATTTCTACAGGGCAATAATAACAAAGAAGTTAGGAACTCGCAGTCTTCCGCTGACACCTACACTTCACACCGTGTTAAAGACACCCCACAAACCTCCTCCGTTTTTTCCTTTTCATTTCCCTCGCACTTAAAATCCTTTGATGCACGCTAAGAAAGGTGAGACACCCGGGGCACAATGAGGGCCTTTTCATTCAGCGGTAAGTGATTACAGTAAATCACTCTAACCACAACTTTGGTTCATATATAAGAGCATATTTCAGCATGTTGCCTGTGGTCTGAAAGGTGGTGGCAAACCAGAAATAAAAAAGGAACTGCAAAAAAATTAAATCTATACTAGCAATTGCTAATAATTTTATCTCTAATCATATAGAATCTCTCTGAGGTCATGCTAAGGCACAGCAATCCTTTTATCTAAATGTGGTGGCTGTTTGATTTTAACACGTTCGCCATTTGAGTCAGGTTCATTCGAATGCTAACATCTGCAAAAACTCGCTAAAAAAAGCTGAAGCACATGGGAATATTATTAGTACTAAAGAAAAATATGGTATAAACCGATCATCATCATCATTATTGTGCCAAAATGTGGCCCCCCAAAAATTCTCAAAAATGTGAAACGTGAAAGAAAGTGATTGGACTTGTTTAACTTTTGTGAAGACATCTCAGGCTTCTTCAGTTCCCTGTCCCAGGTATTTAAACTCTCCACCATTTGGTTTTAGAACTGAAGAAGCTTCTTTGATGAGAGGTGAGACGTCTTCACGAAACTTAAAGAAGTCCAGTCGCTTTCTTTCCGAGTTCCTTAAACCATGCTCAAACGTGATTGGTCAATAGCGTTTTGTTTCCAGACTACAAGTGGACTGCAAACAGAAACCAGGAGACTTCCTGCACCAAAAACGTCTCTCACCTACATATGCTACATTTTCATAAGCAGAATCTGTTTGTGAAGAGTCATAAGCCAGTGTACTATAGACATATTAAATTGCAACTTGACAATGGTGCTTCATTCAAAAATAATGGGATCATCAAAATTATAACATTTATTTTCTGGAGCTCGTCCAATCTAGTAATTGATGAGATAATTCACAGTCATGATATTACTCCTCTAAAATGATGCCATTTGCTTGCTGCATAACTTTTATTACAGGCTGCATATTCTATGAAGAAGCCAAAAAATATATATACTCTACTTGAAGAGCTATCTTAGTGCAGCTCCTGCATGCCAAGTTTAAGTCATTTAGATTGGTAGCCCTGCCCGAATGTTTGGACACCAGCCCAAAACCAAGGCCAGCATCAACCTAAATCAATAGTGAACCTGACGTTATTACTATACATCATATTCAAGTAGTATGAGGTGCCAGACAGAGTCTGGGACCACACATCAAATATATTTAGGGCAATTTGTCCCAGATGGACAAACTCTGTTTCCAGAAGGTATGCATCACAGAAAGCAGAGAGAATAAAATGTCAGTGTACAGCTTTATACGTTATAGTTCTAAAATTGTGTTTGCCGTCAACTGGATTGTTTTAATCACGCATCCGACAAATTGGGACCCTGCCCCAAGAAGACATATTAGGGATTCACCTCTTACTGTCAGCGACGCAGGGTGAGCGCATAATACAAGAAGTCAGTCAACCACAGGTTCTCTCTCTCGGAGCGTATCCTCAGTGCAATCTATCAATAGATGTCTCAGTATCGGTCCAACAAATCTATTATCGATAGATGAAGCTGGAAAGCTCTTCTCCTGCTTTTCAACAAGCTGAAAAATGCACTTTTTCAACTGGAAACAAAACCTCCGGTCTCTGACTACTGCTGTTCCTCCCGCTGAAGAGGGAGTCGAATTGTAGCACAGACATTTCACAAGTAGAGGCAGTCTTCTGGTTATGCATGGGGTGATGATGCTGCATGCCTCACAGATTTTTCACACTCGCTGGTGATCTTTAAAGAGAAAAAAAAAAGCCACACACTACACACAGTGAGGCCCCATACAGACCCAATCCATTGATGAACAATGCCAGTGTCACTAGATAATTCCAGTGACTAATTACCTAAGTATAGAAAATCAGTTACAACAATTATCTTTAATTAGGATACAGCAGGCTTTGGTTTAAAACAATCATTGTTCAAAAGGAACCTAAAGATTGTATTTTAGATATAAGGATGAAAGTTAAAAGAAAGCGCTATAGCCATCTTTTTAAACAAAAAGCAGCTGTGAAGCTGTTTTCAACTTCTCAGATATGAAGATTATCTGTTTTTCTCTCAAAGCAGGCTGAACATCTTTGAGCTTGTGACTGCTGGGTATCGTAAAAGGAATCTGAAACTTTAATTTTTAGAGAATAAACTATGAATCAGTAACTCGTGAAAACCTGAACTCTCAGAGCACCCAGCAGCTCAAAAATCCAAAAACTGATTACTGTTATTTAAGGACTATTAGTGCCACTGTGCATGACTTTCCAATTGGCTTTCCATCCATCTGCTTATCCAATTCAGGCCTATCCCAGCTGTCACTGGAAAAGATGCAGGGTACACCGTGGACAGGTTGCCAGTCTGTCGCTGGGCTAACAGGCTACTATTCATGCTCACATTTACACCAATGGCCAATTTAGAGTCACCAGTTAACCTAACCTAATCACCAATTAACCTTCTTCCCACAAAGCTGAAGTACTCAGAGGGAACCCACACAGACACAGTGAGAGCGTGCAAACTCCACGCACAAAGGCCCCGGCCAGGTGATGGATTTAAACTCGGGATCATTTTACTGTGAGGCGTGCTAACCACCACGGTACCACCCGCTGTTTTCCAATTATTCTGTGTTTAAATAGCAAATACTTCCATCTCTGTATTTTCAGTACTGATCATCCTGTCTTCAAAAGTACATTTGTCATATTGCCGAAACCATGAAACACGAGTCTCTGTGTATTTTTATGTGCCAATGTGGCAAAGTAGAGTGGTGGAGACTGTGCCGAAACAGCCACATGATCTGGCAGGTGTTTATACTAGCTGACTATACTAGCTGACTAAAATGAAGGCCTAGTTCAAAACGGGTGTGGTTTGGCATGAGTGAGTGCTGAATATCGAGTAGTAATGAGAATTAAGTACAAATGAGTTGGAACATCAGCATGCTGCCTACTATCAAACACTCCTGGAGCTCACACTGCAGCATTTTTCTGATCAGTAAACACTCTTAATAGTTGCTGAATGTTTTCCAATGGGCATAAATGAGGAACCGTTTAGCTGCCTGACTGAAGAGACAATAACAGGGTGCCACATTATCAATCTTCAGTCTTTGCTTTCTTCAGTGATTGACTTTTGTTCTCAACTTATAGTGATCACAGCCCACTTTCAGTCCTATTTCGGGTGTTTATTTGACGGTAGCCCACAGTTTGTGTGATTGTCAGGTTCACATATGATCAACCTGTTTGTTTTCACCCCCCACACTTTAATCCTCCGAGGCCATAATCAATATGTCCCCGGCAGACCTTTCTCCCTCTCCCTGCCACTCCACCTTGAGACGCGGTGTGAATTTAAAGGCCACATCAGTGCAGCGAGGGGAAACACCGACTCGTTTCAATCAATTAAAAGCGTCAATCACAAGTTCTTCACTCAGAAGAGTAGCTCCGTCACGTCGGGAGCCCGTACTCATAACTTTACTTCCTCAGTTGCAGTCCATTAATTCCTGAAAAGATTCTTTTGTCTAACGCCGGGTTACAGCAGCGTTCACTTTGCAAAGCTCGCCTTGAACCTGTCTCTGACACGTGTGGCCCCCAAACTACAGATTTTTTTGATGTTCGGATTTCCCTTTGCAGAAATGCGTAGGCAGAGGCATGGTGGTGCTTTAAGCTCAAATTCTAATGTGCTCACAATGACAGTGCTAGCATGCTGATGTTGAGCTGATAATGTTCACCATCTTAATGTTTAGTGTGTGAGCAGGCGAGCATTTGCTCTGCACCAAACATTACCACAGCGGAGACTGATTGTGTTATTAAAATGATGGATTTTGACAATAAACCAAAGTATTAGAACTCACGGTGCCAAGATATTTATGTTCTGGAAATAAAAAATCAGGAAATCAACAGATTTGGGAACATGAATATCTGTACCAGTAGTTCTTGAGACATTTCATTTTGTACCGCAGGGATCCAATCTGGCATCCAAACACTAAAGCCACACTATAGCCCCAGTTAAAAAAAAAACAACACCAACAACAACAACCCCAAAATAAACAAAGTGGAAATTCAGATGTAAACTCACCACCTTTAGCTGTCAGCAGGGGCAATTCTAGGATCAAACCTTTTCCTTCTTTTCCTCCTTTTTACCTTTGCAAACCTAAATTCAACTGCAGTCTAATAAGACACTACTTATTGTACTGTCTAAGAATGACTCAGAATGAATAATCACAGTTCTTATACTGGTTTTGGGGTGGGCACTTCAGTTATAAAACCTGAGGCAAAGGCTCAATTATGTTGACCATAGTTTTCCAGAGTTAAAGAACAATTTGTAGCAAAGCAGATAATAGCTTTTGTCAGTATCTTAACCACACAAAGCTAGTCCATTGTACTTTAAGCAATTTTTAAAAAGTTGTAGTGCCACTTTATATATCTGGACATTAGTAATAGAGTTGCTTTTAGCTGTAACCTGTGCTGTGCTATGATGAAATTTAGATGTGCTTAGGCACCCCCCAAAAAGGGTCCAAACTCACCAGTGGGTGTCAATAGGTTTGGCCACTAAAGTCATGTCCAGTCCAGTTTTGCATGCTTAAGCAGCTTCACACTCAACTGGGAACCCTCCACGCTAATGTCAGCAAGAATAATTAAAACAGTGAATTTTGTTGCATCAGTGTGAATTTGAAAAAGGTGAGATGACCCCCCCAAAAAAACGACATGTTTTTGTACCCTATTGGGACCCCTTGACTTTTTTGAGGTGGGGGGGGGGGGGGGGGGTACATTGCTTTACTGTGACTTATCATCAGTTCTCTTTTTTCTGGAGACACATCACTTTAAAGGTGCTTCAGTCTTCTCAGATTCCCCCAAAGTGTCTAGTGTTGAAGGTTTTTTCTGAGGCGTGGGCGGTGTGTGTGTGTGTGTGTGTGTGTGTGTTGGGGGGGGAGGGGGGGGGGGGGGGGGTCCTGTGTAATCAAGCCCATATTTCTGCTGTTTCTGACACCGCATTTATTCGCTGATCTCACTTGCATCATTGTTTCTAAAGCCAGCATCTCTCTCCGTCCCCAGTGGTGCTGCCGACGCTGCTGCCACACATCCCCGTACAGTACGTCGTGTTGTGGTCCTTGCATGTGTGCTGGGGATCACATTATCTCGCATCACAGGGAAATGAACAAAAAAACGGGCCCTCCCACTCTGCTTCTTTTTTCTTCTTCTTCTCTCTCTCTCTCTCTCTTTTTTTTTTTTTTTTTTTTTGCTCTTTTTACACCACCACCCCTCTCAGCACGTCCCGTCACTTCCCCTCCCCCTGTCCTCGGTAAAAAAAAAAAAAAAAAAAAAAAAAAAAAAAGCAGCAGGTGTTATTTCCGTATAACCTGAAGATTTAGGTGGTAATTAGCATTACCTCTCAGCCCGGGAGAGTTATATTTATGCTTGCTGGTGACGGCAGGGGACGCGAGTCGAGTGTGCTTCTGGGCACCCGACGAGAGAAGAAATCACGCCTCAAAAACACGTGGGAGAGATTACTCAAATATTCCTCCTTTGTACCCTCTTTAACCCTCTAGCGGCTGCACGGTTGTCTCTCCCCGTTAAGCAATAAGCTGCAGCCCATTAGTAATTTTTTTTTCTTGCAGGATGTCAGGCACACCATAAATACACATATACATGCACACAGGTTTCACTGTAGCTAAGGGCTTTGACCTTGTGTTATGCTGCCCTTATTAAGTAGCTGTTGCAAATGTCCCGAAAGCACCAACAACACAACGCAATGCACGCTGGCAAATCCATGCATATGACAAAGTAGATGTGCTTACAACAGGTTCACAATTGATGGTTCAAATGGTGCACTGGTAGAAATGCAGGAATGGGCTAAAGATTCTCCTAGGAGGCAATTAACTGCACAGATATTACATAATGACAGCCCACACTTCTCACCAGCATCCCCGGTCCATGCCAAAGGATGAGATGGGGCTTGTTGAGAAGAATTACGTTAACGAGGAGGTTGGGGGGTGGCGGGAGGGTACACCCCCTTCTCTCATTCCCTAACACCACCACCTTTTCGTGCCAGTCACCTCAAAAGGAAGCAGCGGGTCAGAAATGAAACACCTTGAAACTGTCACAGGACGCTCTCTCCCTCCGCACAGAGGTGCACAATTCTTGACGGGATCTTACCTTTGCTATTGTCCTCTTCCCTGTTCAGATACATGGCTGTTACTTCACTCCGAGGCAAACGCGATCGCAGGTATTTGTTTGCGTACTCCTCCGGCGCGTACCGTGAGCTCCGCGGATGTGATTTCGTAGTAGTAGCTGTTTATTGTTTTTGTTGCTCTCCTCAACAGCTTCTCCTCTCTCCTCCTAGTGGATAGGTAGGCTAACCAGTTTGAGACTCTCACTATCTCCCTCCCTCCCGCTCATCCTCTCCCTGCCTCCTTCTCTCTCTCTCTCTCTCTCTCTCTCTAATAACCACCGTGCGCTGTGGCTCAGAGGACAAAATGGGGAAAGTGACTTTTGCAGCAGTGTGAAGAAGTCTGCCACGTGTGATTTTTTTTTATATAATTTCGCTTGCTTTGCATGTGTTTATCATATTTAAAAATGTGCCTGTGCGCGTAAAGGGGAGTGCAGTCACAGCCCACCGATGGAGACTTCTTTTTTAATGGGTTTCCACAGTGGTTCCAAGATGTATATATTATCCTAATCAGAAGATTAATGCGTTAAAAATGTAAATGCCCAGTGATTCTTTTATTAGAATGGCCATAGGTTGTGCATGTAAAATGCAGGTGAAATGATTAGCTGACAACTAAATCCTGATTTAAGCCATTTATCAAGCAAAACTGCCTCCTTCTCCAGTAGAGTTCAAGCTTTTGTTCGTTGATGCCAACGTTAACTGATTGGATCCACTCAGGAAAAAGTTCATGCCCAAAATGCTGACTTTAAGTAATCTGATCACATGTTAATTTTCCATGTAATTTGTTTACATGAGTACATGTAACTTGAAAAAAGAAAAGTTATAAGTAAATATTTAATCAACAGTGATGCTAATCATTACTAAATAACTATTTAAATATCCAAACAAATGTTGAATATTAAAAGTGCATTTCTTAAAAATGATATGATAATAGTGGAGTGGAATCACTAATCTTTAATTAATTGTCTTTAATTAATAAAGAAAACCAATGGCAGCGCTCATGTACTCGGCACACTGTCTGAATGACACATTTTAATGGATCAATTTGTAAAACCCAGTGCTTCACTACCACCTAACACTGATATGATGCGAGAAAAGTTGGAAACCCATCTGGCCCTGTCACTTCACCCCACCTGCCTCATATCCATATCCCCGCTTTGTATAGTATTTCATGCAAGAGGGTATCCTGCATGAGTTTGCTGACCGCATCATTGGGCCCGGGCCAGACTGAGGGCTTTCTTGGAGTCATTGGGTGCTTCCCCTGTCACTTTTTGACGCAAGGTGATGTGACTGCTATCCCTATATTAGAAGCAGAAATGAGATGTCGATTATTTTACCACTCGGTATTCAGCCTGCCTTACATCACCCATTGGCAGCCCAGGAAGTGGTGAAGGAACAGTTTGTCCATGACCTTGACTTAGTTCTAGAAAAAGCCAGTTAGAAAGCAAATTAAAACATTTTCAATTTTTTTTTTTCCCTTTCTTTGAGCAAATTTCCAATTTGTGCTGGAACTTCCTGTCGCATGAAGCTGGAGCATTATAAAATAAATGGGATAAGTCATGACAGTTATTAAAACTAAACCATAGAGCCCACATCAAAACATTTGCCACTCAGTAGATGTTGTAAAAAAAAAAATAGAAGTAGTTCAATTAATCCATGGCATTAAATCTGAAAACAAATTATCATTAAAATGGACACTGGTCACCAATTCCCAGCAGCTCCTGCGGTATGTTATTGTACTTCACAGCCTATCAGAGACTCTCAGATCGCCTGAGTAATAAATGTGAATGTTACCCACACAAGTCTGCAAAATAGAAAGCTAATATTCTATTCCGTCACGTGGCCCTCTGATATCACAGATTAGAAATTCAATAGGATATGAGAAGAGCTGTACTGTAGATGCAAATGCTGTGTGCATTTGCAATACCTCAACTAACTGTTTGCCTGCGTTTTGTCAATAGAGCTGCGAAGGTCATTTGCTCAGAGCATCCTGCAGTGATTTCCATTTGATTATATTTTGTTTTCCACTGCGCTTCGTGCTATTTGTTCACGACCTGAGAATCTTTTTGCCATTTGTTAGGAGAATTCTCCACAGGCTAATTTGACCACAGTCTATTCGCACCCCCTGCCCCACGCCGCAGCCACCACCCCCCGCCCCTGTGCTCCCAGCAGCATTGTGCCTGTCACTGATGCATCTGTCTCCACTGGTATCTATAAATACCCCCTTCTCTCCCCTTCAAAAACCTGATTCCCATTGATTTAGTGACCTATATACACATCACCGTCATCCCCTCCCTTCCTCCGGCTCTCTGCTCCTTCTGTAGATGGTCCTTTGCTGTCTCCACCTCTGATTTCCTCTTTCCTTCATCATCCTTTCCCATCAAGCCCAACTTAGACCACCTCTTCCTCCACCTTCTCCCATCCTCTTGTTAGAAAGCAGGAAAGGCTAATAATAGTTCACGGTGGAAAGATTTAGTCATGACACATGAAAAGGACTCGAGTGAGGAAAAGAACAGTAGCTGGTGCTTATTTCTGTATTTCAAAGTGTTGTCATTGTGGTAAAATGAGCCTTCAGCTAATCTGCTGTGCGTGTAAACACTGGAGTGGATAGGAAAGGAGTCTCTCAGAGAGGAACAGCATTCAATGTGAAATCTAACTCTGCCTAAATAAGATCAAAGACAAAGACATACAGAAAAAGAGAGAGTGGGGTGTGTGTGGTGTGCATGCAGGGCTGTATGAAAGTGCTATGATGTAATAATGCTGCAGGCTGCTGCAAAATAGCACCCAGAGAACTAATGCCATGAACAAAATGTTAAATTCATTGCAAACAGCAAAGGATTAATAATGAATATGTTCTGCTGAGACAAGCAGGAATCCTAAACCCCAAACATTAGGCTAAATTGCACAAGAAAATGCACTTATTCCTATCATGCAAGTTCTAAACACATAGACAGACCTTATTCAGCGAGTGCAACCACAAAGAGCTCAGTTAAAAGAGGCTCAGCTGCCTATAAGCTCTGCCACAGCTGTAAGAGACTAACAAAAGAAAGCTGAAACAGTGAGTGAGATCGGAGCGCGTGATTTTCTACCACACCACCCCAGCTTAGCATACACCTGTAGTATAAGGCGCTGTTCTGCTCTCTTCCCACTCCCACTAGAGGACCACAGCTCTACTGCGACCCCACACTGACACCTGGTGGCCTCATCGGGCAAAAACCATAACAGCAGTCACAGCTGCTCCCGTGCCCCGAAGAGCCACAATGTCATCCTTGTAGTCTTCAAAACATAGCCCTACTGTTTAGTCTTCATAGCAGTATTACACGTGAAAAAAAACGCTGTGTCAGTTCTTCTTTGTTCTCTCGGACGACCGCCGGACCACAATAATGAGAGTTGGAAAAAGTGTGACACTCAGCACACAGACAACCACAACAGGAGATTTCAGGACAGTGAGTTTATTTAACAGCGAATTGTGACAGGGAACACAATTTATTTATTTTCCATTGCATTGTAAACCATGTCTAAAACAACCGTGTCATTCACCACATATTCATAAACACTCTCTATGTCATTGAGAGACTTTGTAGGTGGACAGCGGGGGTGGGGGGTCCTCGATTTCTAAAGTGCTATAATGCACAATTCCTCTTGGAGGAAGAGAACAGAGGCCGTGAAATGAGCTCAGACCCCCCAAAAGGCCTCCAAGGTCCCCCCAGCTGCATTATTCATACACCGTGTTTCCTGTGACTGACGGATGGTGTTCAGTGTTTACTTTTTTCCTACTGAGTGTCTGTGTGTGTGTGTGTGGCTTTACTTATTGCATATCAGTGAGCTGGTTCGTGAAGTTTCTCGGTGAATGTGTAAAGCACAAATCTTTAGATTAAAACGTAATAAACTCTTCACTATATTCATAATACATCTCATCTACGTTACATTCTTATATTAGATTCGTTTAGAATATGTACGGGATATACATTTGTGGATAACTGGTGACGGCTGACATAGTGAACACCATCACGTTGGGTCTCTTATAATGACCTGTTGTCTCAGCCCTATGGATCCAGTTTTACAGACATACATAAGCTGACATGTTCATTTCATTCAAGACTTCTGCACAGAAATAAATCAAGACTAAATAAATCACGTCTGCAAAAGCAGCACATGGATTTCCAAGATTTCGAGTATCCAAAGCGGGTCTCTTGTGCCTAATGATCCTTTGTGCTTTCTTTGATTGTATACACTCCGGGTCATACATTTGGTGTTTTAAAAGCTCCTCTGTGTTAGCCCCGCACCCTGGCGACAGATGCTGGACAGATTGGATGGCAGAGGAGGGCAACAGATAGAAAGAACGGGAGGGGGGAGGGCACTGGACCGACAATCAAGAGAATCAAGAGAAAAATACCGCGGTGTCACACTAACAACTACACATCAACTACACCACTACACCGTCAGACACGCACGCACATACACACAAAAAACCTAATGCACAAGGTCAGTTTAAATTCACAGCAGGGTTAAAGAAAATTGGCTTGCGCAGTGAGTTCAAAGTTTGGGCAAAAAAACAGATGGGAACAATCCGAGAACAACGAGGGAGGGGTGGGCTTTTAAAGGAAATCTGGACGAGACAAACGTAGGCATTGATGACATGATGACAATAACAGCAAATACGAAATGAACTTGGAATGTGGAAAAGAAAAAAAAAAGAAAAATTACAGCGGTACTTTATGAAGCCAAGCTCACATGAGCAGACGGGCCATCTTATTATCTGCCAACATGGCTGGAGGTGCCAGATGATGTCCCTCACTGACCTATGGCTTTCAGTTAAGACATTGATAACGCTGAGATTAGCTCGTAGTGATTCAGTCAGTGTGGCCTTGGTCGTTAGTGCAGCCACTGTCATATTGCAGCCACCTCATGAAAGAAGCACCATTCAAAACAGACAGATTTTCTTTACCGTCCGATGCCAGCAGGTCTCTGTCGGCTTTCACATTTAATTTTTAGAACTCTTTAAGCATTTCTGCGAGTCGTTAACTTAAAACGAAAGACACTTCCCTCTATCGCCGATGCTTCATTTGGTCCTAGTTGATGAAACAGGCTGACCCACACTTAAACAATAACAGTAGGCAGAAAGGCCTCCCCCCCCCCCCCCCCCCCCAAAAAAAAAAGAAAAAAGAAAAAAACTACACTAGTGTTCCCCACTGCAAACATTTAAGAAAAAAATCTCATTAAAATGTTGCATTTAAGTTCATATGATGTGTCCGGCGTTAATATTCCTTCATTCGATATGTCCACATCATCATAAAACATAAAAATCACCACAACATGAATTGACAGGGGAGCTGGAGAGGTAGGTGTGCAAAAAAGCCATCATTTACAAAACAAACAATAAATCCTAAAACGTCAAGTTCATATCATCTGCATGTTTACAATATAGTTAAGGTGGACACTTTGACACAGGAAAAGAAAAACAACACACAAATACATAGTGCTATACTGCCCACAGAAAGGAATATCGATAAATAAAGCTCACTCCCACAAATTAAATACACTGAAAAGTTGCATCGTGTATCTACAGTGCAACAGTGCAGTTGACGAGCTGCTTGAACGGTGGGAGCAAGGAGGGAATGTGATTGGAATAATACACTTCAAAGTCACCTTGATCTCCGGTGAGATAAACCAATGGCAGCGCTTCAGTGTCATGATGCATAAACAAGATACAACAGGGCTGCTTTCCCTCGCAGCTTAAAGCAAACAAAACCCTCTAAAGCAAATAAACAGATGTTTGGTTAAAAACAAAATCATCGAGTGCACTGAGAACGCATTGGTGTGATTTTCTGATATCCAAAGGATTTTTAGCTCTTTGGGTCCTGCCATTGAATTCAAGTTTGGATAAAGAATTCAAACTGAATATGAACTCATCTGTAAACAAAAATAATTTGGTCTGCATCTGATGTGAGGATGAAATGCTCTGGACTTACTGGCTCCACAATGGATGACTGTATTCATAAATCTCAGGAGGTGAGTTCTGACCGATTGTTAGCTTTCCATTAGAATTACTTTCAGCTCATTTAGTGTTCACAGCTATGCTGTCCGTCTGAATCCACCGTGCATCACGTGACCTAAAGTGCAGCAAGCAGCACTTTAGGTCGCAATCCAATCAGTGATGTCACAGCAGGTGTTTTCGGTCGCCTGACAAAGGCTAACTAAACCCCCGCTGTGACATCAGTGATTGGGGTGTGGGCAGGAGTGCGATGCGCTTGACCCATAAAAAGGCGTGAGGGCGCAGCTGTTTTGTGATTCCGTCAAAGTTCAAACAAAGTTTACGCATGTAGTTTGTAGTTGAGCACCGATTCTCACACTGGTGCTTCAGTCCAGTGTGCATCCACGAAACAAAGCTATAGTCGTAGTGGAGGGGGGGCAACAGTTGAACCATTGTGGTAGTGCAACGCATCAGATGGAACCTGATCTACTTAAAAAGCCATGGCAATCAAAGTGTGCTCAGAGCTGAATGGCTGGGTTCATTACAACCACTTACAGGAAGGGATGTGGCTCTTATGGAAAGATCATAGCGATTGTGCTGGTATCACATCAACACGTTGCCTCGGTCTTTGTCTGAAACAGAGGCCTGTGTTACTGTAACTCGTTGTGTGTTACCTTTTAAGACATAAGGTTAAGGGAAGGTTGTGTTTTTGATTTGTTTTTTTTTGTTTTACAGGACTAATATTCTTCTACTTGTAAGTAAGGAATGTGCATTTATTTTTAATCTGATCATCATCATTTATAATTTATAGTTTCAAACCAACTGGTAAGATTTCATCTGTCACTTAAAGACTAAAATTTGGTACTGTAGGGTGGCAGAACTGCAGCAACCGAGGGCAGTACATCTGCTTTAAAATGTTAACAATCATATTCAAAAAGATAAGTACAATGTTGTAATTATAAAGCGATATTCTTTTTAAAACTTAAAACAAGCTGATATTTGTGGCTTTATTTCCAGAGAGCTGGCTAAACCTGCCAACTGGATTTGTTTTTGTGCCGCCATAGGCAGCTTGGCAAACTAAGGCTCCCTCCTGAATGATTTGAACACATTCAACACAAAAAATTGAAAACAATCTGTACTAGTGGTCACGCTCGGACCCATCACAAACTTCTCTCGGTATGGGATGAATCTTCGCGAAGTTGGTGTAATGCATTATGGGAGGGAAAGGCAGAAAGGAGGTGCTCCTTATTTGTCTTTTTTAGGCAAGAAGCTGAGGATAAATTCACCCACGCCCAGGAAGTAGACCACCTGGGCAATGCCAAACAGAGGAGCGATAACCAAGGCTCGACAGTAGGCTCCCTTCAGGAAGGCTGATGGACCCTCGTTACGCATAATTTTCCTGGGGAACAAACAGGAAAACATTGGATTAACCCAAAAACACATCCAGCACCGGCAGACATGGCGGCTGACTGTACATAGCACTTTGCACGTGCTGTAAAAGCATAATTAGGTCACCTGATGCAGTCAGTCACTCCAGCGTACGTGTCTTCTGTGTTTCCTCGGGTCAGCGACTGCAGTCTAGTCTTTATAACTGCAACACAGTGAGTTCAGGTGAGTATAACATCAAACATCAGTGCAAAGACTGCGGAAACAGTGTTCTCAGTGCCACTGCTCACCATCAACGGGGTTTACAGCCACAGCTGCCGTGCTTCCCGCAACGCAGCCTGATATAAACGAAACATAGAAAGGAGCAGGGCCCTCTGCGCCTCTTTTTCCAAAGTTATTCAAGTTGGCGAAAAGGGGGAAATAGATAATAGAGAATGGAACATCCCTATAAAATCAGAGAAATAAAACCACGACAGTAAGTTCTGAGAAATTCACTAAAACTACAAAAGTACAGTTGCCAAATCTGTTTTACCTGAGCAGCGTGGCACCAAGGCCTTTATACAGCCCAGCAATGCCCTTTTCCTTCAGTAACTGTCTGGTTATCTGCATGGCTGTCGGGGATTTCGTCTCCACGGTACCTGGTGCCACTGTCTCTGGCATCAGCTTCCTTTGAGCAGCTACAAATTGCAGGGAACATTAAAAGAAAAGTTCAAGCACTCGATGCTAAGAGCAGGTATACATGAACAAACATTTTGGATTTGTAACAGAAAAAAAGACTGTTGTCATCTCTGACGTGACCACATGAGGCCACTGTTACTACACAATGTCACAAACAACGCAGTATTTGCTAGATTAGATCTCCTCTTACCAATCCGCCCAGCATCTTGGAGCTGAATTTTCAACATCTCCATAGGAGTTGTGACAATAACCTACAATTAGAGCAAAATAAAGGTTTCACATGAACTGTCAACATATACAGACTGTGAACAAATTAATCTGAAATGACTGATTAATACAGAGAGTGGAGGGGGGAACAAAACAAGTGCAGTGTAAATCTAATTTCATCCATTAGTTAAATGCCAACTCTTGTTTTCCTCTCTAATCCACACAGTAGTAACTAGTTAACTGGATTAAGGGTGAGATGGTCATGTTCTCAGCTGCAATCTTAATCCAAGGTCTGCTACACTTAATCTAATCACATTCTTCGGGCTTGAAGCCTTTGGCCTCATTGACAACAGGCATTTCCTTCTGACTCACTCACTCAGCGCACATGGCTGAGCACTCTCACAGAGTCTTATCTGATCACTCACGTCTAGCTGCCAGAGTATAGCCTGCTAACGGGACAGCATCTCAGTGATTAGAAATCATTCACTAAAAAGGAATATTACAGGTCACATTCAGATCACAGATAACACTATCTGCAGTGAGAAACTCCCAAGTATGTTTTATGACTACCACTTCTCATTTAAAGGTGGCTGTGGTTAATTCCAGCTGTAGGCAGAGACAAATGAGGTCCAGTAGTTTGGATGTGATCTGACACTGGCAGTGTTAAAGCTGGGTGTTCCAGATGGAGAACAGGAGGATGCAATTAAAGAAGCGCCTCACTCACTCACCTGGCATGTACCTGCACCGCAACCGGCCAACATCTCTTTGAACAGAGTAATCTTTCTGGAGAAGCAAAAGGTAAAAGCGCGATCAGATTAAAGCAGACACTAGACTGACAGTGTGAGAGCCAGACAACTTCATTTCCACAGTCCTCGAAAAAGGAGTTGTAACCACTAGTGCTGGTGATGCTAATCGTTGTCTTCCATATCAACATGTCAAGCACAAGGGCAGATTAATAATTCACAAGGCGAGCAGGTGGGCCAGACAAGTCAATCATTCATCAGCCTACATGTTTGTCTCCATAGCGATGGAGACGGATGCCCCAGAGAGCTCCAGGGTTGTCTGCACAGACAGTGCTCATGGTGGATAACAGGTACTTTTTATTCAGCAGCGCACAGCGATCGGTTTTTGGCGTATGTAATGTGATTCCACTGTGTGCCAATTATATTTCACACGTACATGTAATTCTGTATTTAGAAACCAAACAGTTAACAAGCCAGTGTGAAGTGCTCGGTGCCTCTGAGAAGATGACAGAAAATGGGGGATTAGCTGGAGCCTTGGTGACACTAAAGACAGCTAACATGTCAGGTTATATGCTAGTAAACACGCCAGTTAATTACAGTGGGAATTAGAGGAGTGGGCAAGTGTCAATCTGCCTGTCAGCACTTTCATTTCTCACCCATCCTTGGAGAAGTGATGCCTGAAGAAGTCGTTTGCAGCCAATTTGATGGCTTTCTCCGGTGTGACTAGCGTTAAGTTCACGGCAGCTCCTGAGAGGATAAAAATAGAAGAGAAGGAAAGTAAGACACAAAGAAGAAGAAGAAAAAAATAAGTATTTAAGTACTCTCTTTTTTCTCTACAGTTTGTGAGTTTTGTTGTTGTTTAACTTTGTGTACCAGGTTTTTCTTGATTATTGTAATGGCTGTATGTTTAGCCTTTAGTACATGTTACTACTGTAACCTGGTTTCCACTGGTATTTAAAAGTGTTTATATTTTGATCTTGTTTAGTCTAGCGTCCCCAGCATCCTCCTGTAACTTTTTAAGTCTTTATCTCTGTCAGGTGATTCCCTTCTTAGTTATTTCCTCTTGTGCCTTGTTGTAGGTTTGACTTCCTTTGTTATTGTCTTAATTAGTTTTATCCGTTTCTTGTTACCCTAGTGTTTCCACTTCCCTGATTACCTCATGTGTGTATCTATAGCCTCAGTTTCCCTTTGTCCTTTGTAAGAGTGACTGTTATTCACTCATGTGTGTGACTGTCATTGGTTGTTGTGTCGTTCTTATTTTGCCACATGGGATTTATATTCTTGGAGCACTAAAAAAACACTATTATATTTTCTACGTAAAAACTAATAAAGGGAAATCTATGTTTCTTAAAACTGTGTCTTAAAAAAGACACATGAAAAACCACCACTCCCCATGTTATCTCATGTTAGACTTTCCACATCTGCAGAATGCAAAGATACACTTAGGTCTGAGTGACATAAATTTCATCATCAGAGGGTGAATGTGAGGCTCTGTGCTCTGTGCAGATATCCATGTCCCTGCCAACTACACTAAAAAGCATCAACTATTAAAACATTGTTTAAGTGAACACCAAACAGACTTGATACGCGCATAACAGGAGGTGCTTCAAGCACACAAGCCTACACAGGTTAGAAAAATGATTACCTTATATTTAAATGAGTTTACACATTAATCACATACAAAGTCAAAAATCTTCACGTTACCTCTGTACATCCCAAAATATCCCTCTGACCGAATGGTCTTAATAAGGCAATCTGACCTGTAACACAAGCACAACAGTTGTGGTATGTCAGATGAAGAGCTGCCTGAGTGACTGAGTGAGGCTGAGTGACTCTACATAAGGCTACTGTGGATTAAAGCTGGAAAAAGAAAAGAAAGTCATACATGCTGGTGTAAAGGCGAGATCCATTTTGCTGGTTTTGGAGCCGAGTCTTGGCCAGGTCAATGGGAAACACACAGGTCACTCCGATTAGGCCAGCGATCCCCCCATTGATCAATTTGGCAGGCAAACTGGATGAAGGTAACAACCATAAACACAAAGACAAAAATATCAAATGTCATGTCACTAGATTAAAAACAAAGCCACAGCTCCAAACCTCTGTAACCTTACCTGATCTGCTTGTCAGCCATTTATCTGAAGCCCTGACTGGTCAAAGTTTAATGCGTCTGCTAACTGGCTGGTTAGTTGTTAAGAGTAGTGTTCGGCTGTCCGGGTGGGATTATGTAGCGGGACTATCTTCTGTCCACTTGAGTTGTTCCAGCTGTTGTCAGGTCAAGCTAGGGGATATCTGTAAAGAAACAGAAAAGGATCTGTTCACATCTAGCACTGTCATGAAGTCGCCCGAATGAGAAACATTTCAAAGGTTACCATGAAGCAATGTCACCTCTACAAATATTACAACATGGACTTGCTTTGGTAGCAAGTTACGGCAACAAGTATAAATATATATGCATGCTTCTGCTCAAAGTAACTTATATTAAATGCATTGAAACTAAAAATCAGCCATAGGTTTTGCAAACCTCCCTATTAAGGTTATTCTGATTGTTTAGTGCTTTCAAAAGTGAGATGAAAATTATGTAAATGCCTGCAATGGAAAGACAATATACCAAAAAATGGGTTTTTAAGCTTTGGTGAAAGATGGGCGGTGACACTCTACAGTCCTAGTTTCTGTGGATACTTCATTATGCTCTGTATATCCCACAGTTCACAGACGAGCATAAATATTTCCACTCTAACCCAGATACACTTTTTAAAAAAGCACATCTCAAGTGGGGAAAGAAAGAAGAAGATGCAGGCCTGAAAAAAAAGCTATCTGCAGCAGATGAACAGTATCTAAAAGGTATGTCCTTAAGAACTAGAAAAAAATCCAGCAAAGACCTGACAGAGGACATGTGGCATGCATCCCTCAGCTGATCTATCAAAGCATCACTGAAGCCTCATGAGAAATGGTGTCAGTGGACTGGTGGCTGTTAACAAGGCCTTCTTAAGGAAGGAAAACAGGGTGAACATGACAAAATGACTCAAGAGCTGGACTGAAAATTAGTAGCAACAGGTCTTATGGTGTGAGGAATCCATATTTACAGTTTTTGTTCAAATCACCATCAAAATGTACGGAGGAAGTTAGGAGAGAGTTGGAGCAGGGAGTCATCTATAAAACATGGTGGAGGCTCTGCCATAGTTCGGAACTGCATTTCAGCCAGTGGTGTTGGGTAATTATACAATTATTAATACAGAAAAATACTGACAGATTTTGATCGAACACAATTAGCATCACAATGGAGTAAAAGCACAACTGGGTCGAAAACACACAATGAACCACTATCAGTCATTAACTGGCCTCCCCAGAGTCTGGACTTCAACATTATCGTAGCAGTGTGGGATCATTTTAACTGAGATTGTAACAAAAGCAGCCAACATCCAAAGAAGAGCTCTGAATGTCCTTCAGGAAGCCTGGAGAACTATTCCTGAAGTCTACTTAAATACATTACGAGAAAGCTTGACTGAGTTCAGGTTACATTAAAGAATAGATTTGCTTGTCTCAAATATTGTCCTTCGGGCTCATTAGAATTGTTTTTGCCTAATATACTGTATTTCCATTTGTGCTGCACAAATCATTGCATCTATTTCCAATTTCCTGAGGGGTGGCTCGAGACTTTAGCACAGCAATGTAGGTCTTTGGTAAAAGTGGAGGTTTGATAAAATGTCTCCTCAACTTTGATAGCTATATTGCCATAAGAAGGTCCTGTTGACAAACTTAAATGTGTTTAGTTTTACATGATGAAAGACAATAAATCAATGTGTGCCATTAATACTTAAAATTATCAACATGTTATGAAAAAGCAAGACTAATCCCATAAATGTAAATGTAGATTTGAGAGAGCTTTAGCCATTAATGCAGACTGATTACTAACTGCTAAACATCTGTGCAGCATGTGTGTCCTTGAATGCTGATGTTTTCATGCCTTTTCATGCTTTTCATGCTTTCATTGTCAACCTGAGGTGCTATAGAGGAAGCTCAACCCTCTGCAGGCTAAAACAGTAATTATGAAAAAAAAAAAACCTAGATAAAATATGTCTGCAGTGGATAAGATGCGCCCTATTTTTGGTACAGAATGCCTTCGGTTTAAAAGGATGCTTTCCATTTCCCCTTTCATTCTCTCCTCCCCCTTCATCCACCAATCACAACCTGCTTCTACATGTGCACTCTGCTGCCTTCTCTCCCTCTCCTGCTCTCTCCCTCTCCCTCTCACCAACCCTCCCCCATCACTTCCCTCAGTCACGAGTCACGACTCTCAAACGCAGCTTTTCCGTCTCAGATCTTTGCTGACTTGTGGGCTTCTTAGTGAAGTACAAATGCTTACAGTTGCACAACACCAATATCACTAATTCCTCGGATCCGCTTTCAGAGACATTTCGCAGCACGAGGTGATGTTTCGGTTTACAGAGGACATGAATGCAGCTGCAGTCTGGTGTGTTTAGTTTGGATGTGGACTTGAGGCCCCTGCTAGCTGCTCCAGAGGTGGAAGAGGGAAGAAAGGGGGGGATTGGTTTAGAGCAGGTCAGCGAGCTGTCTCTGGTGTCTGTTGCCTGGGCGTTCTCCTCACTGCTCCTTGGAGCCAAACACAGGCAACTTCACAACCCACCTCCATCGCTCATCTTCCTTTAACTGTTTTCTCGCCGAGCAGCGACACTGCGCCCACATTTCCACTGTGCTGCATGCTCCTTTTGTTTTGCTCTTGCTGACTTCCTCGCGAACATAGGCATATTAAGGCCATGGCCAGCAGTGGGGATATAAGCTGAATTTAAAAGTGGCTATACATTTGGTTAGTAACAGGACTGAATATTAAATGAAAGCCACAAAACTGACATCTTCCTCCTTCTCTACACTGTCTGCAGCTTTTTTTGTCGACTTCACTTCAGCCACACGCCACAGCTATGTCTGCTCCAGGATCTATCTGACCCCTAGCCATAGCGTGGCTGCGCTGTCTTGTCATGACAATTGGAGTCTGTGTGGAAACAACTAGGACCAGTGTGCAGTGTCCACAGCAAGAGACACTGCTCATCCGCTAAGTTCTTTGCACAGCATAAGAGGAAAATAACAAAGCGGTGCTTCATTTGTAGTTCACATAACCAGGGATTTTTCATGCTCACTGTGCACACAAGTACTTTTAATCCACATACAGTTCAAGCAAAGCGTCTGTGTTACCTTACTTCACAGCAACATTTTCCAACATTTGCCATTTGAAAAACAAAACTACATTTTAAGCTTGAGTAAATGAAACCCCACTTAAAAAAACAAAAGACATTTACAATCCAGGGTTTCCTCTTTGGTGGCCAACAAAATCTTTTACAGGCAGGCAAGATGTTGATTTATCGATCAAGGAGGTGAATTACTTCTGGAAAACAACTTAAAAGCAAAAAATTAGACAAAAGTGAAAACTTAATCCAATCAGCCAAGTAAAAGACTCGAAGCATCTCTCTGACGCAGACACACACACACACACTCACACAGAGAGTGTTCACACTGAGGTCATATTTTGAGTTTGGACTACTGAAACTGATAAGCACTCATAAGTAAACAATACATGATTATGCAACTCAAGCAGAACCTTGAGCTGAACAACTTAAGCCAGCCCCATAAAACCACCTGCTAAACGTTTCTGATTAACAGCCTCGAAGAGAGTCAAGGCTCAGACTGAGACAGATAACAGTTGCGTTTCTGACCCCTATTCTCATTTCAGGAACGGCACAAAAAATGCTGCCATAGAGAAACAAGAACATGGGAACAACCTACCTAAGAAATATGTGTGAAATTTAGTGCTTCCATCCACGTAATCCTAACAAAGGTGTGCCATACTGAAGCCTTTTTTTTAAATCTAATACAAATATTTCAAATAATAATGCAGCAAGCACAGAAAAGACATTGGATCATTATGCAAGTGACATTAGTAATGTCAGATAAGTAGAATGCAAATGATATTCCTATCATTTAAATCAGCTACAAGTATAATTCCCTCATCTGCCACAGAGCCTGGGCTACTTCTCCTCTCCCAAGTGGCAGCAGGATAGAGGTCTTGCTGACTGAGCAGCAATGAGTTTGGGGAAGCATAAAAGGAAGTAAGCAGCAACAATGACAAAGTGCAGTGGTAGTAAGTCCTCAGCTAACGTGACTATGGTTGGATGAAAAGACAGAAACGCACGAAAGTCAAACAGGCCATCGTCATTAGCTCAGCGCAGGCTGTTGTTACCGATCCATCTGTCTCACAAGAAATGATCTGATGAATCAGATGCACACTCTGAGGCATCCAAGGAGAGAGGAAGGGGACAAGGGGATTTCTGCAATTCTCTATCAGATGTCGAGTACTTTTCTGAGCTGCAAGAGCACAGAGGTCACGCCTAATATAAACTCAATCTGTCCAGTTTCTTCCAGGGACAAGATATTCCTCATTTTTAATTTATGAATTCAGTTAAGTTTACTGCAAAGCTGCTTCAACATATTATTATTCGGCTGACTTCTATATAGATATTAGAGCATATTTGATGACTGAGTTTAAATTTCCTTACTACACTAAAAGCAACATCTACTGTTTTCACCATGAAGCATCAGCTGCTTGTATTTTGGCTATTTTTGGACCACAGTGCAGAAACAAGGGATGAAATTTGTGGTGTCACAGATAAATCTGATTGCTACTCGCTCTTCCCTACTGCATCGGGATTATAAATCTAATGCCTACTTATGAAAGCTCTCTCGCAATCTCCATTTACAAAAAGGAGGGGTAGGAGTTGTGATCTTGGCACAAAGCATCTCTGCCAGTGGCAGTGCTCTTTGCGGCCATTAAAACAGACACACAGAGCATGCATTGTTGGAAACACCTGCTGGAGATGGGAACCAGAGTCCACAGGTTTCAGGCTGCAAAAAATACCCGCTTCTGTGCAAACGAATGGTGTTGTTTAGTCCCTCCTCTGGCACCAACCGTCTCCCTCGTGGCCCAGTTTCCAGTCACACGGGGCTTTTCTCTCCCGTCTCTTCAGTTCAGTTACATCTCACCTTTCCTACAGCCTCGATAAAGGAATAATCATACTATTGTTGGTTCAGATTCAGCTTTAAAGTATCTGCTTACAATTTACAGTACTGTCCCCCACCATCAGTACCACTACACTTCATTCTCCATTCGGTGCACATACATTAGTGATATTTATCGGTCCTTGCCTAGACATTTTAGCGTACTTTCAGGGAAGGCTGTTTTCTGAATGAATGAAATGCCAAGTCATGAGTATCACAGTCACACAGGTGTGATAGATCCAGAGGAAAGCACAGGATGACACCCTATACTCAAGAGTGGCTCACCTCATGAATTATTTCAAGCAGTACAGATGCTTTATTTGGACTACTTCTCCACTATAAACGCTGTTCATCTGAAAAACGTGCTGGTTTTTCATGTACATGTCAGCACACTCAGCAGCTAAATGTTACCTTATGTGTGCACTGAAGGGAGTTTGGGGCTCCAGATGGAAGAGCGAGGAGTCACAGTAAAGTGAGTGGGTACCATGGGAATGGCCTCCGTTATGTATCCTTTTCAGCAATAATGCCATTACCTAATTTTGCAAATTCTTAAAAATGCTGGATCTTTCTAGAAGTGGTCCTAAGTTAGCGTTTAACCAGATGCAACGTGTGCCTTGTCAGAGTCAAAGAGGAGCAGCTTTTACTTTTCTCTGCCAGTTAAAAAAAGGGTAGGTGGGTTTAAATGGGTTCACTACTACAATCCCAGCCCACATGATAACACCGTCACTATGGAGGAGAAGCCGGCAGAAGACGGACTCTGACCCGTTTCTAACCGTAATAACCAAATATCAAAGAAGCTAATATTTGCGCTGAAGGCATTAAAATTTAAACAAACCCCATCATTTGTCTGCAGCACTGCACGTACCCCGGTTGCACCTGTGTGCGCGGTTTGTGGGCCACATATGAGAAGGCATATTACCGACCACCGGTGTAACGGTTATTCCGCTGTTTCATAACGGTGGGCCAGACACGTTAACGTTAGTCTGTAATAGGCTCGGCTATGAACTACACATCTTTAAAACCAGCACAGGATAACAAAAAAAAAAAACCAAAATCCTCGGTTTACCACATAACGGAAAATTATTTGCTGACCATGAATACGCGACAAACTACCATTCAAGCAAGCTAATACCCCATCTCTCCTGTGTCGTTTTACACATTAAAGCTCAACGTGCCGCCTTTTACCCTATTCCCAGGTGAGATTTCAACGGCTCTAGGCAAACAGGCACATTTTGTGAGTCAGATACCAGACGGTGAGAAGCGCAAGGCTTTGCCTGCATCCCGTTATGTACGTACCAGACACACAGAGCCGCTTCCGCTGTCTCCTCGGTGGTGCTGCGGTATGAAATCAAAGCCTTTACTCTCTGTATCTTCAGCTTCCACAGTGGCTTACCTACCGGCGTTACTAGCGGTTCAGTCCGGTGGAGGGAGGTAGAGGAGGTGGGAGTGAAGGCAGGGAGGGAGGGAGGGAGGGAGGGAAAGCGATGGAGTGAAATAGGAAAAAAACAGAAAAGAGGATTTTTTAAAAATGGGGGCCTCTAGTGGCGTGTAGTGGAAGTGCAGGAGGTAAAGTTGTAGCAATGGGGGATGGGAGTCGGCGTCATGGTGACGCTTCATCACATCACAGTGACCTTGAATACCGAAATAGAAAAAAAAATGGCAGGAGCTGAAATATTGGGGCTGAGCGTGCAGCAATAAAGGAGTGAGTCACGACCAAAGAAAGAAAAACAGCTGACAAGTACAAAAAATTATATCCCAGTTTTACTTATAAGACATATTAAAAAAGTGTACATTCATACATTACAAAGATCTGACGTCCTCATATCATACTGAGATTGTGCTGCAGCTAAACTGATTACTCAGTGACCAAAGGCACACAAGGAGGAAATGTAATCAGCTGTAAAAATGGCTTATGTTTGCAGTTTTAGTGCAGTCCTGTAACATGCTCTCATGGGTCTCAGAGCTGTTTGCTGTCTGAACAGGTACCAGAAATTAAAAAACAACATTAATAGATCCAGTCATTGTTATATTTAAAAAATAATTATAGTTTGTTGTTATAATTTGATTCTGAATCAAAAACATGAAATGCTCTTTCAAAATTATAGTGAAATTATGGTTTGAAATAATGAGATGGGGTTTTTTTTTAATGAATGAGACACATTTATAAAGTGCTAAAGAAAACAAATATATAAAAAGTTAAAGATTTGAGATATGGAGTCAAATGTTTAAGATGATTTTGTTCAGGACTGTCAAACATAAGGCCTAGGGGGCAAAATCTACCCAGCAAAGACTCCAATCCAACCCGCTGGACAGCTTTGGAAAATGTTAAGGAGGTCATAAAATTATGACTTTTAACTGCATTTTATTACGTTTTGAGCATCTCTTCCTACTATTCCTAACACATGTTCCTTCATTTTACACCAAGGTAATAGATTCATTAAATAAAATAAATTAAATAATTAAATGACTTAAATGAAGATCAAAGTCGATTGTACATGTCCATCATGTACAATGAGTTAAACATCCCTGCTTTAGATGCTTAGATACTTGGGGGGTCAGTTTGTTAAAAACAAGGTATAGGCCATTGCACAGTAAATCCATTTCACCTGTTCCTCTGTTGAGCTTATGAAAGGTGCCACCAGCACATAGCCGGTTATCATGATTGTGCACTTCTGCAGTTGATGACAGCAGAACAAGATAGTGGAGGCCCACGGTAAACAAGCAGGTCACTCAAGTGTAAGTCAGCCATCTGTGTCCAGCATGGGCTCATCTACTGCTGTTTTTCACCCATAGAGGAGCTCTCTGCTTCCAGACCTACTCTCCTCAAAGACTCTGTGTACTTTCTCTTTCCTATGTTGACAATGTCCTCGATCTCTTCGGCCAGGTCTCTCCTGCCGCTCTCGATCATAGCAGCCACCAGCCGAGATACTGCCCCGGGTGCTTCGTTCTTCTGCGCCCGAGCCCAGTGAAACAGCATGTCCAGGACCAAGGCACCCAGATTGTCCCTGGTAGCGAAGGAAAACACACCACTGAAATATATGTTCAAATCCCACAGTAAACTCTGTAATCTCCTACTGTTATACCTGTTATATCTAATGCACATTAGTATTAAAATGTGAATACATTCTTACATTAAAATCCTACACACAAATGCAAAAACACAGACACACACACACACATACATATACATAATGCATTTTTCTTCCACCTCCAGGATGAATCAATAGAGGGTTTCTGAACACGAGGAGAAGGGGGAGGGCCAGATGAGTATCAGCCTGTGTGTAATCTCCTGCAGTGTCCCAGATGGCTTCGTGATGGCAGTGCAGATTAAAACAATCAAAATTCACTAGCATGTCTCTCCCATTGCAGGAATTTTCCTCCTGTTACATACATCTCACGCCATCTTGTTCCTGGCAAAGCTTTGACTGTGCCATGATGTGTGATCTCTCACTCAACAAATGTACTTTTCTCCTTTTCTTTTTTTTACCTCTCTCTTGGCTAAAAATGTAAATGGCTTAGTTTGACATATTTATTTTTTATATGGCACCCATTACCAAATTATTCATAGATAGATAGATAGATAGATAGATAGATAGATAGATAGATAGATAGATAGATAGATAGATAGATAGATAGATAGATAGATAGATAGATAGATAGATAGGGTAATGTTGTCACACACACTTCTTACTGCTTTAAAATCAACACGTTCAAGCTCGACTGAAATTTGCAGCTTCCACGTGGAAAAGCCAAATGTCTTCTGGAGAAAAGTTTTGAGCTATTTGGTCACAATGGCAAGAGATATGTTTGAGTGTTTTTGTTATTTGTAGACGAATCTACTACACGTCACTCTCTTCCGTTGAGTGTTCTATTAGAATTGAAAATGTGTTTCATGTAAAAGGCTTGTTCACTTCAGTAATTCTAAGTGAACATGATTGTTCAGTCCTACCTGTTCTTGTACTGGATGCGTTCCAGTTCTTGGTAGCTCAAGCCCAGATTGAGGCCAATAACACGCCAGTCTTGTGCTATCTGAAGAGAGATGGACAGCAGGTTGGCTTCTGTCAGGTAGCCACTCTCAGGGTCACCCAGGTTCAGAGGAGGATACTCGACCTCCTCCATGATGAAAGTGTTCTCTGAGGTTAAAGCCTACAAGAACAATAAAGAAAGTGGTCCCTTTAGAGCATAGGGAGAAAGCCTCCTCAGAAATAATGCTTAGAAAACGTTTTTCTGTACTAACAAGAGTCTAGTTTAGAAACTAATAATAATGTATATAGACAACATTTTACGTGCAATAACATCTTTTAAGATAAGAATAAAATAGGATCCATCTCTTCAACTGACAGGAAGTCTTAGAGGTAAAGTTGTAAGCCACTGGCTGTCGAGTCCTTTCCTCTTTCTGGCTACTTCCTCTGGCAGGTTGCTGGGAATCTCCCCTCTATAAAAGGACACCTGTAACAGAGGTGCACAGCATATTATCAGTGTTGTCCAAAACCTGTTTAACCATAAAACACATAAAGCACATTTACCTTTTTAAATGTGATTCATTATAATCAACAAGAACATTTATTAGGAATTAATCTCCTTTAGACCCAAACTCCATTGCGCAAGAAGTATTATATATCAGCCCCTGAGAACAGTTTTATGTTGTTGGTCGCTCTGTGGTTCCTTGGAAAAACAGGCTGGATTACAGTTTAGAATAACAATTCCTTTAAATTGATAGCACAGGGTCCACGGTTTATTGAGTTAAACCAAAATTGCCCTCAAATAATGGAGCAAGCACACCGCAGGGCAGAGAGGAAGAGTTTCTTTATTGCCACGCCGAAACTGATGCGATTCTTTATTATCATTGTGAAGTGGGTGAAGTGTGTAATTCTCTGTCTAACACGTTTGCAGTTCCAGACTGATGTTCATTGGGTTGCCAGTAAAGATTAAGTAGGGTACTATAGCATTCCCATGTGAGCTCCACAGAGTAAAACTGATGAGGACAGATCTTTGTCAATAAACCAGTTCTCCACATAGATGCCTCTGTTAAAATGTTCTCTTATTCACCATGCGAGGAGCACAAGTCTTCTCCTTGGATATCTTACTCATAACAGACATTATCCAGACATATACAAGCACACAGGAAGCACCAGTGAGTTTACTAGAAGGAACTAAAACAGAAGATTTTTTCCTTTTTATTCCCCTTTCCATAACAACTGCACTACATCCATTAGGAAATAATGGGAAAGAGACCAGCAATATGTAATATTCTAATGGTGAGTAATTGCAACAGAGAATTTCATTAGTTTTCAATCAACTGTTTTAGGTATCCTAGGAAGGTACAAGCTGTAAAAGAACCATTTTTAAAGAAAGTGTAGTCTTCTGACAAATCTCAGCTGTCAGGCTTAAAATTTGAATTTATAGGTCCACCCAAATAGGTACCTGGCACAAAGGACACACAGATAGATATCAGTGAAGCAAATCAGGCACACCTCACCTCCCACACACATTTGAGGATAACTACTTTCTTGCTATCTTTGGCTTCATGTTGCTCTAAAGAAAACATGTGAAAAGAGATTTATTATCTCTGAACTAAGCCATGGGACATCTGAGAAGTACTGAGAAGATGATATATGCCTCAAGAGAATGTGTATCTTTTTAGTATTTACTTTACCTTCGTCTCCCCAAAGGTAAGGTCACTCAGCTGTCTACTTTTAACAGAGTGGGGTCTTCTGAGGCCATTCATAGAGAAATTATATCAATTCCCATGTGCTTCCACACATTTTTTTAAACCAACAGATTTAAAGGTATGTGGGGTGTATGTATGCAATGTTGTGCTATCTTAAAAATGCATACCTCACAGTAAGTGTTCAGCTTTTGCTATAGACTGAAACTCTTGACCACAAGTTTTGATTCAGTTCTGAGCTACCAGGACTGGACCTGCAGTGTTTTGAAAGGTGCAACTAATATTTTTTCCAGCTCCAATATATGTAGCATACAGGAAAATGATGAGCTAAAATACCATAAAAAATAAACCACAGGACTGAATCAACACCACTAAGACAGGATCACAAAAATCACAGCAGTAAATATTATAGAATTGTTTTAACCTGTAAAATAGTGTAGGTCACATCTAGTCCCATCATGTAGAAATTGCTGCACAAGCTTGTTAAAGGATAAAGTGCATGATGGCACCTTCAAGCTCGTTTATACTGTGAAAAGTCTGTTTTTTTCTTATATACTATATTTGCATGCAAACCTGTGAGTTTAAAAAATGTGCTTTCCTAGTTAAATATAAAGCAGACAGTGTGTGCGTGGTGGTGGGGGGGTGGGGGTCTATGACTTACCTGCCCCCTCACTGGTCCCTTCTGACCCTGTGCTGAACAGATATACACTTCCTTCAGATTCTTCAGGCTGGAGTAAAACTCGAAACAGAGTCTTCCCCCCACACAGTCTGGTCTATCTGGAAAAAAACAGGGAAATATCAGTGTGAGACAAAAAGCAATCATTACACAACCGCACATCATAAGACCTCGGAAGAAAAGACAAACAAGCTAAAGTCCTTCTCCTGGCATTGATTAAATCCTTAAAAGAATCATCTGTATAGGTTTAAACACATATTTAATTTTTGTCCAAAAAGATAATTGATTCTCCTTTAAAATGACCTTTGTTCTGTTTATCGTGTGCAAATCTAGTAGTTAATTTTCAAATCGCGATTTCCAAAACACAGCGACATTGTATTCCTGGGAAAAAGTAACCTTTAAGTCAATGAAAATGTCATCACAAACAAAACATTTAAAAAAGTTTAGCGCTGTGGTCGTAAAAATTTTTTACAGCAACAAAATAGGTTGTGTTATTTTGAGCCATGTTTTAACTGTTCCTCTTCTCCAGTTCTTTGCTCCTATGTGTCTGTTTCACTGTGACAAGCAGGTACGGGAGCAGAGGAGAAGAATAAATGCACACAGAAGGTGAAACAGAGGATCAAACCCAAAGCAAACTATGAAATATTGAGTCTGAAACCATTGCAACATAGAAATGAAGCTTTTTGATCTGATTACGGTTATCTATGAATGTGCTGCAAATATTATGTAAATCTTGGTTGTGATTCCTATATCTGACAACTTCACCCCACACGTGCTGAAGGACGACGGGATTTCTCCCTTGGATTGGTTACCCTGGCTGACAATACAGTTCAGAGGAGAAAATGCCATAATGGTATAGTCTGCTCTGTTCACTAATGATGTAAAAACACCATCCATCCATCTAATTCCACTTATCTGTATCAGGGTTGCCAGTTTAGCTCACTGTGTAAGCAGTGGCAACCATGTGATCAGTACAGTAGATTTGATAAAAACTCAAATCAAACAAGTTTCTCTAAGGCTTCATACCTGTGCTGATTTCTAAGCCTCTTTCAAAGCCAGCAAAGAACTGCTCTCCTTCCAGCAGGTCACACAGGTCTGAAGGCTGGGGTCCATCATATTGTTCTGACAAAGACTGCATTCTGCTCTCTACCTGTGCAGGAAACACCACAACCATTGCTTAGCACCTGAGCATGCAGTTTACACCAGAAACAGATCAGTTCAAAGTCATACACTACTAAGGCTATGACACCATGCACAGTGACAACACAGGAAAAAAAATCACCACAAACCTTGTTAGAAGGTAAGCACTGCAGCAGAACCTGAGAAGGATCAGTCTTCCTCTGGAGGACCAGGAACTGGACTTTGAACTGTTTTAACCTCTGGTAGATCTTCCTGACCACCCCACTGACGCAGTGCTGTGTAGTATACCAGAGCCAGTACCTGTAGTGGTACACACATTATAATCCTACACTGTAAATTACATTTCAAAAGTGCTTTATGGTGATATAGAGCTGACCCTTACCAGGAGAAATGCGTAATGTAGAAAATGGCATACAAATGGGTAACATAGAGAGAGACTTGTGCTGTGATGTCAGTCCAGGTTTGGGCAGTGGGATCTCCATGGAGCAGATGCAAACAGGACATATCAACTGTATGGCCTGCAAAGAAAGGGAGAAAAACATTAATACACACTAATGTAATGTGTTATTACACATGTGTGAGCATCAGGAGGGCCTAATGTACCGGTGACACCAGATGGCAGGGGAATCTGAACTTTGATTGGCTGTAGAAAATGCATGCTGGGAGTCTGGGAGAGACAAAGTAGGGGGCTGACTCTGGCCTGAGGATCACCGCACAGCGCCTGCACATCTGACATAGACACCTGCAACACCTGCAAATCAGGAAACACCAAAGTCTTGCAGACCAGACAAGAACAGTGATATCAATCATGTGTAGGTACTGCTGCTAGCTGACCTGTAAAGTGATGGTGCGAGTCTCCACTGTGGAATCCGGAGGAAAGTGAAGCTTTACTCCAGGATCAGCACTTGACACCAGTAAGCCTCCGGCTGGTGTGACAGAGCAGCTGTCCTTTACTGGGCGAGACACGGCCATGAACCAAGAAAAGTGGTTCACTGAGCAGCATGCCAGCTAAAGGTACAAAAAGAAGCCAGTTTCACCACTAATATAGTAATACTGTTTGTCCAAGACAAAAAATAATTGTAATAATATCCATTTGCAGTAGCATGTTTTATGGGTTACCCTGGCTGGACGTCCCCCAGGGCAACTGCTATGGCTCTCGCTTCCTCTCCTTAGCTCAGTGGGCAAAGTACTCCATGACTGTCCATCAAACGTCCGCACCACCACCTCCTTTCTTTTTGTCCGGTGATATGGCACACATACCTCCACAGGCTGTAAGCATTTTAGAGGTGAGATGCATTTATCTCATGCAAGTGCAAGAAAGAAACAGATAGGAAATAGCAAATATTTAATGGAAACCACTCAAGTTACTAGTCACATTCACACATTCATACAGTGCTATATTTTGTGCATTTTAAGCCCATTATCTATCTCACATCCACACCTGTGGCACCTGCTAACCTAACGTGCAAACAAACATACAGAAATGGCCCAGGAAGCCTCAAACCTAGAGCTTTTTTTTGGCACCAGAAAAGCGTTTGATACATACATTCACCAGCCACTTCATTAGGTACACCTGCTCAATTCCTTACTGATATCAGAGGCCAGAGGAGAACGGCCACACTCCTTTGAGCTGATATGAAGGAAACAGTAATTCAAATATCTGCTTATTACAATCAAGTATGCAGAAGAGCATCTCTGAATGAACAACACATTAAACCTTGAAGCAGATGGTTAGCAGCAGTGGAAGACCACATCGGGTGCCACATCTCACAGCTAAGAACAGGAAACTGAGAATACAATTTGTACCAGCTCACCAAAATTGGACAGTGGAAGACTGGAAAAACATTGCCTGGTCTGATGAGTTTTTGTTTTTTGGGAATTCTTTTCTTGGTCAACTTTGGGCAACTTACTACCAAGTAAGCATCATTTGAACACCACAGCCTACATAAGTGTTACTGCTGACTAATCTCTTTATGAACACAGTGTACCAATTTTCTGATTCCTGCTACCAGCAACGGGTTTATTGGATATGACAAAGAACTCACTATACTCAAATGGCCTCCACAATCACCGGATCTAAATCCAGTAGAGCATCTTTAGGATGTGGTGGAGCGGGAGATTCGAATCATTGATGTGCAGCCAACAAATCTGCAGCAACTGTGTGATGCTATTGTGTCAATTTGTACCAAAATGTATAACACTGTGCTGAATGTATGCCATGAAGAATTAAGGCAGGTGGTCAAACCTGGTACTAACAAGGTGAAACGAATAAAGTGGCTGATGACTGTATAACTAATATTACAAAAGAACTAGGTTGGTCATGTTTACCCGAGTGCGTAAATAACTAAGCTTCTAAACAAATATGTAAACAGAGGTAAAGTTTAGTTTCTCCACAGCCGCAAATCACAAACTACCAAATCATGATAACTAAATAGTTATGGAGTGTTCCTATACGCTTTAAAATACCTTTAAAAATGTGACTCCATGAGGACGAAGTTCCAGCGGACGACTAAGAAGGATTTCATGCTCCTCCAGCTGTACCCACTTTCGCTGTGGCCTCTTCTCGGCCCAGGCCAGTTTTGTGGCTGTCACTATGCATCCTGGGGGGAACACCAGCTCAGCCCCCCCTGGGAGGAACACATGACACCCGGCAGACGAAATGCAGAAACTAAAGAGCAAAAGGAGCATCAAACCTTTTTTTTTTAATATAGCTTGTGTCAATTTAACTAACGGTATTATTTCAAAGAATGAGAAAATATGAGCCTGCTATGAGTGACACTGTACCTGTGCTGATTAAACCCAATGTGCAGTTCTGGGAGTTTTGTTTCTGCTTCATCTGGTGAGAAAAAATACACAGTTAATATGCTAAAAACAAAGTTCAGCACTGCATGTTCAGGATCAAAATACATTGAGCTCTAATCGATTTTAAGCTCCTGTTTTTCTCTGTTCACCAGGTGTAGGAGAGAGAGGAGGAGGAGTTGGAGGTCGTCCCAGGGGATTGTCACGGACGTCTATTTTAAGCAGAGGCAGTTTGTTCAGACAGAGTGGGATCAGACGGAGGTCATTGCTGTAGATGACAAGTTCCCTGAGTGAAAGGAGAGAGCCTGTGTAACAAAAAAAGAGAATGTTATTCTTTTTGAATTGCTCCGGGACCAATTTATCTTACATTAAGTGATTTTTCACTGGACACACCCACTCACCCTTATGCCCTTACCCATGCTCTCTGGTAGCTGCTTTAGCTTGTTCTGGGACAATTCCAGCTTAACAAGCTCCTCCAGTGAACCAATTTCGTCAGGTAGCTCCTGGAGGAGGTTATTTGACACATCCAGAGTCTGTAGTGCTTTCAGTTGACCCAGACCCGGGGGGAGAGACACCAGCTCATTCCCCAGGAGGGAGAGGTAGGTGAGGGAGGAAAGCTGGCTTATATCAGAGGGCAAAGCCGAGAGGTGGTTGTGACAGAGGAGCAACGAGGACAACATGGGAAGGCTAAGCAGACAGGATGGCAAACAGGAGAGCTGGTTGAAGGAGAGATCCAGGTGCACCAGATGGGAAAGTGAGGAAACAGATGCTGGTAAGGTGGTGAGGAGGCCAGGCAGGGGGTCACCTCTTGAGTCGTGTAAACAGTGTCCTTTAGTTAGAAAGAAAAATGCAATTAGAGCAGAAGAAAAAGACAGAGAATCACAGAAGAATTATCATTCTATGACACAGTATTACATAGTTTAACTTAACTAAAGGTAACAACTAAAATGCAATGAAACAAAAAAAGTACCCCGAATAGCCAGTGATCGTAGCTTTGTCAGATGGGACAGGACATCCAGTGCACCATCCAGCCCTGCTTTTTCCTCAGAGCCCAGCCTCAGGTACTGAAGGCCCTTCAGCTGCTCCGGGATGGATTCCCAAAGGAGGGGCAATGCAGCTGCACCTCCCCGGTACACATCCAGGGTCAATCTTGTATCAGTCAACACAGCTGAAAGCTCCACGGAAGGAGGCAAGGGTGGAGACAAGGACAAGGGAGAAGAAGATGAGGAGGAAAAGTCGGCGTGACGGCTGGAGGAGTATGAGCAGGAGGGAAGGGTGGATATGGAGGGAGCACAGGTATCCATAAGGCTGATGGGAGACACAGAGGGGGGATCAACAACATCTCCCTGCTCTCCAAACATAGTGGGACCAGTCATCCTCTCCTGTTCCTGATTCAAAAGTCCCCAGATTCCGTGGGCCAAAATTTCTGCAACTCCACCTGAAAGGCTGCATGCAGGTGTAACCTCCACCTCTCCGTCTTCCGTGCTGGCTGCATGGCATCCACAATCTTCATCGGGAGGCGCGTCGTCTTCGCTGCCTCTGTCCATTGAACACACAGTCTGTTAGCTAACTTGCCCCTCGCCCAGTACTTTCCTGAGACTTTCTCCCCGCTTAACATTTGTTATGTACAGGTCATGTCATTACACCCAGACGGAGCTAAGAGGCTGCCATGAGAAGGGTCGAACAGTTTATGTGTGACACATGTTCTGAATTAGTTTAATCTAACCACTACGAAGCTAAACGTTATTGGTTATGGCCATAGCTATAATTAAGAACAAAAATGCTAATTAAAAAAATATCCGCTCACTACGGTGGAGCTCTTAGTATTCGCTTTAATTAACCAGAGCTGTTTACGACTTAACGCAACGTTATTAGATTACTAACGTGTAACAAAGGAGTCTGGTTTCTTAACTCTTTATCGCTACTTCCGGAAACCAGATTGTTTTTTAAAAAGAGGGCTCTGCGTCACTGTTGTTCGTTTGTTTTGTTCACAAGATCTGGCGACGGAAGATAGGAGGAGTCAAATCGACATTTTCCGTTTAATTCTAGAAGCCCGCCCCTTCGGTAGCTGTTGTGTATCACAACGAGCGCCTTGATGGTGGCGCCGCCAAATTTTCAGCAGAGGGCGGGACCGTCGTTTTAGCAACGTGTGCAGTGATGTTAGTCCCCCTTTGGCCATCGGGCGGCGCTGTTGAGATCATTTTATTGCTGTAGGCGTTAGTGTGATGATGTCCACCCATAAACACTATTTTCAGATGTTTCATGCTGTGAACAATTTTAAACGCGAACGTAATGATACGATTAATGAAATAATTGTAAAATTATTTTTTTAATTTAGTAAAATTACCAGTGACTGTAATAATAATAATGGATTGGATTTATATAGCGCTTTTCAAGGCACCCAAAGCGCTTTACAATTCCATTATTCATTCACTCTCACATTCACATTCACACACTGGTGGAGGCAAGCTACAGTTGTAGCCACAGCTGCCCTGGGGCAGACTGACAGAAGCGAGGCTGCCATATCGCGCCATCGGCCCCTCTGGCCAACACCAGTATGCAGTAGGGTAAAGTTTCTTCCCTAAGGACACAACGACCAGGACAAAGAGCCCGGGGATCGAACCGGCAACCTTCCGGTTACAGATGCGGTTCCTAACCCCCAGCCTGTGGGAAAGACCCAGCAGATCAACAGTTTCTGACTACTCAGGCATGCCTGTCTGGCCCCAACAACCGTGCCGCTTTTGAAGATATTTAAATCACCTTTATTCCTAATTCTCATGCTTGGTTTGAAGAGCATGTTGTCTTGACCATGTATACATGCCTAATGCATTGAGTTCCTGATTTAATATTTGCATTAACTTACAGTTAACATGTTCATATAAATTATACATATGCCAAAATTGTTACTTTTAACTTACTGACAAATGTTACTTAAAAGTAATATTTTCAGCCTGCAGTTATTCTGGCATACACAAAACAGCCATAACATATGATATTTAATATATATGTATGTTTATAAATAAATATATTTTTTATATAGAAAATAGCTCTAGAAGACCTTTAGCTTCTATACTGTCATCATTCGTCCTCAAATGTGCTACTTGTTTTTAACTGTGTTGTCCATTTGTTCAGTGATAAGTCCAGAAATCAATATGTCGATGAGGAAATTATGTCAAAAGGTCATTGTGGAAAATTTGCTTTAAAGTGTAAAAGTATTTGTTTGACTAAGATAAATTATGCCGAAGGTCAAAGGTGGTAGAGTCAGAGTGATCAGAACATAATACTCCGTCAGAAAAAAAGTGTCACCTCCTGTATTCTTTTGTTGGTTTTTTTAGTGGCTTTCTTGGAGTTCAGTCCATTTTTTGTGAGTCCAAGCGTGCCCCAGAAGGTCTGGACTGCCCAAGAACAATTTGTGATCCAGTTATCATTTTTTAAAAGAATCAACTCTAGCTCATAATAGGGCATGCTCCCCGGAGAAATCATGGTGTCCCGAACAGAACCTGAATCAGTTCCCACAGCAGTGACTATGTGCAATCTATTTCTGTGAAGTTTAGCAGAAAAACATTTCAGTGTTATTGCTGGGTGTACTTCAGGCGCAAGAGATTTGGGACTTCATTACTGTATGTTGTGAAACCCTACTACCATTTCAACTTGTACCAATGTTTACTATTTTGTGGCGATGCCTCCCTGCGTGTGTTTGTGTGTGTGTGTGTGGATGGGTGGTGGTGGTGGTGGGGGGTGATAATCTGTCTTATTTTGCCAATATTGCATAACAGGAAATCAATACACCTTCCGAGCGATAACATCTATCATTGAAGAAAATCCTCATAGATCCTAGACTGGACATTTTTTCCTGACAACGAAAAAACATAAACAGATAGACAAATATAGAAAGGACAAAACAAAACTCCTTGCTCCGTCTGGGGACGAACTTTTGACAGCTGTCAGAGAAGACGCGTGTGACCGCTCTGTGACTTTCCGGGTGTTTCAACGACGCAGAGTGTGATTGGTCACTTTAGTATCTTTCTCGATTGTGATTGGTGAACTAGAATTTGCGGTGTCGTTGATGATTGGCCAGCCGGGTTCGCTCTACGCCCTCCTTCCGCCAGTACTTCATGAAATCACAACAAGTCCCCGTGGTCTACTGCGTCGGTATATTAACCAGTCCAGGGCTGCTTGTAATTACAGCTTTCTTACTTTTTACCGTGAAGGCATTTTTAAACAGTCTGACTGTTTAGGCGCTACCTGCAACGGAAAATCTGACTTAGGCTTAACGAAAACAGTAGACAGTAGATTAACAGATTAACAGTAGATATAAGTTATGAACAGGCTCTAGAAGGAGACTGTTAGCTAGCTTTTATAAGTTGGTATCTGCGTAAACTCAGTCGTATCGTGTTCCAGCGACCTTAGCCCCACTGGAGTCCACAGCTGTGGACCGCCCTGGCAGGATGTTTCCACTGGACTCCCCGTGGAACATCTCTTTCGCCGGCTGCGGCTTCCTTGGTATCTACCACATTGGCGTGGCTAGCTGCCTGCAGGAGCAGGCTCCCTTTCTGGTCCAGAACGCCCGGCACATATACGGTGCATCTGCTGGAGCTCTCACCGCCACTGCTCTGGTCACTGGAGTATGTCTCGGCAAGTATCTTTTGGGTCTTAGATTACTAAGCTCGAGTACTATGTAGGAGTTATTGCATGTAACTATGCGTTATAGCTTGAAATGAGCGGGATAAGAAAATGATGTAGCATGAAGTCAAAGGAGCTTGCAAAGAAAAGCGTCTGGACTTCTTTAAGTTGCGCCTGGACTTAAGAAGTCCAGACGCTTTTCTTTGCAAGCTCCTTTGACTACGATGACCTGGGTAACTGAGAACCTTCACAGACAGATGTAGCATGAAATGGAAACAGAGTGGCATTGAGGCCATCCTCACGCTCATCAGCTCAGAGGTGCAACTCAAAAGTGATAACCATCTTCTGAGGAAGAGAGGATGTTTTGTAACAGGATTGTCATCAGTCTTCTAATTCTTGCTTTAAATGTATCGCCTGTTACCCAAGCAAGTCCCCTTATCTGATGCTGTGCATGTAAAAACCGATTGTGAATGTATTTGTGTCTGTTTTGTTGTATACTACACGACCTTCCCAAGGACTATGAATGTAATATTGGAGTATTGCTAAAATTTGGCATGCTCTTAATTATATATATATTAAAAGCATAATTATGTATATGTATATGTCAAATCAAATCACCTTTATTGTCACATCACATGTGCAGGTACACTGGTAGAGTACATGTGAGTGAAATTCTTGTGTGAGACCTTCACAAGAAACAGAGTTGTGCAAAAATACAATAACGTAACCTGTCCCCTTAAAATGCTTTATCTAGTTCTTATTCACTGCAACAAAAGCACCAAAACTTTCTGTCATAAAGTGCACAACAGTTCCCAGACGCCAATGTCTGTTTCCCTGTTTCACAGGAGAGGCTGGTGCAAGCATCATTGAGGTTGCCAAAGACGCGAGAAAGCGATTCCTCGGACCGATGCATCCTTCCTTTAACCTGGTGAAGATCGTGCGACACATGCTGCGACGCACTCTGCCAGCTGATTGCCACCATCGAGCCAGTGGGAGGCTGGGAATCTCTCTCACCCGAGTTACAGATGGAGAAAACGTCTTGGTGACCCAGTTCAACAACAAGGAGGAAGTGGTGCAGGTATGCAGTGTTAATACTTTGATCAGCAGGCTTGCTGCAACATAATATTCATCTCCACTGCAACTCCTTTGTTATTGAGGCAAAACAAATTATATGCAGATGCTACATTGGACTATGACACACAATTTTTTCACCATTTTCTGATATGTTGTGCTTGAATTGTTGTGCAGGTTGTTATATTGTAATAATAAAAGTTACAAGCTGCAGCCCTAGTTTTTTTTTTTAAATTTCAGTTAATGTTATTATAAAATATGCTTTAAGACCAGAAAAACAATAATAATAATTTCTGATATCACAGTGTTTATGTGCTGTGAGTATTATTTAGCTGCAGTCTGCTTGATTTGATTTAAATCAATCAGAAAATCTCCAGCGGTCAAAGAACTGTATTTCCATTTACAATTATTAATCAGACGTTGTTTCTTATTATTTCTTTTCCAAATCAGGCGTGTGTCTGCAGTGCCTACATCCCAGTGTACTGTGGCATCATTCCTCCCACACTGCAAGGAGTAGTAAGTAAATGTACTCTTATCTGGCATCCGTGCACCTTTCTTTTAATCTCACGTTCCTGCTTTGGGAATATTTAATTAAATCTTTCCCTAAGAAGATATTAAATGTTGGACAATAGAAGCACAAATGTTTAAAACATGTCATGGCGAGTCCGCTTTGCTGCTTTGCTTGAATTACACATTGTGTTTCCTTCTATTGTGCTTTGCTGTGACTTTTGGCACTTTTTCTTCTTTCTGTAAGTGCACCCGTCAGGGCCCTCCCTTCCCTGAGAATGTGTTTGCTCTGAATGGCATGTGCTTGGAAACAATGATTATAAAATTCCTGCAGAGTTAGTGTTTTAGTGTCACACTAAAGGGGGAAGTTTTGCTGGCCATGTTTCTAGAACAAATGTTTTTTTCTGGGAAACATCGTTGAGCAATACCAGCGTTCCCAACTGCTCGCCGTGGCCTTTGTGATGGTTTTTTTGGAGCTCACGTGCTCTTGTTTGTATGCAGAGCTTGTGACCAAAATTAGAGAGTAGCAGAGCCAAATGTGATGGTGCACAGGCTTTCAAAGTTAGTCTGTTCTCGCTCTCTTAACCCTCAGTGGCTCAAGTTCAGATTGCTGATGTCATCCACATCTTATCTGTTGACACAGTGTGAAACCTCTGCCATTCCTCCACTTCAATAAAAACACAGATTAGTCAATACACGGGATATTATGTCATTGCTATCATCATCCTGTTTAGAAAATGCTGTAAGGACACAGGTCATTTAAAGTCAGTCACGTGTTATTTTCTGTAGATTTTCTGATGGGTTTTTTTTTCTTTATTTGTGCAGCGATACGTTGATGGAGGAATCTCAGACAACCTCCCTCAGTACGAGCTAAAAAACACCATCACCGTGTCCCCGTTCTCAGGAGAGAGCGACATCTGCCCCCGAGACACCTCGACCAACATGCACGAGCTTCGCTTCACTAACACAAGCATCAAGTTCACTCTTAAAAACCTCTACAGAGTCTCCAGAGCACTTTTTCCTCCAGATCCAATGGTATGCAGCTTGATTACAGCCTTCCGGATCTATGCACATAGAGATACACACACAGCTGCCGACAAATTGATTGGCTCAGTGAGTGAACTCAGTGGGCCTCTCTGACTCATGTGAGATAACTCTATGTGTTTGTTTTGAGTGCAGGTAATGAAGGCCATGTGTAAACAGGGATACACGGATGCGCTGCATTTTTTAAAGAGAAATGGTAAGGGTTGTTGATCTGCCAACTTACTTCAAAGCTTCTTCTGATTGGTACTGACAAGTCGAATCGATCTTTTGTCCCCTGGCTCTGAGATATGTACAAACATTATCAGCCAGATATACTATCACTGCTTGTGCTTCCTATGACTATGTCATCAAATCAATAGACTGATTTTTCCTGTGATTTGGCGTCTCTTAGCCGTTATCGTTAGTCGTTAGCTTTATGTAACTCAAAGCATGAGTTTACTAAGGCGACACTTAGCAACAGAAGTATTTTAAACATTATGAACTCGTTAAGTTATTTATTTTATTAAGAAATGGCTCTGACTGATGGTTCCAGATTAAATGAGTTACTCTGGTATTTTCTCTTCTTTTCAGGATTGCTTAACCTCCACCGAATTTATACAGACAGATCACTACTAACTAACAAAGAAGAAAATGAGGAAGTCAGTGAAGAGGAGGACGCAAATAAAAGTGAAGACAAAGAAAAGCCACAGGTGGAAGAGACAGCATTGGAGGTTTATGCCTGCGCCTCTTTCGACGAGCAGATCATTGAGTACCTTCCTCCCGCGCTGCACAAAGGTAACATGATGCCGAAGGTACAGACTGAGTTGAAAAGTTGGTACACTGTGACAAAGCAAGAAATGGAACCTTTTAGTGTAAATTGAAAGCAGCATCTGCCTGGGTAGTGGATAAACATATCTAGAGATTAAAAACAATTTAAAACTCCTTTCATAATCTTTAAAATATTTGTCACTGTGAACAATAATGCAAGGACCTAACGTTTAAAATGTTAAGCAATGTTGCTTTTTTGTTCCATTTCTCCCAGTTTCAAACAAAGTTTTTAGCATCTTGCACAGTTGGTTCATATTAAAACTCTCTTTAGGAGAAATCACAGCTTGTAAGCCTTTATGTAGCCAGCTGAGTTTTTCAATCCTTGTGAAGCCTTATAAATCTAACTAAAGTCCTGAGACCTTTGTAAACATTTTGCCTGCTACTCTTTTTTAAGAACACAGGCAGCAATGGCCAAGATCTTTATGTTTTTGTGACTGGACGTCTTGTGTCATATCTCAGGAATACCTGAAGTGAATTCTTTAAATTGAACTTATGGAGGAACTCTCTGTGTTTAAATGTATACTGTGACCTCACAACAAACATTTGGGTTTTTTGCATTTTTTTGTTAATGAAGAATTCGTACAACATTTATACAAATGTCTAAAATGATAAAATTGCTAAAAGTCAAATCAGGGCAGACTTGGATATGAACTGCACCTCTACCCCGTGGGTAAAGGCATAAAATTAAGATGTGATTATTCTAGTGCCAGTTGTTTTATAAAACCCTTATCTTGGTTTAAATGTCAAGCTTGGTTCATCTTTTGGAAATCAGCAAATTGTCTGCTAACTATAATAGTCACAGCACAGATTTTGAGTAAAAGTGCTCAAACCTTTACGTCACTGCAAGTCTTGTGGGAAAATAAAGTACACAATCTCTTCTGTACTGGAAAAATGCCTTTGATATGTCATAAGATAGAACTTGTGTACAGTTTCTTTGTAGTTTTGCACAGAGGAGGGTAATTCTGTCTCTCTGCCTCCCTCTGCAGCTCTGGTCGAGGCCTGCATGGAGAGGAGGAGCCTGGCGCAGTCGCTAAGCAACCTGCTTCCTGTCAGGATGGCCACAGCCATGATGCTTCCCTACACTCTCACCCTGGAGTCTGCTATGTCCTTGACTCTCAGGTGCTATAGGACTTCATTACGTCTGTCTGTTTGTACATGTAGTCCCTTTTATTGAACGAATTACCTTTAAACTGTATTTCACTTAGAGTGCATACAGTGAAAATCTGTCTTAGCACCATTTTACTATTACTGCAATATATATAGTATTATTTAAGTTGGTTCAGTCAGTTACTGTTCTTACTGTCTGGGAGCAACTGTAACCTTATAATTTCCTCAGGGATTAATAAAGTATTCTGATTTTGATTCTGGCGACTATGTCCTCTGACTAATAATCGTGTGTCCCTTGTGTAGACTTTTGGAGTGGCTGCCAGATGTGCAGGAAGATGTGGTGTGGATTCAAGAACAGTTATTGAAAATCCTACAGCGTTTTCTTCGCCAGACCTCCAGAAGCTTGTCCCACAGTGTATCTGCCAGGTAGGTTTAGCTCTGCAGTTACACAAAACTTTAACTTACTGTTTCTGCCATCCATTTATGCCACATAGTTACAACGCCTGTCATTATGATGCCATGTTGATAAACCCCAAAACTGGATCTGCCTCATACAGTGAATGAACAGTGCTTAATTTCAACTTGGTTAAAGCTACAGTAACTGGTTATGTGATCCTGTTGGGGGCAGCAGAAACAAGTAGCGACTAAAAATCCCTGTTCTGTCTGATAAATTGACCGTGTAGACACATCCAGCAGTTACAGAGCAACAGTATCATTTGGTTGCTGTAGCTATCTGCCGTGTAGTTCACAGAAGATGATCTACAGGGAGGTTTTAGGATCTATATGATAATTTGAAAGTGAAGCAGAGCCGCTAACTGCAGATTCCCTCTCCTCGTTCACACATCTGCATTTGATTCGTTGTCATAAAAATGTTGTGTTTTTTTGTATCTAAACCTGATTTAATAACACAAAATCAAACAGTTACAGCGTACTCCATATTCATGCTGGTAAATACTTCTCATGAATACTAGGTTGTTCTGCCAACTGGAGATGCACCACTACAAGTCCATCCCATCCCACTTCAGCTCCCCAAGCCTGTTTCCCACTTGGGTGAATGGGAGGAGCTCTTCAGTCCAGGATGTCTTCACGCGTCTGGAAAACTACAAGAGGCAGCTGCTTTCAGATGTGCTCTGTATCAACATGGATCTGCAAGGCTCCTTCAAAACTGGAATGATGTCACCAAATAACAGCTCTGCTACTGACCTTTCCTCTGACCTTTCCTCTGACCTTTCCTCTGAAGGTCTCACAATGCACACAGGTTGTCTTAAACTTCCAAAAGATGCTAACTCTGGAAACTACCAGTAGCTCTTAAGAGTGCTGATAGAGAGACAACATCAAATCAGATTTAAAGCTCTGTCTTCTTCCTCATGTTAAGGTATTTTTGGCTGAAAGAAGATATTTGTAATATGATCGTCCCCATTTTCTAATGGTTGGAAATTTTAATTGTTTCACATATTTACACTTAACTTTGTTTTAAATGCCTTTGGACCAGTGCATGACGCTGAACTGAGGTGTTTGCTCAACTATTGTAAGGCCATACACACATCATGATCGTGTGTCTACAGAAGTGCATTTAAACTTAGCACATGTGCTCAGTCATGTACAGACTTGAATTACAGGATGTTGGAAACAAAGAATGAGCACTTGAGGTTGCACGGTTAAAATAGGTGTGTGTTTATGTTTTTGGTGGAGTGCTGACCAGTAGTTAATCAGAGTTTTCCTTCTGTATCCAGTCATGAGCTTTAAGTAACTTTTGCTACACAGAGGGCAAAACGACTGATGAACCAGTCTGTTTAGTACACGTACCTACTCCATTTACGTGATGCAAGTGTCAATGCATAGTGTGAAAGACAACACTTTATGTTTCTTGGTTCATTTTAATGGCAATGCCTTATGTATTAACAATTATTTATATGAAAAATACAAGTGCTTTACTTTTTCCAAATCATGTATATATTTTTTGATCATCTCGATTTATTTAGATGTAAGTTGAAGCTTTTTATAAATGATTTTAAATATTTAGCATTGAATGTTGACAGATTTGATTTGTTGCTACATGTTTAGTGCATATGTAGTAAATCAAAAATGTGAAAACGTGATTTTTTTAAGCCCCATTAATCTGACTGTGCCTTTTGTTTGTAGGTTACAACCTACTTGTTAAAATTCTTCTTGCACTGTGTGCTGCATCTTTAACTGTGTGATCTACTCCCATGCTGTGCCTTAACCTTCAATGAAATAATTGCAAAATGAGTGCCAAATGATGTAAAAAAAAAAAATGTTTCAGAGAAAAATATGCATTTTATTGTGAAATAAAGTGATGATCAATATTTGTGTCTTCATATTCCTGTTCTCACATTAGCCTGTAAACCTGTAGCTGACAATGAAAAGAAGAAAAACGTAACACATGCCAGGCAGTGACCAAATGATGACTCAGGGATCATGGCAGACTTTGAAAAATACCTCAGTGAAATGAACAAGGACAACATAACACAGCAGGATACAGTTGGACAGCAACTAAAAGGGTAACATAAATAGTGTCCTAACATGGACAATGCCATGTTAGGACAAAAGAAAAGCTGCCACAATTTCCCTGTTTGCTTGTAGCTATTGAGAAACTCAAGCAAATTCACCCCAACATCAGACTGTGAAGTGCTCAGAGAAACTATGAAAAACTAAGAGCTACATCTCAGACTAGACAGACCTCAGTTAGCATGTTAAATGTTAAAGTTCATGACAGAACAATTAAAAAAGACTAAATAAGTATGACGTGTTTTCTCAGGAGAAATGCTCTTCTCTCTAAAAGGAACATGACATTTGTATCTGAAAGGAAAAAAAAAACAAGACTTATAAGACAATCTCAGATGAGATCAGGAGTGGAGTGTATATATTTTACTTTTTATCCCCCTTTTCCATTATATTTGCATGAATGTGCATGACTCTTGAGCTCTTTTTAAGTTACTAACATAACACAGCAGTGCATTCACTTATTCAGTCACTTTAATTCTAAAACTGTGTATATACTGTATATTCTGTGTATTTATCAACTCATTCTTATTGCCTGTTTATGCCCTGTCCTTATCTTTAACGTCACGCAGCTCTGTTGTATCTTAATTGCCAATCTTTTATTGTTGTTTTGGTTAGAGGAGTATTTGAATATCCCCCCCCCCCCCTTCTGTTTACATATAATAGCAAAACGTGTCACACATAAGTCTCATCACTTCTGGCCTTTTAAGAAAGCTGGTGAACTTGGTATCATCCAGTTATTAGCCATAACTACCCTTAACTTACACATGCACATGCACTGGTAAACACACCACTGTGCAAAACTACATTCTATGTGCAATAACCCAAACAATACAAAACGCTGTTTATTTACATATTTACTTTTCTGTCTCTCTCTCTCTTTTCTTTTTTCTTTTCTTTCTTTTTTTTTTTTACACCGGATTGTATATTTGTACATTATATATATATGTATATATATTGTCTAAATACTGTTCATATGTATATAGTGCTGCAGAACTGTGCACCCCCCATGTTTGCACTGAGTAGGAGATGCATCTGTATAGTGACAATGAAGGCATTCTATTCTATTCATAAAGATCAAAACAAGAAAAAAACAAGAAAAAAAACGAACATTAAAATAATATGACAGAAAAATATAAAATCCCAAAATGTTTCCGGTTCCAGCATGAACTGTTGTATTTACTTATATAATTTTGTGTTTGTGTTGCAATATATAATATAACAAATATTAAAAGGGAATCTGTGATATTTCTTTGATTGTGTGGTTGTCATCTTAATTGTCATCTTAATTATTGTCATCTTAACTGTCTGAACTTTTTTTCCCCTTAAATTGATGTGGTAAAAAAAAAAAAACAACAAGGAAATTTCCGAGTAGTTCCTGAAGGCAGCGCAGAACTCCCACTCAGTCGCAGAAGTTCGCTATGTCGTGTTGTCCGCCAGGGGGCGCAGTCCGGGAGGTGTGTTGAGGGCGGGGGGGCGGAATCCAAACACGGCACTCCGCTTCTCTCCTCGTACCATGAGCTGAATCTGTCCGGGACAGACCAGGGAAGATGGCGGCCACTGACCATTCCCGGTCCGAAGCTGCCAAGCAGCGACGGCAGGATCAGCTGCAGCGATGGCTGGGCTCAGAGACGGATCAGACGGGTTCGGAGTCCCGGGAAATCTCAAGCGGTTCCGGAACGCGCCGGGCGAAAGTTCGGTTCGCCCAAGGAGCCGTATTTATGGCTGCTTGCTCCGCCGGAGACCGGGAGGAGGTGGCAGCGCTGCTCCGACAGGGAGCTGACATCAACCACGCTAACGTAGACGGACTGACAGCGCTTCACCAGGTAGGAAGTTTTGCCCCTCTAACTGTCAGCAGCTAGTTTTCCTTTCTGCCCGAGCTAATCGCTACAGTTGCTACAACTGTCGCTCAACTAAAGGGAAAAGGGCTCAGCGTTGATCCCTTAATGATCCTCACAGCGAAGAGGACTCACAGGTAAAATGGACCACTAACGTACTTCCAGCCCAGCAGCTCCTGTAATCCATCACTCATTCCTCCGTGCGTTTGTTTTATAAAGTCCGGGAAGAGTTTCTGGCCTGTTTAACACTAGCAAACTTGGTTTATTAGCCCGTTGGGAGGCTGTCTGATCCGCACTGTTGCATTTAGTAAATTACAGGCTTCTTTTTGTGGCGTAAAAAAAAGCGAACGAGAGGGCAGCAGACGGTAAAAAAAAAAAAAACAGGTCACCAAAGAGCCTGGTGGACCATTTTTAGACAGTTATGGGCAGGCTTGTGGCATACAGTCACTGCCGAAGAGTCAGGAAAGTAGTGGGAGAGAGAGTTTCACCGTCCTATCTAAAGGTCTTAAAGCAAAAAAGAAAAGAAAAGGAGGGCGTTATAACTAAAGTTTTCACCCTTACATTTATTATTGCAGTTTGCGTGATTGTTGCGTTCATGAGTGGAAGATAGGCTGGACTTGTTCGGTGCATGTTCAAGTCCTCCTCTTGTCCCTGCTCTTGACTTAAGTCATAACACCCAGGCTCACTCTGGACACCATCACTGTCACACAGGCCCTCGGTGATGCAGCATTTCCTCCACTTTAATGGCACTGTGTGGTAAACACATTGCTGTCTCATCTCATAAAGTGAAAGCAGGGTCAGATGAGTTTTAACCAGGATTCCTGAGAACATACAGAAAAGATCTGCTTCGAAGTCTTCTGGCCTGCGTGCTCATGCAGATGTGGTTTTTCCCTCCCAATTTTGAGGCAGTTTAGTGAATTTGCCCCACCACGGCTGGTTCAGATGAGTCTTCTGGTGGCTCCACATGTCCGCCCGGTCACCCAGTGTGGTCTCCCTCCTTGCCCTCCATCCCTCTCCCCCCCTATTGCTCATCGGTTGCCTGGCAACTCGAATTAAATATAGGGCCCGCACTCTCCAAACTTTCCATCCTCTTCATCCAAAGCCTTTTCTGTCTTCTCCGCTACAGTCTCCCTCCTCCTCCTTCTCTTCTTGCTTTCTCTTTCTCCTTCCCTTTGCCAGTTCCCCATGGAGGGGACTTTAGGGATTTCGGATGAAGAAATGGAAAACATGCCTCAAACAGCACAAACTGCTGTTGTCAAAGGCGATTTTCACAATGAGTCACTTGATGACCCAGTGAAGGAGTCTGCTGAGAGTGTGTGTATGTGTGTGTATGGACCGTCGTAACACGCAGGGTGCCAGAAGTACCCACTGTTCATTCATTCAGCTCAGAGCACCCACTCCATTAGTGGGCGACCCCCGCCCCTCCTGCCCCCCCGCGCTCCGGCTGTTGCTGAGCCCCATTTTCAGCTCTTACAATAATCACATTTTTGTTTTTCCCATGCATTACCTGCCCAAATATCTCATATTATAAAAGGGAAGGAGGAGGCTTTCCCCAGCTTTGTGATTAGTTGATTTAGCCTAAAAGAAAAGCCTCTTAGGTGGCTTAAGACAGGCCTGATGGAGACGTTTCTGTACGTGTTACAGACACTTGGCGCTGTGACGTCCCACAGAAGAACTGCTTCAGTAACGTCACATTTTTTGAGTAAATATCATCTCACTTGCTTACATCAGTGAAATGAGACACCAGTGCAGATTAAACTAACCATTTTGTTGTTAGTATTCAGTTCCGCTTTGCTTCAGAGTCACAAAAAGATAAATCTCCACCTTTATCAAGTATTTATAGTCATGACACTGGCTATGTGCCGCATTAGCCCAGGCCGATCTCGGCAACTACCCTGTAGATTGCCACTAAATTTATTATTATGTTTAAATAAACACTGTAGTCCCCAGAGGAGGAATCCGTATGACTTTGCAACCTCCTTCATGTAGTTAACATTTGTAGTTTTTAGTGAAATGTCTTGACAGCTATTTAAAAAAAATGTAAAAAAAAAAGATTTTTTTTAAACTTTATTTGTATTTCAAAGTATTATAGATGTTTACATATATGCAAACTCTGAGAGAGCAGGAGAAACTGCGTTGGCACTGTATCTAAAATGTGGACCGTCACTTTTGGTTTCACTTATTGATTACTCAGAATCGCTGTCGTTTTGGAGAAGCAGCATCGTCAAAAACTCCTCCAAAGTGAGTTTGCAGCAGCTTGTCTTTGCATACATGCATACATGAGATAAAATACAGAGGAATAGCTTCATTGCCAACAGGTACCCACTAAAAAGATGGCACACCATGATCCCTCTTTTAATAAAGCCTGGTTTCATTGTTTACGATTGAAAACGTTCTCTTCTGTTCAATTTAGCTAGTTTTCAGAGAGGGTGCCAGTTTTAGTTTTAGTGTTCTTTAATTATTCAGAAGCTCAGGGCGGCGATCACAATGCAAACACCTGATTCACAGCCACACATGTGGTTTTTCCAGTAAACACAAAAGTATTTACCAAAGCCTCTTCGTGCTGATTTTGTTGACGAAGGTAAATAAGACAAAAACTTCAAAAGTGTAGTTTTTGATTTTATTTTGTTACTTAAAATATTTATTTCTCGCCTAGTTTTAGTCGTAGGCTATAATAGCCTTGGGGCAGCATAATGTCATGATATTGTTCATATCGTACCGATGCCGGGACACCAAATATCGATATTATCAAATCAATGAAAATGCTCATCTCATGCATCGCCTTAGTGTTAGCCGAGCAAACCTGCATTAAAGCGACTTTACTGAAAAAATCATCCAACACTGGAGGCACTCAGCATGACAAAACTGCATCCTAATTCAAAGTTACACAAGTTAAAATAGGAAAGAAACCTCCTTGCAACTAGAAAATCATTTTTTCACATTCTGCAACTTGTGGTGACTAAATGTTTGCTCAGAGCTGGAGGGCGTTGCATGCTCTCACCGCTTTTGATTAGGAGACGATTGCATAGGTCACCTGATAGGAGGCAAACTTTCTGCAAATATTAAATAAAAAATACTCAGAATATAGGAAAATGTTCAAAATTGCCATAATATCACATATTGAGTAAACTATTGTCATACTTATTATCTTACTTTTGAAGTAGAGACTCACAAACCCAGAGCATTACTAATATTTCATAGACAGGTGAATGGAATTATGGAGTGCTGCAAAGTTCAGTCAGTGAACATAAATATAATCAACCAAAGATGCTCCGATGTTGAAATTCCTGGCTGATTTTCTAAAAGTGTTTAAAATAGCAGTTTAACAATAGCTGATGCCTCTAACCAGTTGTTGTTGTTTTACTTGTATATTTTGTATATTGTGCTACTTATTCCTCCCTTGTGCCAGAGAAACAAAGATATGTTCATTGTTAAAGTATTTTTAAGTTTAAACTCTGTGTCAGTGAACATTTACCCTGCTCTAAGTTGACAGTTAAACATTAGTGAATGTGAGCTAATATATCAGTGCATCCCTGTAATTAAAAGACATTTGTAAATTAACTAATAATGCTATTTATAAAGTCAGGCTACATCCACACGTACCCGGGTATTTTTGAAAACGCAGATTTTTCTATGCGTTTGCACCTTTCGTCCATACGTAAACGGCGTTTTCGGTCACTGAAAACGGAGATTTTTAAAAAACTCCGGCCAGGGTGGATATTTTTGAAAACTCAGTTTTTGCATTTACGTGTGGACTAGAAAAACGGAGAAAACGCAGAAAACGCAGCGTCAAAGGTGCCTTTTTTGACGTCACATTGTGCGCCACGTTATTGTTTCGGTGAAATGAATTTCTACAATACTGTTACTGTTAATTGTACTCTCTGCAGTGTTTAAATGCTTACATATACACACACAGTTACTGTCCCTCCACACATACAGCTCGGTTCTGCTTCTATGCCCCATCCTTGTTTACTATTTCCCACCGAGGCTTATAGACTTCTGATTGGCCAACATTTCTACATGGTTAGGAATATATCGCCACTTGTTGCTTTGGCATGTTGTTAGCAGCGTTTTCCTTCATTTCTGCGTTTACGTGTGGACGGGATTATTTTTTAAAAATAGGCACAGACGCTAGTAATATATTTTTAGTTTTTTGTGTTATTAACATTTTATTTATTTGGTCTTTGCGCAGACTCTGAGCTATGGCTCATTTCTTTATATTTTGATAGGAAAATGGGAAATTGGTGTAGTGGTAGATACAGAAACATTTGCAAACATGCATGGAAATACATTATACAAGCTAAAAATGAAGCTTTTGAAAGTCAGTATTTGGTATGACCATCTTTTGTTCTTCAACACAGCCTAAACGCTCCTAGGCAAGCTTTCTTGTAATTTCTTTGAGTACTCTTCAGGAATTGTTCTCCAGGCTTTTTGAAAGACATTCGATGCTCTTCTTTGGATGTTGGCTGCCTTTTTGAGCTCAAAGCTTCAAATTTGGATCCGTCAATCCATCAGGCGTGAGGAATCGGTGCTGCCACTGATTTTCAGTCCAGTTCCTGTGTAATTTGGCGCATACCTCAGGCTTTTCTCCCTGTTTCCCTTAATTAAAAATGGCTTATTGACAGCCACCGTTCTGATGAGACCGGAACAAACAGTAGATGGATGAAAGGCCAGATCCATCTTTCTGGTCTCGGCTGGATTCTTTTTTTCCCCTTATTTCTTAAGGCCATGACTTTAAGAGGCTGTCCATTTGTCTTTTTTTTTTTTTTTTTTTTTTTTTTAAAGCTACCCACATCTCCTTTTGTCATCCACTTGTTCTGTTTCCTCAGTGTTTAAGGACACACTGCACACAATGCCGGGAAATGTTGTCGTTAGCTAATAGCTGCCAATTAAAAGTGGATATTGGTGAAGTTGACTGTTACGTTTAGATTCCAAACTGGTTTATCTCTTGAGTTAGTTTTTAAATGATTCATAGGTCAGAGTTAAGTGGCTTAAAAAACCAAATAAAAACATTTCTCTGAAAACCATCAGCTGAAAATCAGTGAAAAAGCAGCCAAAAAACCCCCACTCAGTACAAGAACCTTCCATCTGGCTCTTTTTAATAAATATTAACTTAAATCAAAGTAACCTATCATAGCAAAGTCCCATGAGGTCCTCGTGGGATTTATCCCGGGACTTGCATTTGATCACACTTAGATTCTTTGCTCGACCTAGCTTGAGGAAAAGCTGCTAAATAGAATCGCTGTTTCACTTGTGCTGCAAAATGACTGTTTTGGAAAGTACTTGAGGGCTTTTAGCAACCCACTTAGCAGAAAGTCATTACAGCAAGGAGACACAGTAGTCATTGTTTTAGCCTCGCTGCTTTGGTTGAGTTTAACAGATTTTCGAAGAGTCTGGAGTTTTGCCTTTAGCAACGAACCATGGTGAAGTGGGTCAGAGACCTCCTCTACTGTACTGAAACTGTACTCAGACTGGCATCCATTTGTTAATGTCAGAATAAACAGCAAACAGTTGTACACGGCAATCCATCATGCGGACGTTTGTCCTCTGGCAGGCCTGCATTGATGAAAACGCTGAGATGGTGCAGTTCCTGGTGGAGAACGGGAGCGACGTCAACAGAGGAGACAACGAGGGCTGGACTCCTCTGCATGCTGCAGCCTCCTGCGGTTTCATCCAGATTGCTAAGTGAGTGTCAACCACCATCACTTTGTCACATCACAGCCGAGTGGTGCTGAGGGATTAGAAAACAGACTTAAATCAGTGTTAGATAACACACATAAAACTCACACATATTCAGGGGTTTTCCCAGGCTCGCGGTTGGCCTTCTGGAGAGGAGGTTGACTGCACAATTGGTCGACATACATTTAAGGCTAACAGTCGGTGTTACTTGACTTGAATAAAAATGTATTTTAAACTCAGTGAACCAGTGATCTTCCTTTTGACTGAAGGCCAAAAGCTCATCGGAGGGTGCCAAGAAAACTTGTTTATCCTCCATTCAGGTTTTACCGTTGCTATCTGACAAACGTATCTTTATTTTTTTTAAGGTATCTGATAGAACACGGTGCTCATGTTGGAGCAGTGAACAGCGAGGGAGAGCTTCCTCTGGATGTTGCCACAGAAGATGCAATGGAAAGGCTCCTGAAAGCCGAAATTAAAAAACAAGGTAAAAGCAACAAAAACGGGAGAATTGGAACACCACCTCTCCACCTTTATGGTGTCCTCCCTCTAAGTGACTCATAACATGCAGTCACATTAGCTTGTTTGACTATTGTGATTGCTGGGTGTCGTACTCTAGTGCACTTTAGGATGTGGCTCCAGGTACAGCTCAGCTGGACTTGGGCGCAGTATCGATTGAGATCCGAGCCTTGAAACGCTTCTTCAGTTTTGAGGTATAGTAAATTAGTAAAGCACACGAGAAATATGGGCAATTGTGCAAGATAACTGCTCCCAATGCGAGCGCACGGGGGCTTGATTCAGGTTGTCAGTTCTGTTGGGATGTGCACATCCATCTTAATAATTAAAAGGCAATATAAACCCTACTTTTGTGTAGAATCAACACAAATGCAAGGTTGCTTGTAATCGGATATTGTGCGTTTCCGTGTTATCTGTATTTTTAGGTCCTTTAATCAGCCAAACCTGCAATCCTGTAACCGAAAATCAAATTTTCAGTGTGATGAGCGATGATGCCAAATTAAAAGAGAACTTTTATGTACAGTCAGTAATCTTACTGAAGTTAGAAGACTGAAAACAAACTTCAGCTAGTTAACCGAAGCGATGATGTTGGGAGTATTTTCAAGGAATTTACTATACTGATGAGCCTCCACAGCTTTGGTGCCAGTTGCGTTAGTTTTTCACAAGCAGCAATAATCAGGAAATCATACAGAGCTCAGGCTTCAAGTTTTTTTTCCCCTTTTTCCTGTTCCTTCCAAAAGGAGGCAAAGAAACAAGGATAGCCGCCGTGCACCAAATGTTCTGTGACCTTAATTGTTCTGGACTCCAGGCTTGTGCTTTTATCTCTGTCGAATGCGTGTTAGCTGAGATCCAAATACAACCGAGAGCACAGATGACATATATGAGATAAATTTACACGCACAAGTATTTTAATTTTTTTTGTGTGTGGGATGCTTTACTTACAGAATTGTCCTGATATTTGTAAGCTTTTCATAAACAAAACTTAAGTTAGAGTACATTAAACCTGACTTGTAACCCTGATGTCATCACTCGTCATAGATCTAAATGGAAGGAGAGTTTTAGATGCTTTGAAGTGCTTCTTAACTCGAGGTTGTCACTGCTTGTCACAGGAATAGACGTGGATACGGCCCGAAAGGAAGAGGAGAGGGTCATGCTCCGGGATGCCATGGCGGTGCTGGCAGGAGACGGCACACTCACACCTCACCCAAACACCAAGGCAACGGCTCTACACGTCGCCGCTGCCAAAGGCTACATTGAAGTCCTGAAGTGAGCATAAGTGCACACATAAGAGCAGCTTGTTGACTTTTGTTTAATTTTGTTACCACTCCAAGTCAAACGGCTTTTATTCTTAGCCTTGTCCTCTCCCCCACCTCCACTCCTCCCCTCCTTCCTCTCCTCCCAACTCCCTCACCTCGCTCAGGGTACTGTTACAGTGCAGGGTGGATGTGGACTGCAGCGACACTGACGGGTGGACGCCTCTGCACGCAGCAGCTCACTGGGGGCAGGAGGAGGTGTGCGGCCTGCTGGTTGACAACATGTGCGATATGGGTGCCGTCAACAATGTGGTGAGGGCACGGCGGACAAGCTTTCCCTCTGCAGTTCAGTCTGTGATTGGAGCTTTAGCATGTGCCATCACTGATCACTGTGGCTGTCCTTGTAGGGACAAACACCTTTTGATGTTGCAGACGAGAACCTCGTGGACGTTCTGGAGGAGCTGCAGAAGAAGCAGAACGCTGTGAGTCTGTCTTCACACACACACACAAGGCGCTGTGACTATCTCACTTGCTCGGACAGACCTGTGCTGATTGATGGCGTTCCAGCGGCGAGTGCTCTCTGTGTTTATGTCTGTTTATATTCCTCTTCAGTTACGTAGCGAGAAAGAGAAACAGACTCCTGTTATTGAGCCCATTTCGCATATCCCCATGGTACCAGTCCGCCCACGCAGGTCAGTGCCAGTGTGTTGGTGCGTCCGTATGTTTGTGTATATCTGTGTGTGTGTGTGAGAGTGTGTACACGCTATGCTGTTCCTCAGCCCAATCCCAGTAATCCTTGATCCAGCTGTTGTCTGCATGCAGGTGTGACAGTCCCAGTGTTCCCATCCCTTCAGCTGTGTTACTTCTACCCACCAACCTGGGTAGATGTAGCAGTCTGTCTCTCAGTTTCATACTGAATATTAATGCTTTTTTTTCCAGTCTGCATCTGATCACATTGTAAATGCTAAATCCAGCCTGTTGCAAATGGCAGCTTCCAACCAGTGTTGGGTGTAATGCGTTACTAAGTAACGCGTTACTGTGATTAAATTACTTTTCGACTGAAAAAGTAGAGTAACTAATTACTGTTCATTTTTAGGTATTTTAATTACAGTTACTTACAATGTACTTGCGTTACATTGTAAAATAATTAAACTGGCTGAATATCATTATTTAATTTCAACAATTTGCCTTCTAAACGTAGAAGTAAACTCTGCCGCTTTAACATCGTTGCAGTGCAGGTGCACGTCATTTCGCGCCAGTTTGCTGCACAGTCGTATTCTAAAGCAGAAGATGTCGGACTCCGCTGAAGCGAGTGGCTGTTTTATGAAATCGACATATTCCCTTCCCTTCCGATTCTCTTCACCTTTCTGAAACAAGCAGACAAGAATATTACAGTAATATGTAAGCTATGTCCTGGGGAGAAAAAACTATCGGCTGCTGTTAATAGCACGAGTAATCTACTGAAGCGCCTGACACGAGAGCATAGACGAACACTTCTGAGTGATCCTTGTTCATCATCCATGGATAACACCGCGGCAACTCCTGCTAAGCAGGCAAAACTTGATTTTACTTCAGCAGCACAGATCTTAAAAAATGATTGCAGGCTACATTGTGGAAGAGATGCTACCGCTGCGTACTGTAGAGTCTCCGTCTTTAAAAAAATGTATTTATTATTTAAAGAGTTTAATTTCTATTGTTTGTCCACTCAAGGTTTATAGGGATTTTAAGAAGTATTTAGTTAAATTACTTATTTAGTAATTAAGTTACTTTTCTGACTCAGTAATTAGATAAGTATTTTAAATACAATATTGACTAAGTAATTAGTAATTAATTACTTTTTTAAAGTAACTTACCCAACACTGCTTACAACAAATAATTAAGTCCCCCTAGCGAGACTATATTTGCCATCAAACACTAGAAGGAAAAAAAATATTAGCAGTAAAATAAAATGGTGGGTGATACAAGTAAATTCCAACATCGCAGTATATGCAGCATAAAAACTACAGTGAAGGTTGGTGTGCTCGCTCACAGAACATCCGATGTGCTCATGTAAACAGGGGATTAAGAAAACAGTGTTAAAGATGTATTTCATACATTTAAAGATGGTTGAGATGGTTAGGTAGATGGGTTCTTTTTTTTTCTGTACATGAAAGATTCCAAGAACAAAAACAAACAAAATTACAGATGAAAAAATGCCAGTGACTGAAAACATGTGACTTAAAGACATTCAAATAATGCTGTCATATTCCTTCACGTTAGATATTAAAGACTAAACAGTCTTAAATTTGTAGGATCCTCTTTGCTCTTAGTACGAAGGGCCTCCCAGGCCAAAAGGGTGGAGTTGAATAGAAGAGCAGTAGATGCACAGGATATGATGTAATGTCAGAAAAAGGTTTTCAAATTTGTGACTTCTCATGCAGCAGTGCAAGCGTTTGCAAGCAGTTGATTAAAAGCTGCACAAAAAAAGAAAAAATATATAAATTTTTTATAAAGACTTAAAAGTTATTCTTACTCCACACCTTTTTTTTTAAACATTAATTTAACGAGGAAACTCTAAAGGTTAACAATGTGTCTTTGGAGAGTGTCCCAAGGTGTCCTGTTGTTATCCCAGCATGTTTCTTTGTGAGCTAACAATATGCAGTAGACAGTAGAAATAAAGGATTTTTTCAAAACTTTGCAAAAACCGGTAGAAGTTGGCCAAGCCGGGTAAAACAAACAGAAACTGACTAAAGCATAAATATTTCTCTGTAATGTTGAATTGAAAAGTCATGTAGAACTAAGCAAGGATGTTTTAAGTTTTCAGGTAGTATAAAATGATTGCCCTCTAAGTGTTGTTGACATATAAGATATAGAAGATCTAAATGCATACTTTGTTTCTCCATGAAAAGATGTCTTCTTTTATCTTTGAATGCCATTTTTCACTGTTTCTCCTTCTCGAGTAAAAACAAGTATAATTCTTTTCAGAGGATGGGTGCTTTGCTGTTGATGTCTTTGTTAATAGGGCCAAATGTGCATGTAAATCATATTATTTACCATTAATATGTAGTGTGGCATTGAGAGACAGCATTTGTCTTTTGTTTTTTTCATTCTGTGGCTGCTCCTTAATCTGTGTGAATGAATTCAACGTTTCACTTTAAGGAAACGGCTCGAATTGGTGCAAAGCAATTGGCCACAAATACAAACGAAGCAGAAACGGCGGCACAGAAAATGACCCACTGTTTCACCTGCTGAGGTCTTGATTGATGCATGCTCGCTCTAATTGGCTGCACATGGAATGATTACCCTCACTGATCAGCTCCCTGCATGCCACCTGTTGTTCCACCCCCCCCCTCCCCCCACCCCCACCTTGGCCCCGCCCCTGCAGGACTTCTATCTCTCGTATGAGCAGCAAGGAGAAGATCTGCCTCCACGAGCGGGAGAAGCACCCTCCTCCTCCTGCCCTGCAGAGCAGTCCGGCTGAGGACGAGGAGGAGGAAGGCCAGGCGGGACAGAACCAGTCTCAGGGCCAGGCGAAAGCCTCGAGCAGCTCCAGCTCAGAGGAGGAGAGCGAGTCTGAGAGCGATGCAGAGTCAGGTGAGAGAAGCTGTGGTTGTTTCTGCTTTGAAGTACCTGCTGGCTGTTTTTATAGTTCAGAGTTATTGTTATTGATTAATCCTAATGACCTTTGCGCTCATACAAAGAAGGCAAAAGAGCGTTTTTAATAACCTTTGCACTCTTGCAGAGAAAGCGAAAAAGCGAGAAATCATAAACAACTTGAACAACAAGCGCAACACCACCAATCTGCTTCCTACCTCCATGTCAACAAGCACCACTGCGAGCCAAGTGAAAAGGGTAAACGGGAAAAAAGACTTGGAGAACATGAGATGCATGTACGACTGTGTGACAGCAAGGCAGGATAATAAAAATGTTGACTGTGTGTGTGTAGCAGGAATTAAGCAAGCCTCCAGTCACTGAAGCCCCGGGGTCATGGAGAACATCTCTGAGGAAGGCGGGCAGCTCTGTGACTCTGGGCTCAGCTGGGCTATCCGACCCCAGCCAGGACACCAGCAGACCTCCAGAGTCCGGCCTCGGCATGAGCCGCTCTGCCTCCAGCCCCCGCCTCAGCTCTGAGGCTGACACCAAGGTACGCAGGCGCTCGCGTGATTCATAGGTTTATACACTCATGAAACCACAGTCGTACTTCTATAAATCTAGCTTGACAGGCCAAATAAAGGCTTCTTTACTGCCTCCATTCACTGAGTCACATAAATAAATGACAAACTGATCTCTTCCCCCTCGCGCTCAGGAGCCAAGGCTTGCTCGAGTGCCGCCCAATCCAACACGGAGACTCTTCAGTATTCCAGATAACACTGCTGACAACTCCAACAGGTGGGCCTCAACTCTCATACGCGTCTGCGTTTGTGAAGCCAGAATCCGAATCCCTGCATATGTCCCCTTGTCACCCTGTGTGTCTGTGTGTGTGTGTGTCTCTCTCAGTTGGCTAAGCCGTAGCTCCTCTTACACCCGACGCTTCAATAGTCAGTCAGGAAATGATCTCACTAGCTCCACCCCGTCTTTGCTTCACAGGTCAGTCATGCTGCTCACTGCCCGTCTAACTCTGCTATTTGTGTGTAATTGTCACAGCTTATTGCTGTCCCCTAACGGCAAATGCTAATTTGTGCGCGGCTGTGAAAGGTGCCTTTGAGTTTCCAATGGGTTCTGTCTTGTTTCCAGCTCATCTTATGGAAAGAGACTGGATGACCCCACCGTGACCTCAGCTAGCACAGGAACGAGCTCTGCTGGACTCGGCCGCCTTAATAGTGTCTTGGCTCAGAGGTATTTTTCATTTTACACTGCATGTACGATTTTTTTTTTTCTTCCTCTGGATCAATATGAGTCACCTTTCATCTTTCTTTCTACGAAAAGACTTCCTCAGGAACAGACGGAAAAGAAGGATCAACCAGCAATTACCACCTCCAACTCTCAGAGCACGACCGCAGGCGAACAGGAAGCCAAGCAGAGGCGCAAGTGAGTGATAAGCGTGTCTTTGAGGATGTCGAAGGGCGCCACTTTGTTCCTAAACTCGCGTTTCGGCTAATGTAGGTCCTACCTGACACCAGTGCGGGATGAGGAGGCAGAGGCGCAGAGGAAAGCTCGCTCCCGACATGCACGGCAATCCCGCCGCTCCACTCAGGTGGGGATACTTGCTCAGATGTTCGCCCTACTGATAGAGGCTGTGTCAGTTTGGCGCTTGACTGTGTTTTCTTTCACCTCAAGGGGGTAACGCTAACAGATCTGCAGGAGGCAGAGAAGACCATACAGACCATGAAGACGGACAACAAAGGGAGAGAAAAGGAAGAGGAGAAGGAAGCAAAGCAGAAGAAGGGCGAGGAAGGGGTGAGAGCTGGCACTTTAGAGGCCTGTTGACTGCTGTCCTTATGTAATACCATGTGACGTCACAAAGCAGGGGATGCTGTGTTTACAGGAATTGAGCTGGAGGTCTCGTATTGCCAGCCTGCAGAAGTCAGACCTGCTGGGCCTCACACAACCTGCTGGCACACCTAGACCTCAGACCTCTGACAGAAGAGGTAGGCTGCCTCCCTTGTTTGCTTGTTTGGGTTTTTGTTTTCACATTTCCTTCGCTCATCAGCGTGTGGTTTTTGCTCGCAAACATTAGTTTGGTCTTAAAAGGCTGCTGTCTGGCTTTGTTCCAGATGTGGAGGCCAACACAGGGGAGAGCGAGACAGAGCGATGGGCCAGGGAGCGCAATGAGAGGAGGCAAATTCGAGCCAGGAGGAAGGCACAGAGGACCGGGGAGGTAAATTCTGCTTATTAATCTGAAAAATGAAATGCAGGATAGATATGCTCATAAGAAGAGACAAATTTGGCGAGAGAAAATAGAAAACGAAGATGTGTACAGTGAGGTGGAATAAGGGGAAAACTCGACTTTAGGGTTTTATGAAGAAGGAGCACAACGCGTCACACTGAAGGGAAAAACAGTCAGGCACTCTAATATTCACTAGAGAGCTAAAACTCTTAAAGTGCCTTTAGCTGGCCAAAAACCTTTTAGTTTTCAAGTGAAAAGATTTTTTTTGGCGCTCTGTTTATTTTTCTGGTAAGAATCTAATGTTAGCTTTGCATTAGTTTGTTATTGCATTTGGCTAAACAAGTTACAAACATGGTAACGTTACTCCTGGCTTTGTGAATTATTCACATTCAAGTCTAATAAAAACTGCAGACTATCAAATTGATTTAGCTTAACTGTTTACCCCTTGAAAGCCTACTAGAGATAACTCTCGAAGCTCTTCTCTGAACCGAGCAGGTCGTCATACTTCAGCTTATGTAACAAAATGACTGGGTTTGCATCAGAAGCCATTAAGGATACAGGGAGGTCGTCTTTGTAGGAAAAGAGTTAACTCACAGAAATGTAGTAGACACAAATTTATATCTGATTATTGGACTGCTCAACGACAAAATGCTTGCATTGCAGCTAAACATACAGTACTGTGCATAAGTCTTGAGCCACCCCTAACTCTTTTGGGTTTCGCTTCCAATGAGCCATCCAATAGTCCTCCAGACTTTCTGAAAGTCTTTCAAAGTTTTGCTTTGGACATTGGCTTATTTTTCACTCATTCAAGTCCAGTCCAGTCCTTGTACCTGACCATGTTGAAAGGAATGTTATTGTTTGTTGATTTCCAAAAGAGCTACTGGTTCAAACCTTGGCCTATGTCAGTACTGTGTGAAGTGTGTTCTTTTAAAAAAAAAAAAAAAAAAAATAGCAGAAATTGGACAGTAAATTGATGCCATTTATTTACCATTTTCCTACCAACATATAAAGAAATCTGGGGTGGCTTAAGACTTCTGCACAGTACTGTAATATTTCTGCTCATGCATCTCATCTTAACCACCTTTAACTCCCGTCTGTCTCTGTTTTTTGGTTCGGGAGCTTGCATAAGTGTTGGTTCTGTACTCCAGTAGTATCTCCCACCACACGGCAGCCTTTAGGCATTTCCGTGTTTTGCAAAAAAATGGAGACAGAGTGCAACACAAAGTTAGTAGATTGTTGTGGGCCAATGCCTGTAAGAACCTATTGTTCTGTCTGTGTCGTCTGCAGGGTGAAGACAATGATCCCAGTGGAGAGGAAGAGTTTTCCACCAGTGGGCTCAATTCACAGGTCTGCGTGAACTCTTGTTTGTGATCTCATTAGACTGTAACTTAAGAAAAGAGCTGTAAGGTATTTGCTTTCCCCCCCTCTTGTTTACAGACAGACCAACGTTTGAGTTCCAGGTATGAATTCCACTTTTGATTGATCTGAATTTTCTCCATTCACAGTGTGGATGACCTTTTTGTTTTCATATAACCAGGTCAGACTCATCCTATAGCGACCGTACACGAGGAGGAGGATCTGAGACGAAGGACTTTAAGAAGGTGAACCGACAGCAAATGTATCGCTGTTGAGATCATGCGATACATTTACCTTATTTGTCCTAACTTGTCATTGTGTGTGTGTGTGTGTGTGTGTGTGTGTGTGTGTGTGTGTGTGTGTGTGTGTGTGGTGTTTGTCAGTTGTTTGAGGAGGTTTCCAGAGAAAACAGCCAGCTCCAGTCACAGCTCCAGGACACTCAGAGGAGTGTCACTCAGACCAGGTTGGATCTGGAAAAGGCCACGCAGGTGATGACAAATACGCACAAAAAGTCAAACAGAAACTGTTCTTGTCGTCTTTCACCACGCAGAGTCAAAGCAAGAAACTCATAGTGGTGGAACTAGTAGGGCAGGTTCTTTGTTACTGCTTATGATTTTTTTTCAACCTCATTTCAAATACTATTGCTAAATATAGAAACCCATATAATGTTCCCTTTGTTTTAAGCATTCGACTGCATTTGAATCCTGGTTTCATACCTTCTGCATTTTTTTTTTGTATTCTCCAATGGGAGTGTATTGTACAGTCAGTGATCCGTAAGCAACCCTTCAAATGCTCTATCCAGATGAGGGAAAAGTGAGACCGCTACTAGATTAAAAAGGTTTTTAGTATTTGGATTTTTTAATTTTTATTTATTTAGTTATTTTTTACTTTTTTTTCCCCCTAATTAAAATTGATCTATATAGCACCAATTGACAACTATGGTTTTTGTTTTGTAAATTTAAAGTCCTTAAAATATTCAACAGAGAGCCCCCATTGATGAGCCCTTGTGATTAGGGTCTTGGCAACAGTGGGATGGAAGAACTTCCTTTTAGCAGCAAGAGAAGTCCAACAGTATCAGTCTACCATGACTGGTCGATGAAAGGAGAGCATAGAGGGGGAAAAACAGTGCAAAGCACAAACTACAGGAGAGAGAAGACAAATGTTAATGGCAGTAGTGATGTGTAGTCCAGCAGCCTGAACCTACGAGTGAGTTCTGTTCATGTTCACCTAATCCTGTCGCAACTTTAAGTTTTCTGAAAAAAAGTAATCTGTCTCCTGAACTTAAACGGGGAGCTGGTTCCACAGGTGCGGTGCCTGAACGCTGAAGGCCCTGCCTCTTATTCTACTTTTGAAAACTCTAGTAAATCACTTGTAAGCCTGCACTGTGAGAGTTAAATGCTGTGTACGGGGCTGGATCCTCAGGACGTGTAAGGAGGCAGAATTCAAATACAATTCTGGATTGCTACCACTAGCAGTGAGCTCCCAGTTTTACATGCAGGCTTATTGTGTCCATGGTTCCAGGGTGTACCTTTTTGATGTCTTTTTGCATACAGGCCTGCATGTGATCATGTAAAAATACCATTGCGGGTTATGTAAACGTGGTTTATTGTATTCAACAGAGACAGGAGCGTCTGACCGACTGTTCAGCCCTGCTGGAGCGGGAGAGGAAGGTAATGCATCCCCTGCTGATGATGTTACTTGTTGTGTTTTTGCTTCATCTGCTACACTACAGCCACTCTTGCTGCCTATTGACGCTTTCTATTCTCTACTCACTCAAACCACTTCCTCACTTGTTTTCGCTCAACTTTTGTGCTCCTTCTACGTCACTCTCTCTTTTTCTCTCTCTACCTGCTCCCCACCCTCCCACGTCGTATTTTCCCCGGTGCCAGGATCGAAGGATGTTGGAGCGGCGAATGGCGGAGCTGGAGGAGGAGCTAAAGGTGAGAAGAACGAATCTTATCATGCCCACGGACACTTTTGCATGCTTCTGCTCGATTAGCTTGGCTTTCGCTTGTGCTGTCCAGCAGTGTGGTGAGAGCACAAGGTAGAGAGCTGTTTTGCACCGTGTCCAGGTGGTGTGACGAGGGTTGGAGCCAATTTCTTCATTTAGTTGCTTAGCAACTTGAGGCATCTTATGTCTCTGCGGTCTCCATTGTGCCTCTGAACAGAATGAGTTATTTTGTTGCCTTCTCGAAAGATAATAAACTTCTGTGTAACAGCAAACAAATGATTAAGCATGGCTTTTAACAGAATAGTTCTATTTGTAGATCAATAACTAAAAATGATAAAAGCTAAATGGTTCAGTTCAGTAAGGTAAAAACTACACAAAGCTCATCGTGTCACCCACTCTAAAACGTCAAATTAACAAGATGATATTTCGTTTTGTAACCTGACTGAGGCAGGCTCGCTGCTTCCCTGTATATCCAGTGTTTAGTTATGTGCAATATATAAAAAAGTACTGGGCCACCTACACGTCACCTACATAGCTGCTGGGCCATGAAAGCACAGTTTTTTGTGCTGATGTTAATGCCAGCGGAGGTTTGGAGCTCTGCAGTTATTTAGTCTGCAGACGGGTTTATGACTTGGCAACTTTGTGGCTAAAACTTCCACTTTCTAGTAATTCCACTTACAGGTTACTGTGGAATATTTAGAAAGGAAGAAGGGGCACAAGTGACTGTTGCAACAGTTACATCTTATTACAGTATCACACTCAAATTCAATGAGCTCTTTAGATCCAGGTTTGAATCTATTCTTGTCTTCTTCTTTTTTTTTTGTTTTCTGCTATCAAGTTGGTTTATTAGTTCCACTTCTGATATTCAAAGCCTCAGTGAACTGTAGAAGGAGCAACATGTAACATGTAAATGCTTAGTTTATCCACACCTGATGTATATATCACACATCTGATGGCTTGGAGGCTAAGGCAGCAATTTCTAATCAACCCTTTGGTTTAAAAGGAGTTGCTGACTTATTAATAACCAGCCTATCAACAGGATGTCGATTCTCTGTACTGTTAATGTAAAAGTAGAAATACTAAATGGCACTGTTATCTATATCAGCCTTTTTGTTCCCTGTAGTTAATCAGACAAACAAAGCACACATAACTACACTGATAGCTGTTACTTTACTTTAGGAAGTGCTGTTTACTGGTTCTTTATATTGAGCTTGCTGATTTACAAGTTAATGGCAAAGTCATTAACGATGTGGTTTAGTTTCATGTGTTGATTTTGCTACAGCGGGTCACAGTGCCTGCTGGAAAAAACTGCAAAAGCTATACTCGAATAAATTTAGGCTCCTCTCCTCTTCAAGGTCACTGTGTTGTGTACGTCCAAACAGCTCCGAGGGCCTTTTTTTTTTGTTGTTGTTGTTTGCTTTTTTTTGTTTTTCAAAATCAAAATCACTTCTTGGATATCTCATTTCAACCACGTTTTCATCTGTGATGGAAAGCCTTGACAAAATGGCAATCCTACAACTTTAAATTCATTTTATGGGAAGAGGATGAAGCTGCAGAAAGCAAAAATCTGGCAAGTTGGGCTGGTTGTTGAGCAGAGGCCAAAATAAATAAGCCTTCAATGCACTGTGAGGCAGCACACGAGGCCAGAGGTCCTCTCTCCAACACCTCAGGATGTTACAGCGGAACTTTATGCTGACAACCCGACCATGGGGGACAAATTCACTGCTCAGCCCATGAATGTCAAAAAATAAACCACTAGCTTTCTTCTGTTTGTGCTCCTGACCTCAGGCATTGCCTTTGGGCTTAGACACTGTGGACTTCAGAGCCAGAGACCCAGTTCCGATCCTTCGACGTGAAAGTGAGGTCAGCTTGACTTCCAGAGAGGGAGCGAGAGAGAGATGTAAAAATAGCAGGACGGTGAGATGGAGATGACCTTGTAGGGGAGATTGGACAAATTTATATTGTGCATAGTTTTTGGCTCTACAGTGCAGATTAACACATTCGCCTAATGCGAATCTGCGGTTCAAGACTGGGAGGAGATGGAAAACCCTGGGAAGGTTGTGCCAGGAAGGAAGGAAGGGCATCCGACGTCAAATCTGTGCAGATCTATCTGCCGCTGCGACTCCTGGGAAAGAAGCTTTATGGGTTTTGCTTCAGAGTCACAAACCTGTTGACTACATTAATCTCTTAACATCCAACAACTCATTGATCCAGTAATGTGACCACGACAAATGTAAAATAAAAGCTGCATTTATATTGTGTAAAGAATTTGTTTTAAAGTGAGTTTAATCTTTACCACCAGGTTTTGGTTGACCTGAAGGCAGACAACCAGCGTCTTAAAGATGAAAATGGAGCACTCATCCGTGTCATCAGCAAACTCTCCAAATAGATGCAGGGAGAGAGAGTGACATGAAGAGCAGGGATCCCGCCGCCTCCCTCCACCCACCTATCCATCCATCCCTCCCTGCCGTACATTCCTCCCAGTGCCAAAGAGAGCGAGAGAGAGAGAGAGAAGGGGAGAGAAGCAGCAGAAAGTCCTTCGTACATGAGCACTACAGCATGACTTGGATTGTGTTGCTTCTATGCGAACAGCTGGAGTGTCTTTTGTGTGCCTTAACGCCGGATAGTCACAGCAAAGACCCCGTGGCTGCGGCCAGAGGCTTGCACAGTAGCATCATGAGACCCGACAACAGCCAGAACACTCTGTGTCTGGTGCAACACGCAAAACTGTGCGTCATGGTGAGCGCCAACGCACTCCTGTGCACTCCTATCCGTACACAAGACAGTCTGGGCCTTAAAGTTCCCACTTAGTATTTATTTTTGCGAACACATCTCACAACACACATTCACAATTTTTTTTTTTTTCCATCCCCCCCAATCCCCTCATCCTACTCACAGTCTAAATGTAATGTGTTGTCAGGCAGGAAAGATTTCAGTGCATCCTACTTTTTTTTTTTTTTCTTTCTTTTTTTTTTTCTTTCTTTTTTTAAACATTCAGCATCATCCTGACAACGGGAGTCATCCATGAAGGTCTGTTGGGTTGTTGTCTTTCCATGTGCAAGTGTTTGAAGCCACCTACCTCTCCACCAATGCACTTCCCCACATCATTTTTATATTTTTGTGACCACAGATACACTCCATGCTCTTAAAAACAAAAAAAGAAAAGCGCACACACACAAAAACTGACTGGTCAGTCGACCGCAGCACTTTATTCTCTGCAAAGCGATAAAGATCTGCGAGGCTTTGCCCGTCCTCCAGACAGAAAACGTTTCAGTTTACCACCTCACGACTGCTTGCCTTTAAGCAAGTAGAGTTAGAAAGTACCAATGGGTGAATATCAGAGGTCATTGCACATCCTGTTATGCTATGAGTGGTTTTTGGTTATCATCGGATTAAATATTTTCATAATTTTTCGGCGTCAATTCCTCTGACACAGGAGCATGGTTATGTACAATCTGTGTATAAATGTTAGCCTTGAACAATACCCCTTTGAAGTAAAATTCCATGTAGCCTTGCTTCACATGTTGGTTTTCTAATATATTAAATGGATGTCTGCACCCTAATAAAAGTGTGTTTGTAGCAAATGCTTGGTTATTATCCACCTCGGTTCAAGCAGACTCTGTCTTATCAGTGTACACAACACTCAGTTCCCAGATGGATTCCTGCCTCTTTTGTAACTCTAGTCATTGAGTGGCTCACTTTTATGTTTTGCGGTCACCTGTTTGTTTGCGTTTAGCTCTGTTTTCCCACACTATACTGTATCATCCATGTGCACGGTGTCTGTTAGTCTGTCTGCTGGTAGCCAGATGTCCTCTGTCACTAGGGGGAAAAAGAGAGAAACTGAACAGCTGGAACACACCAAGAGGCCTAAAAGAGGAAACAGTCCAACACAGATGTATTTAAAGTATGTTTGTGCTGCTGCATTAATCTGCTTCTGCTCCCAGGTGGACAATACATCAAGAGCTACTTGACATGATAGAAGCTGGTGTCATTACATATGCTGGAGTGCTCAGACATATGGGTGAAGCTGTGCGAGTCCCAGTGTTTCTTTCCCACTTACAGTAAAGTGTAGTTAACACGAGCCATCCATCTGTTTGTCTCATCTGAGAGTAGAAAGATGGACCACTGTCCTGCAGGCTAGAACCTCTGACAACAAGCTGAGCTCCTAATAAGGAAGGGCAGGCTGGCTGAGGCGCTCTCTCTAAATATCCCTCAGGTCTGAGAAAGAGAGAGGAAGGGAGCTGGGGAGGAAGAGGGAAGCGGATGGATTGCAGCCTTATATGGACAAAGCACTGCTTTTCCCAGGGTTTGTGGCTCTGACCCCCGGCATGATGCCAGATGCTGCACGGGCAGCTCCCTGGCGCCACCGAGAGGTGCGAGTAATGCAATGCTGCATGTCAGCTGACGGTCAAGAATTGATTTGATTTTTATTTCTATAGCTTGTTTTCTGGACTCAGCAATAAAAATAAATCTGAGACAATGCTTTTGTAATCGGGGAAGTAAAGCCAAGATCAACATCAAATAAAACAGGCAACAGACCAAAATTTTCAGGTTGATTGTTTGGCCATTTTCTCTCAGTAACTGGTTAACTGGATATTTTGGCAGCATACACTTTAAGACCCAAACCGAATTGGCAACAGCCCTATGGTGGCTTCGGTATTCCAAATCTTACTTTGGATTCACTTCACTAGTGTGCAAGCGTGACTGACCTGACCCTAACAGACTACCCTGTATACAGAGAATATGTTTCTAACTAAAGATTTTCTCCTGTAAATCAATGAGTCCATTGAGTCATCAATTATAAGCACATTGGCATAAATTTGGGGCTCGCAAAACACACACTGTCTCCAAACCGAATCAGTAGATGTGGCGACACCCTGACTCAGTCCCAAGAAAGTTGAGCTTGTTGAAACAGAGCAGACCTCTGGCACATCTTCACCTTTTCCAAGGTGCACACAGAGAATAAATCTGCAGAGGTTAAACACTTGTGGCGCAGAGAATAACTTATGGCTCATGAACCTGATGCAGATAAGAAGTTAAAGCTGTTCCTGTGGAACCTGAATGACGCACCAGCACAGTCTCAAGAGTGCGGAGTGGAAATCTTGAGATGGGCAGTTACATGAGGATACCTGGACAGAACTGAGGGCATCAATCCCGCAACTTCCAGGAGGAATGGGAAGAGCAGATTCAGAGACTTATAGATTAGAAACACTCCTTCAGTGGGACCTGTGCAGCACCATGCAGATCAATCAGCATTCACCAAAGAGCATCAGAGCCGACAGCTCCAGCATCATCTCCTCTGCTTGTTAAATGACTGCTGATGTCAAAAATCTGAAGTTGCGTGACTTGCCAAATCAAAACACATGGTTTACCTCTTTATCTGAATCAGTCACGGCAGCAGGGAGGGGCAAATTCACAGGTCTGGACACTGGGCTGACACTACTGGGGATATCTGCAAGAGGTCACCCAGCCCAGAACAATACACTGTAGAGTTCTTTCTATGATTTATCTAAGTTGAGCTTTATGATAAAAACTGATGCAGTGACATTTCAACAAATAGGATTGCCATTAAATGACTGGCACATAATTTGTTTCTTGGACATCTATGGCTTTATTTCTTTTTGTATGTAGATTAGATGGGTTGCTACCGACATCTGGTAAGAATTTCATGTCAATAGCACCTTTTGAAATATACTTACTTAGAAAAAAAGTGTTCAATGCGTGTTTGTGCTTGAGTAGGGCGTTTTATTAGGATGATGTTAGACCCCAAGAAACTAATGTTATATTTACATTTATTCCACAAACTGAAACTAAAGTTTTTTTATGCGTTAGTGCATAAAAGCAAAGTAACCGCAGGATGTGACTCAAGCTGCCCACTTGCTATGATGTCCTGGTGTCCTCACACGATACAAACGAAACAGGGACACTCATAAAAGTGTTGTCCTAGAGCCAGCGATCAAAAACTCCACAGGATACCTCGTATTTAGCCTTACCTTGAACCCCTCAAATAGAGTGTATGTGGCTGGTACTGACAGAGGACTGGCGCTTTTCTAGTCTTACTGACCAAACAAAGGACTTCCGACAACAAGCTACTTTAAGCACGCATTCATAGAGCCCTACGTTTTATCTACCTTATCTATTTTTCCCACAGCCCACAGGAGGACAGGTGCAGCACTGGAAAGCTTAAAAATACAATAATGGAAAATACGATGGTGATATTTATCTCTGGAGCTTTTATTAATTAGTTAATTATAACATAAATATAACTGAAAATTTCGTGTTTAGAACATCCGAACGAGGACAATGCATCTAAGTCTGACTGCTAAAGCAAAGAGAAAACTTTTAGTGTGACTGTGGAGCTGATGGGAAAATGAGGAGCTTTAATTTGGAGAAAGTGACGTGATGCCGCTGGGGAACAGACCGACAATAAACAGTGTTACTGTGTGGCCTGAAGAGTGTGCTGCTTTTTTAATTGGATATATGTACGGATAAGATAGCAGCCATTTGAGCCTGTGACATAACCGGTCTCATTCAACTATCAGCATTTAAATAAAGTTTACATTAATGTCTTGCTTTTATGCACAACATGAAAAGTGCACCTGACATCGCCAATAACACGGAAAGGGCGTGCTGTTTTTAACAGAGCATCTGGATTTAATTAACTGACTTTAAACTCTACAGTGAATCCATCCCATGTTTTACATGAGACCTGAACTAAATCCAGATTTTCTGTGCTGCACGACACAGGTCTCCTCCTACAAATTAGTGATGGGATTTCCGGCTCTTTTTTAGAGATCCGGCTCTTTCGGTTCGGTTCACTACAAAGAGCCGGCTCTTTCGGCTCCGAACCGGCTCTTCAGGTTGTTTTTGTTGCTTTAATTAATTTATTATTAACAATAATATAAAATCATGCACAAAAGGAATTACTAGCGAAAAAAAAAGTGGTTTTATTTATATATGTTTATATATATATATAGATATATGCGGTGGCCCCTAGAGACAAAACACGTACAAACTCCAAAACACATTTCTAGCATGAACTGAACTTCCAAAGCAGAGCTACTAGATCACTTAAATTACACAATTGAAAGCATGTGTGTATTGTTTGTGTATTTATACACAGGCACTCATATATATTCAAATAATTTAAAAAAAATGTTCATTTACCTGTTACTACCACACACCAAATCCGGTCGTTGGTACTTGCTGGCTTGTGTAGCCACTAGGTAACAAAAGCTCAACACTGCGCCCTAACATCCTGGAGCACTTCTGTTGTCTTTTGTATGTGTTTTGAGTTTTTACGTGCTTCGGAGTTTGTACGTGTTTTATAAGTGTTTTGGTGTTTTTACGTGTTTTGGAGTTTGTACGTGCTTCAGGGTTTGTACGTGCTTCAGAGTTGGTACGTGATTTGAAGTTTGTATGTGCTTTGTCTGTAGGGGCCACCGTAAATATACTTTTATTTATTCACTCCACATAAAATGTAATAAATAAATCATATAATACAAAAATCAACTATTCATATTTCAACTTTTAACTATTTAAATTTTCAGATTTTTCCTTTTACAAATTTAAAGTGAAACAACACAAAACACTGCAAGCCACAACACAATTAAATATAAATTAAAATATGAAAACAAAAAGAACATGCATATTCTCTGTCATATGGGCCTGCATGAATAAACTTTCTGAATCCTTTATCATCTGCAACTGAAAATAGTTGTGGATGATTACTATACCTTTATAATGTGACGTTGTTGTCCCTGGCTCTCTTTCTCTCTCCCTCCCTCTGGCTCTGCTCCTGTGCTACTGAGTGTAACTACCGCCCCTCCCCCCTCTGCCCAGCGTAAAGCACAAGGCTCGCGTGCTGAGTGAAGCGGAAAAAAAGTGCGAGAGAGAGAGGCTGAGAGAAAGAAAAAAAAAACCCACGTGAGGACTCGCGATAAGGAGTCGGCTCGCGTCGTTCACGTCAAAGACCCAGCTCTAAGAGCCATTTCGTTCGCGAACAACCCATCACTACAAAATGAGTTTGAGCTACTTCACCCACAACGTTCGAGTGCACTAGATATGAAATCTGGAACAAATTAAAGCACATAAAGTTTTGGGTTTGTTTTGTTTGTTTGTTTGTTTTTGTTTTGTTTTGGGTTATGAGCTGAGCCCTAAAGAACAAGCGGTTTGGGATCTCGTCCGGGTCTCGCCTGGACTTTGGTTTTCCTGCATTCTTCTTTGTTACAGAAACTGATGCTTCTTCCTTCTCACGTGAGAATAAAACATTCCCACTTAAGTAATGAGTTTAAGGACTTACTGTATGTGTTTGTGCATGCTGCTGGCAGCAGCGACAGAGCTTTAACTTTAATGTGTTTGAAACCATGATTTTACTTGATAAGGGGACATTTTATCTTTATTTGTGTATTTTTGTTTTTGCGTTGCTAAATTTCAACCACTGTCTGCATGACACATTTTATGGTTATATTTAGGCATGGCTTGTGACACATAAGTGTCAAAGTCTACACTCTGCAAATGATCTTACTAACGTGAACCTGTGAAAAATAGACGGTCCAGGTCCACAGAGGAAAAAAGTATTTGAGATCTGTCTTATGTTTGTTTGCATTGTTAATCTTAATGGCTTTTCACTCCAAATCAAACATTTTTATCATTTAGGTGAAAACTTCCTGACTTCTTGGTTTGATTTGAGCCTTTAAAGTGAAGGCAATCTCCTCATCATGTCCTGTGACTCGGACCCTTATATCTTCACCACCGACACCCTCCCTAGTGACCTCCGCTTCCTCCCTCCGCTTGCGAATGGCCACCTGGGCTGGAGGGTGTACAATAATATCATGCACATGGGGGGCGTTTATAATGGGGAGGGTGGGCGCTGCCACAGAGCAGATGTCCCCTGCCCCCTAGCTGTTAAGGTGGAGCTAGAGGAACCTGTCCAACACACCTACAGCCTGGACACCCACAAAGGTAGACTCTCCTGTGCAGGTGTTTTCTCCATGGTGTTGTTGCTGATCTGGTCTCATACTTCTCTCTCCTGTTCTTGTGCAGGCATTTTTATTCACACTCTGAGCTCCGCTAGCGCCACTGCCACACAGTCTTTGTACTCTCACCGACACTACCCCAACCTGATGGTGATGGAGATCCTGCTGGAGCGTCAGGTGACCTCACAGGAGCCCGTCACGGTTAAGCTGGTCAGCTCATTCACACCTCAAAGCAAAGACATCAGGTTTGAGGCCGGTCCTGATTACAGAGGAGGCAGGTGAGGCTAACAGCATTTTTTTGAGTTTTTAGTAAAAGGAAAAACTGTTTCACAGTCTAAATCCAGCCCTCTCTCAGCCACATCCAGGGACAGACAACCACAGCTGAGTACCCTGGAGGTTCTTGTCCTACTGTGCACCTCATCTGGACCCCCGTGCCCGTGACTCTGATGCTCCCTCCCGAGCACAGCGAGGCTCGCTGGGGTTTCATCCTGGTCGCGGCCAGCAGTTTAGACTCGGCTGAGGCCAGTTTTGATGAGGGCCTGAATCTGATGGCAACTGGGAGTCTGCGTCCATCTCACGAGAAGGCCTGGCAAGAGCTGTGGCTGCAGAGCAAAGTGGAGGTGACAGGGTCTGAGAGCCTCTGCAAGGCCCTGATTGGCTGCATGTTCTACCTCCTCAGCGCTTTCCCGTCCATACATGACACCTCCAGCTCTTTTAGTGGAGTCAGTCCAGGAGGGCTCTCTAATGGTGGAGAAGGCCAGGACTACTGGGGCCATGTTTTCTGGGACCAAGTGAGGCTAGATTCAGCCAATGGCCATGTGTTGTTGATTCTGTTATATGTTGTGTCACACAATGACTCTTCCTTCCTGTGGCAGGACATCTGGATGTATCCCGGGATAGCCCTTTTTTATCCGAAACTAGCCCGAGCTGTGCTGGAGTACAGGGTGGGGACCATAGATGGTGCTAAAGACAACGCACAAAAGCAAGGCTACAAGGTATGAGACGATCGGAGGAGTGTTGGTTTTTTTTTCTACTGTTTTTTTTTCTGTTCAACTCTGAAAACAGTACTGGCTACACAGATCAACACACAAACGCATTCATGATGTGGTGGCACATCAGAACATAGTAAAGTAAATAATAAAGTTACAATAATAAAAAAAATAATAAAGTTAAGTAAGTAAGTAAAGTTTATTTATATAGCACCTTTCATCGACATGTGTCACAAAGTGCTTTACAAGGTAAAAACACAGTACAGTCATAAATACATCATAAAAACCCTGGTCTAGTTAAAAGCTTTTTGAAATAAAAATGTCTTCAGCTGCTTTTTGAAGGTCTCCACCGAGTCCAAACACCGTAGAAATTGGGGAAGTGTATACCACAGTCTGGGTGCAACAGCTTGGAAAGATCGGTCCCCTCGAGTTTTAAAACGAGTGTGGGGGACCACTAAAAGGTTTTGGTTTGATAACCTCAGGTTACGAGAAGAGGTATGTGTACGAATCAAATCAGCAACATAGGGAGGGACCTGTCCCTGTAATGCTCTAAAAGTTCAAACTAGAAATATAAAATGGAACCTAAATCTGATTGGTAGCCAGTGCAGCGACTGTAACACAGGGGTCATGTGAGCTCCCTTGTTTGAGGGGGTCAGTAGCCTCGCTGCAGAGTTTTGAACAACCTGTAGACGAGCTAGCCCTTTCTTGTTTAGACAAGTAAACAGGCTGTTACAGTAGTCGAGTCTTGTAGAGACAAAAGCATGGATTATCATCTCGAGTTCACTTATCGACACGATAGATCTAAGTTTTGAAAGCTTCCTCAAGTGAAAAAAGCAGGTTCTTACTATCTGATTTAAATGTCCCTCCAAAGAAAAAGCTTCATCAAAAATAACACCCAGGTTTCTAAGGTTATGTTTCTGTGAGGAACCTAAGTCACCCAGTCGCCGTTTAATATCAGGTATTGCACTGTCTGGTGCAATAATCAAAGTTTCTGTTTTGGCCGGGTTTAGCTGTAACCAATTATTGTTCAACCATTGTTTAATGTTGGTTAAACAGTCAAGTTATTCGTGTTAATATTAGTTTCCACCAACAGTGGTGATTCCATTTGGTAGATTTACACAGTTTCCACCCAACCAAACTCTCTAAATCTTTGGTTATGGACTAAACAATAACATCCAACATGTTCGTTGTTCAGTTTTAGAGGCTCCCAGGCGGATTTTGTTATCAGAACAGGTCTTAAAACACATTCCTGACACAGGAATTAATATTCCTGTGCAGACATTTACAATAAAGTCCATTAAGACATCTTTTCAAATGTTGTGCTTTTTTTAATATAGGATGTGACATATTAACCTTCTGAATACTTTCACTTGGACATATAATCTGTAATATCAAAACTACTGAGAACCAGAGCAAATCTTGATACTATTAAGAGTTTCTGAGGAATTTCAGGCAAATAACTCAGTGTTAGATTGTAAAAAAAAAACAAGCGGTGGGTACAACAGTGAGGCAGAAACGACAGATTCAACTGTAAAATCAGATATACTGTAAAAGATAAACAGGACGACTTTGTTGAAACCTGGTATCCTTCCATCACTTACTTGGAAAGAGATTATGATCGTAATAGCTGTTGCATGTCCTGGTGCATTCACAGTGCCCATTTTTAGTGGAAAATCCATGTTCTCTTATAATCCTTTTTTTCTTGCAGTTTTTTTTTTTTTTTTTTGTTTAACTGTGTGACATATTCTGAGAGTAAGAGTAACAACTGGGATATAATAATGAAAATCCTAGAATAAAGATGAACTTGGCATGAGAATACAGCCGCATGAACACCTCAGACCCTAGTGGTTGTAATATTTTCTGTACATCTGCACCATTGGTGCACAGTTAGTATCTGCTGTATGCTATTGTAGAGGCATATATTTGACTCTCTGTAGGTCCGGCTTTACTTTTTAATAATAACAATCAAACAGAGTCTGAGTCTTCTAAAGAAATATGCTGTTTTACAGGGTCTAAAGTTCCCGTGGGAGAGTGCTGTGTCAGGGAGAGAGGTGTGTCCAGAGGACATTTATGGACAACAAGAGATTCACATCAACGGAGATGTCACATTGGCTTTCCGGCACTATCTCTACCTCACCGAGGTATGCTCGTTCACATCCCCACTCACTGCCCCTTCTACCTGGCGTCGTTAATCTAGCTCTTTGCTTTAGGATCTGTCTATGTTCAGAGAGGGACTGGGCAGCGAGGTCATCTATGGTGTGGCTGATTACTGGGTTTCAAGGGTAACCTGGAAGCCCGAGGACCAGAAATATCACCTAGATGGTACTCAACCTCGTCACGCTAAATAAATTCAGTGCATCAGTTACCCGCTTTAATGAAAGGATCTGACTCACACTTTGGTTTATTTTATATTGAACGTTAACTTCATGTTGTTTCCATTCAGGTGTCATGCCACCCGATGAATATTACTACAATGTCAATGACTCTGTGTACACAAACACAGTGGCCAAGCTTGGGTATTTGTATTCAAGATTAAACTTATAACTATAACACCTTATAACTTATGTCTTATCAATATCAGTAATAATGAAAATATCTTATTTGCCAGTCTTCAGTTTGCTGTTGAACTGGCTGAACTCCTTCAGCACCCTGCGCCGAAAGAATGGCAAGCAGTGGCCGAATACATTAAGATACCTTTTGACGAAGAGCATCAGTACCACCCTGAGTACGACGGCTACATTAAAGGTTAATATTTGTTTCTGTTAAGAAAGAACCTTAAATATTCTTAACTTGATGCCAGAATGTCCTCTGGGTGACAAACAGGGCATCCCGTGAAGCAGGCGGACACAGTGTTGCTGGGATATCCTCTTGGATTGCCGATGTCCCCAGAGGTTAGAAGGAATGACCTTGAAGCATATGAGCCAGTGACAAACCCTCACGGTCCAGCCATGACATGGGTATGAAAGACACAGCATCCTCTATGGTCACATGAAACTGCTGAATGAACTAAATTTGAGGTTTGTTGAATTTGTGTCAACAAGAATTAACCTCCTAGGACCTGGCAACCACATCATATTTTGTCCCAATAGTAGAAAGAAATTAAAAATACATGCCATGAAAGAGTTTGGGTCTTATGAGGTTAAAGTAGTTATTAAGACAAAAGGGGATCCAAATCAGTACTTAATGTACTTAATACGAAGTCTTACTTCTCAGTGTGGTGCAGTGACTGACTTTTGTGTTCATATTTGAATCAAAACTTTTTACTTTCCATTTTCAGGGGATGTTTGCAATCGGCTGGCTGGAGCTCGGGGAGGCTGAGAAAGCTCAGCTTTTACTTGAAAAGTGCTTCAACAACATCCAGGGCCCGTTCCAGGTACCCTTTGGCTCACACATCCACATAAACACACACCTGACATTTACTGGGATTGAAGATTGATTACCTTTCCTCGCAGGTATGGAGTGAATCATCCGATGGCTCCGGTGCAGTCAACTTTCTCACAGGTATGGGAGGATTTCTGCAAGCTGTGCTGTTTGGCTACACCGGTTTTAGGTTAGTTCTTAATCCAGGAAATAAACACTTCGGTGTGTTCAGTCCACAGTGTGTTCACAGTGATACAAAGCTTCACATAGTTGTTTTATATCCTAGAGTTCAGAAGGACTGCTTGGCATTCTCGCCACTGCTTCCCAACGACGTCTGCGAGCTTTGTGTCCGTGGTGTGAACTACCTGGGCAGCCAGATGGACTGGCTGCTGAGGAAGGAAGAAGTCTGTATCATACTGAGGGAACAGGAAGGCAGTCCAGGCAACACTAAGCCCTGTAATTTACAAGTTGTCCTGAAGGCATCAGGAACTAAAATCCCCCTCACACCAGGTAAAGCACAAGTTCAAACATGCAGTTTGAACATGCAGCTCTTCAGAGCAAGTTTTATTCATGAAAATAATTTGATAGTTTCTGTGTTAATAAGAAACAAACACGTCTCACAGTATAGCAAAAAGAAATGATCATTTAACTGTTTATATGGGGACACAATATTGATAGAAGTGAAAAACATTTGAATCTCATAATCAGGGAAAAAAACTTCAAGACTGTGATCTTCTCCAGCTTACCTTATCTAGGCTGGAAGTGATGTAAAAATAATGTGTGGGGCATAAACTCAAAAGCATAGCCTGCCAGAAAAAGAGAAAAAGATTGCAAACCAGTGTGCATACCTGAACCTGATCCAAACTTGTATACGTCTATATTTTCAGGGCAGCCGGTAACTTTCCCTCGAGAGCCCGGATACGTTTGCAAACTGATTTCATCTGCTTCCTGCTGGCTTTTCTGAAACCTGAGCACCGATCCTCCGAAACATTTCACATGCTGACAGTTGAAAGCATATTATTTGTTTTTATTATATTTTGCTTGATTTACTAAATGTATGGAATAAAGAAGGGCAGTGTTAATTTAAGTCCCCCAGCAGCTACGGATCTGAGCAGGGCAACAAATAATACACTGATGGATTTGTGTAATATTTGTGGACTTTTAAAGTTAATTTAAAAAATACAGAGAAACTTTGAGTCTAAATTACTGAGTTATTGAAGTTTGTGATGTCAAAGGAAATATGATTATCAGAGTTATTAAAATTACGTATTTTTATTTAGTGTTTTTGTTTTAGTTTTGAATCTCTTCCTTTCACTTTAGTTCAGAGCAGCTTTGACATTTGAGTTTAATCTTTGTAAGTTTTTTTTATATTTTATGTATGCTAATTGTCCTTGATCAAGATGGGACTCACCAGGCACCGCATTGTAACAATATTATCACTTGATTTAACTCACGATATGATACTATAGCAATTTTAAACATTTTGTCATATGCAGAGTATTGCAGTAACATTTACTGTGATTTACCAACGGGAGTATTATCAGAATACAAGCCGCTGGCAGCCAGTTGAGTCGGGTCCCCTCAAGTTTGTTTGTTAATCAAGACTCAGACATCTGGAGACTGATGGCAACATGTTCGCCATCTGTCTGCATTTATAAATTAGACAGCAATTATTTGCACACCTTCAGCAATCTGTCTGACAGTGATTGCAGTCAGTCCAACTCAGACTGCAGTTGTTTGCAGGAATGCATAATGTGATCAAATTAAACAAATCACCAGCCATCAATTTCTTTTATAGGTTTAAGGAGGTTGGTGTTTAATTTTCACTCATGTGACTAAGCCAATGTCTTGAATTAGGAGATAGACTTGTCAAACTAAGTGTATAAAGTGTAGGATGTTGTTTTGTTTAACTGATTTAATGTAAATTTGCTCTTCCAAGGTTCCTCAGGAGATGTGGTGCGTGAAAAGAGCCCTCCTTTCTGCAGTGTTCGAAGAGTATTTTACTTTATTTGAAGAGATAGATATTTGGTGTCTTTGTATTGATACATTATCACCATGTAAAATATTGTGACACTCCCTAGTGTCTCTCTACTTGGTGATAATGAATACTTGCACCATCTCCTTTGACTAATTTAGGGAGTAAGTTTTAGTGAACTATGTTAATTTGCCTGACACTAAGCACATCCACACTATTTAATGGTGACTGTTAGATGATTAGAGTTATAGTTAGATATGCCATGCAAAAAAGCAAAACACTAAACAACTTACAATAATTAAAATGCATTATAGACTTTTATTTATGATTGGAAGGATGAGGGCACAAGAGTATGTACACAATGCATTTCTGTTTACTTTGACTTACAGACTACCATGACCTTTGTGAGATTCATGACTTCAAGCATCCTGTAGCTTTGCTTCCTGACAGGAGAAAACTATTTTAGTCTGCAGGGGGGGAAATCCAGAGGAAGGTCATCACTGTTTTACTTGAAATACAATTGTGTCGTCTTCTTGATTTAGGCACACTAGAGTCTGTGCTTGTGTTGTGCGTGCTTGCTACCCTCTACCCTTTAATCGTCAAATCCCTTGTGGTAAACTATTATATAATCCAACACCATCTAGATTCTTAGGTTTTTCTGATACTGAGCACATCCACACTTTCCATCCAGATGTTTACCAATAAGAGCCAGCCGAACTCTAAACCCACAGTTTCCAAGCGTGATTTTAAATAATAAAAAGAAAAAAGAACGAAACAAAGAATAAAATACATTTCTCTAACTGGTCCACTTTGGTTATATTTCACTGTCATCCCTGCGTGTTTGAGTGCTGGAGGACGACAGATCTCCGATTGGTCCATTTAAATCTGGGCAGCGCAGTAACTCCGCCTTGAACGTCTGCTCGGGTTCGCACGATTTGAGTTCTCGTGTCACGAATTTCGGCACTCCGCCTCATCCCCAGCTATTCTGACCGGGGTGAGCTCCGCCCATCCAAATATTCCAATCCACAAATCGAACGCCTCCCGGGGTCACAGCGCTTCATGATTGGCTGGAGAGGTTTGAACAAGGTATAAACGGTTTCAGCGGGACAGTTTGTAGGGTCGCTGTTGTCTTCTTGGGTATTCATTAAAGTAGGAAGCCCCTCGTTTTAGCAAATTTGTCTTTTACGCAAGTATGCGATTGATGTAGCTTTTTAAAATAAGCGGAACAACGAGCCGTAAGAAACGCGAACATCAAAGGTAAATATTTTGACATTAGCATTATGTTAGCTAAGGTCATCAACGTTAGCTGGCAAACGTGGTACTTTTAGGACACGGCAGAGCAGCTATCAGTAAAACGCGATAAAGATGTTGTGTTATACTATGCGGATGTGTCTTAAAATTACTGTTGCAACAGTCTTACAGTAGTATTTAAAATAATATGCGTCCACTGTCTTAAGTGTTTTGTGTTAGCTAATCTAGCTTGTTCATTTGAAAACGTTGGGCAGTGTTAATTTTGTTCACTTCAATACATTATTCGGTGCTTTTGGAATATTTAGCTCATGTAATAATGCTATTTTTATGGTATCTCAACATGCCAGGTTTGCAATAAGATATTAAAAACAAATCTCTTGGTCGACAACACTGTTAAATACCCACCGACCTTAATTGTCATATAGTGTAGTCGCGGAAGTGGAAAACTGTTCAAGTTTAGTATATGTTATCAAGAAATCCCACACATTAGTTAGTCTAATATTACTTGTATTCTTTGCACAGCTGTTGTTACGTCCCTCTGCAGCCCCTAATCATCTCAATGTGTTCAGCTGGTGCTAATTGGCCACCCCTAGTCAGGTGTGGATATAAGATAAGAACTCTTTATTCAGTCATACATAGTACAGTAGTACAATGAAATTGGAAAACTGTCCTACGTCGGCACTACATATAACACAACACGACAGGATATGACACATCACAACGCAACTGTTGTAAAGACCCACCTTTTAGCACATCCCAGCACACCCACTCACTTCACCAGATGCACCTTGTTTAGTTCTCTCACCTTTGATTGGGTGTGGTGCTTGTCCTTAATTGCACTCACCTGTCACACATTATATAAGGACTGCATTTACTTTTGGCTCACTCTTTCTTCACTCCCACACGGGGCGGCAGCAGAGCATTGGCAGTCCATGTGTGTCTTTCCTTCCTTCCTTCTTTGCTTCATTGATTTGAGAATTATTGATTGGAGAATAAAATGAGAACCCCGTGAATGATTAGACGACTGCTTATTCTTATTCTAATCGGATGAGCCCATGATGCTGATTACTCAACCCTGAGCCTTCCGTCCTTCATAATAGCAACACAACACAGTATAATAACTTAGTAATAAAAAAGAAGAATAAGTGTATTTGTATTGCACACTGTTATTATTGCACATTAATTATTATTGCACCTTGTTATAAATATAAATATTATTATTGTTATTGTTTTAAACATTGTTACCTCCCCCCAAAAAAAAAAAAAAAAAAGGTCCAGGGAGGTAGCCAATCAGGTCAGCTATTTGCATTGATCAGGGCTATTGCCCTGTTGTAAAAGCTGTCCTTGAGTCTATTTGTTCGGGACCTCAGCAGCCTGAACCTCCTGCCGGATGGCAGCAGCTTAAACACCCGGTGTCCTGGGTGTGTACAGTCCCGTAGAATGCTGCGTCCCCTCTTGAGACAGCGAGTACTGTACAGGTCCTTCAGGGAGGGAAGAGGATGTCCAATGATTTTTTTTGGGCCATATTGATGACCCTCTGGAGTGCCTTTCTGTGTGCTGTGGTGCAGTATGCAATATGCATACTGCATGCAATATGTCAGCACACTTTCAATGGAGCAGCGGTAGAAGACGGTCAGCAGCTCCTTCTTCAGGTCCATTTTTCTGAGGATTCTCAGAAAGTGGAGATGCTGTTGGGCCTTCTTTAAGACCGCAGAGGTGTTAGAGCTCCATTGGAGGTCTGTGTCTATGTGCACACCCAGAAACTTGAAACTGGAGACCCTTTCCATGCACTCCCCGTTGATGCTGACAGGCTGCAGCTCGGACTTCCTCCTTCTGAAGTCAACTACCAGTTCTTTTGTCTTGGTGCTATTAAGGTCCAGGTTGTTATCTACACACCAATCTGACAGCCTCTGAACTTCAGCTCTGTACGCCGTCTCATCTCCCCCTGAGATGAGCCCCACCACGGTGGTATCATCTGCAAAAACATACCTGAGGCAAGCGTCCAGGGAGCTCACTTGTCTTTGCCTTGGTGCCATCAGCCATTTTAGCCAACCTGGTTTTCCATTTTAAGATAGAACCTCTTCTCACCCATACTCTAGTATTCGTCTCCTTTTTTTATGTTGCAGCTTTGAGCCGGGTCGTAACAGCTGTCCAAAGGTTAGTCTTATTGTAAAACGTTTTATTCTATAAAACAGTTTTTTAACAGGAACTATAGATAGATAGATATTGGTTATTGAGATGAAAAAATGGTTAGTGCGTTAATCCTTTTAAAGGAACTCCGGGGTTTCTTTTAAGCGCATTTGGTTCGGATATTACATGTGTAATACTTACATTCAGTGGCCACTTTGTTAGGTACACCTTGCTAGTACTGGGATGGACCCACGTTTGCCCCCAGAGCTGCCTTAATTTTTTATAGCATAGATTCAACAAGATGCTGTAAACTGAGAGAGCTTGGTCCACACTGACTTCAAAGTATAACACAGGTGCTACAGATCCATGATGTGAATTTCCTCTTCATCACTAAGATGCTCTACAGGTGTGAGATCTGTTGCTTGTTTGGCCATTTGAGTGCAGTGAACTCACTGTCATGTGCAAGAAACAAGTTTAAGATGAATTTAGCTTTGTGACCACTGTCAGAAGAGGAGTACACTGTGACCTTAAAAGCATGGAAATTGTAAGCAACTGGCAACGGGGTGAAGTGTGGCAAGAAAATATCCCCCATATCGTCACCAGCCTGAACCATCAATGGATTTGTGCTTCCAAGTTGTTTTCACAAGATTCTGACTGCATCATCCAAATGTTGCAGCAGAAATTGTTGACTCATCTGATCAGGCAATGGTTTTCCAGTCTTCTTTTGTCCACTTGTGGTGATCCAGTGGAAAGTGTCGCCTCTGTTTCCTCTTTGTAACTGACAGGAATGGCCCCCTGTAGTCTTCTGTTGTTCGGCATCTGCTTTAACACTGGATGAGTTGGGCATTCAGAAATGTTTTTTTTTTTTTTTCCCACGTCGTAATTGTAATGAGTGTTTATTTGAGTTATCTTTGCCTTCCCATCACCTTGAACCAGTCTGGCTAGCCTCTTCTAACCTCTGGCATCAACAAGGCATTGTCACCTAGAGACCTGCCACTCACTAGATAATTTCTCTTTTTCAGGCTATTCTGTTCTTCTCTCCATGTTGGGAGATCTCAGTAGATCTGCAGTTTATTGAAATACTCAGACCAGCCATTTTTCACCAATTGACATTTATTATAATATTGGTGCATTTTATTTATTGGTGTGTCATAGAAAGGAATTAAATATGTCGTCCTAAAACTGATTTAAAAAAAAACTAAACAAAAACACTACAAACAAGAACAAAGAAAAGAAATGCAAATGCAAAAAAAATATTGAGACAATGAGAAGGATTTAAAAAAAAAAAAAAAACCCATTGCTGCATATGAAACATTTTCAATAAGCTATTTTGAAAAGGACATTTCAAACGCTGATGGTGCCGCATTCAACAAACTAAGTAGATTCCCAGCTACATTAGAGCTTCATAAGTCCTTGAATAAGGTGATTTAATGCTTTAAAAGGTATGGGTCAAATTTTAAGATTAGTAATTATTTTCTCAGCTAAACTGTAGCTGTTGCTCCGTGTGGGGCTGCTTGAAACTAAGGTGACTCTTAACAGCTGATCCATAATCTTGGAGAGGGGAGAAGGAGCTCCACTGCAAGAGAAAAAGAAAGCAAGATCAAAGCGAAAAGGTTTTCAATTTTCCGCCAGTTCAAAACTGGTGTATGGGAGGTGACTGTACATAAGCATGATTTGGAAAAATTGCATTTTCCTCTCTTTGATAATAATGTACTGAAGCTTCAGTACATTAAATTGATATGGGGGAAAAATGTAACCTCACTTAAAGAAAAGACCTATTTTTAGGAGAGCCCTGCTGATTTTGGCACTAAAAAAGATAAAAATGAGAAAGTCTTTATATACCCCTGTAAATTGGGTCTTAACTATTCTTGTAATCTCAGAACTCTGTCGGCTTTTTGTGCCTCAGGTTGTCACCATGAACTCTGTACTATCAGTGCGATCCCTCACGCAGATGTTTGGTGGCAAAGCACAAGACATCATCAATGAAATCGATAATGTCCACATGGTTTGGCTTGAGGAGATACAACAAGAAGCCAATCGCATGTTCTCAAGGTAGGCTATAAATATGTTCTTCTATGTAGCTCTACTCTATAGATGTGTTTAATTTTTTTTCTAATGGAGTGCTTTCTTTTCTTCGTTTCAGAGATTTTAATGCTGAACCAGAGTTGATGCCAAAAACGCCATCACAGAAGAAAAACAGTCGCAGGAAGCGTGTGTCTTTGGGTCCCCAAGAAGAAAATCAGGGAAAGAAAAGGTTTGTTTTATCAGTTCCTGTTTTTAGTGAAGGCAGTCTGAAGCGTGCTGTACCTTTTTTGTAACTCTTACGTTATCCTTTCCTGCTTAGATACTCAAAGGGAAGGCGCAGTAACCTTCGTGGCTCTTCTGTTAAATCACTGCAATTCACTGCTAAAGAGGATCCCATTTCTGAGGTCTCCACTTCTGACACCAGCAGCACTGGACAGTCCAAACGCACCACTCGCAGAAACAAACAGACAAAGCCTGAGGTGGTAGATGATGAGAGCCCGTCACCTCATGACAGCGATAAAGCTGAAGAAGTGCAAAACAAAACGCAGATGCTGCAGGAGAAGGAGGTAGTGGTGGTTGAAAATAAGGAGGTGAATGATGCTAAAGTCAAACCAGATGACACAGTTGGCAACGCCACACCTCCTGAGTCTCTTAAGATTCCCTTACCTGAAGCCGTTGTCAGCATCTCTCATGTAGACCGCTTGTCTGCTGAGCTCGCAAAAGAGCCCGAGCCCTCTCCTGGCCGTACAGCTGCTAAGATTGCAATAGCTGAATCTGCTCAAATCTCAAGGCGCAGCTCTGTGCAGTGCTCCCTGAAGCTACGTCACTCTCTGGCTGGCCTGCGGCACAGTATGACTCAGGAATCTGTCCGCCGTGCCTCGCGCCGCTCCATGCTTAAGAGGAAAGCTACTCGTGCGGGTAACTCAACATGTAGCACCAAAGTTAGTGGTAAGAAAAGGACTAGTTTGCTTATAATTACTTAATTTCCCAATTATTAAAGGGTTGTTTGAAATGTTTGACTTTTTATTATTGTAGATGACTCTTGCGTGGAGGAGGATGAGGAGGAAATGGAGAAGGAAAACCAAGAAGTGTGAGTGTTATTTTTAAAAAAAGGATATGGGAATCGTAGTGATATGGTTTTGTAACGGAGCTTTAATAAAAAAAGTTCTGAATGGTCTCCTTGAATCTACTGATCCCTAAACGAATTCTTTACCCAAAGCCAATAAGCACGAAACCTAGGAGTGATGTTGGATTTAACTTTAGGGCTCATGCAGCTAAGGGTGGTAGACATCTCATTGTCAAGTTCTGTGATCAACAGATGCCTTCATGAATGTAAATACACAAAGTAGGTAAGATGCAAACTACAAATTATGCTCAAGAACAGGAAGTCCACATTAGACTTTGCCAGAAATCATCTAAATGAGCTGACTCAGGTCTGGAAAGAAATTCTTTGTACAAGTGAAAACAAGATAAACTTGTACCAGAATGATGAGAAGTAGAAAGTATGGAGAAAGAGAGAAACCAAACTGAAGCATACCACATTATCTGTCAGACATGGTGGAGGTAGTGTTATCTCATGGGCCTAATGTCTGCCAGGGGAACCAGGTCATTTGTTGATGTGTTTATTGATGAAGTAGCAGGATGAACTGTGATGTGTACAGGGCTGTGCTCAGACTCAGCCTAATGCTGCAAAACTAAAAGTAAAAACTAAAAAGCTGTAATTCCCGAGCAGTTAAAGTAAAATCTTTGTTAAACCCCCTGCATTCAAGCTGAAAGTCTGCACTTCAATCACATCTTGTTGTTCTGGCTCTGTACACAACCACAGTGGATTTTTAAAAACAAATAAGAAGTGCCATTTTCCAAATACTCATGATCTAACTGTATTACTTTAAAAATATAAATAATAAAAAGTGTGACCTTTTCTGTCTCTGAGGCACTCTAAGAAACCGATGCACACTTTTACATCTAGCAGACTTGACTACTCTTAAGTCTCTGTCTGGTCTACATGAAAACTCAGCTGCTTGATGTCTTATTAGATCCAGAATAAAAAAAACACATTTAACCCATATTAAAGTCCCTGGTCTGGATGAATGTCAGCTTCAATTTTGGCTTTAAAATCCTTTATTTAAAAACACTTCACGGTCTGCTTCACTCCAACTTGCACGAACAGTGCTAATAAAGTGCGATGTTTGTTTATTCGCTCCTATAGGCTGTCAGACGCTGTATCTGTGGATAATGCTGGACCTCAGAAATCTCAGCGAACTCCAGAGGTATGTACAAAGAGCCTTTTAATAATCAAAGCAGTAACTTTGAAGTAGAGTTGTGTTAATGATCAACATTTGATAACCAGGGTATACAACAGTCTCTCATGCGCATCACTCGTTCCGTGGCTGCAAACTCACCCAAACTGGCGCCCCCATCGTTGTTTATCAGTGAGATGACTCATAACAGAGCAAGTATGGAAACTATTAACAAATACAATATTTATTTTTTTTTAGTCTAAATGTCATTTCATTTGAGACTTATTTGCACTGAAAACATTGTTTTCTTTCAGTTGTCACTGAGAAGCTGAATTCGCTGCCAGTTCGGAGGTGGGTGCTATATGACTGCTGTGATAAAGAGCACATTTACAGGAAAAATTAATTGTGTTTATTGAATTGTGTTTTATTTTTTTCTGCCTGTGTTGTGTGGGTTTTTTTGGTTTTTATTAATTAATTTTTTAATTTTAAGGTCAAGTCGCAGCACTAAGCGTAAAGCACCTGATACTATAGATGAAAGTCCGACAAAGAGGTGCTCTCCTCCCAAGAAAAGTCAAAGTGTAAGAAGCTGTTAATATGGTTGATGGACATTTTCATATTTCAGTGGATTTCTTAAGGTTTGACACTTCCTGTTTGCTCTGGATGAACAGGCAATCAAACCCCACATGAAGTCTTTTCTGCACACCGTCCAAAAGAATCAGATGCTGATGATGACACCGAATTCAGTCGGCCGGACCGCAGTGATCAAGTCCTTCATCAAACACAACACTCCTCTAAGGATTGATCCTAAGGTAAGCTTCACACGCGGCAAGGTAGCATTATTTAATACGTACCAGCTTCTCTCCACATGCTCGGTATAGTCAGTGTTGCAGTGAATTTAAAGTTGCATTCAGTCACTTTTAATCTGACTAATGTGAAAAGGTCCTTTCATCAGTGAGCATCCCATAAACCTAAATCTTGTATGTATTTGAGAAACTCATGGGAGCTTAAAATGTGGGGGACAAATACAAACAAAAACACACTTCATAAATGTTGTGGGTCATATTTGGTCTGGTATGAATTATGTGGTCCTTATTTGGATGTGCTTTCTCCTCTCCTCAGTTCAACACTAGCATAGTGGTAAGTGTAATGTCAAACATCGAAGCACTTTGTTTTTGGGCATTGCTGGTGTTTAATATTTCCATTGTGTGACTTGATTAAACTTGTACTCATTTAGCACTTTCCCCATCCAAGCCTCTTTCCCACTGGCATGACATTTGGGTGTTTTTAAATAAAAAGTCAAGTACTAAATGTAAAGGTGGACTCTGTGCTGCACTTTTTATGGGCATGAGATCGACCTGCATGTAAACAACCTGAAGCTTATCAAATGCATTTGTTTCACAGCGGCCGTGTGTGGAAGGGGCTGCTCTGTAAACATTTCATCAGCCTGATCTCACGGGTCACTAATGGTCTTTGTTTGTCATGTTGTAAGCTAACAGAAATCAAATCACTTTAAATAGCTTTGGTAATCTCAGTGTTGACTTTGAGACATTATTTCATCATAAAGTAGAAATCCATCTCAACCTAAGCTTTTTATTTATTTTCTTTTGAATGTCATTGACCTGTTTGTGGATTAAGCTAAAACTGGGGAAGTATATCGCACTGGGGGTGAAGTTCTCTTTATGGGAGCTCGATTGAGTCTAACAATAACCTGTAATCTTATTCAGCTACTTTTGGGATTTGTACAGTGCTGTGTTTGTGCACTTGGTGGTTTTTCCTCATGGCTTTACTACTTTTTGTGTTGAACTTGGATCATAGGCAATTTCCATTTACCCAGGCAGGTCCACAACACTGCACATTTGATTTAACGGAACCTTTTAGAGACCATGAAACTGGCATTTTGGATGGATTTTTGCTTTATTTTTGTGGGGGGCTTCCCCTGCCCCTTAATTTTTTATTTTTATTTTTTTTTTTTTAAATTTTATCATTGTTTGCCACCTTTTCACCTTACAGCATCTTGATCATATTTCTTTGTGACAGGATGAGGTTTTTATTTGAAAATCTACTTAATTTGTAACCTCTTTGTTCTATATTCTCAGACAAAAGAGCGCAACAAACTTGAAGCACTTAAAAAGAAGCAGGAGCAAGAGGAGGAAAGGATGAGGAAAATGGAAGAGGATAAGAAGAGGAAACAGGAGGAACTTAAAAGGTTAACCATGCACATATTTCAGAATCAAAGGCACAACTTAAATTTCTTTTAATTAACTTCTAACATTGTCTTCTAGGAAGAGGGATGAGAGGTTAAGAAGAGTCTTTGAGGCCAAAGTAAAAGAGGAGCAGAGGGAGGAAGAGAAGAAGAAAAAGATTGAGCAAAAAATGGCTCAGATTGATGAGAAAAATGACAAGGTATGCAACAGCTCTGTTGGGCCTGAATCTGTATATTCAGCTTTAAAAGAAACCAACTCACGTTTGCTCGGTCTTTCCCATTCTACACATTCATGCAGCGCGTGGCGGAGGAGAAGGCCAAGAAGAAAGCGGCCCTGAAGCGTCAAGAGGAGCTAGAACAGAAGAGGAAAATGGAAGAGGAGGCCAGAAAGAAGAAGATTCAGCAGGTTATTTGCTTTTTGTGGAGTATTGGCACTACAGCTCTTGTGCAGAGGGTTAAAGACACTATATTTTCTTATACTGCATGCATGTTTGTTTGTTTTTTAAATCAGGAGGAAGAAAAGCGACAGCAAGAGTTGCTGGCCAAGAAGAAGGCTGAGGAAGAGGCTCGTAAAGCACTCGAGCTGAAGAGGGAGCAGGAACGCGAGAGGGAAAGGGAGCTGGAGAGGGAACGGCAAGCTGCTGCGGAAAGGTCATATGATGATGATTCCAATACTTCTCACAGTATACAGGAATACAGAAGAATAATGTGGTCCTGATTAAACAAGAGCATATATTAGTACTGTTAGGTTTTGATTGGCTTTTCTAAGAATCCACTAACTGTAACGTTTTTTTCCTCTTAAACTGTAGTTAAACTGAAAATGTAAAAAAAGAGAAAGGACCGGGGTCTTTTCTCTCGTTTGGCTATACAACCAGTCTGCTCCATATTATAAATGACCCCACTGCCAATTTAAGGACACCTGTTACTTGGGCTTATCAGATAAAATATATCCACAGTTGTTAACATTAACAGTCACCGTTACAAATATAACTCCAGATGTTTAGCTTAAAAGGCTATTGTTAACTTTAGTGCTAAGAGCTGTGGTGGCTCTGATATCATCCTGCTGCACTGGAAACTTTTTGCTCTGCGAAGAAGGACTTAAACAATGTGAATTTCAAATGATTAATAGATTTCTCACTTTCCAAACATCCATAAATTGTCCTTTATTACTCTGTCCCTCATAGATGGAAACAGTTAACAGGAAACTGTGATCAGTGATGTGGAGTAGTGTAGCACTAGTGTATATACAAAACACCATACCTAACATACCTAAAGTGTGTTAATTCAGGTAATTAACAATCTTTTTTGTTTGTTAATTAGGTAATTAAAGCCTTTAAGAAACTGATGCTATTTCACTCCAGGTTTTTTGGATTTTGTTTTTTAAAATTGATGTGATGTTTGTGTTTGCAGAGAGCGAGTGGAGAAAGAAAAAGCTTTCGCTCTGCAGCGTGAAGTGGAGAGAGCAGCGAGAGAGAAAGAGATGAGGGAACTCGAGGAAAAAAGGAAGGCACTCGAGGAAAAAAGAAAACTGGTAAGAAATGGAATTGTCAAACAAAACTTGATGTTGGAGCACTCGCAATAGTTACTTTTTATTTCTCTTATTAGGAGTGTGTTGAGTGGAATCCCCCATGTTTGGGCTTGATATTTAAAAACAAAAAATAGAACTTGATTCAGATGATTAGGAAACATGGGTGTGAATACCCTAAATTAAAGATGAGTGTGTGTTGTTGTTGTTGTTATTATTAGCAGCATTATTAAATAAAAGGACTAGATGTTACGATCCCTGATAATGCATATTACAAGCACCATTTTAATTGGCCCAAACTATAAGGTATTGGTCCTAATGTGAACCTGTGTGGTGGTGTTTGTTTTCTCTGTGGTGTATGTACCAATATGTGGTATTTCTGGGTGCTTTCCCAGAAAAGCAATATGATGCAGCATCACAGTTCACTTGTCAGTGGCTTCAGTATTTCAACTCATTTTTGTGTGTGGCAGAGAAAATTATTCAGGTACTTTCAATTTAGCAGAGCAAAGGAAATCAGATTTGCTTCAATGTTTAGTCCTAAAGTACTGAACAGTGAAAGTGCACACACAATCAGTGTGGCAGAAACATGCAAGTCTGTGGCTTTCTTGCATTTGATGTCATGGTCAGTGAGGCATGTAAAGACTGCAGCAGGTTCTCCACTGTCTATGCTAGAGCTTGTTCACGGTGTTTTATGGGGATCCACTTCAGCAGATGTTAATTAGCAGGACTCTTTCAGAAAATGACTTGGAAAGTTTTCTCTTATCTTCTCATTAAAAACTCAACACGTGATAATCTCATTAACTTGATGTATGAGGACGTCTGTTAGCAGCTGTTTGTGACAGCAGCTGCTCAGCTGGCTGGTTTTTCTTCCACTAGGAGGAGCAGCAAAGGCTGGCAGCAAAAGAGAAAGCTGCTAAAGAGCTGGAAGCTGCTAAGCAGAGGGACGCTGCTGCTCAAGAGGCTGCTAAAACACAGGTACAGCAAAACCTTCAGTTCATCGAGACAGCTTAACATTGGTACAAACTGGGGAGCAAACCCAAACTACAGAAACATTTCCTGTGTTTCTATGCGTTCTGTTATTTGAGATCATATAGTCAACAAAAAGATTTCAAATGAAACCGCTTTTAAGGTTTTTGTTGTGTTTTTTGTTTTTCCTAAACCTTATTAAATTTCTTTCTCCCACTCCCCATGCAATGCAGACTGCTGCTAACCTAAATGTGACTGTGGATATTGAGGTAATAACAATAGATATTATACTTTTTACATTAGATTATGTACATTATACCATGTCTCGTCATCTGAAGCCTTAAGCATGTGAAAATGATTACATGAAGTGTGTGTGTGTTTGTTTCCATGACAAAGGTAATAGATTAGCATTTAATTCAGTTTCTCAGTAGCAAAAATTTATAATAAATGTTTCAAAGGGTGTAAATTAATGTGTAATTTCCCAATTTTCTTAAACTTTTCAGCGCTCAGTAATGAGCACACCTGTAGGAAAAGGTGGTGAGCTCAACGTGACGGTTGATATTGAGGTATGTGTTTTTATTTATTTTTAACAAACGTATATTTATTCTAAACAAAGACTAAATGATCTTTTTTTTTTTTTTTTTTTTTTTTTTTTTTCCCCCTCATTCTCTTTCTGCAGCACTCCTCACCACAGTCATATGCCATCACGCCAAAGGGTGGAGATAAACCTTTGATTTTGTCCAAAAATCCAGAAGACTATGGGATGGACCAAAACAGTGATGACTCTACTGATGACGAGTCTGCACCAAGGAAGCCTATTCCATCCTGGGCAGAAGGTATTTAATGATCTCTTAACTCTTCAGTATACCTGAAGTGCTTATGTGTTACTCGTTAATCCAGCTCAGTTATAATTGATTGTCTCAAATTTTTACGGTGGATTCATACTAAGCTCAGTCAAGTTTCACCTTGTGTTACTCGTCTGAATTCAGTCGTGTTGGAAACCTAAATTTAGGGAATTGCTGGTGAAATGAAATGGCCCAGCACCATAATGTTTTTTTTAAGACCCTGCTTTGAAAATCTGAGACAAGTTTAGCTGCCCGAGATTCACAGAATTTAGAAAGGCACCATTTTGTGATGTATATTGTTATTGGGATATGAGATTTTGGCCATATCTGCACATGTGCAATGTGAACATTTACAGTGGTTAAGATTGTATAGTTTGGCCACCAGAGGGCACTCTGTAACTTCCAAGTTTTCATGTGTTCTGCACCCAGAACAGCCAGCTGGTCCAAGCATTTCATTCCCAGTTGGGCAGAGCACAAACGAATAAATACTAACCACAAAAAAAACCACATTTGTTGAGCAAACACTTGGCACCAGTGGAGAGGAAGAAGTCTCTTCAATAGGGAGAGGCAGAAATCTGCTGAGATCTGTTGGACAAATGATTACTTGATCACAAATATAATTTCATTTCCTGACTGAACTTGAAATGTAATGGCTTCCTTGATATTAGCGCACTTTAACTTGGGATGAAGAATCCTAGGTATGACACTACAGGAAACTTGAACCATGATGAGATATTTCAGACATTAGTATCACAGTTCTGGTCTCTACGTCACAATTTTACACCCCTACCAAACTGGGCTAAACCCACATGTGTGTTTGTGGATATTGCATGCTATTTAAAGCCCCTAAACAGACCTGTTTGTGTTCTCTCTCTCTCTTCCAGGTCCCAATCTGCAGCAGATAATAATGAAGCAATACTTCAACCCTCCTGATTTGGACTCTTTCTTTGGCGCAATTGAGTCACCACGACTGGAAAACATCTTTTACAAGAGCAAGCCCAGATATTTTAAACGAACCAGCTCTGCGGTGTGGCACTCTCCCCCAGCTGGAAAGTAACATCTGTACACTCATACAGATGTTTAAACTGCTGTATAAAGTTAAAATTCTGAAAATCAGTTTCAAATAAAGTCACTTGTTTTGTTTTTCTGAATGTTCTTTTTAAATGTATGTTTCTGTTTCACATCTTTATGTCTAAGTAGGTTTTTATATCTGTGGTTTCTGTTTAGCTTTTAGAGATGTAATTTGTTTTGGCTTGTCAATTTAAAAAATTAAAAGTAAATTAAAAGATGGTTGATTTGTTCACTCTGGTATGTCAAACCTGCTCTATCAAAGGTATGTGCTGTAAAAGGATTTTGTCACTCAGCAGCTCACAGTCATGACTTTTAGTTCAAAATGCAGCACGGTGTTGAAAGTTTTAAAGCTCAGGGAAATCCTCTGCTAAGAAGTCTGTGTATTCCAGAACAGCTACTGAATGGTTTTGGCACCACAGCTGGGGTAAATTTTTAAATTTGGTGCGTCTATTTCACTAAAGTAAGGTTTAGCTTGACTTAAGTTACATTGATCTAGATCACACATGCAGCCTCTCAGTTATAGACTTTGTAATTGGGTTAAAATCTGGGTTTTTAATTTGGTTTAGTTTCAGGCTACAACTGAGAATTCTCTGTATTTATTATTATAAAGTTCAGATGCTCTTAATTCGGGTTTACGGATCCCTAAAATGGGTGTCAAACATGAGGTCTTGAGCCCAGTATTGGACCCACTGGACAGCTTTGGTAAATGTAAAGGAATGCCTGCATTTTGGACTTTTTGTCTTTATAGCTCCTGATAAAGAACAGTAGCTATAAGCTTGAATGCTTTTAAATGTTTATTTCTTAGAATTTAAGCCTAAAGAGTCATGCTGACAGATTTCATTCATTTACTACAGCAGCAATTTTCTTTATCTCGTAGAAAAAACAGACGACCTGTTGCAATTGCATTTCTTTTTCTTATATTAACATAACAAGAATGAACTGTAAATGTTTTTATCCTGAGAGAGCGGGGAGATTCTGTCAAATTAGACTGACATCTCTACTGTCAGACAGCATAATAAAAGAAATCGAAATTAAAAGGCGGCATTAAATGTACCAGTTTCCATTGTAGTGTGTTTTACCTTTGGTCTACGGAATACGCAATGCATGAAAGACAAGACAGGTGCCAAGATCTACAAGATCTACTTGTTTTTGTTATGAATATTTTCATAGTTTAAATCTTCAGTGTTTATTTTTTGGGGAATGTGTCAGTCTTTAATTTAAACATAAAAAAAACAATGCACAATGATTAAACATTATTTCAGACTAATGCAGCCGCTGGCACACTGGTTTGTGTGCTGTCCACATAGCCACAAAAGCTTTTAATTTTAACGTGTCCATTCCGCACCTTTAACGGCTAACGTCAACAGCGTTGCAGTCACGTAAGTGCGTTTGCGCGTCGGTAAAACGGCGAGTTAAGTCCTTAGTAGGAAATTTAACGTCGCAAGCAAGCGCAACTATCAGCGATAAGTTTAGAGAAACGTGTGAAATCGTCGAAGAAGGTTGGTTTATATAACCGCTTCCTCCGCAGCTGGGTTTAAATGTTCAACCTGTCCTGTTGTTTGTGAGATGAGCTGACTGAGATTTGGTTGCTAGCAGCGATTAGCTGCGCTGAATATATTTGGCAACGCAACTGTTGTTCAGTTAGCGTGGGCTTCGATGCCTGCAAGGTGCACGAAGCTTAAATTTTGATATAATTTAGCCACCAAGTTGATCTTATTCATACCACTGCCATAACCTAACGTTTCTCATAGCTGTTAAGCCAGCCTCCGCTTGGGTCACGCAAGCAACCAGCGTTGTTTTTGATGTATTTATACTAAGCATTACGGTAGTGTAAGAAATAACTTAACGATAAAAGCGCTTCTGGGGAATTGAAATATACTCCCTTCAAACTTAGTGACGTGCGTGTAACGACATCGATTAAACGTTTTAATATTTCAATTCAACACCAGACTGTTATTGTGCGGGAGACACCGAGAGGCAGCTTTTATGTTAAAAGCAGCACTTACCGTAATGCAGAGGTACACCACGGCCAACAGGAACAACAAATAAAACAACGCGGTTGGTAGCCCGTTATTTGGCAGTAGCTGCAGGCTTGAACGCTGTGGTTTCTTTGCGTGAGCAGGTAAACAATGTTTGTGTCTCGTCTTATCACAAGTTCAGTGTCACGAAACACGGATTCTGTATTAACTAGGTGCAAATTTAAGACAGAAGTTGTCTGCTACTTTACTATTAACTTTGACCAACAGCTGCTCTAAATATGGTGTTTGCCTTTTTTAGTCCCAAGGTCATTTGTCTGGATTAATGTGAATACAGATGACTGTAGTGTCCACTCGATTGTTTATATGTAGGGACATTTTTCAGATGTTTTAAATGTAGATGTGTTTAGTTTGATGCAGGCAAACTCAGTACAGTGTCTCAGTAATGGTGGCTAGATACTGTTTTAAAATGCAACATACTGCAATTAACTGCCTGAATAATCTGCTTCTCCAGTTATGAACAGCCTTACATTTGATCAGCATTTAGTTATTGTTATGATCTTTCCAGAAATGACTTCTCAGATCCGTCAAAACTTCCACCATGACTGCGAGGCTGCCATTAATAGACAGATAAACCTGGAGCTGTATGCCTCTTATGTTTATCTCTCTATGGTAAGAAATGTTTCTGAGTCAGTGGTGTCATGTATCACAGCCCTGTGTTATTTCAAAGGCATTAAAAAGAGTGTTTTAATCTTTTTGTTTGTTTATTTTTGTTTACTCTCCTGACTTTTAGGCATACTATTTTGAAAGGGATGATAAATGCTTGCCAAATTTTGCAAAGTTTTTTCACAATCAGTCCAAAGAAGAGGTTGTGCATGCAGAGAAGCTGATGACCTTCCAGAACAAGCGGGGAGGCAAAATATTTCTGCAAGACATCAGGGTATGTAAGGATATTTTCACTAATGAGTTAAAAAAACAAAAAAATAAATTCATGTCTTTTTATATTAAAAAACAAAAAACAAAACAGTCTTTTTATTCATCGAGGCTTTACATTTTTTTTAATTATAAAAATGGATGGACTGCAGTGCTTCAGGTTGCTTTAATATGAATAATTTTACATGAATCTGATTGGTGCTGAATCTTCTTGAAATATTAATGCGTTAGAAACCTGATAGAGATGAGTGGGGGAGTGGCGTGGAGGCCTTGGAGTGTGCCCTGCAGCTGGAGAAAAATGTAAACCAATCCCTGCTGGACCTGCAGAAAATGGCCACTGAACACAACGACCCTCATGTAAGAAGCAGGCGTAGAGGATGTACAGTCTCCGCTGTTTGGATATGACTATCTAGTAAGATGCAGCATATTGTCTTTTTCCGTCCTCCACAGATGTGCGACTTCATAGAAACACATTTTCTGGATGAGCAGGTAAAATCCATCAAACAACTCGCCGACTGGACCTCAAACCTACGCCGGATGGGAGCCCCTCAGAGCGGCATGGCTGAATATCTCTTTGACAAACACACCATGGCTGAAGAGGGCAGTTAAATTGAGGCACTGGTGATCACGGGTAATTCTGCTGCATGCCTGACAAATACAGTACATACTGCATATGTTATAAAAGAATGCTGCTTTATTTGTGTTCATTGGCTGTTAGCAGAGGCTGTAGCGCAGACTGGAGTTGTGTAACCCTCACCTCACACTACGTGCAGTGTGTAAAAATAAAGACTAAGCAGGCCTTTAAATCATGCTAGTTATGCATTCAGGTTTAGGAAGATTGGACCGTGACACTGAAACGTTTTAGGCTGTAATAATTTAAATTACATGCATTGAAAAATTGTTAATCAACCTTTTTTGTTTGAGAATTTAAAAAGCAAAGAGAAATTCTGGTTTATTATCTGTTATACCAGTGGTGTTTAAAATTTTGTGACTGTAAAGTAAGGTAAAGGCACTTTGGACAGAGTTGGACCTACCATGTGTGTCATCACTTCATTACCTCTTATTTAGCACTTAAGTCCAACCATCTTGGTGCATTTTTTGGCTTTTCAAGCTCCTCTTCAGGTAGTGTGGCACCATGTTGGCATTAAGCTACACCTCCCAAAAATGACACACTCAGGCTGAGGTCTTTTGTCCAGCTGAAGCCCCAGGCTTCTGTGTATTGATAAAGCTACCAAGGTATTATTCGCAATAAGGTTTTTCTGGCCTATTCAGTTATTTTATTCTTTTTCTTTTTTTCACAGAATATTTCTCTTAGTTTAACCACCATCCACACATAAAAGCCAAGAACCATGTTTATAGTTCACGCCAATATATTCTTGTTACAATATGTAACAATACTAAAACACTGGTTAATTGAATTATATTTATTATTTTATAGCTTGTGTGTGTGTGTGTGTGTGTGTGTGTGTGTGTGTGTGTGTGTGTGTGTCTGTTGTTTTCCATTTGTCTTTATTTTAAGAAACCTTTGGTTACTAGCACAACTCTAGTTCTCTGAAAACTGAGCTCTGTATCTCACTGTGAGACGCCTTCGGCTTTGTCCAATCAATGAAACTCCACTGCCACTACGTCTGACTTAAACAGACGAGCCACCTCAAGAGCATGATGTAGATCAGTGCGATGAGATAGCTCACAAGGCTGAAATTGCAGCTAAATGCACTTTAATGGTGGAAAAAGCCGTTTGCCCATCTATCAAATCCTGAAGGAAGCATACTTGAAACAGAACACTGATAGGGAATTGTATTCTTAGCTGTGAACTCTCTCTCAAATATACACCATTTTTAACATGCCAGGTCCATGTGGAGCAGACATCCATAATTATGAATAACTTTGTGCATTTTTGTCATTTTTTTAATGTCTCATAAAATCTTTCAGCTTGTTTGATTTTTGACAGTTAAATAAACATTAACATGCATAAGCAGTGAGACCTGTGAAAATGTTTTCTCATTGTATTTTATTTGGACTGATTGCTTCGTTCTGCAGATGTAAAGTCAAATTGTAGATTCAGTATGCTTGTAAAATAAAACAATAAAGTTGTAATGTACAAATAAATTAAAGTTTTTCATTTTATTTGGAAAAAAAACTTTAATAGTGTCAAAAAAAGAAGAATATATAATATTTATTAATAAAGACACTGATGCAAAGACTACCACAGATGAAGAATATACACATTTTGGCTGCCACTGATGAAACTGGAAAGTATTTTTCCATAACGCACTGAGGGTCAAATCTCATAAGGTCCTTTTTTAAAAAATATTGCAAGTAGGTTAATTCTTCTGTGAGAGTTCATTGGAAAGTAAATAATTTTTAGTGGCTCCAGCTGATACAGTCCTGTGCCTGTTTTTGTGAGATATTTGGCACATGTGCTTAAAAAAAAACAGTGAGTCACACCTTCTTTTCTTAGTCCTGCTCCCTCCCTCCTGCTGCCTTGTTCACCCCACCATCCACCAGAACGCCCAGCAGGTCTCCTTCGGCGAGTGAGATTCCTGAATCGTTGGGCGAGTTTTTCTGATTGGTTTCTTGCTGCGATGGCGCTGAAGTGGAAACTGTGTTCATGTTATTGCTCAACCCACCGTTGGTGCCCCCGTTGCTTGCCCTCATGTTGCCGCTGAAGTTCCCATGGTTACTAAAATTACCGTGACCTGTGCCGTTGCAAAGACTTCCCGTCGTGCCTGCGCTGTTGGTGCTTGTTACATTAATGCTGCTAGAGCTGCTGTTGGGATTACCGGGATTTGCTGCCGTTGTGCGAGAGGGCTGAGTGAACGAGAACACCCTTTCTCCTCCGCCTCCCCCAGCCCGGGCACTTGCTGGTCCAGGCTGAATGTCAGCAGATGGAAGGGTGTCCAGGGTGAGGCGAGGAGGGGGAGGGCGGCGAGATAGCAGGCCATGTCCCAGTCTGAGTTTAGATATCGGGCAGAGTTCAGGTGGAGGGTCGGGGAAGGAGAAGGTAGGTGCACTCTGCATATCCCCATCCTCACTCAGCCAGGGGAAAGCAGAGGATGGTGGAGGGGGGATGTGGTTAGGGGTGTCGGGAGGCAGCATCTGGGAGCCCACAGTTGGAGGGGCTAGAGAACTGCAGCTGTGATCCAAGTCATTTTGGGTTCTCCTAGCAGGTCGAGGACGGGGCACCGCAGGAGGAATGCAGTGAATTGGGGTTTGTGGGCAGCTATAGAAACCTGGTCTTTCGTACAAGGGTGTGGTGGAAAAGGCGTAGTCAGGATCTCCCTCCTGGCAGGCTTGACCTTGAGTCAAAGGTGCCCCTGTGTGCAAGTAAAGGGGAAAGCGGCTTAGTGGAGCTCCAGGGCGACGGCGGAGAAGTGACACCCGGGAGGAGCGAGGGAAGTTTGGGGAGTGGACACCGAGAAGACGACCAAGTCCTCCAAGCAGAGGAGTGGAGTAGTTGGCTTCCTCATTTTCTTTGATCTGCTCCAGATTGGACTGGAACTCCATCTCCTCCTTTGGAACACTGAAGACCAAACAGAAGGTTTGCCATATGTTCAGCAGGTTTATTAAGAAGAACGAAAAAGAAAGACAGAAAAAAAATCATTAAACCTGATATCCAGCGCTGAGCCCATGAAGGAGGGTTTGCGGTGTTCAGCGCTGGCAGTAGTGTAGGGTGGCTGAGGTTCAGACTCATTCCAGTACATATCCCTCTCAACCAGAGGCAGGCTATCGTACATCTCATCCACAGATAACAATGAGACCTGGGACACAGTGAAAACCACATATACTCAAACAATACACTCGCTGTCTAGGATCAGTTAGCAAATAGTTTGGTTTAGATTCACACCTGCAAATTGCGGTCCACAAGCCAGTTGGTTTCAAAGTCATCATCATCTTCACCAAATGGATTTATGAGTTGTTCAGCCACCTGAGACCAAAACAAACACACTACCTCAATGAAACTCAGTGGACAAATTAACAAGTCAAAGTCAGCAATCAGCATAATCCAGAGTTCAGATGTTAGTAATGCTCCTTTTTAGTTCTTGTTCATATTTATTTTTTCAACACAAGTGGTTATTTCATTTGTTGACCAGCTGTTTTTGTCAAAGTTGGGGATGTTTCATCTGTTCAATTAAAGAAAAATGTTTTCCAAGTCTTGTTCTGCACATCTTTAGTGCTCAATGGGATGAACTGTCCAGTAGTGAATTCCTTTCTTTTTGTGGCTGCAGGCCTCAACTTTAAGAACCACAGACACGATCAATCAGTTGTCCCTCACCTTCAGCCATCCAACATAGAAGAAAAACTGCAGCAGGGTAAAAATAGGGAGGTAGAAATCCATTTCATGACCAGGGTATCCCTGATTTGGATCCAAGAACTGACGACCGATCAGACACGCTAGGAAGAAGCTGTAGACTGCAACTGTTGCCACCTAATTAAAAAAAAAAAAAGTCAGAGCATTAACTGATTAATGCCTTTATTTGGGTTGTTTTACACCATCCTAGAGAAACAGTTTATCTTGAGGTATGGCTTTTATTGCCGATCAAATGCATCTGGATTAGGGAGGGTTAACGATTTAAGGCATATGATGATTATTGCAAGAAAACCATTATATTTTTAGTACCTAATATTACTGCTATCGGCTACTTTTTGGTTTCAGTGCTGATTGCAATATAAACAAAAACCTGAGTATAGACAAGAGGCAGGCTGATCCAGTCATAGCCGTACAGCTTCATACACTTCGCCCGTAAGCTATTCAACTCCTAAACAGAAAACAGTAAAAGTCATGCAAAACCAGAAAATATTTGCAGGCTGTGAGGCTTTGGTTTGCACACGGGCACCTACAGTGAGGAGAGCAGTGAGCGCCACGTCGTTGTTGATGCGACCCTCAGTCCGTGCTCTCAGAGCCAGGCTGACAAACCACATGCAGGGCACCCAGAACTTATTATGAGGGGAGGGCAAATCCTCCAAGTGCCTAAGCTCTTCTGATGTCATCAAACCTGAGATGGAAAAACACAACGTGTAGATGAAAGCAGCCAAAAGGTGCGTGTTCCTGCACGCATAGTCCTGGTGAACAGCCAGAGCTTGCCTCATAATCTTCTCATCAGTTCAGCCACATGAGAAGAAGACATTGGGTCTGAATGCTGTGCAGCTTCTGCACAGCATGCTATGTTTTAAAGAGGCAAGACTAATAACAGCAAACGACGCACCTGCCTGCACCAAATGCTCCATGGTTGGAAACCTCTTGTAGACTGCTGTGCTGACGGAGCGGTAGATGAGCACACCGGAGAGGTTGGCGTACCTCATAAGTGTCCTGCGGGTCAGCCGGGAGGTTTCGTCAGCTCCTCGAACGTGACCTCCGACTAATGCTGCCAAACGGTCTGGCCAGGGTACATTCTCAAACTGTCCCCACCAACGGGACACGACCAAAGTCACATAGAAACCTGGTTAAGATAAACGAAGTGAAACTTTCAGTGATGCCCTCCTGACTTAAAAGGGTTAGGGTTAGTGAGCCACAACTCACCCAACACAAATGACACAGGGATGAGCTCTGCGTAGCGGTCGCAGTATATCGACAACTTTTCAAACAGCCTCTTCTGATCATCGTTTAACACAAACCTGGTGAGGGAAATATCAAAAGCACTGACCTCTGTTAAAACAGCAAAGTGACTCTTTTACTTGCCAAAGTCAGAAAGGTTGTTACTTTTGTTAATACCCGCCTTGTGAAATACATCTCGCAGAACACTGAAAGCTATTTTAAGAGCTGTAAAAGGGGTCACAGATGCCGTTATGTAGCAGGGTGCTACTCATAAACAGACACGCAACCATCTACTCATAATAAGAATAAACTTTTGAGATGTTTGTGAATTTTCATTTTTGTAGATAACACTGAATGGCACAATAAAAAGGAGAGGAAAGCACGTACAGTGATGAACACATTTATTACACCATCTGTGATAAAAACAAGAAGACACACACAAAAAACATGTCAAAAACTTCTTTAAAACTAAAAACTGTGTTTACTGGGGCAATATATGATTCATGGTTTTATATGCAAATTTGAGCTGGCACACTGGATCTTTCTGAGAAGTCAAGCATAATATCTGACCACTAAATCTAAACTCTTTGTTCAGGAATGTAAGTTAATAATAATAATGTGCTTTACAATATTTTTCATATTCATCATATTCAATCATATTTTAGCAATACAAATATCACTTTGTTTAAAGAGCCATAAACCATTACAGAAACTGATTTTACTTATTACCAATACTGTTGAAGCTTTAAAGTAAAATTACATTTAAAGTTAATTATGTTCCTAATCCAACTGAGGCCTAAAAGATGACTCATAATTCCCAGTTTTGGGACCAAAACAGTTAACTCTCTTTTAAAAACAGAAAAATGTCATTATGAGAGCAAAACTCATGCTGCTGTAATGTGAGTTTCCTACCTGTAAACAACACTGAAGAAGTAGTAGAGCAGAGTGAAGATGATAAGCTCCCTGTAGAGCAGTTTGTAGATGCTGCCCTTCCATCGCAGGAGAAGGTGAAAAAAGGTCCCCAAACCCGCATCAGCAACTCGGCGGGAGTACGTTACTGTCATCGCTGCTGCTGCTTGTTGGCCAACGTGCTGGCTGACTGTGGCCTGACATGAAGGAAACCAGCGTGGTGTTGTCCTCCGTGCTTCGTCTGAGCTCAGGTTCAGCGATCAGCCCCTTAAGACCAGTGTGGTGACAGATCTGAAAGGACAGAGAGTTAAACCAAGCAGCTCAGATGGGTTGATTTGTGGTCCTCATTTAATCTGATTGGTAAAAGACACCTTGAAATGTGATGTGATTCGGATTTCAAGGTTGTGAGAGAGGTGATATGCGCAGACTTACTTAAAGAAAACAAAAATGGCCATCATGCTCTCTGTGGTTTAAGATGTGCGGTGGCAGCGTCCAGGGATAATGTTGGAGAAAGCAGAGCAGGAAAGAAAAAGCGAGCGAGGGCCTCCTACACCTCCGGTCACTTGATGTGTTAATCTGTTTCTCCAACAAAGCTGCATTGTGAGGCCAGCTCCTGTTAATCTAAGCAAATCTGAGGGCAGCAGAGAACCCACACTGCCACAAATAGGCTGGTTACAAGGATAAATGCTGAGTGTGTGGGTTTAGATTAGAAATATGACTCTGTGAACCAAATCTCAGCCCACTTCGACTTTTTGTAATTTAACACTTTTTCTACATCTCAGAGGTGTGCATTAGGTACACACCTCTGAGCTAGTGTTCTAGTGTTTCAATATCAGGTCACCTTTGCTGTTTTTTTCCCCATTTGTAGCAGGATTTCATCATGGCAAACTCCTGGTCAGGTGAGAACGTGTGTGACCCCCCTCTGCTGGAAAAAATGCATACAGCTGAATCGCTACTGGTCAGAGTGTGTTAGTGATTAACCCTTCCTGTAATAACCAGGAGGACCAACAGCAGGGTGAAGTGCAGGGCGTTTGGTTTCTGCTGCTTTTGGCAGATTTTCTTCTGCACTGGCAACGTCTTTGAATCAGTTTTACTTATTTCTGGTGAGTATATCCTCTCCAATTTTTTCTCCTTAATTCATCTCACAAGTGCAGTTTAACAGACTCAGCACAATCAGCCTGCAAAGAAAAGAAAAATGTGGTATTCAGAAAGGGGAAAAGATCTTGAAGTTAGTTGCACTGATTTTAAGTATGTAACTCTGTGTTTTCTGCATCTTAGGTGCTTAATACCCACACACGTCAGAGTCATCCTTCCACAAACTAAATCATCCCAGGAGCTATCCAACAGCATTTGATGAATCTCTGCACAGCCTGAGAAATATTATGGATGCTTTTGAGGGAATTCACAGCGTCCAGATTTCCTCTTCTCCACCTTCAACTTCATCGAGCCCGGGATATGAAGTCCTCAAGGCGGGGATATCTGGGATTGCAGTATACTCCTCTGCAGTCTTCTTTGGCACACAAAATGTGTCTACTATCAGGCACAAGTCTGGCAAGGTCATTGAGGAGGAAGGCTGTGTTGTTGGACAGTAAGTGTTAAATCTTGGAGCACTGGATAAACTGATAAAACACATTTTTTAACATAACACGTGACAGTTGCTGCTTATGTATAAAGATTCATGTATACATTTATCTTCCCTTTATCCAATTCTGCACATGGTGCAAAATGTATCTAAAAGTAGCACATTGCTTTGTCACAAGTCCTGCTCAGTGTGAAGTCTGTGATTGTGGGCGCGTGGACTTGTAACAAGGTGACCGAGTCAGATATGCAAAAGTGCAAACAAAGGTCTGTGTTTAGTTTTAGTGTAACTCCAGCAGTGATTGGTATTTTCTTAGGCATGTTTTGTAAATGAAAAATCCTTCTGCTGTTCAGCGATCATGCAAAAGTTGGAAAACGTGCCGGTGTTGGCCTGAGATGGAGGATAAATGCTTGAAATGTAATCTGCACAGAACGCTGCGAGTTTTAGCGTCTTAAACCCTGCAGTCAGCAGTATTCCTAATTCTTTCCTTCTGACAAATTCACTGACAGGACATGTCAGAGATTAAAGAAAGAAGAAAGAAAGAAAGAAAAACTGGACCTTGGAGTAGCCAAGTTCATCCCCTGAAGGAAACTATTGTAGCTCCCTGTCCTCTCTTCTGATTGGCTGCTTCACGTAAACCAACACAGTCTCACAGCCTTGTGTGAAATTGTGATCTATTAATTAGTGTTCCTGGACATGATTTATCCCCACCCTTATCACACTGGTCTTACATCTACTGATTTGTGCATTCCTTTTAATGGCCAGCAGGAGGCAACTCATCTGGTTGCAAAAAACCTTGCTCTGTATTTTTAGGACATATTGAAATGATTAGGCTTAGAGTCAGGAGATTGTCTAAGAATGCTCATTGGCTAAAGACTCGTCAATTAAATGTCATTACCCAACAAGTGGGCTTCCTTCTTGGTTTTAAAGTCAGAACCACTCCTTGCTCATCACGTGCGGTTTCAGGACTTCATAAACAGCTGAGTAGCTACATCGGTCTCTTACACCATCTATAGTAGGAGTGTCAAAAATAAGGCCCAGGTGCCGGAATCGGCCAGTTAAAGACTCCAATCCGGCCAATTGAATGGCTTTAGAAAATGTGAAGGAAGGAATAATCCTAGACTTTTAACTGTAAGTTGTATAGTTTTGCCTAATGATAAAGACCTCCACCATGGCCATTCATACTACACCAAAGTAATTAAGTAAAACAATTCAGTGACAGCAAAGTTCCTGTTTTTTCCAGAAACTACTCAAGAAATTTCTTTTTTGTTTAATAGTGGGCCCTCAGTAAAATAAAAAATATATATACTTACAGGACAGTCTGGGCAATGAGATGCCAGAACTCTGTAATTTTACACATTTATTTCTTACAATTTACACCCAAAAGAGTCATGCTGACAGATGTCTGTAATTAATGCAGCAGCATTTCTTTATCTCATAGAAAAACCTGAAGTAGATATTTTACATTACATATATATATATATTAACACATAACACTATGTTACTATATCTCAGGGATTAAGTGTGTAGTTAAAGAAAGGAGAGTTTAACTGCTCCAGCCCACAATATAAAACACGTTTGACATCCTCGCTCTGTGATTTTGGCAGACCAGGTTTGAAGAGCAAGTGGATGGGGCTTCTGATTTCACAGTAAAAGGTGTGAGGCTGAGATAACCATATTAGAATATTGGCTCTTAGTGGCATCAAACAGATCCAAGAGTAGAAAAAAATGTAAACTCAGAGTATTGGCGCTGATATTATTATTTGTAACTTCGACCATATTTCATATGAATATGAACCATGATGAACATTAAAGTTCAGGGACCCTGGAGGCATAGGGGATAAAATCTCACCACCTTTTTGGTACAATAAGTTCAGCACGTTTGCAGATAAGACTGCAAACTAACTTTGGCTTCAAAATTAACTTTTTTATTTAACATATTTACCTTCAAATTTACAATCTGTACAGAAGTCTGGACGGGCAATCCATTCAAAGCGTCCAAGTCTCTGATTAAAGGGTAGAATAACCTATTATATACTATAACCCTCACAAAAGTGAATGTTAATACTCATACTCAAGTTTTATCTTTACATTAAAAAAGATTCCAAAAAAGGGAATGTAAACAGTTTTAACTTTAGCAGATAGGATACTTTACTAAGCATTTTAGCAAGGGCAAAGCAAACAGCTCAACTGGTTAATAATAATCAAAATGTTTTAAAGTTCAAAGAAAAGTGAAAAAATGTAAAATTATCTAATCTAGACTGTTGCTAAATACCTATTGTCAGGTTTGATGACATTTTATTGGAGGAGAGAGAGAACATGTAGATGAACTCTCCACTCAGCCATCCTGCATGGCTAAGGGGAGAACGCCCCAATCTTGGATTGGGGCAGTGAGCAGAGCAAATCTCAAAAACAGTGAATCCAATTTGTAAAAAAAGAAGGCTTAATCAATCGCAATACAGTTAAAAAATGACTTCTTCTGGTTGTTCATGCATAATAAAATCAAAAACATTTCTATTTCTCTATCTTTCTGCCTGCTACACTTTCCTCACACACAGGGCTTAAAGGTTTGCACATTAAAATTATATTTTTATTCAACTTTATTGATTCTTGACTTCTTTTGATTAAACTTCTGATTTAATTACAGCAGGAATCAGGTCACTGTAAAATCAAATTAGTTCCCAGAACTTAAAAAAAGTATGCAAACTTGTTGCCTCAAAAAAGCTAAGCTTACCTAAGATAACTAAGTTAGGGCAACTTATTTATTCTGAGTACCCTGTACAACCTAATTAGTTCCAGGAACTTAAAAAAGTATGCAAACATGTGGACTGAAAAAAAGGAGAAAAAGTTAACTATGTTAAGACATCTTATTCATTGCCAGTACACAGTACTAAGAATAACTTGTGGGTAAACAATTAGTATTGCACACTCGGAAAAATCAAGTTCTACTAAATAAAAACAATTTGTAGTAACTTACTATTTTTAATTTTGATTACATAAAAAAATAAATGCAACTAGCACACATTATGTTTTATCATCCTTGAATGTAAGAGATTTTAACACTTAATATAAAGTATATAAACACGGTAAGTACATAAGGCTCTGTCACTCTGTGCTACATTGCACTTACAAAAGCTGGATTTTAGGCCTCTTACTTCATTTCTGTACCCTGAATGGCTTTTACCCAGTGAAGAAAAATTATTTGAATGGTTCCATTAAGTATGATAAAGTTACTACAAAATAAAGTAAAATAAAAAATATCAGCTGATATTGGGGGATCAGAGAGGGGGGGACTCACTGATTTTCCATAGAGTGACTCTGTAATCTGTTGTCTCTGGTCACGCAAAAAGCATACACCTAAGCAGGTAGACCCGTGACACCTTGTTGGTCCACGTACAGGACGTGCCGGTTGGGCAGTCGGGTGGATGTCATCATGTGACTTGTGAGAGCGAAGAAGAGAGAAGAAGAAGGAGGAGGAGGCAGGAAAAAGGAGATACACTCGTTTTCCTGTCTTGGCAAAAAAAAAGGAGAAGAAAGAAGTGAGTGTTATTTCTAGGAAGTGCAAACCAGAGCTGGCATTGCTCTTGATTTTCGTCTTGTTTCTGACTGAAACTGCTGCTGCTGGGCGGTTGATCGTCTGCGCAGGCGTCCGCATTCCTCAGCTGTGATTGAAAACGATTGGGATTAGTTTCACTGAAACTCGCTCGGACATTAGCTCGGTTTATGCAATATTTCTTAACTTAACAGCAGCAGCAGCAGCTCAGGGAAACTGGAGAGGAGCAGCTGACAAATACGCAGACGGGCTGGGAGGTTTATTTATCTGCTGTCCCGGACACTGACAGAGAGGGTAAGGGCGGATACTGACGAGGGACCTCTCCGTGGTAAAAAAAAAAAAAAAAAGAAAAAGAAAAAAAGTTGGAAGTGTAAGCTAACTAGCTAGTTAGCTCAAGGTCTGCTAATTATTTAGCTGCTTTGTGGACCGATTTATCTGCAATTTGGGGATAAAAGTAACTTAAGCTTCCTTTAAATTCAAATGTCGGGATTTTTAATGCTGTATCAGGGGTTTCCAAGCTGTGGTGCGAGGTCCACCCCGGGGTCTTGCAGTGAGCGCACTGTTGTAACCAAGAAGGCTATTGTTGTTAGATTGTGTTGACACTGTAAAAGTAAGTAGAAATGAATCTCAGGGTTTTGTAAGTAATCACACTGGCTCTAAGGTTGTTATGGTTTGGTGTTTTTTTTTCTTTTAAGTATTATTTGGTTTTCTACAGTTTTAGTTTTTGTTTACATTTCATAGTGTAGTTTTAAAAAGTGGTTCTAGTTTCAGTTTACTTTTTATTTATCATTGGTGTTAATTTTAGTCTTTTAAATTACTGTAAAATCTACACACTTACTACCAACATGATGTGTTAAGTAATCAGATTGTACACTAGCAAAGCCTAAATGCCAATTGTGTCAGGATCCAGGGTTGTGATCTAAACTATTACCTGAAAAGCATTAATATACTAATGCTGAAGGCCAACATTTGATTTTGTGATCCTTTTTTTGTCAAGCTACTTTTCATTTTATTTTTATATTTTTAATTTGGGGAAACCTCTGGGTTTTAAATGTGAAAATGCTCTGGTTGTATTTTTGTAAACACGGCATACCAGCCATTAGAGACCTGTTAGTAGAAGTAGTTGTAAATTGTAAACCTCATTAGGATGTAGTTAAGTACAAGATTGATTTTATTTTTATATATTTATTTATTTTTATTACACGATTTATTTTTTGTGGTCTTGTGAAGGTTGGTAGATCTGGATCCAGAGCCAGAGACCAGAATGGAGGGAGGAGGCCAAGTCGGGCCCACGTCAATCCGAGGCCATGGCCAGCTCTCCCGGCTTCGCAGCTCTTCCCTGGAAATCAGGGAAAAAGGGTCAGAAATCCTCAGGGAACAGCTGGATGCTGCAAAGAAGGTATAGTAACCTACTTTGTGGTTGCGCACACACAGAGAAACAAAAGATAGTGTAACCAGGAAAACAAGGCGCTGACAATGCAAATGTTCTTCTCTGTTTTAAATGTGGTTGTGTCCTTTTCCCCTGCACATCTCAGGAACTGAAACTAAAGGACAAGGAGTGCGAGCGTCTGTCGCAAGTTAGGAATCAACTGGAGCAGGAGCTAGAGGAGCTGACAGCCAGTCTGTTTGAGGTCAGCAGTAATCATCGCTCTCTGCTGAGTGCACTGTAATTCTGACAGCTGGTGACGAAGAAGGTGGTTGGTGCTATGCCACAAAAGTCAGCAGTTTGCATTTCTACAGAACCATCACTTCCTTTATATAAATAAAAAAATCAGGTTGATTTTTTTTAAGCAACATTGTAATTGCTTTGAAAAAATTTTGACCCACTGACTCTGGAGGAATCCATCTATTTGTTAAGAGTAAGATTTACCAAGTTTGTTCTAAATTAGCTCTGAGGTTTAGCTACTAAAATGCATCAATGTATAAACAAAGATGTAGCCAGCTCAATTTAATAGTGAACAGAAAGAAGTCTGTTAAGAGCGGTGCAGATTAGCAGTTCAAAACAGATAATTTCTGATGGAAAATAATCCAAAGTATATTTCAAAATCTTACACTCTTAAGGATATGCAGTAAGACCAGCTGCAGAAAATACCTTTTTAGTCGCAAAATTGACAGCACACTTCTTACCAAAAGTAGCTTTTTAATGCCACGAAGGTCATCTTTTTCCTTACACGTTCTGCTGTGTTGACCAGCCAGTCACTGTCTTTGTCTAGCTGCTGAGCTTTGAACGTACAATTTTAATTAGTCTCAATTTACTTTTCAACAGGAGGCTCACAAGATGGTGCGTGATGCTAATGTGAAACAAGCAGCTTCAGAGAAACAGCTCAAGGAGGCTCAGGGGAAGGTGTGTGAAGTTTCTTTAAAAAAAAAAAAAATAAAACAGTGAAGAACAGAAATCTTTCCTGAATCAGAACAGTTTTTTTTCACATAGTTGAAGGTCATAAAATAGCTTCAAATTATCAATATTTAATTTTTTTTGTGTCTGGCTTGCAGATTGATGTTCTGCAAGCAGAAGTGACGGCACTCAAGACTCTGGTGTTGACATCCACACCTTCTTCACCAAATCGCCAGCTGCATCCACAGCTGCAGTCTTCAGGTACCAGGGGATCGTACAAATCGCACATCCGGAACAAGAGCGCCAGCGGTGCATTTCCACTCTCACCTGCAAAAAAAGAAGTTTCCAATCAGCCTGTGTCCAAAGAGGACCGAGAGGTAAACTGAAGTTTATACAGTTGTCTCTCCTCTCCTTCAGGTGTGCGTCCATATGCGTCCCACTTTATTTCCCATTTCTGTTTCCAGTCACTTTTATCACTTTTAGCCAGATTCTCTTTCCTTTTTTCCCTTCTTTCTGCTAACCCCTCCGACTTGTTCTTCTTGTCTTTATCTGGGGTCTCTTCCTCTCTCAGCCTGCTGCTCCTGCCCTCCTCTCTCTGATCTTCTGTCTGATACCTGGCCAGTCTGTCAGTATGACCTATGACCCTCAATGGCAAAAACAGATAGAGGGGATAGGCACCGATGGCAGACAGGTAATCTGCATTCCTTTACATTTCCTACATTTTTCTAATCTTTCAAATTTATCTGCGTCTTGACTGTGATATCTGTTGAGTCAAGAGTGTGGTGAGTCTGGTCTGAGAGCTTTTCCTTCCATAGTTTGTATTGAAATTTTTCAGCGTGTATGTAAGGTGAACAGGGACTTCTTGATGCAGCTGTTTGTTTCTTACTGGAGTTATCTGTGTTGAACGTACATTAGTGAAACACACAGTTTATACCCAGTTCTTGACAGATAATCACAGATATGTTAGCTAATATCAAGATATTATAGATATTTTTGAAAATTGCCAAGCATGACACACTCACTGGATTGTCTAGTATGACTACAACAAAAAACAAAAGATACCATTTTATGTCACCATAATTTCTAGAATTTGTAGAGCTGGTTCAGTAATGTCAGTGCCTCTGGCTCATTGCTAAAAGTGTGGTAGGGTTACCAAAACTAATTGTCCCTGGTGTCTCTTATCCATATTACCCAGGGTTGTAAATTTCGGCCTCACAGTTTTGCAGCTGTTGTTTTTTTTTTTTTTATGAGTTTGGAAGTATTGTTTGACTTTTCTATCATAATGGATTAATGTTTAACTGCAAGTGATGTGTCATTTGTGGAGATATTGTCTCTAGATCCTCTCCACATAACTGGTGTTATGTCTTACTATGAACAAAGGTTATTATAACTAACTAAAACAAGTTTTTAGAGAACTAAAAACTACCAGAAATGATATTGTGTATTTGAAAACAAGCTAAAGAAATCAAAAACCAAAATCAAAATCTTGTCTCTCTGGAGATATTTGTCTATGCAATGAGCCTGAGGAGACATTGTTGCTGATGTTTGACATTGAGGATGTCTACATGACTGTCAGTCAAGTGGTTATAATGATGCATTGGATTATTTATTATTTTACTTCCCCGTTGCTAGTGCCGCCCATATACTACTACTACTACTACCAACAACAACACCATTGATAAGAATAAGAATAAAGAATAAAAAGTAAAACTAACATTAAAAAATTAAAGCTAAAGTTAAACAAATGGTCAAAATGGAAATGAACAAACCGTTTGGAGCAGTTTTTAGCTTAAAGAGCTCAAAGTGTCCATTCAGCTAGAAACAATTTTCAATATTACATTTTTTTTTTCAATATTGAAGGAGGCGCTGTAGATCTTACAGCCACTGAAAGTGTTCCTGCCAAATTCAGTATGAAACTCCATAATTTTCACACTGTGGGAATCCCTTCCTACAACAAACTCCAGAACTTTGACTGAGCGCTGTCGAACAGCCAGTTTTGCCTGGGAAAGTTACTGAGTGACCTGACCTGGAGTTATCTGCACAGCAGCATTACTAAGAGCTGTTTTAATTCTCCAGATAACAAAATGAGGTGTTTCAGTATTTCATTTATTACATCCTTTAGCAGAGGATGCATTGGACCATCCTTTTTATGAAAGGAGAGGAGATGATTACATCCCTTAATTCATAGCGATGGTGGATCTTCACTACGTTTTTCCACTTAAAGGATCACTTGATGTGTTTTGAATTTTCTTTAACTGCCTGTTAAACTCACAGGTGACCTATCAACGCTGTCTGCTTTATTAAAATGGGCTTCTTGTTGAGACTTGCCTTGTTTGAAGTATGAAGAACAGATTTATAGACACTTTCTAAATCCAGATTATGAGCTATATGAATTGACCAAAGCATGCTCAAGGTTTGCTCCAGTCCAGTCTGTTTTGGTATTCCCAGACTTCCTGATTATTTTAAAATGATTTTCACTTCAGGTCTGCTGAGATCATTTGTCTTCTATCATATAAATCCTAAATAAGGTGGAGGAATTTTATGGGCTTTATATTGATGATATTTCCTTTTTAAACTCTGATGTTTTGACAGCCCGAATTCTTTGAATACAAGATTTTCTAATCTTTAGTATTTAAACACTTTTGTGTGTTCAACAGTGGATCTTTTATCGTCAGTCATCGGTCTTTTGGGGATTAAACACGTCTTTAATCTAGATGTGTGTCAGAGAATCAGTTTTATCCAGTTTGAGTGAAGGTTTGGTTTTCTCTCTGCAGATGGACTCCATTTTGTTTGCTGAGTTTCTGATGTGGAAGGAACGCCCGAGCCTGGACCGCTCCTCCGCCTTCCTGAGTCGTATTTACAGAGAAGACATCGGGCCCTGCCTCTCCTTCACGAGATCAGAGGTCATACTCACTGCTTCTTTGTACAGCTACCATGCTGCTTCATGTGTATTTTAACCTCCTAGGACCTGGCGTCCACATATGTGGACATCACATTTTGGGTTATTTAGACCAAAATACTAAATTTTGCTCTACAAGGGCCTGATATCCACTTATAAGGACATTATACTGCTACTGTTTATCAAAATTTTAAACGAATATCCTCATATGTGGCTCTTATTTTTCTTAAAAACAGAAATAAGGTTAAAAAAATGTGGCAATTCTTTGTTTCTACATTCATCTGGCCCCCAATATGCTCAAAACATGCATGCCCGTTTGGGTCTTAGGAAGTTAATGTGAAGTTATGTTAAAGTTATTGATTCCTGTTCTCCACAGCTGTCCCACCTGGTCCAGAGCGCAGTGGAGAACAACTCTCTGACCATTGAGCCTGTCGCCATGTCGGCAGTACCGATGGTTAAAGCCTCAGCTATAGAGTGTGGAGGTCCTAAGTGAGTTACCCGACTGTCATGACTGTCATCCTGTCGTGTTTCACCACTCACTGCTCTGATTTGGTTGGTTTGGTTTTTCCATCGATGGTTTATGATCAGAGCCTTTTGTCTATCTTACAATTATGACTGAGAGTGGTTTAATCAGTGGGCACATTTCTAATCACTGCCTGATCTAAAATTGTTTTTTTTTTTCCCCAGTGGCTTTAGGGCTGCAGTAGAGACGTAAGTCCTCTCGGGAGCTAATAACCCTTTCAGCTTTTCACTAACTCTGATAACTGTGGCATGAAATAAAAAACTGTCAACACAGATGTGTGGAACGATATAAACAAATCTGTAAATTAATGAACCAGACAGGATCCCACTTTCATTCCTTTTGTGGCTAACTTTCTCTCTGCGCACCTCTTTCACTAAAACAAGTTGTAAAGTGTTCTCAGTATGTTTTACTGCTGAAGAACTAAAGGCCTGTAAGCTCATGTTTGCTGTATTCTGTCCTAAAACAGATGATTGTGCATCTACGTGTTGCTGCAATGAATTGTTGACACGTTGTTTTCTCTTGTAGAAAATGTGCATTAAGTGGCTTGTCACGGCTTTGCAAACATCGCATTAAACTTGGCGACAAAGAGAGCTACTATTACATCTCACCTTCCAGCCGAGCACGGGTAAATATCACTTCCTTTCTGTCCAAGGCACACCTGTAGTCTTGTTTGCACACTCTTATCAAACAGTTTGACTCAAGCAAACACATGTTGTTTCTACCTGTGGTTCAGATCCTCAGCTGTTTCTCTCAGGCAATCTTTCTCTCTGAAGGAATGTTTCGTTTCTGTGTGCCTCGCCCTAAGTATGCTTTGCACCATATTAGCATTAGTTAACTCCACCCAGCAAATGATGCACTCACGCAACGACTTAACATCTTCTGTCTAGCTGAAGCCTTAAGGCAGGTAGCTTTCACAGTATATAATTTTTTTCTTCTTGTGTTTCGTATGTTTTGTTTTATTCTCATGAGTGGCCTTTAATGTGATTTTCATCTTCATATGTACAAATTGCAAAGTTTAATTATCATTCATTACTTTTCTGCAGTTATAGTAATAATGTTTGAATGATACAAAATCCCAAGGCATGCCAGTGTTATAAAAGTTTGCGTAGCCACTGTGTAGAGTCGTGACCTTGTCACATATTCGCTTTTCTAGATCACGGCTGTCTGCAATTTCTTCACTTATATCCGCTACATCCAGCAGGGCCTGGTGAGACATGATGGTAAGTTAACAGAGACAGAAGTAAATAGTTTAAGCAAATGTAATTATTATGCAAGTAATTTTATGCAATGCATGAGGAATTTTAAGTAGTGAGTAACTTCAGGTATTTTACTGAAAGATACAAATTGTACTGCAAGTAGGTAGAGTATTTTTAAGTACAGCATAAGTAAGTAGTGGGTAATTTCATGGTAACTTTGTGGTAACTTTCTTCCACTGTATTTTTTTTGGGGCACAAGCTGTGTCGTGATAGATTAATCTTGCCTTTTTACATCTTTATTTAATAATCATTATGTTGATGTTTTATTAATAATCAGTTGTCCTTTTTATTATATGATGAATCATTTAATCATTTCTTCTTTCCCAGAAAACACATGAAGTTATGCACTACATAGAATTAGAGAATAATGTGTCTTCCTTTAAAATTCCTTTGAATTACAGGTGCGCGGCTCTGTTACCACTCGGTCTTAACTTTGCCAACAACCAACATCTTTCTTTCTATTTTTTCCCCCCCTCCATGTTCAGCGGAGCAGATGTTCTGGGAAATCATGCGTCTTCGTAGAGAGATGAATGTGGCGAAATTAGGTTTCTACCTCACTGACCAGGGCTAGGACGGTACCTGGAACACCCAACAAGAGAGCATAGCAGTTACAGCCTTGGGTAACTGTGGCAACGCACATGTCTTTGATCAGGTTGAACAGTGCTGCAGCAAAGGTCACCAACAAGGGAAGCAAAACATGTTTGTCACCTTTGGAAATGCAATAAAACGATCAGAATCAAATCAGCACTCCAGGAATGACATTAAAGTCCATGTTTTTTTTTTTTTTTTTTTTTAAAGATGATATTATTCCCAGACATGTTGGAGAGGTTTTTTCTGTTGCACCACATTCCCGGAAAATAACTGTTGTTATTGTTGAAAGTGTGGAGAAACTTCTTACTGAATCATCCACGAAATACAAAATTTCTCATTTTTATACAATAGACTGTGTCCTGATTAAGGCATTAGCCTGCAAAATAATGAGCACAATCTTAACCTCAAGTATTACAAATATGTGGTGTAATAGTTTTATTGTTTCCACACAGCAATGATTCAGCTTGTTTTCTTTGTACTTTCAGTTATCAGCTCAGACACCACAGCCCAGACCTTCATTCTGAGCATGGCCTTAATTTTGTTGGTACACTTCCTGCTCTGCCTTGTACAAAGACTTAACTTAGTCACCTTCAGCTTCTCGTTAGCCCTGTACCTAAAAATCAGATGTATCGTTAATTATTACCCACCCATGCTCAGAATAGGGAGAGCTTTACAGTGCCAGGTGAAAAAAGCTTTTAAGATGTGATTGAGTTTTGCACATCTGTAGTTAACAGTATGAACATAAAGTAAAAGCCATAATTGACTTCGCATGAATGCAGAAAATAGCCATAGTGTATATAGGTTGTACATCATATTATAGATTTATTGTTACTGACTTTTGAAGTATAGTGTGTCAGAACGTGCAATAACTGCTTCTTAGCCTTATGCAGGGCTTTGAGGTTCCTGACCTCAGTGTACTCATAATCAACTGTGTAAAAGCTGCATTAAACACGAGGCATTGTATACCAGCTGTCACTTTTGTACCATGTCTCTTTTATTATTAGAAATCCGATCAAGAGAGGGAGACTCCGGACGTTTGCTCGGGAAAGACTCATCACTTCAATTAATTTCAACCCAGTGCAACCAGATAACCCAGGGGTGATGTTTGCTCTGGGCACGTCACAGATGTGGGGTTAGAATAAGGTCATAACACTTACATACACCAAACAGGTTCTCAAGCAGGAATACCGAGGAAATACTGAGACCGTGTCCAGCTCAGAGGGGCTTTATGAAGCCGACATTCCAGTAAGATTTGAGTTTCCGGATTGGAAAGACTTCTCTGAGCCCCTGTTTTGATGACCTCTTTGTACCGATTACAGCAGACCTTAATAAATAGTTTGACCTGCTGTTTATCAAAGGGCACGGAGGAGAAAAGATGAAATCAAGATGAATTTCTTATAAGCTGAACTCTTATTGAACACAGATGTGATACTTGTAAATTAAGATGAAAAAAACTCTGAGGCTAGTCAGCTAAATACATAAGAACATTTAAAAACATTTAGATAATTTCACAGGAATATTACAACAAAAATCAACCAAACTCTTACAAAGGATTGATTAACTTTTCTCTTGGCAACATCCAGCAGTCACCAGCGCTTCTCTCTTTGGGAAATATCTGCAAGAAACAAATTCAGTTATTGAAATGTTAAATATTTTTAGCTGATGGATGAACAGTTCAATTAATTTCACTATGTTTGTATAGCTCCTTTAATCATTACATTTCAATTCAATTCAGTCTGTTGAAACTAGCCCACCAGTGTTTGTGTAAAATGAGAAATCTGCATGCAGATGACTCGCCTTCGAAAACAGAACATGCCCATCACCAGCACGGCCACGCCTCCAAACACCACTATCACTGCGGTGACGATGGAGACGGCCGATAGCGAGGAGGGCTCTGGGTCATGTGAAGAGGTGTTCAGAAGTGACAGACGTTTATTACGTGCCGAATGGTGTTTAAAATTCACATTGGGAAATATTTAAAGTGATCTGAAACCAACCTGAGCACAAAAAGGAGCCTGGTATGTTCAGGCATTCCAGGTGTTGTGGACAAGAAGTCTTTTCCTCACATTCATCGATATCTGCAAAAACAGCCAAAAAAACAGATGAGAAACAAATGATGTCTCTACGAGGTACGTGGAGTTGATCTCAGAGGTTTTGCTGAAATCTCATTAGGATACTGGCCAGGTATTTCCAAACGTATTACTGCCACAGCCCACAGAATATCTTTTGCAGTCCACCCAAGCCTTTAATTACATTTTCTGGTTATTTCAAACGTCACTTGTGGCATCTGACAACCACTGCTCCATTTTACTTTTATCAACTACTGATGCAAAAATATGGCTGAAAACAAAGAATTGCATAATGCACATCTTATTTTTGTAGTCCCATCACTTGTTTTCATTACCTCGAGTACTTTCTTAATTAAACTGACATATTTAATGGCATATTTTAACTAAAAAACAAGTTTACTGAATGATTTATTTAAAAAAATAAATGACTAGGGCCCAGCCGCAGTACCTTCACAGTCCACTGGGGGCTGCAGCCCAGATATTGAAACAATTCATGTAGATAATATAGCTGACTAAACTGCTAAAAATGAAAATAAACTCCAGCAATTAGTTAAATTGCCCTTTCTGGAGAATTGTATTTTTAATTTTCATTTTAGAATTTCCTGGTTAAAATTTCTTCCTGGAAGTTGGAATTTCAAATTCATTCTTGATCTTAAATGAAAGTTGTGTTATGAAGTCTCCAATATTAAAAAGAGCTTTATTGCCTTTTTTTTTTTTTTTAACAATTATAATTCCTTAAACAAAAAACATAATGTTAAACTCTGGCGTTAAAAGAAAACAACAACACTTGCCACTGCCCAACACTGACTGGACAGTTTAGTTTTCGTACCCTGACACGATGGGGGTGCTGGGCTCCACTGCTGGCTGTTTGGATCACAACTGGTGGATGAAGTTCCCAGCAGCTTGTAGCCAGAGTGACACTGATACAGGATCACCGAGTTACAGAGGAGATAGTAGCCAAATTGAATCCTGGGTATTGGACCGCAGCGGGGATCTGTGAGAAAGTCAGTGAAAAAATAAGGCCATCCCAGCTTCATACTCGACACAACTTGTTTTCTACAGCCTCACCTGAGTCCTGCTCTTTCCAGGGGCTGATGTCAAGGTGAGGGATGAGGGGGTCGGAACAGGCCAACATGTCCTCCGAGGTCTCGGTGCGTGAGAACGGGTCGGCAGGGACATGTGTGACGTGGCTGTTGTCACAAATGATGCGGGATAAAGAGACTGAACGCAGATGTTTCCTCTGAGCGCGGGTGAACACTCCTTCCCTCTCCCACCAAAACCTTGAAAGACAAGCACATATTTTAGAATTTCACTTTATGCATCATATTTTTAATAATTAAATTTTAGCTGTGGCCCACCTGTCACCGTCTCTCAGCGCTCTGAACTGTCTCGCGAGCAGGCATGACAGGAGCGGTCCGACTCGGCCTCCGGGCAGAGCTGCCTCAGAGATGGCACCCACCCACACGTCGATGTTGTGTGGTGTCCCGTATAAGAGTTGGAATTTGTGAGCCAAAGTGAAGTTGCCCAGAATTTCAGCCAGGTCCAGTGTGTTGTTGGGAACAGAAAGGCCACAGAACCTTCGCCAGGAGCTGTATCCTGATGGAGGAGATGAGTCAGAGGACTGCAGGTTAAAGATGGAGTGAAGAAAGTGAGATAAGCATTAAATATATGGGGCTCATGTGAAAGTGAACATAGCAAAATACTGATTTTACCAAGTGCTTTACAGTTAAAAAGGAAGGTAGATGTAATAGGAGGGAAATTAGAACCTTCAAACTTAAGTGTAGATATATAAAAATGAAATAAATAAGGTGAGATTAGGTTGCATAGCTGGATTCTCTCAAGGTTTTTTTGTGCAGTGACTGTTGCATTAGCATCACGTGATAATGTGCATTAGGAACTAGTTGGCTTAGCTCTGTGAGAAGTCACTCCCAGAAGGAAATTTCAGAGGGCCAGTTTTAACTCTTAATTAACAAGCAACACAAATAACTATTAGAGGACTACAGGCCACCTGGGAGGCTTATTAACACATTCCTACATCTGGGACTGGTTCATGAGTCAGCACACACTTTTCATGGCAGACTTTCAATGAAACAAGTATAACTACTATTAATGATACTGTGATGTTGTGCACGTTGACTCACATTACAATAACTTCAACTGTGCTCTCATTCATTTTTTTTGCAGCTAGAATATGAAAACACACATTTTAATACAAGAATTAGTATACAGTATTCCCAAGTCATATCGCGTCTTACCTTTCCAGACACGCTACATTTTCGATTTATCTGCAAATTTATATTACAGTTTCTGCGTGTTTTAATTTTTAAAACTGCAATTTATTTTTGCAGTAAAAATAAGAATGATCTAGCCTAAAAAATTAATAACAAAGTTATAATAGGGTTTATAAGAGCATGGGGAGGATTTTTATGGCTTAAAATATACAAAAGTAATATAATAAACATATGGTTTCTACTTTGCAGATTTCCCCAGAATGGAAGCCTTGTGATAATAGAGGGAATACTGTAACTGCAGAAAAACTACAACCGCTCAGATCAGAAATTGCCTCAGTTGAAGGGTAACTGTGAAGAAGCTATTCTTGAGGAATGAAACAGGCAAAAAACGCTGAGGTACGCCAGATTAAACAAGAGTTGGACTCAAAATCAGTGGCAACATGATGGAGTCTGATGGAGTCATTAATACAAATTTGAAGCAGGAGGCACACCAGTACAGCCATCTGTAAAGCATGCTCTATAGAGGCTGCACTCTGTAGATGTCATACCAAATATTGACTTTTAAGGCTGTTAGAATTGAACAAATGTGTGTTTATGTATGTCTCCCATTTCCCAAAATATGAAGGGTAGCTCAAACACTTTGCACTGTCCTATATACTGTAATAATAGTGGATACTGATAGTAAAAATGGACAAAGTTAAAAAATAAATAAATAAAGACACTATATGTGCAAGTAATCGCCACCCACCTGCCCCTTCTCTAATATGGGGGGCAGCCAATCACAAGAAAGTCTGTTTAAAAGGGGAGGTTCTAAAACGTCTTGTTTCAGATAGAGGAGGAAGTGAGAGACTGTATTAAGGATAAATATAAGATACTGTACATATGGATTACTTTTAACTGTGACTGGTGCAAAGCTACTCTAGCTAACTTCAATAATGAAAACATGGAGCTGGAAAAGAGAACAATAGAACAGTCAGCAGATGGGATATCGGTGCGAGAGGTTGCAAGTCTTGATACCGGGCAGGCCGTGGTCTCGGCCTCTCTGGAGATTAAGGGCTCCGAGGTCCAGAGGCATCCCACCCTGTGCCTGAAAGAGCCTCTCTGTCAGTTCCTCCACCATCATCTGACCAGGAGTCTGCAGCTTGGCTGGAGACAGCAGGAGGCCACGCAGCACTGGGTCTATACCACCTGAAACAACAGGAGGAAATTAAAACAGAAATAGAAATGCTGAGTACATGTAATCAAAGTAAAACAACAAAATTACTCTTTACCTTCCTGCACAACCCTCCAAGAGGCAAACAGTGAGTGATGCAGCGGCAGAGAGGGATACTGCGAGTTAGCATTATATCCTGGCCCCAATCTGGTCACTACTGGTTGCACGGTGACGTGAGCAAAACGAAATGCAGCAGTTGCAAAAACATTAGCAATGCTGGGATCCATGTCAGGATCATAACCCTTGTAAGGAGGCATCAGATGAGACATGGCATTCTCACCAAGGACCCGTGGCAGGTAGTGCTCCCATGTTAGGATCTTAAAGGATTTAGAACACCAGTCAAAGTGATGAGAACAGGTAGATGTGATATGTTGTTCATCAGATAATCCTGCAGGTACCTGATGAATTGCTCCTATGATCTTGCGGGCCTCCTGGTACAGGGTGTCTGGGCTCCAGTGAAGGTTTAGCAGGTGCAGCTCTTTGACCAGTCGGTTGTGCTCTCTCAGGAAGAGCGTGTGCAGCGCAATCAATCCCAGATGTTCATTGGCTCTCGAATCACCTGTGAAGCATTAGTTATGAGCAACAGCTGCACTGAAGCCTACAGTGGGTGGAGAATTCACAACATTGGCCCACTCACCAGCTTGAAAGCAGGATGTGGTGTTCTGTCGGTGAGCAGACCTGTCTGATGTTCCTGAGGTGGTGGAGTTGCGAGGGCCGCAGGGGTCCAGGTGAGCCTGGAGGCGAGGTAGGAAGGGCATGTAGGCGAGCTCGTGGTCTGAGTGCTGGGAGTTGATGGCCATTGAGCCCAGAGGAGAAGATTGGTTTCTGAGAGCAGAAGCCAGGCTGGTGGAGCTGCCGTACACCATGCTGGCATCGACAAAGGAGGTGATGGCGTTGAGCTGCTCCCGCTGACGATGAGGCAGAACTCCAGCACCACAGCTGGGAGCAGAGCGGAAGAAAGGCATGCAACTCTGGACCCCGTTACGAGGATCAGATGGTGGGATCTAGCAAAGAAAGTTGTCTTTAAACTGCTGCAGATGAGGGAAGGACATTCTTTTCCATAGCAACAATATAAGGAAAAAAATGATGCAAGTCTAGTCTTTTTTGGGAACAGTTGTCAATTTCAAATTTCTAAAATAATTTCACCTCCAACAGTAAAGAATAAAAAAATATCAGACATGTGTCTACTTGTGAGTCAGAACTAAATTTAGCAGCAATAACGCGAGGTAACTTTATCAGTCTCTCACATCATGGTGGAGGAATTCTGGCTCACTCTTTGTTTCAAGATTGTTTCAGTTCATTGAGGTTTGTAGGCATTTGCACGGCTCTCCTAAGGTCTTCCCACAGAATTTCAGTCAGGCTGAGGTCTGGATTTGATTGGCTCATTTGAACACTTTCATTCTTTTCTTTTTCAGACAGTCACTGGTGTTCATGGGATTGCTGTCCTCATACATGACTAGATTCATAGTTGACAAAATGACTGGAAGGTGCCCAGGATCTGTGGCTGCAAAACAAGCCCAAATCATCACCCCCCCACCACCTTGCTTGTCATTTAGTGCAGCAGTCCTCAACCTTTTTTGCGCCATGGACCAATTTATGTAGGATAATATTTTCACGGCCCAGCCTTTAGGGTGTTGAGGATAAATACGACAAAATAAAACCAGTACTGGTACAAAAAAAAGAAGATTTATTTATAACACACGGTAAAAGACCCAGGGAAACTGAGTTAATGATAAACACCCTGAAAACCATAAATTCTCTCGCCCAGTACCAAATGACTCTGTGCAACTTTGCACACCTCAGCCGTGCTGCCATGTTCTTTTTAGACAGAAAAGGGTTTCTCCTGGCAATCCTTCCAAATACTTCTTCAGTGTTTTTGTAATTGTTCTGTCATGACCTTTAACACTTAACACGCTAATTGAGCGCTGTAGGGTTTAGATGTAGATCTTTTTCTTTTTTTTTTGGCAATTTCTCTCAGCATTGCATTTTCTGACCTTGGGGTAAATTTGGTTGAATGTCTGCTCAAGATTGCAGCATTGTCTTAGCACACACCTGAATGCTCCAGACCTTCAAACTGCCTAAACTTCTGCTTTTATAAATGTGCTCAACCTCGCTTGTGCACCTGGCTGCTACTTATGCTCTTAATTCCTATTAAAACAGTCAACTGAACTTTGTCTGTGAAGGTTCTCAGTCATCCAGGTCATCGTAGTCTAAGGAGCATGGAAAGAAAACTTTTCAGATGACAGGTGAAACGTCTTCAAGCCACTTAAAGAAGTCCAGACGCTTTTCTTTCCAAGCTCCTTAGACTCAAGTGAACTTTCTTTTCACAGAACTTTACGTACAACAGCCAATGAGAAATTTTCTAATTGGGTGTAATGAGAGAGTATTTCCTGGTTTATATTTTCTATTTAAACCATTGACAGTGTTACCGAACCTGTGTTTGGTGCTAATGGTAAGAGATAATCTGATATACAGTAAATATACAGAAACTGTGCAGGTTACGGGTTTGGCATTTAGCATGTGAAGAAAAATTATAAAAAATACAAAATAAATTAGAGCCTTCCAAGAGAGCTGGTGAAATGTACCTGGATGGGAAAGCAGGGTGAGTCTCGGTTGCAGGTGTGGGTGCAGTCAGCTCCAGTCTTAAAGGCAGCCGTACTGGGACTCTGAGGCGTCAGCACCAGATCGTGGTCTATCCACTGACCCCAGTCCACCAGCAAGTGGGACAGAGTGGAGTCCACAGAGATGTTGTCATTGTGAGTGAACAGGACTTCCTGTGACACCAGCCGCACCTGGAACATACGAGATGAGGAGGAGTGATGGGCTTACAGCAGCTGGCAGGACAGAAGACGACCGAGAGCTGCTGCAGGACTCTTACTGGAGGCAGGCTGGCATTGTGATAGGTGTGTTTTGGTTCCCACCCTCTGGGCATCCCCCACACATCCTCATACTCTGGAGCCAACCAACGGGAATACGGGATATTAGCAGCCCCCCATCTCGGATGTTGTCTGTACAGCAGCAGAACACAGAGAGATGGTTACCTGAAAACAATGATCTCTGTTGGGCACAGCGCCAGCCTGTCAAATGCTGATTTTTATACATGCTCTGACCTGTTGTTGCACTCGCCTGTGACGGATCTGTAGCGCTCAGAGAGACAGTCTGTCTGACAGCTGGGTGTCTGCAGCTCAGCAGAGCAGCCCGTCACATGCAGCAGATTCTCCGTATCTTCTTCACTCAGCATTTCTGAGGGAGCACGGTAAGCACAACAAGGTCCAAGTTAGTAACACTGAAACATAAAGAAATATATATGAGAAAGATCAGATCAATTGTTGTGTCCTTTCCTGTCAAAAGCAGATACAAATGATTCAAATGATCCAAATGATCCAAATCTACTTCTGGAATTTGGTTTTGCTGAGCTTGATTATGCTTCAGTAGCCTCCATGAGTCAGCTTATACTGACTAATATTTTCTGGCAAAATATGTAAACTGTATTGTTTGTAGTCATCATTGTAAAAATATATTCTGTCCTCCTAAACAATATAGTTATAGAAGAGATAAATTGGCTGTGTTATATTAGATCCTGAAACAAACTAAAAATATGATGGAGAATAAAGCTTGTTTAATCGTTCATCAGATTAAATGGCCCGCAGGTGGTGTTCTGCTGCTGTTCAGTACCGTAAGCGTTGGGCTGCATCATGGTGTTAGTGTAGACCATCTCTCTGATCAGCTCCACTGTGTTGTCCAGCAGTTCAGCAGCCCGGATCTGGGTCCTGGTTGTGCTTTCAATCTGTTTGAACTGAGCCAGCAGGTCACTGGGTCTCAGAGCGCCTTCAGACAGCGACGTCTTCACCCTGGAAACATTCAGAACTGTGTATTCAGACCCTCGCAGACGTAAAATGATTTATTTTCTTCTATGTGTCAGCCTGGTTTGAGATATTTCCAGATATATTTTAGACCAGAATAAAGAATTTCTACCTTTCACTTGTGTGGGTGTAAGCAGCATCAGTCAGCTCAATTGCCCTCTGAAGAGCCTCATCAACAAATGCAGATCCCAGATACACCACTCCTGAGACCATAACAGAGCAGAGCAGTTAGAAAGGCTCCAAAGCGCCTTCTCCTTTCAGCAATTATCAGAAATCCTACCTGAGGTGTTGCCGTGCTTCACTTTGGTCAGTGAAGCATGACCAGGGATTAAGAGCAGGACAAGAACCAGTTGAAAAAGAGATGCAGACACCTGAAATGAAACCACATTAACCTTCAAATCTTGAAAAAAAACTTCAAAATTTCTGCATAAACTTTAAATTGTACATTAAAGCAGAAACTCACCACGAGTGCTGTATTCATTGTGATTCTGTAAACTTTTCAGTGTGAGCAAAGAAGGATCGCTTCAGGTTCAGAGAAGGAATCGGAGGTTCTTACCGCTGCGTTCGCTCCAACTCATCTTGAGTGCAAGCAAGTGTAGGTGTGTGTTTGGCTCCAAGTGTCAAGGGTGCTATGTATACACTGTGAGCAGGGCCAACAGGTATGTGCAGAATCCCCTTATCTGTCCTTCCTGGTGACAGAAAGGCAACATCAAACGCAGGACTCGCAGCCTCGACCTAATAACCTCTCAAATCAAATTTACGTCTGTGCTCTCACCCTCGATGAAAAGCCTCTGTCAAACCAGCATTACAAATAAATAATCCTACCCATCCCTCAGCAGAGCAGAGAGAGTATGCCTTTGCTGTAGTAGAGCACTCAACCAAACAAAGAGGCGGCTGAAATATTAGATATCAAAGTTACTTTAGTAGCAGATTTGTTTAAAAAAAGCAGTTAGACTTCACAATGAGAAGCTAAGCTTAGTATTTGGGGATTTTTTTTTAAATTAAAAGGGTGTCTGTGTCTTCAACACATGCCAAACATTTCAATCTGATGGTCCCTGTGCCAGTGACACAGACAGGTGGGTGAGCTGGAAGCGGGGATTCTGGGAAATGACCATGAACCGAGCACAAGGATGAGACAGAAAGATTTCAGAGTGTTTCTGTCCACTGTGAGGCTTAACAACTCAAATGTATGCTTGCTTCCCCCCCCTTTGATGTTCCAGGTGTGTGATATCATCAAATGATTCACCAGTCCCATTTCATTACGCTGTTATTAATATTATCTCTGTTGACCCACCGTCTACTCCATGTGCTCCAGAGAAGAGCCGATGTATCCACAAAGGTACAACCAAATATTTGGCATACAGGTAGATCAAGTGTCAGTTGACCCACATTTCCTCACTTGTATATAATGAGTTCTGGTCAAGTGGATTATTTCAGGTGATCATTTCTGATAGTAAAAAAAAGCCACCTGGTCCTTAGCAGGTCTTAAAACTATGTGCACCCCATGATTCAGTCACTTGTAGGAACACCTTTAGCAGCAATAACTTGAAGTAATTATTATTACTATTATTTATTTTCTATATAACTAACAGTTTCATATTATTGAGCCAAGTCTTTGTTACAGTGTTGCTTCAGTTCTTTGAGGTTTGTGGGCATTCAGTTATGCTCCGCTCTCTTGAGGTCACAGCACAAGATTTTGTATACAAAGGAGTTCATGGTTGACTCAATGCCTGCAATGTGCAGTTTCTCTGAGCATGGACTGAGCTTAGGGACAGTTTGCTAAGACAGCTGACATGTCATGAATGTTAATTGTTTTCCATGGATAAATAATCTTTCACATTCAGAATGATGAGTTTTTTGGAGATATTGTCTTCTAAGCCTCCCCAGACTGATGACAGCAACAGCTCCTTCTCTGTGATCTTTAACGTGCATCCATATGCTCCTGCAAGTAGACAAAATTTCTGCTTTTATAAAGGACATCACACTTGCTGATAGACAGTAACCGGAGAAGCTGCTACCAGTTTTAGTAAAAAAATAATGACGTAGTGTTATAATATCTATATTATTCATCTGGGTGTGTATTTTAATAATTTAAGAGCTGCTATGGACCAGATTCATTTATGTAACACCTTAGAACTGAAACAGGGTATTTCTTTTTCACTTGACTATATGGTTGGATAGTCAGTTTGTTTTTTCTTGTAATTTAGGTATTTGTTTTTCAAAGTGAAAGGTAAGAGTGAGGCTTTATGTACTTATGACTCTGTGGATGTGGGCTGGGAGACATTATGTCCTGGTGAATGTGAATAAGACTAGAGAGAGAGAAAGAACAGCTTTATGCCAGGATGTTGATGTGATGGAAATGTACAAGGACCTGGATGTCCACATTGACTAAATGTTATTGTTATTGTAATTATTTCATCATGATTTCAACTGCTGTAACAAAAGAATTTCCCAAATATGGGATAAAGCATTTCTCACCATCACCTGGTTTTGAGGTGCAGGAATAAACAAAATCAGATTATTTATTAATCTGCAGGTTGAATTAAAGCCACCTTTGTGTTTGGAGCTTTCTGGATTTGTCTATCTGGCACAGATTCACAGGGGAAAAATACAGTAACAAGGATCGACAGCATGATAAATGAAACCTTAAAAACAAACAATGAAAGCATTAAGAGCTTTGATGCAGATGGCTTTTATTCACATTATTTTACTCAGTTAGTTTGGTCAGTTTATTTTTGCTAAAGCAGAAAAATGTATTGATTCATTTGGTCGCATGAAACATGCAAAAAGCAGTAACCAGAACTACTAATTAAGAAAACTCACACATTGCAGGCACACACGCATGAGTATTCACAGAAATGTGCAAGTACACACAATGAAGACACATAATACTGTTTTCACTCTGAGATAAATAACTTCATTTAAAGTCGGGGACTTTGACAGATATCACAGTGAATAAATTAAGTCACAGTTTTAACAGCAGTTAGTGGGAAGACTTGTAAGTGTTAGCTGTATGTTGTTTGGTTTCAGATCTGGAGTCAGGCGTGCTGAGACCACAAGAACCGATCGCACCGCTCGAGCATCGTCTGGATCATGGCCCTGAAAAATAAAATACTTTTTAATAGTTTTTTTTTATGACAAAGAAATCTTTAACCTGAGCTGACTTTTTATTCAAGAGAGATAGATACAAAAAACCTCAGTGATTAACTTTGACATAGGAAACAGTATGTTCACCCTGAATAAACGGAGCTATGTTGTCAAGCAAAGCCTGTATTTTAATCCAGAGGACAGAGCAATGTGAACGTGTGTCAATGTGCATCACAGCTTAAAAATAGGACGGGAGACATTTCAGTCTCCTTCATTTACCCAACTTACAGTTTGCTCAGATGAAATCTGATCAAATGTTAATAAATATAAAATATAAAAATATAAATATAAAATGTATATTTTATAAACTTTTATAAACGTATTTGATTTCTGCTGCATTACAAACGTCTTATAGAACATGTAAAAAGAACAAAATGATATATACAAAATATAATAATGTTCCCTTAAAAGTAAACAGCCCAGCGAGTGACCTGTCTTGACGGAGGATTGTGCTCTCAGAGTGCCTCTGGTTTAATGACCGTACAAACAAATTTTACATGAAATGTAGTCAGTATAAGGTCAGTTTGTTTGCAGCCTGCTGTTGAGCTGTGAACTACATTTAGTCCCGTTTGGGAATCTTAGTCACACAAGATTCTGCTTTGTGTTAAGTACAAAAAATAACAAACTAACAACTAACTTAAGTTCAGTGTGTGTAAAAGTGCAAACTACAACAATTACCACTACTAATTCGCTCGACTACGTGTTTTAATGAACAAGGAAATAAATCAGTGTCAGCAGTTTGTTATGAAAACATCCAAACATGTTCCAGGTTTGTTTCTGTGAACGTTACTTCCTCACATCAGCCAGGAACTGCAGGAGACCCCAATTTTTTACCGTTTTCTGCATCTAACAATACATGAATAGTCTATCCTGTTGTTTTGAGATTCTAAACATTTGATAGCCTGACCCACCTTTGCCTCTTCTCAGCGACTCTCAGCACCTCACAGACCAGTTTGGAGTGGGGTGAAAGGACCAGTTGAACACCACAGTCCTCCAGGATGGTCAGAGCTTGGTCAGGCCCAACAGTCCTAGCCAGCATGAGAGTCAGGCTCTCCGGGCTGATCTTTCCTCTGCAGTCTGCTGAGCCATTGGACCAGTCGCTCCCGTTTGCACCTGCGACCTGCTCCGAGTTGACCGTGCTGCTGCACTGCTGAGACAGCTGGATCAAGAGCTTCCACTCGTCCACGGTCTGGGGCCTAACACCTGGCAAATAAAGAAGAGAAGGAACACACGTTAGTGCTTTTTTAGGTTTACAAACGTGGCCATTTTACACTCTCAATAATAACTAAATGAACCAGCCAAGTAACAGGATACAGTTCCAAGGAATTTGTCCACGCAAGTGTTAAAGGCATTCCTGAATTTCTTCACTCAGACAACCTGTGAAGTCAAACATTTCCAAGGCTACCCTATGTCCTCCACCACAGCATTAAATAAAAGGAGAATGCTGCAGCGAGGGAGCTGACAGGGATTAGAAAGAGAGAACATATTTCTCCCGCATTGGCTTTTCTTTATTGGCTCCCTGTTAAATTCTAAATCAAATTAAAAATTCTTCTCCTCACATCCAAGCTCTGAATAATCAGGCACTATCTTATCTTAAAGTAGTATAGTACCGCATAATAGCAACAGAGTACTTTGCTCTCAGACTACGGGCTTACTTCTGGTTCTCAGGATATTTAACAGTAGAATGGGAGTGCTTGCTCATAGGGGGTTGTTTTCTCTCTATTATCGTATGGTCTTTACCTTACATTATAAATCTCTTGAGGTCAACGTTGTGATTTGAAACCAAGTGAAATGAATCGACTTGAGTTACTCAGTTTAAATGAGTCGGTCAGTAAAGTCTGTATTTCATAACTCCTGCTCCACAGTTGGAGTTTAAGAAGATTATCGAGACCATCTTTATTACATGGTAATGATTAATTTAGACCTATTACCTGCTCATCGCACAAGAACAGCTGATCACAGGTTTTGCATTTACTTTAACTGTCCTCACTCTTACTTACTTATTAATGGATAGTTAGACGTACTGTGTACGTATATACGGATACAGTCAAAACGGATATCTTTGTATTTCTTGTAATGAGTTTAAAGATGCAGCACTGTTCTTGTATTAAAAAAAGCACATTTTTTTGTTTTAACAAACTGCATTCTGCAACCCCTGACGTGTTTACTGTAATTAAATCTCATCATCCAGTGAAGATTTCCCAAATTTAATTTTTCCTATCTGAGAGACGGTGGTTTAAAGACTTTGTCTTACCATCAGATTCATCCAGCAGGGTGATGTCATCCAGCTGACAGATGGCGGTGAAAGCCTCTGTGCGAAGTTGGAGCTCATTGCAGAGGTAGAGGTAGCCCGTCCAGTACCTTCACACACACGTTACACAAAGGGTTATACCACATACATCCCGTTTTTTTTTTTTTAAAGGTAGCCAACTAATTACTAATTATACCCGTGACTTCGACAAGTCTGTAACATCTTCTGCTTTGAGGAAAAGTCTGCAGGAAGGCGAATCAGCAGCGACAGAAGGCGTCCATAGCCCCAAGTGAAACAATGTGAATGCCACCTGCAGCAGGAAACACATGAAGTTAGTGATATTTATTATTGTTCCTCGTTCTCACTTCAGTATCTTACTTAAATAGATTCCAGTAGAAACGGCTATGTTTGGATCTATCCAGCTATGGTTCGTTTTCATCATGTTCAGCTAGTCTACTGGGCCTTACAGGTTAAATAATAGTACTTATAAAACAAACAAACAAACATATTATCTGCTTTAGTGACTAAAATTAGTGATACAGGAACACTTTTTTACACGCCTGATAGTTTTTAGTCACTTTAGTCACTTCTACACTGTTACCTTTATTAGTGAGACACATTCTAAAATGTTCTCTTGTAATTTTTTTGGTTTTTTCTATCATTTTTATGGAGTCTTAAAGAAACGTAATTTCTTAATTTCTTTAAGATGTCGTGAGGAATAGCTCTCCAGGTTTCGTCATACATTACAAACTCCACTTTGGATGTTGGCTGCCTTTTGTTCTGTTCTCTATGAAGAGGACCGCACACTGCTTGAGTAATGTTGAGATCTGGGGAGACCAATCCATAACTGATAGTGTTATTTGTGTGTTTTCTATCCAGGTGCTTTTATTGCATTAACCGTGTGTTTGAAAAATGAAACTGTGGCCAATAAGACTTTACAGATTTTACAGAAAAATTCATATTTCCATCAATCTTGACAAGATCCCTCAACATCTACATCTAAAATGCAGACCCAAATTATGACAAGACCTACAGAAAGCTAAAGAACTATTGTTCAAGAGCATTTAAAAAAATACAAGAAAGTTTGGCTTTTTGGAAGCAAAATAAAAAGAAGTGAGGGGTGGCTCAAGACTTTTGCACAACATTACAGTATGCTGAACTATTTTAAGATCAAAATACAGATAACCTGGTGACTAACTTAATCAGTTTAAAAAACGCCTAATATTATTACTTTGTACAATATTAGAAATATTTTGAGGGTTTGTGCACAAAATATTTTAGATTACAGAAACAGTAACTGTCAAAATGAGAGAAAACTCACACACAACCTTCCATTATCTTTGTGGCATCATTGAGCCAGTTCCTGTATCACATGGAAATGTAAGGCTGGGCTCATAAACAATCTCACTCTGCCAGTTGAAGGATAAAGACAAAAATGTGCTAACTTACCTTGGCTGTCCATCAGGGGTCAGGGTATCACAGCACTGTGGAGCATCATGGGTAAGTGCCAGCTCCAGCCAATCCTGTCTCAGCGATTCTGGATCAAGGAGGGACTGCAAAAATGACAGCCTCAAAAAAGAAGAAAAAATAAGTGTGAAATTCTGCTTCTACAACATGAGCATGGTGTTTTATTTAATTGAACAAAAAGGTTAAGCTGAAGACGTACCTGTGCTCCTCAGTTTGTGATTGTACCAGATTATCCAGATATGCCAGAAAATGGCTTTTTTTGGCCATGGTCATTACATCAGCAGGCTTTATGGTAGGATAGAACTGGGAAAAGGAGCGTACAGCCGCCTCACCGTGCTTCTCATACAGTCTGGATGATAACATAGCAAACTTATCTCACAAGGTCTAACACCACTTTTCTATTTCTATAGTTTAAAATCACATCAAATCAAAATCAAATCACTTTTACTGTCACATCACACAATACAAGACTTTGTGTTTCATTTTGAAGGTCAAACATTAAAGAAGAGACCTTTAAGTATGTGATATATCAAAAAAGGATGCTGACCTGTGAAAGTGAGCGAGGAGATGAGCTGGACTCCAGGGCTGCAGCTCTCTCAGACTCCTCAAAGATTTCTGCAAATCACCTCTCTGAAAAACTTCCACCACCTTGCTAGACTGGGTGAGCTCTACAGATACAAGCATGATATTTGACGAAGATGAAACCACCAAGAATCAATGAGCAATATATGTATATCATTATTTTATCAAAATTCGGACTAGTTTTTAGTCTTTTGTTATATATAGGATTATTGCAGAGTACATGCATTTAATTTCCTAACCAAAATTAAACATCTTCACCTTTATTTTCTGCATATTTTTCTTCTATTTGAATGTTTTAATTTTTTAAAATTAAAACATTGTCTGTTTGTCGATTTGTGAACTCTAAAAACATACATGTAAGTTTTCAAGGATAATTGTCTGACCTAGCATTGCCTCAGTGAAGGAGCTCATTATCTCGGGCTGCTCCTGATGGCACAGCAGACACATTCTTCTCACGCGCTCTCGGTCCAGCAGAAAAAAGTAGCGCCTCAGGAAAACTGTGCACCCCAGCTCTTGTTCATTCTGGTTTCTGAAGCAGCTCAGTTCTGTGTACAGTGTGGCCAGCTCACAGAGATGAGCCAGCAGATCTGATGGTATGGGTTTAGGGGGCACCACACGGACTGGCTCAGCAGGACTCCCATTTGAAGCACCGTTTTTCGTTGAGTCTAACTTTAGCTGGTCTTCACGCGGTCCCTCGTCTTCCTCAGGCTTAGGCGTTTCGTTCTTCTCTGTTACATCTGTTGGTTCTTCTGATGAAGAGGTAGGATCCTCTCGTTGATCTGAGCAGGTGCTTAAATAATCCGTATCCCATCTCTCCTCACCTGCTCCATCCATAGTGGAATCACCTGCAGCAGCAGACTTGAGCTCCACAGACCCAAGTATTCGCTGCAGAACCGGCAACCACTCCAGCAGAGCTTCTCTCAGGGAGGCTGGGTCTAGTAGCACCAAAGGATCTTGTATCTGGGAGCTGATGTCAGAAACATATTTGTAACCGTTTAATAGAAGACATTACTGGATCTTGCATTGGGGAAATTGACAAAATGCAGTACTTACATAGCTTGCTCTGTTGCTGACTGAAGTTCCTGCATTTCAGCCTCAGCGTTAGATATTTCATCACCAACCCTGTGACACGTACATGTCAAAGTAAAAAAGAAAACAGTCTGGATTTATCTGTTTTTTATGGCTACTATTAAAACAACACAAATTGCTCTAAGCACTCTAAAACAGGGTCGCAACAGCACTTACTCATTCTCCATTTCCTCGGAGTACAAATTTGTGGTGGCTGATATTTCAGTCGGTCCGCCCTCTCTGAATTCAGGTCTCTGCCAGAGCTCAGAATTCATCTGGAGAGTGTTGATCTTCTCTGTTGTCTTCTTAACGAAACTAGAAACACTGATGACAAGAAGGTGAACAATAAATACGTTTTGTTGCACCATTTAGCAAAACAACAAGAGGAAGAGAAAGCAGTACAAATACAAAGGTGAAATGACTCAGAAGGATGAAAAATGCGAGACCTTAAAATTAAACACACCACACGTGCCTCAGTATGAATAATAAAACACAGATGTGGGTCTTCAGCGGAAAGGGGAAGTAAGGCATATGAATGCACAGCTGCACTTGAGTGAAAGTTTCAATTCTCAGAAGAAGAAAGTGTTAAAATATAGCTCAAAGCCGCATGAGCTGCAGTGAGAGGCACGTTTGTAGTTAAAGCTTCTTTGTTTCATTTACCTGTCTTTAACGGCCTGCAGTGCGATGCGGGGGGGTTTGGGACGGAACGGGAGCGGGAGGTGAAACTGCAGGCCTTGGTCAGATCGTTCGGCCTCCGTGCGCTCACTGGTCTGCGGATCTGAGTAGAGGTGAGGGCGAGATTCGGAGGAAAAACACAGATGGATGGAGTACCAAAGAGATGAGAGAGACAGTGGACATAATGCAAGCAGATGGAGCAAACGTGGCAGACACTAATGAAGAGAGAACACAAATCAAATGCTGCACGATACAAAAAAAATTAACCGAAACAGTGATGTATGTGAGTGATATGATGGAAAAAGATAAGAAACTTGGTATTAACAGTGGGACAAAGTGAAGATTAAATTTATAAAGCAGGTCAATAATCACAGTGATTGCTCAGCACTCACAGCAAATCCAACAATGCAGCAGCAGAGAAACAGTTTTTATCAAATGATTTTATTTTATTTTTAAACGCAAGTCAGAAACTGTAATAGAAAAAAAACCACAGTTGGTTATTAAAAACATGTATGATCATTACAACAGAGAGGCAAAGAGTCAAATTATTAGCAGTTATGTTACACAGATCCTGTGGAACGCTCCCATATCCAATTAGTTAGGTTATTCACAGGTTTTTTTTCTCCCTCTTTCTTGGTTTTTAGTAGAGCGTTAAACTGAAAATAATTTTACTCTCTCTTAACGCTGAAATTAGAAGGGGTAGAAAATAAATTTGATCCTGAGACATAAATCAAATATTAAAAAAAGAGAGAGAAAACACAAAGAGATGGAATCAGGATAAGAGTCAAAGAATGAGTGATGAAAGAAAGAAGAAAAGTAAGTTAGATTTCTGCTTTGCCGTGATCTCAGTTTCAGTATTAGTGAGCCTAGTTTTAATGAATTTAATCTCTTCTGATCATTTTTAAAAAGAGTTACATCGACTTAAGCCTGCTCTCTACAGAAAAATGCTGTATCTGCTAATATTTACTAAATTCTGGCTGCCGTTGTCAACTTTTCATCTCTGAGAATTTTCAGTTTTTGCAGATTATACTAAATATGAAGGTTATACAATGGAAAAAGTGTTATTTTATCACCAGTATTAGAAGGCTCTTTGTAACTCTGTATGCATCACTTAAGACTGTCTCTTACCGTGATCGACCTGATCCTCATCCTGCACAAAGCTGAATTCTTTGAGTCGCTCCTCCTCTGACACAGAGTGATTAAGCAGGGAGCTCGTCTCCTCATCTGACTGGCTTCCTCTGCGACTGATCACTCGATAGATTCCACAGTCCAGGACGTTGAAACTCTCCTTAAAAACCACGTATCTAATATCACTGCACTTCATTCATTACATAGAATAACTGTGAGCCACTGAAGAACTAAAGAAACACATTAGTTCTTACATGTGAGGAGATACTGCTCCTCCGGCTGCTGGAGGCTGAGTCAAGAGGCTCCAGCTTTGTGATGACCTCTTCCAGCTGCCCGATCAGCTCCAGATGTGTGCTGGAACTGAGCTGAGACTTCAGGTGCTCGAGGCGGTCAATAGGAATTGATTTCCTGGCCTGAATGAAATAAAAAATAAATCCTACTAAGATCTTGATAAACAAAGTAAAAAACCTGCAAAAACACCCTTAAAAAGTACTTAAACTTTAATCTGCAGCATACAAACATCTAAAAGTTGTCAAGAAAACTGACTAAAGCATCGTCGCCACTGACATTTTTATTTTAGAGGTGTGGACCAGAAGTCGAACGACTGCCTTTCTAGTTTAAAAGTCTGAATTACATTTCCACACAGTAGTATGTAGTATATATATCTAACGTAGAAGGAACATGATGGAAAACAGCATTTGATAAACTTAAAATTCAATTTGATTCAATTAAATGGCACCAAATGACAAAAAGAGTTGTCTCAGTGCATCACATGCAGCCCCACAGAAGTCTGAGCCAACAGAAGCACAGCTTAGTTTTACCTGACCTCCCGGGCTTTAGGACTGTTTTACACAAGTGTAAGCAAAGGCCTATCAAGGCCTCTTCTTGTTGACGTTGTTGATGGTAAGATGGCGGCGTTGTTATTATTAATAAAGTAATTAATTAAGTTTCTTTTGCTTTTATAGCTGAGAACAGTTTCTTTAAATATCACTGAGCCCTGCTGTGTTTGATGTTGATGATGCAGATTAATCATTATGTTTTCTTATGAAAACTTAACAGTAAACACAAGGACTCTCTCCGTTTTTCTCTTCCTTCTATCAATGCCTCCATGTTTGGGTCACGAGGGCAGCAGTCTAAGTCTGCTCTTTTTCATTAGCACCTACTCAACTCGACTGTACCTTTAGAGTTAGTCATTAGGTGATCGTACTGGTACTAGGGACATTTTTAGCACCTTCTTGGATGGGGTTTCAAGCAAACTGAATCAAGCCAAAAATGTAACATGAACAGAACGCATGCCACTGATTGGCCTGGGACCGACATGAATGAATGAGTCATGAGAGCGACTCCTTCACAAGAATCAAACCTGACATTTTTCAAACGAAGCAAGAGGGAAATGGTAACACAACGCCCACCGCGTTCTCTGTGACAACAAATCAGGGACCAAGCAGCAGGTATACCATCACCTCCATCTCCTCGATTGTTGCATTGTGTCACAAACACGATGTCACCCACATTGAGCTGGCACTTCATTGTAATGGAAAATGACTGAAACTGAATAGAATCTAGCCAAGTTGAACTTAGTGGAGCCAACTAGGCGCTAATACAAAGCAGCTTTAGTATGGGAGTGGTAGCGATCTTACCCTGCTGGTAGTGATTGCGTGTTGGAACATACAGCAGACAGCAGCAGCCAGAGGCCAGGACTCCCTGCGCAGCAGGCGCTCAACACATCGCTCTGCAGATAACAAGGAGAGGTGGGACAGACGCCCGCTTCCATGGAGACAGAAGAGCTCACTGCGGTAGACCGCCACATCAAGCAAATCTACAAAAAACAGAAAACAGACTGAGAATAATTTACACTTGATTATATCAGAACAACAAAGCTCTGCGTGATCGTCGTTACCCTTAATGATTTCTGTCTATCAAGATTAAAAATAAACATGATGTTACTGCAGTAAAATAACAAAATGATTACATTTTAAGGGAAAATTGTTTGTGTTCATGAAATAAAAGGTTGGTGGTATTCTGGGAACAAAAGAAGGCAGAAACACACCTTTAATTTCAGTCCACAAAAGTAGCTGTCCATTCTGAGGTGTGAAGATATAAATGGCAGAATCAGTCCAGGTCAGCAGGTTTTGGTCCCTATACACAAAAACAAAGTGTATAGTTAGTCAAGCGACAGGCTGATCTGCATATGGATTTTTTTAAACAATTTGACATGTCAGATAAAATGAAAATATCTCAAATATTGTAACATGACATGAAAAATTATGCTTATTACCCCAAATAAAGCAGCTTAGGGAAGGCGATAGACTGTGGAGTCTTCTGCACTGGATTGTAATTTGGCTCATTTCTGCGTCAGAGGAAGAAAATTTAGATCAGAAGTCTGGCTTTTAAAATAAACAGGGTCCTAAGCAGGAGCACACAATACCTAAAGGTGATGAGAGGCAGTGGAGGACACGCCAGAAGCTGTTTGAACTGATGGGTGCTCAGAACCTCGCCATTAAAACTGGCCTCCCATATTCGAGACCCCGGCCGGGCACAGTACAGCAGTGGGGGCTGACCCATTAATAATCCCCTATTCTGAGGGAAAAAGCAAGCTCCAAACTCCCCGTCACGCTCCTTATTACCAACACGCCAGAACTTCTCCCTGAAGAGACACACAGAAGCCAAAAATCATATAACAACCGTGAAGAGTCCCCATACACCACGGAATACAGTTTTTATAAACATGAGGAAAAAATAATAAATAAAAATATTGATTTTATAATAAACTATACAGGAAGCTCAACGCAAAGGCTTTATTTGTGTTGGAGATAACGGGCAGTACAATAGGGATTATTGTTTGTTTGTTTGTTAATTTATTTCAACCATGTAAACAATATACAGATACATTTAGCAAAGAAAAGAAGACAGAAAAAAATATTGTACAAAACAAAGTTAATACATTTCAATACTGCTTCTGTTCTCATTCAGCTTTCTTTGTTATTTCTACTTCAGGCTCTGCGTGCTAACGTGAAATAGGGTTTCGACGCGTTATTTGACTCTTCTTCTACAGAAATGAACAAACTTGGTGCCGCAAAATGCAGAAGTGATTTTACCTGCTCATTCAATCACTGAAACAATGTGGGGCACATCACTCACACTGCTGTAACTTTACAGTTGGGCTTCCTTTCATTCATTTATTTATTCATTTCAGGCACAACAAAATACATATATTGAACATAAAGTGCACAAAACAAAAAACAAAAATTACCTGAAAAGGAGTGGGACGAAGAAAACTTATTAAATCCCACCCCTATACTCACTCATCAACAAAAAAAGCAAGCAAGCATCTCCACGGCAGCTCGCAACAACAATTAGAACCATCATAACTAAATACAGAATATATAATAATTATAAATTGCGTTACCACAGGTAACAGGCAATAATAATTACATAGTGACAAACACACATACATACATATATATCTACACACACATATACATACACACTTTTTTTTTTTTTTTTTTTTTGGAATCCATACCAGCAATGGTAAGAGAACAGACATTACAGAGCACACTAAAACCATCATTGAGTATACTGTGACCAGACCAACTGTTTGTAGAGGAATTTAAATCTGTGAATATTTTTGCATTGTTTCAGTTGTAAACTCAGACTGTTCCAGATTTTCACACCACATACAGACACACAAAAACCTTTACGGGTTGTTCGAGTTCTGGGTAATTTGAATTCCCCGAAGCCTCTCACATTATAAACCCTTTCTCGAATTTCAAATATAATTTGTAAATTTGTAGGTAGAAGTTTATTAAAGTTTATCCTTTGGCGCTACAGGTAAACTACCGCTCAGGGTAGCTGTTTAAAGTGTATTCTTTTTGCAGAGTATAACAATTATAGGATCCTGTTAATGATGATACTGAATGATACTGTTAATCAGAATGTGTCACGGATGATTTCAAACTGAAACTCACAGCATAGCACACTGGACATATAAAGTGCTTTGGACCATATTTTCAGCATAAGTTACTATGGCGATCTAGCCAAGTTAAAAGTGAGGCAGCTTTGACACTGAAAACCCGCCAATGTATTAATCCTGCTTGTAGCACTGCTTTTGTGCACAGAAGAATCTGTTGTAGTTTATGTTTAATAAAAATACAAACTTAATATTTTAAGAATAAGAGAAGAATCTGTGATAAAAACTAATATGTCCATGATTATGGATCCAACATATTACTACTGGACCATTAATAACAACATTTACCTAAATGGAAGCATGAGTGCGAGCTCTCTGTGAGTTTCTCCCGAAAAAGAGAATATGAAAGACACAAAACGGATGGAGCAAAGGTGGTACTCACTTCTCTGTGTCGCAGAGATAGCAGCGGGTGAGAGAAGACACAAGCAGTCGTCCATCTTGGTACCCAAGCTGAACCACTTTAGAGTCCACAGTGGTGACAGTCTGGACAGGGAATATAACAAACGCTGACCCCTAAAGACAAAAAAAAAAATACATATATCATAGGGAAGGATGAATTTTAAATATAATAATAAATGTAGCATGCAGAGGCAGCATTGCTATTGTCTGCCAGAATAAAAAAACTGAGAAAGAAAAAAAGTCAGAAAACTAATCACCATAAGTGATTATAGTTGCATGTTTAACCACTGAACTAGTACCTACTTTTAATTAGTGCCAAGCTTTCAATGTTAATCAGCAGTCACTACCTTTCCCATTTTGGAGGATCCTGCACGGAGAAAGGACACCTTGCCTCCAGAGTCGCTGACAAAAACTTTCAGCGCGCTTGTATCCCAGCAGAGTGCAGTAACTGTCTGACCTCTGTGCTCCCAGGACACGCTGACTCTCTCTGGACGAACCCGCCGCTCCAACTGCAGCTCCCACACCACCACCAGACCCTGACTGGATGTGTATCACACATAGTGAACAATATGGGAACCACAGCCAAACACAGAGATGAAGCAGGAAAGAAAAAGCCTGCAACTTGTTTAAAAGTACTTTTTGTAGTTACCCACAAAAGAATTTAACTACAACTTTAACCAACAGGGGGCAGCATTCTACAAGTGGGTGTGTTAACACACATTTTAAACCAAGGAGGGGTACAAAACATTGTCTTTACTTTCTTGAAATAAACGCTAACCTTGTTGCAACTGCAATAAAGTCTTCATCGTGAGGGCAGCATGCCACCTGAGCGATGGATCCCTCCTGGGAGAAACACGCACATTGAGTGATGGGTCAGTGGACAAATGCAAAGAAAACAAACACCGCATTACTGTTTATGTTTAACTCTATCACTCATTAACAGAAGAGCAGCACAGGCTCACGGTCACTTATTACCTTGTGAGTGAGGATGAGCCGTTGTTTCCAGCCCTCCCTCTGAATCAGGTGCACCCCCCCTGCTGATGTTCCTAATGCGAGCCACTTCCTCGAGACTGCCAAACAGGTACACTGCAGCACAGAGTAACACAGAATTAATGTCAAGCATAATTTTATTCTTGCTTTTCTAATTTTCTTCCACTACAGCTGAAAGAAATTAAATCCATATTGTGTATTTTTTTAATATGTCCTACTAACTTTAAAGCCAGGATTCTCAAAGTGCGGTTCATGTGGCAATGGTGGCGCCCATTAGTAACCCTTTATGTGGCCTGAAGGTAGTTTATTTCAGATCACTAATGGTTAAAATATAAACACCACCAAAACAACAAATATCAAAATAAACAAGATTCTTGGCACATTACATCCACTAATTTGTTTTTGTTTCAAGTCCTTCTTTAAAGATATTTAGGAATATGAGGTGCCTACTTGAATATAAATAGAAAACTGGCTAGAATTACTACCTTTAGCCTGCCGGAGTCCAAACGCAGAGCAGAGAGAAGTGGATCGAGGCAGTCAAACTCTGCCAGGACATAATTGTGGTTCTCTGGAACAACTGGTATCGGAGGCATCTTCACTGGTGCTCCAACACAGCTGAAGGACAAAGAGTGAGTCAGATAAGTATGAAAGAAAATAGGAGTTCATACCATGGCCCTCGGCCGTGTGGCTTCACATGACTTTCAGCAGTGTACCTACCCTCTTTAATTGACCAGTCATGACTCCACTCTACATTACTACCAGCCTGAAAAGAACCCCCTCTTTAAAACAGTTAGTTTGGTGCACAGAGCACTTTTTAAATGATTTTATTATAATTCAGTTAAAATACTGAAGCCTTTAGTTATTACCCAACATATAAGCAAACTTCAACATTAGGGTGTTTTTTGGAGTTAAAATATGTTTATCTTTAACATTTTTTGTTTTTAAAACCTTTTATTCTGGAGACCTTTTGACAGGACAGCATGAAGGTGAGAACCAGCACTCCAGTCTGACCTCAGGCCTTCTGTTTGTTGGCATGCTAGTGTAACAGGGGGTGTAATTTCAGTGTGAGTTTGTGAATGAATTTGGTGCAACAGTAGTATATTTAACTGCTGAAGGGACTGAAAATGTAGAACTGGCTACATTATCAGGCCTCAGTGCTGCACAGTGATGATTTGCACTTAATTAACTGACGAATTTAAGGATAAAAGCCGTGAGGAGGATGTTGATTTTTTTTCTTGCTGGATACACTCAGCCCTAGCTGCTGTTCAAAAGGATTCATCTTTCATTTAGTGTTGGATGTTAGGCGTTTCAATGTGGTGTTAAATTGTGTAGATTCAAGAGTGGAAGTTAGAAGTTAAAGTTTTGCAATAAATACGTTAGCATTAGTTGCAGAAAAATGAGCTGCTACTGTGAATAGTTGGTTACACCAGACACCAGTTTTCATTACTGCACTATACTATACTGTAAATCAGAGCAACAGGGCCTCACACTTGATGGCCTCGTATAAAATTTGCAATTACGCTCTGAGACCATTAAACACCACTGGTGATCTGCCTGAAATAATAACTCTTACAAACAATAATTAATACACAATAATAATAATTCAGTAATAAAATGTAATCTCTCTGATTCTCATTATTCTTAATGAAAACACTGTGACGCTGAAATCATTTAACTTACACGGTGAGCATTGTTTTTGGCTGCTTTCCTTCCTTGCTAAACTTTATTAATAGCACTGTTCCAGTCTTACTGAACAAATGCTATACTTTCCCTCTCACTTACTGACACTGTGCAGCAGCTGTGCTGCTTTCAGTCTGCATTAAGTGTTTAAGCTCATATTTATGTAATATTATAGCTCCATCTTTCTTTGCCAGTGAAACCATCTTTGTTACTGTTCACACGCTGCCAACACCACCCCTTTCATATTAACGTGCTTGTAACTACATTATATGCCCAGTTTTCCCCATAATTCTGTTTTATAAAAATTTTCAAAGAGAAGGCACAAACTGCTAAACTGGTGAATGCCATTACTGAAGCAATGAGACAAAACCCTACATTTGCACTTGGTTCACTGTATGAAGCAGAATATAAAAAGTAACCCATGTACTTCAGTCCAAACATGTGGCATCTCTCCTTAATTGTCGATTTTTAAAATCAACATTATAATGAATCCCTAGAAGTTCAATGGCCTCTCCATTTCAGCTAATAAAGATGAGTCCTCCCACTCACGCAGTGTCCAGATTTTTCTATATTGACAACCTCCGAGATCAGAACTTTCCACATTTACTCTAATTCACCATCTATACCAACTTTAAAACACATCAGTGCTATTAAATAAATAAATATATACCATACAAAAGTAATTGTTTTTCCACACCTTTATTGTATGTTAAAATAAACTGCCTTTTGTCTTGTGAATAAAATAAATAGGCAAAAATAACCCTGATTATAGTAAACCAAAAATAAATAGTGATGACATTTTATTTATTCCATAGTTTTTTTTGTAAGATGCAAGTACCAAAACACTCTGGGCATGAAACAGACATTCTCCGTCTGAAATACGTCAGAATCGAGTCAGATGCTGCTGCGTCAAAAATTTCTCTGGTAGTAGACTGTCGCACGGGTAGACTAAAACCCAGTTCATGTTGGTGTAGCTGTATCCAACTGTGGGACTGACAAACCTCAAATGTCATCAGAGCAGTAACAATATACGGGAGGAACAAAGATAGCGCGTTTATTAAACATTTCAGTATTATAAACAGGCAGTAGTCTCGTCACCTATGTTTGTTCATTGCCGTTGCTGCAGAGGATTCACGCATGTCACGATCATAATTTAAAATCGAAAGCGTTTTCTCTTTTGGCCCAAAACAATGCGAAACGTGACAACGCGCACAGACACACAATAATATCCACTTAAAGATTAAAATATTCGCAGTGTTTACTTCCTCGTTAGTGGGTCCTGAAAAGCAGCGCCCACCGTCACGAGTTAATCTAACACCAGTTAATCTGAAACACCGGTCCAAAAATCACTGAAGCTAAAATTTGCGTCAAAAAACACTGGAACCACGGGGAAATATTTAAAAGTGTAACACTTATTTCAAACATTTCACTGTCACCGTTTATTACAGTTAACACAAATCTAACCAGCCCGCTCCTCCCACTTTGTTTTCAATAACAACTTAGCAAGAATGCTAGCTTAAACGCTGTCATGTCCATTCACCTCCAGCTTCGTAAATTAAACTTACCAGATATACCGAGCAACTCTCCCGGCTGTAACACCACACTTACAAGGCTTTCTTACATCCCAGATTTATTGCGTCTTTGCTCCGCTGTGCTGGAGAAAGTCTCGCCCAGAAGACCCGTGACAGTCTCACTCACTCAGCTGATGAGGGCACTTCCTGAAAGCAGCGCGTGGGCTTCCTCTGAGTTTCAGATCAACTGAAATTGAAAGCGTCTGCATTTATTACCCAAATCAGTTGCGCATTTAGAAAGGCTACACATATACTCTGGATACTGCAGCAAATAATCCCTCTGAGGTAAAGATGAAACAACTCATCACATTATTCGAAAAAAAACAAAAAACAAAGCAAAACAAGCTGCAGTGTGGAGATTTAAATGAAATAACTAAGTCTACACAAGCAGTATGATGAACAAAAGCTTTATGCCTCACTTTATTTCAGAGTTACATTTCTGTCTTCAGTGCAGACGTTACACATCAGTGACAGTGTGATTTGAGCCACACGTAATGCACTCGCGTGTGAAATGTCTTTAGAGTATTGCTATATTCACGTCCCCTCTTGATTAAGATTTTCCGGACAACTGTTCCAACAAATCTATCCAGAGTTCAGAGGGGTATCTTGCACATCAATGCACATTTCTTTCTGTTCTGTGCACTGATGAAACACATTGGCAGTCCTCCACTTGCATCTCACACGGTTGTCCTGAGAGCCGTTTTTGTAGTTTTATTCATTTCCATCTGCATTTTGGTCATGTTAAACCCTTTTAAAAGTCCTGTTTTAACCATTACAGGCACCAATCTCTCAAACACTAGGAAAAGACAAAGAAAAGAGAAAGAAACGAGAAAGAAACTAATTACAGTTTTCTGTGACTGAAATGCAGTTAGTCTTTGTTGAACATTTGGGGTTGTAGCAGCATCCCTCTATATCCTCCTCATTAAGCCCTTGTGAACTGTGTTCCATTAGGCTTTAGTCTGTGGTCTGCTCACAGCAGTTCGGAGGACCTTCACAAGTCATTTGTCCGACCACTTTACTGTCTTTCTTGGTTTCTCTTTGAAAAAATGTCAGAGCTCAGGTTTTCCTCATCATCCGACGAGTTTGCCAGATCTGGAACTTACTATAGGCAGTCTGCAGCATTTCCTCCAAGTGCCCTGTGAGCTGTGGGAATACCAAAGAGACTTTAGCGCTACATCTACGAGGTGAAAGAAAGCCTGTGCAACACTGTTGATGGCTCAAAAACTTACATTTGTACTCAAATACTGACGCTGAATTTTCTCCTTGAAAGGATGAAGTTTAGTCATTTGAAATCTCTCGAGGTTCGACTTCATTTTAATCACCTGCAAAAAGATAAAACACATAAATGTAAAAAACAAACAAAGACTAAGTTAATGGTGTGCAGACATGGATAGAAGTCAACTGATTCACATAAGTTTCAGCTTTACGGTGGCAAGCATGTCTACTAGTTTTCATAGCAAATACCTAGTTAAGTATAGTTACTGTTTTACTTAGTTTACCCATGAGTTTGCAGGACATTTCTTAAGTGCTGGGGTTAGTTATGCTGGTGGGATGAGTCACAGATGTCACAATATTGCCAAAGTGAGAAAAAGGGCCAAGTCAGCAAACTCTTAAAAACAGTTTTCTTTTTTATTTGTTTTACCAAGATTTTACATGGGATTTTATAGCTTCAGTTTTAATGTATCAGTGATAATTTCAGTTAAGAGTCAAATTCATTTACACAGGTCTTTTTAACCTGAAATAACAGTGCAATTGGGAAAGCTGCTACTAAGATGTGTCAAAAAACTTAAAGACAAAAGCTTTTTTCTTCCACTTTAATTTCAAAACTCAAAGACACAGTACTGTGAGAAAGTCTTGAGCCACCCCTCATTTTGATATATTTTGCTGACCTTTGGTCTAAGAAGCTTAGACAGAAAGTGAGCAGACTTTTCATTTTGTGAAAATGAAAACTTAAAGAAATCCAGCCACTTTCTTTCCAAGCTCCATAGAGTACCATGACCTGGATGACTGAGAACCTACACAGACATATTACTGACCTACGAAATCATCAGGCATAAAAAAAAAAGAGCCAATTTTTTGTAATTTTTCACATTTTGTTACTAGCAGCCTGACACCCCCCCACATGCAAAAACCACACAATTCCTCCTCATTCTTTAGTTCACTCTATGAAAAATGACAAAGATAACATATTTAGTATTTTTGCAATACTGTTCGGAAAACATCTGCTTCATTTTACAGCATAACAATGATCCCAAACACAATATCCTTCAAGAAGCCAGAAGAAATATTTCTAAAGGGCTACTTAGAGAAATTACATAAAAGCTTGCCTAAGAGAGTTCAGGCTGCGTCGAAGAATAAAGGTGGTCATACCAAATATAAACTTTCGCTTTTGTTAGAATTGTACAAACTGTTTTTTCCTTATATACACTGTACACACAGCACCTATTTCCCAATGTCCTAGAAATAAATAAATAAATAAATAAATATATAAAAAAAGATTGGCTCAAGACTTTCGCACAGTATGTTAATGTTCACTCAATATTAATGTTAATTAATTAATTGCTCCCAAAACTACATGGAGGAAGAAATATACATTAAATACAAAGATGATTTTCTTGTGTAGTCAAATATATGGGTCACAGGGATAATGGAAACAAAATGAATGTCAGTCACCTTCTCCTCCAAAAACGGTGTATTTACAGGAAAACAGGACCAGAAGTGTCTCAATAGCTCTCCAGCAGCTACATAAAGATGCTTCAACTCTCCCTGAACCTCGGTCGGTACCATTTCTGGAAGGAAAAAGACAAACCTTAATTATTTTCAAAGCTGTTAGGTAAAATATGTTTCAAAACAAGATAACCGATCGTTTTTGTGGTGGTAATTAAACACATTTAAGGACAGAAAAATACTGGCAGCTGCCAGTGCTACCCCCTCAGCCTCCTAGCAGATACACCTAACATATGAATATCAAAATCCTAGGTGGCTTCCTTTTTGAGTTATCGCATTAACAAGATTTACAGAAACTTCTAACTGTGATGTTGAGGTCACTGAGATTTAAACTGTCCAAGATTTTTATTAAATGCACCTATGATATGAATTGGAAAAATCCTACGTTGCCTTGTTCACAAGTTGTCCACGCCGCTCGCCCCGGGTGACAACTCTACTTGATCAGCCCACATCTCAGCTGACATTCATCATATTGCTCAATCGTTTATAGCTTGTCAATAGTCAGCAACAATGCTTTTACCAAATCTGTAGTACACACTTACGATTTATGGCTTGCTGTGCACCTCCCTGCATGAGGACGCCACCTGGAGAAAGTGCTGCAATGGCAGAAGTAGCTGCTGTGCTGGACAACACCTACAAAAAGCGTGACTGTAGTTAAAATCTGTCATACTCATAATTTGATAAAGCTGTAACAGTAAGCAGATTAAGTAATTACAGTGATATCAACACTACAATTAAATGTATAGGATCTGAAATTGAATTTTTTTTAGCTCTGAGAGGTTTGATTATCCATCCATCCATTTTCTTCCGCTTATCCAGGGCTGGGTCGCAGGGGCAGCAGCCCAAGCAGAGAAGCCCAGACCTCCCTCTCCCCAGCCACGTCCTCCAGCTTATCCGGGGGAACACCAAGGCGTTCCAGGCCAGCCAAGAGATATAATCTCTCCAGCATGTCCTGGGTCTGCCCCGGGGCCTACTCCTGGTGGGACATGCCCGGAAAACCTCGCCCAGGAGGCATCCTTGTCAGATGCCCGAACCACCTCAACTTGCTCCTTTCGATTTGGAATAGCAGCGGCTCTACTCTGAGCCCCTCCCGAATGGCCGAACTTCTCACCCTCTCTCTAAGGTAGAGAGGCCAGCCACCCTTCAGAGGAAGCCAATTTCCACCTATGTTTTCCCGATCTCGTTCTTTCGGTCACTACCTGAATTATTAGATTATCTCTAACAATTTAAATACTCAAGTACGATAATCTAAATCTTTTTTTCTACCAAAGAATAAATTAATTCCAAAATTGTCTCATCCGTTAATCAGAATACTTCACTAATCCCTAATAAGGAAATTATGTGGATTACAGTTGCTCCAAGACAATAACAGTAGCAGACTGAACTAATTAAATATTGCAATATATTACAAAGTTTACAATATATAAGAAAGCTCTGATAATCACCATTTGAAAGTGAAAATATCAACATCATCTACTGATTGCAGTCTGGGACAATGAAATGTCTCCCAATCCGCTGACATGGGCAACACTGAATATAAGCTTCAGTATGTGAAATGTCCCATCTCTGAGGGAAGAGTCATAAATAATGGATGTCTGCCAAGGTTTTCCCAGTAAATGACATGGCTGCTTTGTGATGGGTTTAAGCACTCAACTTCCTGGCTTATATTTCCATTTAAATGGACTTGTTTACAACATTAACTATGTGTTTAAAAGCCTTTCTGCCTTGACTTTCTGACACAAAGCACTGGAGGCTTACATCCTAAACATGTGTCTGGAGCGACACTGAATTCTAAGCTGAAAGAACAACAACATCACAGGGATATCAGACTCTTTGTTGGGCACCTCCCTGACACGTGTTCTCCTGAACTTTACCTGAAAATTAGTTGCTAAACTTTACAGCTGTGCATGAATGACTCCAAAGATCAGTTGAATCACAACAGAGGCTCATCATTAGCATGCATGCATCCAATTGTAGTCTGAATGAGTATGTGAATGCAGGTTAAGATCTGATGACATCATCTTTAGCCAAGTGCTAAAGTAACAGAAACACAAAGTCTGGGCTCTAACCTGAGTGAGGCTGGGCTTGTAACTAGCCATCTCATGACGGATGTAGTTGACAGAGTTGATGATATCTTGGCTAGTTGTATACTGCTGGGATTGAAGTGGCACAGGTCCATGAGCATACCTTATAAAAAGAGAAGTGAGACACATTGGATAGTCTGACTAAAAACAAGGCAGTTTTGTTAGCCTAAAACATGAATCAGTGCTGCAAATAGAAGAGCAGCCCCTTGTGCTATAGCAACAGTATGCTGTAGCAAAAACATTTGACCTTGTATTACATCACATCTATTATGAAACACTACAAGTGAGAACTTTGTACAAAAGAAGGATCAGCAACAACAAACCCTCTTCTCAAACTTTGCTTGGCTGATTTTTGTCTGTAGAGTTCTACAAACTATCCCGGCTATACAAACTTTTCTAAACCTGACAGCCAATCAGCACCTAATGCAGTGCTTCTGTGAGCTGCGAGCCAGTGCAGGGAAAAACATGGCATGAAACTAAGATTAATAGATAGAATTTCTGTTGGGAAAATAAACTAGCATTATATACGGATGTGATCTTTTTTGGCTTCTGATGTGAAGAGTTTGTGTTCAATTTATTTAACTCATGTAAACAATATACAGAAGAGGTCGCAGGTAAGAACTACTGAGCTAATAATTGTTTAGTCAAAAGATACAGCCAGGCAATGATGCAATTAAAAAAAACACCGGACTTTCCAAAACTTCCCGTCTTTGTTCTGTCAACTTCCTCATCTGAAAAAAAAAATCTCTCAATAAACTACATTTGAAAACACAAACACAGCTTACTGAACAATTTCATAAACTGCAAAATTCTTGGAAAATAAAGACAGCTAAATGACATCACTTTTCTACTCTACCTGAGGACTCAAAGCACTTTATTCAACCTGCCTCACTCTCCCATTCACTTTATTCTTTAATTTATTGCTTTCTCTACGTGCTTTCTATCTAACATTCACACACAACTTGAGAGCAACTTGGGGTTCGTATCTTGCCCAAACTAACTCCATCTTGGCTCTTCGTATGGTGTTTTAGTATCTTGGCATGTAGGCTTCAGTAGCAAGCGATCAAACCACCAGCCTTCCGATTAGCAGATGAGCTGCTCTATCTCCTGAGCTACAGGCAGCCATAAGTCGTGTGTATGTTTTACATTTATTAACTAATGATAATTTAGAATCACTTTACACTTGTTAACCGATGATATTATTAGATTAAAAAAAACATGGAGTCACCCAGAAATTTTTTTAATAATATATATGAAAATAAGTGGACATGTGGTACCTGTCAGACTTCTTCAGGTTTAATGGGACTGTTTTTGGTCTGTTTTCCCTTTGCAGATCCTCAAATTCTATGGCTTCCTGTAGTTTAACCTAAGAAAGTTTGTCCACAGAACAGAGTCAGTGAAGCTGCTACACAGAGAGCAATACTGAAAAAAAGCAAAGCCATTGTACCTTCTTAACAGGAGGTTGAAAGAAGTCAGAATCCCTCGAGTTTCCATCTGTACTGCTCGTCTCACTGGCTTGGTCAGACGCCAACTCCCTTCAAAAACAGGAGATTATCAGGAAAATGATAAAAGACGCTGAAAAGCTTGCACTCAGGTTTAAGTGTGACTTCTTTACCCTCTCCTTGAGCCTGCTGCCAGGACCATGGCACTGTGATGGTTGAACCGCTTTATAATGGCAGAGTTACTGCTGTCCTTCACCGACTTGTTTGCATTGGAAGTTGAGGGCTGTGTTGTGCAAATTCCATAACCCTGTGTCACAAAAAACAGGTTTTGATCGGTAAAGGAAGGTAAATGATTACAGAGTTATCACAAATGACTGAGGATGGCTAATCATCTCACCTCATCTAATGTTTTATCCTCCAACGACTGGAGGTCAACCAAAGGATTCTTTACTCCTTGAGTCACGAGAGACTTTAACCCTGCATGGATTGAATGTTAAAACTTTACATTAATGACTTCCTACGTGTGGTGGCAGTCCTAGAAAGGAGTCAGATTGCCTACCCTTCTCATCCTGCTTTGCACACTCTGAGAAGATATCCTGTGTCCCTGTGTTGATGCGGTCTCTGTGAAAATAATGGGACTGGAAAAAGCGGGTCCAGAACTCCTTTTCTGTCAGGTTATGAGGCACATTTTCGCTATACTTCTGCTTCACTGCAAGTAAAATGCAAAGTCAAAAAATTAATTTCTAAATGTCATGAGGGACACCAGCTGCACATTTAATAGACTGAGGAAAAACATCGAAGGCTCTATGCAGTTTTCTCACTAACTTTGCTTCAGTGAGAAAATTGTAGTTTTGCTTCCTTTCTGATTGATTGCATGCCAGTTATTAAAATCATTAATCTTATATCCCGATACAAGACATTTATCGCCCCAACAACGATATACATCACAAAAACTTTTACATTTTCTGTAAATTCTGTGAATCTCGAGTAACACGAATTGCGTGAAGTATTTCCAGCTGGGCGTCGTGTACCTGGAGTCGAGTGTTTTGACCGATGCATGGTTTATCTTGAGCACTCTCTCCATATTCTTTTATGTGACTCTTAAGTAGGTGATAAAAGATGTTTGCCGTGTTTGAGTCTGAGGTGGGGACCGGTTTTCTGCATAATTTGCATAGTACAGTTTTCTGGTCCATGTCAGACTTTTCATAACAATGTCCATGCTACAGAGGTAGCCCCTCGTTTAGAAATAAGGTCCTTGATTTGTTTTGACTGGTCTTTCTGTTTGTCATCATTTTTGGTTTATTATGAAAAATCACAACAGGATCTTCAGCTTTACTGTGAAAGGTTTATGTGGAAAATAAACAAGCGGACGGCGGCGCCACACGCTGAGTTTACTGTCATTGTTGCTAAGGACAACGCGTAAAACCGTCGCTTGTTCATCCATAGTGTAGTTATTTTAAATATTAGAGTAAGAGAGAACTTTTTAATATAGCAACTACAGTGACCATCAAAACCATGAAAAAAATATTGCCGTAAACTTTTTATTTTGCGACACCATGAAACAAAGGACAGCGTAATATTAAATAATAGACGTTTTCATATCGTCATCCGATAAATATTGTAATATCGAACAGCCTTAAAAATCATTGTTGCAGGCTTTGACTGAAATAAAAACCTGAGCTTGTAATAACCACTTCCTGGGATTTTTATGGGCTTAAGAGTTGGAGATAACATAATTCTTTACCTGCAGGATATGTTCTGAAGATGGATTCAATAATGTCAGCTGTCAGGTTATATCTCAAGCCATTGCAACCATCAGTTTGAGGTCTAATGTCTGCCTGTGGAGCATAAAAGTTAGATCTGTTAAACTTTAGCTGTAGGTAAGAGCTTCAGATTAGAAAATGTGACATAATTATGTCAGACTTCATGGACTCACCAAAAATGCTCCAGATATACCAACTTCCTGTTTGTTGTTATACGGTGAGGGGTCTGTGTTGTTAATGCCTCCTAACCGGTTGGCCCAGAATTCTTCAGCACTGATCACTTGGCTAACCACAAGGTCTTTATATAGCTGGAAAAGCACCGGATCTTCTTGAAGCATCCTGCAGGAGAAAATACAAAAATAAAAGAGTAAAAGTGTGTTGACACATACAAATGTAAAGGAGCTGGGAGCATCATTATTTGCTTTACTCTGTTTCTCAGTCAGCTCAGTAAATAAGATAGATGCAAATTGACAATTCGATCTTTGACTCAAGAAGTGCCAGATCTGTGTACTATTATGCAGACATTCATTTTGTTAACTTTTATTGCACTACAAGGTCAATTTGGTTTTAGAATTTTCGTTAATTGTATTTATTTTGTGAATTGGAGATGGACCCTCTGTCTCTTATACTGGGCCTCCCCAGCCGGCGATTAATATCCAAGAATAATAGGAGATTGTACTGTATTCTCACCTATGCGGCAAGGAAGAATATACTACTCCAATGGATTTATGAAAAAGCACCAACTATTAAAGGTTGGCAAAGAGTAGTGTTGGATCTAGTGCCATTGGAATATCTTACATATATACTGCACTCAAAAACAGATCAATTCTTTAAGGTGTGGGAACCATACTTGAATTATGTGGAACCTGATGTTTCTAATATTATGTTACAAGGATTCTCTTGAGTGTTCAAACTGCAATGTACTACTGGGACCATAGGTACTGTACTGTATTGTATTCTCTCTTTATTTATTTATTTGTTTTTTTAGATGGAACTGAGCTGGTGTTCTGTGCTTAGTTATCAGTCTGTTTGTTTTTGTTTTGTTTATGTTTTTTGTTTGTTTTTATTTATTTATTTATGGTTCTGAATTGTACACTTTATTATGTTATGTAATTATGTACTATTTGTGAAAACAGAAAAACTAATAAAAATATAATTAAAAAAATGTATTTATTTTTATTAATTTTAGCCATATCTTGTAAGATCAGACACACACACCACACCATTTACACTACTTCTGCAGCATTTTAGGATCCTTTAACCTAGAAATGCTGCTGGTCCAGCTTTGGTTGAAAATTGTGGGTTTGTGTTTTTGTCTAGATGGGCAGAAAAGACACTTTTGGAAATGCTAATGCTGGCACCCTCATTTGTTTACTGGTTTAGTCTCATCAGCCACAAAATTTAAACAGAAACATAACAGCTTCCTAATCAGCTTAAATGTGTGTGTATGGATAATGCTCCTAGATGCATTTTCCTTTTGTGGCAACTCCTATTCTGTTGTCTACTACCATGACCACTTTATACTCAGTTTGTTCTTTGAGTAACAGTTTCACTTCATCATTGACTCCCCATAGTATTTTTCCACAAAATTACCCTCTGTTTCCTGTTTACATTAGTAAATGCATGCCCACAGTGCAAATGTAACTGGCCACTCATGTGAAAGCTGCCAGCTGATTATATTTTTATTATATTTTTATTATTGAAAAGAGCAGGTAAATAATGAGATTATCATTATGTTTCCCCTCTCTTGTTCTTACCAGCCTTTATTTATACATATTTATAAATTCCAACTGCACTAAAAATGCATCTCAGACGTAATATCTCTTATTACTAAAGTCAAATGTAAGTCAAATATAACACAATGTAAACCAACAAATTTAAAAAAAATTGAATTAAACTGAACTGATGTCATTCTTTATATATAAATGTGTATATAAATAATAATGAGTATATTTCCACACAGGTCTGCAGGACAAGCATTTGTGATTTGCACTTTGTTTGCAGAATAGTTGTAAAATGGGAAATCCTGTGGCAGAGCCAAAAGGATTATCATGATACTAAATAAATATGAACAACTATCGGGCATTCACACAGATGGACTCTGAGAACTCAATAGGAGTTTACAGAGAACTCTGAACCAACATTACAAAAAAAGAGCTTTAAAATTGATAGAAAATGAAGGTAAAACTGTCTCATGCAAATATGTCACATGTGATGAGATAAGGTAGCTCGCAGTATCTTAGCAGCAGCATCCCTCTATTACATGTCAAGGCCCAAAACAAACACAACTAGAGATTTTAACAAAGAATACTATTGGCAACTATATGGACTGCATGTATGATTTTATTACTTCCCAACCCAAAAGGAATAAGTAAATAATGTCATGGATGACAGAGAATGTGTTTTCCTCTCTAGCTTCTGCCAATCTGAATATGAGAGCTAACACTGAGGTAATGCTACGTTCCATTTGGAGTCAGAAATCCAGAGTTCCCAGTTTGGCATTTCCACTGGAATGCTATCTTCAAAAATGTGGAAAGCCACACCAATCTGATAAACAGAAGTAAAAGTTTAAAATAATCTGTACTACCACTGTTATGTATTTTGACTCAGAGAACTGATCAAGCTCTGTTTGTGAATGTGCTGCAGCAGGCATTGCACTGCATTTCAGGTATTGCTAGTCATGGCTGAATGACTACGTTTCCAGATAACAAACAAAACCAGGTTTTTCCACTTCTACTGGGCGACTGCGGTCCATTCAGGTTTGAAAGCTCTGAGATCCAACTTCTCAGAAAAGACAAATGCAGCTGGGAATCTACACCCCAGTTCACACAATTTGTAAATGAAGGCCCCCATTTTAACATCCAAAATTGAATTACAAACACGACCACCACATATTACTGCAGGCAGGCTAGTACAGACTGTGATTACTTCTGCTAAAACATTACCCTTGATACATGTATTTACGTTAAAAATGTACCTGTTTTTCTCCTCCAGCTCCTTGTTGGCTTTCTTCTTGAACTTGGGCAGCAGCTGCTGCAGCAGTTCCTTGGCAGCCTCTCGGTCTTTGAGTGCAGTGCTCTCGTTGGCAAAGTGGAATGTGGTGCTCTCGCCAGTGTGAAGGACGAGCTGGAGCTGGACTTTGGCTTTCCCATCAGGGCTGATCTTCTGACCTGTACAGAGCAGAAACAGCAGCTTGAGCAATTTTCGTAGAGATGAGCATTTCTGTGCCTCGATTTGTAGTTTAACGGCATCTAGTACTCACAGCGGATATCTGCATACAAGTGGCTGACTGTGAAGCGATCTTTGCCTTCTGGACCCCAGGCTATACGTTCAGCCATCAGATAGAGTGTACCATCCTGCTTCTTCTGGCGGACCTTTTTCACCACCAGCAGAACCTCCTCTGATAGCGATGTCATGGCTCAAGCAACTAACTGAGAAAACAGATAAACTGCTGCTGATTATGAGTAGTAACTACCCGTTAATGTAATCACGCACTATAAAATGGAGAATAGCAACAAATATGGGTTAGTGGAATGAAAAAATACTAACTGTAGCTCAAATAAAAGCGAACAGTTTATTTCTCAGTTTATTCAAGAACCTCAAATAAGCTGCAAGCAATAATAATTTAAACTCCCTCCACTGTAGTGCCATAACTGTAAGTTCTCCTTCTTAGGAAGTCTGTCCTATATAACCTTAATGGCACTTAAACATATGCAAAGTCGACGTGGTGTTGACTGTTTTATTATATCTACTCAGCTAAGCTGCCTAACGTTAGCTAACAGTGAAGAAGAAAAAAGCTTCAGGGTGAAGTCGGGAGAAAACTTACTTTACCTCAAAATAAATCAATACTGCAACGAACGCCTTGCTTCCCCTCAACACATAATCTTGACACGCTTTATTCTTCAGTATAAAAACTGCAGAATGAGTTACACTGGCGATTTTTTTCAGGACTCTGGCAACGAGCGACTCGACTTCAGCGCCGACATGACTGCCGAGCGGTGTGTTACACTATAAAGGTTCCGGTGGGATGAGGCGAAGAAGACCATCGTTCCACCAAAGGCAGAAGTGAAAGGTACGATTTCTATTTAACGTGCATTTTAACCAAATTGACAGATGTGTTACCAGTAATTACGATGCTGTTAAGGAGGATAAAACACGATTAAAACATTCATTTGAGATTTTAGTCAATATTGATCTGACAGGATCGCACACTTGCTGCAGATTTGTTCATCCACTTCCGAAAGTTGCTCTATTGACCTGAGATCTGGTGAGGCCATTGAATACACTGAACTCATTGTCATGTTCACGAAACCAGTTTGAGATGTTTTGAGATTTGTGGCACACGTATCTTGTTGGAAACAATATTTTTTGAAGATGCGTACACTGTGGTCTAAAGAGATGAACGTGGTCAACAGCAATACTCTTGGAGACTGTGGCAATTAAATGATGCTCATTATGTACAGGCCCAGAGTTTAACAAGAAAATATCCCCTACGCACCATCATAGCACCTGCAGCCTGAAATGTCAGTTTCTGTTTCTGACCCTAACATCTGAGTGTTCCAGCAGAAATCAAGGCTTATCAAACCAGGCAATGTGTTTCCATTCCTCTGTTGTCTAGTTTTAGTCAGTCTGCATGAATTGTAGCTGAGTTTCCTGTTCTTAGCAGACAGGAGTGGTACTCATTGTGGTCCTGCTGTAGCTCATTGCGTTCAAAGTTTGATATCTTGTGCATTCAGAGATCCTCTCCTGAATACCTTGGTTGCAGTGTGCGGTTATTTGAGTTAATGGTGCATTCCTATCAGTTGGAAGTAGTCTGGCTAGTCTTTTCTGACTTCACAAGGCGATAAGATAAGATAAGATAAGATAAGATAAGATAAGATAAGATAAGATAGAACTTTATTTCCCTCGGGTGAGTTCCTCTGGGAAATTCGGTTTCCAAATAGCACAGCACCAACAAAAGTTACAGAATGTGAGCAGAATACCATATATACACATATATAAATACAGAGACAGAGACATATAAATAAAGAGTATACAAAAGGGATAAATAGAATAAATAGGAATAAGAATACAAGGGAATTGCACATTTCAAATATTGATGTCTATTGCACCGTTGGTTATTATAAAAAGTATTGGACAGTGAAAAGGCACTACAGCTTAGTTGTTCCCCCCTCCTTTGTCCTCCTGTTTCCCCTCCCTCTCCCCTCCAGAGAGGAGTTAAACAGTTTGATGGCGTGTGGGACAAAGGAGTTTTTTTTAAGTCTGTTGGTTCTTGTCTTTGGGAGAAGCAACCTATCACTGAACAAACTCCTCTGGTTGTTTATGGCTGTGTGCAGAGGATGCCCAGCATTGTCCATAATGTCAGGCAGTTTTTTTAGTGTCCTTTTCTCTGCCACTGTCACCAAAGTGTTCAGCTTCATGCCGACCACAGAGCCAGCCTTCCTGATCAGTTTTTCCAGCCTGGATGAGTCCTTCTCACTATTACCACTCACTGTGGCACCATCCTCTGTAAACTGTAAAGATGGTTGTGAGGGAAAATCCCAGTAAATCACCAGTTTCTGAAATACTGAGACCAGTCTGGTTGCCATCCATGCCATGTTCAAAGTGACTTAAATCAACTTTCTTCCTCATTCTGGAATTCTGTTGAGTAATGACATTCAGCAGGTCATCTTGGTCATACATCTACATACAGTGAGTTGCCGCCATGACATTTGGGTTATATAGAGTCTAAAAGTGTTAGTATTTTAGAAAAAATATGAATAAAAACAACCTTTTAATACATCTTTCTAATAATTAGTTTTCTTAATGCTCATAATATTATAACAATAGATTGCATGCTCTTACTTTCCTGGCTGCTTCAAATTTTTAAACAAAGTTTGCCTTGGCTGAATAATCTCAGCTGCTTCACTAATAGCTTTACCCTCCTTATTGCTTTATAGATTACCTATACCCAGTTGCATATATAGCAATTCCATTTTTTCTTTGTTTTATAGTGCCACCATCTCCAAACCATACATCATAGCAAGTCTCACTACAGCTTTGAAACCCTTCCCTTTCAATCGTGCTGCAATCCTTCTGTCACCAATCAAGCCTTAACACTTGTCTCCACCCACGCCACCCTGTCTGCCCTCTGTCAGAGTTAATCTGAATCTAATGTGAATTCTGGATGAGGTTTTTATTCCAGCTACTCAAAATCTGTGCTGCAAGTGCATTTGACTCTTTGCCAACAAATTGGCTTATACGTTTTGGTTTATTACAAATGACAATTGCAGAAAGATATTTTAGAGTTGAAAGGTTTTGCACCCAATAGCTGTTTCAAGTAGCATCACATCAAATAATCCAAATTCAATACATGTAATATTAATGATGGTATATTTTCAAATACCATGCAATTATTGCTACAAAATGAATGACCACACAGAAAATGGATATAAAACCAAAACAAGAACACATGATCATGATCATGCTGAATTTTATTGAAATAGAAAGTAGTTGAAAATATCAGATATTTGACAAAGATATTTTAGACATTCTTTTAACTCTTTTGCTAATAATAAAATTGAATGTTACATAATTGTGTTGTTAGAAACAATGTTCAACTATAATTTAAAATTCATGTTATTGGTTTTCCCATTCTTATATGGAACTCTTTTTCCAATTTAAAGAGCCATGACTGAATTACTGCGATTTCGGTTAAATCTGAATTTCTAAATTTATGTGGAAGCTGAAATGGCACATCATAAAGTTTGTGAAGGAATGACTTCTGGAGAGATAAAAGGACACACCCACCACAGAAATATATTATTTTCTCCCACCTCCAAAACAGTACATGCAAATGTTTGGAGAGGGACTGTAAGTTAGAAAGAGACAACTTAAGAAGATGCAAGTTTCAGACTAAAACATCTCTGCTGTTTAAGAGGTTTAGCATCGAGTTTTGTTTTTAGTCTTCTGATATTAAGTTTATATTGTTTAGATAGGTTTTAGGAAGAAATAGTTGACAATAGTTGGTCCGATTTTCTAGTTCAGTTTTTCATTTTTCTTTTCACAATCTTTACAATCATGCTCTTTGCATTCAGCAGCTTTGCAGCCACACTGGTCAACTGAAATGTACTTGTACATTTTTGTGGTGTTATCGGAGCACTTTATCTGCACTTCCTTCTCGCTGGTCTTCATTTCTTGACAGCAGGTGCATGAATGCATCATGCTATTGGCCTTTGCCGAATACCTGCATATAAAGATAGTTTCCAAAACAAACAACTGTTTAATAAGAAATTATCATAAAAAACGGCACATGCAGTTTAGCATGAATGAGTAAATAGTTTGTTTCTGCATATTTTCATGAATCTCACATTGAGGAGGATGCTCCACAGGATCCCTCACATGATGTGAGTTCCACTTCCTCAACTGATTTGCAGTCATTTATGTACAGATAGGTGGTGTTGGTGTGGATTTTACAGGGGGAAGGAGGCAGACCTGTGAATGACAGAAAATCACTTGAATGACCGGATTGGTAATTATCATCTTCTGTTTGTTGTTCACGTTTAATAATTTGATCGTCACCTAAAAAAGCTCTTAAGTCTAGAAGCCTTTGTGAATGAAAACATGCTGCTGAAATGATTTGTTTGTGGTTTGCCTGACAGGAAATTTATAAGCATTGGCTTTCTTTCTTGGGGTAACAGAAGAAAATATTTGAGATTTAACAGTTATAAATGATTTATGAAGGCATATATTAATATGAAATTACATTTTCAAAAATATAAAGTAATACTGTGTAATGTGATTTTTTTAATACTTACATATTTTGCAGCAACCATTTGCATCTGTTTGCTCAGTTCCCTGCAAAACAGGGAGTTTGTACTGTAAACATTAGCAACTTACACAACTTACTTGTATAAAAAACTGTTGGAAGACCCAATAGCAGGTTGATTCTGTTTTACGATGTATTTTAAAAAATTTGGCTTTGCAGTTATTTTAATTTAATGATGCATACTTTTTTTTGGATGTAGTTTACATTGACTGTTTTTGGCTTCTGTGCATTTTAAATACATTTAAATCAAAATTACAATTTTAGGAATTGTATTTTATAATTATAAAACAAAATCAAAGAAAGGAAGAAAGAAAGAAAATAATCTTTCAAATGTTCTTTTTTGAGTGTCAATATTTGGCTGTAAGAAACAAAACCTCTGCTTTTAAAGGATTGTACTCACTGGAATGCAGTTGTTGGGATCAAATGGAGGACATGTTGTGTTTTGTACAGAAACTACAAATTCATTGTTCACTTTCTTGCAGTCATACTTGGTACACTGATCCTTTGACCAAGTCTGAGAAGGCTGTGAAGAACAGTAGTCAGTTATTAAGAAGATATGTCTGCGAAGGTTCTCAGTCATCCAGGTTATCGTAGTCAAAGGAGCTTGCAAAGAAAAGCGTCTGGACTTCTTTAAGTTACTTGAAGACGTTTCACCTCTCATCCTGAAGAAGCTTCTCGGATGAGAGGTGAAACGTCTTCAAGTAACTTAACCTCTTAAGCCCCAACGCCCCCTGATACGGAGGCAAAAAGCAGGAGATCAGGTAGGCTTGGGGCTTAAGAGGTTAAAGAAGTCCAGACACTTTTCTTTGCAAGCTCCTTTGACTATTAAGAAGATATTTTTTTCATATCACAACTCATTAAGTGTTTCATGTTGTACCAACCTTAATAATTACTGGAGAAGAAACGCCTGGGACATTCACAACACAGCTTGTCCTTATACATTCTCCACAACATGATCCAGGCACATCCGTAATTTCATAGCCCTATTTAAAAAAAAAAAAAAAAAATACAACATTTAATATTGTTTGAAACCTCACCCAGTTAAATCTACATATAGCATGATTAGTAGGCAGCAGTTACAAAATACTTAATAATCATCCTGCAAGTGGTATTTAGCAGATTGTGGTAGCTATTAAATCTGTGATACTCAAATAGTAAAATATTAGAGCAATATTATTTTCCAGAAATATTCTCATTGCTACTTAAGAAGGTTGAGTAGAAGTTTTGCTGAATTGGTAAAAAGTATATTTATCAGATATTTAACAAATATTTTATAGATAGATATGTAAAGTCAAGTGAAGTGAACAAATGAAAACCCTTTTAAAGATTGATTTCACAAATCAGCAACAGCATTTAGGGCAGCACTTTCCAATATTTAGACCAGGTCTTCAAACATATCAATAATAATACACTACATAAATTACATAAATCTTCACCTGTTTTAAAAACACACTCATCTTAGATTTCAAAAAATAAAGTATGTGAGTAAATGAGCCTGGATGTAAAATGTGAGGTCATTTAAAATCCTTATTTACATATAATATTAGTGGTTCACATTCAGAATGAATGAAAATACAAATATTTCATCAAAAAGTACCTTGTCACAAATTATTAAACACTGTATTTTATTACACTCGTAGCTGTTCAGCTCCATTTTGGAATTCTTGGTTTTAGTGCAGTGGCATCGTTCACATGGGCTTTTGTGGAAATCCTCACCAGGCTGCGTGTGAAAATAAAAAGTAATGTTTTAACAGTCTTAATAGTAACACATAATATAAATATTGCCTTTAAAGAAACCCTCCAAAATACATATAAATAAATATAAATATTCACTATAATTATTCCTTACCTTGTACTCGGTATTATTAAAGACACACACATCTTTGGGCACTAAATAAGACAGTGTTCACAAAAATAATTAGATTAAAGTTTAGTTTAAGACTTTTCACACACTGCATAAACAACACCTATAAGTTAGACTAACCACAGCTGTAAACAGGGCAGCATTTATCCTTTGGGGTGTTAACCTTCAATTCAAATCCCACGTCACAATGTGGTTGCAATGGACACGTGTTCGTGTTACATTCTGTTGGTGGAAATAGTTCCAGCATTAGTGGATATAAAACAAAACAAACCAGTAAAATCCAGAATTAATTAGAGTATTTTACAGCAGGTGTTTCTGGAAAACACATATTTAAAAAAAATGGAAATAGATCCAGAACATCAATGATATTTAGCTCATCTGGCTCAAAATCAGTTGCAACTCACAGGTTTTTTCCTAAAAAAAACCCCCAACCTTAACCTTGAGCAAAATTAGTTTTATAGACCAAATTGATCATTGTGTGCAAGTTTCAATTCCTCTTTAGGAGGAGCATTGTGATTTGTGGATGGACAGACAAACAGATGAAGGTCCTTCAACCAGATGAGCTAAAAATATCATATTTAAAGGGCATATTCCTGGGTTTAGCTCAGTGAGTGAGCAGCCGCCCAAAAAAAAAAAAATCCTTTTCTAAACCCAGTTAATTTAAGGAGCTGATTATTGCTGTTGTTAAATTATGTTAAACTGTGCCTTAAAATATTTTAATTTTTTATTTTGAATAACTGTTCATATTTGCTTTGATTCATGCAGAAGAGGATACGTGACATCCAAAACAACTTACCACATGTCGGTGTCACACAGCAGTCCACTGTTTTGTTCACCAGCACCTCACCTTCGGTGCACTTTATTGGGTTTTGAGTAGGGCATGTTACATTCTTACAAACCACACTAAAAGTGTTCTTATTGCAAACACATTCCTGACAGCCAATCTTCCAGGTTTCACCAAGCTATATGGGTGATGAAAAAGAATTATTTACACAACATCAACAAATACACTGTGAATAATTGAAAATGTATATGTAGAATATCATGGTATTTACCTCTTTAGGTTTGCCATCAGGTCCAGTGCAACCTTAAATCATAAAAACAAGCAGCTCACATGTATACTTACAAAGATTCACATTAGATTTTTCTTTAATATGCAACAGAAAATATGCTTACAGGATGAGACGCAGACATCAGAGGTTGAACTGAACAAAGTCATTCCCCCTGGGCAGAAGCACCCCTCTCCAAAAGAATTGCAGTTCTTGTTTTGAGGACCTTCTGCATTACATTGCTGAGAGAACTGTTCATTGTATCTAAATAAGAAGTCAGTTAAAAGGTATCATTACTTCAGAAATAGAACAAGAATTTATAATTATATGTCAGTGTAGTACTTATGTACTGGAGTAAGAGTAGCATCACTTAGTCCCCTTTGGTTCAGGCTGAAATTTGTTACTACAAATAATGACCTGAAATGTCACTAAAACTGATGCATATTTTTCATCTCATACCACTTTGCATTCAACTTTCAGTTAGTTCAAGACTGATTGTATTTATCCTCCCCAAAGGCATGATGTAATCTGTTCTGTTTGTTTCTCTGTCTGTCTGTTTGTTAGCTGTCCAGCATTCACAGTTTTTAAGATACGTTTACATTTTGTGTGACGGTAGATACCAATAACAGATTTAATTTGGGTAAAAAAAATCCAGTCAACGTGACATCAAATGTGAAAATCAGTAAAAACTTTATATTCTCCACATTTGTTATGGATAGTCTTAAAATTTTCCAACAACACACTAGGCTTTTGGAGACATGAGTACCTAGGTTAGCTGAGCATTTGAGGACATTTTAATATAAAGAAAGTCATAAAACATCAAAGTTTTAGTATAGGCCTCACTCGCTGTGGGGGATTGCACTCTTTGAGTGCTCTTATTACACCTGTAACTGTACTTTTGTGTTTAGTGTTACTTGGGTGCAGTTATGATAATGTAGTGATTACCTTGCATTGCATGTTTGAACAACAGTTGGCCCACAAGGCTTGTAGACTTTATTGTCTGGGCATTTATATTCTACAAGAAACAAATATGTATTTAAGATGAAAATGGGTAGAAAACATCTAAAACAACATTATGGTTAAAAAAAAAACTAAGAAAAAAAGCTCCGTCTTACCACACACTCCTTTAGTAGCGTTCCTCCAGTCTACACAGATAGATGCCTCAGCACACATCAAGTTGTATGCCTCAATACTGCTGCATCCCATACCAACAGTTGTGTAGCAAGTATCAAAATTACAGGCTTCATAAAATGGTTGTACACTTACTACTTTGTGGCATTCCTTGAATACCCTTAAAACACAATGTCAAATAAAGAAGATTACTCCAGTGGTCTCACTGATGGAACTAACATGTGTTTATTTTGTAAATTCGTACTCGCTGTTTAGGATTTCACAAAGTGAGCTTTTGTTGCATATTGTAGGTGAAGTTGGACGTGGAGATGGAGTGGGAGTGGTAAGCCCATTGCAGTATGGCTTATTGTCGACAGATACACGCCAATCATATGCCATGTCAGAGCATGATGGAGAAATCTGACCATTTTTCAGTCTGCAGTCATTTTTTGTGTTATTGTCACAGGTACCTTGCGAAAAGAAATGTTAACATTATACAGATTACAGCCAAACACAGGGACAAACTGACTATCAGCCTGTATATGAGCCTGGCATTCTTTACTAAGCAATACAGTAGCCCATGTTTTAATCATATGGGCTACAAACAGCACCGTCACAAGTTCAATAAAACTGCAACTGTTAATGCAGAAGAGAATGTTATAACCATCACAGATTGTCAAGGAAAATTTGACTTGTAAATATAGGTTTTTAATTAGAACATAGACTTATTTCTAGCATTATTTACTACCATATTATGTTCATTTAACTTTCACAATAAAATACTTTAAGACATTCAACTATTAGCTTACCACACTGTCCTTCTGTGTTGCCATAGAAAAGAGTCATTGGTACATCTACGCTGAATAAAAGACCTTTGAACATCACAACTGCTTCAATTTTTGGGATTGTTAACCGCATCTCAATTCCTTGATTTGTGATGGTCATGTCATTATTTGTAAACATAGTAGTGACAGGACTGCCGTTGAGATATACCTAAGGAATTTTAGCATTAATTACTATTAGTGAAATATCTCAATGGTGCTGCATAATATTTAAATATATTATAATGTCAGTACTTTTAAGACACTTTGTCTAAGTGATACCCACCTTGTTCACAGTCTTTGCTCCTCTCTCCTGTGTGAGAATAACTGTATAGTTTTTGTAATACACAATAAGGGATTTAGGACAGGTCACAGTTCCAGTGGGATTACAGTTTACATTTTCAATATAAACTTTAAAATTGTGTCGAGGTGTGATCTCTTTAACCAGGACATAAGTGCAATTTTTTTGGAAGCTGTAATATTGTCCATCAAATGTCACATAATGAGGATCTCCCCAGCCACCACAAACACCTGCAAATATTAGATTGAGATTGCATCAAAACAAAAAATAATTTTGTAATTTACTTACATGTTTAGCAGCTTTAATATGTGGAATTTTAAAAGGGTTTTATTGAAACTTACATTTGCATTCATAGTGGAAACAACAGCCATTTCCATCATAAACTTTAACTGGTGTTTGCTTATTCTCACAAACAATATTTTTTACATTACATGGCACATGTATTGTAATGTGTTGACCATTTTCACAACTTTCTGTGGTGCAGTTGTTTGAATGCCAGGTTTCACCATTCTGATGAGAGCAAAACAGTGCTTTTAGCAATGAATTACACATGAGTTACATTATATTTTAGCCTAAAAGAGGCATACACACTGATACACACTATAAATCACGTCAAATGTATTAAATTTAACACTTATCTGTATGTCCACAAATGTTGCAGAGGCTGTTTAGTAAGAACTTTCAGTACCAACGAGAAATGCAACCACAGTGGAATTGCTAGCAAAGCCGTTACATTGCATAAAATTATAAATTTGACCTTGTTTCATATTTCAGCCTAAATAACTTAGTAAAGACAGCAGTGGAATTTTTCTTCACCTACATATTTTAATTCAAATACCTTTCTAGGTGGATTGAGAAAGAAGCAGTCTGTTTTTGGAATTACTGGAGTGCTAGAGCTCGTTAAGGGAATAGATGAAGTTGGTGGAGTTGTAAGGTGACATGGCCGGGATTGGATTTCGGTACCACATGATGAATTGCATTTTGCAGTGTAACACCAGCCTTTTCCATCAGTCTCATTGTACATGGAGCTATCTATGTGACAATAAGAATTGAGTTAGAGCTAAATAACTAATAATGGATTATAAAATGTACAGTTGTTAACATTGTGAGTTGGCCACACTGGCAACAGAGTTGATTATTAGATTTTCCTGTGGCCACTTCAAGTTTCAGCACAAAAAGTTAATTATTCCTCAATGGACGTGGAAAAAAATTTTTTTAAACAATTTATGAAAAAACGTTTTATAAAAAGGAAAGGCAAAATAAGAAAATAAAGTTTAATAACTAAATAATTATTGCATGGAAAACAACGAGGAAAGAAGCACAAAACTTACCAGCAGGAAATGAATGATTCTGGTATTTACACATACAGCTTCCATTTGTTGGTGGTGGTATTACCACTGTACTTATTTTATTTGTAATTATTTTATGGGATGTTGTGGGAATTGTTCTTGTGGTTGTTGTCGTGGGAGGTGTTCCTGTGGTGGTTGCTGTGGGAGGTGTGCCTGTGGTTGTTGTTGTGGGAGGTGTTCCTGTGGTTGTTGTTGTGGGAGGTGTTCTTGTGGTTGTTGTCATGGGAGGTGTTCCTGTGGTGGTTGTTGTGGGAGGTGTTCCTGTGGTTGTTGTTGTGGGAATTGTTCTTGTGGTGGTTGTTGTGGGAGGTGTTCCTGTGGTGGTTGTTGTGGGAATTGTTCTTGTGGTTGTTGTCGTGGGAGGTGTTCCTGTGGTGGTTGTTGTGGGAGGTGTGCCTGTGGTTGTTGTTGTGGGTGGTGTTCCTGTGGTTGTTGTTGTGGGAGGTGTTCTTGTGGTTGTTGTCGTGGGAGGTGTTTCTGTGGTGGTTGTCGTGGGAGGTGTTCCTGTGGTGGTTGTTGTGGGAATTGTTCTTGTGGTTGTTGTTGTGGGTGGTGTTCCTGTGGTTGTTGTTGTGGGAGGTGTTTCTGTGGTTGTTGTCATGGGAGGTGTTCCTGTGGTGGTTGTTGTGGGAGGTGTGCCTGTGGTGGTTGTTGTGGGAATTGTTCTTGTGGTTGTTGTCGTGGGAGGTGTTCCTGTGGTGGTTGTCGTGGGAGGTGTTCCTGTGGTGGTTGTTGTGGGAAGTGTTCCTGTGGTTGTTTTTATTGTGGAAACAGTGGTTGTTGTGTCACAAGGATAACGGCAACATAAAGCTCGTATTTCATAGTCATTACATTTTGGAGGAAAACCTTGGTCTTTGTTATGACAGATAAGTCCATCTTGTTGGTCACATACTAAAGTTTGACCTAAGTCTTCCAGCGAGATATCTGGGGAATCTTTAGCTCTACATTGTATCTTCAGCGGTTTTGTGCACACACTCAGGTCCAGATCAGTAATGTTAGCGATGGATTCATAATCTCCACCATCTGGAGTACTACTGGGATAATTCTTATTACTCCAGGATGACCATGTACACTCGTCATTGCAAGGTGGTGTAGGAGGATTTCCTGTGGTTGTTGTTGTGGGAGGTGTTCCTGTGGTTGTTGTCGTGGGAGGTGTTCCTGTGGTGGTTGTCGTGGGAGGTGTTCCTGTGGTGGTTGTTGTGGGAATTGTTCTTGTGGTTGTTGTCGTGGGAGGTGTTCCTGTGGTGGTTGTCGTGGGAGGTGTGCCTGTGGTTGTTGTTGTGGGTGGTGTTCCTATGGTTGTTGTTGTGGGAGGTGTTCTTGTGGTTGTTGTCGTGGGAGGTGTTCCTGTGGTGGTTGTCGTGGGAGGTGTTCCTGTGGTGGTTGTTGTGGGAATTGTTCTTGTGGTTGTTGTTGTGGGTGGTGTTCCTGTGGTTGTTGTTGTGGGAGGTGTTCCTGTGGTTGTTGTCATGGGAGGTGTTCCTGTGGTGGTTGTTGTGGGAGGTGTTCCTGTGGTGGTTGTTGTGGGAATTGTTCTTGTGGTTGTTGTCGTGGGAGGTGTTCCTGTGGTGGTTGCTGTGGGAGGTGTGCCTGTGGTGGTTGTTGTGGGAGGTGTTCCTATGGTTGTTGTTGTGGGAGGTGTTCTTGTGGTTGTTGTCATGGGAGGTGTTCCTGTGGTGGTTGTTGTGGGAGGTGTTCCTGTGGTTGTTGTTGTGGGAATTGTTCTTGTGGTGGTTGTTGTGGGAGGTGTTCCTGTGGTGGTTGTTGTGGGAATTGTTCTTGTGGTTGTTGTCGTGGGAGGTGTTCCTGTGGTGGTTGTTGTGGGAGGTGTGCCTGTGGTTGTTGTTGTGGGTGGTGTTCCTGTGGTTGTTGTCGTGGGAGGTGTTCTTGTGGTTGTTGTCGTGGGAGGTGTTCCTGTGGTGGTTGTCGTGGGAGGTGTTCCTGTGGTGGTTGTCGTGGGAGGTGTTCCTGTGGTGGTTGTTGTGGGAATTGTTCTTGTGGTTGTTGTTGTGGGTGGTGTTCCTGTGGTTGTTGTTGTGGGAGGTGTTCCTGTGGTTGTTGTCATGGGAGGTGTTCCTGTGGTGGTTGTTGTGGGAGGTGTGCCTGTGGTGGTTGTTGTGGGAATTGTTCTTGTGGTTGTTGTCGTGGGAGGTGTTCCTGTGGTGGTTGTCGTGGGAGGTGTGCCTGTGGTGGTTGTTGTGGGAATTGTTCTTGTGGTTGTTGTCGTGGGAGGTGTTCCTGTGGTGGTTGTCGTGGGAGGTGTTCCTGTGGTGGTTGTTGTGGGAAGTGTTCCTGTGGTTGTTTTTATTGTGGATACAGTGGTTGTTGTGTCACAAGGATAACGGCAACATAAAGCTCGTATTTCATAGTCATTACATTTTGGAGGAAAACCTTGGTCTTTGTTATGACAGATAAGTCCATCTTGTTGGTCACATACTAAAGTTTGACCTAAGTCTTCCAGCGAGATATCTGGGGAATCTTTAGCTCTACATTGTATCTTCAGCGGTTTTGTGCACACACTCAGGTCCAGATCAGTAATGTTAGCGATGGATTCATAATCTCCACCATCTGGAGTACTACTGGGATAATTCTTATTACTCCAGGATGACCATGTACACTCGTCATTGCAAGGTGGTGTAGGAGGATTTCCTGTGGTTGTTGTTGTGGGAGGTGTTCCTGTGGTTGTTGTCGTGGGAGGTGTTCCTGTGGTGGTTGTCGTGGGAGGTGTTCCTGTGGTGGTTGTTGTGGGAATTGTTCTTGTGGTTGTTGTTGTGGGAGGTGTTCCTGTGGTGGTTGTCGTGGGAGGTGTGCCTGTGGTTGTTGTTGTGGGTGGTGTTCCTATGGTTGTTGTTGTGGGAGGTGTTCTTGTGGTTGTTGTCGTGGGAGGTGTTCCTGTGGTGGTTGTCGTGGGAGGTGTTCCTGTGGTGGTTGTTGTGGGAATTGTTCTTGTGGTTGTTGTTGTGGGTGGTGTTCCTGTGGTTGTTGTTGTGGGAGGTGTTCCTGTGGTTGTTGTCATGGGAGGTGTTCCTGTGGTGGTTGTTGTGGGAGGTGTTCCTGTGGTGGTTGTTGTGGGAATTGTTCTTGTGGTTGTTGTCGTGGGAGGTGTTCCTGTGGTGGTTGCTGTGGGAGGTGTGCCTGTGGTGGTTGTTGTGGGAGGTGTTCCTATGGTTGTTGTTGTGGGAGGTGTTCTTGTGGTTGTTGTCATGGGAGGTGTTCCTGTGGTGGTTGTTGTGGGAGGTGTTCCTGTGGTTGTTGTTGTGGGAATTGTTCTTGTGGTGGTTGTTGTGGGAGGTGTTCCTGTGGTGGTTGTTGTGGGAATTGTTCTTGTGGTTGTTGTCGTGGGAGGTGTTCCTGTGGTGGTTGTTGTGGGAGGTGTGCCTGTGGTTGTTGTTGTGGGTGGTGTTCCTGTGGTTGTTGTCGTGGGAGGTGTTCTTGTGGTTGTTGTCGTGGGAGGTGTTCCTGTGGTGGTTGTCGTGGGAGGTGTTCCTGTGGTGGTTGTTGTGGGAATTGTTCTTGTGGTTGTTGTTGTGGGTGGTGTTCCTGTGGTTGTTGTTGTGGGAGGTGTTCCTGTGGTTGTTGTCATGGGAGGTGTTCCTGTGGTGGTTGTTGTGGGAGGTGTGCCTGTGGTGGTTGTTGTGGGAATTGTTCTTGTGGTTGTTGTCGTGGGAGGTGTTCCTGTGGTGGTTGTCGTGGGAGGTGTGCCTGTGGTGGTTGTTGTGGGAATTGTTCTTGTGGTTGTTGTCGTGGGAGGTGTTCCTGTGGTGGTTGTCGTGGGAGGTGTTCCTGTGGTGGTTGTTGTGGGAAGTGTTCCTGTGGTTGTTTTTATTGTGGATACAGTGGTTGTTGTGTCACAAGGATAACGGCAACATAAAGCTCGTATTTCATAGTCATTACATTTTGGAGGAAAACCTTGGTCTTTGTTATGACAGATAAGTCCATCTTGTTGGTCACATACTAAAGTTTGACCTAAGTCTTCCAGCGAGATATCTGGGGAATCTTTAGCTCTACATTGTATCTTCAGCGGTTTTGTGCACACACTCAGGTCCAGATCAGTAATGTTAGCGATGGATTCATAATCTCCACCATCTGGAGTACTACTGGGATAATTCTTATTACTCCAGGATGACCATGTACACTCGTCATTGCAAGGTGGTGTAGGAGGATTTCCTGTGGTTGTTGTTGTGGGAGGTGTTCCTGTGGTTGTTGTCGTGGGAGGTGTTCCTGTGGTGGTTGTCGTGGGAGGTGTTCCTGTGGTGGTTGTTGTGGGAATTGTTCTTGTGGTTGTTGTCGTGGGAGGTGTTCCTGTGGTGGTTGTCGTGGGAGGTGTGCCTGTGGTTGTTGTTGTGGGTGGTGTTCCTATGGTTGTTGTTGTGGGAGGTGTTCTTGTGGTTGTTGTCGTGGGAGGTGTTCCTGTGGTGGTTGTCGTGGGAGGTGTTCCTGTGGTGGTTGTTGTGGGAATTGTTCTTGTGGTTGTTGTTGTGGGTGGTGTTCCTGTGGTTGTTGTTGTGGGAGGTGTTCCTGTGGTTGTTGTCATGGGAGGTGTTCCTGTGGTGGTTGTTGTGGGAGGTGTTCCTGTGGTGGTTGTTGTGGGAATTGTTCTTGTGGTTGTTGTCGTGGGAGGTGTTCCTGTGGTGGTTGCTGTGGGAGGTGTGCCTGTGGTGGTTGTTGTGGGAGGTGTTCCTATGGTTGTTGTTGTGGGAGGTGTTCTTGTGGTTGTTGTCATGGGAGGTGTTCCTGTGGTGGTTGTTGTGGGAGGTGTTCCTGTGGTTGTTGTTGTGGGAATTGTTCTTGTGGTGGTTGTTGTGGGAGGTGTTCCTGTGGTGGTTGTTGTGGGAATTGTTCTTGTGGTTGTTGTCGTGGGAGGTGTTCCTGTGGTGGTTGTTGTGGGAGGTGTGCCTGTGGTTGTTGTTGTGGGTGGTGTTCCTGTGGTTGTTGTCGTGGGAGGTGTTCTTGTGGTTGTTGTCGTGGGAGGTGTTCCTGTGGTGGTTGTCGTGGGAGGTGTTCCTGTGGTGGTTGTTGTGGGAATTGTTCTTGTGGTTGTTGTTGTGGGTGGTGTTCCTGTGGTTGTTGTTGTGGGAGGTGTTCCTGTGGTTGTTGTCATGGGAGGTGTTCCTGTGGTGGTTGTTGTGGGAGGTGTGCCTGTGGTGGTTGTTGTGGGAATTGTTCTTGTGGTTGTTGTCGTGGGAGGTGTTCCTGTGGTGGTTGTCGTGGGAGGTGTTCCTGTGGTGGTTGTTGTGGGAAGTGTTCCTGTGGTTGTTTTTATTGTGGATACAGTGGTTGTTGTGTCACAAGGATAACGGCAACATAAAGCTCGTATTTCATAGTCATTACATTTTGGAGGAAAACCTTGGTCTTTGTTATGACAGATAAGTCCATCTTGTTGGTCACATACTAAAGTTTGACCTAAGTCTTCCAGCGAGATATCTGGGGAATCTTTAGCTCTACATTGTATCTTCAGCGGTTTTGTGCACACACTCAGGTCCAGATCAGTAATGTTAGCGATGGATTCATAATCTCCACCATCTGGAGTACTACTGGGATAATTCTTATTACTCCAGGATGACCATGTACACTCGTCATTGCAAGGTGGTGTAGGAGGATTTCCTGTGGTTGTTGTTGTGGGAGGTGTTCCTGTGGTTGTTGTCGTGGGAGGTGTTCCTGTGGTGGTTGTCGTGGGAGGTGTTCCTGTGGTGGTTGTTGTGGGAATTGTTCTTGTGGTTGTTGTCGTGGGAGGTGTTCCTGTGGTGGTTGTCGTGGGAGGTGTGCCTGTGGTTGTTGTTGTGGGTGGTGTTCCTATGGTTGTTGTTGTGGGAGGTGTTCTTGTGGTTGTTGTCGTGGGAGGTGTTCCTGTGGTGGTTGTCGTGGGAGGTGTGCCTGTGGTTGTTGTTTTGGGTGGTGTTCCTGTGGTTGTTGTTGTGGGAGGTGCTCTTGTGGTTGTTGTCGTGGGAGGTGTTCCTGTGGTGGTTGTCGTGGGAGGTGTTCCTGTGGTGGTTGTTGTGGGAATTGTTCTTGTGGTTGTTGTCATGGGAGGTGTTCCTGTGGTGGTTGTTGTGGGAGGTGTTCCTGTGGTGGTTGTTGTGGGAATTGTTCTTGTGGTTGTTGTCGTGGGAGGTGTTCCTGTTGTGGTTGTTGTGGGAGGTGTGCCTGTGGTTGTTGTTGTGGGTGGTGTTCCTGTGGTTGTTGTCGTGGGAGGTGTTCCTGTGGTGGTTGTTGTCGTGGGAGGTGTTCCTGTGGTGGTTGTTGTGGGAGGTGTTCCTGTGGTGGTTGTTGTGGGAGGTGTGCCTGTGGTTGTTGTTGTTGGTGGTGTTCCGGTGGTTGTTGTTGTGGGAGGTGTTCTTGTGGTTGTTGTCGTGGGAGGTGCTCCTGTGGTGGTTGTTGTGGGAGGTGTTCCTGTGGTGGTTGTTGTGGGAGGTGTTCCTGTGGTTGTTGTTGTGGGAATTGTTCTTGTGGTGGTTGTTGTGGGAGGTGTTCCTGTGGTGGTTGTTGTGGGAATTGTTCTTGTGGTTGTTGTCGTGGGAGGTGTTCCTGTGGTGGTTGTTGTGGGAGGTGTGCCTGTGGTTGTTGTCGTGGGTGGTGTTCCTGTGGTTGTTGTTGTGGGAGGTGTTCCTGTTGTGGTTGTTGTGGGAGGTGTGCCTGTGGTTGTTGTTGTGGGTGGTGTTCCTGTGGTTGTTGTTGTGGGAGGTGTTCTTGTGGTTGTTGTCATGGGAGGTGTTCCTGTGGTTGTTGTTGTGGGAGGTGTTCTTGTGGTTGTTGTCATGGGAGGTGTTCCTGTGGTGGTTGTTGTGGGAGGTGTTCCTGTGGTTGTTGTTGTGGGAATTGTTCTTGTGGTGGTTGTTGTGGGAGGTGTTCCTGTGGTTGTTGTCGTGGGAGGTGTTCTTGTGGTTGTTGTCGTGGGAGGTGTTCCTGTGGTGGTTGTCGTGGGAGGTGTTCCTGTGGTGGTTGTTGTGGGAATTGTTCTTGTGGTTGTTGTTGTGGGTGGTGTTCCTGTGGTTGTTGTTGTGGGAGGTGTGCCTGTGGTTGTTGTTGTGGGTGGTGTTCCTGTGGTTGTTGTCGTGGGAGGTGTTCTTGTGGTTGTTGTCGTGGGAGGTGTTCCTGTGGTGGTTGTCGTGGGAGGTGTTCCTGTGGTGGTTGTTGTGGGAATTGTTCTTGTGGTTGTTGTTGTGGGTGGTGTTCCTGTGGTTGTTGTTGTGGGAGGTGTTCCTGTGGTTGTTGTCATGGGAGGTGTTCCTGTGGTGGTTGTTGTGGGAGGTGTGCCTGTGGTGGTTGTTGTGGGAATTGTTCTTGTGGTTGTTGTCGTGGGAGGTGTTCCTGTGGTGGTTGTCGTGGGAGGTGTTCCTGTGGTGGTTGTTGTGGGAAGTGTTCCTGTGGTTGTTTTTATTGTGGATACAGTGGTTGTTGTGTCACAAGGATAACGGCAACATAAAGCTCGTATTTCATAGTCATTACATTTTGGAGGAAAACCTTGGTCTTTGTTATGACAGATAAGTCCATCTTGTTGGTCACATACTAAAGTTTGACCTAAGTCTTCCAGCGAGATATCTGGGGAATCTTTAGCTCTACATTGTATCTTCAGCGGTTTTGTGCACACACTCAGGTCCAGATCAGTAATGTTAGCGATGGATTCATAATCTCCACCATCTGGAGTACTACTGGGATAATTCTTATTACTCCAGGATGACCATGTACACTCGTCATTGCAAGGTGGTGTAGGAGGATTTCCTGTGGTTGTTGTTGTGGGAGGTGTTCCTGTGGTTGTTGTCGTGGGAGGTGTTCCTGTGGTGGTTGTCGTGGGAGGTGTTCCTGTGGTGGTTGTTGTGGGAATTGTTCTTGTGGTTGTTGTCGTGGGAGGTGTTCCTGTGGTGGTTGTCGTGGAAGGTGTGCCTGTGGTTGTTGTTGTGGGTGGTGTTCCTATGGTTGTTGTTGTGGGAGGTGTTCTTGTGGTTGTTGTCGTGGGAGGTGTTCCTGTGGTGGTTGTTGTGGGAGGTGTTCCTGTGGTGGTTGTTGTGGGAATTGTTCTTGTGGTTGTTGTCATGGGAGGTGTTCCTGTGGTGGTTGTTGTGGGAGGTGTTCCTGTGGTGGTTGTTGTGGGAATTGTTCTTGTGGTTGTTGTCGTGGGAGGTGTTCCTGTTGTGGTTGTTGTGGGAGGTGTGCCTGTGGTTGTTGTTGTGGGTGGTGTTCCTGTGGTTGTTGTTGTGGGAGGTGTTCTTGTGGTTGTTGTCGTGGGAGGTGTTCCTGTGGTGGTTGTTGTGGGAGTTGAAAATTTGGTTGTTGTTGTTTCGGTGACTATGGTTGTAGTTGGTAGAGATGTTGTCGATGTTCGTAATGGTGTTGTTTTAGACCATGGAGAAGTTATTGGTGTTGTGAAGGTTAAAATTGTTGTGACAGACTCTGTTATAACAGTAGAAGTCGTTTGAAATGTTTCTGTGGTGGACCCCTCTGTTGTCGTTACTGGGAGTGTAGAAAAAATACAACATTTAGTTATACTTTTGTTTTTGCAAGAGTTAAATAAAAAATATTAAAATAATTAAATCTTACCTGTGGAAGTGAAAGTAAAGGGTGTTGTAGATGTAGTTGTAATTTTACAAGGCTCTATTATTCTTGTAATATTTCCATCACAAATAGCAGAGAAACAGGTTCCATTTCCATCATGCGTCATATAGAATATGAACCCTTTGTCGTAATATTTCCCTTCATCATCATAACATCCACATGTATCAACACATTTCATGGTTACTTCTTCCAAATAAGGCCTTTCAGGTGGGCAAGTTGGATAGCAGCCTTAAGAATATAGATATCACTGTAAATTTTCAAACCTCACACAAAATAGGTGCATGCATGAAATCTAGCCTAACCATTTTGAACAACTCTGAGAAGTGGAAGTAAAACAATAGGTAACGTCACAGTACAAAGTATTATACTTTTCACAGTGGATTCCCATGCTGTGACTGCTCTGAACACAAATTTAAAAAAAAATCCTTATTCTTTCTTCCTTACTCTCTGAATTGCATGCTGGGAGTGTGGTAGTGGAGCATGTGGTGAGTCTCACTGAGAGATTGAGGACTTGCTTCTAACTTTACTTTTCTACCTGTTGTGTGTGTTTGTGTGTGTCTGTGTTTTACCGGGTATTATATTTAGAATTGATTGTTTGCTTAGAGTTTAAGTGAGTGTTGCTGATTGTTTTTGAGTGCGCAATACCAGCGTTTTGGCCAGTTGGCGTACAAGTTGCCGAAATGGACTTCACTAAACTTATGAGACAACATTGTTTTAAGATGGAGGAGTGTAGTCTGGTGTTGGGTGAAATTTTGGGTCAAAGCAGCATTAAATCTGCTGCTCAGACAAATAGCGCAGTGGTGATCTTTGTTGACAGTATGGAGAAGGCAAAATGTAATTTAAAAGTGTAATTTGGTGAATTATATTTTTTTTGTCAGTTTCTCCTTTAAGCATGCCAGCTAAGTCCATATTGCAACATTCCTCTGTTTATCAGCAATAAATCTCTGGTGAAAGAATTGTCTCTGCATGGAAAAATTATCTCAGATCAGAATTGTCTCAGATCAGAAAGCTGTCATCAAGTTTCAAATCAGCGCTGTGAAAGCATGTTGTTTCACACAGGCAACAGGTTCTTATGAGTATTAATAAAATGGATGAAGACCTTAATCTAGTGTTTAGGGTGCGAGTGGATCTTTGTGGATTTGATAATAATATCCATGCAACTTCGGGAGCTTTCGTGTGTTTTGGTTGTGGTAAAGTTGGACATTTAGTTTGAGTGTGTCCTGGAAAAAACTCAAAGTCAAACAGTGATGGATACACAGGACAATCAGGAGAATAACACAAGTGTAGTAAAAGCAGAGTTAACAGAAGCCTCAAGAAAGGAAAATGACTACAAATGGAACCGTGGATACAGAAGCCAGTGAAATGCTGATAAAAGATTCCTTTAAAGTTTCTGTCAAAAATAAATTAATAGAGAGTATAGTTAGCTCTCAAATTGAAAACGAAGTCACAGATAAAATAGAGATGGAAAGCTCAGGAAACAATCTGGCAGAACCTAATAGTGATATAGACTAAGAGGATGAAGATGAAGAGGAAGACTGGACTGCAGATAGTCTGGCCAGTTCAACCCTTAAATCTGTAAATGGTGTGCAAAATGTTAAATATTTTCATTTAAACAGAGCTAGTGATGGAATGGCACTCCTTAAAAAAATTCTACCAGATTCCAATCAATTTCATCAGGTGATAAAGGGCAGATTAAAAGTGGTGAAGGCAAAGTATGAGTGTTTTAAAATTGTATTTTTGAATATGTATGCTCTGAATACAGGGCCAGAGATAATTTTTTATTTTTATTTTTTTTACAGAAGCTTGAAGATATCTTATGCAACTGCCAGCCAGATGAGTTTCTTTTTTTGGCTGGAGATTTTAGCTGTATAGAAAATGATCAGTTGGACAGGAATCATTTAGAACCTCATTTGTGCACATAAACATTTCTAAAGTGTTTGACAGAAGCACAGTCTTTAGTTGATGTAGGGAAGGATATGTACAATCAAGAAAGACAATATACATGGGCCAGGAGTAGAGAACATTTTTGTCTGCAGCTAGATTAGACAGCTATTATTTTTTTCTGGAGAGTGTATACATCTAAAAAATCTGATTTTATGTCTTTAATGCAGTGATGGGATTGGAGAAAAACTGAAATCAAAGAATTTTGTCAACAGTATACTGTCAATGTCTCTTTGGCTAAATATATGAGAGAACTGGAGATTGACATAGTGGAGCTACAGGTGTCTGCAGATTTCACAGGAGCTCAAGGTTGGTTTGAGAACCTCAAGTCTCTCCCTGATGGACATACAAGTTTTTCTTTTCATTGGAACCCCCCCCCCCCCCCCCCCCCTCCCCCCAAAAGGACAGATCAAGTTTATGCATGGTTTGAAATCATCTGCTGGAGATCTTATAACAGCAGATAGTGACATCAAGTGAAGCACAGTGGATCTTTACTCAGATCTTTATAGCTTTTAAAAGACTTTTAATAACTTCTGCACTAGTCTCTCCAGAGTTTCTGAGGAGTTCATCAAGGAGGTGGGGAGCCTCTAACATTAAAAGAAGTTCATACTGCTTTACAAAGTATGCCAGTAAGGAAGGCCCGTAGCATAGATGGACTCCTATTTGAATTTAATAAAGCTTTTTGGTCTGACCTTTGTGATGATATCATGGAGGTTGTTGAGAAGGGCTTCGCTGAAGTTTTTTTTTTTTGCCTCAGAGCTACACGAGAGCTGTTCTAACATTCTTACCAAAGAAAGGTGATCTCCACTATATTAAGGACTGGTGGCCTGTCTCTTTATTGTGCACTGATTATAAAGTGCACTGTCAAAAGTGCTGGCAAACAGACCAAAGAAGGTGATGAACCATGTTGTCCACTGAACACAAACCTACGGCGTGCCAGGCAGGTCTATTGTTGATAATGTGTCACTAGTCAAAGATATTTTGGAGGTCTCAAGCTCATTGTGATGTCATATTGTTGGAGTCCCACAACTTCCAGGTGGTTTGAAATGGAAAAGAGGATGTTTGAAGTATCTGGGTGTGTAACTGGGACATGAAGACACACTAAACAAGAATTGAGGGGAAGTTAGGGAAGTGGAGATGGTTGTTACCGCAGATGTCATATAAAGGCAGGGTGCCTATTATAAATATATTATAAACTAAGTTTCTTTTTTATTGTGGCATAGATTAATTTGTTTAGAGCCCCCTTCCTTATTATTAAATAAATTCAGTCTTTGATGATCAAGTTTTTTTTGGGATAACTGACATTGGATATCCCAGGCTGTGCTTTTTTTGCACAAAGAAAAAGGTGGACAAGGACTAGTTCACCTAGAGAGCAGAACTGCAGCTTTCAGAATGCAGCTAATTCAGAAATACCTGATGGGAAGGGAAGAACATGTTTTCAGGAAACCAGTAACTAGTGTTTTTTAAGAGGAATGGGAGAGTTGGGAATGGATAATTTTATGAAATTGTAATTTGATCTCATCTTCTTATTAAATGCCAATGTTTTATAACAGCCTTTTTAAAGCTTGGACCATTTTCAAATGGTCATTTTACTGGTTAAATATTAAAGCTGAATTTCTGTTTTATTCATTGGTGGATAATTTGGCAGATTTTTTTCTCTCAGTTGTGTTTTAATAATGTGGTCTGTTCTTTTGTCGATGGTCAATATTATTTCAACCATGTGTTTTTTGACTGCTTTTTTATTTTGTTAAAAAAAACTTGTGATGTCCTCGTATTTATTTATTAGGAAATAAATGTGTGGTTAAAATCCAATCGTTCTTTCTTTCAATTCAATTAAATTCTATTCAATTTCAACAGTTGCCTCGAGGTGCTTTAATTTGAAAAGTATTGTAAAGTAAAGACTGTACAATAATAGGTTAATAATAATATCATGATGTCAGTGAGAGCAGCAGCCCCAGTCACCAGTTTCTGAAGTATTTTGTCAGTAAATTAGCTAAAAGGTAGATATAGGACACCAATACAGCTGGTTTCAAACAGTCGATGAACATGGGGGCACATTTACACTACATTATCTACTTTACTTAAAAGGAGGAGACATGATCAGTGATGCCTGGCTGTATAATTATGAACCTACAAATGCATGTACTTTCCTTTTCTTACAATGCATACCTTCTAATGCGGGAAGTTGATTGTAGCATATTCCAGAGGGATTTCTGCATGTCTTCATGCATGATCTTCCACAAGGCTTATAGTGCCATTCACACTGTCCATCAGGGTTGTAATAATCACAGAATACAGCTAATAAAACAAAAGTAATAAATCATAAATAATAATGAACTCGATTTTACATTAAACCTTATTTGTAAACTTAGCTCATGCTGACAGTTATTATTATACTTTGCATTTTATATGTATCTTGTCACAGAAAAATAAAAAAATGCTCACGGCAGATGGTGGGAGTTCTCCATTTCACGCACACTCCTGCCTCATTACAGGCTGCTGCATAAGCTGCTACAGCTGAACAGAAACACTCACAATCTCCTCCTGAATTACAGGCACACGTGTCTCTCACACAGGCATCAAAATATTGTTGGGGATCCACCTTTTTGGAATAAGTAATTGTAAATGTAAGTAAAGAGTGACTTTGGTCCATTATAGCCTAAACGTTTACTTACATTCATAAGCACTTACCCTTGAATGGCAGGCCTCAAATACTGCACTCTTGATAATGCTGCAGTGCTTCACTGCCCATGCCTGTCTGTGTGAGTACAGTGTACATGCATCATTTGTAGTTTGTGCACTTGGGCAGCTAGGTGACACTTGCCAGCTGTTTCCGAATATAAGGGGATCAACCACAACTTCTTTATTTCTGGTAGTGAAATCATTCTTGATATTTCCATCAAAATTTCCACACAGACCGCAGACTTTGCCCTAAGAAAAGAACAAGTTTGTTTATATATATATATATATATATATATATATATATATATATATATATATATATATATATATATATATATGTATATATATATATCTATATATGTGTATGTGTGTGTGTGTGTGTGTGTGTGTGCTCACAGACCTTGAATGTAGATCTGAGTTTTATCATGAGGGTTGTCTTTTTATCCCAAATGACCATAAGGCCATTCTTCGCTTCAATGATGAGATATAAACCCAAAGTGTGGACTTGATAGGGTATTTCTTCCCCACTGTTTTTTTTAATAACTTTGATATGTTCATCTGAGAGACGAATTTCACTGTTCTGTTAAAAACAAAACATGCTAATTGGGAATTGTGAAAAACGATTTGACCATTTAGGAACATTAATACGTATGGATTTGCAACAATTGTAGACCAGGTTACAGTACCCAGCAAAAGGTTAATATTTAATTTTTTGCCATGCTTAATTTTCAAAAATAGAACAGGGCTCATATTGAAACACACAGTCCAACTCACTATATTAACGACAACACTGTGTACCCTGTTTCTTTTTCAAAAAACCCATTTTGCTCATATAGTGATAATAATAATGAGGTAATGCATAATTATTAATTATTAAGGTATCTATCTTTTAAAAAAACAACTTGTAAATGCAATTTCTGTTACATACCCCTAAATAGAGCGTGATGTCAAAGGAGCAGATGCTTTCAGCATTTTCGCAGGGGATGCTCTCAGTCAGTACCTGAAAGGTGCCGTTCTCACCTCCACAGGAATCCTGCAGGATTCTCATGTCAGTATCACAGGACTGATTTTAACAGGTCATAAAGATTAAACATAAGTGCAGACTGTACCTGGGTGAAGATGTAGCTACAGCCTCCACTAAAGGCAAATCTTGATTCATCAAAACTGATGTAATTCCCTGCTCCATAAATGGTACAGGTTCCACCACATTCTTGACCTGTACATTCCCATATGCTGCTTTTGCATGTGCTTAGATTTGAAAAAGGAAGTTAAATCTTGTTAAATAACTATTCCCAAAGCCCCCCCCCCCACAAAAAAAAAAATTCCAGTGATGTGAAAAACATGCTTGGGGACACCAGAGTTTGAGTATTATTTAGTGTGTTTTTAAAATATACTCTTTATTTAAACAGGGTTGATGGATGGGTAAATAACAGGAAATTGTTAGAAAAAACCCCAAGAAAAACAAAAAAAGCTCTCACCATGTATTGCAGTCCACTTTAACAGATTGTCCATGCTTATAGTATTGTCCATTATATGGGCAGGGGCAGTCCTCCTGCTTTACACAGCCTCCATTATTATCTGATAGCAGGCCATCAGGACATACACATCCTGAGATACACTGTGTGCTGATCTGTACAGGATAACAGAAACATATTTCATCAATATGCTTAATAACTGATTATGCTGTTGTAATGTCCATGTGTGGCAGTTATGAATCAGCTTCTCAGTCTTACACATTGTTTGTTCAGTGTCTGGCAGCTTTTTTGGCACTCAGATCCCTTTTCTCCCGGCTTTGCATTTGAGCAGTTGAGGAAAACCATTGGGCTTGTGCATGCTGAGAACAATGACAGTGTCTTTAAAAGGACACAACTGTATGGTTGTATTTACTTTTACTTTGCTTTTCAGTAGAAATAACCATTTAACGAACAGAGTACTTTGTACCTACTTTGAATCTCTTGTTTTCCTGAACAGGTTAATTCTCCACCATGGCAAGAGCTGAAACATAAATGAAGATAGGCAAGACAAAGAAAAGAGATGCATTGTATCAGTTCAATAAAACAACAAGGTATCAATTGCAGCTGTGTGTATTCAGGTTAAACATTCCTGGGACAACTTCACTTGGTGATACTTGGGCATGTCACAAGCTGAACCACATCAGTGAAGCAATAAAGTTCTTTGATATAATGAAACTTGAATTTTTCCAGAATCTTAACTTCTTTGCACATTTGCATAGGCCCTGAGAGTTAAGTGAGTCCACTTGCTGAATGAAATGAGTTATTTGTTTTGTAACAGGGTTAAAAAACAAAGAAGCCAAACACGCATGCCCTGCCCCTGCCTAAAAATAGTAATCAAATAAAACTACCAAAGTGAAGCAATTTCTCTTTCATTTCATCTCAAACAATGTTCTTTTTTTAACTTTTCTTATTTATTTGCACTCGTCCTTTAAATTACTGCCATCTTTTGTTGACAAGTGTGTCTAGCATGCTTGTTTTGATTCACATTGGACTGTGTGGCATGTCTCCATTTTCTGAGCGTGTCCATGTCCACTTCACAGTGGCTTCAGTTTGTTACTTAATGTATAATTTGCCAGTAATACAGTTTTATTTTACATCTCACAATAATATCAATAATTATAAAGCTGGACTATTTGACAAGAATATTTGAAATGGTGCACAATGGTGTTTTTAGGACCCCCAAGGCTAACTACTGTAAAGCAAAAAACTTTATTTTATTTATTGTATTTAATTGACTTTGCTTCACCCTATCAAAACCCACACGTTTGCATTGCTATGGCCCAATGTCAACTTGAAACGATGTTACATCCAACTGGATTCAATGGTTACTAGCAAAGTTCCTTCTAAGAGTGTGTGCAATCGCACACTGCTGGCACGGTCTCCGCACACAGAAAATCTGTGTTGCGCACCAAAAAAATCTAACCTGAATTGGAATTAAAACAATTTATTCTGTTTTGCAGTGTGAGTGCAGTGTGTCAGTAAGTGGCTGCTCCAGCCAATGATGTGAGCAAAAACAAAACTAACCCCGCCCCATCCTTTCCTATTGGTGGACAAATGTACCATGTTGACCAATCTAAAAATGTTTGCAGCATGACATTTAGATGTTTAGGAAGGGGGGAAGTTTTAGGAGTGACGGCGGGGTTTGGAGATGTGAGAGATTTACGATGTTTAGTGTGTTTGGAGTCTGAAGTTAATGTGTTGTGTAGTTAGTGTGTAGTGTAGTCATTAGTTTTGTTGTGTGTGTCAGAACAATGAGGCGACTGCTGAATGTTACAGGTGTTACAGGAGTGATACATCTCCTGTTGCCAGGTCTGCAGGCTTGTGATGTTCACCTTTATCTCATAGTGGACATCAAATTTGATGCAGAACAGCTGATTGTTCTGTAAATAGTTTGAAATGGGTTTTTTTTAAACGCCTTGGCTGCATTTTTAGGTAAACAGCTACAAAAAATTTAGTTGTTTGCAAAACTCATTTTTTTTGAAGAAGTAACTATATAATTAATTGCCCAACATTTGTCATCATATACTGTATTTTACAGACAGAGAGTTACAAGACTCTCTCCCAGACCACAGACTCATACTCATCATACAGTCAGAGCTTTATTTTAAAAAAATAAAATAAATTTGTGTTTTCAAAATTGGAGTTCAAGTTATTTTTACTTCCAATAGTGTTAACATACTATACAGGTCTTGAACAAGATTTTTTTTTAAAATTTTCATTGTAAGTGGGCTAAAGCACTTAATTAAAAGTAGTCTAACATAATGCTGCATACATGCTGTAATTTGATTATTTTAATAAACCATGTAACTTGGATGGATTCAATGCTGTGCACACGTCTAATGTTGCATACGGTGGTCCAAGGGACCGCTCAGAGAGTTTGTGTGTTTGCTCAGACACATAAAAAATTAGAAGGAACATTGGTTACTAGTACCTGGTTTCAAAGTATCAAATATCTTGCCCCATAAAAAATGGACATGGAAAAAAATTTCCAGACAAGAAATAGAAATGTAACAAGTTTACAGTTTTTGTCTCATATATTGGCCACAATTTCACTCCGCTTTAGGCAGACTTTTGTAGGGCAAAGTACAACCAACCAATCGCATACTCTTCTACAAGTATAAAGGCACCAAAAAAAAACATCTTGGCAAGCACAAGTGCAGTACTTCACAGCATACTAAATTATTGGTGTTTTCTCTTCCCTTGTTCTTATCTACTTTATGTTAACCATCAAACATCATCAAAACACAAAATAAATAAATAACTAAATTAATGAATTAATAAAAATACAGAATACATGGAAAAACATACCAAATCTGTCCCTTACTGAGTGTAGTAACCTGCCCGGGATGCACCACTGTGTCTCCAGCGTAACAGGAACATTGTGAGGGTAACACACACTCGTTCTTTTCATTTAGATAAGTTCCTTCAGCACAGCCACAGCCATCAAGCTTAGTAAAATCAACCCCACATGTTAAATCTGACTGACTAAGAGAGCGACAGGTGCGACCGCAGCTTGTCATTTTGTAGTCATACACAAAAGTAGGTGGGCAGTCATTTGTGTATTTCTCTGTTGGAAGAAAAAAGGACCCTTTACAGTTTAAACAGAGACAGATATGATTTATTGTAGTAGATAATTTCATTTAAACTTACGGCATGTGTTGTTCCTCCATCCAGTCAATAATACGCCTTCAATAGCACATGCATGAACATAGGCGGATAAAGCAGCACACAAGCAATCCTCACTTTTTTCACAGGCACAGGTGTCATAAATACAATTCTGCGAAGAGAAACAGCAAAAAGCTTAATCATCAGTTAAAGCTAATAAATAATTAAAATAAAAACATACACTTGATTACAAAAAAGAAGAAATCCCTGCTTACAAGTTGATACTCTACTGGGTGTACCACAGGATGGCACAGTGAAAAAACACCTTTTGGGTCTGACAGCTGGGAGCACCAGTGTTTGGCATATTTCTCTACAGAAAGAAACAGGTTTACTTAAGAAGTGATAGGCCATCAACAAAACATAGAGCATGATGACTGTGACCTACCTTTTTCTGTACTCATACTACAGGGGTCCCCGAGTATATTTGTCACATCAGGGCAGTTTGGCTTGGTTTTCCATGTGTTGGCAAATGTCCAAGCTGTTTTTTCAATTATACCGCAGGTTGTTTTGAAGTCCTGTGATCCATCGTTATCAAAATCTCCACACAGACCTGGATAAAGATGATCATGGTGTAACATAACAATCTTCACACTTTAAACTTAATCCCAAAACCAATCAAAATCCAAACCCACCGAGGAGTTTTCCTTTATTAGATACACTGGCTTTGATGTAGACCTGCATAACAGGTATGAGCTGAATCTCAACATCAAGCCCGTAGGTGGTTTGGATTACAAGAAAGAATGTAGATGGGTGGAAAATTGTGATATGATCTGTAAAGGGAAATATATTTTATATGTATATATTTTCAAATTAAATGATGAGACTCATTTAAATGTTGGGATTTCATTCACTAAAAGACAAACAAGTGCTCACCCAAAAAGAGAGGAAGTTGAGAGAGCAGTTTCTTGTAAAAGACCTGCCCACTGGCATCAATTTTAACCATCTATAGGACAAAGTATATTACTATATCAGAAAAGCCATCTGAACCATTGGAAAACAAAATAAACTGGATTAAAATATACATATATTTTACCACATGATCTGACAGTAGTAGAGTGATTGAAGCCAGACAAGTTGATTGATCAGATATTTCACATTTAGCCAAGTCGCCTTGAAGGCTGAAAGTCCCTTTGATTTCCTAAAATTGAAAAGTCAAAAATGCACTTACACATGTAGTTTACATGTATAATACATGTTTGTGAATAATAACAATAAAAATAATATAAAAAAGAAAGAAAGTTATTTTCTGTTTCACCTCACCTTCGTCAGAACATAAGAACACTCTCCGTGAAACATATAAGTTTTATCGTCATAGGTGGTGATGTGAGAGCCACCCAGGATGGAACAAACACCAGGACAGTCTTTAAGATTACAGATCCACTCACCATTTTTGCAGGTGCTGTTAAACAGAGGTCCGTCAGTTCATCTTCATAAACCAGTGTGAATATAGACATGAAGTTATAAATGATACAGTTACCAGCTCTTGCATGGCCCGGAGTAGGATTGCCCCGGTTGGTATATTTCTCCATTATGCAGGCAGCTGCAGCTGTCAACAGTGACGCACCCAGTATGTGTGACATCATCCAAGACAGTCCCTTTGGAAACAGATAGTTTTATGATAATACACAAAATCACCATTAGGTCTGATGGGTATGTCATCGGCACATTTTGAGGCCCCAAATGTTCCTATTTTTTAACATAGATGTCCTCACTTTCCTCACTTTCCCAATGGGCTAAAAAGACCTAAGAAGAATTTTTCTTAGATTTCACTGTGGTAAACGTTGCAACCCAGGATGGCAACATTTGATCAAATATTATCCAATTTAGCTTCACAAATACACTAAAACTAATACATTTAAAGAAGTGATAACCTAAGAATTATAATAGTGAATACATACTAGCCCCAATTTTTTTTAAAAAAGAAAGAATATTATCCTCTAGAAGCTACAAAACTTACCAAATGGACAGAAACATCCATCAACACAGTGTTCACTACACACTTGGTTTGTGCCCTGGTTTTTGCAAGTGTCCATGCAGGGATTACCACATTCCTTATACTCCAGGTTGAAGGGGCATGGTTTTCCTTTTAAGCACACAAAAGTTAGAATTAAAATTAATAAACAAGTAATTGTGATGTTAGCAGTGGCGGTCCTAGCCTGTTTGGCGCTCTGGGCGAACACTCCCTCTGCCCCCCCCACACACACAGACAAAACATATTAAGGATTGTACATTAACATAACACTGTTGTACACACACACATATGAAGAGAGAGAGAGAGAGTATGCATTGTATGCAAACCGCTACCAAACAGCCATCATAATTCGTCATACAATGAGAACAGGAAGAATCAACAATTGACACTGACGAATTAATGTTAAAATCTGTAACATAATGTATTGTTTGGAGTTTAGTCTGTTACTGTTGCTATTTTTTACCATTTCTTCTTGGAGCAACTGTAACAGACATAATTTCCTTAGGGATTAATAAAGTATTCTGATTCTGATTGTTTCAGGATGACCTGCCATTGTCCAATCACACATCTGCTTATCTGTATCTTTTGCTGGTTTCTCCTCCTCTTCTTTTCTCTTTTTTCTGATGGCTTTAAACTTTTCTAGTCCATTTCTATTGGTTTTAATTTTGCACTCCAGTATGAACACCCATCCCTCAACCCGAGGATCAGCACAACATAACCTAATAGACCTACACCTTAGTTCACAGATTCACTTTGTCTAGGGTGCATTTCTGAGATTTCACACAACCCAGGATTCAAATCATGAATCCATAATGGGCTTGGATTTACAACATTATAAATGGAATGTGCTCTATTTGGAAGCAGCCCCCTCCCCTTTCGACAGGTTGTGTGTAAGACTTTAAATCATCAAACTGTAAATTTTAAATTGTTATTGATCCCTTTACCTCTTGTCCTGAAGTGTAGATTTATTTTCTTACTCTTCTTATATTTATTGTTTGTTTACTTGCACTGCTGTAACTGGAGCCTCGTCGTCTCGTCTCTCTATATACTGGACTGTATGTAGCGGAGATGACAATAAAGTTTACTTTGACTTCAGCAGCGAGCAGGCGCACCGAGGGCTCTCGCGCTCACTTTTCGTGTATAGAATTTCGAAAAAACATCGGTGCAAATTATAAATCTGTATCATAATATCTGGTGTTTTCGTGTTTGTTGGTTTGTTTTTATTTTGTTTTATTTTGCGAGTTGGTTAATAGATGCTGCTCCAGCCGGTCACAGAATCCCCCGCCCTCCCCTCTCTGCGCAACAAGCAGCAGGCGCACCTCGCAAACGAAGGGCGCCCTTACTCCCAGCAAATGGGCAATAGAAAACCGGTCGGTGCCTATGCCATTCCCAATATGCGCTGGCTGACGTCGGGGCAGCATGAGTACGAGCATTATTATTATTATTTTTTGCTGATGCCTGTGATGCCGCCCCCCACCACGATGCCGCCCCGGGCAACCACCCGTGTCGCTCGTATCTAAAACCGCTACTGGATGTTAGTACAGTGAAAACAACAAATCCCCTTGTTTATGTTCTTACCACAGAAATTTGGGTTCTTCCACTGCCCTGGTGTCCCGCCTGCATGAGCACACTGACGGGAGTACTCTGACATGGTCGCACACACACAAGACGTATCGTTGCTGACACAGGAGCACAGATCTTCCTTACAGGCGTTAATGAAGGACTCGGTTTCAATCAGGCCTTGACAACTGTCAAATGCACTTTCAGTCTTCAGTTTCTGGCAGAGATCTTCCTGTTGGTCAAAGATTATTATGCATTTTATATTATGCATTTAAATATATGTAAGATACTTCCAAGCAAAAATAATTTGACATACCGGAACTTCACATGACTCTTTGGCTTGAAAGGACGTGGTCTCACAATTGTCAGACAGACCACTGATTTTCCACTTGTCCCCATATTCTTCAATACAGTAAGAAGCCCCTGTATCTAATAGAAAATTATGTTTTAGCAAGTGTGATCACTGAATTGGATTGTAGTCTTCTTTAAGCTTTAGGATTTAGTTCTTACCTAAATTTGTGAACTCATTATTCAGTTCATTGAAGTCACCACACAGACCACAAGTTTGATTTCTGAATTTTGCATCCAGTTCAACCTTAAAACCATTTCAAAAATTAGATATGAATTAAATGCAGAAATAAAGATGAAATCTATAATTACTATTTGAATAATACAGGGCAGTGAGGAATACTCTGGTAAAGCTGTTTTTTTTACCGGTGCTAAAGGTAATATTAATTAAAAAACTGAACATTTCTGTAGCAATACACAACACACACACACACACAGTGTGTTTAAATCATATAGCACACTTTGGTAGTTATTTGTTTAATGTAATATACAGTTTATTTACTATAATCTGCAGTATATGAGATTTTTTTGTATCAAGCACAAAATCCACATAGCTTTCTTTAGTAATTATAATCAGCATAATTTATTTATTATAGATTACTTCAGAAACATTAGTGACGTCGAACACAGTAGGTAAAAAACATACCCAGAGGGAGTCTTCTTGATTCCACATTAAGACCAATCCCAGCTTTGCCTGAACTTTAACATAGGATGCAATGCTTTCTACTGAAATGCCACCCCGACTGAAGGGTATTTCAGCACTATAAGGAATGAAAAAAAAAATCATCATAGTTAGATTAAATATTAATCGTCCATTAAACCAGTGCATCAGCTGTCAATGAAAAATCACATTTGTAAGACAGACTCACGGTTCATTGTTGATTTTGATGAATCCATTAGCTAATTCCACAACTTCACCATCCAGTTTCATTGTGACTTTCTTTATGGTGGTAACCTTATTGGACTCCTGTCGTTGGAGCTCAATGTTGAAACTGCTGTAGTCTGCCTTACACTGGGATGCAAAGATGTAGCTGCAAGTGGATGGAAGCCTGAACAAATTCCCATCAAATGTCTTAAAGTGGTAGTTTCCCCATGTGCTGCAGAACTGGTTGTTGTGAGATGGGCTCACTACTATTTTGAAAGAAAATAAGTCATTACACAAGTGTAATGGTTAATCATTTATTTATTCATTGCGTTATTTTGTCTCTGAAAAATAAATTACCTGTAATTACTGGAATTTTTCCAGTGTCCTGAACCGTGACTTAAAAAGAAGAAAAAGAAAATAACATTTATAACACCTACATATCGTCATTATGTCAGAAGACAAATATGACTTGTACTTGAGTTCTGTTCATCTTAATGTAACACAAAACAGAAGAAAAAAAAAGCTGAAATAATTAAAGTTTCATCTTTACACAGTCATGGATACCACTCTCTTTGTGTTACAATAGTCTACATACCAATGGTGGCTGCTGATAGGCCAAGGCAAAGGCTGAGCCATGGTATCACCCATTCTAGCTGCATGCTGACTGACCTCATGGCTTTGAGCAATCCCTGTCCAGAGAGAGGGAAAGGTGCACCAACTGATACCTCACTGAAAGGGCCGTGTAATATAGTTCATTTGATGTTTGCAGTTTAGGAGGAGCAAAAGATGCATCCGGGGTGTTCACCTTTTTGTTTACATTAAAATCACACCCATGAAGTGTCTTATCACAACATTTCATCTTCATCTGTTTGAGTCATGATATATTTTGTCACTCCCTCTCTCATGCTCCATACCTCAGTTTTAATGCTAATCTTGGATAAACATCAACATTATAAAGAAAAATATTTTAAACTGAATTGCCATACAGTTTGTTTGTTTTTATTATGGAACACTTTCAGGACAGATTTTCATGAGAACGACACATTGTCAAACAAGGATTGCATGCTTTTCTCACGTCATTGTCAGAAAGACCAGCCCAGAGAATTTGAACTGTGGGTTGGCCTCCGTATCTTTCACTGACATAAGTAAATTTGCTGATGTAAAATACATATATGAATTTGAGTAAACATTTGTCAAAGATGTGTAGATGTGAAAGGGTTTACACACTAAGACTGTCTGCTTTGTCTTACCAGGTAACTTTATTCACATTTAAGTTAAGATTTAACTACATGATGGGATGTATATGTAATCAGCATAAGTAGCTTTGGATTAACATACATCAAATGCTCAAAAAGTGAGATGATGAGACAGATGTAATTCTGAGGCTTTGCCAATATTTTTACATTGCCAAATATCATCAGTTATCATGATAACGGCACTATTTTCTGTGTAGTTTACTCAACAAGTGTAACATTTGGTTTAATGTCTCACAGCCCCAAGAGGATAGATCCTACTAACTTTAGTTACATTTTAACTTCCCCAGATGTAACTATAACAATTTAATGGTACTGTTTTAAAACAGTCTTATTAGGACTCAACTTTGTGCAAGTAATTAAATTTTAGCTTGCTGACACATTAAACTAAGATAGTGAACTTTAAATAACCTTATTATACCTTTGAAACAAGATGGAGTTAACATAACCACTATGCACTAGCATGTAAGTTGTGCTCTTTGTGTATGCTCATGTCAGTTAGGCATTTACAGTGTTTCTGTGAAGCAGAAAAATAAACCTCACATAGAAACTTCAGAAATAGTTGTAGTTTTAAATTAGTCAGTTAGTTTTTTTACATGTTGTTTTGAGTGTAATAAAAATGTTGAGATAGAACCTTTGGTATAGCAAAAAGGAATTGCTTTTAATAGTTATAAATATAAAGGTAAAACCTAATTAATACTTAAAATACAATTACCTAGCAGTGTGTGTATATAAAATAGAATCTTCTCGATAGATGCAATGTTTCTAGTAAAGATATCTAAACAATGATACTAGCACTTCTGTCTTAACAGGCAAACGAAGGAACCTTGATGATGAAAACATGGGGGACTGAAAAGTGCAGCCAGAGTGGAAGTGCCCTTAAGTCCACATTCTATTTAATGGCCACTAAGGGGGCAATAACTGTGGCTGAAAAATGATTGTAGGTTTTATAAACATTTATTGGAAAATGGCTCTCAGTCCTGACTACTATAAAACATTCCTAATGTGTTTATGGGTTTGGTCATTTATTTTGGGTCATATTGAATATTGTGGGTAAATTATAGTGATATTTAAGGTATCAAAAAGTATCATAAGTGGAGACATGACAAAAAATCTTTACAGGACAAAATGATAACAATGGTAAATGAAATTCATTGATACCTCGGTGGCTGGATTACCATCACATTAAAAAGTTAAGGTTATTCAAGTATTCTCTTAATTTTGTTACACAGTCGTTTGCATGTGTATTGTGTGTGTGTATATGTACATATATTACCAAATTTTACAATACACATGGAGCCTGTCAAAAAATGTATAATTTTTCCCTACCAAATTTACGTTTTTTTTTGTTTTTTTTTTGTAATACAAAGCAATATACTTCTCCATGTTGAAAATATTACAGGGTAATTTGTTCTCTTTGCAGTAGCATATTTAAAGGAAACCATGCAAAACTGGGAGATAGATAAATAAAGGAGTTTTATCATTAAACTTAGCAAAACAATTCCAATTTCTGTCATACATGGTTAAGTGGCATATACAAGACATTGAAAACAATGACACATGAACTGAGTTGCATCCTTTTTATTGAATCAATGTTCACAAATGCTCTCCTTATATTGGCATTTATTTTGTAGACATTTAATGATTGCTTTAATAATATGGGAGGAAACGTGTTCCTCATACACAGACTGGCTTATCACAGCAGTGTAAAGCTTCGCTTCCTGCGAATATGTTGTCCAGCAGCTGCGGTGCATTCTGTGTTGGTACAACCACACTCCTCCACATACATGTATGTGTAGGGGACCGTGTCTCCATTTGGGCAGACCAGGTCTACAGTGCGATTGCTGAAGCATGTCTCCTTACAGCAGGAGCAAGAATGCTGCATAACTGCTGCTTCTTTAGAGTACCTGAATATAGAAGAGGATGGGTTTAATCAATACTGAAACTATATAATAGTATTTTTTAAAACGTTTCAGAGGAAAGTATTTTTAAGATTATCCTTACATGGTATAAGTGTTGCAGGATCCTTCACAATATGGCATATCTACCTCCTGGGCAGACGTACAGTTGTTGTGTGTAATATTGGTTTTCATGGACATGAACTTGCATGCCTTCTCCTTCTCCGCGCCTTTTCAAAAAAGATGCACAGTTAGCCTATTTTAATTTAAGTATCTTAACCTAAAACAAACTCAAATGTTATACTCACAAATTTTACAACAGCCGTTTGCTGCAGTTTGAATTGTCCCCTAAGAAGGAAAATATACAACAACGACTAAATACAAGAAAATATACAGCAACAAAAGTTGTTCAACTTCTGTTCACTCAGATGAATGCGAACAAGATGAATAATGAGAAAATGGATACTTACAGGTTGACAGCTGCTCTCATTGAATACTGGGCAGACTGTGTGTGAAGTGCTTGTTGTTAAAATCTCACCATTCTTAACACAGGTATAATTATTACACCTATTCTCAGTTGGTGACCAGGTTTCTCCTTGCTGAAGATAATTGAGAGAGATATATATGTACACATACATATTTTTTTAAACATAAATAAACATAAGCATGTGGCCTTGCAGCCAACTTACAGACAAGAGTTGCTTGGCTCCGTTAATATTGACAACACAGTGTGTCTGCACACACTTCCCGCAGCACTCATCTGAATCAGTTTTTACATATTTATATCCCTGAAAGACAAAGAGAGGGGGCACATTTTGGTTGCCAAGTGCAATATCTACACTACACTGATATTGTTTAAACTGGGTGTTTCTTACCATGTCACAAGTTTCGTTACATTCCTGATCCTTACAGCTTATTACAGTAGAATTTTGTTCAGCCTCACAGGTACACTCCTTACATACAGACCCAGGAACTGAAGAACCAGGCTAGCAGATAAACAGAAAATAGCCATACAGAATTATGTGCAGCAGAAGTCCTTAAAGGTAAAAAAGGTGACCAATCATTTGCTTCTTATTTACCTGGTATTCAGTCTCATTGCGAACACAAACCTTTTTAGGTTCTAGGAAAAAGAAAAAAATGACCAAAGATAAGTGAAAGTGCTAATGTTGTCATTAGGTTATGCACCAATTTAAACTGCAGTCTTTAGTTTACCGCATCTAAGTTCTGGACAGCATTTTCCCTTAGGAATACTGACAACTGGCTTTTTTCCAATTGAACAGGTCACATCTATGTCTGGGCAACCGCCAGGTTTACACTCTGTGGAGATGATAAAACATTTATTCAGAGTCAAGAATTAACATCAGCCAACAGTCATCTAAACACATTAAACACACGATTGCCTTGATGCTACAAGTCTTACGGCAAACAGGGGTAGAACAGCAGGGATCTGATGGATCAGTTTGGTTGATGAGGACAAATCCATCATCAGAGCATTCTGTTATGTTTGGTTTTGGGCACTCCTTAGGTTTGCAAGTCACAGTCTTTGTGGATTCTTCACAGGTGCACTTCTGGCATTTGAGCTCAAATCTTTCATTGAACTGAAAGTCATATAGAAAGTAATATATAATACTGTGGTTTCATGTAATATGTCACATTTGTCTCTTGCAGCTAAGTAAAGGTTAGGATTTTAACTGAACATGAAATTAAGACTTTGCTCACCTCACGAGAATTACCCTCAGGATCAAGACATCCTGTTGAAACAAAATGATTTAATCTTAATTGTAATTAATTCCAAACATAATCATTCATTCACTGCATGCAGTAAAGCGATTTCTTATATTACAAGTCACTTAGAATTTCCTCCACACGTATAGATCCACACATATAGATCACAAGCATCACAATGTGTATTCACTGAAATGATACAACCCGGGCAATTATACCAAACTTACCACATGTTTTCACACATATGTTGGACTGTCTGCTGAAAAGTTTCATTCCATCAGGACAAAAACAGCCCTCAGCAGTAAAGTTCATGGTGGGTTCGTAAGAGCTAAAATATTCAGACAGTGAGAAAAAGCATTAGCCCTTTTGACTATAATGGATTTTCAAGGCAAATATCACAAACTGTTTCCCATTGCTGGGAGGACCAAAACAAAAAACAAAAAACCACATGGCAGGGCTCCAGTTTGATCTATTAGTTGCACCAGAAAAAATGTGACCAACAATCAGGCAATTCTAAATTTGGCAAATCTGAACACTAGAATTTCACCAGCTTAAAAAAATAGAATAAATAACTCATACTGTGACCCCTCCCAGTTGTACCAGAACTGAACATGTGCAAGTGACATCTGCATGTTTTTGCATATCTTTAAAGTTGTCCGATCCTTCATGATAGTTAACAGGTCTGACAGCAGTTTAGGATAGCCTATCGGGTGTTTTTCTCTCTGCATTTGTTTTTCACTGCAAGTGTAAAGTATTTACTAAAATATTTATACACTAAATTGCAACATTGTATGTGAAACCTCACTGTCACAGCAACTATAGAATTTGTACACCTTTGAAAATCTATAAATACAATATAGAGGCATGAGCAGTTTTACTGGTTGATTTGAGCCCCACATAATAAAGGTTCTTCTTTTTGTTTATTATCCTTCAGTCATGTTAGCCATCTCTAGACCCAACAGTCTTAGCTAATTATAGGCCAATCTCCAACATTCCTTTCATATCAAAAATCCTTGAAAGAGTAGTTGTCAAACAGCTAACAGATCATCTGCAGAGGAGTGGCTTATTTGAAGAGTTTCAGTCAGGTTTCAGAGCTCATCACAGCACAGAAACAGCTTTAGTGAAGGTTACAAATGATCTTCTTATGGCCTCTGACAGTGGACTCATCTCTGTGCTTGTCCTGCTAGCTTAGTGCAGCGTTTGATACTGTTGACCATAATATCCTATTAGAGCGATTAGAACATGCTGTAGGTATTACAGGTACTGCGCTGCAGTGGTTTGTATCATATCTATCTAATAGATTCCAATTTGTACATGTAAATGGAGAGTCCTCTTCACACACTGAGGTCAATTATGGTGTTCCACAGGGCTCAGTGCTAGGACCAATTCGGTTAACATTATACATGCTTCCCTTAGGCAGTAACATTAGAAAACATAGCATACATTTTCACTGCTATGCAGATGACACCCAACTCTGTCCATGAAGCCAGATAACACACACCAATTAGTTAAACTGCAGGAATGTCTTAAAGACATAAAGACCTGGATGGCCGCTAACTTTCTGCTTCTTAATTCGGATAGAACTGAGGTTATTTTACTCGGAGCTGAAAATCTTAGAAATATGGTATCTAACCAGATTCTTACTCTGGATGACATTACCTTGGCCTCCAGTAACACTGTGAGGAACCTTGGAGTCATTTTTGACCAGGACATGTCCTTCAACGCACATATTAAACAGATATGTAAGACTGCTTTCTTCCATTTGCGCAACATCTCTAAAGTTAGAAATATCCTGTCTCAGAGTGACGCTGAAAAACTAGTTCAAGCATTTATTACTTCCAGGCTGGACTACTGTAATTCATTATTATCAGGATGTCCTACAAACTCGCTGCAGTCAGTACTCTTGCTGCAGCAAGAGCATATTTCTCCTCTTTTGGCTTCCCTTCATTGGCTTCCTGTTAAATCCAGAATTGAATTCAAAATCCTGCTCCTCACATACAAGTTCTTAAATAATCAGGCCCCATCTTATCTTAATGACCTTGTAGTATCATATCACCCTATTAGAGCACTTCGCTATCGCACTGCAGGCCTGCTTGTTGTTCCTAGAGTATTTAAAAGTAGAATGGGAGGGAGAGCCTTCAGTTTTCAGGCCCCTCTTCTGTGGAACCAGCTTCCAGTTTTGATTCGGGAGACAGACACTATCTCTACTTTTAAGATTAGGCTTAAAACATTCCTTTTTGCTAAAGCATATAATTAGGGCTGGACCAGGTGACCCTGAATCCTCTCTTAGTTGTGCTGCAATAGACGTAGGCTGCCGGGGGATTCCCATGATGCATTGAGTTTTTTCTTTCCAGTCACCTTTCTCACTCAGTATGTGTTAATAGACCTCTCTGCATTGAATCATATCTGTTATTAACCTCTGTCTCTCTTCCACAGCATGTCTTTATCCTGTTTTTCTTCTCTCACCCCAACCGATCGCAGCAGATGGCCGCCCCTCCCTGAGCCTGGTTCTGCCGGAGGTTTCTTCCTGTTAAAAGGGAGTTTTTCCTTCCCACTGTCGCCAAACTGCTTGCTCATAGGGGGTCATATGATTGTTGGGTTTTTCTCTGTACCTATGAAGTGCCTTGAGGCAACTTTTGGTGTGATTTGGCGCTATATAAATAAAATTGAATTGAATTGAATGTTGTAATACAAATATGTTTACATCTCCATCTTACATTCATGTAACCTCACTGTGTGTAGCATAACATTATTTAAAATGGCATCACAGTGTTTATTATCCTCTGATTAAGAGCAGCGTTGCTCAAAATGTGACATACCTTTTTGCTTCCTTTTGCTAGCTTCTGCCCATTTTTGTGTGGATCTGCCTGTAGTTTCTTAGTTAGTTTAGGTAATATAAAAAGGCAAAAAAAGGTCTGATGACTCAGTGAATAAAAAATGTCATGCTGAAGACCATGCCACAAGCAAAAAGCAATCAGTGATAGCAGTAACCTAAAAGCGCTGCATCATTCAAACACATTAGTGTGTCAATCACACTATGAGAAGACTAAATTCAACCTGGAAAGCTGTTCCCAATCTAATGTACCCTATATATTTAAACTAAGGGGTCTTTAACAAATGTATAAAATGCATAAATAAATACATATATTTAGTGGCAGAGTGTTGTTTTTGCTTAACTGCAAGAGGAGAAGTGAAGCAGAGTGATTTAGGGAGCAGTGTCAGTTCGGATTTGACTGGCACAAATTTATTAATCATGCCAGTCTTTGTAGTTGACTTATGAGGAAATAACTTGTTAGGTGGCTACTAGGAAGAACGATGATATACAATGAAGACATATCATGCATAATTAATGCCTTAATTTAATATCTATAAATGAAATTTTACTTTTTGTCCCTTCCACAATTTCCTGCTTACTGTGTCAAATGTTTAACTGCTCCTCAACCTCCTTTAATAATGACAATACTTGTAATAAGTGTAGCTAGACAGGCCCCTGAAAGTAGTTTAACCACTATTAGCTTTCCTCCAACAGATTGTCCAGAGGAGTTGAGAAAACAGGACAACCCATTTACGTTTCAAATCATTTTACCTCACTTGGAAACAAACCTTTTGACAAACAGAAGACAGAGATACCTTGAAACCATAGTCTATTGTCTTCCAAGGGCCAAACTGAAGAAACGCTGAAACTAAGGATAAACACTGATTTTGTAAAATGATAATTCATGGCAACATTCATGTTTACATTTACAATTATGGATCATATAGCAGTGGGAATATATTTCATTATTTCATTATTGGGAATATATTTTATTATTGCAGATGTATTTCTGAAGGAGTTGTAAAATTATAGCATATTATTCCTCCACTTCTTCAGTGCCATGTGCCAACCCAGTGCAAAGAAGCTACCTAAATTCCTCTCACAGAGGCCCATTATCTTGTTAGTGATGTTATGTCTTCACTGTATTATTATTATATTATATTATGATAGCTTTGGGAGAAAAAGCTCAATTTTTCAGTGCATTCATCAGAATCTCTAGTCTGGCTGCTTTTTTTTGTATAATTTGTAGAGTAATACAAACTGAACGAGCGGAAAAATGTAGCTTAGTTATGAATGCTTCCTAGTTTTCACTTAGCTCAATACTGCTTTTAAAGTTCTGATAAAAAAAAAGAAGGATTGATTGGACTAATGTTAATGTTAGCTCGGTTATTTTGCGGGTTCTGTTTACTAGTGTCGGGTGGCCAGTGTACCAGATGTTGCATTTAATTTAGCCCTCATTTTATTTACAATCCTTCATAATAAGACAGGAAATGTGAAAAGGTATAAGGACGTAATGGTACTCCAAACATCAAATGACAGAAATTTGATATCGACCTTTGAATCATAAAGTCCCAGAATATTGAATAATGAATACTGAAGTTCTGATGTTCAGTTTAGAGTGCCTCCTGAGTTTTTTTTAAAATGTTCTAGTTCCTAGACCTTGTTTAATAATTTAGTTTCCTCTGATTTCCAGTCTTTTGGTCTTTCTTCTTCACTGTTTCATGTCCCACATATAGTTTTGTCCTTATGTTTATTTCCCTGTTCCCCAGTCATGTCTCTGTTTTTCTCCCTCCCTCTGTTTCCTATGTTCAGTCTGCATCTTAGTGTGTGCCTCATGTTTGCTGTTTTATTTGACCATCTCACATCCTGTGTTTAGTGTACTCAGTTTTGCTTCTTCCCTGCCTTGTTGTGTCTGATTAGTCACAGCTGTATTTCCCTCCTCTGTCTCATTCCCTTGTTATCCTTTGCGTATTTAGGTTCTCTGTTTCCCTCTGTCCATTGTCATGTCTTCCCTAATCGTGCTGTGCATATTTCCACCATGCTCCTCATTTCCCTCGTCACTCACTGTTTCTACTTTTAGTTTCTAACTTGTTGTTTCCAGTTCCAGTTTCTTAGTTCCTAGTTTGAAGTCTCCCAGTCTGTTTTTTTTTCTTGGTTTTAGTGTACAAATTGTTTACAGCAAAAAAAGCTGCCTCTTTTTGTTATCTGTGTTTGAGTTCTGCAATTGGGTCCTCATCCTGCCTGCCACAGCATTCACCTTGACAAACTCAGACATACAGAGAAACATACAATAGCACATACATCCATCTCTGCATCATCTATCGTATTGCACATAACCCTCTGTTCCGGCTTACCTCTTGAGCCATAACCACCCTCAAGTACTTGATGTAATCCCTGGTTGCTCCAATCTCTATCCTTAATCAAAATACTTAACTGAAGTTACCTATGGTGTGTTTATCAGAGTGTGAGTGAATGTTAGAAAAGAAAACACTTAGATGCAGAAAAGGAATGTGTGTTTGAATGAGTCATATTTACTTGAGTACTTGAGTACTGAGTGCAAGTGTTTTGGATTATTTTATCTGATTTGAGGACTAAATCTGTTTAAAAAGTCAGAATTCTGACAGGAACTCTGAGTAAGGCCCTGGTTGATGATGGTTTGAATCAGTAACACTGTAAGGAAACTTGGAGTCACTTTGACCAGGAAATGTGTAGAACTACTTTATTGTTCTTGAACCCTTCTTTAGATTTGCTGCAGTAGGAATAGTCTGCTTGTTGGCTTTGCATTATACCACGAGTGTCTCTTGCTCACTGAACTCTTTTCACTCTCTCTGTGTTTATATACCACTCTGCATTTATTAATAGTTTTTATTAATCTCTGACTTTCGTCCACAGCACATCTTTTGTCCTGTCTCCCTCTCTTCACCCCCTAGCTGAATGAGGCAAATGTTGTTTTGCCATAATCCAGCAAAACTACAGAGGGTCTTCTCTGTATAATATTAGGGTCGTTACCTTAAAATTTAAAGTGCCTTGAGGCAAATATTATTTTAGATTTGGTGCTATGTAAATTGAATTGACTATGACCCTACGACCCATTGGAAACTAATACAAATGCTTACATAATTTATTTATTATATTTATTTTATTTATTTTTAAAGCATTTCCTCTAATAAAAACATTCAGGAGTCACTCTGAAATTTGTTTCAGTTTTCAAGATTAAGGATATTTTTCTAATTTGTTGCTTGACACTTTACACACATGCCTTTTTTCCATTACAACTTACTTGTCTTCACAGGTTGGCTGATCTGCAGGACCACAAGGCTGATAAACTTGGTGTGATGGGCAGTGACTGGCTGTTTGTGAAATATAAAAACAAATCTTTTTTTTAATATACATCCTGTTAAACCATTTTGTTAAATAACATGTACCGTAGCCTGTTTTATCTCCTAAATACTATAGGATAACAAAAAAATTCCTCAAACAAGCCAATGAAATTACAATTAAATATTGCAAGCTTTCTTACCACACCACTTTTCTGTTTTAGTGTGGTTCCTCCAGTAAACACAAACTCCAGCACGAGCACAGGCTGCTGCATAAGTTTGCAAACTTGTGCACAGCACTTCTGTTTTGTTAACATTGCTGTTATCAAAAATGCAACCCTTGTAGAAATTATTTGGCGAGATAATAGGATGGCACTTTGCAAAGAGACTGTAAAAAAGAAAAGAAAAATATTGTGTTTTAAATGCAAACAGAATGGAGATAATCTGGCAGAATAGATTGGATAATGTCTACCTGCTATTAAGCAGCTCACAAATGTCTGTTTTGTATAGAGGTGGTGGTTCTTGTGCACTTGTAGGTTTTGTAGGCGGTACAGTGCAATTGCCTTGGCCAATATCTTTTGCAGTCCAGTTGTCAGCCATCGCTGCAAAACTTTCAGCAAGCTGACCTCCAGGCAATATGCAGTCATCACTCGGGTTATTGTTACATGTTCCTGACAGTAATTATAATACAATTAATATAGAGGTTTACCTCAAACCAAGGGTTAAGCAATGTGGCTACTCGAGAGAGAGAGAGAGTTCCTACCACAATGACCCTTGGTATTATTGCCGAAGTTTTTATATGGAAGATTAACACTGAAGCCAGTTCCTCCAAATGTAATGACCACTTCTAGTGAAGGGATCTCCAAAACCAAGTCAAATCCTGAATTCATGACTGTAACACCATTTTGTGAATAGGGCAGTTTCAGACGTACTCCATTTTTCAGTGCCTATATCAGAAAACAGTGCCATGAAAAAAAAAGTTGAATACTCAAAATTAACAATGAGTGTTTCTATTTGTTGTTCTCTTATCTTTGAATGACTTTAGGCAAATAAAAATACTGTATAAATACTGTATACAAATACTGTATAACTGCCGGTGCAAGCAACAATAGAGAATCACTGGTCCTTGCTTTACCTCCAAATTTGATCTTCCAGTAAGGTTATGATTTGTCAAATTGAAAACTTGTGATCCATTTAAAATAATTATAGATCGAAGACAGGAAACATCTTCAGTGGAATCAAAAAACACATTATCAATGTAAATCCTTAAGCGATGCCTTGGATTAATTTCTTGCATTAAAACATAAGTGCAGTTTCCTTGATAATTGTAATAGAAGCCATCAAATGTAATGTAATGATGATTGCCCCATCCTTTGCATTCACCTGGAAAAAGAGGGCAAAAAATTAAAATCTGAAATTGATAAAACAAAAAAAACTTATGTCATTAAAAAACAAAAAAACAAAAGCACTAACCAAATTTACAAAAAAAGACTCACAATCACAAGCATAATGTTGACAGCACTGGGACTCGCTATATAGAAGAACTGGTTTCTTTCCATTGCTGCAAGTTATGTTTTCAATGGGTGAACAGTGATGATGAAGTATTTTAAATGTGTTGTTGCCAAGGGATATGGTCTCAGCGCACTTGCAAAAAGGAAGAGGCACTTGCTCCTGTTACAAATTGGGGGGGGGGGGGGGGGGGGGGGGGATGTTAAAAAAACATGATTGCAAAACTAGAGAAAGTATATGGCTGTAAAATTATAAAATAAGGTTCAATCATACCTTTGTAACATAAGTGGTAGGAGATATGGTGGATTTTGGTGTTCCAGTTATACTACTAGTATGAGGTTTTATAGAAGTTGAAATTGTAGTTGGTGTTTTAGCTGTACTTGTAGAATGAAGTGGTGTTGTTGATGTAGGAGTAGTAGTTGGAGTTTCAGTTGTAGTTGTAGAATGAGTTGGTGTTGTTGTAGTAAAACCTGTTGTTGTAGTCCAGCTTGTAGTTGTAGAATGAGTTGGTGTAGTAGTCGGTGTTCCAGTTGTTGTTGTGGAATGAGTTGGTGTTGTTGTAGTCGTCGTTGTAGTTGTAGAATGAGTTGGTGTTGTAGTCTGTGTTCCACTTGTAGTTGTAGAATGAGTTGGTGTTGTAGTCGGTGTTCCAGTTGTTGTTGTAGAATGAGTTGGTGTTGTTGTAGTAAAACCTGTTGTTGTAGTCGGTGTTCCAGTTGTAGTTGTAGAATGAGTTGGTGTTGTAGTTGGTGTTCCAGTTGTGGTTGTAGAATGAGTTGGTGTTGTTGTAGTAAAACCTGTTGTTGTAGTCGGTGTTCCACTTGTAGTTGTAGAATGAGTTGGTGTTGTAGTCGGTGTTCCACTTGTAGTTGTAGAATGAGTTGGTGTTGTAGTCGGTGTTCCAGTTGTGGTTGTAGAATGAGTTGGTGTTGTAGTTGGTGTTCCAGTTGTGGTTGTAGAATGAGTTGGTGTTGGTGTAGTAAAACCTGTTGTTGTAGTCGGTGTTCCACTTGTAGTTGTAGAATGAGTTGGTGTTGTAGTCGGTGTTCCACTTGTAGTTGTAGAATGAGTTGGTGTTGTTGTAGTCAGGGTTGTAGTTGTAGAATGAGTTGGTGTTGTAGTCGGTGTTCCAGTTGTGGTTGTAGAATGAGTTGGTGTTGTTGTAGTCGGGGTTGTAGTTGTAGAATGAGTTGGTGTAGTAGTCGGTGTTCCAGTTGTTGTTGTGGAATGAGTTGGTGTTGTTGTAGTCGTTGTTGTAGTTGTAGAATGAGTTGGTGTTGTAGTCGGTGTTCCACTTGTAGTTGTAGAATGAGTTGGTGTTGTAGTCGGTGTTCCAGTTGTTGTTGTAGAATGAGTTGGTGTTGTTGTAGTAAAACCTGTTGTTGTAGTCAGTGTTCTACTTGTAGTTGTAGAATGAGTTGGTGTTGTAGTCTGTGTTCCATTTGTAGTTGTAGAATGAGTTGGTGTTGTTGTAGTAAAACCTGTTGTTGTAGTCCAGCTTGTAGTTGTAGAATGAGTTTCTGTAGTAGTCGGTGTTCCAGTTGTGGTTGTAGAATGAGTTGTTGTTGTTGTAGTTGGGGTTGTAGTTGTAGAATGAGTTGGTGTTGTAGTCGGTGTTGCACTTGTAGTTGTAGAATGAGTTGGTGTTGTAATCTTTGTTCCACTTGTAGTTGTAGAATGAGTTGGTGTTGTTGTAGTAAAACCTGTTGTTGTAGTCCAGCTTGTAGTTGTAGAATGAGTTGGTGTAGTAGTTGGTGTTCCAGTTGTTGTTGTGGAATGAGTTGGTGTTGTTGTAGTCGTTGTTGTAGTTGTAGAATGAGTTGGTGTTGTAGTCGGTGTTCCACTTGTAGTTGTAGAATGAGTTGGTATTGTAGTCGGTGTTCCAGTTGTTGTTGTAGAATGAGTTGGTGTTGTTGTAGTAAAACCTGTTGTTGTAGTCGGTGTTCTACTTGTAGTTGTAGAATGAGTTGGTGTTGTAGTCTGTGTTCCACTTGTAGTTGTAGAATGAGTTGGTGTTGTTGTAGTAAAACCTGTTGTTGTAGTCCAGCTTGTAGTTGTAGAATGAGTTGGTGTAGTAGTCGGTGTTCCAGTTGTTGTTGTGGAATGAGTTGGTGCTGTTGTAGTCGTTGTTGTAGTTGTAGAATGAGTTGGTGTTGTAGTCGGTGTTCCACTTGTAGTTGTAGAATGAGTGGGTGTTGTAGTCGGTGTTCCAGTTGTGGTTGTAGAATGAGTTGGTGTTGTTGTAGTAAAACCTGTTGTTGTAGTCGGTGTTCCACTTGTAGTTGTAGAATGAGTTGGTGTTGTAGTCGGTGTTCCACTTGTAGTTGTAGAATGAGTTGGTGTTGTTGTAGTCAGGGTTGTAGTTGTAGAATGAGTTGGTGTTGTAGTCGGTGTTCCAGTTGTGGTTGTAGAATGAGTTGGTGTTGTTGTAGTAAAACCTGTTGTTGTAGTCGGTGTTCCACTTGTAGTTGTAGAATGAGTTGGTGTTGTAGTCGGTGTTCCACTTGTAGTTGTAGAATGAGTTGGTGTTGTAGTCGGTGTTCCAGTTGTTGTTGTAGAATGAGTTGGTGTTGTTGTAGTAAAACCTGTTGTTGTAGTCGGTGTTCCAGTTGTAGTTGTAGAATGAGTTGGTGTTGTAGTTGGTGTTCCAGTTGTGGTTGTAGAATGAGTTGGTGTTGTTGTAGTAAAACCTGTTGTTGTAGTCGGTGTTCCACTTGTAGTTGTAGAATGAGTTGGTGTTGTAGTCGGTGTTCCACTTGTAGTTGTAGAATGAGTTGGTGTTGTAGTCGGTGTTCCAGTTGTGGTTGTAGAATGAGTTGGTGTTGTAGTTGGTGTTCCAGTTGTGGTTGTAGAATGAGTTGGTGTTGGTGTAGTAAAACCTGTTGTTGTAGTCGGTGTTCCACTTGTAGTTGTAGAATGAGTTGGTGTTGTAGTCGGTGTTCCACTTGTAGTTGTAGAATGAGTTGGTGTTGTTGTAGTCAGGGTTGTAGTTGTAGAATGAGTTGGTGTTGTAGTCGGTGTTCCAGTTGTGGTTGTAGAATGAGTTGGTGTTGTTGTAGTCGGGGTTGTAGTTGTAGAATGAGTTGGTGTAGTAGTCGGTGTTCCAGTTGTTGTTGTGGAATGAGTTGGTGTTGTTGTAGTCGTTGTTGTAGTTGTAGAATGAGTTGGTGTTGTAGTCGGTGTTCCACTTGTAATTGTAGAATGAGTTGGTGTTGTAGTCGGTGTTCCAGTTGTTGTTGTAGAATGAGTTGGTGTTGTTGTAGTAAAACCTGTTGTTGTAGTCAGTGTTCTACTTGTAGTTGTAGAATGAGTTGGTGTTGTAGTCTGTGTTCCATTTGTAGTTGTAGAATGAGTTGGTGTTGTTGTAGTAAAACCTGTTGTTGTAGTCCAGCTTGTAGTTGTAGAATGAGTTTCTGTAGTAGTCGGTGTTCCAGTTGTGGTTGTAGAATGAGTTGTTGTTGTTGTAGTTGGGGTTGTAGTTGTAGAATGAGTTGGTGTTGTAGTCGGTGTTGCACTTGTAGTTGTAGAATGAGTTGGTGTTGTAATCTTTGTTCCACTTGTAGTTGTAGAATGAGTTGGTGTTGTTGTAGTAAAACCTGTTGTTGTAGTCCAGCTTGTAGTTGTAGAATGAGTTGGTGTAGTAGTTGGTGTTCCAGTTGTTGTTGTGGAATGAGTTGGTGTTGTTGTAGTCGTTGTTGTAGTTGTAGAATGAGTTGGTGTTGTAGTCGGTGTTCCACTTGTAGTTGTAGAATGAGTTGGTATTGTAGTCGGTGTTCCAGTTGTTGTTGTAGAATGAGTTGGTGTTGTTGTAGTAAAACCTGTTGTTGTAGTCGGTGTTCTACTTGTAGTTGTAGAATGAGTTGGTGTTGTAGTCTGTGTTCCACTTGTAGTTGTAGAATGAGTTGGTGTTGTTGTAGTAAAACCTGTTGTTGTAGTCCAGCTTGTAGTTGTAGAATGAGTTGGTGTAGTAGTCGGTGTTCCAGTTGTTGTTGTGGAATGAGTTGGTGCTGTTGTAGTCGTTGTTGTAGTTGTAGAATGAGTTGGTGTTGTAGTCGGTGTTCCACTTGTAGTTGTAGAATGAGTGGGTGTTGTAGTCGGTGTTCCAGTTGTGGTTGTAGAATGAGTTGGTGTTGTTGTAGTAAAACCTGTTGTTGTAGTCGGTGTTCCACTTGTAGTTGTAGAATGAGTTGGTGTTGTAGTCGGTGTTCCACTTGTAGTTGTAGAATGAGTTGGTGTTGTTGTAGTCAGGGTTGTAGTTGTAGAATGAGTTGGTGTTGTAGTCGGTGTTCCAGTTGTGGTTGTAGAATGAGTTGGTGTTGTTGTAGTAAAACCTGTTGTTGTAGTCGGTGTTCCACTTGTAGTTGTAGAATGAGTTGGTGTTGTAGTCGGTGTTCCACTTGTAGTTGTAGAATGAGTTGGTGTTGTAGTCGGTGTTCCAGTTGTGGTTGTAGAATGAGTTGGTGTTGTTGTAGTAAAACCTGTTGTTGTAGTCCAGCTTGTAGTTGTAGAATGAGTTGGTGTAGTAGTCGGTGTTCCAGTTGTGGTTGTAGAATGAGTTGGTGTTGTAGTTGGTGTTCCAGTTGTGGTTGTAGAATGAGTTGGTGTTGTTGTAGTAAAACCTGTTGTTGTAGTCGGTGTTCCACTTGTAGTTGTAGAATGAGTTGGTGTTGTAATCTTTGTTCCACTTGTAGTTGTAGAATGAGTTGGTGTTGTTGTAGTAAAACCTGTTGTTGTAGTCCAGCTTGTAGTTGTAGAATGAGTTGGTGTAGTAGTTGGTGTTCCAGTTGTTGTTGTGGAATGAGTTGGTGTTGTTGTAGTCGTTGTTGTAGTTGTAGAATGAGTTGGTGTTGTAGTCGGTGTTCCACTTGTAGTTGTAGAATGAGTTGGTGTTGTAGTTGGTGTTCCAGTTGTAGTTGTAGAATGAGTTGGTGTTGTAGTTGGTGTTCCAGTTGTGGTTGTAGAATGAGTTGGTGTTGTTGTAGTAAAACCTGTTGTTGTAGTCGGTGTTCCACTTGTAGTTGTAGAATGAGTTGGTGTTGTAGTCGGTGTTCCACTTGTAGTTGTAGAATGAGTTGGTGTTGTAGTCGGTGTTCCAGTTGTGGTTGTAGAATGAGTTGGTGTTGTTGTAGTAAAACCTGTTGTTGTAGTCCAGCTTGTAGTTGTAGAATGAGTTGGTGTAGTAGTCGGTGTTCCAGTTGTGGTTGTAGAATGAGTTGGTGTTGTAGTTGGTGTTCCAGTTGTGGTTGTAGAATGAGTTGGTGTTGTTGTAGTAAAACCTGTTGTTGTAGTCGGTGTTCCACTTGTAGTTGTAGAATGAGTTGGTGTTGTAGTCGGTGTTCCACTTGTAGTTGTAGAATGAGTTGGTGTTGTTGTAGTCAGGGTTGTAGTTGTAGAATGAGTTGGTGTTGTAGTCGGTGTTCCAGTTGTGGTTGTAGAATGAGTTGGTGTTGTTGTAGTCGGGGTTGTAGTTGTAGAATGAGTTGGTGTAGTAGTCGGTGTTCCAGTTGTTGTTGTGGAATGAGTTGGTGTTGTTGTAGTCGTTGTTGTAGTTGTAGAATGAGTTGGTGTTGTAGTCGGTGTTCCACTTGTAGTTGTAGAATGAGTTGGTGTTGTAGTCGGTGTTCCAGTTGTTGTTGTAGAATGAGTTGGTGTTGTTGTAGCTGGGGTTGTAGTTGTAGAATGAGTTGGTGTTGTAGTCGGTGTTCCAGTTGTGGTTGTAGAATGAGTTGGTGTTGTTGTAGTAAAACCTGTTGTTGTAGTCCAGCTTGTAGTTGTAGAATGAGTTGGTGTAGTAGTCGGTGTTCCAGTTGTTGTTGTAGAATGAGTTGGTGTTGTAGTTGGTGTTCCAGTTGTGGTTGTAGAATGAGTTGGTGTTGTTGTAGTAAAACCTGTTGTTGTAGTCGGTGTTCCACTTGTAGTTGTAGAATGAGTTGGTGTTGTAGTCGGTGTTCCACTTGTAGTTGTAGAATGAGTTGGTGTTGTTGTAGTCAGGGTTGTAGTTGTAGAATGAGTTGGTGTTGTAGTCGGTGTTCCAGTTGTGGTTGTAGAATGAGTTGGTGTTGTTGTAGTCGGGGTTGTAGTTGTAGAATGAGTTGGTGTAGTAGTCGGTGTTCCAGTTGTTGTTGTGGAATGAGTTGGTGTTGTTGTAGTCGTTGTTGTAGTTGTAGAATGAGTTGGTGTTGTAGTCGGTGTTCCACTTGTAGTTGTAGAATGAGTTGGTGTTGTAGTCGGTGTTCCAGTTGTTGTTGTAGAAGGAGTTGGTGTTGTTGTAGTAAAACCTGTTGTTGTAGTCGGTGTTCTACTTGTAGTTGTAGAATGAGTTGGTGTTGTAGTCTGTGTTCCACTTGTAGTTGTAGAATGAGTTGGTGTTGTTGTAGTAAAACCTGTTGTTGTAGTCGGTGTTCCACTTGTAGTTGTAGAATGAGTTGGTGTTGTAGTTCGTGTTCCAGTTGTGGTTGTAGAATGAGTTGGTGTTTTTGTAGTAAAACCTGTTGTTGTAGTCGGTGTTCCACTTGTAGTTGTAGAATGAGTTGGTGTTGTAGTCGGTGTTCCACTTGTAGTTGTAGAATGAGTTGGTGTTGTTGTAGTCAGGGTTGTAGTTGTAGAATGAGTTGGTGTTGTAGTCGGTGTTCCAGTTGTGGTTGTAGAATGAGTTGGTGTTGTTGTAGTCGGGGTTGTAGTTGTAGAATGAGTTGGTGTAGTAGTCGGTGTTCCAGTTGTTGTTGTGGAATGAGTTGGTGTTGTTGTAGTCGTTGTTGTAGTTGTAGAATGAGTTGGTGTTGTAGTCGGTGTTCCACTTGTAGTTGTAGAATGAGTTGGTGTTGTAGTCGGTGTTCCAGTTGTTGTTGTAGAATGAGTTGGTGTTGTTGTAGCTGGGGTTGTAGTTGTAGAATGAGTTGGTGTTGTAGTCGGTGTTCCAGTTGTGGTTGTAGAATGAGTTGGTGTTGTTGTAGTAAAACCTGTTGTTGTAGTCCAGCTTGTAGTTGTAGAATGAGTTGGTGTAGTAGTCGGTGTTCCAGTTGTTGTTGTAGAATGAGTTGGTGTTGTAGTTGGTGTTCCAGTTGTGGTTGTAGAATGAGTTGGTGTTGTTGTAGTAAAACCTGTTGTTGTAGTCGGTGTTCCACTTGTAGTTGTAGAATGAGTTGGTGTTGTAGTTGGTGTTCCACTTGTAGTTGTAGAATGAGTTGGTGTTGTTGTAGTCAGGGTTGTAGTTGTAGAATGAGTTGGTGTTGTAGTCGGTGTTCCAGTTGTGGTTGTAGAATGAGTTGGTGTTGTTGTAGTCGGGGTTGTAGTTGTAGAATGAGTTGGTGTAGTAGTCGGTGTTCCAGTTGTTGTTGTGGAATGAGTTGGTGTTGTTGTAGTCGTTGTTGTAGTTGTAGAATGAGTTGGTGTTGTAGTCGGTGTTCCACTTGTAGTTGTAGAATGAGTTGGTGTTGTAGTCGGTGTTCCAGTTGTTGTTGTAGAAGGAGTTGGTGTTGTTGTAGTAAAACCTGTTGTTGTAGTCGGTGTTCTACTTGTAGTTGTAGAATGAGTTGGTGTTGTAGTCTGTGTTCCACTTGTAGTTGTAGAATGAGTTGGTGTTGTTGTAGTAAAACCTGTTGTTGTAGTCGGTGTTCCACTTGTAGTTGTAGAATGAGTTGGTGTTGTAGTTCGTGTTCCAGTTGTGGTTGTAGAATGAGTTGGTGTTTTTGTAGTAAAACCTGTTGTTGTAGTCGGTGTTCCACTTGTAGTTGTAGAATGAGTTGGTGTTGTAGTCGGTGTTCCACTTGTAGTTGTAGAATGAGTTGGTGTTGTTGTAGTCAGGGTTGTAGTTGTAGAATGAGTTGGTGTTGTAGTCGGTGTTCCAGTTGTGGTTGTAGAATGAGTTGGTGTTGTTGTAGTCGGGGTTGTAGTTGTAGAATGAGTTGGTGTAGTAGTCGGTGTTCCAGTTGTTGTTGTGGAATGAGTTGGTGTTTTTGTAGTCGTTGTTGTAGTTGTAGAATGAGTTGGTGTTGTAGTCGGTGTTCCACTTGTAGTTGTAGAATGAGTTGGTGTTGTAGTCGGTGTTCCAGTTGTTGTTGTAGAATGAGTTGGTGTTGTTGTAGTAAAACCTGTTGTTGTAGTCGGTGTTCTACTTGTAGTTGTAGAATGAGTTGGTGTTGTAGTCTGTGTTCCACTTGTAGTTGTAGAATGAGTTGTTGTTGTTGTAGTAAAACCTGTTGTTGTAGTCCAGCTTGTAGTTGTAGAATGAGTTGGTGTAGTAGTCGGTGTTCCAGTTGTCGTTGTGGAATGAGTTGGTGTTGTTGTAGTCGTTGTTGTAGTTGTAGAATGAGTTGGTGTTGTAGTCGGTGTTCCACTTGTAGTTGTAGAATGAGTGGGTGTTGTAGTCGGTGTTCCAGTTGTTGTTGTAGAATGAGTTGGTGTTGTTGTAGTAAAACCTGTTGTTGTAGTTGGTGTTCCACTTGTAGTTGTAGAATGAGTTGGTGTTGTAGTTGGTGTTCCAGTTGTTGTTGTAGAATGAGTTGGTGTTGTTGTAGTAAAACCTGTTGTTGTAGTCGGTGTTCTACTTGTAGTTGTAGAATGAGTTGGTGTTTTAGTCTGTGTTCCACTTGTAGTTGTAGAATGAGTTGGTGTTGTTGTAGTAAAACCTGTTGTTGTAGTCCAGCTTGTAGTTGTAGAATGAGTTTGTGTAGTAGTCGGTGTTCCAGTTGTGGTTGTAGAATGAGTTGTTGTTGTTGTAGTTGGGGTTGTAGTTGTAGAATGAGTTGGTGTTGTAGTCGGTGTTGCACTTGTAGTTGTAGAATGAGTTGGTGTTGTAATCTTTGTTCCACTTGTAGTTGTAGAATGAGTTGGTGTTGTTGTAGTAAAACCTGTTGTTGTAGTCCAGCTTGTAGTTGTAGAATGAGTTGGTGTAGTAGTCGGTGTTCCAGTTGTTGTTGTGGAATGAGTTGGTGTTGTTGTAGTCATTGTTGTAGTTGTAGAATGAGTTGGTGTTGTAGTCGGTGTTCCACTTGTAGTTGTAGAATGAGTTGGTGTTGTAGTCGGTGTTCCAGTTGTTGTTGTAGAATGAGTTGGTGTTGTTGTAGTAAAACCTGTTGTTGTAGTCGGTGTTCTACTTGTAGTTGTAGAATGAGTTGGTGTTGTAGTCTGTGTTCCACTTGTAGTTGTAGAATGAGTTGGTGTTGTTGTAGTAAAACCTGTTGTTGTAGTCCAGCTTGTAGTTGTAGAATGAGTTGGTGTAGTAGTTGGTGTTCCAGTTGTAGTTGTAGAATGAGTTGGTGTTGTAGTTGGTGTTCCAGTTGTGGTTGTAGAATGAGTTGGTGTTGTTGTAGTAAAACCTGTTGTTGTAGTCGGTGTTCCACTTGTAGTTGTAGAATGAGTTGGTGTTGTAGTCGGTGTTCCAGTTGTGGTTGTAGAATGAGTTGGTGTTGTTGTAGTAAAACCTGTTGTTGTAGTCCAGCTTGTAGTTGTAGAATGAGTTGGTGTAGTAGTCGGTGTTCCAGTTGTGGTTGTAGAATGAGTTGGTGTTGTAGTTGGTGTTCCAGTTGTGGTTGTAGAATGAGTTGGTGTTGTTGTAGTAAAACCTGTTGTTGTAGTCGGTGTTCCACTTGTAGTTGTAGAATGAGTTGGTGTAGTAGTCGGTGTTCCACTTGTAGTTGTAGAATGATTTGGTGTTGTTGTAGTCAGGGTTGTAGTTGTAGAATGAGTTGGTGTTGTAGTCGGTGTTCCAGTTGTGGTTGTAGAATGAGTTGGTGTTGTAGTTGGTGTTCCAGTTGTGGTTGTAGAATGAGTTGGTGTTGTTGTAGTAAAACCTGTTGTTGTAGTCGGTGTTCCACTTGTAGTTGTAGAATGAGTTGGTGTAGTAGTCGGTGTTCCACTTGTAGTTGTAGAATGAGTTGGTGTTGTTGTAGTCAGGGTTGTAGTTGTAGAATGAGTTGGTGTTGTAGTCGGTGTTCCAGTTGTTTTTGTAGAATGAGTTGGTGTTGTTGTAGTCGGGGTTGTAGTTGTAGAATGAGTTGGTGTAGTAGTCGGTGTTCCAGTTGTTGTTGTGGAATGAGTTGGTGTTGTTGTAGTCGTTGTTGTAGTTGTAGAATGAGTTGGTGTTGTAGTCGGTGTTGCACTTGTAGTTGTAGAATGAGTTGGTGTTGTAGTCGGTGTTGCACTTGTAGTTGTAGAATGAGTTGGTGTTGTAATCTTTGTTCCACTTGTAGTTGTAGAATGAGTTGGTGTTGTTGTAGTAAAACCTGTTGTTGTAGTCCAGCTTGTAGTTGTAGAATGAGTTGGTGTAGTAGTCGGTGTTCCAGTTGTTGTTGTGGAATGAGTTGGTGTTGTTGTAGTCGTTGTTGTAGTTGTAGAATGAGTTGGTGTTGTAGTCGGTGTTCCACTTGTAGTTGTAGAATGAGTTGGTGTTGTAGTCGGTGTTCCAGTTGTTGTTGTAGAATGAGTTGGTGTTGTTGTAGTAAAACCTGTTGTTGTAGTCGGTGTTCTACTTGTAGTTGTAGAATGAGTTGGTGTTGTAGTCTGTGTTCCACTTGTAGTTGTAGAATGAGTTGGTGTTGTTGTAGTAAAACCTGTTGTTGTAGTCCAGCTTGTAGTTGTAGAATGAGTTGGTGTAGTAGTTGGTGTTCCAGTTGTAGTTGTAGAATGAGTTGGTGTTGTAGTTGGTGTTCCAGTTGTGGTTGTAGAATGAGTTGGTGTTGTTGTAGTAAAACCTGTTGTTGTAGTCGGTGTTCCACTTGTAGTTGTAGAATGAGTTGGTGTTGTAGTCGGTGTTCCAGTTGTGGTTGTAGAATGAGTTGGTGTTGTTGTAGTAAAACCTGTTGTTGTAGTCCAGCTTGTAGTTGTAGAATGAGTTGGTGTAGTAGTCGGTGTTCCAGTTGTGGTTGTAGAATGAGTTGGTGTTGTTGTAGTAAAACCTGTTGTTGTAGTCGGTGTTCCACTTGTAGTTGTAGAATGAGTTGGTGTAGTAGTCGGTGTTCCACTTGTAGTTGTAGAATGAGTTGGTGTTGTTGTAGTCAGGGTTGTAGTTGTAGAATGAGTTGGTGTTGTAGTCGGTGTTCCAGTTGTGGTTGTAGAATGAGTTGCTGTTGTAGTTGGTGTTCCAGTTGTGGTTGTAGAATGAGTTGGTGTTGTTGTAGTAAAACCTGTTGTTGTAGTCGGTGTTCCACTTGTAGTTGTAGAATGAGTTGGTGTAGTAGTCGGTGTTCCACTTGTAGTTGTAGAATGAGTTGGTGTTGTTGTAGTCAGGGTTGTAGTTGTAGAATGAGTTGGTGTTGTAGTCGGTGTTCCAGTTGTGGTTGTAGAATGAGTTGGTGTTGTTGTAGTCGGGGTTGTAGTTGTAGAATGAGTTGGTGTAGTAGTCGGTGTTCCAGTTGTTGTTGTGGAATGAGTTGGTGTTGTTGTAGTCGTTGTTGTAGTTGTAGAATGAGTTGGTGTTGTAGTCGGTGTTCCACTTGTAGTTGTAGAATGAGTTGGTGTTGTAGTCGGTGTTCCAGTTGTTGTTGTAGAATGAGTTGGTGTTGTTGTAGTAAAACCTGTTGTTGTAGTCGGTGTTCTACTTGTAGTTGTAGAATGAGTTGGTGTTGTAGTCTGTGTTCCACTTGTAGTTGTAGAATGAGTTGGTGTTGTTGTAGTAAAACCTGTTGTTGTAGTCCAGCTTGTAGTTGTAGAATGAGTTTGTGTTGTAGTCGGTGTTCCAGTTGTGGTTGTAGAATGAGTTGGTGTTGTTGTAGTAAAACCTGTTGTTGTAGTCCAGCTTGTAGTTGTAGAATGAGTTGGTGTAGTAGTCGGTGTTCCAGTTGTTGTTGTGGAATGAGTTGGTGTTGTTGTAGTTGTTGTTGTAGTTGTAGAATGAGTTGGTGTTGTAGTCGGTGTTCCACTTGTAGTTGTAGAATGAGTTGGTGTTGTAGTCGGTGTTCCAGTTGTTGTTGTAGAATGAGTTGGTGTTGTTGTAGTAAAACCTGTTGTTGTAGTCGGTGTTCTACTTGTAGTTGTAGAATGAGTTGGTGTTGTAGTCTGTGTTCCACTTGTAGTTGTAGAATGAGTTGTTGTTGTTGTAGTAAAACCTGTTGTTGTAGTCCAGCTTGTAGTTGTAGAATGAGTTGGTGTAGTAGTCGGTGTTCCAGTTGTCGTTGTGGAATGAGTTGGTGTTGTTGTAGTCGTTGTTGTAGTTGTAGAATGAGTTGGTGTTGTAGTCGGTGTTCCACTTGTAGTTGTAGAATGAGTGGGTGTTGTAGTCGGTGTTCCAGTTGTTGTTGTAGAATGAGTTGGTGTTGTTGTAGTAAAACCTGTTGTTGTAGTTGGTGTTCCACTTGTAGTTGTAGAATGAGTTGGTGTTGTAGTTGGTGTTCCAGTTGGTGTTGTAGAATGAGTTGGTGTTGTTGTAGTAAAACCTGTTGTTGTAGTCGGTGTTCCACTTGTAGTTGTAGAATGAGTTGGTGTTGTAGTCGGTGTTCCACTTGTAGTTGTAGAATGAGTTGGTGTTGTAGTCGGTGTTCCAGTTGTGGTTGTAGAATGAGTTGGTGTTGTTGTAGTAAAACCTGTTGTTGTAGTCGGTGTTCCACTTGTAGTTGTAGAATGAGTTGGTGTTGTAGTCGGTGTTCCAGGCGTAGTAGTTGTTGTGGTTGTTCCACAATGAGTTACACATCTTTGTATGTCCTCATTAAAATACGGCGTGTCTTTTCCACACTCAGGGTAACAACCTGCATTAATGAAAAACAAAGACATTGTTAAGTTACAGCAATTTAATATACTGATTTCATTTTCTTGTTTTTATTAAAAAGTTCTTGAAATGTAGGACAGTGGTCCAACTAGTTTCACAGTTTTTTAAATAAATGAGTGAAGTGGGGATTTGCTACCTTTCATGTCTTCAGTTCTCACCTTTAACACAATCGAATATATACATATATGCTTACCTTCAAGTTGGTGTATATGAAGGGAGTGCATATATTTAGTACAAATTCCTTCCGGATTGTCACAGGTCTTGAGGCAGTGATTGGAGTTGTTATGACACATTTTATAGTGCCATGTGCATTCACCTGGTTTATTGTAGTAATCACAAAATACAGCTAGAAAGAAAAAAACCAACAGAAATGTGTGTAAATGAAAAAGCAAGCTTAAGCCTATTTACTAGATGCTAGTTTTCAATAAATCAAATTAAAATAGAAGACCTGATGTACATTTTTTAAAAATGTTAATTAAGTATGAATCTTATGACCTTATCACCTCTTAAAAATTGTCAGTGTCATATTTTACAAAAAACCCCATACACACAGACACACGCCTTTGGAACTTCAGGTCAGGGGTTCCTGACTAGAGATGGACCAATCCGATATTACGTATCGGTATCGGTCCGATACTGACCTAAATTACTGGATCGGATATCGGCGAGAAATAAAAAATGTAATCCGATCCATTAAATATAAAAAAAAGCACCTCGGAAAACTTGCAACATGGCGTAACTCGGCTCATAACCGTAGCACTCGGAGCAGTGTGCTCACGTGATAGAGCGGCTGTGTGTATTTGTAGCCTCGCTACCAAACCAGCATCTCATCTCCGAGGAAGTTTTCCCAGAGAGAAGTAAAGCAAGTGTGTAAGTTCATCTCTGATTGTTTGTAAAGCATTCCCACATTAAGCTTAACAACCAATATATGGAGCGACTGCCTCTCTCTCTCCCTCTCCTGCTGCTACTTCAATCGTGAAACTGCTTAATGATCAGCTGAACGGCTTTTCTGTCGGGAGTCCGTCTCTCTTCTTTGTTTTTGGCCCACTTTACACCAGAAAGAGGAAACCAGCGGCTGAGCAACAGCAGCACGTTTAAGCTTGATAAGCTGTTGTTAGAATTTATTTAATATTACTTTCTACACCAGGATCTTTTTCTACGTAGCTGACGGCTGGTAACTGTGCAGGGGCGGATCTAGCAAAGTTTAGCCAGGGGGGCCGATAGGGCATTAACAGGGAAAGGGGGGCACAAAGACATACTTTTCTTTCTTATTCTCATCTAAAATGTCTAGCTTTTAATTATTTAATAATTATCTGAATCTTACACCCAAAGTTTTAATCTGATGTAAAATGTATAGAAGTCCATTACTGTACATAGTAACTGTTAAGTCTAATAAACCCTAGTAAGCTATACTACTTTTTCCTTTGGGAAGATACCGTCTGTGCAGTCTGCAGTTCTGTTGAAGAAAGATGTTGAATCTATTTAATTATTCTTGAAAAATAATTTATTTCTGTGAATTTTTTTTCTTCACCCTGCATCAAATTAAAGTTGATTACATCGATTAAGCATCATGGAGGTGGAGGGTGGGGGGTGGTTCCCTATTTTCTTTTGCTGGGAGTTTGCAACACTATTAGTTAGGTTGCTTAATATTTCTGCTAAGTACTCTTTAAAATACCAAAATAGGGAGGATTGAGTAGGTTTAAGTTTATTAGATTGATCAGTGTTGCTGAACTATGAAATATTTGGCGTGCAGTGTATTTTTTTACATACAGGTGTAACAGAATAGCTTTAGTGTTGTTGTTTATTTAAACTTGAGTATGAACTTATACAAAATGCAGCAAGATATTAAAAAAACTGTTTTATTGATTAGAAAACACACTATATCGGATTCATATCGCTATCGGCAGATATCCAAATTTATGATATCGGTATCGGACATAAAAAAGTGGTATCGTGCCATCTCTACTCCTGACCAGGGTATATGAATCTGGTAAGGGTCCCTAGCCCTTCCTGTCATATTCGGGTCGAATCTGACCAATTTAGAAATTTAAAAACTCATAAATATTGTGTTTTATATCCGATTGTCTCAAGGTCTTATAACATCCTCCACGCTATGCACTTGAACATTTAAAAGTGATGAAGACCTCTTTTGTTGAATTTTGAGTGTTTTAATCAACTATGTTACATCTGTGGTGTTCCATAGAAAATGAATGGCACAGTATGTACCACCGGCAGATAGAGGAACTGGCTGACATCCAGATATACTTCCAGTAACAGGACAAAGCTGGACTGAAAGACAGCACAGAGGCAGCATGGGAACAAACTCTAAGTATAAGATCCAGAGAGGAAGGGGTCAACCACACCAGGCAAGACTCCAGGTGCAGGTTGTGTAAAGATGTCGCTGACACAATCTGGCACTTAACAGGAGGATGCTAGCAGGGAGGGCATACACAGAATGTTATAACCAAGTGGCTGGCATAGTATAAAGGAACATCTGTGCAGAGTATGGAAGTTCCAAGTTTAAAATGCAGATACAGACAGAAACTGGTGATGGTTAACCAACCCGATGTAGTAATGTGCTAGTGGTTAATCGGAGCACTCAGTGCCATGACCAGCAAGCTAGGCGAATGGCTCCAGCAGATCCCAGGAGTGGCCAGGAGTGGAGGCCCTGGCAGATCCCCGGCTCCCAAGACTAGCAATTGGGAGATGGAATGTCATCTCTCTGAAGGACCCTGAGTTAATGCATGAGGTTGAGAAGTACCAGCTATATTTAGTCGGGCTCAACTCAATGGATGGCTTGGGCACTGGAACCAGTCTCCTGGAGAGGGGCTGGACTCAGTCTGGAGTTGCCCTGAGTGTTAGAGGCGAAGGTGGCTTGTTGAAAGTACGTTGGGGTTTCTCCCGGTGGACGAGAGGGTTTGTTTCCTGTGCCTTCAGGTCGGAGAATGGGTCCTGACTGTTGTCTGTGCTTTTGACTGACGGTTCAGAGTACCCAGCCTTCTTGGAGTCTCTGGGCAGGGTGCTTGAGGGTGCTCCACCTAGGGACTTTGTTGTCCTACTGTGAGACTTCAGTGCTTATGTGGGCAATGCAAGTGAGACCTGGAGGGGCTTGATTGGGAGGAACAACCTCCTGGATCTGATCCCGAGCGGTGTTTTGTTGTTGGACTTCTGGGGAAATCACAATTTGTCCATAACAAACACCATGTTCGAACATAAGAGTGTCCATAAGTGCACGTGGCACGAGGACACCCTAGGCAATAGGTCGATGATCAACTTTGTAATCGTATCACCAGGCCTGTGGCCATATGTTCTGGACACTCAGGTAAAGAGAGGGGCTGAGCTGTCAACTGATCACCACCTGGTGGTGAGTTGGATCAGGTGGTTGGGGAGGATGCTGGACAAACCTGGCGCACCTAAACAGATATAGTAAGGGTGTGCTGGGAACACCTGGCAGAGGCCCCGGACCACAAGATCTTCAACACACACCTCCGGCAGAGCTTCAACAGCATTGCGAAGGAGACTGGGGACATTGAGTGTAAGTGGACCGTGTTCAGCACCTCCATTGCCAAAGCCACTGCACTGAGCTGCAGCTACAAGGTGGTTGGTGCCTGCTGTGGTGATAACTCCCGAACCAAATGGTGAACACCAGAGGTGAAGGGAGCCACCAGACTGAAGTCCTATTGGGCTTGGTTAATCTTGTGGCACTTTGGAGGCAGCTGATAGGTACCATCAGGCTAAGGGGATGTGGCTCAGGCAGTGGATGAAGCAAAAACTCAGGTGTGTCGGAGGATTTTGGAGAGGCCATGGAAAAAGACTTTTGGACTGCCTCGAAGAGGTTCCACATCAAAAGTGGCCAGTTGAGGTAGTTTGGACATCTGATAAGGATGCCTCCTTGGTGAGGTGTTCTGGACATGCCCCACTGGGAGGAGGATCCAGGGCAGATCAAGGACACGCTGGGGAGATGTTATCTCTCTGCTGGCCTGGGAACACCTTGATGTCCCTCCTGACTAGGGATGGGTATCGTTTAGGTTTTATCCGATACCGGTGCCAAACCGGTACTTTTGAAATGGTGCCAGTGCTTAAACGGTGCTCAAACCGGTGCTTAAAGAATGGAGAACACAAAATTGGTCCAAAAACCTCTCATGTTCATCTGTTTTTTTGTAAAAAGATAACAATGTTAGCCTTTTCTGCAGCTATGGGGCATATATGGTATCACTCTTGGCTGGAAGCAGTGCTTAAACAATGGAAAAAACACAAACTTTGTCCAAAAACCTCTCATGTTTAACTGTTTCCCACTTCTTTGGTCATTTTAGCCTTTTTGGCCAGGGTGAAGGGAGTATCTGCCATCAAACAAGAAGACAGCCGCATGTAGCTATGATGGTGTATGCTAGTTCAAATTACTGCATTAATGTAATCATGTGGTTAGCCTACTCAACGTAAATTACACACGAACAACATTAAGCTACTCACGCAGAGAAGAATGGCTGCTGCTGCCATCATCATCCGTCATCATTTCTGCTACACTGGCAGTGCTAGGGGCTAGGACTCTACTCTTCGGGTTTTTGGGGAATGTTGCTAACTCCGGTGCAATAACAGGCAACCCACCCGCAGTAGATGTGCTCGGTGTGAGGTCTTGCAGCAAGCTATCAAATACGGCGCGTTTCTCGGCTTTTAAAAAAAACGCTATGGGTCGCCAGGTGTTTCATCAGATTCGAGGAGTTACCTCCTTTGCACAGTATCACCTTAAAGCACTTGTTGCAGGCTGCTGAGTTTGCATCTTTTGCTGTGAAGTACAGCCAGACTTTTGACTGCTTCGCCTTGGGTGTTTTTAATCTGTAGCTCTGCTCTAAAAGAACGTATGTACCTGGACCTGCCTACTATCCTCGGAAAGGTAAAATGATTGGCTAGAATCTAAAGTGTATCACAGCTCAGGAAAAAAAAAGCACCGAAATAAAGCACTGAAATGTGCGCTGCTTTTCGGTCTGGTTACTACCGTTTATGTCAGAACCGGTGCCATCATGGCACCGGATACCGGTACCCATCCCTACTCCTGACAAGCTGGAAGAGGTGGCTGGGGAGAGGGAGGACTGTGCTTCTGTGCTTAGGCTGCTGCACCTGCAACACGGTCTCAGATAAGTGGAAGATGATCGATGGATGGATGGCTGGCTGGATGGTTTGTGTGTGTGTGTGTTTTCCCATAGTCTATTGCAGGGGTGCCCAATCCCAGTCCTCGAGAGCTACTGTCCTGCAGCTTTTGGATGCATCCTTGTTCCGACACAGCTGAATCAAATGAATGGCTTGTTATCAGGCCTTTTCCAAACTTGATGGCATGCTGAAGAGGTAATCAAACATTTGATTCAGCTGTGTTGGAGTAGGGATGCATCTAAAAGCTGCAGGACAGTAGCTCTCGAGGACTGTGATCTTGTGCTATATAAATAAATTGAATTGAATTGGAACTGAGAATGAGACAGTATATGAAGTAATTAACAAGTGTGAAAATAATCAAGATAATTTAACAAACAGGAAGTCAAGGCAAGACACCAGCAAAAACTATTAAAATAACAGAAAAATAATAAAAGACACCTACTAAGCACAGAGACAAGAAAACTCATGCTCAACATAGATAAGGACTCGGGGGAGGCAGGAATAATACATTTAGCCACAAACCAAAAAATACAATAATTATAAAACTGAAATGTGTCACAAGAATAATTAACCCAAAGCAAGAATCTCAGATTTTAAGTTTAAGATTAAAAAATAGACAAAAATCAAAACTTTGTACACTAAAGCAGCAATACAATCTAAATAGGAACATTCACCAGTTAGTGCTGTCAGCGTTAATCTTGTTATAATGATGTTAAAGCCATAACCGCATTAACGCTGCAAGCAATGTTCCCTCTAAGCTGCGCGCGTGCGCAATTGCGCACTGCTGGCACAGTCTCTGCACACCAAAAATCTGCAAAAAAAATCAAACCTGAATTGAAATTAAAATTAAAACTTTAACAATTCTGTTTTGCAGTTTTAGTCAGTAAGTGACTGGCTGCTCCCGAATGGGATTAGAACGATGCCACCTTATCCCAAAGCGGTGTGGCTGATCAGGAGTGAAGCCACGTTAATGACAACGTGTACAACCATTGGAGAATTGAGCAGAACAATTGACTGAAAAAGTGTGGACTATACCACAGGCCACGTAAAACCAGAGTTATGATAAAAAAAAATATGCAATGCTTTCTTTTTTCCTGAATACTATCGTTGTTGATATTTACTGTGGGAAGAAATGGTACAAACTGTGTTTTATAAGGAAAACGCTCTAAACACTCTCCGCCTGTGAGGAAAAACAACCCCCGTCCCCCGCCCTTTCCTATTGGTTGAACCCATGTCGACCAATCAAAACATGGCATTTAGTTGTTAAGAAACGGGAGGAAGTTTTAGGAGTTACGGCGGTGTTTTGATATGTGAGAGATTTGCGAAGTTTAGCGCAAATCTTGTGTAGTTAGTGTGTAGTGTAGTCAGTAGTTTTGTTGTGTGTCAGAACAATGAGGCGACTGCTGAATGTTACAGGTGTTATAGGAGTGATACATCTTCTTTTGTCAGGCCTGCAGGTATCAGGCTGTTGTTCTCCTTTATCTCATAGTGGACAGAAATTATTTTTTGGAGTGGCACAAGTAATTTTTGTGGCATCAGATTTGATGCAGAACAGCTGATTGTTCTGTAAATAGTTTGACATGTTTATTTAAAAAACCACCTTGGCAGCATTTTTAGGTAAACAGCTACAAAAAACTTTGTTGTTTGCAAAACTCAGTAACATTTTTGAATAAGTAACTATGTAATTAATCGCCCAACACTGGTCATCATATACTGTATTTTGCAGACAGAGAGTTACAAGACTCTCTCCCAGACCACAGACCCATACTCATAATACAAGTCAGAGCTTTATTTAAAAAAAAGAAGAAGAAAGTTTTTACTTCCAATAGTGTTAACATGCTACACAGGTCATGAACAGGATTTTTTTTTAAATTTTCATTGTAAGTGGGCTAAAGCTCTTAAATAAAAGTAGTCTAACATAAATGTAAATGCTGTGATTTGATAATTTTAATAAACCATGTAACGTGGATGGATTGGATGCTGGCGTGACCACAGTCCACACGTCTACTGTTTCTCACAGTGGTCCAAGGGATCGCTCAGGGAGCTAACTTAACGAGCTAACTGAGCTAACACGGTGACGCTGTGCAGCCCCATGCACGTTAGCATTAACGGAGTACTTGCCGTGTTAATGCGGTTATGGTGTTAATGTCAATTTAACAAGATTAACGCTGACAGCACTATCAGCAATATTAAACAAGAAGCCAAACCTGAAGAACATACCTATGGCATGACGACAACAGTGCCTTTGTTCTATTTTTTTTCCTCTTATATCTAACGTATAACCGATGACTTAACATTTTTTTAAATTTAAATTTACACATGTATAGAGCTCAGCTCAGTTCTACTGTATATTAGAACCTGCTTGATTCCCAGTAATGAAACAAGTAGTAAATATATTTGTTAATTAAAATTTAATCAAGTCTATAAAAAGCTGAAATGTCATTTTATTTTGTGAGTGAAGAATAACTACTTACGACAGATCTCTGGAGTTCTCCATGCAACACAAACACCGGCCTCAGCACAAGCCTGAGCATAAGCTGCAACCGCTGTGCAGAAACATTCACAGTCTCCTCCTTTGTCACAGGTACACGCGTCTTTCACACAGTTTTCATAAAATGGAAGGTGGTCTACCTATTTAATCACGAAAAATGTATTAAAAATATGTGACAATATGTATGCTAAAATTAGCCATAGAACTCATTTGGACAAATTACAAACATATTACCATATAGTGGCATTCGTTAAATGTGTCTTTTATGATATGACACATAGTTTTTGCCCAGTTTTCTCTGGGTGCTGATGTACAAGTTTCAAGATCAGCTGTCTGATCTGGGAAATTGCTGTACAGTTTCCAGCTGTTTGCAAACTCTAGTGGTTTGCTCACTACCAGCTGACCCTGGGTAGTGAAGTCATTCTTCGCATTACCATCAAAATTTCCACACAGGCCACACACCTCCCCCTGAAGAAACAAAAGAAGTTCATTGCTTTTTTTTATAACACATGACATGTGTTCCATAAAGTATGTGTTCTGACTTTCACATAAAAAACAAGATGTGTATTTAAAGATAAAGGTTTATTTGACTCTTTCAGGAAGGGCCTAACAAAAAGGGAAAAGGGATTTCATTCTCACAAATATGCACTTGTAAATTGTGGCAGGGGTGTGGTCTTTGGCCTGCTGCAGCGGAGAAAGTAGACACACAGTCAATTTATGTACCTGTGCACCTATTCTCCTCGCCTCTGCACAGCCCCAAGAGCTCACTGTGATGCTTTCTCCGCTGCAGCAGGCCAAAGAACTCCCGCTGCCAGAGAAATGTTTTCAGATATTACATTACATACATGCAATAATTCATTTTTAAACTGTCACTTACAGAGTACTGTGGTTCCAGTCGGATTTTAACTGTTGCTTTATGATCCGATATAACTGTTAGACCAATGTCAAATTCAACGACCAGATAGAAACCAAGCTTCCTTTTGGTGTACTGAATCTCAGTACCATTTGGAGAAATGACGTCCCCTTCATTTTCAGAATCAAAATCAGAATAAGAATACTTTCTTAATCCCTAAATAAAATATGTGGTTACAGTTGCTCCAAGAAAGTAAGTGCAGCAACAGACTAAACTATATTAAATAATTCATTATATTACAAAGTAACAAAATATAAGAAATAGCTCCAACATATAAAAAATAGCTCAATTATAAACATCCAGAAATCAAACAGATTCAATATATAGGGTTGACACTACACTGTTTAACTTTGTTTGTTGTTTTCACTGTAAAAATGTGCAAAAGGGTGTATTTTTTGCATTTCTTTAATGTGCAATTTGAGTTGTACAGGTAGATAGTCACAGGTAGGAATGATTTACCTTTTAAAAGTGTGATTTCCTTTTCCTATAATGGAAAGTAAAGAGAGATTTCTTTCAATGTAATGTAAGATTGCAGTTAAAATATTTTCCTCTACTTTCCGGTAGCTACATGGCCTTACCCCCAGGTGGATCCTGATCTTTCTGAAGCATATGGGGTTTGGAAGTTCACAAATCTCACTTTCTATGATAACAGTGAAGTTGTTCTCCCGTGTTTTATTGCCACATGTGTTCTTAAAAGAGACAAGCATTAGCATGTTTATTTTATACAGAGACTACTGATCAAATCAAAATTCAGGTTGTCCTGTACTATTCTAAATCAAGTGTTAAATCTCTTTAAATATTGTAAAGTTAATTGCTTATTTGACAGCTGATGTTACTAAAAAACATATTACATATGCAAATGCACCTTGTGAACAAATAGAACAAATATGATAAGACTCTGTTACCACTAAAGAACTCTGAGTAATCACAATAAAATGAGCATACAATTATTTTTGATAAAAAAGGCATGTCTTACCTTGACTACAGTGTAAGACATCTGTCCATGAAAGCCATATGAGTTCTCATCAAATGTAATATAGTGACCACTTCCATAAATAATACATGTTCCTGGACATTTATTGTCTGTGCAATCCCATTTTCCACTTTTGCAGGTGCTAAATGTTTCAGAAAGGATTGAAATTAAATACATTTTTGTAATAAGACTAAAACTAATATAATATATTATCAGTTTCAGTGATGCTATGCCAATCAATCAATCAATCAATCAATCAATCAATCAATCAATCAATCAATCAATCAATCAATCAATCAATCAATCAATCAATCAATCAATCAATCAATCAATCGTACCAGGTGTTGCATTTCTTAGAGATTTTTTCTCCACTGGAATAAAGTTTCTTCCCATGCTGACATGGGCATTGGTTTTCTTTTACACAGGAACCTTTACCATCATCGACAAGGCCTCTGGGACAGAGACAGCCAGATTTACACTCAGTGGCATCCTGGAAGGATAGAAAGATCACAGTCATAGAAAAAACACAAAAAATAAAAAAATAGATGATTGGTAAAACCAACATGACATTGATAACACAAAGGCAGACTTTGTATCTACATTTTGAAAAAGCTAGTAGACCTAAAATGTAGGTCTTGATCAGCAAAAACAGCTTACGCATTCATTGTCCGGATTTGAACAGGTTTGAGCACACTGCACTCCAACATCTCTTTTGTCTGCAGTGGAGCAGTTGAAGTATTCTTTTGGAGAAGTGCATGCTGTAACAGAAGCAGGAACTACTTTAATATTCTGTAAATTAACTACAAATCAGTTTTATAGTAGAAAAAGAACATCATTAATAACTGACTTGAAGAGCCAGCTGCCAAAGGATCACAATGAAGAACTCCATCAGTGCATACACTAGAAAAACACAATGCAACACAAAAGGACTAAATTATAGTTTGTACCAATCTGATATATTGCTTGCATTACAGTCATGGTTAATCATTAGTTTAATTTGTAGTCCTTAAATAACTCACCAGTAGTCAATGTTGATGTTAATGGTCTTTCCTGGTTCAATGGTTTCATCATTATGATAACAGGGACACTTTGCTTTGGGGACACAGATGTCATTGTCATCTAGGTAGTGATTTTCAGCGCAGGAACAGCCGCCCACAGGCAAGAAGTCAGAGGTGCAGCTCTGCTCCTTTGAGCTCAGCGATCTGCAAGTCAGCTGACATCTCTGATGTATGTAAGAGAAGGTCTGAGATGCTGGGCAGTTCTTGGTGCGTTTGTCTGTTTTATGGAAAATATGATAGTCATTACATCATAGTTTTGGACTAACTAATGAAGGAGAAAATGCCCAAAAAACGTCATTACTGAGCTGTTTCACTTACTGCACACATCCTTTCTCCAGCCTATCAAGAACACTCCCTTTGATGCACAAGCTCTTGCAAAGGAGGAGAAGACAGCACACAGGCAGTCCTCGCTCTTCTCACAGTTACAGCTAGCATAAATACATCGCTGCAGAACACAGTGAATATTTTTATGGTATTACAGTCCTATTGAATTTAATTAAAGAAAAAAAACAGAGAGGTTTTTTTGTACCTTGTAGTAAGTCTCAGCATCCACCACGGAATGGCACAGTGCAAAGGTACTATTTGGCTGTCGTAGCAAGGAGCACCAGTGCTTGGCAAACTTTTCTACAAGTAGATTATCAGTTTTGAAGATTTTTGCATTTATTGTATTTCTGGTGTGATTAGATACATATATCACAGAAAATCTGTCTTGAGCAGTAAAAAAATCAAAGGAATAATGCTTGATGATAATAGTTAACAACTTACCATTTTCCGTCCTAAGAGAACAAGGGTCATCAAGTCGTCCTTGTCCATCTTTGCATGAATAGTCAGTTTTCCAAGAATTACTAAAAGTTCCTTCTTCTCCCTCCACCATCCCCTGACGAGTCTTCATGTCATCAGACTGCATCATGTTGTAATTCCCACATAAACCTAAAGATTGCAGGAAGTCGAGTAAGTACAAAGGCTCTAAAAACATTGCCTCTATAACAGTTTTGAGCATATTGAAAGTATTTGTAATTCTTCTTTTTTATTTTTAACCAGAATTTTTAATTACACTATGATGGCTGATGATGGTGAGAAAAAAAATACAACACAGAAATAATCACAATTACTGTTACCTTCAAGACCCATGGTATATTGATATTTTAATATATACATATTAACTGATAGTTGTACTTCTGATTATGGTTAATGGCTAATATAAAACCTACCACGCGTCTTTTCTCTGTAGCTCTGCTCCAGACTGACATAGACTTGCATCAGAGGCACATGCTGGATCTGAATTTGTAAACCAAAACTTGTCTGGAGCATGATGTGAAAGGATGAAGCATGGAATATACTGATGTCTCCTGTGAGTCAACAGAAAAATAAAAGTCAGAAGATCATATTTGGGATAAAATGATCAACTACAATCTTAGTTTCTGATATACCTGAGTTATAAGGCAAAGTGACCTTCTGTCCATTCTTCTTCACTCTGCCTTCAGAGGTGAAAATTATGGCCTGAATAAAAAAAAATGCTATTAGAGTGTGGCTCAGTGTAAATTATTATAATTACTATAGTTTTACACTCACATTGTTTTTGTCTCTGTTCAACTGAATTTTCAAGGTCTTGAGACAAGAGTCGTATTGTTGACGTGAACATCGTGTCAAATGGACCAGAATGGTAAAATTTGGACTCACATAATCCTGAAATACACATAGAGCATTATGAGTACAGCCTATATAAAATGCCACCTTAATATCAGAAGATTGCATATCTTTAACAGTTGGAGGCGTTGACTCATTCACCTTGCTTTTCACTTTAGCCAGAGTGTAGAAACAGTCTCCATGGAAGGTGAAGTCTTTACCATCAAAGGTGGTTATGTATGAACCCTGTTCAACTGAACATGTAGCATGCATTTGAAGGCTCTCACAAGACCATTTACCTGCAATGCATGTACTGAAAACACAAAGACTTTAAGGAAAAAGCACACACTAATGAATTAAAAATAATACTTTTTGAAAAACATGAAATCTGAAACATACCAATTTTCTCCCCGCTCTTGGTAAACCTCATTGGACTTGTAGACTTTGTCACGTTTGCATGGACACTCAGAAAGAGGAATACACCTTCCCGTGGAAACATCATCAAGCACAGTTTCTAATAAAGACGTGACATGATTTTAGACCGTATATATTACTGGTACTTAAACATTTAGGCATGATGAGTACAAAGAAACAGCACCAACCAGGAGGACAGAAGCAGCCGTCTATATTGTGATCTTCACAAACTAAACTCGTGTCTGGGAATCTGCAGGTACTGATGCAAGGAGACCCATTCTCATAATATACCATCGTGGGCGGACAATGTTTAGCTGCGAAGATTAGAATATATGGACAAACAGATGGGAATTACAAGAGGGACCTGTGTGTATCATGTCAGAAACGGATGGACTATATAATAACACTCAGACCAGATTTTTATTTTGCTAATCTTATCTAATCTTTTCTTCTTCTTTCTTTCATATTTATGTTATTTCTGTTAAAAATAGAAGAAAAATAGATTTGTAGGCAGATATCTTTAGCAAATTATTGAAGTTAATGCACATTATACTGTACAGTGATTGCTGAATGTCTATAAAAACTAAATAAAAAAAAGAATACGTAGAATACATGGATGAGATTTATTACTATTTATTGTACCACTGAATTAATAATCTTTTTTCTTCTTAATTCACTTTACATGTAAGTAATTAATTTTAAGAAAAAGTGTCTGGACATCAAACCACATAAACAACACTGGTGAACATTCCCAACAATCTTTTCAGAATCTCAGACTATGAACTGCAAGATATTTGTAGTGCATCTGACACTAATAAAGAGTGGAGTATGTTAGTGTTACAAAGGGAATGCCAGATTTCTTTTAGATTATTACCAGCTAGATTTCAGTTTCCTAATGAGTTTAATCACTCTTCTGTGCATAAAATACTCAGTATTGTTACAGACACATTTCAATCTACGTATGCGTCCTACATTTCCATTGTTAAATTCGGTAGTAAGAAAACCAATTGCTCTCAAAATGCAAGTTTAATAATTTAATTTTGCAGGGAAATGTAACTCTTTATGTGCAAGAGTCAACCTCATGAGAAAGAAATAAAAATGACAACATAAAACCTTACCACACAACTTCGGAGTCCTCCAGTTGGGAGGTTGTCCTCCAGCATGGGAGCACTGTCGAGAGAACTCAGAGAGTGTGCTGCAGACGCAGGAGCCATTTAAATTGCTACAGTGACACATATCCTTCACACAAGCCTGAATGTAAGGCTCAGGGTGAATCAGAGGAATGCAGGAGCTCCAGGATTCATTTTTAAAGAGGTCTTTGCAGACGATTTCCTTAAAGGGGCAAAAAAGAGGCATTGTTAATCTGTGTAGAAGGTTTTATGCAAATACACATAACCACATATCTATTTTTAAAGCTAGCTGGATAACAAAAACTCACAAACTCCTTGCAGGAATCCGTCATATTCTCAGTCTTCCCTGATGTCTGTACCGCTTCAGTGAGGTCTTCACAATTATTTGGATTAGCGGTTTTCCATCCATTGCCAAACGTAATGGGGCTGATTTGTTGACCTGTATCTGATGACATTAATCATTACATTCTAACTCCTGCATACTACCGATGAAACACATTAATATGAAATGAGTATACACCTTTATCGCGGAGGTCTGAATTGCCATTGAAATCTCCACAAAGTCCACAAATGCGATTAGCATATTCATCATCAATTTCCACCTGAAAAATGCAGAAATAGGTTTATTTATTGTTGTTCATTAAACAGTGAGATGACTGAACCACTGATTAATCAAAGGAAAAACCTTATTGTTACTTCTTGGTAAATGGTAAATGGCCTGTATTTGTATAGCACTTTACTTAGTCCCTAAGGACCCCAAAACGCTTTACGTGTTCAGTCATCCACCCATTCACACACACATACTTCTTCTTAAAAAAAGAAAAGAAAACAAGACCCTCCCCCCAACACACACGCACACATGCTAGCACACACATAGGCGCGCACACACAAACAAAGTTACATTTGATACTGTCATAATGTCACCTACAGCTGGAACACAATACTAGTTATTTTAAATCTACTTCCAGCACAATACAATGTAGACTTTGTGTTTCTCAAAGATTTTTTAAAAGTTACTCTGTAACCAATGCCTGGCATTTCTCAAGTGTAAAGCAATTCCAATCGACTTAAGACTTTTTGCAACAAGTATCAGAAATATGTTTGCGACCTGGAAAAAATCTGTCTTGAGTTACTCTAAGTTTCAGCAGTGTTCATAAACAAATGATGTCTAAGTTATTACCATGACTGCATCATCATTGTACCACATGACAGTGATGCCAACTTGGGAGTAAAGCTTTAAGTGAAACTCAGTTTTTTCCAACCGTACCCCGGCCTGGAAGTATGGAAGTTGAATACTTGGGAGAAAAACAAAAGCAATATGACACAAAGTATAGTACAGTTGTTTTCTTTTCAAATTTTGAGGACCAAAAGAAATGTTGTTTGACTTGGCATGGTTTTGTTTTGTTTTGCTTTTTACCTCTGCTCATCCAGAGTGACCAAATCCTTGCTGATGTTGTATAAATAACTATTAATTTTCACAACCACAAAACATATTGTAGAGTTTCCAGGATTCTCCTTCCTCTTTATGTCCATTGAGAACGTCTGGGAATTCTGAGACTCATCGCATGTTTTGACCAGCTTGTACTCACACATACCGGGAAACTGGTACACATCACCATCAAACGTCTTGAAGTGCTCACGGCCCCATGTGCTACATGTTCTCTTGTAAACTGGGAAGCCAAAAAAAAGAAAGAAGACATTTACCAAAATTTATTTCCATGCCCATAAATAAACACAACAGAAAATCACAGTTACTGGTCTATCTTATTGCAGACACTTTCCCAGTGTCCTGACCTTTGCATAAAGCTATAACAATTAACCGTTAATGAACATTAAAAGATTCCTGTACATTATGCACATTACACAAATATCTGTACAAGCAGTTGCACCCTTATGAATCTGATCTTACCCGACTCGGCTTGGATATCAATAACAATGGAAACAGAACAAGCAAGGAAACACAACCACACAACTTTCCACTTCATTGTTGCCGCTGTGAGCTCGCAGTTAAAAAGGAAGCTGACAGTGAGACAGTGGCCAGTGGCCCTTTATATAGAGATTGCTTATTTGTTTTGCTCCAACCCTCTATGAGCACTTAAATTGTTTTTTTCCTGATGCAATCTGATCCCGAGCAAACATGCAGTAGTATGAGGTCTTTCCAGAGAATTTGGCTGCTTTCATGCATGATGATATATCTGTTTACACTGTGTCCATCATCTTTATGCTTTCTTTCCAACAGTAATTGCTTTTCAAATGTAATAAAATGTGAAATGAGGTCTATAGACTATACACATAACTATGGAAACTCACAGTAATACACGTAAGCCAAAACTCTTGATGTTACAATCTTGGGACTATTTTAAAAATAATACTACATAAGTATTACTTTAAAATAGTCACAGATTATAATAATAGCAAAAAAGTATCAACAATACATAGGTCACAACTGAAATACTTGACAAAATTACATTTGCGAAGACAACGACCATTAACTGCTTGACACGGTGTGTCCTTTTTGACAATTTGGCATGTGGTGGTAATTCTGTGATGTTTATTTTTTAAACAATATATTGCAGTCTTCGTTTGTAGTCTTTTATAATTCTATCCCCCATGAAGCAATACTCTCTACTGTTCTGAGTGTATTTGGCTTCTCATTTTTAAGGTGATGAAGGTGAATTATACTAGCTTTATACTATCTAGGAGTTAGACAAGATTAGCTTTTACCTTTTTAAATTCGACTGGCTAAATCAAGAAAGAGCAGCAACACAATTCAACTTGTACACAAAGTAAAGTCTACTGGATCTCACAATGCAAATTATTATGTGCCATCTAAGCAGTTGTTTCCTTCAAGCTGCAACTCTACATCCCATCTTGGGCTTCCCCTACTTCCTACTTTAACATTTATATATTTATATTAAGAGGACTGATTCATGACCACCAATCAGAGCAGACTTTCTGATGTGATTTGGGTCATTATAGAATATCCATGGAAGGCATAAACCAAGACAAATGTCGTCTTGATGCATTCTTAATCTGGACGCTACGTCCAGATGAACAGAATCAACTTTTGGAAACAAGACAATGTCTAGCCCAAATCTGGATCCAAACACCCTTTCTGGTATTTTATACTAAAACTGCCTAAATTTCTGGAAGTGCTCTAAAGAAAGGTACTATTTCTACTGGATTGACTCTAAATTTGTCTAGATGTGGCACATCAATTTAAAGAATTAATATTTTAGAGCCAGATTATAGGCTTACATGGCTAAACTTATTTGTATTAAAAAGAAGTTGTACTTCATCACCTGACACGTTTTGCATTAAACAGTAATAATAACACTCTGACAGTAACAGTAAAGTGCCAGTAACAGTTACTGGAAAGGTCACAATTACTTTTTGACACTGGTGATTAAAGAATTACATTTCTTTCATAAATACAATTATAAATTAAAATGTGAATTTTGTGTTTATTCAGGTTGCAATTGCTTTAGGTTAGGTTTTTGTAAGGTTTTATAGTTGTGTCCAACTAGTCTGAGCACTGTAACATTATATACATTGAAAAGTATTACTACTGTTTATTTACATTCGATAACAGCTGATAATTCTATAACCATTAGTTAATCGGTGTGTTTACTGGACTATCCGCTATATCAAAGTAAACACTGGATGTATTCAAAGTCATTACCATACAATACATTACCATTACAATAAACACTAATAAATACTGCAGTATTATAAAGGTTTAGCACTATCGGACAATTTATTTTAGTTTTCATAGTGTTTCTCCTATTTAGAAGCAATGTATCTTATAACATGCAGTGTATTTAGAGCATAAGTGACTCAAATGTTGTGCTCAGGTATCTGCCTTAGGGAGGTAATCTGTGTGTGCACTATGCTTGGTCACTACACGTGGAATACTTTGAAGACAACTTGCAACTGGACCCATTGGATAGAAGTCATTAGAGCTCATTGGTATATCAACATGAATAGGGTTCTTCAAAGAGGAATGTTCTGACAAGTGAGATGCTGAAGTCTTGTGATTCAGAGCGACCTAGCTAAAATCAGAAAACTGGAGAGTAATGTTTTTTGGAGATGAAGACCTACCAGAATGAAAACAGGAGTGGAAATCGAGGCATAGTATGTCTCCCTCTGTAAATTAAGAACCCCCCAACAGCCCAGGTAGTGATCAGCTTAAGTGCTAAAGCATCACAACCTATTATCTATTCAACATAATTGCCCATAGGTGCGAATGATTGTCTGTCCTCTGTATTAGCCCTCTCTGGATACCTGTCCAGAGTGTACCCCACCTCTCACCCTATGGTAGCTAGGATCGGCTAAAGTACCCCCACAACCCTGAATTGAAGAAGTGGAAGAGGATGAATGGATAATTAGCATGTGTGGCCACCCCTGATTCAGACCCTGTACATGTTTTATGCTATGGTATATACATGCATATTCACACTGTTTTTTTTAAGTGAGATTCATTGTGAATCGTCAACACCAGTGTGGCCTGTGATGATGCATTAAATGTCTATGGGGGAAAAAAACTGCAACAATTTAGCAAGAATTTAAACTGTGATTTCAAAGTGTTTGCATTTCCTCTCATCACCATCAAGTTTAATTACACATTGGCAGCCTAACACTAAATGCACGTTCTAACTTGTGTAAGTTAATCTGAATCATTTATGCTTATGCACACACCATCGCTAGAAAGTACAGGACTGGGACTAAATGAATAAACAAGTCTTCATCTATACAATACTGGTTAAAAGTTTTAGAAATTATTTATTAAGTTAATGTCATGATCCTGGGTCCTTTTGACCCAGCATTTTGTGTTTTCTATTAGTGATTTTGGTTCTGTTCCTCCTGTTTAGTGTATTCTGTTCTGCCATCTGTTCCTGTGTTAAGTCCACGTTTCCTAGTCTGTGTCTTTGCGTGTGTGTTTCCTGTTTTATTGTGAAGGTCTGCGTCTTATGTAAGTGTTTTCAGTTTGCCTCCCTAGTCTCGTCACGTTTATTACTCCCAGCTGTGTCCCCCACCTGTGTGTAATCTCCCTGTGTTCTCTGAGTGTTTTTAAGTCGTGTCTTCTGTCATAGTCGTTGCTGGTTCGTCTGTGTTGTTTCCCCTCGGTCTCCCTGCGTCTCTCCATCCGTCTCTCTGTGTGTTTTTCCCCGGACTTCCCTGCTTCCACGTTTCTGGTTTGTTTTGTTAGTTTGCACAGTTTAGGCTTCTGTTACAGCTTCACCCGCGCCATTTCTGTTGTATTTTCCTTCTGTAAATAAATACTCATCTGCACCTGAGCTGCCGCTTCTGGGTCCTAAATTACTACCACACGGCTTGCCTCGGCAGACCGTGACAGTACGAACCAGCCAACATGGACCCTGCGGCACTCGATCCGTCCGAGGAGCTCCAGGATGACGTCTGCTACAACGTGGAAATTCTCCTCGGGCTGTGGCTGGAGAACCCTCCATACGAGCTTCGCCGCACCGTTGAAGAGCGGCTACAACGGCTCTTTTCCGGCCTCCCATGGCTTTTGAAATCACTTCCCCCGACCATGCAGGCGTTTCTCCAGCACACTCCACACCTTCTCTCAGCCGCTCCTGCCTCGCTGCCCGACTCGTCGGAGCCGTCTGCGGGGAGGAAACGCCGATCGCGCCGCCGGCGCGCCACCCCACAGCCGGACGTTCGGACTTCTAATTCGCCGGCTGTGGTGAGTGGGGACTCTTTTCCGTTTTTTGACTGTGTGACTGTTCATTCAGGGGCTGTGTTCTGCGCGGCAGATGATGGTGTGAACAGCTTGCCGCCTGCCCAGCAGCCACTGTCAGCTCAGCCAGCCGCCCGGCAGCCACTGTCAGCTCAGCCAGCCGCCCGGCAGCCACTGTCAGCTCAGCCAGCCGCCCGGCAGCCACTGTCAGCTCAGCCAGCCGCCCGGCAGCCACTGTCAGCTCAGCCAGCCGCCCGGCAGCCACTGTCAGCTCAGCCAGCCGCCCGGCAGCCACTGTCAGCTCAGTCAGCCGCCCGGCAGCCACTGTCAGCTCAGTCAGCCGCCCGGCAGCCACTTTCAGTTCAGTCTCCGCAGTCACTTTCAGTTCAGTCTCCGCAGTCACTTTCAGCTCAGTCTCCGCAGTCACTTTCAGCTCAGTCTCCGCAGTCACTTTCAGCTCAGTCTCCGCAGTCACTTTCAGCTCGCGCTCCAGTGCCTCCAGTGTCACCCGTAGCTCCAGTGCCCCCGCTACCCGTAGCTCCACTGTCACCGCGGCCTCCAGTGTCACCTGTAGTTCAGGCCCCTGCGCCTCCAGTGTCACCTGTAGTTCAGGCCCCTGCGCCTCCAGTGTCACCTGTAGTTCAGGCCCCTGCGCCTCCAGTGTCACCTGTAGTTCAGGCCCCTGCGCCTCCAGTGTCACCTGTAGTTCAGGCCCCTGCGCCTCCAGTGTCACCTGTAGTTCAGGCCCCTGCGCCTCCAGTGTCACCTGTAGTTCAGGCCCCTGCGCCTCCAGTGTCACCTGTAGTTCAGGCCCCTGCGCCTCCAGTGTCACCTGTAGTTCAGGCCCCTGCGCCTCCAGTGTCACCTGTAGTTCAGGCCCCTGCGCCTCCAGTGTCACCTGTAGTTCAGGCCCCTGCGCCTCCAGTGTCACCTGTAGTTCAGGCCCCTGCGCCTCCAGTGTCACTCGTTCACTCCATGCAGGGAGAAAGTCTTATTACCACTCAGGGTGCTTTTCATGGTCTAGCTGCCATTGGCACAGTTTGCCGCTCCAGGGCTTCCCCAGAGGCTAGGTCTCAGTCCCCAGCTGATTCTGGACCCCTGAAGTTTAAGCAGCCACCTGAGAACTGCACCATGTCAGCGTTGCCTGGGCAGAGCCAGTGCTCAGTGAATTGCCGGTCACCTTTGTGTCAGCTAGTAGCCTCCATGACTGCTGGCTTAGTGATGGCTTCACCTGGAGGGTCCGAGGGACCGCTCCGGCCTTTGTCTCCTGTCTCCGCTGGAGGGTCCGAGGGACCGCTCCGGCCTTTGTCTCCTGTCTCCGCTGGAGGGTCCGAGGGACCGCTCCGGCCTTTGTCTCCTGTCTCCGCTGGAGGGTCCGAGGGACCGCTCCGGCCTTTGTCTCCTGTCTCCGCTGGAGGGTCCGAGGGACCGCTCCGGCCTTTGTCTCCTGTCTCCGCTGGAGGGTCCGAGGGACCGCTCCGGCCTTTGTCTTCTGTCTCCGCTGGAGGGTCCGAGGGACCCGTCCAGCCTGCTGCGCCTCCGGCTTCCACGCCGCCACCTGCAGCGCTTCCGCCTCCGGCTTCCACGCCGCCTCCGGCTCCCACGCCGCCGCCTGCAGTGCTTCCGCCTCCGGCTCCCACGCCGCCTCCGGCTCCCACGCCGCCTCCGGCTCCCACGCCGCCTCCGGCTCCCACGCCGCCTCCGGCTCCCACGCCGCCTCCGGCTTCCACGCCGCCTCCGGCTCCCACACCGCCGCCTGCTGCACTTCCGCCTCCGGCTTCCACGCCGCCTCCGGCTTCCACGCCGCCGCCTGCAGCGCTTCCGCCTGCAGCGCTTCCGCCTCCGGCTTCGACGCCGCCTCCGGCTTCCACGCCGCCGCCTGCAGCGCTTCCGCCTGCGGCCTCATCATCCACGCCGCCTGCGGCCTCATCATCCACGCCGCCTGCGGCCTCATCATCCACGCCGCCTGCGGCCTCATCATCCACGCCGCCTGCGGCCTCTTCGCCCTCGTCTGGTCCAGCCTCCGAGTCTTCGCCCTCGTCTGGTCCAGCCGCAGCCTCTTCAGCCTCTTCGCCTTCGTCTGGTCCAGCCTCCGAGTCTTCGCCCTCGTCTGGTCCAGCCGCAGCCTCTTCAGCCTCTTCGCCTTCGTCTGGTCCAGCCTCCGAGTCTTCGCCCTCGTCTGGTCCGGCTGCAGCCTCTTCGCCCTCGTCTGGTCCGGCTGCAGCCTCTTCGCCCTCGTCTGGTCCGGCTGCAGCCTCTTCGCCCTCGTCTGGTCCGGCTGCAGCCTCTTCGCCCTCTTCTGGTCCGGCTGCAGCCTCTTCGCCCTCTTCTGGTCCGGCTGCAGCCTCTTCGCCCTCTTCTGGTCCGGCTGCATCCTCTTCGCCCTCGTCTGGTCCGGCTGCATCCTCTTCGCCCTCGTCTGGTCCGGCTGCATCCTCTTCGCCCTCGTCTGGTCCGGCTGCATCCTCTTCGCCCTCGTCTGGTCCGGCTGCATCCTCTTCGCCCTCGTCTGGTCCGGCTGCATCCTCTTCGCCCTCGTCTGGTCCGGCTGCATCCTCTTCGCCCTCGTCTGGTCCGGCTGCATCCTCTTCGCCCTCGTCTGGTCCGGCTGCATCCTCTTCGCCCTCGTCTGGTCCGGCTGCATCCTCTTCGCCCTCGTCTGGTCCAGCCTCAACCGGGGCTGCAGCTAACCGGCCACTTTCCTGGCCACTGGCCGGACCCTTTCGCCGTCTTAAGCGGCCCCCAGACTCCCTTTGCCTGAGTCGCCGCCGTTGCCGTCTGCACAGTCGGCCCCCTGAACTGCTTCCACGTCGCCGCCGTGGCCTTCCTCGCGGCCGGCCTCCGGACCCCCTTCGTCTGAGTCGCCGCCGTGGCCTTCCGCACGGTCGGCCTCCCGAACTGTTTCCGTGTCACCACCGTTGCCGTCCGCACGGTCGGCCCCCTGAACTGTTTGGACTCCTGTGCTGTCGGCCCCCTGGCCGGCCCCCTGAACTCTTTTGTTTTGGACTCTGTTTTCTTGGGCACCGGTGTGTTCTTTTGTTGTTGCTTTTGGTGCTGGCCCTCCGTCCTGGACCCCCACCGCCCGCCCTGGTTGGGTTGTTTTCTGTTTTTTGGTGGTTTTTGGTTTCTTGTTGGGCTGTCTGGTGCCAGCCTTTGAGGGGGGGGTACTGTCATGATCCTGGGTCCTTTTGACCCAGCATTTTGTGTTTTCTATTAGTGATTTTGGTTCTGTTCCTCCTGTTTAGTGTATTCTGTTCTGCCATCTGTTCCTGTGTTAAGTCCACGTTTCCTAGTCTGTGTCTTTGCGTGTGTGTTTCCTGTTTTATTGTGAAGGTCTGCGTCTTATGTAAGTGTTTTCAGTTTGCCTCCCTAGTCTCGTCACGTTTATTACTCCCAGCTGTGTCCCCCACCTGTGTGTAATCTCCCTGTGTTCTCTGAGTGTTTTTAAGTCGTGTCTTCTGTCATAGTCGTTGCTGGTTCGTCTGTGTTGTTTCCCCTCGGTCTCCCTGCGTCTCTCCATCCGTCTCTCTGTGTGTTTTTCCCCGGACTTCCCTGCTTCCACGTTTCTGGTTTGTTTTGTTAGTTTGCACAGTTTAGGCTTCTGTTACAGCTTCACCCGCGCCATTTCTGTTGTATTTTCCTTCTGTAAATAAATACTCATCTGCACCTGAGCTGCCGCTTCTGGGTCCTAAATTACTACCACACGGCTTGCCTCGGCAGACCGTGACAGTTAAGTTATTTATTTCAGTTAAATTATTTGAACCGGTTCACTGCAAAAGCAGTTTGAATCAAATGAATAGCTTGAAATGGTACAAAGGTAATTGGTAAACTGCCAGAGGTTAAAAAAAGGTGGGTTATCCAAAACTGAAAAATAATGAACATTGCAGAATTGTACAAAAGGCCTTTTTCAGGAAACACACAATGGGTTCCCTGAAAAAATCTTTTTTAGAGCTGTTCTGCATCAATAGAGGTTGATCAAGACTTGAAAGCTGGTGCTACTAATTTCTACAAGTGTTTCAACTTTTCTGCATTACTTACAACTCCCTGTGTCTTTATGAAAGCAGCGTTGGAACCCACTGTGGTACCATCCCCTCATCAGCATCGGTTCAACAGTATTGTACTGCAGAAAGTAGTGTGTTGGTCCAAAAAAGGGTGAGAAAAAGGCAATAAACAATGGAAGAGAGACAGACCACCATATCACTTAAAAATGTAGGTCTTTCCTATGGAGAAAATACAAAGAAAGTCATGGTGTTCGTGAGTACAATTTCCTGCACCATCAAAATGCAGTCAGAAACTGGGGCAAACTCTGACAGAAAGAGGTCTGGAAGATCCAAAGCCACAAGTGAGTCAAAGGACAAGTTTCTGAGCGTTAAGAGCTTCCGTGATAGGCAGCTCACAGGACACCAGCTTCAAGCACAGCTTAATAGTGGTCGAAGTAAGCAAGTCTCAGATTTGACAGGACAAGTTGCAGTAAGATAGCCATTGCTAATATATCGGAATAAGACAAAGAGGCTTCCCTGTGCCATGAAACACTACCATTGTACAACTGAAGACTAAAAGAAAGTATTATGGACTGATGAATCAAAATCTGAAATCTTCGGTTCATCACGCAGGATCCTTGTACGCCATCGAGTAAGCAAAAGGATGGTTCCACAGTGTGTGGCATCAACTGTCAAACCTGGAGGAGGAAGTATGATGGTCTGGGGCTGTTTTGCTGGATCCAGGGCTGGTGACTGGTACAGAGTGAGAGGCACCCTGAACCAAAACGGCTACCAAAGCATTCTACAGTGTCATGCAATACCCTCTGCGATGCATCTAGTTGGTCAGGGGTTCAACCTGCAGCAAGATAATGACCCAAAAACATACGTCCGAACTATGCGAGAACTACCTCAGGAAAAAAAGAACATAATGGTATGCTTGAAAACATGGAGTGGCCAGCACTGTCTCCAGATTTAAACCCCATCAAGCTGGTTTGGGATGAACTGGACAAAATAGTGAAAGCAAAACAACCGACAAGTGGAACACATTTATGGGAAAACTTTCTGAAGAATATTTGACTTCTATTGTAGAAAGAATGCCACGGGTGTGTTCAGCTGGTATATCTGCCAAAGGTGGCTACTTTGATGAGTCAAAAGTTTAGTATACATTTTTTTTTTACTATGCATTCATTTCAGAGTGCAATGAGATATTAAACTTCATAATTTTCAACAAAAATGTTAAAATTGAGGCGTTCTAACACTTTTGACTGGTGGTGTATATTTATCATGCATACACATATTATGTTATAAATTCCTTTTTTTTTTAACTTCATCGGGTTGGTACAGTTGTTGCACTTCAAGTGTATGACAGTTAAAAGCTATTTTTTAGGTATTAAGAGTGGCTCATGGTAAAAGTAGCCATTGATTTTATCTGAATCCTTGAATCTCTTTCTTCCTAATTATCTCGGTTCTAACCACATTACTTTCACCTTCCTCTCTCTTCCTCAATCTGTTGTTGAGACTGCTGTCCCTCCTCTTGCACTTTTCCACGGCTGGTGCTAGCAACAGCAACCTCCTGTGATTACAAGTGAGTGACTACAAGACTCTTGCATTTGTCACTGGTTGATTTACGAGTGAGAATCAAACCTAATAGGCAGGTTATAAACAATAATAAATATTATATCAAGATCATAGACTCACATTCAGAATAAGTCCTACATGATATATATTATTATACCTGATATCTTTTAGATTAAGAATAATCATAATAAATAATGACAATCTCTTGCCCATGTACTTTTTTTTAAAGGTCAGATACAATGAACTGCTTGTTTTACCAGAGCAAATGTTAATCGTGTCAACAAAACCTTTCCCAAAAAACATGTCAAAGTAGACAATGTTTGGTTTTCGTATGTTATAGTAGCACATGCACTGTTGTCTTTGCATGGTTTAATGATAACAGAAACTCTTGGTCTGACTCAAAGCAAATAGATCAGCTGGCTTTAACTCAGAAAATTTAGTCAAGCAGAAACGTCCACACGGAAGTGCCAGAAACGCAGATCCTGGAAAGGCTGTTTGACATTGACTCCAAAGTGGAGAAACAAAATCCCACAGACTCCTATGGTGAAATGCCCACATTAACAATTAAAATGCATGTCTACAGCTTTTGAACAGTAACAACTATACGATGGGTGAATTCATTGATTTGGAAACTGTTCAAGCTTAAAGTTAGAGGCAAGGCTGCTTTGATTGCCAGGTGTAGCTGTAGCCAGTCTTGTGCACCAGGCCCCATCTCTACTAATTTCTTTCACTGAACTGGACCAGATATGCTACAATGTGAAGACGTGGTACTGTTAAAAATCTGGGTTTAAATACTTGGGAGATTTGTGTAACAGCAAAGATGGTGAAAGGCCAAAAAAATTTAAAAAATCATAATAATAATAATAATAATAATTTAAAAAGTTTCTTTTAGTGGTTTTCATTAGATTTGACCAGTGACTTCGTTTTTATGACCCAGTGACAGTTTAAATTAAAGCCAAATAACTTCCAAATAAGTAATAAATATATGTGCCTAAAATTATACAGTGATGAGAGACCGATAAAAAGAGATGGTTACATTTTCACAAAATCATTTAAAACTTGCATTATGCATTTAGCAAGGTTGCCTTTTGGTTTAGAGGTTAGGTTTTCTTTAAAGTATTGTAGTCAAAAACAGACGCAGTAAAACATTTAAGTGCTAACACATCCCAACAGATTATCTGTTATTGATTTATTATTATTTAACATCGAGTATGAAACTCTACTGGGGGAACATTTAGGCATACATTTTACAGCATCTCGCACAGAGTTTCATCACATTACTGCTAAGTCTCTAATTTTAAACTTGTGCTGCAATCTGACACACTACCGTCTTAGTGACAGTTGAAAGCGCCAGACAGGTTTTAGAGGATGATAAAAGGTGTTGGAACTTAAATAGTAATATATCTTTGTGGATTAAGTGTGCAGCTGTCCTAGTGACCAAAACTGCTTCAGTGTAATCATTTGTCCTCCCTGAATAAACGCAGTGCGTGCTGCTTCTGAGAACTTAATCTTCCTTCCTTGTTCTTACTGCCAACTCATATTTGTCCTTGGAGGAGCTCTCACCTGAGTATTTGTTCGACAACATTTAAATTACCTTGGCATTTTCAGTTTGTACGCCAGAACCCCAGATGAAGTACTGAGTAAACAGACTTTAGCAAATACAATTCATGCTTAGTGTGGTTGGATGAGAAACAGGTTACATGACCATCCAAAGCAGCTAGAGCCTCCAAAAATCCCCAAAACATTTACTTAACTGAGTTCTCCATTTAAACACAGGTTTGTGTGTGTGTGTGTGTGTGTGAACTTAGTTGTGTGTTTATTTTAGCTTTTCATTTAGTTATTTATACTGCATTGTGTTTAGTAGCATACAGCATATACTGAGACTGAAACTAGTTATCATTACAAATAGTTGAATGACAATAAAGCTGAGTCTGAAAATTGGCTAACATCACTGTAGTTTCCACCCAGAGTACAAAGACATGTGATTGACTGGTGATGCTAAACTGACTGTAGTTGTGAGCGTGTGAGTGTGTAGTTGTCTATTTCTGTGTTTTAGACTGGTTATGGACTGGTGTACCCCTGGCTTTTACCCAGTTTTGGCTGGGAATGGTTTCCAGCCTGGTTGAACAAGCAGCAAAGAAAATGGACTGATGGAAGGAAAAAGAAATCTTATAGCATCTGACAGTTATTTGTGCCGTGTTCTTGTATACCCAGCAGAGGGTGTTCATTATGTACAAGTTGCTAAATGGACTGGCCTACTCTGCTGGCTCCTAATATACAGGGAGTGCAGAATTATTAGGCAAATGAGTATTTTGTCCACATCATCCTCTTCATGCATGTTGTCTTACTCCAAGCTGTACAGGCTCGAAAGCCTACTACCAATTAAGCATATTAGGTGATGTGCATCTCTGTAATGAGAAGGGGTGTGGTCTAATGACATCAACACCCTATATCAGGTGTGCATAATTATTAGGCAACTTCCTTTCCTTTGGCAAAATGGGTCAAAAGAAGGACTTGACAGGCTCAGAAAAGTCAAAAATAGTGAGCTATCTTGCAGAGGGATGCAGCAGTCTCAAAATTGCAAAGCTTCTGAAGCGTGATCATCGAACAATCAAGCGTTTCATTCAAAACAGTCAACAGGGTCGCAAGAAGCGTGTGGAAAAACCAAGGCGCAAAATAACTGCCCATGAACTGAGAAAAGTCAAGCGTGCAGCTGCCAAGATGCCACTTGCCACTAGTTTGGCCATATTTCAGAGCTGCAACATCACTGGAGTGCCCAAAAGCACAAGGTGTGCAATACTCAGAGACATGGCCAAGGTAAGAAAGGCTGAAAGACGACCACCACTGAACAAGACACACAAGCTGAAATGTCAAGACTGGGCCAAGAAATATCTCAAGACTGATTTTTCTAAGGTTTTATGGACTGATGAAATGAGAGTGAGTCTTGATGGGCCAGATGGATGGGCCCGTGGCTGGATTGGTAAAGGGCAGAGAGCTCCAGTCCGACTCAGACGCCAGCAAGGTGGAGGTGGAGTACTGGTTTGGGCTGGTATCATCAAAGATGAGCTTGTGGGGCCTTTTCGGGTTGAGGATGGAGTCAAGCTCAACTCCCAGTCCTACTGCCAGTTTCTGGAAGACACCTTCTTCAAGCAGTGGTACAGGAAGAAGTCTGCATCCTTCAAGAAAAACATGATTTTCATGCAGGACAATGCTCCATCACACGCGTCCAAGTACTGCACAGCGTGGCTGGCAAGAAAGGGTATAAAAGAAGAAAAACTAATGACATGGCCTCCTTGTTCACCTGATCTGAACCCCATTGAGAACCTGTGGTCCATCATCAAATGTGAGATTTACAAGGAGGGATAACAGTACACCTCTCTGAACAGTGTCTGGGAGGCTGTGGTTGCTGCTGCACGCAATGTTGATGGTGAACAGATCACAACACTGACAGAATCCATGGATGGCAGGCTTTTGAGGGTCCTTGCAAAGAAAGGTGGCTATATTGGTCGCTGATTTGTTTTTGTTTTGTTTTTGAATGTCAGAAATGTATATTTGTGAATGTGGAGATGTTATATTGGTTTCACTGGTAAAAATAAATAATTGAAATTGGTATATATTTGTTTTTTGTTAAGTTGCCTAATATTTATGCACAGTAATAGTCACCTGCACACACAGATATCCCCCTAAAATAGCTAAAACTAAAAACAAACTAAAAACTACTTCCAAAAACATTCAGCTTTGATATTAATGAGTTTTTTGGGTTCATTGAGAACATGGTTGTTGTTCAATAATAAAATTATTCCTCAAAAATACAACTTGCCTAATAATTCTGCACTCCCTGTATATGTGAAAAAAGAAAGCTGTAAAGTCTTTGCAATTGCTTCAGCTTATTCTAAAACCCCAAACAACCCTGAAGCTCCCAAACAGACACTAAACATAGGATGAACTATTCCGGACTTCAGTTTTTCTTAAGCATTCATCATCATTATTTACACAATTTGCTTATGGATTATTAAGGTATTCTGGTTGTTTTAGTAACCTATTCAAAAGTTATACTAATTTGCATTGCAGAGGTGTGTTGCTATATTTGATTGATTTACAAATTAAGTGCTTCTTCACTTATTTTTTATGTTTACTACCTATTAAATCATTGCAACTAGTCTACAGTTTATTCACTCATCTGCATGCAGTGAAGCCATTGAATATAAGAAGCTGAAAATATTGTGTCTTTTTTCAGATGAAAAATTGTATATAAATCTAGAATACTTTCATAATAATAATTTCAAAATGATCTGATGTGATCAATAAAGGACTGAAGTGATAGAATGTTTGTATCCAAGATTTTTAAATACATTTAATTAAATTCTGAAAACAAAAAGCATTCGTGTTTTTCAAAGTAATAGAAACTCTGGCTCTCACATAATTCTAGCGTCTTTTTTCATGCTGTATAATTGCTTTGAAATAAACACCAACTGTATCACTGAAGCTTAACAGTCTGTAACTCAATCACATCTATGTGGCCAACAATCTTCACTCACATCCAAGTAGATGAACAACATTATTGCTGAATTCTTTTCTGTTTCATTCTTATACTTACTAATATTGTAACAGCTTGTTTCACCCCTACCACTTTTCAAATATGCGTTTAGTGATTTTGTATCTATATCTACAGTCCATAAGCACATCTCCACTCTTTCCTATTTTTACTTATTACTGCTTCACCAAGAACAGTCAAAATGCAGACTCTCCTGGTTTTTTTATTTCAAAATTTCACCCTGCCAACTTTATTGTATATTTAAAAAAACAGCTGGCTAAACTTTAATGTTATCGTGGAGAATAAGACAGTACATTTAGGGTTTGTGTGATGTAAATGTAAACACAAAATAAATGTTTAGATTTTGTTTTACTAGAAAAAAAGAAGATGGAAGAGATGAGACATGAACTGAGTTGCAAGTTCTTTTTTATTTTGATCAGCAGATAAATACTCAAACTACAATAGCAATTACTTTGTAAGATATATAATGATTTTTAAGAAAATATGGGAAGAAACATTTAAATGTCACATCTGTGAAGAGACGGACTGTTTCATCACAGCAGTGTGAAGCTTCTCTTCCTGCGAACATGATGTCGAGCTGTGGTGCAGTCCGTCTTGGTACACCCACACTGTTCCACATACATGTATGTGTAGGGGACCGTGTCTCCATTCAGGCAGACCAGGTCAACAGTGCGATTGCTGAAGTTTATCTCCTTACAGCATGAGCAGGAATGCTCCATAGCTGCTGCTGCTTCAGAGTACCTAAAGATAGCAGGGGACAGGATTATTAATATAGTCAAAGTGTAAAATAACACTTTTTGTAACTTTCCAGGGAACCATATAACATTAAGGTTATCCTTACATGGTGTAAGTGTTGCAGGATCCTTCACAATATGGCATATCTACCTCCTGGGAGGACTGACAACCGTTGAATGTAATATGGGTTTTCATGGACATTAACTTGCATCCCTTCTCCTTCTCCACACCTTTTACAAAAAAAGATGTTGAGTTAGTTTCTTTTATTTCTATTTAATGTAAATCCATCCATCCATACTGTTCCGCTTATCCAGATGTCATAGGGTGAAAGGCAGGTACATCCTGGACAGGTCGACACTCTGTCGACTCCGTCATAGGGCTAACACCGACAGACAGCAATTAAAAACTAAAAACTAAATTCACACCTATGTGGAATTTAGAATCAACAGTTAACCTAACTCCACTAAGTGTATGTCTCTGGACTATTGGAGGAAGACACAGTACCCGGAGAGAACCCATGCAGACATTAGGGGAACATGCAAACTCCACACAGAAAGACCCTGGCTAGATGCTGGATTCAAAACAAGTCCCTTCCGGCTGTGAGGCAACAATGTTAACCACCACGCCACTGTGCTGCCTCTGATTAAAATATTATATATCAAAATGTTATACTCACAAATTTTGCAACAGCCGTTTGCTGCAGTTTGAATTGTTTCCTAACGAGGAAAATATACAACATTAACAAAATTTGTTTAATTTCATTTCAGACAGATGCAGTCAATCAATCAAGATTATTTTTTAAAAGCATACTTACAGGTTGGCAGTTGCTCTCTTGGAAGGGTGGACAGACAGTCTGTGAACGACTTGCTGTTAAAGTCTCACCATTCTTAACACAGGTGTAATGATCACACTTATTCTCCGATGGTGACCAGGTTTCTCCTTGCTAGAAAGCAGTGAGATAGACGTATACACAAATCCACACAAACTTAGTAGTATTTATTTAAACACACAAATAAGCACTTATTGGTGGTTGGCTTAGATGAATTAACACATGAAGTTACAACCAGCTTACAGTCAAAAGGTGTTTGGTTCCATTAATGTTGACAACACAGTGTGTCTGTACACACTTCCCGCAGCATTCATCTGAATCACTTTCCACATATCCATATCCCTGTGAGACACCGAGAGCGACGTTAGCTTCTGAAGCCCAATCTAGCAAGTGACACACTAAAGCCACCAAAGGAAAACAAACTGGGATGTATGGTGTAAGTGAAGATGATGGCTTTATTGTCTCTTACCAGTTCACAGTGTTCTTTGCATTGTTGAAACACACAAATTATTTTTAATAGACCAGATTTGGGGTCAATCTGATTGGCACAGGTACAATCCTGACATGCAATCACAGGAACTGAAGAACCAGGCTGACAAATAAAGAGAAAAGGTCATACATAATTATTCCATCATTAACCTCCTTGGACCTGGCGTCCACATATGTGGACATCACATTTTGGGTTATTTAGACCAAAATACTGAATTTTGCTCTACAAGGGCCTGATATCCACTTACGAGGACATTATACTGCTACTGTTATATCAAAATTTTAAATGAATATGCTCATATGTGGCTCTCATTTTTCTTAAAAACAAAAATAAGGCAAAAAAAAAAATCTGTTAATTCTTTGTTTTTACATTCATCAGGCCCCAATATGTCCAAATATCAAAGAGAAAGAGTTCGGGTCTTAGGAGGGTAAAGATAAAAAGGTGAGAAATGACAAGTCATCTGCTTCTTATTTACCTGATATTCAGTTTCTCTGTGTACACAAACTCTTTTAGGTTCTAGGAAAGAGTTGGACAAAGACGAGGTGAATTGCATGAAAGTACACACACACAAACACACACACATATATCTAGTTATAGATAGATAGATAGATAGATAGATAGATAGATAGATTCAAACTGTTTGAATGAGATTACCACATGTATGTTCTGCACAGCATTTTCCATCAGGGACACTGACAACTGGCTTATATCCAATTGGACAATTCATATTGGTGACTGGGCAGGTGTTAGGTTGACATTCTGCAGAGATGATGGCACAGTGAGATACTACCAAAATCAAATAACATTCTGGAAAAATTTAAAGTGCTTTGATACTATATGTCTTACGGCAAACATAGGTAGAACAGCAGGGGTCTGATGGACTGGTCTGGTTGACAAGGACAAACCCAGGAGCAGAGCAGTCTGTAGTGGCTGACGGTGGAGGGCACACCTTAGGCTTGCAAGTCACAGTCTTCGTAGATTCTTCACAGATGCAGTCCTGGCATTTGTACTCAAATCTTTCATTGAACTGAAAGAATAAACCACAACTTATATTATTTTCTCCTGTAAGTAAACAATAAAGAATAGAATTTCTGGTAAAAAAAAAAAAAAAAAAAATAGAGGAAGAAGAAGATCACCTCACGAGGAATGCCCTCAGGATCAAGACATCCTGTTGGAAAATAAAAAAGTCACTAAAACTATATCATATACTTAGGTCAGTAGTAGTAAGCTGAAAATATCACAAAAAGTAATTACCACATTTTTCAACACATATTCCAGACTCCTGGTTGAAGAGTTTCATTCCATCAGGACAAAAGCAGCCCTCAGTAGTGTAGTTCATAGTTGGTCCACTTGGACTGTAAAATAAGTTACGTTGGAACAGTTAAATTCATTCAGTTAAGTTGATAGACAGTGTCACTTTTACTTATTGCCACTGTAAACATTTATATTTTGCCACATTTTGTTATTATCATAGTGCCTAGAAATGTTTTTGCATAGTTTTGCAGAAACTTACTCGTCTTGACAGGTTGGCTGTTCTGCAGGACCACAAGGCTTGTAAACTTTGCCTAATGGGCATTCACCAGCTGATGATGAAGAAAAGAACTTCATTGTTTTGTGCTTTGATTTTTATCTACATGCTGACAAAGTTTAACTTGTGATTCCATCCATTTCAAAACATTTACAAAATGATGAGGGATTGCTTACTGCACAGTGTGGTGTGGTTCCTCCAGTAAATACAAACTCCAGCCTGAGCACAGGCTGCAGCATAAGTCTGTAAACTTGTGCACTCCACTGTTGGATTTGAAACGTGACAGCTATCAAAAACACAACCTCTGTAGAAATTTTCTGGAGAGACAAATGGATGGCACTCTGCAAAGAGACTGTTTTAACAAAAGACACAAAAATTAATGTATTTTGTTTTAAGTGCAAACTGTTAATAGTACAGGAATAAACTTTTGGGACAGATCAGATCATGCTTACCTAGTTTTAAGTAGGTCACACATGGAGTCTGGTTTGCATGGAGCTAAAGTAGGTGGTGGTTCAGGTGCACTGGTAGGTAGTGCGGGTGGTGTTGGGCAGTTGGGCTGGTAAAGGTCTTCAACGGGCCAATAGTCAGCCATCACTGCACAGCTTTCCACCAGCTTACCTCCAGGCAACATGCAGTCATCAGCCTGATTATTGTTGCACGTTCCTGACAATAGTAATTAAACAGTTAATATTGCAGTACAACCTCAAAGTAAGGGTTATGAAATATGACAATTTTAGTGAACATTCTCACCACAATGTCCCTGTGTGTTTTTGCCAAAGTACTGGAATGGAAGGGTTACACTGAAGCCAGTTATTCCAAATGTAACAACCACTTTTAGACGAGGAATCTCTAAAATCAGGTTAATGCCTGAATTCATGATCTTAACACCTTGTTGAGAATAAGGTAGGTTCAAACTTTCTCCATTTTTCAGTGCCTACAAAAGAATAATTGCACCATATGTAAAAAATATACTATAAAACAATCTATCTTGGTTATTTTGCAGAAAAATACAATAAAATATTGGCAATCATATATGCATAAATTTACCTCCAACTGTGCAGCTCCAATAAGATTATGATTAATGAGTGAGATGACTTGTGATACATATGATACTGTTATCGATCGTGGACAAGAAACATCTTCAGTTGGATCACAAAAGACATTGTCAATATAAATCTCCAGGTTATGTATCGGTAAGATCTCTTTCATCAAAACATAAGTACAGTTTCCTTGATAACTGTAGTAAAGTCCATCAAATGTGATGTAATGTGGATCTCCCCACCCTTCACATACACCTGAAAAGAAAGAAAAATAAATTAATGGAGGGGAAAAAACATGAATGGAACTGTTGGAATGTTTTTTACTCACAAAATAACTTACAGTCGCAAGTGTAATATTGACAGCAGTAGTACTCGTCATATACCAGAACTGGTTTCTTTCCATTGGTGCAAGTTATGTTTTGAAGAGGTGGACATTCATATGGAATAATTTCTATTGTGTTGTTCTCTATGCATCTGGCCATGGTGCAGTTGCACAAATAGAAAGTCTCATTTTGCTTGAAGAAAATAGCACAAACAAAAATAGTAAAGGTATTTTAAGATGTTTTTTTGCCAAACACCTATGAGTTCATTAAGATATAACCTATAAGTTAATTACTGGAAAAGTGAAAACAGTCAAAATCTCATTAAATACAAAGTTATTGAAATTTTTTTTATGTTTAATGGGTCTTACTGAGACACCCCAATCAGGGCAGTCTGGTGGAGGAGGAGATGTAGTTGTAGTAGGAGGTGTGGCTGTAGTTGTTGTAGTAGGAGGTGTAGTAGTGGTAGTTGGAGGCGTTGGTGTAGTTGTAGTAGGAGGAGTGGTTGTTGTTGTAGGAGGTGTAGTCGTAGTTGTTGTAGTAGGAGGTGTTGGTGTAGTTGTTGTAGGAGTGGTTGTTGTTGTAGGAGGTGTAGTCGTAGTTGTTGTAGGAGGAATGGTTGTAGTTGTTGTAGTGGGAGGTGTAGTTGTGGTAGTCGGAGGTGTGGTTGTAGTTGTTGTAGGAGGAGTAGTTGTAGTTGTAGGAGGTGTAGTCGTAGTTGTTGTAGTAGGAGGAGTGGTTGTTGTTGTAGGAGGTGTAGTCGTAGTTGTTGTAGGAGGAGTGGTTGTTGTTGTTGTAGTAGGAGGTGTAGTTGTGGTAGTTGTAGGTGTTGGTGTAGTTGTAGTAGGAGAAGTAGTTGTAGTTGTAGGAGGTGTGGTTGTAGTTGTTGTAGTAAGAGGTGTAGTTGTGGTTGTTGTAGGAGGAGGTGTTGGTGTAGTTGTTGTAGGAGGAGTGGTAGTTGTTGTAGGAGGAGTGGTTGTTGTTGTAGGAGGAGGCGTTGGTGTAGTTGTAGTAGGAGGAGTGGTTGTTGTTGTAGGAGGTGTAGTCGTAGTTGTTGTAGTAGGAGTAGTTGTAGTTGTAGGAGGTGTAGTCGTAGTTGTTGTAGTAGGAGGTGTTGGTGTAGTTGTTGTAGTAGGAGGAGTGGTTGTTGTTGTAGGAGGTGTAGTTGTTGTAGTGGGAGGTGTAGTTGTGGTAGTCGGAGGTGTGGTTGTAGTTGTTGTAGTAGGAGTGGTTGTTGTTGTAGGACGAGTAGTTGTAGTTGTAGGAGGTGTAGTTGTAGTTGTTGTAGTAGGAGGTGTTGGTGTAGTTGTTGTAGGAGTGGTTGTTGTTGTAGGAGGTGTAGTCGTAGTTGTTGTAGTAGGAGGTGTTGGTGTAGTTGTTGTAGGAGGAGTGGTTGTTGTTGTAGGAGGAGTAGTTGTAGTTGTAGGAGGTGTAGTCGTAGTTGTTGTAGGAGGAGGAGTTGTAGTTGTAGGAGGTGTAGTCATAGTTGTTGTAGTAGAAGGTGTAGTTGTAGTTGTTGTAGTAGGAGGAGTGGTTGTTGTTGTAGGAGGTGTAGTCGTAGTTGTGGTAGGAGGTGTAGTTGTTGTAGTGGGAGGTGTAGTTGTGGTAGTCGGAGGTGTGGTTGTAGTTGTTGTAGGAGGAATGGTTGTTGTTGTAGGAGGAGTAGTTGTAGTTGTAGGAGGTGTAGTCGTAGTTGTTGTAGTAGGAGGTGTTGGTGTAGTTGTTGTAGTAGGAGGAGTGGTTGTTGTTGTAGGAGGTGTAGTCGTAGTTGTTGTAGTAGGAGGTGTTGGTGTAGTTGTTGTAGGAGGAGTGGTTGTTGTTGTAGGAGGAGTAGATGTAGTTGTAGGAGGTGTAGTCGTAGTTGTTGTAGGAGAAGTGGTTGTAGTTGTAGGAGGTGTAGTCGTAGTTGTTGTAGTAGGAGGTGTTGGTGTAGTTGTTGTAGGAGGAGTGGTTGTTGTTGTAGGAGGAGTGGTTGTTGTTGTAGGAGGTGTAGTCATAGTTGTTGTAGTAGGAGTAGTTGTAGTTGTAGGAGGTGTAGTCGTAGTTGTTGTAGTAGGAGGTGTAGTTGTAGTTGTTGTAGTAGGAGGAGTGGTTGTTGTTGTAGGAGGTGTAGTCGTAGTTGTGGTAGGAGGTGTAGTTGTTGTAGTGGGAGGTGTAGTTGTGGTAGTCGGAGGTGTGGTTGTAGTTGTTGTAGGAGGACTGGTTGTTGTTGTAGGAGGTGTAGTCGTAGTTGTTGTAGGAGGAGTGGTTGTAGTTGTTGTAGTAGGATTTGTAGTTGTGGTAGTTGTTGGTGTTGGTGTAGTTGTAGTAGGAGAAGTAGTTGTGGTTGTAGGAGGTGTGGTTGTAGTTGTTGTAGTAGGAGGTGTAGTTGTGGTTGTTGTAGGAGGAGGTGTTGGTGTAGTTGTTGTAGGAGGAGTGGTTGTTGTTGTAGGAGGAGGAGTTGTAGTTGTAGGAGGTGTAGTCGTAGTTGTTGTAGTAGTAGGTGTAGTTGTGGTAGTTGGAGGTGTGGTTGTAGTTGTTGTAGGAGGAGTGGTTGTAGTTGTGGTAGTCGGAAGTGTTGATGTAGTCGTGGTACTAGGAGATGTGGTTGTTGAACATATCTTACAACAATATACCCTTATCTCATAGTCATAGCACTTTCTTGGAGGTTTGGTCTGATCCTCTGCTCTACATATTAAACCAGTGTCCTGATCACAACTAACAACTTGGCCAGTTTCAGTCACAAAGTCATCAAAGGTTTTGTCCGGGTATAGTACTGCTCTACACTCAATGTCTTGAATATCTTCACATATTTGAAGACCGCTATCTGTGATGTTTTTGTATGTTTCCCAATCACTTTTGTCCGTTGGATCATCCACATCATACCAGTCTGACCACGCACATGTGGTACTTGGAATGCAAGTAGTCGATGAGATTGTGGTTGTACTTGTGGTAGTCGGAGGTGTAGGTGTAGTTGTAGTAGTAGGAGGAGTTGTAGGTGTAGTCGTAGTTATTGTAGTAGGAGGAGTAGTTGTAGTTGTAGGAGGTGTAGTCGTAGTTGTTGTAGTAGGAGTGGTTGTTGTTGTAGGAGGTGTAGTCGTAGTTGTTGTAGTAGGAGGTGTTGGTGTAGTTGTTGTTGTAGGAGGTGTTGGTGTAGTTGTTGTAGGAGGAGTGGTTGTAGTTGTAGCAGGTGTAGTCGTAGTTGTTGTAGTAGGAGTAGTTGTAGTTGTAGGAGGTGTAGTCGTAGTTATTGTAGTAGGAGGTGTTGGTGTAGTTGTTGTAGGAGGAGTGGTTGTTGTTGTAGGAGAAGTAGTTGTAGTTGTAGGAGGTGTAGTTGTAGTTGTTGTAGGAAGAGTGGTTGTTGTTGTAGGAGGTGTAGTCGTAGTTTTTGTAGTAGGAGGTGTTGGTGTAGTTGTTGTAGGAGGAGTGGTTGTTGTTGTAGGAGAAGTAGTTGTAGTTGTAGGAGGTGTAGTCGTAGTTGTTGTAGTAGGAGTAGTTGTAGTTGTAGGAGGTATAGTCGTAGTTGTTGTAGTAGGAGGTGTTGGTGTAGTTGTTGTAGGAGGAGTGGTTGTTGTTGTAGGAGAAGTAGTTGTAGTTTTAGGAGGTTTAGTCATAGTTGTTGTAGTAGGAGTAGTTGTAGTTGTAGGAGGTGTAGTCATAGTTGTTGTAGTAGGAGGTGTTGGTGTAGTTGTTGTAGGAGTGGTTGTTGTTGTAGGAGGTGTAGTCGTAGTTGTTGTAGTAGGAGGTGTTGGTGTAGTTGTTGTAGCAGGAGTGGTTGTTGTTGTAGGAGAAGTAGTTGTAGTTGTAGGAGGTGTAGTCGTAGTTGTTGTAGGAGGAGTGGTTGTTGTTGTAGGAGGAGTAGTTGTTGTAGGAGGTGTAGTTGTAGTTGTTGTAGTAGGAGGTGTTGGTGTAGTTGTTGTAGGAGGAGTGGTTGTAGTTGTAGGAGGTGTAGTCGTAGTTGTTGTAGTAGGAGGTGTTGGTGTAGTTGTTGTAGGAGGAGTGGTTGTTGTTGTAGGAGGAGTAGTTGTAGTTGTAGGAGGTGTAGTCGTAGTTGTTGTAGTAGGAGGTGTTGGTGTAGTTGTTGTAGGAGTGGTTGTTGTTGTAGGAGGTGTAGTCGTAGTTGTTGTTGTAGGAGGTGTTGGTGTAGTTGTTGTAGGAGGAGTGGTTGTAGTTGTAGGAGGTGTAGTCGTAGTTGTTGTAGTAGGAGTAGTTGTAGTTGTAGGAGGTGTAGTCGTAGTTATTGTAGTAGGAGGTGTTGGTGTAGTTGTTGTAGGAGGAGTGGTTGTTGTTGTAGGAGAAGTAGTTGTAGTTGTAGGAGGTGTAGTTGTAGTTGTTGTAGGAAGAGTGGTTGTTGTTGTAGGAGGTGTAGTCGTAGTTTTTGTAGTAGGAGGTGTTGGTGTAGTTGTTGTAGGAGGAGTGGTTGTTGTTGTAGGAGAAGTAGTTGTAGTTGTAGGAGGTGTAGTCGTAGTTGTTGTAGTAGGAGTAGTTGTAGTTGTAGGAGGTGTAGTCGTAGTTGTTGTAGTAGGAGGTGTTGGTGTAGTTGTTGTAGGAGGAGTGGTTGTTGTTGTAGGAGAAGTAGTTGTAGTTGTAGGAGGTGTAGTCGTAGTTGTTGTAGTAGGAGTAGTTGTAGTTGTAGGAGGTGTAGTCATAGTTGTTGTAGTAGGAGGTGTTGGTGTAGTTGTTGTAGGAGTGGTTGTTGTTGTAGGAGGTGTAGTCGTAGTTGTTGTAGTAGGAGGTGTTGGTGTAGTTGTTGTAGCAGGAGTGGTTGTTGTTGTAGGAGAAGTAGTTGTAGTTGTAGGAGGTGTAGTCGTAGTTGTTGTAGGAGGAGTGGTTGTTGTTGTAGGAGGAGTAGTTGTAGTTGTAGGAGGTGTAGTCGTAGTTGTTGTAGGAGGAGGTGTTGGTGTAGTTGTTGTAGGAGGAGTGGTTGTTGTTGTAGGAGGAGTGGTTGTAGTTGTAGGAGGTGTAGTCGTAGTTGTTGTAGTAGGAGTAGTTGTAGTTGTAGGAGGTGTAGTCGTAGTTGTTGTAGTAGGAGTAGTTGTAGTTGTAGGAGGTGTAGTCGTAGTTATTGTAGTAGGAGGTGTTGGTGTAGTTGTTGTAGGAGGAGTGGTTGTTGTTGTAGGAGAAGTAGTTGTAGTTGTAGGAGGTGTAGTTGTTGTTGTTGTAGGAGGAGTGGTTGTTGTTGTAGGAGGCGTAGTCGTAGTTGTTGTAGTAGGAGGTGTTGGTGTAGTTGTTGTAGGAGGAGTGGTTGTTGTTGTAGTAGGAGTAGTTGTAGTTGTAGGAGGTGTAGTCGTAGTTGTTGTAGTAGGAGGTGTTGGTGTAGTTGTTGTAGGAGGAGTGGTTGTTGTTGTAGGAGAAGTAGTTGTAGTTGTAGGAGGTGTAGTCGTAGTTGTTGTAGGAGGAGTGGTTGTTGTTGTAGGAGGAGTAGTTGTAGTTGTAGGAGGTGTAGTCGTAGTTGTTGTAGTAGTAGGTGTAGTCGTGGTACTAGGAGATGTGGTTGTTGAACATATCTTACAACAATATACCCTTATCTCATAGTCATAGCACTTTCTTGGAGGTTTGGTCTGATCCTCTGCTCTACATATTAAACCAGTGTCCTGATCACAACTAACAACTTGGCCAGTTTCAGTCACAAAGTCATCAAAGGTTTTGTCCGGGTATAGTACCGCTCTACACTCAATGTCTTGAATATCTTCACATATTTGAAGACCGCTATCTGTGATGTTTTTATATGTTTCCCAATCACTTTTGTCCGTTGGATCATCCACATCATACCAGTCTGACCACGCACATGTGGTACTTGGAATGCAAGTAGTCGATGAGATTGTGGTTGTACTTGTGGTTGTCGGAGGTGTAGGTGTAGTTGTAGTAGGAGGAGTAGTTGTAGTAGGTGTAGTCGTAGTTGTTGTAGTAGGAGGTGTGGCTGTAGTTGTACTTGTGGTTGTCGGAGGTGTAGGTGTAGTTGTAGTAGGAGAAGGAGTTGTAGTAGGTGTAGTCGTAGTTGTTGTAGGTGTAGTTGTGGTAATTGGAGGTATTGTCGTAGTTGGCTCACATACATCCACACATGTATTGTTTTTCTCATCAAATATGGGCTTATCTTCTGGGCATACAGGGTAACAGCCTGTACAAAAGGATATCACATAATAATCTTAATTAATATTTCTGAATGGCACATTTATCTGATTCAAGGTAATACAAACTGACACGACTTAACCTCCTACCTTCCAGGGTGGGTATCGGATTCAAACATACACCTTCTGGATTCAAACAGGTCTTGTAGCACGGAGAGTGGCAAGGGTTATAGTGCCACGTGCATATAATTGGGTTGTTGTAGTAATCACAATAGACAGCTAGGAGAAAAAGATACAAATTATACCATTTACTTAGATGATTAAAATGTTGACTGAAATATATGAAATTTCAATTTATAATGTGAATGCAGTTCAAACTCCACTCTCACATTAAAATTTAATAAGGTTATTGAAAATATTTTGGAATTTCTGTCTGATTGCACTAAAATAAAAAGATTACAATGAGATTATTTATTTGATTTTGGAAATCAGTAACCCTGACTATAATATACACTGAGTTTAAATTGAAGTGAATATGTTACATATGCAAGTGTTATAAACTGATGCAAATATTGTCTGCAGTATATTTGATGTTAGATTACATAAGTAATGTCTTTAATTATTACAGATGCAAAATGTGTTTCCTTTCACTTTTCCACATATTATTTTTGTTGTGATTATCGTTAATCACATTTGACCTACACTCAGTATTTAGGAATGATCCCACTACAATTGCATATCCTTTTCAATAGAGCCCAACATGTTATATTACAGGATTTTTTTAAGTTAACACAAACCAAACACCGACTCTGGAACAATCACTTTGCCACATCCATTTTCTTTTGCATTTAACACTTAGAAATGTGTTGTCCGGAGAGGGGGGCAGATTAATAATCTCAAAAACAACAAAATAATCTATTTATCAAATTTAATACATACATTTTATAAAGATACACACAGTTTACACTGTTTAATTAATGGTCTGACTATGTTTGTAAAAATGAGAAAATTCAGTTTCAGATGCTTTATAAGCTTGCAAAAGCACGTGTCCACTTTGGTCCCTATTGGTTATTGAGTGTAGCTTGATACAGAAAAGATCAAGTTTATTAATTTATAATAACAAAGTAAAAAATACAAAAAATGATGGGGTATGTTTACTGAGCAGATTGATATATAGATCTCTGTAGTTGCAAACACCAGGCTCACAAGAATTTAAAGCCTCAACGACAAAGTCATGTGTCAGAAAAGGTGGGGGAAAAAACAAACTGTTACTCACGACAGATCTCTGGAGTTCTCCATGCAATGCAAACATCATGCTCATTGCAAGCCTGAGCGTAAGCTGCAACTGCTGTGCAGAAACATTCACAGTCTCCTCCAGTGTCGCAGGCACATGAGTCTTTTATGCAGTTTTCATAAAATGGAAAAGGGCTAACCTGAACAGTGGTGCAAATTTGATGATGATTTTATTTTAGAGCATTGTTTTAGATTTGCGTGAATGTGAACAAGTTACAAATTCTCATTACCTTTTTGTGGCATTCTTTAAATGTTTTTCCAATTATGATGCTACACATCAATTTTGCCCACTGATGTCGACCGGGTGTTACTGCGCACGGATCAATGTTCACCTCAGCATCTGGACAAGAGCTAGACACTTTCCAGCTGTTTGCAAACTCAAGTGGATTGCTCACCACCAGCTGACCCTGAGTGGTGTAGTCATTCTGTCCATCACCATCGAAATTACCACAAAGGCCACACACCTCTCCCTGTGCAATTAAACAAAAGAGTCAATCGAGCAATGTGAGATCTTAATAAATATAATTTAGTGATTTACATTTATCATAATTTCATTAGTATATTAGGCTCCTCTAGGAATTTTCTTTCTTTTGTAGAAATGATTCTGTTAATTTTTTCAATATGAGGTATTGAAAACCAGAAGTATGTGGTCAGACAAAAAGGGTACACTGCATTAAAATAGTAAAACTTTAATGCAAGAATTTAATGTAACAGTTACTGTGACTCACGCTGTGCGTTGGTTCAAGCAGGATCCGAACAGCTGTTTTGCGATCCCACATCACTGCCATTCCGATCTCAGATTCTACAACCACATACAAGCCAACGTTCCTTATCTTGTACACTATCTCAGGTCCATGTCCCAGATCATCCTCTTCAACTCTTCCCCTTGATAGTTTAATTACATTTCTCTGTAATGAAGGAAAGGAAATTTCTGTTGGTTCAATTGCAATGCTGAAAATATATTTACTTAGATTTACTATAGTTGGCATAAGAAAGCTTTGCTATTGTTTGTAAGTGATCTTACCCCCAGTTGAATTCTGACTCTTTTAGAGCAGGTGGTGCCCGTAGAGCCACAAGGTACATTTTCAGTGATAACTCCAAAGCTGTTGTGCACCGTTTTATTGCCACAGTTGTTCTGTAAAAAAAGAAGAAAAAAAAAAGGTTAAACTTTGTGTTTTTTGGGGGCTAAAGTAGAAGATAACAGGAACAAGATTATGCACTTACATGTTATATATTGACTAACTGCCTTTGAATCTTTATGTAATGACTTTTGGAGACACAGTGTAGGTAATTCTTAACTGTGTCTCAAATCTTTGCACTTAGAAAAAAAGATTTTCCTTATCCCTGATCCAGATATTATTTACAATATAAGGCATTTGCTCCTTGCAATTTCACCTATGAGTTCTAAGTAAGTAATTGTATTTGGTAAACAAAATATACAGTGTGAATGGCATGTAACTTTTTTTTTTACAAAGGAAATTAGAGTTGCATAACTGACTTTACTCCTAATTGTTCAGAGTTTATTTTTATGAGAAACTTTGGATGAGGACATGACAAGGTCAATTTAGGTGACAGTTGTGCTTTGGATGATTTTGGCACACATTATTTACCTTTACAGCAATATAGCCACACTGTCCTTGAAATGCATATGTTTTCTGATCAAATGTGGTGTAGTGACCACTTCCATAAATAATGCAAGTTCCTGGACATTTTTTCTCAGAGCATGTCCATTTTCCACTTTGGCAGGTACTAAATGTATCAAAAAAAGTAAATACAGTACAATTTGAATACTGTGAGAAAAACGTGCCATATATATCACATACTGTTTATTACTCTACAAGTATTAATTAGAAAATAACTAAAAAATAAAATAAGATCCTACCAGGTGTTGCACTGATTAGGTATTTGTGTCCCGGAGACATAGAGATGGCCATCATGTTTGCATGGACAGTCACTTTCTTTCACACAGAAACCTTTACCATCATCAAGGAGGCCACTGGGACACCGACAACCAGATTCACACTCTGTGGCATCCTGGGAGGATAGAAAGACCACATTGATAAAAAAAATAAATAAATAAAAAATAATATTTATTAGATATTGTTTTTTCAGACTTGGAGGTGCATCAAAAACAACTCACACAATCATCATTGTCCAGATTTAAACAAGTTCGAGCACACTGCACTCCAACAACTCCTGCGCTTGCAGTGGAGCAGTTGAAGTATTCTTTTGGAGAAGGACAAGCTGTAGAAACTGTAGGAAAAAAAGTACAAATTCCTTTAATATACTGTATATTGTCTTAACAAAACTCTCTCATTGAAGAAGAAAAAAAACTGACTTGACATGCGGGTTCTCCCAGAATGGCAATGAAGAACGCCGTTGGTGCATATGCTAGAAAAAGTCACCAAAATTATAAAGATACACAACAAAAAGCAAAGTCTGTGTAAATCCATCATACTACATGTATTACGGTCCTGTTTAATCCTTAGTTTAGGATGTTTCATTTGAAATCCTGAAGTGACTCACCAGCGCTCGTTGTTGGTGCTGATGGACTTGCCTGACTTTACGTAGACTTCATTATGGTAACAGGGACACTTTGCCACTGGGACACAGATGCCGTTGTCATCTAGGTAGTGACCCTCAGCGCAGGAACAGCCATCCACAGGCAAGAAATCAGAGGTGCAGCTCTGCTGCTTTAAGCTCAATGATCTGCAAGTCAGCTGGCATCTCTGATTTTTGTAAGAGAAGGTCTGAGATGCTGGGCAGTTCTTGGTGTATTTTTCTGTTTTACAGAAAATATGATAATGATTACCTCATAGTTCTGGACTAACTAATAAAAAAAGAACACGCTCATCAAACTTCATTACTGAGCTGTTTCAGATACACTTACCGCACACATTCTCTCTCCAGTCTGTCAAGAACACTCCCTTTGATGCACAAGCTCTTGTGTAGGAGGAGAAAACAGCACACAGGCAGTCCTCGCTCTTCTCACAGTTACAGCTAGCATAAGTGCATCGCTGTAGAAAACAGTGAACACATTTTTATTGTATTACAGTCCCACTGTATTTAGTTAAAGAAACACAGATAGATTGTGTTGTACCTTGTAGTAAATCTCAGGATCCACAAAAGAATGACACTCTGCAAAGGTGCTATTTGGCTGTCGTAGCAAGGCGCACCAGTGATTGGCATACTTTTCTATAAGTAGATGAGTAAAAATGTCACTTCTTGCTTATATTTCTTGCTTGTTTATATATGCTGCAATTAGTGCATGGAAAATCAGTTTCAAGCAAATGATAGCAATTAAAGAAATAAACTTCCATCCGTCCATCCATCCATTCTCTTCCACTTATCCTTGTCAGGGTCGCGGGGTGGGTGGGAGGCAGGGTACACCCTGGACACACCGTGGACACATTGCCAGTGTGTCACAGGGCTAACACATAGAGGATAGACAACCATTCACACTCACATCCACACCTATGACCAATTTATAGTTACTAATTAATCCAAACCCACTAAATAAATAGGTGGAGTTCAGAAAAAACGTAAACGTGGACAATAAAATAAGGAATAAGAAATAAACTTGATGGACAAAAAAACTTTCCAGTTTACCATTTTCCACGCTGAAAGAACAAGGGTCATCGAGTCTGTCTTCTCTGTCTTGGCATGTATGGCTAGCCTTCCAGGAGTTACTAAAAGCTGCTGCACTTCCCTCCACAATTCCCTGACGAGTGTTCATGTCATCAGACAGGACCATGTTGTAGTTCCCACATAAACCTAAAAATTACAGATTCTTAATGAAGGAAATTATCATGAAATGCAAATAAGAATGCTAAAGAAAAAAGTATATGAAACCAAATTATTTTCAATGGCTTGCTAGTTGGGTGGTATTCAGAGTGGGACAATCCTGAGATCATCCCTGGTCACATAAAACACAATTTCTCTATTATGTTCTTTGGCTACCTCAGTGTCTACTTTTCACTGAAAATCTGAAAAAAAAAACCTGATCTTCAAAATAGCCTTTTTATTTTGGCATACCAGTTAGCTGCCCACACCATCTTAGCTGGTTCCTTTTCATCTGAAGAAGCTAACAGTCTATTACGAGCGCCCTCGTTATTTTTTAAATTTCTCGCCGTAGCTCTAATAGTGGGCGAGGCCATTTATTACAACCTTTTAGCCAAAAGGTTATAATAAGGTTGTTGGCAGTGTTTAATAAAAAAAAAAAAAAAACATATGAATCACTGAAGTCAACATAATCTGCTGGTGTTTCATTTGTTTAAGCTGCAAATGGCAAAGTTTGTTTCGAAATGCACAGATACATCAAAATCATGTAATCATCTTCAACAGACAGCATTCTTTAAGTCTTGCAATAAATAGTTACTTAATAAATGCATACTAGCCCTTGTGATATAATTCTTTAGGACTAATGTAAAACTTACCACGTGTCTTTTCTCTGTAGCTCTGCTCCAGGCTGACATAGACTTGCATGAGAGGCACATGTTGGATCTGAATTTGCAAACCAAAACTAGTCTGGAGGATGATGTGAAAGGACGAAGCGTGGAATATACTGATATCCCCTGTGAATGAAGAGATACACAAAAATCAGTTTGGCTAAGTTCTTACGTCTCAGCATAAATGAAAGTAACATCTTAAATCGAAAGTTCCTTATTTTCTGACTAACCTGAGAAGTACGGCAAACTGATACTCTGCATATTCTGCTTTACTGCGCCATCAGCAGTGAATGTTAACACCTGAATAAAAACAGAATTGATCATTAAAATGTTGCAGCTGTCAGTATCTATTTAAAGCACGAGCCCGGTATTAAACTCACATTGTGTCTGTCATTGTTCAGCAGGATTTTGATGGTCTTCAGACAGGTGTCATACTCTTGGTGTGCACATGGTACCAGTTTGACCAGAATGGTAAACTTAGGGCTTGCATCATCCTGAAATACGCATAATGTAAGCAAAAGAAAAAAAATGTAGCCTAATCCAATATATTTTTACTTACATATGCCCAACACAGTATTGTCTAAAATTTGACTGTACTGTACTAAGGCTCATTTACCTTTCTTTCCACCTTGGCCAGGGTGTAGTAACAGTCTCCGTGGAAGGTGAAGTCTTTCCCATCAAAGGTGGTTACATGTGAACCTTCTTCAACCGCACATGTAGAAGGTGTTGAAAGACTTTCACAAGCCCATCTACCTTCAAAACACGTGCTGAAAAAACCCCCCAAATTCATTAAGATAACAAAATATGCAGACACATTGTAAAAAATTACATTCTGGTAGCATTATGAACATTACCATTCCTCTCGCTCCTGTCTGTAAACTTCACCAGATTCATAGATTTTTCCATGCTTGCACTGGCATTCAGACTGAGCAATACACCCCCTCATGGAAATGTCATCGAACACGGTTCCTGAAATGGAAGGTTGGCATTTGAAGGTAACATCCCATGAAAAGAGAAGCATTAACAGGTGTGTAGAAAGAAACTTATTTGACAAGCGCGCTAACCAGGAGGACAGAAGCAGCCGTCCATTTTGTGGTCCTCACAGAATGAGCTTGTGTCTTGATGCGTGCAGGTATCCACACAAGGGGATCCACTCTCTTCATAAACCATGTTGAATGGGCACTGTTTGGCTGTGAAGGAAGTGGGAATTTACGCAAAGTGTCTAAACATCAACTTGTTGAAGTTTTTCACTTGAGTGTAAAAACAACAGATTTTTTTTGTGCACTTATTTTACTTCCGACATTTGCCAAATTTCACCATATACTTGGCTCAGGTGATTTCAGTGTTTTGGTACTCTCTCTACCACTTAATATATAAAATACAAAAAGAAAAAGAAAGAAAAAACAAAACTTTACCACAGAACTCAGAAGTCCTCCAGTTGGGAGGCTCCCCTCCTGCATGGGAACACTGTCGAGAGAACTCAGAGAGTGTGCTGCAGACACAAAAGTCATCTGAATGGTTGGTACAGCCACACATGTCCTGCACACAGGCCTGAATGTAAGGCTCAGGGTCAATCAGTTTGGTACAGGAGCTCCAGGTTTCTGCATGCAGCATCTTTTCACAGGTGTTTTGCTAAACGACAGTAAACACGTGCACAATTATTTAATGTAAACAAAAAAAACATCAGATCTCTTTCGTTAAACCTGGCTAAAGTAGGTAACAAAACTCACAAACTCTTTGCATGACTCTGGCACATTCATAGCTTCCTGTGAGACATCTTCCTCTTCATATGGGTCCTCACAATCATCATTTGGACGATGGACTTTATGTATGTTGCCAAACTCAATGGGGCTGATTTTCCGACCTTTTGCATACAATTACATTAGTAGGGACATGCAATAGCCAGCATATTGAAGATTTAAAAAATTAATGAATAGTGAACAGGTTTTACCATCAAGGAGGAACTCGTTGTAAACTGGAACACCGTTAAAATCTCCACAAAGTCCACAAGTGCGGTTAGTGTAATCATTATCAATTTCCACCTTAAATATGGAGTAAAGGGTTAGAAAAAGTTTTAGAAACCAGACATGACATGTTTAAGATATTAAAATATATAATATGACAAAATAAAAAGAAACAAATGCATCAAAGTTGCCACATTTAAGGACTTTACATGTATGCAAGGACAATAGTAACCACTGTAACTATTGTTGTAGTGAACCAGGTAATCGGCAATTCAACTAGAGGACAATGTATTTATTTAAATGCCACACAGACCAAAATATAAAAGTATGGCAAAGTATTTCTGGAGGTTGGGCTGTTAGTCATTAATAAAAAGAAATGTGTTTAAAATAATGTCGTATTGGATCTGTCTATTTTAAGGATTTACCATGACTGCATCATCAAGGTTCCACATGACAATAATGCCAACTTTGGACTGGAGCTTGATGTAGACTGCATTTCTTTCCACTTGTACTCCGGCCTCGTAGTGTGGCAGTTTGACACTGAGAAGAAAGATAATATCTTTTTAACAATTATAATTCATTTATATCTATAATTAACATTATATAAGAAGCATCTCTGTACTGAATAAAGTCTTTTGCATTATAAATCACTCTGTGAACTTCAACTGTTCACTCATATTGCCATACTTAAGAGTACTGTCTGGAAGTCTGGGTTAATGTATAAAAAGCTTAAATTCAGTCATTATCTGAATGTCAGGAAAAGCAACTACAATCATTAAATGAAGCCGGATTCAGCAACCACACTAACATTTTATTTTTGGAGTCAACAAATCTTGAAGTTCATGGAACTCATAAAATACAAATCTTTAACAACAGTTCAAACTTTTTGCATTTCCATTTGTCAACTAAAATTGTGGAACAGTTTTCCAGTGGACCTACAGCAATGTTCAAGCATTTTTCAGTTCAAATAAATTTTTCAAAACCTGCTTTTGAAGAATGTGAAATTAATGAAATTGATGACTGATAATAATAATAATGATAATAATTTATACGTTATTGATCCCCATGGGGAAATTCCTATCTGCATTGAACTATTTCACTCTAATTATATTAATTTATTGTGTTTTTTATGAGTGTATACAAGTGCTGAGGGGAAGTGTGGGTAATGATGAACATGGTCAATCAATCAATCAATCAATCAGAGATTAATAAGCATGTGGATATTTCTTCCTACTCCATTTCAGACTTGATGATGATTTAGTGGTTAATTCATGTCATTAGGAATGTGTGTATGTATTGGTTTTATTTATCTGAGATAAAAGATTATCATTGTCATCATAATTCTATCAGAGTTGCTTTTTTTTTTTTTTTTTTAACTTACGGCAGGTCGTTTACAGTGACCACATCCTTGCTGAGGTGAAATGCAAAATCGCTGATGGTGACCACCACATAACTGACTGTCGGGTTTCCATCGTTTTCATTCCTCTTCATGTGCACAGAGAACTCTGGGAAGGTGTCATGGCAGTCGGAGACCAGGTTGTATTCACACATGCCAGGAAACTGGTACACATCACCATCGAACGTCTTGAAGTGCTCCCTGCCCCATGTGCTACAGATGCTGCTCACATGGTTGCGGACTGGAGAAACATTCACATAAATAAAAGATGAATATTGGTGGAAGTATTATAAATGTTGTGTTCATATATGCATAAATGAAGAAGATAAATTTATTTAAATAATTGAGGTTTAAAAGCAGACCAAAATTATTTGAGTCTTACCCCATCTGGCTTGGATCTCAGTGACATGGGCTATAGTCAAAGCAAGGAAGCACAACCCCACCGAACTCCCCCTCATTGTTGCCACTGTGGACTTGATGTTCCCTGAGTGGGTAATGTAGAGAGTGGTTCTTGACTACCTTTTATATTGAGATCAGACTTTTTTTTTCTTACAGCTTCTTCCTGTGTAAGACGTGAAGATTTATTGCCAGTCGTGGCAAACATGTGCTGGATGGCTGTCCAACACCCTTCACAAATCCCATATAACTTATTATTACATCCTTCCTCTTGATTGAACAAGTATGTTTGCACTTGCATATATCTTCATTTCAAGACAACAGAGGCAGCAATAAAACAGTTTTATTGACAAAATGCTCCTCTGTTCTAAATCTATTGTTTCATAAGAATCCAATAATTATAATTTATTAAAAACAGAAATGAAAAGGGGAAAATGAGACACTGGGATGTCAATTTTCTTACAAACCTGCCAAGGAAGTAAAGATCTCATGAGTGACTATGACCATGCAGGTATCACCTAACATAATATGAAATCTACGTGAGATGCTTTAAGCAAAGCTTATGCCAACTTGTCTACCATCTGCTTTACATTTGATAAGATCATTGACAAACATCCTGCAATACTCGGGAGCTTGCTCATATATTCATGTTCTACTCAAAAGCCATTAAGCAGCAGGATTTGATTCCTTTATTTGCTTTAACATAGCAGCTCATTTTTGAAAATGCTGCAAATTAACAAGCACAAAGGAGCTTCAAACTGAGAAAAGAAAAGTCTCAATTTGATTGGGTGTGATTTAACTACCCTATTTTCCACACTATAAGGTGCACTTAAAATGATTTAATTTTCTGAAAAATCGACAGCGCCTTATAATCCGGTGCACCTTATGTATGAATCCTGGTTGTGCTCACTGACCTTGAACTGATTTTATGTGGTACACGGCGCTCAAAAATCTGTCAAAAAATGTTTTAGTATGACTTTGGTAAGCTATGAAGCCACACCGCCTGATGGACTGCCGGAGCATTATTGCTGCCGTAGTCAGGAGCCTTGCAGCATAATCTGGGTCCAAAACTCATGTCAAGGCTTTCATATTTTACTCAAAAGCCATTAAGCAGCAGGGTTTGATTCCTTCAGCTTTATCTGTAGCAGCTCATTCTTGGGAATGTTGCAAATTCACAAGCAGAAAGGAACTTTAAACCGAGGAAAGAAAAGTCTCAATTTGATCGGGGGTGTTTTACACATTACATACACAATTGACCAATGCATGTCTTTAACTAATTTTCATCAGTTTACTCATATATCCCTGTAGGGCTGCATTCTCAGCCCTCTACTGTATGCCCTATATATCTATGACTGAACACCAACCCAACCAATGTCATCGTTAAGTATACCAATGTCACCACCGCTATTGGGCTCATCTCTGATGAAGATGAGACAGCGTACAGGGCAGAGGTTGAGAATTGATAACCTGAAACTGAACCTCCCTCATACAAAAGAACTCAGATATTAGTACTTTAGGTTTGGGACCCATCAGAAGGCCCATCAGTGGCCACACTTCCTCTGCATCCAGAGGAAGAACAAACTCGACCTGAAGCTGCTGCTGGCCTACTACCGCTCCTCAGTGGAGAGCGGGTTCTCCTGGATGTTTTCTATTCAGGGACCACAAAAAATCATTCACTGTACTTTTCCACCACTGAAGGGCATCGCCAGATTGTCCTGTCTCAGGAAAATCAGACCTATCACAGGTGACCCCTTGCACCCCGCCTGCTTGACCTGCTGTCCTCTGGTCGGCGCCTCAGGTCAATCAGGTCCCACACCTCCAAACGCATAAACTTCTTCCCCTGAGCCAGTGTCATGGTCCTGGGTCGTGTGACCCAGTGCTTTGAGTTTCCTTGTATTTTGATATTTATTGTGTATGTTTAGCTCTTTGGTAATAGCTTCCAGGTTACTTAGTTTACTTCTTTGTTTATTAGATCCCTTTATGTCATCACCCCTGTGTTAAGTATTCCCTGCTGGTTTGTGTCATGTCTATGTCTCTCCATATTTCCTGTTTTATGTTGAAATGTCTTGTGTTTCTTTGTACAGTGTGTTTAGTTTTACTCTCCCATGTGATGTCATTATGTTTCTTTCTAGTCAGCTGTTTCCTCATGTGTCTCCACTTTCTCTGATTACCTCATGTGTGTATTTAGTCTTTGTGTTGTCAATCAATCTTTGTCAGGATGTCTATTTTCCTCAATGCTCGTCACAGCATTCATAGTGTCAGATATTTCATATTGTCTCATAGCTTCACAGTTCTTTCATAGTTATCTTGTTTTAGTTTTCCTAGTTTAGCTTACAAGGTTAGTTGTCATTCCTCTTTCACCCTTGCTTTTATTTTTTACCCCTGTCATCAGCCCTAATAAAGTCTCGCCTTTTGTTTGAATTCAAGTCCATTCTCCTGTATCTGCATTTTGGGTCCATAAGATACCGGCTGCTGACTTTTGGACTGTCAACAAACACTATCCCTACATACCCCATCCCTGTCCACCCACCCACCAATCTAAGCCATGATCTGAGGAACCCTTATCACTCAGGCCACTCACACATGGACTATACTCAGACCAAGTTCAATGCACTACTTTCAAGCACTTTGCAACCTATCCTCTATCATGTGTTTTCCTCTTATTTGTTTATAATCCTCTTGTTTTATTCCTGCTGCAATACTATTTATATCTTTAGTCAATGCAAAGATGGTGTGGAACACCCACAATTTTATTGTGCATGTGCAATAACAATAAAAATCGATTTTATTTTATTTTGTTCTATATGTCTAAACATTACAATGTTTGAAATTCCCCTCCACGAATCGCTACCTTGTCATGGTGGAGGGGTTTGTGTGTCCCAGGGATCCCAGGGGCTATGTTGTCCGGGGGCTTTTGCCCCCTGTTAGGGTCCCTCCCTGGTTCTGGGTGAGGGAGCAGGCAAAGGGCGATTCAGAAGACCCTTATGAGAATATCACAGAGGGAACAGATTTTTCGTTTTCACAATATTTGAAATATATAAATCCAACTAAAATCCTACAAAACAATAAATGCTACAATAAAATCAAGACATTCTCATTTGATAATAAAATATATTTTAAAACATATCATAAAATTAAATTACTTACGCAAAGTTAATATTTGGTAGTGCAGTAAGAGTGCGTAAGGCGCTGTCTAAATTGCTACTGGCTCATGAATTGCACAGGATGTGCAAATAAACTCACATGTCTAGATCCTTGGTGACTATTATTGCCGACCTGCAGCGTCATGTTTACATGCACAAGGTCTGGTGGCATGTTAGGCTTCAAATTTTTCAACTCTCACACATAGTTTAGACAGTAGTTTTGATTTTTACTTTTAGAACATCTTGAGCTACTTTCATCACCTTCTACAAAATTCTACCAAACACCTGTATTTTGGTCACAGCTTACTAAATATTTGTATGGGATAAATCATCAACACCTTAGTGAGAGGAAAACTAAACATCAAATGCAGCTTTAAAGGTGCTTCTTCAAAACAGATTTTAAGAAATGTACATTTCAAACTGCTTTAAATGTACAAATATGGCTCCATGTTGAGTCAATGTGAAAGTCAGAGTTCAGATTTTTGCATTTTTGTGTCACAAGTACTCTATAAGATAGATAAGTTAAACCTTTATTAGTCCCACACATGAGACATCTTTTGGTTACGGCAGAAAGTGGACAGTACAAGTTAAGAGAATTAAAAGTTAATAGAATAGAGTAAGATAAAATAGAATAAGATCAAATTAAATGATATACTATACGAAAATAGAATAAAATACTTTGCTATATCAGGGAAATACCATCTATCTATCTATAGATACAGATACAGATATATTAATTAGTTTTTTTTGCTTTTTTTCCCTTTTTGCCTCTCCTTTCTGGTACAGTAGCAATCCCCCCTCCCTGGACCCAGCTTCCCTGCTGATGCCAGTGGGCACCCCTGTTTCCCATAATCAACCAAGAGCAGGGGCCCTAGGCCCATCCAGACTGGGTCCCGCAGCAGCAGCACTGCCAAGACCCACAGAGCACGGGGCAGCCCACCTGACCACACCACACCAGCAAAACTGCACTCACCCCAACATGTGGTGGCTCAGGTGGTAGAGCAGCTCAGCTACTGATCGGAAGGTTGGTGGTTCGAACCTTGGCTTTCCCAGTCTGCATGCCAAATATCCTTGGCATCCTTGGCAAGATACTAACCCTAAGTTGCCCTCCGATGCGTTCATCAGAGTGTGAATGTAGTTTAGTTTGCACTTGAGTTTAGAAGTGCTTGGAATGAATGGGTGAATGAGGCATGTTGTATAGAGCGCTTTGAGTACTCCGGGGGAGTAGAAAAGCGCTATAAGAATCAGTCCATTTACCAACATTCAGTCAACTCCTAGACTACTGAATGTTGTCTAGGAAATAGCAGCTGAATGTGGTTGGGTTTGTTCCATACAGTACATTCAACAGATGACAGGTATTAGAGAAAGCAAATCTGTCAGGGATAAACCAAGTTTGATCCTGTCAAATTAAACTGCCCTCAAATTTATTAAGACGTGAAGACAAGACTTTTTAAATGATTTTTTTAATTAATTGACTAATTGGTGGGGTCTCTGTCCTTCTTAGGAAGAAGACAAACATGGGCATCATACACACAATCAGAAAAAGAGTACCATGCAATGGAGCAGTTCACCATCCTGAGTAAAATTGGAGCAATTATATCAACATGGGCTTTACAAATGGCACAGTTCTGTGTCTGTGGGCTCCATGTTTTTCTGTTTGTATCAGTTATCTTTGATTTCATGATGCGTCTTTCCTAGTCTCTTGGTTTTTGATTTCTCTCTCTAGTATTCCCAGCTTAGCATTTCTTGTGTCCTAGTTCTGAGGTTGTGATTCTGTGCTCCTTCTATTTAGTGAACAGTCATCCCTACCACTGTGTTCCCTTTGTTCTCTGTCAGCTGTATCCCTTAGTCAAGTCTGCGTCTGCTGACTGACAGATCCGCTTACCATTTTGTAATCCAGTCTTTTAAGTCTAACGACATGAGCTGTTTCCAGGTCCAAACTCCACTTCCGGTCACGAAGTCAAATGAACACTGCTACATTACTGAGAGTTACAAACTCTGTTTGAGAGAGCTGCAGATTATTTCAAGGTAAACATTAATAAGAGATATTGTACAATAGCTGGTGGGAAATATAGGGTCTTTGCCTGGTTTTAGCAGAAGACTAAAAATGTCACGCCAGGATGGCAGCCTCAGTACAGCGCTCTCTTGCAGTTTTCCCTGTTTTTGTTAATTTTCTGTGCGTTTGGTCACTCATACCAAATTCAGTTGGTGTGGTTGGTTCAGCAGTTGATCTCTGGAGAGATCTGCAGTCATCTCAAAATAGTTCTTATCCTTTTTTCATAAACTCTGAAAGTTTTTCTAACATTTTAGTCAGTTAGTCCACCACCCTTTGTTTAGCTCTCAGGGAAGACAAAGGGTGGTGGAGTCTGCTTCTACATTAATGAAGGTTGGTGTACTGATGTCACAGTGTTACAGAAATACTGCAGCCCAAACCTGGAAACTTTTTTCATCAACTGCAAACCGTTTTATTCACCGCGGGAGTTTTCTTCCTTTATGCTGGTTGGAGTTTATATCCCTACTCAGGCCAATGCAAACAATGTGAGTTCCCTGATTCCTTTACAGTTGACCTTGTGGGTTTTAATAGTGTAAATCTAAACCACGAACTTGATTAATATAGACAGCATATAGACAGCCCCACCAGGGACAACATCACACTGGACCACTGTTACGCCACTTTAAAAGATGTCTATCGCTCTGTTCCCGGGGCAGCTTTGGGACATTCTGATCACTTCCTGGTCCAGCTTATTCCAAGTAATAGGCAAAAACTCAAACGTGCAAAGCCTGTTGTCAAAACTGTGAAGTAGTGGACTAACGTAGCAAAGCAGGAACTGCAGGACTGTTTTGAATGTACTGATTGGACTGTTTTTGAAGCTACATCTGAGAATCTGGATGGACTGACGGAAACTGTGGCATCATATATTTTGTGAAGATGTGTGTGTGCCAACCAAGACCTTTTGCACATACAACAACAATAAACCATGGTTCACTCCTAAACTCCAATATCTTCGTAAGGCCAAGGAGGACGCCTACAGAAGCAGTAACAGGTTTCACAGAAGCTGAAAGAATAGCTCTCAGCCAGCGACCGTGCGTCAGTGTGGAAGGCCATGTAGGACATGACCAGCTACAGACGCCCCTCACCCCCTGTTGAAGCAAGCAAAGACCTGGCAGACGAGCTGAATACATTCTACTGCAGGTTTGAGACAGACAGACCCTCACCTCTCACTCACCCCTCCCAAGAGACATTGTTTCAGACATTGTGGTCATAAAATCCTTTGAGAGCCTGGTGTTAGCCCATCTGAAGGACATTACAGGCCACCAGTTGGACCCCCTGCAGTTTGCCTACTGGGCAAACAAGTTGGTGAATGATGCAGTGAACATAGGACTGCATTACATTCTACATCTCAACCGCCAAGGGAACTTATGCCAGGGTTCTGTTTGTGTTTAGTTTCGCTTTTAATACGATTCTCCCTGGACTTCTCTCCTCCAAACTCTTCCAGCTAAGAGTGTCACCAGCTACCTGTCAGTGGATCACCAGCTGCCTGACAAACAGGAAACAGCAAGTGAGGCTGGGGGAGATCACCTCTGAAACTTGACACATTATCGAACATTACGTTGTGTGGCTCCAAATCTCCCGACCACTATGTCGATCTGAGAGAACAAGACTGAGACAGCGAGACCAAGACAAGACCGAGGGATCCGAGACCAAGACAAGACCAAGACTACGTAAAAGTGGTCTCGAGACCAAGACCGGTCTCAAGACATCCAACTCTAGCTTCTTCTAAGGATTTTATGTTTTTTTCTAATTCCTGCATCTTATCTTATATATTAAATATTTAGTTTTGAGTTCCAGGAGTGTCAGTGAACTTAAGTATGAAGGGAGTTTCTGCCTTTTAATGATATTCTGAGTGTTCTTTAGCACATAAAAACTGTGATGTTTTGTCTGTTATCAAGTTCTATGTTTATGTGTATTACTTCAAATTACTTTAACTTTCTCTTTGGCTTGATACACTCATCAAAACATAAGACGTAAGTTATGTTGAGTATTTTGTAATAATCAATATTTTTTAACTGAGTTGGCATTTATTGACACCAGCTGTATTTGTTAATGACTGCAATATTTAGTTATCAATGTTGGCTATAATATAGGTTAAAATTGAAGAGAAATTCTGTTCTGCTTTGTTTCTTTCTATATATTATAACGTGAACTGTCACACTGGCAGGCTACGCAAAATGGTACTAAGGGGCATAAGAAACTGAGGGGGGCCACTTTGGCATTTTTGTAAACTCAAGTTTCTCAGTCTAATAATATAATTATTTCATTTCATTTTTTTAAAATGATGATTCCAGACTAGCTTTGGCTTTTTAATGTTGGTTAAACAAAACTGAAAAAAATAAAATAAAATAAATAGTGACTTTTTGAACTCTTGGAACTTCTGATAGACATAAACATTCTGTTTTGGTTACTGAATTTATCTGAAGCTGATTTTATCAGCTGGATATTAAATTCTCTGTACCAACCTGTCCCGTTGATGAAGAGCAAGTTCATTCAAATGCTGTTTTGGCAACACTCGCCACTTCTGTAAGGATGATATGCGTTTTTGAAGTACAAGACAAACTGTGAAGTGTAATCAATTCCTTTTTTTTCTGACTATGTAGTACAGACAACAAAACTGCAAATGACAGAAAAGCATAGTGACGATATCTGTGTATGGACTGCCTGTGTTCCCAAGCACTCTGATTTCAGAGAAGGGTAGGGAGTAGAAATGCATAATCTGTAAAAAAAACAAAAAACAAACAAATGTAGCAATGCTTTCTAATTAACTACATATGTTATTAAATCCAGTGTGAAATCCTGGGCTGCAATCTTGATTATTCAAGAAAATTTGAAATCTGATACCAAGTTTAAACAGATGTAGATCATCTGTATGTCACATTATGACAAGGTCCTTTGAAAAAAGCTAACTTGTGAAAAAAACAACTAGTAAACATTTTGGAAGCTAATCAAGCAGACTAGGACTTATTGTTACAAGATGATTTTTATAGGCCATGTTTCACACATCAGCTTATAGAATTAGTAAACAGGATCTTATCATTAACTTTCAATCATTGTTTTCTCAACCACACAAACATTAATGGACCTTTCACCCTAAAATCAAATTTACACATTTTTCTTCTCGCCAGGTGAACTATTCATTAATCCAGATTGTTTTAGTGTGAGTTGCCTAATTTTAGAGATATTGACCGTAGAAGCCTACCTTTCTGTTGATTCCAATGTGTCAATGGAAAATTGTACTTAGTAGTCAGTATAATCTTTTAATGATATAAGTTCGCATATGGTAGAATACTGCACGTAATCATTTGCGTTTAGAAGTATATAGTTGGTGGCATATTGAAAGAATGTCTCATCCTAAGAGGTCTGTAACATTCCAGGGTGTTCTGGCGTTCACCCCCACACCCTAGGAGTATGGGAAAGGTGGTACCTTGTCTTATTGTTTTACGGTAGGATTAACGTAGTTATATCTGTTTTAGGCTAAGTGCCTTTTGTTTAGATGAACTGCAGCAGGTTTAGGGAAGTCATTTATGGGGTCACACTGTGACCCCCCCCCCCCCCCCCCCCCCCCCCCCCCCACACACACACACACACACACACACACACCTCCACATTTCAATGTATGGAACATACGCTCACTGAAGTGTATAAATAAAAGACCAGGGCAGTCCTCAGTGCTTAGTCTCTGAGCCTCACTCTTGGAGTGTGAGTTCTGGAGGCTGCCCTTGCTAGCAAGAAAATCTGTGTGTTTCTCCTCTCTGATCCTCTGCTGAAGAAGTGTTTTAAAATATATCTCTTAACACAATGGAACTTAATACTTAGTAGCAATGTATTTATGTATTTTTGGACAGTGGAGAAGGAAATGTGATGTGAGGGGCATGACAGTGTGACTGGATATAAAATTACTGGTGTCCCCATCAGCTGACCTGTTTTTTATGGGTTCCTTAGCTGTTATACCACAAGGCAAGCACCATCCAGTTTCATTATATTTATGAGAAGAAAGACATCTCTACAGCTAATATCTCCCCAAACTGGGCAACTCACACCAAAACAATCTTGATGGATAAACAGCAGGCCAAAGGAAAATGTGTGTCACGGCAGGGGAAGGCCGTTGTGTTGAGAGAACATACCCAAAAGCAGACAATGAGAGAGAGGACGCTGAACTTTAAACAAAAGCGAGCCTTTATTCGGGCTGATGGCAGGAGTAAAAGCATAAGCTAAGGCAAAAACAATGACAATGTGTACAGCTGATTTCGATGTGAGCTGTCCCTTTAACACTAATCTCAAACCTGGTTTCAACAGAAGTGAAACATGCAGTCATTTTCAAAGCATTTTAAACAATAAACATTCCTTTTGAAATCTGAGGTAACATACAACTAAGCCATCAGAAAATTTAATTGACGACTGCTCACTGAATGAATGCATCAAATGCTTCAGTGACAAATAAAAAAAAAGCCAGAATTTATGAACGCAAGTATAATAATACATGTAACAATTTCAGCTGTAACAATTACTACACCCATCAAGTTCAAATGATGTCCATTTCAAAGTAATTGCTGGAAAGGACACTGTCGAACTCGGTGCGAAATTCAGGATAAGAACTGTAAGTGCATGATACTTCAAGGGTGGCTCCACAGGTATGAGTAACAGGCCTTCTGCTGAGCCCAGTTTCAGCATTAAAGCGAACCAAAATTTTGTCAACACAGATGACAAAAGATCCAGTGCAGAAGCACAGGATTTCTCCAGGGTTTTTTTTCATCATCGTTTTTTACATAGCGCTGAAGACTACTCTCAGGAACTTTACTGGTCAGATCAACTACTCTTTTGCCTGTGGCCTTCTTTGTTTCATACAGAAACAACACACTTTCCTTGTCTGACAGTTTCAGCTGCAGACATATGCCATGGGTGTGGAGAAGCAATCCATTATTTTGACTCTTGGAGAATGGCCTTATGAGCCATTGTTTCAATGGCAGGCTGCATGTTGTTCTTAGGTGGTAGGAAGTGAGAACCCATCCTTGTAAAAAGGTCAAGCAGGTCTTCTTCATCATTTTCATCCATTGTGCCCCAGAGAGCCTTCTCAACAGCCAATCTCTCAACAGGAGGGAGATAGTTGAGAAACTATGTAATCATGATGTCTACATCAACTGAGTCCATTCCATGGATGCAAGCTAAAATGAAAGCCTTTGGCAGCCTCACTGGAAAGACACCATGGTCTAGTAAGCCTTTCACCCATATCTGTCCAACTGCTCGCCATTCAGCATCACAAAAGGCTGGCCTCAGCCTTGGAACTCGTTCGGTTTCACCTTCACACTGTTCCAAAAATTGCTCCCAAAATGCAGTGTAAACCTCCCTTGACACTCCAGCATCATCAACAGCATTTTCATTTACAAAGTTCATCTTTAAAGTCACATTTGTTATGCTACTGTCCATAAATACAGCCAAAAGATCATCAACAACCTTTGTCCTGTGAATTGACACACTCTGTGGACTTCCTGAAGTCAATAGGGAAAGATGGTTGCTTGAATCAAAAGGCAAACCTTGTGCGATGAAATTCACTCCATGGTCCTGGGTACAAGACAAAACATGCACATTCCATAAGAAATGTAAATAAATTATATAGATTCCAAAATATCAATGTTCTGGATATGTTTGAAATTTATTTGTCTAATTTTAGTTGTCTCTCCATTCCCCAACCATGGTTTCACTGACAATTTATATATAACATTACCATTTTGGCCTGATGGAGTTCCTCCTATGCCTCACAGAAAATTATACAAGTGTTCTTTACATGCTGAATATGAGAAGACTCATTTCTGTGCAAAACAGGTAGAGAACACAATAGTGACACCAAAATAATATGTCAGTACTGTGTTATGTAAATAATTTGATTTCAAGACTAAATTTCCTGTTTAATCTTATCTTAATTTTAAACACCAGAATTGTCTCTCAACTGGAAATATCCTTTTAATTCAAATGGACCCACAAACTGCCATATTCTCAGAAAATGGCGTGCAAATTTGGCATCTCTACAGTATGTAAAGATAGGTGTTCATGGTTGCCTGAATTGATCCATCTTACCTGTGCAATCTGGGGTGCTTCCTCGTGTATGGACTGCATATGTGGTGTGAGCAAGCCATTAGCTGAAGACAATGGGAGCTGGAAACCATCCATAGGTAATCCATTTAGGTCAGCATTCTGAAGGAGGAAGTACTGCATTAATTGACAGCAGACACCTTAAACCTTCAAGTTTATGAGACTCTTCTTCAATCTTCTACCTTAGCCTATTTAAAATCATGAATGTTCTTAAAAAGTCTGCAAAATATGTCAGTAGATTTTAAGAAATTATTTTGAGCCTACATGTCTCACTTATAAGTGTAAAAGGACGTATTACAGTGGAATTCCACAGGTTTTTATCAGATCTTGTTTTGCTTCTTACTACTTAAAATGTTTTATTATTGCTGCAACAAAATCAAGCTTAAAGAAAAACCCAAGAGATTAATTCTGATTAGCAAGTGTTTCACAGTACTGTAGGTTATTTCATTTGAGATTCCAAAGAGTAATAGTACAGAAAATATCAGACATGGTTAAATTTTGTCAAAGCAGGAATGCATGATCGACTTTTTTAAAATCAGAACTATGCAAGTTATTGAATTTGAGTATAAATACATTTCCATATTTTGTAACACTTACATAAGTATCTAAACCACCTCACCCACAACTGTCCATGGTCTTACCTGTGTGAGATCCTCACTGTTGACATAATTCAGGGTTATCACGACTGTGTCATCACCATCTGCTCTGACGAGGTCCTCTTCAGGATTCCATGTAACTCTATCATCTATGTCTGGAAGACAAACTTCTAAATCTTCTGGAAGTTTGTGCTGGGATTCTAGATGGGAGGATTCGTTAGGAACTCTACTGGTCAGATCAATAATTTCAGAGCAGTGGTCAGGGAAATCATGATCACTTGAGTCAGTCTGCTGCCGCTCTCCCATGACAGTGTTTTTAATGTCTGTTGGGGTTGAATGCATATGATGTGATTTTCCTGGACTTTGTGTTGTCACTGCCTCACAGAGTGATTTAATTTTTTTTTGTTTAATTCTTGTTTTAGCAGCCAATCATTTACCATATGTTAATGAATACAAAGCTGTAAGTCTTTCACAGATGTATTAAACGTACCTTACCACACAAGTCAACAACAAATTCCTGGAATAATTTCATCCTACAGAAGTGCAAGTGATGTAGATGTAAATAAAGCACTTGGATAAGACAACTCTTTCTTGCCGTTGCACAGTCATACCTAGTACAATAGCACAACAAAATTAGAACATGTCCCACTTCACAAATGAAATTAGGATTCGGGGTTTGGAACCTTTTTTTGCTGTAGAGATGTGATTACTGCACCCCTGTGCATTTTCAGAGCAGTTATTCTAAATATTTGCAAGGCTGCCAAACACATTGCTTTATATAACTATTGATAGAAAATAGTTATAAAAATAATAATCTTCCAGGTGTGTCAGAGTAGTACGGAGCCCTGGAAGGGACATGGGAGAAAGAAAAAAAAAAGATGAACTTTTGCGAGATCTCTCAAAAGATCCCGCTACTTTTTGAAAACTAGAAAGTCAATTTCATTAATAGCATCTTTGTGTTTTCTTGTTGTTTCTGTTCCATGAGTAGGTTTCCTCCCGGAGCTCCAAAAGCATGCATGGTAAATAAATGGTGATTGTAAATTGGCCTTGGAATCTTTCCAAATGTACACTGGGACAGAGTCCAGCCCTGCATAATGCTGAATTCAACACTTGCTGTCACAGCAGGGTGTGTTTTACTACAGGACCCAGAAGAGGTACTGCGGTTTTCTGAAAAAAAAAACAAAAAACAAAAAACGAGCCATTATTTGGACTGATGGCAGCAACAAACATGAAAACTATTAAAAAAAAACTGTGATAACTATAGTGAGCATGACAGATGACCTGACAATGAACAAGGAAGATAGAGGACTTAAATACACACACACAGGAGGTGACCAGGGGAAGTGGGAACGCATGGGGAAATAGCTGACTGAAATAAACATAATGACGCCACGGGGAAAGTGAGACTCAACACAATGACAAGAACACACCAGACTCTTTCAAAATAAACCGGAAATATGGAGACATAGACATGACAAAGCAAGCTTGACAGACCTAAAACACATGACAGACTAGACAAGAAACAAAAACACAGAAACCAAGGAGACAGGTGAGAAATAATGAAAAACCTAAACTCAAATAAACCCTAAAACATGAACTTATAACCAAAAACCTAACATAAGAGACTCAAAAATACAAAATAAAACTCAAAACGCTGGTACAGAGACCCAGCCAGTGACACTTGGTTAAAAAATGGCTGGATGGACGCCCATTAGGGCTTCAAACACAACTCCCTCTCTGAGAGCTTAATCTTTAACTTTTCCTGTTTATAACATATTCATCTAATAATACGAATGCTAATAAAAAATGAACTTGAGATTAATTTAATAAATTATGCTGTAGTTCAGTGAAATGAGCTGTTAACAATGCAGTATAACATACAGGCTAGAGCTTACTTAGAACGAGCCCCAGACAGAGTTATTGCTTCCTTGGTCTTGCATGTTATATTTGAATTATCAAACTTTTAAATGTATTTCAAGTTTTCTGTTGTACTTTATTTCAGTCCAACATGGAAAAGAAAAAAAATAAAGTGAATAAAACAAAAATAAAAAATCATCTCTGCAAAGCAAATTGTGGGACAGTGATCATATCTTGATATCCAGAATTCCGAATGAAATTATAATATGTTCAACCACACAGCTCCAGTGAAGATTTTTTGTTTTCGCAATATTTAAAATATCTAAATCCAACTAAAATCCTACAAAGCAATAAATGCTACAATAAAATCAAGACATTCTCATTTGACAATAAAATATATTTTAAAACATATCATAAAATTATATTACTTACTTAAAGTTAATATTTGGTAGTGCAGTAAGAGTGTGTAAGGCACTATCTAAATTGCTTGTGGCTCATGAATTGCACAGGATGTGCAAATAAACTGACTGGTCTACATCCTTGGTGACCACCATTGCCGACGTGTTGTATCACGATAATGTATGACAGGGGTGTCAAACTCAAATACACAGTGGGCCAAAATTCAAAACTGGAACAAAGGCTAACGTTAATATTTATTGAAATATATTTATTCCTCCAGATATAAGAATGAATCTTTTCTTATGGACACGTTTTGCTGAAAAACTGAATATGGAACAAGCAATGCTTAATACTAAACAATATATATATTAGCTGTATAATACCAGTAGGCCAGCTCTAATAGTAATTTGGTATGGCTTCGCAGGCCAAATGTAATTAGGCTGCGGGCCAAATTTGGTCCGCGGGCCAGAGTTTGACACCTATGCTGTATGAGGTCTGGTGGCCTCTTAAGCTGCAAATTTTTCAACTCTCACACACAGTCTGGACAGTAGGTTTGTGTTTGCTTTTAGAACACATTCGGCTACGTTTAACACCTTCTACCAAATTCTACCAAACATCTGGCTTTTGGGCCCAGCTTACCAAATAATTGTATGGGATAAAAGATCAGTTGCTTGGTGAGAGAAAAACTAAAGATGGGCAGCTTTAGAGATGCCCAAAGAATGATTATGATGATTTACGTTTACTATTAAATTTCTACTGTCCATGTATTTTGTTTCTTCTTAACAACAAATTTCAAGAAATGTGCATTTTTACAAACTGCTTTAAATTTACAAATTTGCCTACATGCAAAAGTCAAAGAGTTTTTGAGCATTGTGTGTCACAAGTACAAGTATAAGCAGTTGTATAGTCATCAGTTACTGAAGCTGGTGCAGTCATTCCTCTGGTGAGCAGGGATGTAACCAGGCTATCTGTGATTAGATGTATCTACAGATAAACATATGTTTAATCAAATGTTATTTTGCACGCAAAGCTCTTCTTAGTGCAAACAGGGCTTTGAACCACTCCCAAGTGAGGACAGCTGCATGATGAGAAGTCTTTTGCTATTCCTGTCTAAGAGTATACATGGTGTTGATTCAGGGAGGACAGTACACTCATCAAATTATTCCAAGACAATTTTGATTAGAGGTGGGTCCCTGTTGACATAATACTATTTAACATTAGATACTTGTTTCAACACTGCTTAAACCAATAAAATAAAGTCCTTAAGCAACTTAAGCACGCTCTTAAGATATGAGTCAAATTTCGTAATATATTTGAGATTATAAAGATAAATTTATAGATTAAAACATTTTTTAATCTATAAATTATACATTTGTATTGCTTATATAGTTTGGTGTACTATGGAAAAAATAAAAAATATAGTATTAAAAACTTTTTTTAAAGTTTCCATTGTAATGCTTGTGGAGCATCATGATATTCTGAACCTTTCTTTGAGGAAACTTTCTCTGACTGGACTTCAATTTTAATTGAATTTCCCCGGTTTAGCTTTTCTAATATTATTTGGAGATTTTACATCAAATCAGCATTAAATTAATAAGCAGCCTTGGTTAATACAACAGAAACTTGTTTTATGTTTTCAGCAATTGATATTCCAATAACCTAGATACTACTGTGTACAGTGAGTTCAAGCCCTCATGTTTGCAGAAACATTCTGATAAATGAATTTTAATATTTCTGATTGTCTGGGTCAAAATTTAATCGAATTGATTATAGAAATCAGTGACGACACCCAGCCCTTTATGTAACCTCATGGACAGAGAAGCTGTTTAGCGGGAGGTGCCTTACAGAAGGAGAAAGAGACATGCTACAAGCCTCTCTGTGCGTTTTTTTGTTTGTTTGTTTTTTGCTGTAAGTGCAACAGTTTTCAGAATCAACTTAGAATTATTAAAATATGACACTATCTTGCAGATTCAATCCACTACCAGCTTCGCTTCTCTCACATGTGGACACGTAGTTCCGTCTGCGCACTGCAGATGGCGTTATTTATTTGCGGGTGGCAGGAAGCTCGGTCCTGGTTTCACGCATGCGCAGATACCCACTAGTACTAAATGGAGGCTGTTTGAAACAACCGAGCGGCTTGCTGTGGTGGAAAAGTTAAAAGCATCCGATGATATTGCCTTTAATTACCTGCTAATAACGGTAGTCAAGAGCGGTCAGTATGGGTGAGTTAAAAAGTGTGCGTCTGCCCGCGAAAGTTAGATAGAAATCCACCATTAATAACTAATTATAGCTGTTAGCTTAACCAATGAACGTGAAATGGACAACATTTAGTATTTATAAGCACCACCTTTGCCTTTGTTGTTTGTTGATATCTAGCGTTTCAATATTTAGCATGACACTGAAATGATACAACGAGATTTACTGTAATCTGTTTAAGCTTTGTGTGGTGAACTATAAACTGTATTCAAACCCTGACACGGTACATTTAACGTTACGTAGTGCCAGGAGGGATGGCTGCCTTTTCCTTGTCCGGATAAATACCTGTAAAATTAAGGTATGCAGTCATTCTAATGCTCCGAGCATGTCAAGTGCAGTGGCTGTCGCGTATGAGGCACACTTTAAAACAACTCATAAAAACAAGTTCAGGTTATAATGCGATTCATTGCAAACGTCTACTGTAAAAGATAAGGCAAACGTGAACAAAAGCACGATTATAACGAAAAGGAAATGTAAAGTAAACAAGTGGAATAAAAACCTAACAAACCTAAAGAGTAAATAAGAAAAACCTTGACTGTGGACTTGGGGGGAAAAATCTATGAGGCTTGACTGTTCTAGAGTTTGCAGGCTATAACAGAGAAATCCCAGCCACTTTGGGTTTTTAGGTGTGGTTTGGGAGCTGAATATGAGGACATATATGGAGATAATCGATCTCTAATATATCACGCAGCTGATCCTTAAAGGGCTCTCAAAAATTATTAAAATGTATTGGTTACCAAATTCTTGAGCCATCCTGGCCATATTTTGCTTCCAAGGAGAAAGGGTTTAGTCCAGTCTTTGTACCTGGTTTGTTTTTTTGTTAAGCCACTTAACACTTGACCTATCAATCACCCAAACAACAACAACAAAAAAAGATAACTGACTCAAAATCCAGCAATGGCCTGAAACAGACCTGAGAGATGCGGCTATTACAACTTACATCTATAAATATATTGTTTCATGCATTGTTCAAAACACTAGACTTAAGGAGCACGACGCCCAGCCGAAAACACTTCAAACAAGTTGAGTTGTTGCGTTCACATTATGAGTGTTGGGCCGAAGTTTTGGAGGAAATCTGCAATGTAGCATGCTGCACTGCAACGACAAGCCGAACAACGCATCTCTGTATGAGCTTAATGGCACACTTGATTCGAGACTGGACACTCTGTAGTCAATATTTGCAGACAAACTAGTTTTCTAACAATCATACAGGAGCAGTAATGATAGCTGAGGAAGCTCTTGCGTGACTGGGGCCAGCTAATGTGTGTCACAACGGGATAATGCCATGTAAGGCCCATATTTAATTCATTTTTAATTATTTAATTTAAATGTAAAAATATAAATAGTAGTTTCGATGTGGTGATAATATAAACTATTCCCTCATTTTTACGGAAAATGCACTATATTGTTATATGCATTGCTATCGGGATAAGAAATGATTTGTATCAGGGTTTTTAACATTTTGTTTGTGTCACACAGTCCTATTGACAATCAAGAATGACTGGAATTGGATTAAGGTGTGTACAGGGAATTATAGTATTTTATATAAGAGGTAATACAAGCATGGATAATTTGTAAGTTTTTTGTAGTTGGTAAATGCAAGGAAGTAGCTATTAAAACACCAAGCTTTTTAACTACAGTTGTACATACGCAGATAGAGGATCAAGTGCTTTTGTTAGGGTATTAACAGAACTAAGGGGTAAAATGACTTAGATTTTGCTGCCATTTACTGATGTTAAATTTTTCAATCTGAAGAGATCTGAATAATCACTGACCCTTTACATCAAGTGCTACGGAGAAGTTTGTAGAACTCAGAAACACCAAAATATTGGCTGATAATCTCCTTCATCATTCCTGTAATGCGTTCCTTGGTTTATTTCCTCAGATGGTGGCGCTGACGGTGCTGGGCAAGTGGAGAAAGAGAGCTCATCCCCTCCAGCTGAAACGCAGTCTCCTATCATGGACCGTAACCCATCACCACCCCCAGACGCAGCAGATGGAGCGGAGGACGAAGATGTGGATGCCATTGGAGACACTGTTTACAGCAAGCACTGGCTTTTTAGCACCCTGACTCGTCTCATCCATGTAGGCAGGCTGCTGATGTAAACTGAAGTGATAAATATTGCACGTTTCATTCAGCACTTAAGTCATGCATCAGTTTGTTGGTTTTGTAGGTGAAAGTGTGCAGTGTTACAGCAGCATTTGCTAATGCCTGTAAAATTGTCTTACAGATGGTCACAGAGCATTCAGAAGAGAGCTGTGAAGGTCCAATGCAGCTATCTGATGATGAGGAGGAAGACTTGTGCAGAGTGTGGGATATGGCAATGGATAAGGTAGAGTTTCCCATCTGTGTTCCAAAGACCACACGCTGTTTGTTTTCCTGGTTAAAGGAGAATAGTTTCATTTGAACAAGTGGCATCGAGGTAAATATACTGCCCAGTAGAACAGAAAAATCAATCACTCGTTAAAGAAAAATTGAAAAATAACAATAGAATTTGCATTTCTGCAGGTAAACTTTCCAAATACCAAATGATGTTAAAGCTTAAAATATTGCTCTGTCACACATGATGCATACAGCTAGTGTCCTGTTTAATGGCGATCATGGCTCAAGAGTTGGCAGTTCGTCTTGTAATCGGAAGATCGCCGGTTCAAGCCATGGCTCCGACAGTTTCGGTCGTTGTGTCCTTGGGCAAGACACTTCACCCGTTGCCTATTTTTTACTGCAAGTAGTTTTGTCAACAAACTCAAGTTGGTTTTTATCACACCTTGTTTGGTATGAGTTATTACAACCAAGTGTATAATAGCTATCTTTTTTGCATTTAAATAATTTAATTACAAAGCAGTGCAAATAAAGCTGGTTTTTACCTGCCTGGCTTTCACATGGTCTGCAGTTAAAAGTGATTAATTAAATGTTTATATATTTACTAACTGAATATTTATTTACCACCTGTTTGTAGGATGTGGCTGGTTTTCTGCAGGAATTTAAAGCTGCAGATATTCTTCTAGGAGTGATTGCCAAATCACGTTGTCCACGACTTACAGTGAGTGAAATCCTTTTTTTACGCATACTTTCTCTACCAGAATAAATCCAGAACAATTTATTTATTTTCTAATACATTTCTGATACAATGCTTTCTGTTTTTTCCTCTAGGAAATTAGTGTGGGAATCCTTGGGAACATTTCGTGTTTTCCTGAAACTTGTATGACTTTGAGCCAAAATGAGGACTTGGGGTGGGTAAAAAAAAAAAAAAAGTTCTTTGATAGATGTTGTGCATCAGGGGTGGGGAACTCCAGGCCTCAAGGGCCAGTGTCCTTCAAGTTTTAGGTGTGTCTTTTATCCAACACAGCGGATTCAAATGTTTAAATTATCTCCTCAACAAGTTCTCCAGATGTCTGGTAATGACCTAATCATTTGATTCCGGTTTGTTGACCATGGGTGATATCCAAAACCTGCAGGACACTGGCCCTTGAGGCCCAGAGCTCCCCACCCCTGTTGTACATAAATGGGTTTCAATCTACTCTTTGTGTCCACAGGTCTGTGCTGCTGCTGCTTCTGGGAGATACTGATCCTCCAACACTGCTGGAAACAAGCAGGTGAGATTTGCATTTTACGTAGATGTGTGAAATAGAGAAACGGAATGAGAAATATTCATATTTCCTCATGATGTTTGCAGATTGCTGCTGACCTGTCTTTCTCAGAAAGATGTCTGTTCACTGTGGCTTCAGCGAATACGACAGCACACATCTGTGCGCTCCAATCTCTGTTTCATCATGTGCAGCTCCACCAATAGTATTTATTTTTATTCTGTTTAATTCCAGTTTTAGTCCATTTCTCCAGTAATAACCTGGTTACTTGTATTGTTTGACACTGCAAGTCCCTGTGACGCTTATAATTATTGTTGACACGAGTGTGTTGTAAACTTACCATTATAAGTATATACTGAATGTGTTTACAGCGGATCTGCTTGAGAAGGTGGGAGAACTAGTTGACAAATTGTTTGACCTTGATGAAGAGTTAATGAGGAGTTGGATCACAGCTCGGCCTGATGAGGAGCAGGGGGATGATGGTGAAAGCCATCTGGAGATGACTTCATGTCTTCTTGAGGCAGCCAAGCAGCTCAGGTGGGAATCTGAATCTGTTTTATGAAGTATTTGTATTACTATTTTTGATTACATATATCATTTAACCAGGCTCTTACTGCAGAGTTAAACTAAATACAGTGTACTTGTGAAATTAAAGGTGAGGTTGATTGTCAAGAATCCACAGTATTAAATTGTTTTCACAGATCAGAGAGTCCGAAGGGCCTAGAGGTTTACCTTCATATCCTCCAGTTACTTACCACTATAGATGAGGGGATTCAGGTTTTTGGTGAGGCATTTCAGTACTGAAAGGTCTTTATTGAAATGTTGTACTTAAACCTTTATCAGATAACAATAGAGAAGCGGTTGTCTTTTAAAATTAGACTTTGTGTATTTCTTCTAGCTGCTTCTGATGGACCGGGGAAATCTGTGTGGGAGTTTGTCTGTGACGTCGTGTGTGAGGACCTCTGCCAGCCAAATGATCTTCCAGTTGTACTGCATGAACAGAAAAGCATTCTGGTCCAAGCACTTGCTGTGCTGCAGGCTCTTTATAAATGTCACGATGAGTGGTGCAGCAAAAGTGACACAAGTAAGTTTTCATAAAGCTACACTGATGTTTAGCTGCACAGAGAATGTTGCAGATAATAATAAGTCCTCTTGATAGCCATACAGGAAGTGAAGAAAGCAGATTTTGTGGTCACCCCATTGTTTGAATAATTAGTTTAAACTAATGTTGCTGTATATCACGGTATGATTTTTCAGTGCCATCCTAAAATTAGACACTTGTCTGTCTGTTAAGCTGTTGTCATATTGAGGCCTAAAACACCACCAGAGGTCACCAGTGTTCACAAACATTCAGCTGAGCTCATTAAGCTGTGAACAGGACTGCAAACAGTAAACAAAGACTAAACTGTGAGGAAGTGTTTGGGCTTTAGTCTCTTTGAAAAGGATGACCCATCTGTGCAGTTTCAGTTTTTTGGGTGATGAATGAATAGAAACATTATTTTGTTTTTTTAATTTGCTGCGTTTTTGGTTGAATACCTCTAGGTTTGCCTCTCATTGGGAGCATCTTGCGGGTATGCCAGTACCAAAATGAGTGCAAAGACGGGAGTGCAACCAAAGAAGATGAAAAAGATGAGCACCTCGAGACCGTTGCAGAGATCACAGCAGAGTTTTTGGCTGACCTCTTCATTCACATTCAAAAGGTAATATTTAAGGAATTTATTTTGCTCACTTTTGTGGGCCAGATCCTTTTAATCAGCAGCCAGTAAAAACCAAGGTTTGGATATGGATTTTTCCCCCCATTTTAGGACACAGTTGCAGATTTGGTGAAGAAAGTTTACCTCACAGAGAAAACCTGCCTCGCAGCTGCTGCCACTTTACTTCCCAAGTTTAAGAATTCAGTGAGTGCTCCTTCTAAATGGTTCATTTACAATGAGACACGTACATGTGAACAGATACCGTTCAAAGGGGTTTAGGCCGTTTTAAGTTAACTCAGGTTTCATTTGCACAAACACAACAAACTGTTTGTTGTTTTGTCAGAAATAACAGGACAATTTGTTAAATATTTTAACACAGACTTATTTCTTTTACTTGAGAAGGACAAACTCATGTTACAGAGTTACAGTCAGATTTTTAAGACCTGGAGTCCTTGTAGGTATGTTACAGTGAGTCACAGTTCATCATGAAATCCTAAAACCTTCCGATTAAAATTCAAATTTATATTATTTTGAAAAGATTTACTGAGAAGAAAGATTTATTCATAGCAAAATGAACAATGACATTCTTCACTGGGTATAAAAAGCAAATGCTCAGAATTTCTAATACTTTAATACCTTTGGGGGGTTTTCAAGATAGAATACTACTATACTATTTAAAAAATATCACATAATACTTGTCCAGATGTTGCGATACATGTAAACTGTAGGCAGAAATTGTTGACCTGTAATGCTATTAATACAGCAAAAGACTTATTTTAGAGCTCGTGTCAGATCAGGATGTGTGATGGACTGCTGCCATACTCCCACAGCTCCTGTGGAAAATAAACATTATGTTTCCACCCTGCCCTTCCTCCTCTTGTGCAGTTTCAGCACCTGCAGACCGTGTTGTCAGAGGCTGATCCCCAGTTGGCAGATGTGATAAGGACACAGTGTCCCGTCTGAAGCACCCTGCAGATCAGTGTTCAGCACTCATTCAGACTCTCACCTCTGCTTTTTATAGCAGCCAGTATTTCCTCTCCAAAGATCCTGCTTCAAAACGAGCTATTTGCATTTCCACTGGAAGGACAACATCACGAATGGCAAACTGTCATGTATTTGAATATTGTAAGCTACTTTTAAGTTAAGTCTGGAAAATGAAAGGGTTTTTTAAGACTTTTTTTAGAATACTATTTTTGTATTTAATTACATAGTGTTTAATTAAAAGTAATTTGTCTTTAAGCCTTTTTTTAAAGTTTTTTTTTCATGTAGAAATTGCAAAAAACAGCTGAATAATCTGCAAGGAGGGATAAGTCATTATTAATACTACGTTCTGATTCCAGATTCTTTAGGAATAAAGTATTTTTCTTAACATTCAACTTCAGTCAACACAATTTAGAGCTTTTAAGACAGCCAACTGGCACTAAAATTTAATAATGTCAAACCACAATTTTAAGTGTTTTTTTATATAAGGTAGTAGTTATATATTTGGTTATAAGTAAATGAACTCACTTTGGTTATTTAAATGCTTCTGACTGTTTCTTTTTTCTTTCCTTGTGTCTGTCAGGCACACACACAGGAGAAAATATCTTCTCACAGGCTGAGACAAGAAATTTCTAACCAAACATTAACAAAGCTGTATGCTTACTTCTAAAATACTTCAAAATGCACTCTTAAATACTCTAAAAGTATGTATATTTGATTAATTCTAGATTTTTATCTAATTAAATAAATAAAATATAAATATTTATTTAAGATAAAACTGAGATAAGTATATGGGCTCACCTTTTTAAGCATATGAGTAATGATGCTAATGCTGATGACAACATCAAGTGTTTACCAGAGGGTGACAGTCACTCTTGTAAGGACAATAAAATTAGATGAAAGGCTTGAGCCTGGCAACAATGAACTCATTTGGTTTCCAAATACCCCATTTCACCCACTCATTGAGAAGAGCAGGAGAACCTGCGCATTTCCAGCAAAGCTCAGGAAGGCTCTGTGAATATAGCAGCTTTTTAATTAAAGCTTGGATTGATGTGAACGCTCTTTCTAATGGAAATCCCGAGTGTACGTGAGACAGATCGCCCTGTGTGGGGGAGAAAAAACAGAACAAAACACGTGTTTGAGCGTCAGCTACACCCATGATCCACGTAGGTTGAGGTAACCAGTGTCTTGATCTAGACGTCATGACCTGTTTGTGCTGTAAATGGCTAGAGTGTAATCGCGCTTGGCCTGTCAAGATTGCTTGTAGCCAGTGACTTGCACTGTGCTCGCTACTCTGTCTCGGAGCCTCGCTTCCAGGCGTGTCATGTCACTGAGATCAGGGTGAAGCCCAGATGTTTCCTGCTGCCCTGCCAAACCTTATTGTCAGTCTGCCATTCTTCATGTAGAGTTGATATGATCCGACTACGTGAACACAACACAGCAGGCTGTTCGCTGCGTGGATGGCGTATTATACACATCACTGGCACTGAGGCATGTCAGATCTGTCTGAGACTGATGTTGGATGTCAGTGATTTCTTTGTTTTTTGCCCACAAATGTCTTTTAAATGACATAACATTTTCCCTCACACTGAATTTTGGATTAACCTTAAGGTCACATCCTGTGAAAGGGCTTTTATAAAACACTGACATGGAAATGTTCTCTTTGAGAGACTGGGGAGTTAATAAAAGTCTCTTCTACACCAAGAAACGGACATTAAACATTAAATTGAGGGACCGCATCAATGAAATTAGAAGACTATTTAAGATTAAAAGGAATTTGTCAAAATCAGCAGACGTTTCATTTTTATGATTTTGTGACTTGATCTTTCAGTGTTCTTTAAGTGCATTTTCTAAAGCCAGGGTTATCATAATTGAGCTGTCACAAGTGTGCAGAATGGCCCCAACACTGTTCTAGCGGTTGTTGCTGGGGGAGGATGAGCGATAATGAAGGGATGAAGAATGCATGTGCAGTGTCACGTCCCCATCCTTTGATTCCAAGGCCCGTCCTATTCAGATCCGCCTGGTTAAGGCGTGTTAATAAAGACGCGTGATGCTAGTGGGTGCAATCAAAGCCCCCTTCAGTTCATTTCCTGAGTTCCCTGGCTTTCTATCTCTTGTCAACAGATTGACAATGAAAATGTTCCCCTCACGGTATCCCTGGATATCAAAGCCTCTGACCTTTCCTGCTCGCAAAAAATTGATGTGGCTACGACGATATTTGTGTTTGCCTTAACCGCCTTTTGTGCTTCTTTAATAAAGTTATCAAGGAAGGATATTGTAATGATAAAATACACAGCTTGGGCTCTACTTAGCAGCTCAATCTCTTTTATAGAGAGGTGGAAAGGTTGTGAATCACCAAATAAATTAATTCAATTATAATTATAAATTAAGAATAATGAATTAATCTGTGTTTCATATTAGTTTGACATCAGCCTATGAGAGTTATATTTGTTTGCCTTGATCTGGACGTCATCATTAGAGTGTAATCACACTCGACTTATATGAAGGCAAATGATTTCATAAAATAAATTAGTATCACATTAGTAAAATTAATTAATATATTTTTGTTTTTTCAAGAAATGCTGTGTTAAAAAAATCCTTTATATTTTTCCTTGAATTGTGTTTTAAGCTGCTTGTATTGGTGAATCTGTTACATTTAGGGATGCAATACTGCCATTGCCATCACTTTAACTAATTGTATTTTTTACATGATCTGACATGACACCAGAATAAACAGAACATGCGGAACATGTTCAGTGATGCTCTATCATTTTTTTGCATCACGTCCAACTCGTCTGTTTTGAATGCAGCAGGTGTTTATGGGTGCAGCTCTAGCCGGTTCTTGTGTACACTGACGCCTGTCACCAAGTGGCATATGTTGCTGTTTGTTCTGCATTGAAAGAAATGGAGCTAATTAAAGAGAAGCAGCCCTGTCACAGGAAGTGTACGCAAGCTGACCATTCACTGCTCTGATTAGTTAGTTGTTGAAACAGAGCTCAGGATTAGGTGAAAGACTGGAATTCTATTGATGAAGTGCTATTAGAAGACCTTGGATATTTGGAAATTCAAACACAGGTCTTATAATCAGCTGCTGGGAAGGGAGCACAGATATCCCATCCCACTGGTAACGTTCATCTTCCTACAATATGAAAAGAAACATTCACTCAAATGATTTCATTTATACCCACTCGTGTATCTGAGCTTTCCTATGAAATGCAAGTCCTTACTATTGATATACCATTAAAAGAAATTTGGTGTGGCTGAGTTTGTTCAATAAAACACATTAAACGAATTCCAATAATGTCTTTATTAATAACTTTTATTATTTAGGAAGAATAATCAGTACTTTACTTGAACTGAAGCCTGTCAAATTACAAAATTGCAAAACAAAAAAAATACAAATCACTCGATTCATTAATAAATAAAGTTACTATAAAATCAATTAACTAATCAAATTACTGTGATATTAAATAAAGCCTTAATTATAAGGGTAAATTCCCCTTCTTTTTTTCTAACTCTACAAAATCTGTACGTGTCCAGTGTGAATGGTTACATATGTATTTATAATTACATCATATATAACACAGCACAGCATAGCAGGCAGTTGTAGATAATCTTTATATCAACATATAAATACTAGCACAAAATTGCACACCAAAATAGTTACATTCTGTCTGTATTTAAGCTCCTTATTAGATCTTGATTGATCTTTTATGATAAATAAGTGTTTCTCATCTCCAAAAGTTGATTCTGTTCATCTGGACGTAGCGTTATGAGTGACGAAATGTTTCTCCCACAAAACGCTACGTCCAGATGAACAGAATCAACTTTTGGAGATTTACTTTCCTGGATGATTGAGAATGCATCAAGAAGTGTTTGTTATCTTTCTTATTGCATCCCAAACAAACAGGCATGTTTGATCATGTTTTTTTCAGCCTTTACTTCTTTACTGTGTAGTTTTTGCTGTGCTGCATATGTGTAGCTGTTGTTGGTGTATACTGATCATGTGAGTGCAAATGTAAACCTTGTATTTCTAAACTAGGGAAGGACTCAGTGCATCAAAAGGTGGCATCTGCGCTGCTGAAGTATCATTGAGCAAAACCTCCTGCACTGTGACCCCTGACCTCTCCTTAGAGAGTGCACCATGAATGCTCATTGTTATTGTAGTGAGTTAGTGTTGTTCTTTTTCCAAACACTCTGTGAGATATAGTAAGTTCTAATACACATAATGCGCGTGTTAGCCATAGCCATGGGTGAGATTAGCCAGAGAGATCTCTTGCAGCTTGATGCTCAGACACTGTGAATAAATCCCTCTGATTAAAGGGAACAGAACTGGGACAGACTGGCTACCATGCAGCTTTAACGCGCTCAGTCATGTCTGTCACAAACCACAGGAATAAGAGTGTGTACAGTGACTTATGTGCTGCGTTTTCCTTTGAAACTTAAAAAACAACTGTGCTTGCCCGATGAGCCTAGCAGGCCTTTTAGAGAATCCCATGGCTGGTTTCTTCTAAAGTAGGTTATGTTTCTGTAATCGGATGTGTTAATGTGTTGAGTAGTCTCATTATCTTACTCTAGAAGAGCATGAAAAGCCTCATCAAAAGCTGGAAGAAATCTGTTTTGAGTCTAAGAGTATTTGAGTTCAAGAAAAAAAGAGTGTAAGTAGATGTATTTCTGTAACTATACCAAAAATTGCAAATTTAACTTGAAACTTTAGAAGGTTTGTGTGATGAGTGTGTTCACAAAAGAGGTTTTGCACAATTTTCATAATATAATTTCCAATAATATAACTATTATACTTCAGCTGGCCAACAGGGTTTCAGATTGATGTTTATTATTAGCTATATTGTTGCACTGTAGCATTTCATCTTAATTATCAAGAGACTACTGTTCACATAAGAGAGGTGAGTCATTAGGAGAACGAACTAGAATGAGCCATCTTATTCATGCTGCACTCTCTGACCCTTGTTGGCTTAAAGCATCTCAGTGCATCTTGAGTCAATTCCCCTCTGAGTGGTGAAGCAGAAACGGCACGAGCCACTTGTCATTGTTAATAAGAGTTTAGATTTTTGTTTAAACGTGATTTAAAAGAAAATTATATTCCTAGCATAAGACAGGAGGGGACAGATAAACCGATGCTTTCTAAACTGGATCCAACATGAACTCTAATAGCCTCTGACACTCATTAAGGGAGCTGATCCTGGAGCTGTCAAGATGCAAGGACATCAAAGACATAGAAAGGGCCTGTGCAGCATAAAAGTGAGATCTGTGGAAATTATATTATGAGGGAATTTGGATGTGCCCTGTGTGCAACACCGTCTTACTTGATTCTTGAAAGGTACCGTTCGTTAGAGAGCCCTGAACAATACTGACACACTGTTCATTAGGCTGCTTTCCTCTCCTTGTGCTCAAGAGGCAAGACACAATACTTTGCAGAGGAAAAAAATGTTCCATCTATTAACATTTCTCTAGTGGCCACAATACCTGCCAGAGCACTCTTTATTGCTTTACACAGCAGCAGTCTTCTTAATAACCTTCAACATATTGTGGTGTAAATAAAGAGCCTCTGGATTACAACAACTTTTATCAGAGGTCTAAACTGCATCATATGGAGACTGATTTATTCTTAAAAAATGATCTTTGCTGATTCCTTCATATTTTATGACATGTTGAATCAGTTTAGTTTTTTTCTAGCAGTCCACCAAACTGACAAAATGTAAAAAAGAACAGACAAACACAGACATATACAAATATATATAGTGTATTTTTTAGGTTTTGTTTTTTCTTCCTATTGCTAATAAATACTATTATTATTAGGAAATTGGGAAATTTAACTTCTAACTTATCACAAATCCTTAGGTTTAAAAAGCTGGGTATCTGGACTTAAACGGTTAACTGACATTTTTTATTTCATCTCCCTAAATAAACAACAGAGTTCCTGTTTCAGTGCTTCTTACCATTATGTAATTTAATAAAATTCTGATTTGTTTATGTTCAGCCTGTGTTTTGTTACCCAGGCTGTGCATATTGTGTTTGCACAGTGAAGCAGAAATGTTCACCTTCTACATGGAAGCAATAAGGAGCTTAAGCTAACAGTAAGGTAAACATGTTTACGCGTTCTTTGCTACAAACTTTATGGCCACATCACATCAGTGCCAGTCTTAAGAGGCTGTCAGGTGAACACTTCTAGCTCCAGCTCCATCTTACACAACATCTGAGGAGGAAGTTCCCTTCACTGCCCGCTTGGGTTGTGTAAAGCATCTGTCCGTGTCACGAGTGACACAGCTCAGGACCACCTGAGACAAACAGCATGTGCATTAGCCACATGTATCATCACATTAGATCAGCGAGCAGCTAAAAGAGCTTGCTAAGAGCCAGAGACATTTCACCCGTCCTATGTGTAAGGTGACTAAAGCTTAAGAGTAAACAGTGGTGTTATCTGTTTAAAGTAATGAGGTCTCTCGCATCCAGCGCCGCTTCACCTTGATTCTGTCTGTAGAGGCCTCTGAAGCTCTCTCTGCTTTGCTGTCTTGATCTCATTTAAAAAGGTGCATTGTGTTAAAGAATGGCAAACATGCAGATTATGTCTGTTATGTGCAAGAACTTAGAGGAGCTTGTGGTGCGGGATTTCGAAGGGGGGGCATGTTTGGATCACTGGGAGGAAGGCTGGTGGACTACTTAAATCTTAAACCTCAATCTTTTCTTTGTCTCAGGGTGTCAGCGAGCAATAAGAATGACCTCTGTGTACCAATCTAATATGAGTTTACATTTAACATATTTAGTAATAGCTAAATAATTCCAACATTTAAAAGAGAGAGAGAGCATAGGCGTGAAACGTGATTGGTATTCTCCTGGTAAAATCTGATTTCGTGACTGATCGGGCCTTTAGGGGAATTAAAAAGACACCCCTTTCCCCCTAATGATGTGGGCGGTGCTGCTGCTCCTTTTCCATTTGCTGCTTTGGGTGAGCTTATTGCCCCCTCCCTATTTCTCAGTGCAGTTAAATAGCACGGAGCGCCACTCCACTGGGTAGACACCCCACTTTGCAAAGAGGAAAGCCAACTAAATAAAAAGGCCTGAAAGGGAAAAAAAACAAAACAAAAAAACAAAAAACAAGAACAGCAGCACTTTAACATGTACTCAAACAAAATCGAAGGACCACGTAGAGGAAGATCTTTTGACTCTATGAACCTCGGCTTCGAAGAAAAACTGCTGAACAATGAGGTAAGAACTTCCCAGGAAGAGAAGAAGAAGGAAGGTTTTATTATTCTATCCTAAAGAAACCCCTTTATCTTCGATCAAATCAATAGAAACAAACAAGATGAAGAACTTTGGCTTTGTTTTGTTTTTAAGTGACTTTTTTTGGACAGTGGTGGGGAGATCGGTGCGGGTCATCTTATCGAGTAAGCTTTCACTTTGTCGTCAGCGCAGATTAATTTAAGCCGTTTTGTTATACCGTAATTTACGTCAAAGAGTTAAGAGGGTTAAAGAAAGAGAGACATCTGAATTTGGTATGATAAAAGACACTTCAGTGCTCACGCTGTGCACCATTCGCCAACAGAGGAGATAAAAGATAAACCGATCAACCTGCAGTAGGTGATGTCTCCAAGCACATGCAAGGGGAAAATAGAAAACGCTGACAGGTACTCCAGGACAATATAAAGGACAATGCTTTAGACATGGAGATAAAAAGAAAAACACACATGTTTAAACTGGAGTAAAAAAAATCAACGACGTTTAAGGCAGATTTTACAGCGGAACACGTTACTAAATCCTATTAAAGTAAAAGCTGGACAAATTATACCCCCGTGCAAGCACATGTGATCACACCTGTTTATGTTTCTCGTTTATACCCCTGGATAAAAAAAAAATCGTATTTATTTCACAACTATAAAAAGTAAAGTATTTGATGAGAGGAAGCGATGTTCTCCCACTTAACGGCCTAAAAAACGTGCGCGCTGTAGTGATTAAGCGCTTCCCTAACGTGTGGCGAGATTTCAGAGTGGAGGGGAGCTAATAATAGGCTTCCCCGCTCTCCAAATGAGATTGCTGTAAGGCGATTCTTTCAGACAGAGACAAGTTCATCTTCGTTAAACCGAGACGCAAAACGTTGACCTCGGGCAGCGTCCTGATCCAGACTCCATGCACTAATGCTTTCAGGGATACTACCGGCAAGGGCTCACCGAAAACTGGTTTGCCGCGCGGTCTGCACCATGTACGAAGGGCGAAATGTGGTAGGAAATAATTTAACTGAATTTAATTGTCTCACACGAGGGGCGTGATCCTTTTAATCCAGTCTAAACGTTGGACTTTCGCATTATGTGCCTATTGTTTGATGACAAATTCTAAAGTTTTTTGGGGGGGAGCGGGGGTTAATTTTTTTTAAAATACCCCAATAAGTAGTATACAGGTAGAGTAAAGGAGAAGACTTTGGAGTCAATCAAAACAGATTAGTTATTCTGTGCTGTTGGCATCTTAACAGCCTCGCTGCTAAAATCTGAGGCAGGATTAAAATAATTTTCCCCTGGCGTGTGCAGCGCGCGCAGGCACGCGTCAACGTGAGAGCGCTATCCGAGGTGCTGAACTGGACAAAGAAGTTGGTCAGCCTTAATCTGAGCCCTGCCTGAGCGCATGCACTGCACTTCCATTACTCATTTTTTACACCAGCGATGTCAAGAAAAAGCCAATGATTCCCTTTAGAGTAACAAATATACCTGCCAGTGTATGTTTTAAAGACTGACTGACTGTCTGCAACTCTTTATATTTATAGGATTATTATTGTTGTTATTTAGGATGGTTTTATAGTCTTAAGTAATTAGAAGCTCTGCATCAAGTCTGTGGATAAGTGCAATATGTAGACTTAATTATTATTTTAAAGCCAATTTAGATTGGCTAGCAAAAGTTCATTTGCTCCACTGTTTGTTCTCCCTATTATACACAACTGAATCTCTCTGTCTTTGTTCATCATTTTCAGATAAACAAGTCAACCTTCACCAAAATTGAAGAAAACAACGAAAAGAAGAATTCATCAGAGAAAGAGAGAGCGACAATCATCTTTTCCTTGAAGAATGAAGTTGGGGGGCTTGTAAAGGCACTCAAACTCTTCCAGGTACATCCCCCAAACCCTGCTCCTTTTTACAGAATGACTTGATTGCGACACATTTTTAGCTTTGAAATGAATAAAGAATTCGTTTGTTCTATTCTCGCAGGAAAACCACGTGAACCTTGTACACATTGAGTCCAGGAAATCCAAAAGACGCAACTCTGAGTTTGAAATTTTTGTGGACTGTGACAGCAACCACGAGCAACTGAATGAAATCATCCAGCTGCTGCGGAAGCATGTGAATGTGGTGGATATGGACCCTCCAGATAACTCCTGTCTACGCGAGGAAGGTGAGAAAGTAGTGAGTGAATACACTCCAGATGCTGAATTAAAGGTACAACATTAAATTTGAACACCTTTTTTCTTCTGTTCTCAGATATGTATGAAGTACCCTGGTTCCCAAAGAAGATTTCAGACTTGGATAAGTGTGCTAACCGAGTCCTGATGTATGGATCTGAACTGGATGCTGACCATCCGGTACATTATCAACCCGCTGCCTCACTTCAGCAAACAAAACCAAACTCTCTTGAAATGAAGAATTTTTATATTTTTACGTTTCTCTTTATCAGGGTTTCAAGGACAATGTCTATCGGAAAAGGCGAAAGTATTTTGCAGATCTTGCCATGGCCTACAAACAGTAAGTTTTGATCTATTTAAATGTCTATTGTATTTTTAAAAAAATCATGATTCTTATGGAGTTTTTTCTGTCTTTTTCCAGTGGAGATCCCATTCCTCGTATTGAGTTCACACAGGAGGAAGTGAAGACTTGGGGTGTTGTGTACAGGGAGCTCAACAAGCTGTACCCCACCCACGCCTGCCGGGAATACTTGAAGAACTTGCCACTGCTGTCCAAATATTGTGAATGTCGGGAGGACAACATTCCTCAGCTGGAAGATGTGTCACGCTTCCTCAGAGGTAAATTATCAATTTTGATTAAAATATTCCTTTGATTTAAATCATTTTGTTCACTTTTAACGGTGCAATCACTCAATGCAATATATTTTCACTATCTTTCTAGAACGTACTGGATTTACCATCAGGCCTGTGGCAGGTTACCTGTCCCCCCGTGACTTTCTTGCTGGTTTGGCATTCCGCGTTTTCCACTGCACCCAGTATGTGCGGCACAGCTCCGACCCCTTGTACACCCCTGAACCGTGAGTACTAGCCAACACTATATCTAAATATGTAATCTAAATGTTAATTTTGGTTTTAATATTTGGTTTTATTTTATTATTAAGGGACACATGCCATGAGCTGCTGGGCCACGTCCCGCTGCTGGCAGAGCCCAGCTTTGCTCAGTTTTCTCAGGAGATTGGTCTCGCTTCACTTGGAGCCTCCGATGATTCAGTTCAAAAACTGGCCACTGTAAGAGTCACTGCAATAACAAACAATATCAAACAATATTTATGAAGATATTTCTTTTTCAAAATCCAACAAGGTCGTCCTAATTGCTTGTGTTCTTCTTTGCAGTGCTATTTCTTCACTGTGGAGTTTGGTCTATGCAAACAAGAGGGGCAGCTGCGAGCTTATGGAGCTGGACTTCTGTCATCTATCAGTGAGCTCAAGGTAAAGACATCCAAACAGGATGGTAGGATGGTACAGTGGGCACCTTTACCCAAAGAGCTTTAAAAACACAGACAGAATAGTCTTTTTACGTTACAAACTTGATCATATTCCACCTTAGGACACATAATAAATAATCTTTTTTTGTTGAGAAAATATAGATGCACATTTATTAAATGATCAAGTTGTGTTTTCAACATCTCCACTGTGTCTCTCTTTGACAGCATGCGCTCTCTGGTAATGCAAGGATAATGCCTTTCGACCCCAAAATTACATCCAAGCAGGAATGCATCATCACAACGTTTCAGGATGTCTACTTTGTGTCAGACAGCTTTGAGGAGGCCAAAGTCAAAATGAGGTGAGCTTAATTACTCAGTGTTGTAAAGACTACAGCACTCAGCATTTAACTTATACATTATAATATATAGGTAGAGCCAGCAAGAATAGCTGTAAGCTTTTTAAGCTAAACTGCTGATAGCATATTATTTAATATTGTGTTCATTTCAGGGAGTTTGCCAAGACCATCAAGCGTCCCTTCACGGTTCGATACAACCCCTACACCCAGAGTGTGGATGTGCTAAAAGACACTCCCAGCATCAACAGTGTGGTGGAGGAGCTGCGACACGAGCTTGACATCGTCGGTGACGCACTCAGCCGGCTGAACAAACACCTGGGTGTCTGACTGCGCACAGTTCACATGGAGTTACACTGACAGTCTGTCATCCCCGGCACTGCTGTAGAGACGTTGCTTGTGTGTTGTCCTTTGCCAGTAACATGAATGTGCATCGGTTTTTTGTAAAAATGTTCTGTCGTCTCCACTGCATGGCTTATATAGCTTACACAATTTACAGGTGCACTAGGTATGTTTAGACACTAACTTTAAGATATTCGACAAACCCAAAGAGCTGCTTAATCTGAGGTACTATTTAGCTTCTATATTGCAAACAGTTTATGTGCTTTGATGGTACTTCAGTTCACTTTTGAAACACTTCCAGCTGTTACAGACACCTCCAATTGTTATTTCTGCTTTTGTATATGATTGTGTGTGTTTTCTTTTCTTTTTTTTGTAAATCATTTCATTCTTCTTCTTCATGTTTAATACTCCTCTCTTCAGTGAAATGTTTAAAATGTACCTTCTTTGTATTTGTCTTTTGGTGTGTGTGTGTGTATAATATTCCTTTTTTGTGTGCTGTTGAGGGAAATTATGAAAGTGACACCTTTAATAACTGTTCTTATAAGAATGCTCTTGTGATTGATTATGATCGATTTGACCCATGTCAGCGATTACTTTACAGTGATGATTTTTAATACTTTCTCTTGAATTGAATTTAATTGTAGAACTCCAGAAATCAAGACATTATTTTTTTAAAGAAATATAGAAAGTAGAACTAGGTTATGAATCAAACAAAAAAAAGTTGAATAAAAAAGTCATTTGTGTGTTTATAGCATGCCAAAACAGTTGTTTAATTGTTGATTTATTACTTTTATTAGTCCTTGTGGATGTAACTTTGTTATTGAACCCTGAGGATGCTGCTGCTGTTGATGATAGAGATGCAAGATGATGGCAGCGAAGACTCTGAAAGTGATTATAACAATTATTTTGAGGCTGGAGTTTGCAAAATCTCAATAAAGTGTTGTAGAAAAAATATGCCTTTGATCTGAGAGCCAGGACGCTTATTGCCTAATGAAAAAGTCCAACTGGGAACAGAACTTTCCAAGATAGGTAGCAGAAAAATCAATAATGACTCTTAAACGCATTTCGTGGACACGTAAATGGCATCATACAATTTCATTTTTATTATGTTGTTATTATTATATTATATTTATATTATTTATTTATACTTTGAGGATCTGATGAATGAAGAAAATGAGAAAGAGAGTTAGTGAATCTGGAAGTATAAAGGATTATTAAGGAGAAAGAGGATGAAGACTGGAAAAGTGCTAGGTCCAGATGATAAACGTGGAGATAAAGCACATGCCAGGGTGCAAATAGAGGAACCGCACCAGAGAAATATGTGAGGGTGGTGCAGGACATCTATGAGGACAGCAAGACAGTGGTGAGGTGGGGGTGGGATAACATCAGAGACTAGCCCTTGTTGTTTTCAGTGGTTGGTGGACAGACTGACAGAGGACAGGCAGGAGTCTCTGTGGACAATGATGTTTGCAGACAGCAGTATGATTTGTAGTGAGAGGTGGAAGGTGGAAGAGAGCCTGGAGAGATGGAGGTATGCTCTGGGGAGAAGAGGAATTAAGTCACTAGAAGGAAGACAGAATAAATATGTGTGAACAGTGAAGATGCCAGGAGGAGAGGCAGCAAAGGTGGATGAGTTTGAATATCTGAGGTCAGTAATCCAACAGACAGAGCAGAAAAGAGTATTTACTGCCCAGCTTAAGAAATTGGTCTGATTTGCACATCAAAACTATAGCTTCAAGAAATGACACACATAATGGTAGCTTATATTTAAAAGGTGAATAAAATTAAAACTTAGGCAGCAGCATAATAGTGCTGCCCAGATTATTCTAAATTTGTCACCTGAAGAATTTGATCATTTAGCATTGAAGTCGTTTTTTTGTGAAGCTGTAGTCTCTTCTGCAGTGGTGTTACAATCGATACTGAAATATCGATTCCTCCGATACCATACATTTATAATCTAGAATTGATTCTCATATTAAAATATCAACATTTTAGTCATTTGAGGTAAATTTGTAGTTTATGATTAACAAGAACACATTGGAGCGTAACTGTATATTGGGATCCTAGGAACTACTTCCACTACTTCCACCTGTCGTGGTGATATGTGAAATACGGCTGTATAAATGCATCAGGGCTTATGTGTGTTTACTCTTTCAGTCAGTGATAATGGTGATAGTAAGGCGAGTCACGTGTGAAGCTATTTCAGCTCCACAAACAGCCAAAACGTGGTTTGGCAAAACCACAAACCTTGTCAATAACATAATCATAACACAGAATATGATGATGAGTTTATGTTGAGGTGAATAAAAAAATCCACCCATTATTTTACCAGATATTATGTATCTGTATGTTAGATATTGTTAGATATTACATTTCTGCAACTGTAACTTTTGCCACTCATATATCCGTTTCAAGCGCCTTCGCGACAGTGTCGCAAAGCATACTTGAGTGTTTAGCCCAGATGCTCCATGGAAACACACGCACGGTTGGAGTTTTGTTTACATTCTTGGGTAAGTTTGTTATATTGAACAGTACACTGTAAAATATCTGGTTGTGTAATTCCTTTATTTAAATGCAAGGAACAAAGTGACTCTTCAATTGGAAACGCAGAAGACGTAACACTTTTGCTAACGTTAGCTTAACTAGCGTCCAAACTTACTGTCTTTACAGGTGAGGCGACAAAAAACAGATGTTAACATCTGGTTCACGGTCACCTGAGCACTGGTAGTAGTTTTCGGTCTGTCATATACTTTTATTAAGCTGTGCTGTTGTTGTCAGGGAGCCAACAGTTACGGGCAACTGAGCCAGGGACATGTGGAGGACCAGGCTTCGCCCCGGCTCTCTAACATTGCTGCCCTACAAAACAGGCCAGTCCGGGCTGTCAGTGGCGGTGGGGGACACTCCGTAGTTATTACCGGTACGTAGCCTTTCGTCCTATATTAAACACAAACTTCAGCCCACCAGCGAATGATGTTTGTAGTCTGTTGTGGTATTGTGAGCAAGACCTTCATAGGTCATGTGGCGCCTCCTTCTGGCCAGTGAAATTAATTGTTTGTTTTTATGTTGATGATCTGTTAATGCAAAAATTATGAATGATCTAACAGCAAACGGTTGAAGCAAACTTCCACTCAGTTCAGTCTCGTTTGTTTAAGTAAATGTCTAGAGTGGGTGTACAGGTGTAACTGTCCCAAAAATAACACATCTAAGTAAAATCTTTGATTGTTTACATGTTTCTGTGCTGGACAGAGAGTGGCCAGGTGTTTGTGTGTGGACAGAATAACAGAGGCCAGCTGGGACTTGGCCACAGTGCAGACATCGCAACTCTTCAGCACTGCCCCATCCTGAATCAGAGAGTCACAGACATCGCCTGTGGTTGGGATTTTACTCTTCTTCTCACTGGTGAGCAGTCAGCACCATTTCCTACCAGGAATTTATCCTCATTTCTAGTTGTACTTGGTTTAAGGGTGATATTGCTAGCTAAAACACAGGTGTTTCTTTGGGGCAGGGATAATAGATCTTTTATGGCAATGTTAGTTTTTATTCTAATATAACATTTTATTATATTTGAATAATACAATAGTATGAATTGTATATAAGACAAAATAATATAGCTGTGTTATATTAGAAATTTCATTATATTATATTAGATCTAATTTTCCTGAAAGTGCAGATACAGTGGCTTGCAAAAGTATTTGGCCCCCTTGAACCTTTCCACATTTTGTCACATTGCAGCCAAAAACATGAATCAATTTTATTGGAATTCCACACGAGAGACCAATACAAAGTGGTGTACACTTAAGTAGAGCGAAAATTATACATGATTCCAAACATTTTTTACAAATAAATAACTGAAAAGTGGGATTTGCTTTATTATTCAGCCCCGTTTGGTCTGAGTGCAGTCACTTGCCCATATGAGTGCTAATGACTAAATAGAGTGCACCTGTGTGTAATCTAATGTCAGTACAAATACAGCTGCTCTGTGACACTCATGTGTACACTACTTTGTGTTGGTCTTTCAGGTGGAATTCCAATAAAATTGATTCATGTTTGTGGCTGTAATGTGACAAAATGTGGGAAAGTTCAAGGGGGCCAAATACTTTTGCAAGCCACTGTATATTATCCTTAGAAAAAAGGTGGGAAAAAAACGAACTCACATTTATTGCTATATTGTCAAAAAAAACCTACATATTTAACAGAATGGGAATAATGGAGGACACCTTAACTACCTTCCACTCATCCAAAAGCGTAATTTTTCAGTGTGTCTTAGTTAAAGGCATGTTTCTTTTCTTGTTATGGCACACTCTCAGACGGTGGGCAACTATTAGCATGTGGTTCCAATGCATTTGGGCAACTGGGTGTTGGACAGACTGTTACAAACTCTGCAGATCTACTGGTTGTTGAGGTGAGAACACGATGGGGGTGCAGTTTTTATAAAGTAAAGTTTTTAATTTATTTTTTTTAAATATCCATTCAATACATCTTGAGTGATCTACATTAGTATAAATGATCGTCATTGTGCTGTTTGTTGACAGAATCTGAAGGAGCCAGTAGTTAGTGTAGCAGCAGGACTCCGACACTCACTTGCTGTTACTGGTAAGGTAGCATTGTGAACGGCCCTCGTTTTTTTAACATCTGCCAAAGTGGTTACGTGATTGTTTTTTTGCCTGTCTTTATGTTTCTTAGCTGTATTTATAATATATATATATATATATATATATATATATATATTAGTATGAACTTGCATGGGAATTAGAATGGATTACATTTCTGGACTCAATCCAAATCCCATTTTTCAGGATCCAGATATCTTCCCAAATGCATATCAAATTTAAACTTTGGCTTGATGTTCTCAAGAAAATACCATAAACCAGTCTGCAACCAGATATCTTTCATCTCACAGGACTTAGTGCATGCATGGTGTGAAGGGAATTTTCAGTCTTGGTGGAGGTATGCACTCTGACTGCTCCTGTTTTTCATGTGACAGTGAAGCCATAAATCATGTAATTCTGTTTGACTTTCAGGCTCAGGCTGTGTTTATCAGTGGGGAACTGGTCTTTTCAGTTATGCTAAGAGAGCACTCAGTCCACATGCTGTCCCATCTCACTTTAACTCTAAGGTGCCCTGTCTGGTACCAGGTAACGTAAGCTGCACTGAACATAAATAATTATTAATTTATTCTATTATTGGTGATTTGTAGATGTGACAGATATTTATGATCTTGTTGCAGGTCTGGATCAAAGAATATCACACCGGGTAACTGCAGGGTCAGCACACTGTGTGTGTCTTACAGGTAGGATGGTAGTGAGTTGCTTCAATATGTTCTGCAATAATAAGCTATGTATTTTGCACTGCTCATTCATAGGGACAATTTACACACATAAGCACACTTCTTTATCATGCATCAAGTCTGCCCTCTCTGATGTCCTGTAATTAGTTCACTAGAGCATCTCAATTGCTGTTCTGCTTTTTTGCTGCTGCTTGTGTTGAATGAAGAGTAATGCTGTCACTGTCATGTGTGCAGGAGATGGCGATTTGTTTCTGTGGGGAAGCAACAAGCATGGTCAGCTGACCACCACAGAGCTCTTCCTGTCTTCTCCCACTCTTCTGAAGCGATCTCTGCTGGATGGAGAAAAAGTGATAAATGTGTGGAGCGGCTGGACTCATAATGTTGCTCAGACAGGTACTCGGGTCTGTGATGTTCAGTAGTTTTTACAAGATTTAGAGGACAGTTGCCCAAACTGAAAAAACAATCCCATTATCTGTTTCAGAGAGCGGGAGAGTGTTCACATGGGGAAGGGGAAATTATGGACAGCTGGGCCGTCAAATATCAGCCAGTGAGGACACAGAGCAGCAGCCAGCTGGCCCTGCGGCACAAGGTGGCACCCAGGAGGTTGGACTCCCTGCAGAGGTTGAAAACCTTTGTGGAGCAACACAGGTAGGAGTGTTTAGCACTTCGCCAGATGGCAGAACCTATAGCTGTGCTGCAATCAGTAACAATTAAATGTTTCCTTGACTTGTGTTTGGATTGTTGGTCTTGAGGATAGTGCTGTGTTGAAAATGCCAGTAGACGTCCAGCAGGAGGCAGCAGACAGTTACAGTTAAAGTAGCTGTTGATTGTTTAGTATAAGGCGAAGCATGTTTCCCCTGAACAGAAGGTTCTTAATGATTTGCAGAATTATCTCTTATGTACAAAGCATACTCGCACTGTCATTATAATTCAGCAGGGGGAAAAAAACGACTTGTGTCTATCAGTGAAGGCAGTTTTCTCTACTCCCGTAAGGACAATTACATGTGAATGGGATTGTAGCAGCTAACCTGTAGTCTAAATGGTTACAATATGGTCATTGCCAATGAAGCAAATGTCGGGGACAAACAAGGACAAGCGCTCCTTTCGTCTTTCCGCTGCGCACAGATCATTGCAACAACACATAAGGTGTCAAAGCTTTGTCACCTTGTGTGTTGAGCGTGAAGTAAGATGAATTGGCTGAGTGGGATATGAATCACTCAGGCCACCCTACTTTGTTAAAGCACTGTACATATACACTGACTGGCCACTTTTTAGGTACATCTACCAACAGCCAATCACATGACACCAACTCAGTGCATTTAGGTATGTAGACGTGGTCAGGACGATGTGCTAAGGTTCAAACTGAACATCTGAATGTGAAAGAAAGGTGATGTAAGTGACTTTGAATGTGGCATGGCTGTTAGTGCCAGGAGGGAGCCATGTGAGCATTACTGATGGACAAATTTCAACCCGTCAGTGGTTCATGATCAGTGGGTCAGTTTCTGTTAATCACTTGTTTTCTTTGTCAAATAAAGTGCTACATAAAGTACAGTGCAAAAGTCTATATTTTGCTCCAAAAATGGGAATTCTGTACACTTATTTATTGGTTAAAGTGCAAACATACATGTAAATACAGTGAATAAGGAAAAAACTTCATTTGCACCTTTCTAACGAAGCTTAAAGTTGATATTTGTTATGGGTGCCTTTATTCTTTAACACTGCCTGAACTCTCTTAGGGAAGCTTTGTTGTAATTTCTGCAAGTAGTCTTCAGGAACAGTTCTCCAGGACCTTTGAAGGACCTTCAGACTAACTGTCATTCTGTTCTGTTCCCACACTGCTTCAATAATGTTGAGGTCTGGGCAGAGGGGAGGCCAATCCATGACTGATAGTGTCCCTGTACATGAGCTCAGTTAATCACATGCCCATCTCTTGCATGTTTTTCTATCCATCTATGCTTTTACTGTTTTCAGGATCGTTGTCATTGTGAAAACTAAAGCTGTTGCTAATTAGATGCGTTCCAGATAGTTCTGCATGACAAATCAAAATTTCACAGTACTTCCCATCAATTTTGACAAGAGCCACTGGCTAATGTGCACACCCAAGCCATGACACAACCTCCACTTTTCTTTTCTTTTCTTTTTTTTACTTACAGATGGCTGCAAACACTCACTGTTGTACCTCTATCCTGACCTCCTCCATGCAAATTGACAGTGATTTGAACTTTGAAAGACCTTCAAAAAAAACCTGGAGAACTATTGCTCATGACTGCTGGCTCTTTGGAAACAAAATATAAAGAAATGAGGGGTGGCTCAAGACAGTACTGTAAATGCATTTAACAGCCATGCAGTGGACTGTGTCTCATATCCAGGATTCAATTAGCATTTAAGCATGTCCACTCAATTCCTGTCATACTTGTGAAGGGGGAAGCAGGAGAAAAGGCCATTAAAATCTAAAAGGTTTCGGTCAGCAAAGGGCAAGACTGTATAAGCATCCTCAAATGGCTGCATTAACTCCTCCAGCAGTGGCTTTTAAGAGTTATGAATCAGTTGGGTCTCTGCTATAGTTTCAATTTACATTATGCGCTAAAGGGAATCGTATGCTGGAGTACCAAACGTATGTAAAGATGTGGAAAAAAAATCATTATTAAATTATCAAATTTTAAAATTAAATCTAAGTGGCTTTATCTTGTCATTTTATTTAATTTGTAAGGGAGAATGTGATTAATTCAATTGTCAGTATCATATGTCATTGAATATTAGAGTCTCAAAATTGCACATTTGCTTTTCAACATGTATTTAAAAGTTATTTTCTCCACAGATTTGCTGCGGATCAGAACATAACCTTGCTACTGTAGGTGAGTGTGTTCTCTCAAAAATGTCCTTGCAGTTTCTTCACTTTTTTCCTAACTTATTATTCACATAATGCACAAGTGCACTCAACATTTCCATAGGAAACAAAAGCCTTTTATGAAAAATTAAAAGCAAAGTTTGAACTTACTGGGTTCTTTAAGTTCTCATGGCTGAAATGAGAGACATCCTCAATGGCCTGAGGTGACTCTGGTTGTGTTTGTGTAAAGTAATGTAGAAGACACATCGGTGAGGCTAAACTATTTCTGTCCTCACCCTTACTAAAAATTTAGTAAGGGAGCTGTCTAATGCATTACAGTGTTAACAATTAATCCTTGTAAAGCTGCAGAGCATTTCTGAGGTCAGCTCATTGCTCAGTGGCTATTGCATGAGGATGTAATTACAGTGTGGATAGATGGATATCATTGACAGAAGCAATTACCCGAACAGGCCTGTAAAGGGGATGAATTAACCAGATGCCCATTTACAGGCAAGTTTTTCCAGTCATATGTTTGTAGAACGATCTCCCTTTGTCTGCTTAACCGCTGAACAGACGCCGCACGCTCACATGCATCCCTCAATGAGAACTGAACAAAGATAGACATATCTGACTGCTTGTTTGCGATCGCTCATTAGATTAAATGTGCTTTTATTCTTGCCAGGCCTGCCAAAAGTCTCCTGCTTTTCTATAGTAACCAGCTAGGCATGTAAAAGAGTTTTTGGAAGTAAAATCTATCACATTAATTTTTGAACACTGACCCAGTTTTTTTTTTTTTTACATGAGCACGAATATAAATATCACAGATGATCACTGAAATACAGGCGCATGCTTCCATAAGAGAAGAAACTGTGAACATCGGTGGTGTTTCTGCAAGCATCCATGCCATTCACTGGTGTTAATCTCACTAATTGATAGCGATAATGAATGTGCAATTCTAATTTGAATATGTGGAAATTGTCCATCATCCATAGTTCTCGAGAAGCACTTTCAAAAAGTTGAGTTATGGGCCGTGAAGGCAGAACTAGCAAATAGAGGTCTCATCTGAACCTCCAGCATCTCAATCTTCTGCCACGCTCACCTCTCTTCCTCCTCCTGTCTGACGTGTGGTGGCAGGAGCAATGAAATAGCAAAACAGGATTGGAAGCACAGACCTGAGTGCTGCTATTTCGGGTGCTGAAGTAGGTCAGGTGGAAAGGAACGGAGAGCATTGCTGCTTATGATATCTGTTGCCTGCTCATCCTTTGCTCATTAGAACCTGAGTAAGTTCTCCTGGCGTGTGAAAATCATCAGCGGTGGTCAGAGGTAGGGAGATGGGTCAAAGACTCTGTGGCCACAGCTCATCCAATCTGAGGAAAGATTTTTGGTTCATGTGAACATTTTTCCACTTAATGGGATTGTAGAAGCACGAACACCTTAAATTAGAGCTGTATCTGTAGAATGATGCAAGTCACACTAAAAAAAAAGGCGACCTCCGCAGACTGTGTCACTGTGGCGTTGTTATTTGGGTGTGAAATTTTAAACTGACAAATTTCAAAAACAAATAACAGCATTTGTTTACATGCACAAATGGCCTTTTGGTTTGAGATACCTTTTTTTTTTATTATTATCCTTTTGTCGTGCAGAATATTATGCAGACACTTTGTTGCCATGGAAACACTGATGTGCTATACTCCAGTCAGTGAGCCCATGAATTAAGCACAGCACCAAAATAAAGATTTTTTTCTTGCCAATGAACCAAATGTTTCAACACATTTAGTCCAATAATACTTTCTGAACACTAAATCAAAGAAAAGGTCGTAAATACATGCACTGTCTTTAAGACAGGGACTACGTGCATGTTTGTAACGCATAAGCGGTTTCTGGCAAACTGTCACATTGGCATGAGCTGCTTGGCATGGCATCGAGGTCTGTGAACTGGTGAAAACATATGCGTCTTTCTGGCAAGCGCTGCGACTTTTCGGGGACAAGCTGAAAACGCAGACAAAGACAAAGACAACCTCGCGATGAAACAAATGAAAAGATGACACGAAAGGCACACGACTGCAGTACGGGGAGAGCTTGAAGATGTGTTACCCTTGAGAAAGCAAGCTCGCTTCTGTTGTCATGGCAATGGAGCCTGTTAGGTAACTGTGTTGCCATGGCACGTGTCTCCTCGGTGATGCAGACCTGACCACACCCACCGACAGGCTCTCCAGCTGTGAAGAGCAGTGAGGCTTTGTTATTGACCAAGTGTCAGGGTGGGGAACAGGAGCTCTGTGTGTTTTCTTTTGCACCCTGTTTTTTTGTAATCCAGGATGCTGATTTTAGCCTACATTGTACACACTGTACTACAGCCCCCTCATTCTCTCTCCTGTCAGTTACACTGACCCATGATCCTTCTCCCTTTCAGGGGGAAGTCTCTTCTCGTGGGGCTGGAATGAACATGGAATGTGCGGAGATGGCTCGCAGGCCGACGTCTTTCATCCACAGCTCGTTCCTGGACTAAGACCTGTTCTCATTGGCTGCGGAGCCGGACACTCCATGGCAGTTTGTGCTGCAACGACCGGCACAGAAAAAAATTCTGCACCACTCGAGTAACGCTGGAGCAGGGACATTTATTCTGCATGACAATCAGAGGCTATAAAAAGCGAATGCTTTGGGGAGTTAACACATTTATGTTTTAGTGGTTTATCGGTGCCCTGTGAAACCCACGTGCGATTATTTTAAGTGCCCTTGACTCAACACTAACTTTCACATGTTAAAAGGCTACCTGAGCTACTTGAAAGGGTCACACTTTAATCTGCAGTTGTCATAAATACCCTTGTATGGTTCTTTGATTTATGTTTCATGTGGCCATAATTTGTCTATGATGGACACGATGGGGTCAGTGGCTTTGCAGGGTATGGCCACACCTGTAGCTGTAACTCCACCTGACGTGTTTGCCTTCCTCAATGAAGCTGTTACAGATCATATGAGGGATGGGCTAGACTAGTGTTACAGCTCCATCTTCTCATGTCAGGGGTTTTATTGCTGTGATCTTGAATGTCAGGAGGCAGTCAATCTCAGCAATCCATGGTGAAAATTTCTCTGTCATCTTGTGATGTACCACTCGCACATACACACAACAGCATTTTATTTCCCATTTTTCTACTGGTCTATCAATTATTTATGCCTTTGCCCATCTGTGTCATATTCTTTGATTTTCTGTTTGTCTGATTTGCACCACTTTCATACTTCATTAATCTTGGAAGAAACTCATCCACTGGACATGACCCAACCTACATATTTATAAGGAGCAGACCTCCGCAGTGCAGCACCTGGATAACAACTGCAGTTGTTAAGGCAGTGCCTTTGAGAAAGGCAGTGAAGGTATTCAGAAAAGCTGATGCCTACTTTTCTGTGACTTTCTTTTATATGAAAATTTTTACTTTAAATGTTCATATAAGTTAAATGTGGAAACATTAAAATATGTTAAAGTGCTTTTACCAGGATTATGTTCGGGACGGGAAAATAAATGGACACTCACTGAAAAGTGATCATTTCTGTGGTTCTTTTTTATTTATCACTATTGTACAAGTCTGAACTGTATTGGTCAAAAAAGACACAAAAATCCCTAAACAACAAACCAATCAGAACGACCACTGAACACCTTATTGAGATAACTAACCACAAAATGCACGGTGTTCAAAACACGCACTCTGAAATCGCACCAAATGCCACAAATTAGTTGCCTCTAAGTTGTGTAATTGATTCAGTTTCATGATAATAGCTTTCTTTCTTGCTTTCTGTCTTACATATATGTATTATACCTTGACCAGCACACAGTCTCCCAGCTCTATTGACATATTCAGATCTGCTGTACCAGACTGCACTCAGATCTCAGCAAGTGGTTGGCAGTGTGTTTGCAGTTGTTTGGTAAAAAGTTGGTCCCTTCTCACTAACTTTGTCCACACAAACAGTGGATCAGGACTCTGCATCTTTAATTAGGTTATGCTCGTTGCTTGCCTTTAGAAGCTGATCAGCACTGGGCTGCGTACACGTGCTTTCAAGTACTGAGCTGATGCTTGTTTTCAATGTGCTGGTGACTGATGGTTAATTTAAAAGAAAATGCATATTATTTCATCGTCATGTTGGTTAAGCTGTAATCCTGAATGGTAAGAAGAATTTACATAACAGAGGCACTTGTCCAGTATGATGAGGATAATGGTTTGGTTAGTATTACATACCAATGTAGCAATTTGGATGTGTCCAAAAAAATGACAAAGAGGTATAATCCAATTATACATGATTGTCAATTAAACAATTATTTAAATGCCTGTGCTTTGATATGAGAATGCATGTTATATAGGAGCTGTCTTTGATAATCAAAGTACAACTGCATACCATCATTCAGTAAATAAAAATCTGTCATTTCGTTCCTACCCTGCAAAAACAAGATTTGCATCACAAACTATTATTATTGTAACAGCACAACTTGCCATTTTAATGCCTCTTTAATACAAGGTAAGAGTGGTGTGTTTTTTAGTTTTTTTTAAGTTTTCTTTTTTTTTAAAGCACGACATTATTATTACTATATTTTTTGTGGACATTATCTTTGATGCATGAAAACATATCAAAGGAATGTTAAAGGTTCACTGGTGCAAAACAGTGCAAAAGTCTACAAAGGTGTGACGATGACAGTGCAAAGTTAATGACTTGTTTTCAACGGTTTAGTCTGGCTGACGTGACGCGTGACAGGTTTTTGCTGAAGGGGGTTTGCGGTTTAAAATCGGAGCAACATTTCTTTTCTTTTTGTTCACTTTTGGACAGAAGAAGCACACAAATATTTGATGATCACTCAAAAAACATTGGTACACACAACTTCAGCACACAAAAAGCATATTTACAGCACTGGCACACACCAAAAATAGGCACACAAATTACAGCACATTAACCAGTCACAGATACTGAGCTACATAAGGCTTGACAACAAAACGTCCTCTGTGCTACATCTATGCTGAGTTTTGTGATGTACAGGTTGTCACTGTCACACCCATTTAAAAATACTAATACACACAACAATGCTACAGCACTATCAGGTGGGTGATGGGCCGTTATGGGTCATACACATAGTGGTTGGTACACCATGGTTCATAACACAAACTGACTCTGTTGGTTGTCTGCTCCGGTGCTGTCGTTGGGTTTCTATAAACATATAAAAAAACAACAATAACAAAAATAAATTATTACACAAATTATGTATAATGGTGGAAATGATGGCGATGATGGCTACCTCTGCAGGTGCAGGGAGAGGTGAAATGACACTGGCTTGGAGAGTAAAGAAAATGTGCTCCGTTAGTTCTTCATGGTAAACATGGGTTTACCATGTTTTGGGTTTTTGTTCCCCATGCTTTGCGGAAGGCGTCAGACACCAATGTACTGTCTGTGTGCAGAGGTTAGACTCTGAGTCGGTTAATAAACATGCCCAATCATGCTGAGTTTGACAGGTTTATGTACAGTAGTTCAGTCATTGTCATGCGTTTTTTTATACTTTGCATCATGCTCTCACAGTCACCTCTTTTTTTTTCTCTTCTTTTTTTTTTTAAAGCTCTCTTTGACCTGGACAGGGTCAAACAGCAGTTGGTAACACTAGCCAGACGCTAGTAGGAAAGGAAAGATGTATGTAGATGCATGTGCTGTTGAATAAAAACGGAGTCTAAACGCTCATTGTGTATAAAATTTATTTCATGCAAGGACTTATATTTACATATTTTTATTTGAATACTTTTCTTTTGCATAAATGTAAAATACATGCATTTACCTTTCCCCAAGTAAACCCACAGCCCATGCTATGTCTCACTGTACTTTTTTTTTTTCCTTCCCACCCCTCCACTTGAATTGCATGAGCATATAATTCACCTGCATCTCTTCACATCAAATCTTAACAAGTTGTTGTTGTTGTTTTTTTGTTTTTTTAAATATATAACATCACTTAAATACCACAAGAGACATGACTCAAAAAATGTAAAACTCTGCTCATTCAGAATAAAAACAAAAACTAGTTGCTATAATTTGCCTATCTTCTTCTAGAAATGAACATTTCTGATTGGTCAACAAAACAAAAAAAAAGAGGAAAAAAAAAAGAAGAAGAAATTTGTTAAAGTGCCCTGAAAAAATTGTGCATAATTATTGGGACAGTATCAATACATGTAACCGTAACAGTATTGATGTTTTAAATCAATAGACATACATACTGCACGAGTCATCGGGACATCTCCCACTGATCCTAACTCAATATATTTTTGCTCTGTGGAGTTGCCTGGTCCCCTTTACTTATATTTTGTGCTTTATTATACAAAAGACGTGGGGACTAATAAGTGATTTTTTAAGGTTTTCTTTTTTTAAGTGCTTCTTTTTTTCCCTTTTTTTTTTGCTTGGTGCTATGTATCCCTACTAAAGGTTCAGTCCTAGTATGTGTTCAGTGGTGTAACAACAATAACCAAGAGGGCTATTTTTTTTAAAACTGTGATTAAGGGAACGAGGGTGGTGCAAAAGGTACAAGGTTCACTTTATAAATAAAGCTTTTGTTACACTGTTATGAGCATGGAATAAAGTGTAATGATGCTACACTGGGAGCACTTATGTTAATATCATGTCAATTTATTACTCGCTTTTACTTTGCCTCTCCAAGTATGAAGGCACCGTTGTTGTAATTCATGAGTCCTGCCTTAATTTAGCAGCACAGCGGTATAGACGTGGTGGCAGTCTACTGATACCCTTTAAAAACTCGTAACTACCAGTAAATATATTTGTATAAAAACTATTTATGCTCATAACAGCATTAGTTGGCTTTATGACAGATTGTTCAAGTTAAATCACGCTATTTTTTTTCTGTTGGAGGCCCCAGTCAAATAAATACAAGAAAATAAATATATGAATTTGGGGAAAGGCAAAGAATGGTGGCTACATAAAAACCTCTGCTATGACTGAGTCTCTTGTAAAGCTGTTTCAAAATGCATAAAAATGACAAAGCTTATGAAGCTTTTGAAAGAAAAACTTGTTTTTTCTCCTTACAGGTAATTGCGATACAGTTAGCTTCTTGTTGAACATAATTTCTCATGCAGTTCATGCAAATGAACAGTTTTAGTTCTGTTGACATTAGATGTATTCATCACTGGCATCATAGGAATTGTCATCATCCCCATATTGCATCGGACATCATGAACACTATGTTCATTTTTATTTTTTTTTCTAATGGCCACTTGGGTAACATTATCTGGACTGCACTTTCAGAATGACGTCTCTACTTTGCAACGTACAAAGCACTTAAGATAAGTTCCCTTAACAGCTTTTGGATATGTTTTAAAAGCCTTGTATAATTAATGTCCAGCATATTATTGGCAGGGGTTACATCTTATGAAAATTTATTTCACAAAAAAAGTGAAACCAAAACCAAAAAAGCAAATGAGATAAGTTATTGGCAGAAGAGAATGAGAGATCAAAAGCAACAGAGCAACAGGCAATGATGTAAACACAAGGAAAAGAGTGTGGTTAGCCTGTGGTAAGAAGTAGAACGGTGCTTTGTCTGCAACTGAGGTGACCCATGCAGAGTGGCATGTGCCAATGTTTTCTAGTCTATGATATGATGACACACCCAAGGAGAACACTTGGGAAGCTTGAGTATAAGCACAGTTAAGATACAATTTTCCAGAAAAATAAACATAAAATAATAATAATTTTAAAAGAAAAAGAAACAAAAGCAGGTGTGAAGGCAAGTGTGAAAGCAAAATCTGACAGGAAATATAAGAAGTGTGGACTGGCCTTCCAATGGCATTGTATCTGCTACTCAACCATGCTACATAATGGATGGGATGGGAGAATGTGAGTGCTGCATTAGACAGGGTGGGCTGCAGGGCAGGGCGGACACTGAGGACACTCCAGAGGCATCCCCGCTCATGCCAGACATGCTGTTAAGGCTCCAAGGCTTTTCATAACCTTCAGTTGAAAAACAGAGAACGTTCTGAGTACACTGCAGCACTGAATCCACGACAAAGTGTTTTGGTGTTCCTCACTGGTTATACTACACCTGTTGCTTTCTTGTTTTTGACTCCAAAGAAACAGGTCAACACAGACGTGAGACACATTATTATTCTCCATGCATTGAGTGCATTAGGAGTACAACAGCATGCACCGGGTGGTACTGGAATGGTTTGGAGTATAACACTTAAAAAGTCAAGAAAGGTAGGCACCTCAGGCAGGGAATGTTTTGTCAGCTACAGGTAGAATATCACACTGTATGCCGTTTTCTGCACACAACTGGAGACTTACAGGACGTTCTTAGAGGAATGTTTTGATTTATCATTAATATAAAATTTAAAAGCAAAACAAAAACGAAGGGGCGATCCCCGTTATTAAAGTATAGAAATCTGTAAATTTCAATTTTGTCTTGTCTTCTTAATAATTACTTCTGATATTAGCTGTCATCCATCTGTGTTGTGCTCCTTCACCATACTGATAGCACCCATCAGCAAGACACTTCATGCACCGTTATGATCAAGAGCAATGTTCTCAAAAGTCAGGATTCCGCATGGTATTTATCATTAAAACACATATACATACATGGTACACGCGTAACACGTAAATACTTTCTTAGGCAGATAAGACAACACATTCTAGATCATATAAATCTCGAAAATAGTTTTCTTACTTGTAAATAAATAGGGGTATTACATTATGCACGTATCAAAAAATATAGTATGTAAATGTGGACAATTACTCTGGACATTTGTGGTGATTGTGCTTGATCTTAACATGTTTTAGTGAATCGGAATATATACAAATCCCAGCAGGATGACTGAGGAGAAGCAGCTGCTGTGAACGTGTATGATAGCTGTAATAAAGAGGTTTGTTGTTGTGTGCATGTGTGTGCGTGACTGTGCCTGTGTCTCTGTGAGTGTGTGTGTATGTGTGTGTGTGAGAGAGAGAGCCTGTGTAAAAACTGAGGTGTAACTCTCAGCAAAGAGGCAAAAAAAGGGGGCTTGTCCTGCCTATATGGTCTACAGGGTGTCAGTGTCTCAGGGGGGCCTGTGATTGGCTGTTACTGTACGTACCCCTCCTCACTCTGCCCCCTGTGTGGTTGGGGCGTTCAGTAGTAGTGGTGACCAGGAAGCAGGGTCGCTCTCTCTCGCTGGGGCTGAAGATTTCCTCCGGAGATATGGCCTGGTCTATATGAGGGCAATCTTCATTGGCCAGAGCTGCGTTAGCTGCCTCACCGTTCAGTTTAGAATCTTAAAAGAAACCAAAAATTAAAACAAACAAACAAACAATCAGATTTTTCTGTACAGGCTGTTTATTTAATTCAAGCACTACATATTTGAATATGTAGTTGTGTTTTGATGTTCTGCTACCTTAATTCGCACTGGGATAAACTCGTTCAATAATGCTGTCTGCATTACTGCTGTTTACCTTCCGCTCCTTTGCGGAAGCTCTGTTTGAAGCTTTGTTATTGAAGCTTGGAGATTTATGAGCGCAAACTGAATCAAAGGTCAACATATCTTTGCTGTAACGACACCAAGGGTGGGGTGGGGGACATCAAACTACTTACACTTTTCTTAATGTTACAAATACATGCATCCGGTTAGTTTTAAGAGAGAGGAGGAGTGAATCACTGCATTAAGGAGTGCAAAATCAATAACAAGATTACTCACAGTCTGCTGAATCTCTCTATTCGCCTATCCAGTCAAATATGCTTTTCATTACATATTTTATTGATTTGTTATAAGCGGAGAACTCGTTTTGTTTAATCTCGTGCCTGAATCATAAGCTGATTGAAGTGTGGGAACAGACGAACAGTGAAACAGCACAATAGAAATAGGATGAATAGAAACGAGACAACTCATTTATCAGAAAGTATGTCACGCTCGTTTCTTACCTTGAAACTTTATCTCGAAAACATCGTCATTGGCAATGGGGCTCTGATGCTGGGAGCTGATGCTTGTTTTGCAGAAGTTAGGAGAGCCTGGTTGGGGTGCCCGAGGGATATGCCTGGTTTTTTTCTTTGGTAGTTTCTGTTTTGCCATCGCCAGCGAGTAATACATTCCAAAGTTGTTGACAATCACGGGGACGGGCATGGCGATGGTCAGCACACCTGCCAAGGCGCACAGAGCTCCAACCAGCATACCGGAGGTCGTCTGAGGGTACATGTCTCCATAGCCGAGGGTCGTCATGGTCACTACAGCCCACCAGAATCCAATCGGGATGTTCTTGAAGTGCGTGTGCTCGCTGGCTCTTGGGTCGTTGGGATTAGCTCCAATCCGTTCAGCGTAGTAGATCATAGTGGCGAAGATGAGGACACCGAGAGCAAGGAAGATGATGAGGAGCAGGAACTCATTGGTGCTGGCTCTCAGCGTGTGGCCCAGCACCCTCAGCCCAACAAAGTGACGGGTCAGCTTGAAGATACGCAGGATCCGCACAAAGCGGACCACTCTCAGGAAACCCAGCACATCCTTAGCTGCTTTGGAGGAGAGGCCGCTTAGGCCCACCTCCAGGTAGAAGGGAAGGATGGCCACAAAGTCGATGATGTTCAGCGCATTTCGAATGAAGTCAAATTTGTTTGGGCAGAAAGTTATTCGCATTAGAAATTCAAACGTGAACCACACCACACAGACACCTTCGATGTAGGTGAGATAGATGGCGGTCTCAGTCTCCTGGTAGGTGTTCATCACTGTCTCATTGTCCACCACGTCCCATTCCGTGCGGTTGATGATGGGATTGAAGGCTTCGTGGGTCTCCAAACAGAAGGTGGTGATGGACACCAGAATAAAGAACAGCGAAGCCAGAGCTACCCACTGAGCAGGAAATATTTAGGGGGCAGAAAAAGAAAGGAAAGAAGGAAGAGGAGAAGGACAGAAAGGAGAATGAGCACACTAATACATGCAGTGTAATCAAGCTTGACGGCCTAGCAGCCATTCTTAGTAAGACACAATGCAATTTAATCTTCTATCTCAGACAGTGGCATCTAGTTTGACAGTGGCAATGACACCCCAGCTGCACTCCTCTCTGATGTGTGTCTTGAATCTGAAGCACTGCTGCAACAGGGACAATTAATGCAAGCTTGCTGTTCTTCCTTCTCATCCATCTGCTGTATATCAAGGTCGTGGCATTTTCAAGGGTATGCTACATATATAATTATTAAGCGCCTGTAGCAGCAGTAGCAGCAGACAGGACACTAGTGTCACAACCCCCTGGACTAAATTTAGCTGGGGCTCTTCCCTTCAGCTCCATCACCACAGCAGGTCTTCCCTTACACAAGGTCATACTGTCCACATCATCAAGCTCTTGGGAATGACGGTGAGCTGAGAGGCTCACTGAGCTGAGGACAGACTTTTATGTGAAGCCATAATTTCCCTTAATGGGGAAAAAAAGGACTTCACCCTCTAGTATTGATTAGCTGATCAAATTTCTTCACATTTAGGTTCTGTTATTCTTCCATACTACATGGGTGTAACAGATACAGTGCTGTCCCCTGGGTATCAATCCCAGCCCTGTCCTCATGCACTACTGGTTTACAGCATGTGTTATTGTTCATGCTCTTTACTGTAGGGGGGAAAAAAACAACAACAGTAAACAGTAATCTAAGTTCAATCAGAGGAAAAAAGATGGACAGAGAAGTGCACAGGAAGAGCAAATATCTGCTTAATGATCCTATGAATTGCAAATGTTGGATCAATAGCAATCGACTCATGCATAAAACCTTCCTTAAATGAGGCCCTGCTGTATCTTTGAAACTAATGCACAGTTTTGTTAAGTAGCAGGGAGGAATAATGAATGACTAAGTTGGAAAAGGGCAGGTCTGGGCATGAAGTCCTCTGAGAGAGGGGAATGATCTGTACTTGTCAGTCGGTCTCATTCAAAGTGGGCCACTAAGACAGGCGATGCAGCACAATATAATAATAATAAGAAGATGGAAAACAGGCCTTCATCATCATGTCTCATCAGTGGCAATTCATTGCCCCGTGCTGAGGAAATCACTGCTCCTTATGAATGCCTGCCTTCCTTCCATCTTAGCATGATGGTCCAGAGGGAAGCTGTGTTGACTGCAGAAGCACCAACTCCTGTCAGCAGAGCTGTCCTCTTTGTTCAGAGAGACAACATCCCAGTTCACAATGTGGATCTACACGCTGTTATGTAACACAAATTTGGCGTAAAATGTTTAGCATTTACGCATTCAAAAGGAACGTGGAGCACTTAGCGTTCGCAGGCAATCGAATAGTGAGGCGACTTTAATAAACACGCAGTGGTCGAGATAATAACGTTCAGCTTTTGCAGATATGATGTAAGAGGAGTTTTTTGCCAAGTTTCAAGGCGTTAATAAGTGGTGGTGTTTTTATCAAATTGCATAATGTTGTTGTTTTTGTCCACCCCCTCTCCACTATGTGCCGCACGAAAAAAGAAACAAGTACTCCTTAGACAGTAATAGAGCACAGAACCACCACGCTGCAAAACAATGACTTCAACCAACTGCACACGTTGGAGTCATAATCGACACCTGCTGGCTTGCTGTGTTTTAGGCGACTGTAATCTAAATCTCATTGTGATTTGAATTTTTGGGAGTTGCACTAACCATATTTTTTTTCTCTACTTTGACACAGAAAATTAAAAACAATTATGAAAACAATCCTTATTTGAGGCAAGTCACCACTGCTGCCACTACCATACAAACTCCAGTGCGCTAAAGCCTCATAATTTGAGCTGCTTTGCCCCTGATGCCTCCTAACAAGCAGGCTCGCTCAGCCCTCTGAACATCCCACCCTTCGAACTGTTAAACAAACGCTGTGTCTCATCAGACCGCCTCCTAAATTATGTGTCTGTGTGACAGTTAGGAACAGTGTGGCCTGGAGGAAGGGCAACAAGTGATGATTGTTTGCTCCTTATTGGCTAATTCTCACTGTCGCCAGAAAACCATGGGTCGACTGTGCTGTGCAGTGGCAAGGGTTTTTCCACTGATGTATCTACTGTGAATAGAGTCAGTAATTAACTCTGAGGCTCACTTCTAATTAATCTTTCTGCCTGTCTTTGTGGAGTCAATCCCTGCTCTGCTTTTGTCATGCTTGTTGTTAAATGTAGGACACAGCTGAGCTTCTGCTGGGGGAATCTTTCCTGCGTGAAGAAAATTAAATTTGGAAGTGTGTATGTGACGGGTGGGGGGGTGGCACTGATTCCATAATGCTTTCTGGAAGAGTGAGAACAAGTCAATGCAGTTTACTCTGTCTGGATTGGTGCCTGATAACTAATTACTACAGCTACAACAGCAGCTGTTAAAGCAGCGTGCAGCACAGCAGTCGTTTTAGGGGCTCATGGTCCAAAAAAAATTACAAATATATTAAAAAAAAAAGTGTAAAGTTGTCCTTGTCACCAATTCCAAGTATTACACCCTGATGGAAAAGTGCCCATGACAAAGACTAAAAATGTCACCCCTAACAGCAACCTAATTTTGTCTGGAGGTCTGCCACAGAAAAATGTGGTGATGCCAAAGATCTGGTTTCCTAATGTGCAGCTGACCTATTTAACCAAAAAAGCCAGCCTGCCCTGGGATCCCCGTGTTGTGGAAATATCTATCTAAAGACCTGTGAGATTCAAAATGAGTTTCTTCATCTTCTCCAGCAAGATAAGAGGAGGACAGAAGTGATGATTTTCATGCAAATGGTTCTTCTACATGAAGTTGGTTCATTTCCCCTCTCTCCTCCTCTTTCTCCCTCGTGCACTCTCATCGACCTGCTGTGGGGACCCTCAGAAGAGCAATTTCAAGGTCATCAAAAGCCCTTTCTACAAAAGCCCACCACCAAACGCCTTTGTTTCACCATCAAGGAGCAGAAGAGGACCAATTAACAAGTGTATTACTTTTAATGCATCATGACAACAACACCAGAACATTTTTTAGCATTTTTGCATAACATACATAATATATACTTTAATTTAATTTAAGAAAAACAATGACACAAGGACATTTTTAAAAGTGACTCACCCTTGCATATTTAGAGGAGTAAGGGTCCTCAAACAGAGCCCAAACCCGTTTCTGCCACCGACTCCACAGGCTTCCATTCCTGGTATCAGGAGTGTCTCCCTGAGCCAGCCTTCTAGTCATTTCATCCACATCATCCTCAGCATGCTCCTGGTCTGGCTCCTGATCATCATTCCCCAGGTCTAACAGGCCCCCCCCGCTGAAACTATCAAGGGCCTCTTCTGCCTCCCGGTGCTGGCGATAGGTCATCCAGCAGCATGGCTCCACGTCTGTTTCATCAATCCCCCAGAAGGCCAGTTCCTCCTCATAGAGCGGCCCGCAGACATCGGCCGGGCAGTGCAGTTTACCTGTCCTGTAGTAATTAAGGATATGTGCAAAAACGCCAGGGTGGCGGTCGAAGAAAAATTCCTCGATCTTGGCATCATAGTCAAAGTGGTTGGGCGCATCAGGCTCGGCCAGCCAGGACAAGCGAGTGCCAGGTAGAGTGCGCAGGGTGCTGCGGTATGTCTGATGTCTGATCCCTCCCACGTTTATCACAATGCGATCCTTGTCGTCGCTCAGGCCCATCGCGTCCCTTAGGCATTTCTCCAATAAGTTCCCTTCATCGCAAAGGTAAGTCTAGGCGCACAGTGCAGACCATGCACAGGAGTGATCAGAGTGACGGAAACAATTACATAAGGAAAGCAGCTCACAAAGCAACCAGTCCTTTTCTTAGCAGCTGTGAAAGAAATCGGGGCAGTCTGACACGCATCCCCCTCTAAACTCTGAATTTTCTGCACGCATCCATTCATTCATTCATTCAGCTGGAGGATCAGAAACGCTCAGGGCTGCCAAGCTCGCTGGAAGGTAGAGAAACCGAATCCAAAACCCAATGTAGCCAATGGCATCACATTAAGAATGGACGTCACATCATCGATAAATCCAAGATGTCGAGAGAGATATATAAAGAGAGGGAAAACGCCGACAGAATAAATCCAGCTCTTTAAACTCACTAGGATGCGACAGTTGATGAGATCAGCCCTGAGGAAGGTTTATGACTTTCACAGCAAGGTGACTGCGGTGATGATGATGGTAGTGGTGCTGGGTGGAAAGCTCCTGATGGAGCTGCTCAGTCCTTCTGTTGCTGCCTACAGACTCACCTCCTTCACACGCCCGCTCCCTTCCTGAATTTAACGACACGCCGCCACTAAGCAGCAGGTCTTTGTCTCAGCGCTGAGATGCTTCCTCGCTCACAGACTTCACTGCCGTTCATGCATCGCTGAGAAGAACACATCCCTCGCTCTTTTTGATGGGAGGACCACCCCGTTCCCTGCACTGCTGATAAAGAAAATCAAAGATGAGAGGGCGACAAACCTCCCCCAAGAAGAAGAAAAAAGAAGAAAAAAACGCCCAAACTGCCAGTTATTCTCACCGAGCACAGCTCTTCTCTCAGCACAGATGGAGCATGCCCAGTGGAAAGCCCTGCGTTTATTAAAAACACGCTGTCAAATCCCCCAATTACTGTAAGGATGCTCAAATAATCATCGTTGCTCAGTTTTACTTGTCCTCCTCCTCCTGCTCGCTGAACGTCGTCGCCCGGAGGGTAAATGCTGGGTTAGCGCCTCTAACAGTCCGGATGCTGCCAGGGAAGGTCTTCCTCATCTTCACGCACAGCTGGCTGGAGAAGGTGTGACCCTGAAGCCATGAAAGCGCACATCTGCTCGTAGCATGAAAACACTATTAGAAGACGGTAAAGCTTCGTGGTTTGCAGACAAGTTCAGACAAGAGCTGAGAGCTCAGATATGAACACAAAGAGCGGAGAAGATTCAAGATTTGCGCAAGTCTGCGTGCTGCACAGCGCGCCTAAATGGTTAGTCGATGAGGATCGTGTTTAATTCGCCAGCAGAGGGCGCGACTGCTCAAAGCAAGGACATTTTATGGTCCGAATCATTTCAAACATTAAAAAACATAATAATTAAAGTTGGCAGAATTGCTCCATAATCTAACTTAAAAAGTAAGAAACAAAACAAACTGAGATATTTCTAAAAATGCCAATTTTATAGCTTTATAGTGTTTTTTAAAGCTGTTTTGAATATGTGATTTAAGATGTGCGAATTTTAAAAATGTAAAGATGCTTTGAAAACTGTTCTTTCTTTCGTTCGTTCGTTCTTTCTTAAATCTGCAATACTCCCTAGTGTGTTCACATTTTATGAAATCATTGGGTTTTTTACTTGTTCGCTCGGGTAGATGGGCAACTTGTTATTCACTCGGCCACCTCCTGTCCACTTCACTTGGTGGGCAGTCCTCCCGTCTCGGTTTTCACTCTTGATTATAAAGGAGGAGTTTGCTGTATGAGTCCTTCCAGCCCAGCTGGCCGAACAAACTGAGCCCCCCTCCCCCCGGCAGCGACTGTGTGATCCTGGGAAGTAGACTCCTCTCACTCTCACAACTTGTTTGATTTGGGCGTAAGGACGAGCTGACAAGACCTGGAAACATGGCTGTTACGGGCTGTACGAAATGCATTAAATATATGTTATTCTTCTTTAATTTTATTTTCTGGGTGAGTCGACCATTTTTTTTTGTTCTCCGACGTTAGTTCTAAATTTATTTGAGTAACGTAGACTTCCTCTGCTTCTTCTTCTTCTTTTGTTTCTCTCGTTTTCCGTTTAACTGATTTAACAGCTGCATTTTTACACATCTGTGAAGACCATAGCTTAAAATAATTTCAAAAAGATAAGCACAGAGGAGTTTCCCCCCTGAACTGCTCTACAAATTAAGCTGCTCCCTCTTAGGGAGACGGGCAGCATCCATCCATCCACACAGGCACAGCGCACAAACTCTTGGCAGGAGCTAAAAATGCTCTCCCAACCTTCATCAACTTCTTTTCAGCCTGACTGAGCAAACGGGGGAAAGTGAGTGATAGAGCCGGGAGGTAAAAGCCCTCCAGGCTGGCTGGTGTCTCTTCCCCCCCTCCCAGTCTTTTTTTTTTTTTTTTTTTACCGGGATTGTACTCTTTTTTTTTTTCTTTTTTTTTTGCCTCTGCCTGTCACTCATCATCTGTACTTCAGGTCCACCGTTGATTTAACTAGTGCTCACCTTAACTGTGAACTCCAGACAAAAAAATAATAATTCAGTTTTAAAAAAGACTGAAAAACTTTTAGGTGACGGGAATAGGTGTTTCCCTCTGACTGTTTCCTTTTCATAGAGTAATTCCCAAATTCCTTAATTCCTAAACATAGTGCTCAGACTGCACTATGTGAAATTTCACATCTAAATGATCATTTTAGTACATTCACCCTGTAAACCGAGCTCTTCTCAAGGCAGTCCCTTTTTTCCTTGCTTCAGTAATATGGGACAAGCCACAGTAGTTAAACAGCCTAATGTGGGTACATCAGTACATCACTGCAAACTATAGATATATCATCCATTTTAAGTGCAGAATCGACCATTTGCGTGGGATGTTTTTAGATTTCCATTTGGTTTGCCTGTTTAGAGTCTGTTTTTGTTTTTAGGGCGAACAGAATGCACATATCCTGGACATGCCGCGCTTGATTGAGTGTTTCCTCTGCTGGCCTCACTGCTGTGCCTGTCATTGTAAAAGCGCTAAGCCCCTTCTTCCTCATTTTGCTATTTTTCACGCTGAGGATTCCGTTTCCTGTTTGCTGAGAACAATGGATTTCAGCCATGGCCAAAAAAACAAAAAAGAAATGAAAAGAAAAGTGCAGATATAAACACAGGCATGTGAACAATAACAGGAGCTACATGCACTTTAGCTGTTCTATGATGACACTTGTCAATATATTTTTGCTTCATCAGATACAGAATTTAGAAGAGAGATCAGGGAGTTGAAGTTGAGGCGATTTTAAACAATGCTGCGTGGACATGTCTGTGTCGTGGGTCACTGAGGTGTCAGGATGTCCTTTCTTTTCTTAAATGACAGGGGGACAGATCACACACACACACACACAGATATTAGCAGAAAGGCTTTGGTGTGGATTTGATCTCACGAAAGTCAGGCTTCATGTTGTCTTAGATGTCACGGTGCTGTCACATGTAAAACATGCTGATGGGTCTTTTCTAAAAAGTCTTTAAAATTTAAAAACTACAGGATGATTTTAATATTCATGCTTCCTTTTCACTTTCATTTCAGACACTTAGGTGGGTCTGATCCTCATAAAGGATTCATCAAAGTGACCAAAAAAATATGAAACAAAACAATTAAAAACCTTTTTTTGTTTCTTTCTGGGACAGCTGGCCGGAGGTGTGATCTTAGGAGTGGCTCTGTGGCTACGCCACGACAGTCAGACCAGCAACCTCCTCATTCTTCAGTTTGATAATCAGCAGGCACCGGGCACCTTCTATATCAGTGAGTATACACCAGTAATTTGAATAATAGTGAACTGGTCCTTAGGACTGTGTGTAGTGGGGCAAGGAGAGCTGCTAGAGGAGAGGTGTGGACAACCAGGAGAAAATGTGGAAAAAAAGAAAAATATGTGTAATTATGTTTTTAAAGGGGAAGTAATTAAAAAAAATGTGAACTTTATTGTTAAGGAATATTAAAAAAATAGGGCAGGGGTTGGGGATTAATTTTTTTGGGTGGGAAACATTTGAGAGCCACCAACTGTACTGAAATACACCCCTCCCTAACACACACAGAGCTCATGGAAATCATAGTTTTGAGTTGGTCTTCGAAACGTTTACCACAAGTAGATTATTCTTGGACCAGTTTTGAGGTGGCTTTAACACCACAGGGAGATTGTGCCCAGATTTAATGTTGGGAAAGCTGTTAATATTTTATGCTTCAAAGCTAAATAATCACCGAGTGAAGTGGCCTCATTTTGGCATCTACGGATTCTTACATTATAGCTCATACCACCCTCTCATTCAGAGTCAGGTTTCTATTTTAAGGATACTTTACTTCATATTTGTTGTTCTTTTATCCAGCTCCTGTAAGGTGAGGAGTCCCTAAGGAAACTGCTCTGCCCTCGTTTTTCATCCTTATCATGATGGAAAGTTTACATTTAACAAAGTAATCAAATTTAACTCACGTGCTTCATGGTGAGCTGTGAGTGACATCCAGATATTTTGGAAATAGTAGGCGTGACACGACCTCTAAGAAGACCAGGAAACAGGACTTGCGTACATCCGCAGCATGAATTAAAAGCGGCAGGGCCAGGAGCTACACCTCAGTCTACATGCTGTAAGGCACATGCAGGAGAACATCTCTGATTCAGTTTATGGAAAAAGTCCCAGCCTTGATGTTCTTTCAAGAGAGAGGCCAGATACTTCAGACAGATGTTTAAACACATGCTGGCTTTGAGAAAGTGGTCTAAGAGTGCAGCTGAAGCGATCATGAGCCTTCTGTTGTTCACACTTTACAGTATTTGATCCTCAGGAAAATTCATGAGTTCTGCACTACTGAACCGCAGCTCCATCTCTGTAACTGCACATGTTTTGCATTTTTTAACCTATGTGTTGTGTCATGCCCACGACATGAACTAAGGTTATGGGTTGCAAGCACGTCTCCTTCACTGCCCTCAGAAGTCCTAAGGTTGGCCATGAAACCTACAATACATGATACAATTTATATATTTCAACGGTCCGTGATCTTGGTTTGTTGTGGTGGTGAACTCTAGTGAGCCCATTAATTTACATTTGGGCCCCTGCTGCGCTCCCATACTTACTCCTCAGTAAGTATACGGAGCAAAGGCGGGCCGTGCTTTTTATAGAGGCGAGACACACTCGTGATTTTAAAGGCAGGGCGGCAAGTGGGGCCCACCCAGGCAAGATCAAGAGACTGCTTCTTCTTTTTTCCTCCCCTGTCCCTTAGACATACGCCCTTACATAATTCAAAAAAACCTTGTACATCTGCACATTATCCCTCAAATTAGAGTTTGGAATGGATGTTTTTAGCATGCTGGCACACCAAAGTGGTATTTATGTAAGACTGAAAATACACACCATCCTGCCTCTTCACCAGAGCTTGAACCCATTACTTGTGGCAGCTGACAGTAGTCTGGTCTGGGTAGTGTTACAACTCCTCGTACTGTACATTTCTACAAAACATGCTTAATGAGGCTCTTAGAGGCAGATAAGAATTAATTCCCCCTCTCATGTCTGTATGTAAACATGAGATTACAACCAGGACTGGAAAACAAGGGATAAAAGCCTATAAGGCTAGCCAAGAGTTGACTAAACCCAGAAGGTTTACACAATGTTGTGAACTCTAAAAGTGCCAGTTGTCTTTATACATGCCCCCACGTTCGGCTTCATAATAAATCAACATATTTGACAGTACAATCACACGTGCAACTCCCCCTTTTCTTGGACTTTTTAGAGTAGCTTTGCGTGATTTCAATGTTCAAAATAATCCTTATTTATCTTACACTTAGGTCCTGATGCAGGCTTTCGGTTCAACCTCTGATTCAAACAAGCTGCTTCGGTCAGAAAAATGGAAAAAGTCCTTGTGTGTCTCTTTTGTCTGCCCTTTTTGTTTTAAAGTCTTAGAAATAACAAGAGAAAAGCCAAATATATATATATATTTTTAAACAACTAACCCTCCTCACATAATTTCTCCACTGACATGCTGTATAACAGGCTTCGTCTCCGTTGTCTTGCTCCTGACTTTTCCCTTTTTAAATACTGGATGAGACAAGCAAGTGGGGCTTTTAGCTGGCGCTCACCCCACCACCACTTGGGGAGATTACACTCCGAGACAAGAAATAAATGAACTACCCTGGGGGTTTAAAATCGCTTGTCTCCCTTAAAGTCTCAATAGCCTTCAAGCTTCAAAAGGTGTTGTCATAGTAATGGAAGGCAGTGGAAATAATGCCTGCTTTGCCGCATTGCCGGGTTACTGGCCCTGGTAGCTGTTTCACAGCGCGACAAAAGAGAACGAAAAAGGAGGGGTAGCGAGTCGACACAGAGAGAGCGCAGATCTAAGGATGGGAGATAGTTCTGCGTGATAAATGAGGTACAGTGTGAGGTGTTGGAGACCTGCAGATGCAACAGAGTCAGAGTCACTTACTGTCTGTCCCCTTTTTAGACTGCTCTGTCAGGCCACATTAGAGGATCGGTTTGCTTTGTTTTTTTATGCACACAAGAATAGAAAAGCCAGAAACAGACTGTTCCCGAACCATTTCCCACTAAAAGCACAGCTAGAAGACCCCCTTTCACATCTTATGTAAAAGTAGCGGTACACTGCACGCTGCTAGTTTAGTCCAGCAGCTCTAACTTTAGCAGCTGCGCTCTGAAGTTTGTAAATGTAGGATAGAAAGGGTTGTGACTGATTTTCATATTCCTAGTTTGAATTGTTTCCCTTTATATGGAGTCTTTTGTGCTTTGTGAATTACATAGTTGAAGATATCTTTTCACTCCCCTCTAACATGGTTCAGGAGTCCAGTCTTTGGACATCACCTCGTAATATGAGATCTTCTAATACGAAGAATGTGTGTGTGAATGGGTGGATGGGTGGATGACTGAATGTGTAAAGCGCTTTGGGGTCCTTAGGGACTAGTAAAGCGCTATACAAATACAGGCCATTTACCATTTACCATCTTCTGTACTCTTGGGGATTTAAAAGGTGAGATTAGTGAGGTGTGCAAGTCCAAAACTTTGGGAAGCACTGGTCTAATATTAGGTGGTGCGGTGGTTAGTTCTCCTGCCTTACAGCAAGAAAGTCATGGGAGTGAATCCAGGCTGGAACTTTTCTGCATGTGCCTTCCCACAGTCCAAACACATGCCTGTCTCTGTGTTAACACTGCAACATACTGGCAACCTGCCCAGGGCCTAACCCCACCGCTCACCCTGTGAGAGCTGGGATAGGCTCCCTGAATAAAATAAGTGAAAGAAAATGAATGAATGGTTTAGTATCATGAGAATTTCTTGCTTATTGTGCCTATCATGTTGTATTATCCAATATCATGTTCTGAAATCTAAACCCGAGCTACAGAAGAAATAAGAAAACTATAAAATAGCAGAAAATCTCTAAAAGTCAAGTCAGTCAAGTCATCTTTATTTATATAGCACATTTAAAAGACATCAAGTGTCGGCCAAAGTGCTGAACAGAGGGATAATATAATAAAAGAATTAAAACAGAAAGAAAACATTTAAAAAAAAAAAAGAATTGTAAGACATGTAATATCAAAGAGATCCGAAAGCCTTGGAAAATAAGTAGGTCTTGAGATTCGATTTAAAGACTTCCAAGGATGAAGATAATTTTATGAAGGGGGGGAGATTATTCCAGAGTCTCGGGGCGGCAATGGAGAAAGCCCTGTCACCTCTAGATTTGAGCTGGGAGCGTGGAACTGATAAAACCATCAGTTCCTAAAAGGATTCTTAAAGTTAGAGCTCGTTGGATGGATATCATGAGATTATTATCAAACAAATTGCAGTTTGTCAGGAATGTTATATCTTCTAGCTTTTTATTCATGCTGATAATTTGTTTTCATTAAGATTTTTTTTTGTGTGTTTGAGCGGTGTCCACCCGCACCCTTCTCGTGATGCCTCTGGAGAAAACTGATAGCAGTTATTATTTTTTTGTATGTGTGTTTCTTTTGCGTGGGCAAATTTCCTGGTGTAACACAAATATGCTGCCATTTAATAGGAGATCTTCACAAAAGTGGTAGAAAGCGAGTACGTACAGTGCTTACAGCACAGCTTTCATGCTGGGTGTAGTTGAATGCAATGCCTGCTAGGAGACAATTCCACATGACTGATGCTGCACATGAAATTTTTTCCTACAACGCAAATGCTGAATCTATAAAACACAGTCAATTTCCTTTAGAGACTCTAACAGTAAATAAAGCAATTACACTTGGCTTCATGTGAGGCAACCGACGTCAAACGTCAAATTACTGGTTTCATATTATCACCAATAAGTAAAGCAACTCATGTATACACGAGAAGAGATTAGAGGGCACAGTAATTCTGAAGGAGACTGTATTGCATTTCAAGTAATTTTACTTTTTATATAATCCTACACCGATAATGCAAAACAGATTTTTAGCATCCACACAGTGTTTTTTCCTTTAAGCTGCAGAAAACACAATCCGGGCCTCTGCTGTAACTGGAGCTTTATTACCATCCATTGACTTTTTGCTAGTGTGGAGTGCCTCCATTATGGCTATCTGCCATTTACATTTAAAATATATATTTTTACACAAAATGCCAGTTTAAATTGCAATTAAAAAAATGTGTGTACATTTGTGGGCGGGTGTCAGTGAGTGTCTGTCCTTCTGTTTCCTGGGGAAGTATAATGGTCCAGGTCAGAGGTCAGTACAGAGGGGGGTTGAGGGTGTCTCAAGGGAATTTCCTCCCCTAAGGGAAGCACACAGTCATCTCTGCCTCTCTTAGTCAGGATCTGGAATCTTACCTTCAGGATGTCAACAGTTTCATTCTACATTGTCATCAGGAAGTCAAAACCCAAACAATGAGCAGTGGGAACTTGCAGGTCTAACACTGCTGCCCTCTAGTGGTGCCATGGTGCGCTGTCGCTATGGTAAACCAAATGTCTTTAAGCCGTTGATGGTCAGTTTCCTGCTCACTGTGCGTTTACAGGTGTGTACATACTGATAGCTGTGGGAGCTGTTATGATGCTTGTGGGCTTCCTTGGATGTTATGGTGCCATTCAGGAATCTCAGTGCCTTCTGGGCACAGTGAGTATACCGTTTTACCCACAAGTGACACTTTTTTTCCCAAATAAAGTATTTTAATCTTTGGAGTCACTGAAGTTAAAATAAATATCTTTGATTTGTAGTTCTTCTTCTTTTTGGTGATCCTATTTGCCTGTGAAGTGGCTGCAGCAATCTGGGGTTTCATGAACAGGGACACTGTAAGCACACACACACACACACAGTCGCAGTCACGGTTCACAGCATGTTTGATGTCTGCGTTGATGTTCCTTCTCTGCACCTCTAGTGAATCGTCTCTGTTTGTTGCTGTGTCTTTTAAACACCCCATCCCCACTCCTGATTATTCACAGATCTCCAAAGAACTGATCAATTTCTACGACTCTGCGTACATCAAGGCTATGGATGTGTCTGGGTCTGCCAGTAAAGACAGCGCCATCAAGGTTTTGGAGGTCTTCCACAAAACGGTACGAAATGATGGGGGGAAAAAATCATCACTTTCTTTTTTTTTGGCCCTGCTGCTTTGTTTTTGAAATGACAGGGTACAGAAATATTGTCGACTTCATGTTCCTGTGTTTTCTTTCATGTTCAGCTCGACTGCTGCGGTAAAGGAGACGACACAGCTCTCTTTTTACAACTTGCCACCACCTTATGTCCTACAAAGTCTCCAGAGGATTTTAGGTTGAAATCTCAGGTATGCACAAATCTTTTGTTGTCTTCCCACTCCTTTTCAATATGTAACTAAAAACAGGTGAAACAATATTGAAAGGTATTAGCTTTATTTTGTAAAGCATTTTTTTCTTCTTTTCTTTGCTTAGTGAACTTTGTATATTGTTTCCATGATCGAAATAAATTAACACACAAACAAGTATTAGTAGTAATAATACTACTAACAACATTAATACTAATGTAAGCTTGTTCATTATATTTTTGTAATATTAAAAAATCACTGTAAAGTATTACTAAGGAACTGGGTTGCTACATGTCCCAAATGTAATATGTTCAAGTACATTTAAAATACATTTAGTCCCGTGAAGGCCACAGCAAATGAATCACATGTGTGCACACATCATTCAGTAATTCCTTACTCATCATGGACTGTCACTCTGGAGAGACCACTCCCTTTAGGATTTGTCTTAATTTGCAGTGACATCTCCCTAAGGGACAGCTGGACTGAAACCAAGCAAGTGTCGCAGAGCTGATTAGCTCTCATTACTATGTAGAATTCACATTTTTTTTCCTGTAGTTTTGTAGATTTGCAGGTATTTTGTTGGTTTTTCAGTGACTGCAGTGCGGTCGCGTGAGACATAAAATGTTAATTTTAAGAAATTTCAGGTGTAACAAGTTTGCAATATTCTTAAGACACCTCTCAGGCTCAAGGAACAAACCAGTGTTATAGCTACACATAACAGACAACTTAGCAAAGAATCAATATCAAATTGCCTCTTTAGCCACTGTTGCTGTCAGTCTGTCATAAAAACACAAAGTTGTTCCCATTTCTTTCGTTAAATTTACAAAAAACACAGTTTGACAGGCATAAAGTTGCACTTTTGCACCAACATGGTGGCTTAAAAAATGTTTGTTAAAAACATATTTCAGCACTGTGTGCTGTGTGTCCTTAAAGATTTGAGGAGAGTGAACAATTGGAGAACAAAAGAAGTGACAGGCCTAGAAAAAGCTGTTTATCTATAGCAGATAAACAGTATCTGAGCCACGACCTTGAGAAACAGGAAGAAACATTCAGCAAAAACTAGATGCATGTGGCTCTTCAGTTGACCCATGCACTGTTCCCTGAATCGTCATCAGAGATGGTCTGAGTGGAAGGATGGCTGTCAAGAGGCCATTCTTAGCCAATTCTTCCTGTTTTGCCTAAGGAAGTGAAAGAGCGAGCAAAGGCTGAGGTATGCCAAAATACACACGAACTGGACTGGAAATCAGTGGCAACAGGTCTAAGGAAGTGATGAATGAAAACATTTGAAACTTTGGGTTAAAATCAGCGTCAGAAGCCGGGTACAGCAGTGAGTGTCTACAACCAATCGATAAAACACAGTGGAGGCATCATTTCAGTTAGTGGTGTTGGAAATCTTGAATTGCTGAAATTCCGAACACAGAAAAGTAGAATCAGACTTTAATATTGTATGAAAAACGTCTGATTGGCAAGGGCTTCATTTTTCAGCATGGCAATGATCCCATACACAGTGCCGGTGCAGTGAAAGCATACACAGATGCACGAATAGAAAAACACAGTAAAATAAGGCTAAAATGTCAGGTTTTTATTCTTTGACAATTACTTTTCATTGTGATTTTAAAAAGAGTTTGGGGATTCTGACATGACACATGCAAGGATACACCTCATCATATTTAGTAAATGACCAAACTTGGTGATTCCATTAACAATGACTTGTATCCTCTTATAACTGTTAATATGAACATTGCTATCAGAAATCATTTAATTCCCCATTCAGAAAACTGGTCAGAACAAGCAGATATTCTGCACCTTGTTTTGACTGCAGGCTATGCTCTCAGTTATTAGTGAGCCGTAACAGTATGTGTGCAGAGTGAAGGGCATTCTCATTCATTACTGTGGCGTGGTCAGCATTCCTTATTTTCCCTCTTTCTCCCTGTCAGAGCTGTCATTATAAACTGATCGAGCTCTTCTCTGAGAAGCTCTACGTCATCGGTCTGGCCGCCTTGGTCGTTGCTGTCATCATGGTGGGTATTAAATTGAAAATGCATTTGTCTAAATCTCTGCTTTCATCAGCTGTGATAACATTGCAGGTACTGGAATACTCCCTTTGAATTAAACTGCTTTCATCTTTCACATTTAGATCTTTGAGATGATCTTCACCATGGTGCTCTGCTGTGGGATCCGCAATAGCCCCGGAGTATACTAGCAGTCCAACAGGCAGCAAGAGCCGCACCATCCTGTATTGGAATCATTTTGTTGTGTGTTTCTGTGCATCGGCTCCACTTCTTCATGCTTAAGTCACAAGATGGATATTTCTGCATTTGTTTTATTTTCTAGAGAATTGAAAGCTGTTTTTAAGATCTGTCTTCACTAACTATTTAGACAGTATCGTAGTTTCTAGCAGTGAGATTTTCCTTATTTATCATGGAAAATGTCTTCATTATAAATCTTTTATACATACAATTTGTTGTGAAATATTTATCTGTCAGTCATTAATTCTGTTTTTACGGATGTATAAATTGTACATATACTTCTCATATGTTCATGACAGGAGTTAGTGTATTCCCTGATTGATTGTTGCATCTTGCTTCAGTGTGATAGTAATTTAAGTGGCAGGCTTTCAATAGTTGAAGGAAATATTCTGTTTTGCTCAAATAACAAAAAAAGAATCAATGTTTTCAGTCCGCTGTGTGTTTCTTCTTACCTGAACTTGCTAAACACCTTTCTTTAGAAAAATAGGATAAAACATCAACATCTTCGCTCATAACCGGTTTTAATAACTCTAATAAATTATGCTAACTCTCTTGTACCATTGATTCGTCTTCATCTTTGTCTTTTTTTCTTTTCTTTTTTCCTTTTTTGACTACTCCCTTTAGGTGTTGTCACAGAGGATTAACCTTCTTATTCACATATTTGACTTGGCAAAGATTTATGGCTTACCTGACGCGATCCTCCTCACTTACCCAGGCTCGGGCTGGCAGTGCGAGTGCATTGGCTTTTGGCCCTCAGGGGCTGGCTTTCTTGCATCGTTGCTTGTGATCTATAGGTTGAAGTGCTTTCTTATGTCTTAGGGATTTTCTCACATTGCTTCCCATTACTTAAATTAAAAACAAAAATAACAACATTTAATAAAAGAGAAACACATTTGTCGTTTCTGTCTTTTGTTCTATCTCCCTCCCGTCACGCCCAACCGGTCATGGCAGATAGCTGCCACTCCGTGTGACTGGTTGTGCTAATCTCAGTGATAGCACGCACTTCCAAAATAGTTTGTATGAGCAAGTCTCATAAAAGATGTAGTGTTTAAGTCACTTGGCAACCCAGCTCCTCCTTACTATATTGTGTCTGAATCCTTGTCGAGCTCTCCCTGACTAAGGATTTGCTAATGCTTGTGGAATAAGGAGGAAGGTCCCAGAGCAGAGCCACACCTCCGAATTTAAATCACAGCAGGTCAAAAACCATCTTCTTTTAACTAAAGTTAATCTTATTACTCTCATTTGGTAATGTCTCATTTTTTATTTTCTACAAGGAAGCCACTACATTGATCACTGCTGCATCACTGGTGGCTTCCTGTTGAATTTAGAGTACATTTTAAGATCCTGGTCTTGACATTCAGAGGCTTACATGGACTGGCACCACCCTACATCTCCGATCTGCTACAGCCCTACGTCCCTAGCAAGTCCCTGAGGTCATCTGATCAGGGCTCACTTGCTATAAAACAGACTAAGATGAGAACTAAGGGTGACAGAGCTTTTGCCGCTGTGGCCCTGAGACTCTGGAACGCTCTCCCTCATTAATTAAGAACCGTGGACTCTGAAGTTGTTTTTAAAAAACAACTCAAAACTCACCTTTTTAAAACTGTTTTTGGTTCATTTTTGCCTGTTTTATATTGTCTGTTTTACCTTTTTATTATTTGTTATCTTATGTGCAGCACTTTCTGAGTCTGTCTCGAAAGATTAAATAAAATTTTATTATTATTTATTATTATTAATAATTATCCAGGAGGAAAAATATGCAACTCGGACATTTTTTAAACAGTTTCCATCTTTGAGGCATGTCCAGGTTGTCCATGTGAATCCACATCTTCAAAAGAACATCCAGTTTCTACACTGTGAGCTTTTCAGTATAGAACATGCCGTGCGTGAGCTCTGTTCAACATTAAGGAGTCCGCTCTGTTGAACCATCTCGCTCTTTAAGTTTCTTCTTGATTGCCACCTTGTTTCAAACCTGCTCACAGGCCTGCCGTTTTTGATGCGAGCCACCACTGGATGGCACTGTTAGCTTCTTGCTCACTCAGCACCCCCCCCCCCCCCCCCCCCCCACCCACCCACCCCACCCCCCAGCAGCAGCAGCAGCAGAGTCACTTCAGTTAAAAAGTGAACTGACTTGTCTTTCTGGCCCTTTGGCAGACACACCCGGTACACATGTTTGCTCTGGCTGCTTTCTCATCAGAGAACGCAGCATTTGTGCTCATCTCACGTGTTTTTAAACCTACATTTTGCTGGTTGACAATCTCTGGCATGTTGTTCTTTGATTTCTGTTATCATATCATCGTGTGTTGTTATGTGCAAGCCCACACATTTGGCCTGACTTTGGTCTGTGGCTTGAGGGCGTGTACTTTGGTTCCAAGTTGAAAGAAAAACCGAATGCAATAATATTTAGATAACAGCGCGTTACAGTCAGAGTGGAGGATACAATATGTGGAAGCTGCATTTCCTGTTAAAAAAAAAATCAAACTTTGATCTCATTAATGATCTTGTGGCTGATTGAAAACTGCTCCTGTTTGCACCCAAATTTTCATGGAAAGCCAGAGGAGTGGAAGCTGTGACAGAAGCACAGCAATGCCCATGGGTTTGCTCTGGGATGTTCAGTTACCACACATGGGTGTAATCAGCAGCCATTATTCACATTTTGGCTGGATGTTTGAATCAGCACTGAGGTTTGGCAAGCAAATTAGATTAACTTTCACCTGGAGAAAAATCATCCACGCCTACAACCTTCACACATCCTTCTTGCATCACTCAGGTTTAAATACTCCAGCAGACCCTGGGCTCTCTTTAAATGGACAGTTTGTGTGTGTGTGTGTGTGTGTGTGTGTGTGTGTGTGTGTGTGTGTGTGTGTGTGTGTGTGTGTGTGTGTGTGTGTGTGTGTGTGTGTCTTAAAGGACGTTGAAAGTTTTTACTTTTTAGTGAGGTGACCAATTATTGTCAGGGTACAGCTAAGAGGCATGATGTAAACTAGAACGCTGGACTCAGGAGACGGAACATAAACTCAAAAAAGCACTTTTTTTAAAAAACTTTTATTTAACTTTTTTCCCCAACAAATACAAGACTGGTTCACATCCAAAATAATAACACTACACAGCACTAGAATATTACAACATTATGTCCATAATTGTTGTCCATTAGGATCCAGTTTACAGGTTACTCCCAGTGCTTCCAGTGGTTTCTTCCATTTGTCCCTCCCATCAATATAGTGTCCCAGCCTGATCAGAGTCATAACTTCAATGATGAGCGACTTCCATAGAGAAATGGAGGGAGGCTCAGTCCCCACCCATCTCACCATAATGCTTTTCCTGGCCAACATTAACAGTGACTGAATTACATGCTCATGTTGTACCAGTGAGACGGGAATACATCCCAATATACACATTAATGAGTTTTCTGTCACCTGATGACCAATGGCTGTACTAATATTGGCACAGACCTCTTTCCAAAATGATTGGAAGCACTTTTAATGTTGAACTCTTGAACAAAAATACAAAGTGCAGTTAAACAGGAGCAAGTACTCTGAAAACTAGGAATATCTGGGTGGAAAACAGAACAAGGAAACACCCAACCATGCAGGTTGATGCAATGAAGAACAAGGGAAGACTCAGACAATGTATGCACACGCATGCCAGCTAATGAGGAGATAGGAAATAGGTGGGAGGACAGTTGAAGCTAATCATGAAAATTAGATGGACACAAATGAAAGGGGAGTAACTTCCCACAAGAGCAACTTCACACAGGAAGCACAGAAAGACAAAAAAAAACCCTACAAAAGATAAACTAAATACTACTTAACCAAGGTACACAAAGACAATTGGAAGATAAAGGTAAAATATAAACAAGACAACCCGTTATACAAAAGGAGCAAACACAACACAAATGATCCTTCAAACTAAAATGTATCATAATTCATCACAGAAACTCAAAAACCTGGGCATTTGTGACAGATCTCACAGATAAAGCTAACACTTTATAATACGGCCTGCAACCAAGGGTGTAATCCAACTTTAATTGAAAGGCAATTTTAGTGTGTTTTATTTGAAATAGATACACTAGAATAAGGGAGTAAACAAGTCAATTTGTTATAGGAAAAAATAAATAATTATACTGTAAGTACATTTAAGTACAGCCTAATTTCCTGGTAATTTTGCAGAAAAACAATCAAACCTTTCCCCTTCATACATCAGAAATACACTGCATGTTTTGGGACATAAGACATATTATGGAGTGTGTTAACATACCTTTTATTTCTTTAATGTTTTTACAGCATTCTTTTAATGTTGTTATAATAATAAATAATAATAATAATAATAATAATAATAATAATAATAATAATAATACAACATTTTATTTAAGAAAGTGCCTTTCAAAACACTCAAAGACACTGTACACAAGCAATAACAACAACAAACAAAAATTTACAAAATAATAAGGATACAACATTTAGCAAATAAATAAAATATTTCAAAGTAGCAGGATGAAAAATGTATGTAGAACAGGCTAATGTGAATAGGTGAGTTTTGAGTCTGGACTTAAAAAGAGGGAGGGAAGTGATGTTTCTTATCTCAGGAGGAAGGGAGTTCCAAAGACGAGGGGCAGAGCAACAGAAAGCCCTGCGCCTCATGGTGGCTAGCTGGGGGACAGGGACGGGAAGAGAAAGAGAGGAGGAGGATCTGAGACACCGAGAAGGAATGGTGACTTGAACCATGTCAGAGAGGTATGAAGGCGAGAGATGATGGATAGCCTTGAAGGTGTACAAAAGTATCTTGAAATTGATGCGGTATTTAACCAGTGAAGCTGCTGCAGGGCAGGGGTGATGTGGTGCATAGAGGGGGTTCTGGTGATAATACGAGCGGCAGAGTTCTGGACACATTGAAGCTTATGGATAGATTTTTGACTAAGACCAAAAAGAAGAGGGTTGCAGTAATCGATCCGGGAAGTGACCACACTATAATTATTTCTTTGTTTCCTGTAAAAATCAGACTTGTTACTTTTGTTTGTTTCTGGATTATAATAGATTATTTTCTCTCTCTCTTTAGTTTGATCCTTCAGGTTTGATCCTTCAGGTCAGCTGCAGATGAAACTGAAATCAGGTGCTTAACCGAGCCAGTTGAGAATATTGCAGCGAATATTGATCGTGGCTCAAGAGTTGGAAGTTCGCCTTGTAATCGAAATAGTGATGTAAACTGACTCAAATTAAAATTGAGACATCAGTCTAGTGTCAGTTTATTCATTTCACATTAAATATGCACAGACCCTGGCAGAATTGAACTGCAGTAGCAGAGCTGTCCAAACACTTGAGGTCAAAACTTTATAATGAAGAAATAATAGATTAGAATAGATGATTTTCATGGTCAATCAATAAACTGACTTTTCTTGTGTTTACAATCTTTACAAATAAAATTCACAAATGAAATAAAATTTGACCTGTAGTTTGCTCTGACCTGACAAAATACCAATAAAAGAGACGACCACAGCAGAAATGATGCAGCCATGACAACTGATATGTGCATCTTCATGTCTGAATGTCTGGTTTCTATTTTTTTTTTTTTAATATGCTTTCCTAATGTCTGGGTGTCTTCATTCCTCTAGTCATAGGTTTCAGAGATTACCATGAACAAACAGATGGTTTCTAATGATGCATGAGGCAGCATGCAGAGCAAGGGTGTCTTGCTCTTACCATCAGCTTTTCTGACGCACACACGCAGACATGCACTGCCCTGAGTCAGTACCCTCTATGTAGACTTCTGTCACTCAGCACCTCTGGTCTGTGCCGAAAATTCAGTGTAGCAGTTGCTCCAATGCTTTAATTACTGACTGACTCATCAATGAATTGTTGCGACATCCTAAAATAAATTCTTAAAAATTGCACTAACATCGAGCTGTAAAGCAACATAAACAGAGATATTTAAAAGCAATTCACATTACAAAACCTGCTCTGTGTTCTCAGGGAGCCTCAGAAGCAGAGGCAAAAGTTCAGTTAAAAAAAAAGTATTTCGTTTTCATTTGCCGCTCTTCCTCGGAATCACTGACAACTGTCTATTTTTTTCACGCCCCACAATGTCTTACTCCCATTTGACTCACCTCTTTGTTTTCTGTACCTCTGCATTTAGTGGAATTAGAATTTTCTGGGCGGTGACAGTAGATATAACTTATACTTTCTAATTGCCCCCAGATCAGGTCAGAACAGGTAAACGTTTGCAGAGAGAGAACCTCCACACTCTACTCCACTTCAGTGGTAATGGTAAGTCAGAACTTATGAACAGACTTTTATACTCAGTGCATTATGTTTCCTGCTGTTTGGACCATGAAGTAATATTCTTTTGAATTTCATTAACTGTGGAACTGAAAGATTTGCAGCATCACTCGGAGCTTCATTTATCTCCTACATGTGAAGCGGCCAACCGTTTCTGCTTATGAATGTGCTTTGACAATAGAGGGGAAGTCAGAGAGAATGGGTTTGCAGAGTGTGTGAGGAAATATGTAAAAGGTGATTTTTCAGTTACTAATCTGAGGAAGGAGGTCATGTTTCCATAGATCACCTGCTGCATGTGTTTCAGTGTAAACGCACTGAGATTGATTTGCTTTTGGATAAATGAAACCTTTAACGTTATTAGCAAGATGAAATCGCATAATCACGGGAAAATCAGTGAAAAATAAGCTTTAGATAGATGAAGTGTAATATTCCTCTTTTTCTTATATGTCCAAATGCATTCACACAATAGGAGGAAGCAGACAAAGCAATAAGAGTTGTAATGTCTTTGTACAGTTTGATCCAGTCAGATAGAAACCATTACTGTGGTTATCCTGTGTTTTTCTTTTCCCCTAATCTTATCACATTTAGCTAGGTAAATGGTGCCGACATGCAGATAACGCGTCTTACTATCATGCTCTATATCACTTTTGTTTTGGATACAGTGACTCATAGTTGCTAAGAGCTGGAATAAAGCAAACTAGATAAAACTGGGGTGTGGCTCAGCTTAATAACAGAGTGTGACTGTGCCACACCTTGTAACAGTCCTGCATTCATACATGACGTCATTTGCGAGACTCAGCTTAATATCGTGCCAATTTGTGAAATCACAGAGAACAAAGCTCTACGTAAATCTACCCAGTGTATTTAAAAAAGTACAACGAAGTAATACTATAATTATTACAAGCATACAAATAGGATTATTTAGAATATATAAGGATATGTTGACAAATCTGCATAATAATTGACAAAAACACAAGAAAAAGAAACAGGTGAAAGACATGTTTGCTGCACGGACATTTTTCTGTCCCACCATCTGACATACACACTGTCACATTATCTTCTGACATCATGTTTAAGAATAACTTTATTTTAATGGTTTAAATTTTAAATAGCAGTATTCCTCAAGGGTCATTATACTGAAGTATTCCAGATCAGCAATACTCCCACAGGGACGTCTGGTGCTGGCTGACCCACCAATCATGTTCTAATTCACAAAATAGAACTGATTGAAGAGGTTTAATGTGTGAACGCTTTCAAATGTAACAAAAAATCGGTCGGTGTTTATAGCGTGTCTGCAGTTTCATGTGCTTAGCTGATGACGGGAAAGTGATGCATGGTTTTAAAAATCTAAACTTACAAGCCAATCAGAAAAGTAGAGAGAGCACAGACTGAGAAAGTCGGTGCATAAATATGGCAGAAGGGGCTGGCCGGGATTCAGATTGCACTGGTTAGCTCCACCTACCAGGCAGCTAAAGGAACACAAAGGGAACACACACACTCAACAGGCCTGGACAAAGCTGGGTCATTACAAGTGTCGGCTTTCGAATGCAAAATAATAAATTATTTGTCTGTCAAATGAACATCAGTGAGTGTCAGTTCTTGTATACGGCTAATGTAACTAACATGTTAGTTCATTTATAAATAATTCATTTTGAAGGAATATTTGTTTAAAAAAAGTTGAAAAATGTCACTGTTATTTATACATATTTATCTGATCCATGTATTTTATTGTGTGTTAAGTACCCCTGACCTAAACCTAGTCTTACACTGAGGCTTATATTTATACTGGAACTAGTTTTCAAAAGTCAGCAGATATTTTTCTGAAATCCAGGTACTCTCATCACGAGTCTCGTTAACAGATCACCGTGTTTTTCTGCCTTCGCTATATGCTTAAGGTGGAACATTGTGAGTCACCACAAAGTCACAGATTGGATTTTTGTGGATGGTTATCACAACTACAGTGTGAGCCTCACAAACCTGTAGCAAAATGATGCATGCCTCACACTGAAAGACAAACGCTAGACAAAATATAGGTATAAGGTAGTTGAAATAACAAAATTTTAAAAAGTTATTGGGATAACAAAAAAGAATACATGACAGGAGACTATCACGGCAGGGGAAAAAAGAACTTTTATGCTCACGGTATTTATTTAGTGAGGTAGTTGAGAACAGTGGAGCTACATGCCAAATGCCTCAAGCTATTAGTAACATTTCCAACACAAACAATTTTTGTCCCACATTTAGGTTGTTGCAATTTGGTTGCCCTCACTGACATAAAACAATGCTCTTAATATATCACATCTCCCTCTATGTAAAGCTTTTGGCAGCAGAATCCACATAATCTATTTTTATTTGATTAAATTTGATTTGATTAAAAAAAAATTTTTTTAAACATTTTCAACAATTTTCAGTCAGTCCCAGTACCTGACCATGATTTATAATTTGCTGAGCCACTTAACACTGACCTATGAAACATCTAAAAAAAAATGCACCTAACTCAAGGGATGAACACATAACAGATAACTCAGCAAAGAACCTAATTTAAATTGTATTGTCAGACCCTTTGCTACAAGCATCCTTACAAACCAGCTAATTTGTCCCAGTTTCTTTAGCTGGATGAAGGAAAATGCCAAAGATAACACAGTTATCAGGCATAAAATTCTATTTTTACACTAGCAAGATGACCCATTAGCCAAAAACTTCATGGCTTGGAAGAAACTCGACCAGTGGAGGACAAAAGAAAAAATGGAAGGCCTAAAACATAATGCAGATACAATATGTTCTTAAGAAACAAGAAAATATCCAGCAAAGATCTGACGAAGTTAGAGATGCAAGAGAACTGACCCCTCAGCTGAGCCATCTACTGTTCACCAGTCTCATCAAAAATGGTGTCAGTGGAAGGATGGCTGTAAAGAAGTCATTTTAAAGGAAGGGTGTCAAATTACTGTATAAAAGAACTGGACAGAAAATAAGTGGTAACGGGAGCTTTTTTTTGGGGGGTGGGGGGGTTAAATAATCACCTATTTGTATGAAACCAGTCAGGAGACAGGCACAGCAGTGAGTGTCTACAGTCATCTGTAAACAGTGGAGGCTCTGTTATGGTTTGGGGCTGCAACTTAGCCAAAGGTCTTGGGTGGTCTTGTCAAAATTGATAGAATTATGAACACAGATAGACTTGGATCCACCATGCTTTACCATCTGGCGAGTGTCTTATTTGCAAACAAACTGCCAGTACAGTAAAAAATAAACCTGGATAGAAAAACACACAGTAGAACACTGTCAGTCATGGAGTCCAGAGCCTGGACCTCAACACTACTGAAGCTGTGTGGCATCATCTTCACAGAGAACAGAAGAAAAGCAGGAAACATCCGAAGAAGAGCTTTAAATGTCCTTCAAGAAGCCTTGAGAACTATTTCTAAAGACTACTTTAGAAATTATAAGAAAGCTTGCCTAAGAGAGTTCAGACTGTGTTAAAAAGAATAAAGGTGGTCACACCAAATCTGGACTTTCAAGCTCGCCAGAACTCCACAGACTGTTTTTGCCTTTAAATACTGTATTTGAATTTCATTTTGGAGATGTTTCAGTACATCACTGCAGCTATTTCACATTTTTCTACCAAAATTTGAAAAATGAAAGTTGGCTTAAAAATTCTGCTCGATTACTGTTACATGCATCACTCGCTATATTTTGTGTGTGAACTCTTGGCGCTAAAAAGTGTCAATTGGAAAGTCATTTTACCACTTAAAATAGAAATACTCGAATACAATATTCAGCTTTATAGTATTTGAATAAATCTTCTTCATTTATTTACTCTATTTAAAAAATCGTTACTACAAAAAATTGAGTCAATTTAAAAACAAAACCAAAAAAAATCAACAACTTAACAACGAAACAAAAACGGAAGCTGACGTTTCCACAACCGTTTTAAAGAGTTGTTTTCATATTTGTCCCGGTTTCTGGTATTTTCCAGTGAAGTAGGGGGAAAATGCAATCAACTTCGCATGACTGTTTTGAAAAACCTTCAAATGGCTGCCTGAGTCAGCGAGAATTTGGATTCTTCTCCATCTTATCGGACTCTTATCTAAAGGGGGAGCAGCTCACCTGAGAATCAGGTAGTAAGTGTGACTCGTCTATGAGGCTCCACCTCCGGCTGCAGAGCTCGGCTCTTTCGGTGCGTCTGACCACAAACAGTTTGAGCTGCCACGACGCAGAGCGCAGGCACCCTGTCCGCGGCAGTGTGTGACCTATTTTTGCTTTCTTTTAACTTTTCACCATGAGTACAGTCGGCTCAGAGCACGTGTTTTTGACTGCTTTACAGCCCAACACTTCAGTCTCAACTTACGCCCTCCCGTCCGAGATCAAAGTCGGGAATGGGGGCTCCGTGTCTGACGACTCTGCGAAAGCGCGACGCGTCCAGCAGCAGATCCAGATGAGACTGGCGGAAAAGTCCACACTTCCGCGTCAGAATGGATCCACCTCACACTACGCCATGTCAGGTAAACATCAACGAGTTTTTAAGTCACTTTCACATGGAGTTACACCTACACTCTCTCACTGCTCTGCATTTCCGATTGAGAGCTGCTGTGCGAGGTGGTCTGTGTTCAGTGCGGACAAGTGGCGGAATTAAGTGTGACAATCCAAGTTTCCAGCCTGGCGCTGCGGGCACAGGTGCTCAGCAGTCCTGAGTGATACAGATGAGTTGTTAATCAGACCACTCAGTCCTGTGACCATGTTTCCTTTGGTCTTATTTGACGACATTATGATCTGTCACACTGACTCAGGTAGTAAACATGCCAGGTAATAAAAGCATGATCTTTATATGTCCAGACATATCAAACTCCAGCCAAGAAAGGTTTGGTTTGAGTTTTGAAACAAGACATATTCATAGAGCTCACGCTGAGCTATAAAAGGATTCATCTAAAGAGTCCAACACCCATAGGAAATTTAAAATGCTGACATTTAAGAGGCTGCATTCATTTTCTTTTACACTTTTTACTGTGAAAATTACCCAGATGATTAATCCCATCAATACAGCTTGAAAGAGAAACTACTTCCCTGTTGCTTCACCACTTGTTTATTTGACTTATAAAAAGAAACCTAATGATAAAATTAATCTATTTTTCTTTTGATTCGTTTTTTTCCTAAACTCTTTTCAGACCTCCGAGTCTGACTCCGAGCCAATAGTTTCAAATGCAAGAGTGACACTCAACTGATATGGCCAGGGGCCTGTGGGGTGGGGGGTGTTCTGGATGCTTGTCTGAATTCCTGTGGACTCATTTTTCTCGTCAGCTCTTCGAGGAATTTGTGTTTTGTTCTGAGATGAGCTCCAGACGCAGCCATTTTACTCAATGTCATGTCTCTGCAGAGGAGAAACGGTTAATGTGTAACAAGCCCAAACAAGTGCTCCTTTCATGAACTTCGCTGATAGCAGACTAAGGTGAAAACCTCTCCCCCCCTCTCCCCACCCGTGGGATTAGGTTTCAGGTAGTGCTTGGCTTAAAGGTAGGTGGGTTCAAGAGATACCAGAGGGGCTCGTGCAGCCCGTTCACAGTTGTTACATTATCATAACTGGTCCGTTGGAGGCATGTTGACACGCAAAGTCAAGGTGGGACTGTTATGTAAGCAGTGACAACACTCCCACAAGGGGAATGAAAGGCAATACTGAAGCGCTGGGAATTAGTATGATCAGTAGTTCAGATCAAATTTCATGATAAGACTTCAGTGAAAGAGCTGAGCTACTCATGCTCACAGTCTTGTCATGGCCTGTGTTTGCTCTTAAACCTCATGACTGCACACGTGACTGATGCATGAAGATACATGCCAGTGGCATTTGAGGCCAAAGCCCAAAGTGACCATAAAGTATATCATCCCGTGCATACCTTTGCACTCCATAATTTTCTGTGTGCGACCAAACTGCGAGGAGACGGCAGAGGAGCTTGACAGCTTGGGTTTTTGTTTACCTGAGCCTTTACTTGTCTGCTTCAGCGGAGAGAACATGACGTTCAGCTGCAGAAACATACGTGTCGGATAAATATGTCACTGCCTGCGTTTCTGTGTGCCATTCTTTGCCCTGGGTTTAGCTTGGAGGAAAACTTATTGTCATTAACTGTGACTTCATATTAATCATCTTCTGAAAGCATTTACAAGAGGCACATTCCTTACCACACAACAGGGAATGCTGCTGTTTCAGTGGTTTGCGGTTTTAGAAAAGTTCATTATGAATGCGTAAGTGTTTGCACATGGGCAAAACACGCACATGATTCTGCAAGGAATGTTTTTTCTACTTCGTCCCAATTCTAAAAACTGCTGCAGCTATGCATTTATGACAGTGAGTGAACAGTGTTCATGCTGTATGTGGTCAAGTCTCAGCAGAAAGCGAGGGTGAAAAAGGAAATATTTACAAGGAGTCCTGGCTTGATGATCAAAGTACATTTTTTTTGAGTGGCAGCAGAGGAAGGGAAAAAAAGTTTCCTCGCTGGAGGACTTTTCAGGGGGTGTGTTGTAACGGCTGTTGCTCTCAGGTGTGTTGGGTGTAGTCAAGGTAGAACGAGGGTCAGGCCCGACAATGTGTCTGGTTTTTATACCTGTGGTATGTAGTAAAGTAGCATAAAGGGCGGTCCAGCCCACCTTTCTTTACATATATGGTAGGTGTAAAACCGCTCAGGTTCAGCAGAAACATGCATGTAAAGTACACTAAGATACAATGCATGGCAACAAAAACACACCTGACCTGACAACCTGATTTTGTTTCCTCATTTGTGAAAAAAAAAACTGTTCTTATTACTTAGTGTTTTCAGGTGCAGTTTGTCAGCATTAAGCTTTTTGGTCAGCATGAGAAAAAATAATGTCTACAAGCCAGAAGCTCAGGTTTTGTACAGTTTTTTTGCTCTTGGATCAATATGATGTCATAAAGAACGGATATACCTTATATAGACATGTTTCAGAGACAGTGAAACATGTCTGATGAGACATCTCTGACTGTGAGCAGTGCAGCCGCACCCACCTGCATTTCACATCATTTGTCTTTGATGTGGGAAGTAATGAAAATACATCTTTACTGTACTTAAGTAGACTTTTCAGGTACGTGACTTGAGTCTGTATTTCTCTGACAACATTTTACTTTTACTGCACAAACATCTCTACTTTCTACTCCTAACATTTTGCTAAATGAGATTGTTTTTTTTTTCCAGTTTAAGACATTTTAGGGGAGTTATAGTTTCATGTCACCACACGCCTTCAAACATCAAACCAAACCAAAATGAACCTAAATGGAGCTAACAATAGCACAATAAAGGCAGTCCCATTGGTGTGTCCATCACCTGTGCTTCTAAAGAGCTCCCTTTGCCTTTATAGCACAACATTTCCGTCTGTACTTTTTATTTGTATTTGTACTTCTGCTTACATGAACGATCTCTGCAAGTTTACCACCTCATTGTATGAAGTGCAGCCAGGCGGAAATAAATAGTGTTATGGGAGAGGCGTTAAAACTACTCTGAATCAGAATGAGCGGGTTTAATACAAATCATTAGCTTGAACCTCATTTTAGATCAATCAAAAGTTGAGTTGAAGACATCACAGTTTGAAAACTGGCAGCTAGTTACTGTTTTATGACATGTTAGTAGTCCAGCCTGTTCATAGTTCATAGACTGTTACATAATAATAATAAATGTCCCTCTGCCACTACCTCAGTTTTGAAATTTTAGTTCATAAATGATACATGTTGGTCACCATTTTGATACCACTCAAGCATAATAAACACATAAATATCCCTTAAATTAAAATTTTCCCTACAGCCACCAGAAGGTCAACATTTATGACCAAATCCTTGCAAAACTAATGACTCTCCAATAAGTCATGGCTCTATTTTGTGTTTCAGTAAATGACAGGCTGCAGAATTAATTTCTTAGGAAGGGATTCTAAATCACATAAACATAATTACACCCATAGATGCTACTTTATAATTAACATAGTTTTGTCACTGACATATTCCCCTCTCAGCTCAGATATGTGGGTCGACAAACTGTTGCTCAAGCCTGCTTACACTGTAAATAGCTTGCTCCACGGCTGCTATCAGAGTCACCACTTGCCGTTTGAGTCTGGACGGAGAGCAAAAAAACCATTCGCATACTCTGTGTTTGCTGACAGAAACCTGCAAATGTCTTTGTATGTAGGACAGGTAACCGGAGACATCGGCCCTGCTGACTGGTCAGGTCCTGCTGAAATCAAACCTATGGGTTTCGGCGCAACACGACACCGGCTATTTAGACAGAAATGTCTTTCATGTAAAACATTGTTGTAAATTAAAGAGGCACACCTTATTGTGGGATTTTCGTCTGCGATTGATCCCACCCTAAAAGTGCCTTTTTTATGAGATGCAATATCTTCTTTGAACTTCTCTGCAATGCTGTTTTGTTGTTGTCATTTTTTTTTGGGGGGGGGGTTGCAATAATCACACTTGGCCTCTTAGAAGTTGCAAGAATACAAGTCAGCAGTTGATTCAACTTTCAGAATAAAAGTACTGTATAAATGAACTTCCCTTTTTGAAACATGGGAGAGTGTTTCTTAAGAAAAAAAGGGAACTTTTTCAACTATTTTTGTAGTCCAATCACTTCCTGCTGTCATTGTTCCATTTTTGTCCAGACCTGTTTAGAAGGGATTTTCTTTGACACTAGTAGCAGTAGGATTAGGCTAAAGATGAGCTGTTAAGTCATAAATCACTCAAATTACTGATTCCTTACCTTAGTGGAACAGCAGTTTAACAGAGACGTTAGTCACCAAGAAATCTCTTACGTTTCTGTATAAAACAGAATGATTATTATTTATTATTATATAAAGGTTCTATAAAACATTTTTGTGACTGTAGCTCAGGAGGTAGAGGACGTTGGTGGAATAGAAAAAGCTTTTAGAAACAAGTGGTTGTGTGAATGAGACGTGTTGTATAAAGAGTGCTCCAAAACGCCATAATTATATACAGCAGTTGTAATGTGTATAAATATATTTTAATGTGTTGTAATTATGTGTTATTCACTGACAAATGGTGGATTACATTTTCTTTTTTCTTTTTTTTTTGCTTCTTTTCAGATTACGGTGGTTCATCGTCAGTGAAATATAACACCCATAACCCGAGTTTCAGCTCTAAATCATCCTTCATGTACTCTGGCTCCAGAACAATCGTGAGTGGAGTGTTTCTCACTTTTTCAGCCCAATATTCACACACACAAATGATTAAACTGAGTCTTTAATCTAACACCAGACGTTATATTAGCTGGAAGCTCCCATCTTAAAAAGGCTGATGGCTTTGCTGACATGTCACGTAGGACACAGCATGTGTGGTATTTCACAGTAGGCTGTGATTAGATCAGCTCTGAGTTTTCTTGTCCACTCACTAGATTCCTCAATCTTAGTGATTAAATTCGAAAGACGCTGGCTGATTAATGCACGTCAGTGTCCTCGCCTTTGTTTCTATAACAGTCCCCTGAATAGATTTAGAAATATTTTTGATTCATCCAAACTTACAGTTCAGTGAAATATATTGAGTAACTCTCCTTACACATCTGTTTGTAACAGTAACTCCTCTCTCCACCCTCAGGGTCCGCAACTGTCTCAAAGGTCAGGCTTCAGCAGCCGTTCTGCCGCCCCAGACATGGCTGGGTTTCAGAGGATGAGTATGAGGAGTGGAGGTCCAGGTTATGCTGTTGGTGGGGGTGGTGGGGGTTTTTATCAAGAAGAAATGCGCGTGGGGACCATGAAACGAATGGACCCAGAAATCTCTACGCATTCAATGCAGCCAATACCAATGCAAATGAGGGGCTGGGCTGTCGACAACAGCGATGCTGGCAGTTTAGTCTCTGAACGTGACGGCACCTATGGTCGCTCGTATGCTCAGAGCGCAGTCAATGGCTACACCAGCCAGATGATGCAAGGAGGAGGCAGCTCGGGCTTTCAGTCAACCATGCGCCGATCTCTAAGCGGCACTCTTACCCGTGGCGGAGGGGTGCCACCAGGTGGGACAGAGATTGTCCAACAGCAATCCTTCAAAGGCCCGGCCCACCGCACCATCAGCAGGATTACAAACCGTAACCGGATGAGCGTGGGCTCCATGTCTGGAACCATGCAGCAGACGGCAGGTGGGAACATCTACGGGGGAGGTGGAGACACTGTGGACGGAGGGTTCATGATGTCCACGATGTCTGGCTCCCAGGGGAACCTAAGGATGCAGCGTCAAGGCACCATGTCCCGTGCCATGTCGGTGAAGAGCATGCAAAGTGTGGGCAGGGGCATGGACATCTACGACGGGCAGATGGAGTTGGGAGCCAGCATGGGCAACCTGAGCGGGTGAGAAGCTTTTCACATTCATAGGATCAGTGTTTTCATTGGTAGCACTGATTTTCCTGTACTGTACTGAAGTTTGTGATAACTGTATGATGTGGTGCAGGTCAGTGTCTGGAAAAATGCCCATATTTACATTTGATTGGTCAGGTTTTATTAGTCATCAACATCATCAACCTCAACAACCAGTGATGTTGGGTAAGAGGAATTCTAGAATCCTAGAAAAACAGAACAGTGATTGGTCTTTCTAAGAATTCAGTGTAGTTTAGTGTGTACTATATACAGGTCTTCAGTTTCGGCCCATCGTTTTTTTCTGTGTCAAAGAGAAAACTGAAAGCAACGCTAGCATGAAGAAAACTGGCATGAGTGTGATGTCACACAACTTTTAGAAATAAAAAAATTTAAGTGCTGATGAAAGGAATTGATGAGCTCAGAGGCATATTGATCAATTTTGAAGCAGTCCTTTAACAGAGGTGTCTCTCCACTCCTCTCTCTAGTCATCCTAATGACTCAGTTTGTTGTATTTGTCACTGACGTTCTTAGTGAAGGTGATGAACCAATGTGCTGTAAATTTCATGTGTCACTAAGTTCACAAGGGGAGTGTGCAATGTGAAAAGTGAGTTTCCTAAGAGCTGTGGATTGGGAGGTGGCTCCATAGTGGCAGGACTGGTTTCGGGTGTGGCAGCTCAGTGTCAAGCTTCACATTTCACACATCCCACAGCGTGTGGTTAGGGCGAGCTGATTTGCAGCACACTGTGCGATTTGGAAGAAGTTCAACAACACAATTTTGCACACAAGTAACGAACCGCCTGCGAATAGCTGTCTCTTTGTGTGCTACCAAACATAACAGCAGGGAAGTTATGTAATAAAGTGTTTTTTTTGAGTTCCTGTGTTGAATTTGTTTATTTGCTTCTTTGTCAGGTTGGACATGCAAACAGCAGTGCAGTACCTGACAGAGGAAGATCCCAGCCTGCAGGCCCTGGGTGCCGCATACATCCAGCATCAGTGTTACAATGATAAATCCTCTAAAATCCTGGTACTTTGCACTGATTAAACTCATGGTTACAATTCCTTCAGTTCTTTCCTCTGTGCTATTAAGAAACTCATTCATGAAAGTTGTTTTCCTTCAAGTGCCAGCATCCACTGATAGGTGTTTCACCTCTTCTGGTGACTTTATATAAGCTGGGGCTTCGGTTCTGGTGTGTCCTAGTTCTTCTTCTACTTTTTCTTCTTCTTCTCCATTTCTTAACTTGAGATAGTGCGGCAATCTCTTGTCGGCAGATTTAACTTCTCCAAAAAAAATTTTAAAGGGAATTTTCTGACTTTTTCAAGAATTAAATGACCCTTTCACATTGTTTCACATTGAAGCAACTCTCAGTTTTTATAATTTCATTTAGGTCCCTGTCCCAGTCCTACAGTCCTAGAGATTGTATAAATATCTGAAAATGCCCGACTGTTTTTTCCTTCCCTCTTTAGGTGCGTGAACTGGGTGGCATTGGTGATTTGGTGCAGCTGTTCAACAGCCAAGACCCAGAAGTACGGCGCTACGCCACTGGCGCCACACGCAACATCATCTACGAGAACCTGGAAAACAAGACGGCCCTGATCGAAAAGGATGGCATCCAAGAGCTCGTCAAGGCGCTTGAGGAGAACGATGATGAGCTCCGCAAAAACATCACAGGTATTGCAACGCATGCACCAGAGAAGCACCTAGAATATTGTTTTGGAGCTTTCCCACAAGATGAAGTGGCTACAGATTGGTTCAAGTCAGTGTGTGGATTTAAAGTGACCAGATTGTCAAAAAGAGCAGTCTTTGAAATTGATATTGTTCAAACAAACGAGAGCACACCGTGGAGATTTGCAAGGCACGGGCCGTGTCTGAATACACAGAGAGTTGGATGGGGAACTGCTGTCATGTCTATAGACTGTGTAGGTGAGGATGGGAGCTGTGTGGGCCTGTGAAGCAGCAGTATGTCAGCCGCCCCCTTTGATGAGACAAGACCTTGTCACTTTTTTCCTTTAAGCCACAACACAGAGTGCTAAGTAAAACGCCTTGGCATAGGGAATAACTTTTGCCTGTACTTATTAATATCAGTGGGCTTCCAAAGTGTGACAGCAGATGACAGGTTTTTGAATCATGGAGCACAATGTAATCCTCAAATGGATATTTTATTTTAATGGCATGTGGGGTTTTTTTTTTTTTTGGGGGGGGGGGGGGGGGGGGCTATGGTATGAAGCTATGGTGGGTTAAATAATTACTGTGAAATTGTTTTAAATTGGTTAATGTTCATTTAACTCACTGCTGGCCTGAAAAAACATAGTTTTCCCCCAATATTTTGGTTAACTGTTGCCATACTTCTTGAACTCAATCAATAAAAACATCCTGAAATCATATTTGAGAAAATCTGATGACAAAAAAAAGAAGCAATAGTATGCCTAAATACCCGTTTTTATTTGTCCGTATTTGTGCAGGTATCTTGTGGAACCTTTCATCCAAAGAAAACCTTAAGGAGAAACTAGCCAAAGCGACACTTTCTACACTTACTCAAAAGATCCTCACCCCCCTCTCGAAAAACGAGATGGGTCGGACTGGGCATACCGATTCACACACAGAAATCCCTCCTGAGTCCCCTTCCGAGACAGAAATCTTCTGCAACGCCACGGGATGCCTCAGGTGCACCTCATTTATGTGTCTTGCGTTTGCGGCTGCTACATGATTGATTAAAATGTATGCGTATGCTTTTCCTTTCCCATGACTGCATTTGCATTTGGCAAGCTTGTTTTTTCACACCCAGCGCTTTTTTGCTGATGTTTGCAAGAGCCGGCATTACTCCAGCCTCCAGTTACCTTTGACTCTATTCTGTTATTGCATTGCTGTATTAATATTTCCAATGAGTGGGTTTTTGGAGTATCTTGTGGTTTCGTATTACCTTTAATTTAATGGTGCATTATTGGTGCCAGAAGTCCTGTAATCTATATGTGCACAACACTCAATCTGACCTGAAGAAGTTCTCTGAAATCACTTGCTTATTTTCTGTGTTCTTAGGAATTTGAGCTCCGTGAACGAAAAGACCCGCCGGTCGATGAGAGAAACAAATGGACTTGTGGAGTCTTTGGTGAACTACATCACGGCCTGCCTCAAAACAAACAGAGCCGATGACAAGGTGGGTGAATAGCTAAAAAATAAGGAGAAATCCAGAGAAGGCAAAAAATAAAATACAAATTTTTTTACTAAGCCCCTCCTACCAGAGGAGGCGAGGCACTGCCACATGCTTCAATAGCACTAAAAGTAAGTCAGTGTTGACGTTGGCGTTCATGTGGGATTCAAACCCTGGTCCTCCAGGTGAAACCCTTCTCTTTATCTCTTTTCTAAAATATATATAGTGCTCAAGTTGGTCTGATAAATGACCTCTTACAGGCTTGTTTTTGTTGTTGTTGTTGTTTTTAACGCCTACAGTCTAGTTTCCCCTAAGACAACTTGAGTTGCAGTATATTATATATATTGATTTTTTTGTTTTTGTTTTTTTTTTGTCCAAAATCATACACAGGCCTAATTTCCTTTGTGTACTTATTTGTCTGGATGTGTGTATGTCTGTTCTAGGGGGTGGAGAATTCGGTGTGTATCTTGAGGAACCTCTCCTACCAGCTCTACGGCGAACTTCCATCTTCTGTTTTAGCCCGCATTGAACCAAACAGAGATCAGGACAATGGGCTGGGCGAATCCATCGGCTGCTTTACACCTCAGAGCCGAAAAACCAAAACTGTAAGCACGTGTGAGAATCGCTCCATCAGCAAGTGCACATAGACCATCCTGCACATCTTAATTCTGCCTTCTCCCGTATTTCTTTGACTGACAGAAAAAGAAGCAGTTTCAAATTTTAAATCAAGTTGCTAAAGCGCCAAATGGTATGGAGTGGCTCTGGCATCCTGATATTTTGAAGGTGTACCATGAATTGCTGAAAAAATGCGAAGCCAACTCTAACACCCGCGAAGCAGCTGCTGGAGCACTGCAGAACATCACAGCTGGAGACAAAAGGGTGAGCAGCAAATTCATCAGGGATTCAAATGTAGTAACCAAACACTGTATATAAAAGATGTAAACCGCTACAGTGGCATCACCCAGCATCCCAGAGTGATGGGAATGCAAGTTGCATTAATAAAGAGTTTGTTGTGTTTAATCCAATAAAGACGTTCAGAGATCAAAGACGAATAGAGTACATCTTATCTTAATAAGGGCCAATTATCTAAAAGAAAAGTAAAACAGTCGAATTTCACTCACCAAAATGAAATAAAAAGTTTTCTTGGATGCACTGTAACACAGAGAAAGCCAAAACTGCTTTTTCCGCTAATTCCATTAAAAATGTTTCCAAAGGAGTCGCTGGTACATACAAGGCCAAACTGTCCGGATAAGGGACTAATGTCAGCCGTAGTTAAATTTTTTGTCTTGTACAACTGAAAAAAAGACATCACAGTTACGGACATTACACATATTACAAGAAAGTGCTGAGTAACACAGTGATAACATCATCACAAATCAAAGCACAAGCAACACAGAGACGCAGGACTCGGTATAAAAGATCTCTAACAATGCAAAGTTTACAAAGGTTGTTTGATAATTAGCTATAATTAGTCCATCTCATACATTAATTGCTCTGTCTCTTTAACTTGTAGTGGCCTGCGGTGCTGAGCGATATGGCTTTGGACAAAGAACGCATGCTGCCAACCATCCTAGACATAGTACCTCGTTCTGCCAAAGATGCAGAGCTGCGTTCGCTCACAGGTTTCCTACGAAACCTTTCCCGCCATACCGACAATAAAGACGAAATGGGTCAGTCTTTTTTTCTTTTTTTTTCCTCTTCCCCTTCTGTAGAAATGTTGATGTCTCTAAGACACAGAATATAAAAACCTAAACCGTTGTCTTTGCAACATTTTAAGAATTAGTTGATTGTCAAAATTGATTTTCACATTTCTTTTTATAAGACGCTAATTTGTATCGGTTTATTTAGCCAAAAAGACTGTGAACACACTGGTGGATAAACTGCCTATGGATGGAAAACAGAAGTTTCCCTCCAGCGAATCAGTGGTCAACATCTGCGGTGTTTTCAATAACCTGGTGACTGGCAGCATGAGTGCAGCCAGAGACATCGCACAATTTGATGGCCTGACAAAACTGATGGGCATCTACGACTCACGAGGCAGCAGGTTGGAACATTTTTCCAGACTCCTGATGTTCAGTTTTAATGTTGCTATCCAAAATTTTTTGTGTGAAGTCATTTGTATCATTTAATGACCTTGGATGAAATATTTTTCTAGCCTTGAAAACAATAAGGCATCCACAGCAGCAGCCACAGTTCTGTCCAACATGTATCATTACAAGAAGCTGCACAGACAGTACCAATCGGTAAGAGATGGCTTTGACCTCTGCACTTCTAATCATGACATGCAAGAAAAAAATCAATAATATATCAAAGATAGAGCATTCTATTCTATTCCTCATATATTTAGACAAACACCAATCTTTCCATTTTCAGTTTACTATTTTTTTCCAAGCATTTGACACTTTAAAAAAATCATTTTAAAGAGTTTCCTGACCTCTGATTTGAGCAAGAACAAGGAGTTAGGTCCACACAAAAGTGAATATTCATTGAAAACAGTTTCTTTTCTCGCCGCCCTCATTCTTATCAGCTTGTGTGCATTTGTGTGTACATGCACATTATGTCTGAGTGTGAAAGAGTGAGAGTGACGGGAATTCTATGACGAACTCTGTTCATTCTCTGCAAAACTCTCTCAGTTAGATGACACGTTTAACACCTCACACTGCTACTCTTTAAACACACATGCACGCACACACACACACACAAACTCACGCGAACATATCCAGTCAGGCAGGTTCAGGGCTTGAGAAGGATAAGGTAATTTTACTGCCTTCTGCAGATCGCAGCTTGTCCCACCCAAAGGTGTGGCGTACAGCTTGTTTCTTCATGAACTTGTTCACACAACAGGAAACATGATTTAATGTTGGCTTTGACTAGAGTTTTCATTTTATTAATCAGATACGCACTCCATTGCGTTACTGTACATTTTGCGTAATACTGTAAGTACAAGAGCACAGATTAAACATGATCTTAAGATCACGACAGGTTGTTTTTCTGTGTTTTGAAGTATATTTAATATCATAACATCTTGTTTGTACCTTTGTGCTACAGAAAGGATTCACGAAACAGTATCAATCAACGCTATTGATCTAAAGCTGAGGTAACTTGGGACAAATTCAATTCTACAACAGCGAACAATCCTGAAGTCTACCAGCACTCAGTGGCAGAAATCTATACCACGGTAACATCTGCTCTGTCTTCACCTGCAATCATTTATGTTATGGATATCAATACACAAGTAACGGAGGATCCATCCAAAGGAAATGTCAGTGGGCATCGATGCAGTGCAAGAATTTATGGATTCTAATACACATATTTGCACCTTAAGCATTTACTCTCTTTGTTAGATCACTGTATGCGTTTTATGTATAATCAGGGATTTATTTTCTGTCACAGAGGTTTTAAAGCAGTTGATGGACAATCTGATGGACACTTGTGCCTTAGGTTTTAACAAAACTCCCTGTTTTGTCTCTCTCGTTTACGGTTCAGATGCAAGATAGCCTTGTTTTTGTAAATATTGCTTTTTCTTTTGCATAGAAATGACATGTGTTTGTTTTATAGACAGCAGTCCTTTGTACTCGTAGTTTTCAGATGGATGATGTCTGTTATATTTGAATGTAAACCATAGATTTATAGAAACTTGGATGTAAATAAATCAGCTTAAGGGGGGGGGGGGGGGGGGTGTCATTTAATGTGGAATTTTGTTTATACATATGTCTATTCTTATGCAATGTTGTTATAGTAATCACTGTTTTTCTGGTGTAATTAATGGTGTGTGCTTAATGCTGGGGTGGCTTGATTACTTGTTGCAGGACAGATGAAACCAAGTATTTGTCATTTTAGCTATTAGCTGTGGCAAATTGTAGATGTAAATGTCTTTCAAACCTGGATCCATTGTGCTGTAAATCTATTTTGCAAAGTCTATTGTATAAAAATTAAATCCCTGAAATGCAGCAGTTGCTGCTCAGTGGCATAAATGGTAACCTTGTGTTTCTGTGTGGGCAGTAGAAGACACTTTGTTTGATGCTTTTTGCAGAGGTGTCATCTGCATATTTAACATCTAATAAAGAGAAACATTTGGAAATGAAATTACATTTTGTTCGCGTTTCTTTAGCGTGTGCGCACAGCACCATTTGCTGCCGAAACAGACTGACACCAACACTGTAAAATGCCAGCCACACCCTGTTTGCATATTTGTTCCTGCTCAGACAGGAACGATACCAGACCTTCCCTGCTGCACCCTTATTTAGGCTCTTACCTCAGTGCAGGACCTCCATGAGGAGAGAGAACATCAACATTTACAAAGGAAGAAAACCTTGTGATTGATTTCCAGTACGTGCAAAACTTCAGCTAAACAATCATATTGTGTGGGAGTCCCGTTCCTTCACCTGACTGGGAAAAAAAGCATATTCCCTGGATTCTCTGGACTGATATGTGATCTGTCATGTGTATGTTTTTGTCTTTGCCAACTATTTGTTTACTGCCAACTATAAAAGGAAGATCGAGTGCTTATAAATTAAAAAAGAAAATCCTTAAGACACCGTCATTACACTGTCTTCTGTTGGAGACTAAAATAAAGATCAACAGGGTAAATTGGCAATCAATAAAATATTTATTGTACACACACTCTTAATTACACTTACGTCCCTGAAATACTTCAGACAATTTCTCACAAAGTATGTTACACATCAGTATGAAATGTAAAAATGCTAAAAATCATTTATGGCATGTAGAAACAGAAAGCAACACACTGATTTTAATAACACACTGTACAGAATGGAAACATAGTTGGCTACACGATGCAGAAAACAAAAAAAAGACGTGCCGACAGAGATCTCTACAGAGTGTCGAGTTTTAGCGTGTGAATCAGATGTCCTCAGCGACCAGGCAGTAGAAGTCTGAGCGTGCTGCGTAGTTGCGTGATCCCAGGTCCGAGATGTCGATGTCAGAGGGTTTTGGCTCAGCTGCTGAGCTGGTTGCAGCGGGGAGCACTGGAGCTTTGCAGGACAAAGCTTTGTAGACAGGGAGGCGAAGACCTGCGACACAGAGAGGAGAGCGATGCAAAATGTCACTTTCCCCTTCTTTGGTTTGTATTGATTAAATTGTGTGGTGATTTTTTCTGAGTGTACAAATAAATTTTTTTTTTTTTTTTTTTTTTTACATTTTTACTGCAAAGTAAAAGGAAACTATTGCTTTGATTTTTTATAAATAAAGACTTAAAATGGGTGCTGTCTGCCAGGCTCTGTCCAAAGTTACCATCACTTGAAAAAATCACCAGCACTAAAGCTTCAACATGAGCAATTGTATGCTCAGCTCTTTGTGGCTAAGTGTAGTGGCTTTTTGAAAACTCATAAATCCAGACCTAGGACGAGTGTGTTTATTACTCTTTACCTTTGGACAGACCCAGCCAAGTTGTTTATGCCATCACAAAGTTAAACTAACCTAAGCCAAGCCCACCATCATTTGACTGCAGCGCTTTGTAAATAGTTTTAATTCTTGCATCTAACTTCATGGAAGAAAACAAACTAATGAACAGTTTTTAACTCTTAAGAACGAAATGAAAGCATTCTCATCAATAGTGAAATGAAAAGTAAATATGTGAAAGACCATTGTGATATGATGCCTTAGTTATGAAGTTAAGTATTAACTATAGCTTAGTCAGTATTTGTTTATTCAAATTGGGCACTAACTAAGTGAAATGAAGAGGGTTTCGACTCTGACATGTTTTTTTTTTTTCCTTTTTAAGTCTTTCAGGTTGAGACTTGTATGAAGGCTGGAACATTTTATGTTGCACTCTTGTGACAACAAGAACAAGAACTGCTGAATAGTTGATGATTTGCATTACTGGATCAAAGTCATTAACAGGTGCTTGTTAAACATGTGAATGCTTGCCTCAGTATTTTTTCCAGATATTAAAATTTAAACATTTTCATGTGTGTTTCTCACACAAAATCTAGACTGCACCTCTTACCCAGATCACCGGCAGGGTCCGTATCTGAACGGCAGTCCAGGTAGTCCGGCTGAAGGGTCAGCATCGGGTCTTTGTCATCCTCTAGCAACGTCTGAGGGTCACCGGCAGACTCCTTGTGGAAGACAACACTGCGAGGCATTGCTAAAGCTAGCTCTTTCCAGAAGACAGATGAAGGCGTCTGTGCAAACACAAGCACAAAGACACCAAATAACATTCGTCCCAGCAAGTCAAGCGAACCTTCTTAAGTGCAATGCTATAGTTTTAATTTCATTTTGAATTGATAAAGCTGCTCATTTTTGACATCAATAATGCATGATAGCAAAGTGAAAACAAAGATGTTTCAACTTTTATGAAAGACTTTTATGAGGGGGGGGGGTTTCTCAAAACTTCTGTAAAATAAACACTAATTTTATCAGTATCATTATTCTAGCCTTGAACCTTCCAATAAACCTTTGAGAACATAGAAGAACACAAAAATCCTCTGACTTGTAACTGACAGATTTCTATCTGCACTGTTACTCTGTTATTGTCTCCTGTTCCTGGTTTTCCCTGGTTTGAAGTGGGCGGTGCTACGTTTGAAAAATGTAATGGCATGTACAAATGCAAACCAATCATTAAAATTCCCCACATTTTAAACCTAAACATCATGACAACCAGTCAAATCTACCACACCCACAGTGCCCTTCGGATAATGTTAGTCGAAACTATCCATCATATTAGCAAGGAAACAACATATGGCTGGAGTATTACCACAGAGTTGTGTCTCCAGGTAAGTATGGTGAGGCAGTGCTGGTGCTCACTAAGCTGCTGTTTGACCTCTGGCCTCATGCGCTTATACTGACCATCCAACAAGATGAAGATGGGCTGCTGACACAACTCCAACAAGTGCAGGAGGCCTTGTCTAAAAAATACACAGAGCTCCAGTTAAAAATAGGTACACTGCATATTGGAGCAATTCTGCCCTCAAGTGGTACGATGTAATAATACACAAATTATTACATTTGCTTTCACACTTTCATAACTTGGCTGTTTGCTATATAAATACAATATCATTTTTATTTATAAAGCAAAGTTTAAATAGTGATATTTCTGTGTATTCCGTCCTACCTGAAGTTACTGGAACACCAGTCCTGTTCAAGGTAAGCATAAGAGAGCAGCACGATGAGGCGCCGAGAGCGACTCATGTTCATTAGGAGCTCTGCAGAAGGATCTGAAAACAGATGGTGCAATTAAAAAGGCAAAAATTAATGTTTTTTACACGACTCAGTGCAGAATATTAAGAACACTCTTACTGTTTCCATAAACATTAGGAGGGTAAGTAGCAGCCATGTGCTGCTACCTCTAAAAAAGTAGAAGAGCTGCATCTCAGACTTTGCAGGCCTCAGTCAGCATATTAAAGGTTAAAGTTACAACAGTACAAATAGAAAAAGACTGACAAAGTGTGGCTTGTTTGGAATGTTTGAAAAGTTGCATCTTAGCAAACCACAAGACTTCTGGAACAATGATCTGTGGACGGCCAAGACCAAAGTGGAAATGTTTGGCCATCATGCAAAGCACCAAATACAGTCAATACCAAACATAGCATATTAGCACAAACACCTCATACCAACTGTGAAGCACGGTGGTGGCGGGGTGTGATTTGCGCTTGTCTTGCAGCCACAGAACCTGGGCACCTTGTGGTCTCTGAGTTGACCAATGGTGCTGAAGTTTATTTCAGTTTTTAGTGACTAATAGGCTGGCAAGGCTAGCACAGAGAGCTGACCAGTGGATTTGAACTCATAACCCTTTTTCTGTTTCACTTCTAACATTTCTAACTATTGTAACACTGTATGGTCTGAGTGTAGTTAACCTCCTAAAACCCGAACTCTTCCATGGCATGCATTTTTAATTTCTCTTTGATATTTGGGCATATTGGGACCTGATGAATGTAAAAACAAAGAATTGCCAGATTTTTTTTGTTTTACCTGATTTTTGTTCCTGACAAAAATGAGATGCACATATGAGGATATTTGTTTAAAATTTCAATAGAACAGTGGCAGTATAATGTCCTCGTAAGTGGATATCAGGCCTTTGTAAAGCAAAATTTAGTATTTTGGTCTAGACAACCCAAAACGTGATGTCCACATATGTGGACACCAGGTCCTAGGAGGTTAAAGATGAATTTGACTTCTTCAATTTCACACATTCCTGAAAGATGTGAACTCAGACAGTCAAAGACAGCTGTTATACATTAACTCTCACTCTGTCTACAGGTGTGACAGGCAATCTGACAGAGAGTGAGACGTATATTTTTGGTCTTTTTCTGACAGGGACAACTATCTGACTGATTTTCTATGCTTTATACGGAGTGCTGGCTTTCAGCACTTTAACCATATCTAATCACATATGGGGCAATCTGTCTGAAAGCTAAAGCCTGGTATGAAATTGGGTCATGCAACAGGCACAGCGGTAAATATACAAGAGAAAGCTTGAAAAAGAAAAGAATAAAGGTGCTGCAATGCCCCAGCTGTGCATAGACGAATACTCACAAACTTCAATGAACTAAAGCAACAAAGAGTGAGACGAAACTCTTGCACAACGATGTGAGAGACTGATAAACTCATGAAGAAGTTATTGCTCTGATGTGGTTCTGAAAATTACTGATTCAGAGTGTCCTATAAAAATTATGTTTTTCATGATTGTACATTTCAGTGGGTTACTTAAAATTATATATGCTGATCATGAAGCAGGCATGAATGAGGTAAGCAACACAGAAGCAATAGTAGCGCTGCAGTGTGGGAATATAATCATACCTGCACCAGGTAGTATATCGTTGTCATTGAGGTGCACTTTGTACCCATTTATATTTTCCAGGTGAGGTTTGAGTACAAAGTTGACAAACTTCCTGTCATAGTCATTATTCACATATGAGATATAGGCGTCATATAATTTCCCATCTGAAAAGGTTCAGACACAAACATCCAGGTGTTGTTAATACAAAAATATCAGTGCGGCAACTTAATTTAAATTCAAGAGAGGTCTCACCATTGAGTTCATAGTCTCCATATGAGTTCTTGTACCAGAGTTTGATGTTCAGGTGGCACCTTGAGTAAATGACAGCAGCTAAAGCCAGGAACAGGAGGAGGATGACGGCTGCAATAACAGCACCTGTGTGACTGGGGCTGCCTGAACATATATACCAGAAACAAAAGGAAAATCAATGGAGAATATAAAGGTAATACTCCAATTAAAAGCTTTTATATTATACAACATATATAGTGGCACAATTTTTTATATATAGTATATTTGAGACTGCAAGTCAACTTTTGGAGGGAAAATCCAAGATAAAAAAAAAGCAGTTTTTTCAATTTAAATGATTAAAGATGTATGATATATAATTATTCCACCCCAGAAAAAGAACAGCTCAAAGAATTAAAAGCACAAAATTACCATTATATTTATAGAGTATATGTGAATGTCTGACCACAACTGCACAGAAATAGTTTCTTTCCTAGTCTTTGTTTTTTTTTTAAATAACAATGATGTATACTTTATTGATCCCTGTGGGGAAATTCCTCTCTGCATTTAATCCATTCACCCAGTGAAGCAATGGGCAGCAGCGTGTAGGGACTGTACCTTGCTCAGGGGTACCTCAGGGTAGCAGTCAGTGGATTCGAACCCCCAACCTTCTAATCATGGGGCCACCACTCTACCTACTGAGCTATCCCTGCCCCATTTTATTTCATTTTATTCTTACCATGTAAAAAAAAGTAGTTACTGCTCACAAAATATATGACTATAGTGCTTTAAAGCATCAGTCTGGACCTGAACTAACTCATTATCAAAAATTAATCAATCAAGACAGAGCTACACAAGCATATCAAGTCAGATTCCTGTGTTTGTTGAGTTTGATGGTCCTGTGTAAGCACTTTAGTCAGTCTTTAATATTTAAGTTTGCAGAGAAAGGGCTGAAAATATAGTGTACGCTTAAACTAACTTCTTTTAGCTGCCGGCTGTGTCCAGAGCAGTACATGCAAAGCCTAATGCCATCCACTGGAAGTAACCCACTGACTGTGGATCAAAATTTCAAAGAACCCCATTTAAAAGAAAACAAACTACCCTTAGCTGAGTACATGGAATTTCTCCGTTAAATAGTTAGTATTTAAAGAATATGTTTAAATATGGAAAATAGACCCATTATGTATCCTGAATAGCCTCAACTCCTATTTGAGAAACTTTTTTTACCTAGATTCTTCAGACTGAAGTCAGCAGAAATGTTCCTCACTGTGCAGCTGTACAGCCCAAAATCTTCCAGCTCTCTGAGGGTGATCACTAGGAAGCTATTTACCATCAGCTGGTTGGCACCGGGAGACCTGATATAGTTAGACAGAAGATTAAGCACAAGTCTAAACACAGGTACATTATTAACTTTCGCCAAGCTAATTTTCAACGGCTTCAAATCACCATGATGATGTGTTCAGCGAGGAAAGTGTGTGGTTATTGAGGGGATGACCATCTTTACTCCACTGCAATGTGGTGTCACATTGCTTCTCTGCTGGGTCCCAGAAGAGGAGAGCAGTGCAGTTCAGTTTCACAGTGGATCCCACATTTTCCCAGAGTGTTGTCGAGCCCCCTTTAGGTTTAAATTCTGGAGCCTTGGAGCACTGAGACTCTGTAAAGACACACAGCTGTTATCCATGTTCACTGCAAGATCTCCAGACAATAGAGGCCTTCATGCCAGGTAGCACCTGAGCCTGTTACTAGAAGGCATGCTGAAACAAAATACCTGTTTGCAGGTGTATCCATACACATACACAAAAACTCTACAGCAGCTCATTGATTTTGAAATAACTTCATTACTCTAGCACACTGAAACATTACTTTACCTTTAACTAGGAGACGCACAGTAAATGTGACCGTGCTGTTGCTCTGTTGCTTACAGGTGTAATTTCCTTGGTCTTCCAAACTTAGGCTGTTAAAGTCCAGGTAGATTTTGCTCTCATTTGTAGGGAGCTGCACGCAGTCCTTTTGCCAGGTCAGCTGTGTTTGAGATGTGCTCTGAACAATCTTCAGGGGGCACTGTAGTTGATATGGATGCCCGACAAATGCCGCCTGTTCTTTAAACCTACTCTCATCCACACAAGTTTGACCTTCGTAGAGAAGAAATACAGAGGTTTACTTAGGACAGAGTATTAAGTCCGTGTCAGTGCATTCGTATCCCTAAGATAAAATCTGTAGGCTACACCTCAAAGTATTAAAAGACTTAATATTTATATTTACATCTAGATTCAATTAATTTTATGAATCCCCAAAAGGGCAGTTAGTTTGCATCTTACCCACACAACCTATTTAACAGTCAAATTCACACAGCCTACACTCTTTAAACACTACTCACAAACATTGTTCCAGTAGAAGACACAGATCAACAAACAATGAAGTTAAATAAAAAAAATATATAAATAAAATAAATTAATAGATTAACAAGGAGAAGTGTTTAAAAACTAGCAATCATAGATAAATTAATCTAAATGATCCTGTCAGGGTTAAGTGATCAAATAGCTGAGGGAATTGAGGATTTTTGAGTATCCCTTTGTTCTACACTGTGACTTGAGAGCAGCTTCCTGAAATGAGACCACAAAGCATACAAAACATGATCAGGATGGTCAATACTGTTTTTTCCCCTCCTTTATCCCCTGTTTTTTCCTGATCCGGTATCATGTTATGTAAGGTAACATGACACCACGCACTGTTGCATCACTAAAAACTGAATCAGATGCCCAACAATCTAGTATGAATGGGATTTATGTTACTTTGGCCCATAAACAAACCACAAAGTAATAAGGCTACAGTATTAGCACAAATCTACTCCTGATGCATGCTGTATGATCAAATGGATGCAGGCCAAAATCCCCCGAAACTGGCTTTACTTCCTTTTAAAGAAACATTTTGCATACAGTCTGTGCATACAAGCAGCTTGCACAGACTCTGTGGAGCGACACGACACTGTGTAGTTTTTAGGGCCTGCAGTAAGAGGTTAATGATGTATGAAGGTGAAGTTGTTTACACTTTCACCCATGAAGACGATGAGCAAAGGAGTGTTTACCTGATTTAGATTAAAAATAATAGATTCAAATAACAATAATAATCAAGAAAAACACCAGCGTATTCAGTGTAAACAAATGAGCCCTACCAAATTAAACACATCGGATAAACTAATGTCAGCTGCTGCTCTATTAAATCCTAACCTGTCGGTCAAGTTGGTCAGCACATGCGCACATTGTGACGTTAAGGAAAAACCAACAAATATTCGCTCCTCCTTTTGACTTTTCCTCCTTTTCTTCTCTTTTTTTCTTTCAACCCATCAGGGTCTAAAGTCCGTTTCTGGTCTTGTTGCCGGGCAACAGCATGTGACTGCGTGACAGTGACATGCGTGCACGCAATGACCACATGTGCATTGACCTGGTATGTTTAGCATACTCATCAGCATCTATGACCGCGACAAATAGTTTATAATAAAAACGCATCCACAATGAATACATTGAATACAGCCACAGCTCCCAGCTGTGGAGCTGTTAAGCAGGTGCTCCAAGCAAACTCTAAACCTGCCCTTAAAAAGTGATAAGTAAATAACACCCTTACCGACTGCGAGTAAACCTCTGTCCCATAACCCGGAGCACATCAAAGTGAAAGCCACTAAAATCACAGCCATGAGCGGGCAGCTGTTTCCCTCTTCCTCCGTCCTCAGGTGAACACTGAACCGAGTACAGAGTTTTCTGTTTAACTACATCACTAAACCACAACTTTCCTGGCTTATTATTACAAACAGAGTCGAGGCGGATATGCAAACGACAGCCTTGCGGTTCACTAACTGCACCTGGAAAAACCTGAAGCTCTCCTGCCGATTGGCTGGCCCTTGGTCATGTGACGCACACACCGACTTTTACCTGCCTTGCACTTTAACTTCCTGTACAGGAAGAAAACTGGCTAAAAAGGATGTATGTTAATACTGTAACAGAGAGAACAGAAACCAAAATGGTTTATTGTCAACTTTTTATTTTAGTATTGCTGTTTAGATGTATGACACCTAATATACAGGCGCCATCTGGGCCCGAGAAGCTCTGGCAATAGAGATTATGAATCTCTAGATTTTGAATGCCTGGTAAAATAGAAATTAATAAACACCTACATAATATTAGTTGTTTATTAACAAAGGGTTTGTAAAAGGTGCGTTGAATTACTTTGTCACAAGTAAATGTATTACCTAAAGCTTTAAAATAACTTTTTAGTACAGATAAAATTTACAGTATTTGACCCCTTCACAATTTCCTTTTTGTTTTTCTTTTTTTTGTGCATATTTTTCAGACTTCTATTATTCAGACCAATGACTGTAGAAAAACAGTCATTGATTCAGACCGTAAAGGAAGACAAAGACAATACAAGCAAGTATTTGTAATAACCGGTGTTTACTTTTTCATAGCGCTGTGAAGGCATTTTGGCCCACTCCTCTTTGTGAATTTGTTTTAATTCAGCCACACAGGATGGTTTTCAAGTATAGATAGTCTGTTTAAGGTCATGCCAAAGCATCTCAATCAAATTTAACTTTGGACAGCTACTCATCCACTCCAGGTGTACTTGAGCTTTAGGACATAAACTGATGGCCGGATGTTTTTCTTCAGGATTTTCTGGCAGAGAGCAGAATTCATGGTTTAATTTCAGCAAGTCTTCCTGAAGCAGCAAAGCAGCCTCGGACCATCACTTTTCCACCACCACATTTGCTGTTGGAATTATGTTCTTTTTGTGAAATGTTGTGTTAGTTTTATGACAATTGTAACGGGACAAAAAGCCTCCAAAAAGTTACACTTTTTTCTCATCACTGTAGAATATTTCCCAAAAGTCTTGGGATTCATCAAGATGTTTTTTGGGAAATGTGAGGGAGGCCTTTGTGTTATTTTTGGTCAGCAGTAGTTTTCTCCTTGAACTCCCCTGGATGCTATTTTTGCCTCTTTCTTATGGTTGGATCAAGAACTTTGACATTAACTGAGCCAAATGAGGCCTGCAGTTCTTTTGATTGCGTTTGCATTCTTTTGTGACCTTACCACAAGTCTAAATGTCATAAATAAAGTCATTAGTGAGTAACTAAGTAAAATGTTATTTTTATAGCACTGCAACCTTTTGCGGCTGAATTTACAGCGAGGAAAACCAAGACAAGGTATGTTGGAAGCAAGAGGCATTTATTTGCCCGTTTAGCTCTGGCTATGACAGTTACTCACATGTCAAGCCTTCTCACAGCACAAACAATCACACTCATCTGATGACAACTGGCAGCATTAAATACTCGCAGCTCTTAAGTTCTAAACCAGTTTTTTACTGTCAGGTAAAATTGAGGTTGAGGTTTTTCAGATTCTAACCATCCACCAACATTCTACAATACACAATTTTATTAAATAAATATATACATACATTCTACAACTTACATGTTTTGTTTAAAAAAACAAACAAACATGTTTTGCAACAAAATGCTAGAAACACAAGGTTACCTTAATGCAGCTGCCCCTTATCACATGACTTCAGGGGCATGCTGGGGATGTAAAAGTTCACTGATGTATGATGTTGCTGCTTCATGCAGACCTCTAAAAGTAGAAATCAGAATCTGAAAGTGGACTTATAAGTTAATGGGGAGCCAGTGCAACTGAGTCAGCAACTGTGTGACATGTGAAGAATTAGAAGCCTCGTGGAAGTGTCCTGAACAACCTGCAGCTCTATCAAAGAAGTTTTGTTAAGGGAAGAAAACAATGAATTACAGTAATCCAGGCGTGATAAAATAAAGGTATTAATAACAATCTCCAATTCATGCCGTGACACAGAGGAATTCATTAAGGAATTTTTAAATCAACAGCCCTTATTATATTGGTAGTACAAATCCTATTTTGTTTTATGCACACAAAATGTAAACTGCAAATGTGTAATATTTACAATATCTTTGTGATTAAGCTACTGCTTTAAAACATTTTGTTTTAAAATGTATTTTTCTTGAAAATCAAACTTGAAGACAAAAGACGTGTGGCTTTTTTGCCACTGAATCGAGTGATGGCTTCTACTCCTATCCGTGGCTTTTCAAATTCAAAAATGCTCACATGTTAAATTAATAGACAATCACAAGGACAGATGTTTTCTCTTTTGTATTTAATGATATAAAATGTTATAAAGCAAAACATTCTTGCATCTGAGTTACAAAATACACAATTGGATTCTGCCTGTAGTAAAGCAACAATCATCACAGCGCTTTTTGTGTAAAACAGTATACAGTAAGGCATAACACAGTCAACACCCCGTTTACAGTATCAGTATAAATTATCTTTAGTCTTTCAATACAAAACACAGGCTCGTATATATGGAGTTTCTACAGCAAGCAAGTGGTGGATTCTCAATACAGAATAAGAATAATCTCGTGAAAGTTGCGGTCAGTAACATCAGCTGCTGTACACTGGTTTTCTTCAAGACAAATTGCCTTTACTGTCCTTTTAATGGATGACAATCCAGCCACAGGCCTCCATCTGAGCTCCTCAGAGAGATGATTAAGAACCTTGAAGTTGACGCAACACTGCAGTAGTCTGGAGACTTTAATGCACAAGTCAACACTGGGTTTGTGTTGTTCGGGTAACATGTATCCCGTTTACACCGTCATGCTTCAAATGATCTGCAAGAAATAAAAACAAACACATTTCACAAGTCATCATGTATCAACAATACTGTTAAACATTTCAAATTAGAGTACTGTTGAATTTGTGTAGAAAACTATTTTAAACATATCACGTGGCAATCGCTAAGGAAGTCAGGCTGTCTACATGAAAAATGTTGAGAAAACCCAAATTTAAATACACCCTTTTTAATATAGGCATGTTTAAATAAATCTTAATTCGTTTTTTAGTAGCGCTACTATCAATATTATTAGTTCTGCAGGCAGAATAAAGGTTTAGCTTTTAAAAACATCCTAAACTGTGTTAAGGAAGATGGATCTGTTAAAGCAACTCAATTCTGCTTATTGACCAAATACTTGACAAAGAAGCCCTTTGTCCGACTTGTTGGAATCTGTGTGAACGGGGCAGGATGGTTAAACTTGAAAGTTTCAGCTCAAAATCAGAGACTTAGGGGAAGTGTACAGTTTAACTTTGGGGCAATAAATGAGCCACCTTTTCACTGCTCATATCAGCTCATGATATTACTGTAACTGAAAGAAAGTAACGTGTAGTAACAAAGCATTTTGATAACACTGACATATTTAGTGTGTCATGTCATGACTTAATAGAGACACATTCTGAAACCTTTGGGGACACAAGCATTACTTACAGGTACATTTCAGAAGATACATGACATGTCACACTATTGCACAACAGTTTTGGGGGGGTTTCTTGCATTAAGCAGTCACACGTAAGCATGTATTATCAAAGACTCACTGGAGTTCCTCTTTTAGCCTCTTGAGTTTATCTGAGAGCCTACAGTTCTTCACTTCCATGGGAGCACTCGGTATAAACCAGGCTGCAATGAACTTGCATATGACAACAACATGCTGCAAGCAGAGGGTACATGGTTAGGAAGTGAATCTCATTTTATAAACAAACAAACAAACTAAAAAAATACTTAATTCATTAGTTAATTTAAAAAGGAGGTAATGGGTTATTTAATACACCTTGGTTTTGTTACAGCCCGACTCTAAGCTCTGAAAACCTTTTCAAAGCTGTCAAAGTTAGAAAATCATTGTGTTGAATGCATTGTAGTTAGGAAGAAGTAGCATCCCAATGCAAACTCAAAGACAGACTTGAAACTTGCAACAACCTTTAATTTAAGGTGTATAATAATCCATAGAAGATGGGAACTTCGGTAAACTAACACAGGGAGCACAGCTGAAGCAAATCATAGATAGAAAACCAAAATACAACACACTGGGTAACAGACTATCACAATAAAACAGGAAATGTTATCAACACTATGACATACAGACTTGATAGAGGGCCAGCAGATACACATTGTAACAAACACAGAGAGCTCACAAATATGGGTGACTAACTGGGGGAACAAAGGGATGAAGAAAGATAGTAAGTAAGAATTATAAAGCCAAGACTAAAAATCTGAATGTAACAGAAAATGCAAAAGATATTTATCACTCAAATAAATATACAAAGAGAGGCAAACAAAAGTATAAAATTCTCCCAAACTTAAAGGATGACAAAACCCAAAAACCTTAATAATTAATAGTTACAAGTACCAAATCCTGGACCCAAAACCCAGAGATTGTAACAGAATGCTAAAAAACTGCTCAGGAAAGAGGTGAATGTGTGAATGTAGTGCCGTGCTTTGTAAAAGTCCAAAGGTCTTACCTCAAACAAGATGACGAATGCAAAGCGCGCAGCTAAAATGATCCAGAACTGATGGGTATGACTGTAGTCATTTTCACTCCTGTAGTCCTTATATCTGTCAAAAGGAACATACTAGATTTTGATCAGATTTTTTTTATTTATTTATTTTTAACTCAAAAACGTAATCTGTAAGAGAAAACTAAAGGAAAACAAACCTGCAGAAGGAAGGCTGTTCGCCAGGAGGGATGTTCTCGCTGTATTTATATGACTCATTCACATGAAAAATTGGGGCAGTGGAAAGAGTGTTGTTGATGTAACCCACCATACAACTTGAACATGAGAAAAAGAAAAACGTAAAAGAAAGCCATATAACCATATAAGCCATACAACCAATTGCAAAATGTATAGAATTTCGAGTGAAATGCACTTCTCACTCAGTATCTGGCGCAGCTGTGCCTTGGGCACACGGGCCGTAGTGATAACGGTACACAAGTCGGGGGATGAAGTCCGAGGATACACCAATGACCAGCCCATTGACAATGACTGCTAAGACACCAATAGCCTCTAGTATATCTAGCCACACACCTAAGGAGAAGCAGCAGTGTTACTAATGCTCAACATGCTAACAAGACCCACAGTGTCCTGCCTTTTCACAACAGTTCTCACCAATATTGTTGGTTTTCTTGGGAACCATCCTCCGCTCAAGAGTGACCATCTTAATGGCATCCAGACGTATCTCTATGACATTATTGATGAAGGCCAACAGCGGAGCGAGAGGAAAGGCTGCCACAAACAGGGTGGTAAAGCTGAACTGGATCACTGAGAACAGAAAGTAAAGATCAATTTTATTTTTTTCCTAATATTAGTTTATCCTTTACTGTTGCTGTTGAAGCATGACACTGAGCACATACCCATTTCCAAAAACTCTCTGAACAGGCTAAATGAGTCGACATCATTTAGGCGGTAGTTGCTTAGCCAGTCTCGGAGCTTGCAGTTTTCACAAAGTTCATCCCCATCTTTAGTGTCTGAGTCATCTTTCAGATAGCAGTGAGCGCATTTCCTCTGTAGTTTCTGGGTTCTTTTTCCTTTCCACAACCGGCATAACCAGCTAATTCAAACAAACCGCTTACGTCAGCACAGATACAAGGTTGAGGCATATGTACAAGTTTGTATGAGATTACAAAGCTCTTTTATACTTACGGTCCAGTGAACTCAAAGACATTGCTGATGGTTTGCTTTAGTACCATGATAATGGTCATTTGGATAAACAGGTCGGTCAGACAGCCAGTAGGGTGACACTGCACGAAAAAGTTTAAAATAAAGTCAGAAAGTTTATGTAAAACATCACATAAATAATAATACATTTGTTTTTCTAAGTGTGGACCGAGCCATACTCACTTCCTCAAGTCTCCAACGGCCTGCAATTTTTACATAATTCCCAGGACGGCCATTTATCCTGTAAATATATATGTATCATTGAAAAGTGAATTATTAGTCAGATAAGTCCAAATGATTAAAGACATACAGCATGTTTGAAAAGGTAGGACAATGAGATTTATAGAGAACTGAGCAAAAATCTTGAGCCATCCTTCAATTCTTTGTATTTTGATAGAAAAATGGGGATTTAATGAAACATCTGGAAACGCATAGAGTTTGTACCACTCTAACAAGCTTTAAAGTCAATATCTGGTATGACCACTTTTATTCTTTATTTATTCGTTACTTTTATTCTTGTTATTTCTTTAAATAGCCTTCAGGAATAGTTCTCCAGGCTTCTTGGCTGCCTTTTGTTTCATTCTCTGTCAAGATGATCCCACACTGCTTCAATAATGTTGAGGTCTGGGCTCTGGGGAGGACTGAAAAATGAAGATGCTGCAAATCAGTACAACCATAAATTTTGAAAGGCATTCAGACAGCAGTTCTTACCTGCCAAGAATGAAGGCCGCATAAAACAGTGAGGTGAAATAGGTGAAGAACTGGAAGGTGAACATTTTGACTGTGAAGCTCTTTTCAGTGGAAGCAAACGACCTTATCTCCTCTGGTGAAGACAGAAGTCGTGTTAGTGTACGTCAGCATGCATGCATTTCACGGTTTGGCCAATAGATGGCACAATCTCACATCCTACAAAAGAGCCACATCAATTTTCTCTGATTGTATCTGCTTGCTGCAACAGCGTGTCTGGTAATGTTTGATCCTTGCGTGCCTGTGTGTACATGCACATGTGTGTGCATTTGTGAGCCTCATCACACCAAAACAATGGCAACTGCAGAAACACTATCGCAAAAGTGTTTTGATTTCTTGGAATGTGGCTTCTCTTGGTGTGCAGATTTTATCAACATCACCAGGTAGTGCATCAAATAGCTGAAACAATCTTTCCTTCAAAAATGGAAACAAGAATGGGAAATAATTATATGCTTCTGGAGTTATTCATTTAAAAAAAAAATCCCATTAGCCGCTTGAATTTCAAAATTTTCCGATAGGACCTTCATTTCATTGTTTTACTGCAGAATTTCAACCATTGGTTAACTGTCAGAGATTTACTTTTAATGTATGTGATTTTGTAAAGAAGCACAAGTACTTAAAAGAGCTTAATTGATTCAAGTAAAACAAGAATACTGCAAAGACACATTACCTTTTAGATACTGTGACACATACAACTAGGTGCATACAGTTAACAGTTAACATTCATCTACTGTCAATTTATTCCTGTGGAAGTCAGTGAAATTCATGTATTCACTGCATAAAAACTCCACTACCCTTGGCTCAGCTTTTCTATGCCCACACCCTGTCATCAGTTTATTACGGTGATGATGATGATAATGATAATGATGATGATCATTATTAGTAGTAGTAGTAGTATGTAACAGGCCATCACACAGAGACACATAACCATTCACCATCACACCAGCAGACAATTCAAACTCAAGCCTTCTTGCTGCAAGGCAACCAATGCATCGTTCTGCTGCCAAGCTGTTTGTTATATTGCCTAATTCATGTAACTAAATTAACAGCACTGTAAAGCTATAATATTTCTAAGGTTAGCCAGAGTTTTTTGTGTTCTGCTCTCTCCAAATTCAGCCCATGGCAAATAAACAGCAATTTATACAGTGCTTTTTTGCACTCAGATATTACTGAAAGCACTTCTTATGCTGCAAGCTCCATCTGCAGACACATTTTAATGCTCTCTCTCTCTCTCTCTCTCTCACACACACACACACACACACGCACACACACACACACACACCTAGATGGATGCACAAGTTATTTCCCAAGGACACAAAAACACGACGAACATTCCAGAGTTCCATTCCATCCTTGTATTATATTTGTTAGGTCTAGCATTTTTGCAATGTGTATCTACTTTTGTAGATTTTATTTTAGTGTCTTGGGTGTCCTAATTTTTGACAATTTTTGACAATTTCAAAGAGATCAATGCATCATAAATATTTTATAAATATTATAAATATGTGTATAAGTCTTTCTAAAAATTAGAGATGGACCGATCCGATATTACGTATCGGTATCGGTCCGATACTGACCTAAATTACTGGATCGGATATCGGAGAGAAATAAAAAATGTAATCCGATCCATTAAATATCAAAAAAGCACCTTAAAAAACTTGCGACACGGCGTAACTCGGCTCATAACCGTAGCACGTCAGAGCAGTGTGGTCACGTGATAGAGCGGCTGTGTGTATTTGTAGCCTGCTAGCAAACATTTCATCTCCGAGGAAGTTATCTCAGAGAGAAGTAAAGCAAGTGTGTAAGTTCATCTCTGAATGTTTGTAAAGCATTCCCGCGTTAAGCTTAACATCCGATATATAGAGCAACTGCCTCTTCTCTCTTCCTCCCTCTGCTACTTCAATCGTGAAACTGATCAATGATCAGCTGATCGGCTTTTCTGTCGCGAGTCCTTCTCTCTTCTTTGTTTTTGACCCACTTTGCACCAGAAAGAGGAAACCAGCGGCTGAACAACAGCAGCACTATTAAGCTTGATAAGCTGTTGTTAGAATTTATTTAATATAACTTTCTACACCAGGATCTTTTTCTACGCAGCTGACGGCTGGTAACTGTGCAGGGGCGGATCTAGCAAAGTTTAGCCAGGGGGGCCGATAGGGCATTAACAGGGAAAAGGGGGCACAAAGACATACTTTTCTTTCTTATTCTCATTTAAAATATCTAGCTTTTAATTATTTAATAATTATCTGAATCTTACACCCAAAGTTTTAATCTGATGTAAAATGTATAGAAGTCCATTACTGTATATAATAACTGTTAAGTCTAATATACCCTAGTAAGCTGTAGTACTTTTTCCTTTGGGAAAGTACCATCTGTGAATTCTGCAATTCTGTTGAAGAAAGATGTTGAATCTATTTAATTATTCTTGAAAAATAATTTATTTCTGTGAATTTTTTTCACCCTGCATCAAATTAAAGTTGATTACATTGATTAAGCATCATGAGGAAGAGGGTGGTTCCCTATTTTCTTTTGCTGGGAGTTTGCAACCCTATTAGTTAGGTTGCTTAATATTTCTGCTAAGTACTCTTTAAAATACCAGAATAGGAAGGATGGTGCAGGTTTAACTTTATTAGATTGATCAGTGTTGCTGATCTATGAAATATTTTGGGTGCAGTGTGTTTTTTTTACACACAGGTATAACAGAATAGCTTTAGTGTTGTTGTTGTTTTTTAACTTGAGTATGAACTTATACAAAAAGCAGCAAGATATTAAAAAAAACATTTTTGTTGATTAAAAAACACACTATATCGGATTCATATCGGTATCGGCAGATATCCAAATTTATGATATCGGTATCAGTATCGGACACAAAAAGTGGTATCGTGCCATCTCTAGTAAAAATCAGTTTTAGGACAATTTATTGATGAAAGCTCTGTCTGAAAGTTATCTGTCTATTACCTGTGCTATCTGCTTCCTATCTGACTACTTTCCTTCCTGCCTCCTCCTGAAGCTGTTACCTGACAGAAACTCTTTAAAGTTGGGGGGGGGGGGGGGGGGGGGGGGGGGAGAGAGAGAGAAAATTAGGTGCATTAAACATACCCATGTCACAGAGCTTCCTGGCCACAATCCAATTTACCTGCAAAGGCAAAAGTATGATAATGGTCACACATAGCATTATTAAACACATAAAGAGATGTACTTTAAGACATCTGTGTACCCGTGTCATGATAGTGATGATGAAGTAATGGAGGAAACCCCCGAGCACCATCACAGATATGTTGGAGTGGTTGCCTAAAGATTTCAATTTGTACTTTGCCAAAAAATCTGCTGCAATCACCCTGAACACCACCACAGCACTCGTTAGGCTGATGATCACTAATATCTGTAGAAACACAAAGACACTAAGTTGGGTCACCATACTTTTCCGATTAACATAATTTTTCTTTCCAAAACGCTCAAACCAGCCTGACTCTTATTTTAAGCAGTACATTATTAAATCATTATTAATCCTTATTAAATGTATTTACACAAAGAGAAGAAAAGATATCCTACCATAATTGTTAGACAGATAAAAATCAGACTGCTGGTCCAATAGGAGTGTTTAAATTTTTTTGGTTCACAGTTGACATCATTCACAAGTTCCAGGATCAGTTCCTCCTGTAGTTTGGTTTGAAAAGCACAAAAACACATCCTTACACATACACCCATGAAAAGTAATAAACACTGTCTTTGTGTGACAAACTGGATTGAGTGGATAATACTGTCAAATACCTCTTCCTCACTCCAATCAGACACTTTCCATTCACACACATAGGTAGCACGATGTCTCTTCCAGAACTCCAAAAACAGCGTTGCTGTGAAAGACAGGAGTTTCTGTGAGATTTATAGAGCACTTTCTGCACCAAATAGTTGCACTAATTAACAGTGACTGTTCTTGATCACCACATGTTAATAACCTCTGCCACCTTTGGGACTATTTAAGATGTTTGTCTGTTTTAAATATAACTTTGAGTGGAAAATATGTCAGTGTTGGCCTGCTTTTAATTTGAGGTTGAAAAGCTTATTATTATTTCTTATTTGACCTCTGCCAGCTGTCTGTGACATAGTATTTGTGAAATGGTTTCTGTAGTAATCCTTAGTTTTTGCTGTTGTTGTTTTTCGTTTCCATGTCCCTCCTGGGTTTCCCCTGTCTGTGTTTTTGTTTGTCTGTTTGAGTTTCACTTTCAATTCTTTCTACTTTTTGAAGGCTGTTCAAGTAGTTTCTGTGTATTTACTGGACCGCTTTGTTCCTTTTCTCACTCTCTTTATTCTTTTCCTGATTGAGCTGCCCCATGCCACATTATCCCTCACCCAGTGTGTGTCTGTTTATGAGTGTCGGCTCTATTAAGCATGATTCTTACTTATCCAGCTAAGCCTAATAAAGGTGTCGGTATTACAAAGACGGTTCACGTGGTAGAGAGCAGGTTATGTTTGAGATTCGAGATCAACAGGTTTGAACAAAGCACAGTGACCAGCCAGCTCTCTGCAAAATAGCAACAGATCTTAGCATTCATGTGAGATCTGTGGCTCCCTCTGTGAGTAAGATGGTCAAAACCTTTTTGATTGCATCTGTCAATAAAAAGCATCAGTAAGAACGATAAAATCTCAGAAGTAATTACTTCAATTTCCTTTTCCCGGTGACTGCAAAGTCATTGACACTTTCAGTGGTCTATACAGAGGGTCTATAAAGAGGGTACTAAAACAGTTTATACTTGTGAACCTTTGACCAAATATTCACATAGATTTAACCTAATTTAAATTCTGTTTTTATATTTAATCTTTACTCTCCGACAATAAAACTAACCAGATAATGGAAAAGGTGTGTTGAACTTGCTTCACAGTGCAATACACACTGTGTGTAGCTCACTGGAAGTATTTTTTGTTGTTGTTTTTATTGGATTATTCTGCCTCTTCCTATATGCAGTGCCTTTTATTTGATTGTGAGTGTGAATTAAAGTCTTCTTTTATGAACAATTCTTTTGAACACTTAGACATGAGTCTCAGCTTTTGTGTTAGTAGCTGAGTCCACCTTAACAACTTTTACATAAACATGACAGTTTCAAGGTTGAACTAACTTGAACGTGAACAACTACTGTTGAAAGAGGTTTAGTTTACAAAATCTTTACTTAAAAATAAAAAGAATGTCAGAAAACTGTTGTCAGTTGTCTTATTATAAACTCCTTATATCTTTTTCAATGAAAAATGGTGCATTACTTTTCTTTGATTTAGTTTTGGATTGTGTGTGAAAAGTGACCTTCATTCGGCATAATACAAATAATATCATGTCTCACTTCCTCTTGCCCTTTCCCACCCCTCCCTACAAACCAGTTCTAGCTCATTCTCTTCAAACCCTGTGCTACTTAACACCTCTGAAGCATGATCGGATAACTCTTTAGCTTAAACATTAGAATTTAATATTAGATGAAGTGTGATTACAGACTCTAAGCATCAATAAAAACATATAGATACTAAAAGCAGAACAGTGAAAAGCATTTATATGTTCTTATAGATGAATGCTCGACCACCCCCATGGCCAGATGGCCTGCGCTGATTAAGATATGAGTAGCCAGGAAGAGTAGGTTCAGTGATGTGGCATCTCTTGGCAGTGCATGTCTGAGCAATCATAAAAAGACTGGCATTTGAATGAAATAGATCTGAGGCTGATGAAAGACTTGTCTGTACAAAATGTCCTGTATGTTCAAGCAAATTAAAACAAAACATAATTGCATTCTTATTTTCTATTATTAAAAGATCCTATTGCATGATTGTGTCAAATATCTCAAATATGGATGTGAATATTGACAAACTCACCCCATATTGCCATGAACATCGCAAAGAACACTGTCCCTTCGTTGTCAAACAGTAAGGTCACCTGTAAATAGAAAAAAAGCCATAGTAAGCGGTGAATGTACAATCACATTGTTAATCTATTTCGCAATAAATGTAATGATGTAAAATGATTTACCTTGGTATAAATGCAGGTGTCATTGAGCTGCCACTCTTTGCAACCATTGTCACAAAGTGGACACATGGTTGTGTTGGAGTTGCAAACCTCATTTCTAAAAGATTTAAAGTTTAAGTCATTACAAAGGAAAGATGTACTGTATGAGGATACAGCCAGAAACTTACAGGAGGGGTGAGTGTTTGTAGTAGGAGATGCCATAGAGGAAGATAATGATCCCGATGATAGCAGGTGGGATTAGGAGAAATGTGTACCAGCCCAGCCACAGAAAGTACAAGGCCACTTTTTCTCCAAAGTAGTTCCTGACACAATAAAACACAGACAGATAGAAAAAGAACTACATTTATGTCTTGATGCATGCTCAATCATCCAGGTAAGTAAATCCCAAAAAGTTGATTCTGTTCGTCTGGACATAGAATTTTCAATGGGAGAAGCGTTTCTCACTCATCCAAGGGACTTCTTCAGTCTCAGCTGAGTGCAGGTTTGCCCAACCTTATAAACAGTATATTTTGCACAATGACTGAAAATAGTCCAGTGAATAAACAATGGACTGTGAGGTCAGTTACTTATTATTAATGTGCAAATTGTCATGACAATTGAACAACATGTCACAGACCCGGTTCCAGGGACTCGGGGTCCGCAGTGTGGACTATGATTATTATTATTATTATTATTATTATTATTATTATTATTATTATTATTATTATTATTATATATAATATATATTATATATATTATATTATGGGTGTGCTCTGACAGGCACCTTCAGGCCTGGTGGGTGTGGCCCTGCCATTTGACCGGTCACACCCGAGGATCTCCTCACACACCTGGCGCCGATCGAGCCTCGTCAGAGGAGCTACAAAACAGTGTGGCTGAGAGCTCCTCGACGCTGGATCGTTGAGTGACTACCCGTCAGTGTTCCCAAAATCAGTGAGTTCTAGTCTGTCACTTCGTAGTTGTGTGTTAACGGCTGCCTCTGTGGAATTTCCAGCAGGAGTGCGGGAACGGGAGAGCAGCGAGCACAAGTTTCACGGGAGCGGAGACACGGAGCACGAGCACTGGGAAGGAGACGCGTCACAGGAGTTGGAAACGCACGGGGATTCATTATTGTGTACTATTTACTTCACTGTAAATAAACGCACTGTTTGCACCGCAGAGTCCTGAATCTTGGGTCCTCCTTCCCCACACACCCATGGTCTGCCACACAGACCGTGACACAAAAACCACTGATCAAAGCCAATGGGTGTACCATGGGTTCCCCAGTTTCACCCATCATCCGCAACTTGTACATGAAGGAAGTGGAAAAGAGGGCCTTGTTATCCTACCCGGGAACACATTTGTTCAGATATGTGGATGACACCTAGGTGAAAATCAAATCTCAGGATGTACCACAATTCATGGATCACAGTAACTCAGTGGACCAACACATCAAATTCACCAGGGAGGATATGAAAAGTAGCAAGTTAGCCTTCTTAGACTGTGAGATTTCCATCAGTAATGGGGGACATCTAAAAGCTGATGTGTACCCCAAATCTATGCATATGGATCAGTATTTAAGGTTTGACTCTCATCATCAATGGAGCATAAACTGGGTGTCATCAGGACGCTACAGCAGAGAGCGAACACCATCTCCACAGACACAGCGGCCAGGGAAGCAGAAGAACATCACATTAAGAAGGCATTCTTAAGACATTTATCAAAGCTGGGAAGGCACCTAAAGAAATCTCCAGCCTAACCAGGAGAGAAGGACAACTGCTGCCTAAGCAAAAACCCTTAGTGATACCCCAATGTGTCAGGAGTATCAGAACTGTTGAGATGCATTTTTTCTAAACACAGAGTCTCTGTGGCTTATAAACCCCTAAACACACCAATATTGAACTATTGGATCAGGTTTGGACACAAATAGACTAACATAGTGTACGCTGTTAAGTGCCAGGAGGATTGCCAGGATTTATACATAAGGGAAACCAAACAACCTCTGGCGAAGCGGATGGCACAACACAGAAGAGCAACCTTGTCAGGCCAGGAATCCGCAGTCTATTTACACCTACAGGCCGGTGGACACTCGTTCAATGATGAGGATGTACACATCCTGGACAGGGAGGAATGGTGGTTTGAGTGGGGAGTCAGACTAGCTGGACAGCAGACTGATTTACGTGAAAAGGGAACGACCATCTCTGAATCGAAGAGGGGGCCTAAGGGCACATCTTTCACCATCTTACAATGCTGTCATTGCAGCCATTCCCCAACTCTCTGTGAATGGTACTCGTGGTCTTTGATCAGTGGTTGTTGATAATGATCAAGGAACTGACCTCCCAGCCCATTGTTCATTAAGTGGGCTAGTTTCAGTTATTGTGCAAATGTACTGTTTATAAGGTTGGGCAAACCTGTGGGCAGCAGACTGAAGAAGTCACTTGGATGAGTGAGAAACGTTTCTCCCATCGAAAACACTATGTCCAGAAGAACAGAATCAACGTTTTGGAATATACATTTATCATTTCTTCTGAAACAAATGTGAATAAAAATGTTCACTTCACAGTAACACATTTCTTAACAATTGTATGCATTACTGATATAGGACAGACTTTCTTTATAATAACTCCTCACTGTATTTATCTACTTTACTGGCAAACTTTATGTCAGTGTACAGTTTATGCTATGCATAACATAACACGATATAACATGCACTGTGTATAGTTCTGATAATACACAGTGGTCAGAATAGTCAGCATGACATATTTTTACTGCAAGGAAGACATAATTCACTTTTGCACCACAGCTGAACTCCACTGACATTAGTGGTCCCTTTATGTCACCAACAGGTCAAAGCTTTAGTGATTCTAGCGCTTTGTTTTATAGCCAAATATCTACTTAACTAATAGCATTTCCAATTACTTCCAGTGTTTTGTGTGTGTGTGTGTGTGTGTGTGTGTGTGTGTGTGTGTGTGTGTGTGTGTGTGTGTGTGTGTGTGTGTTTATTAGAAAATACACTGAACTCCAACACCTTAGTAAACCTTGAACCTGGTAAACTGCAGGATGCTAGCAACAACTCACTGAGATTAGCATCCTTGCCATGCAGCTAAGCCTCACTTAGTTAATGAAGTGGCTGTAGATTCTTTAAGTGTAGAGTCCTGTCTTCATATGCATGTGTTCTTGCCAAGTGGCATTTAAAATAATTACAGTCCTGAGAGAAACAAGTACTGCAGTGATGTTCTGTCTCAGAGGTTAGCTGATTAGCTTATGGTGCAGCACATAAGTGAAAAATTCTTTGAAAAGCAGATACAAGCATCAATATGTGCATGTTTGTAACTTTAGAGCTATTCATTTGGAAAAATCACATGACTAATTTTAGGCTCAAATTACCGATTTACCACAGAATTTCAATCACTGGTGAATTGTCAGATGTTTTACTGTTAATGTGTATGCTTCTGAGCAGGTAAAGAAGTAAGTTAAAGTTATTTTCAGAATTTTTCTTTGTTTCAAACAAAACAAAAGAACTGAAGTGCCACATAATATGTTATAAGCTAAAGGATAATCCTTTAACTCTTGTAGTACTTTAATGCAACTCGCTTCAGGCAGAGCATTCTCATTCCAGACGTTGGTTCAGGCATTCAATATTCATCAGGTGCTAAATTATTCTCATGCAATTTCATAAAATTCATGTATTGCGTGCATAAAGTCTCCTTGATTCTTGGCTCAGTTCTCCCATTCCCGCACCCTACCATCAATTTTTTTTTAAAATTATTAACAAGCTAACATAGAAAGACAGATAACCATTTACCATTGCACCAACAGACACCTTAGTGACCAGTTAATCTGGTTAGCAGATATCTGGACAGTGCCAGAACCACTGCACAAATGAATTGTAATTTATAGAGGCACTTTTTACACTTTTTGCAAGCTGCATCCACAGATACTTTTTTAATGCTCACACACACACAAACCCAGATGGATCCATAAGGGGCTTGCCCAGGTTTAGTATCTTTCCCAAGGACACTTCAACATACAGATGAAAGAGCTGGGGATCAAACAACTGACCATCATAAACAACAAGATTTTAGGGGGGTCATTTTAGGGGTTGAGAACTGAGTAACCAGTGAGAAGAATAAGAGGTCCATCCATAATACTGGACTGAAACAGTATTACTTCTGCTACTACACCCCATATTATACTGCACCCACATGGATAAAGATTAGGATCATTCAAAAAGGCACATATTATGGTGCACTTATTAACTATTTCCCTGTAATATTAACTTATCTGTTGTACTATTATTATAAGAGCTAAATAAATTCTGAAATTGTATCTGTAATACCAACTGACAAAGAAGCTAAAAATGTTTACTAAGGGTTGTTAAATGTATAAAAGATATAAACTGCTGCTGTGACACGTGGTTTATGTTTTAGATACACCTGAATCTAAAGACAGAGACATCTCTGCTCTCTTCTAACTCAAAACTCCATGAATTACTGTACATTATTTTAAAATCATGGCTCCAAACAACAGATTCATCATGTTCGTGACATGTTTGCTGTTGTCTTGTTTGGAAACCAATTATGCTGCAATAACTGGAACAGTATAGAGTGCAGAATAATAAATAGGCTGTTGTGCTGCAGTCCAAACCTGACAGCAGTTATGGGTTGCCCTTGGAGACAGGCTGTCCACCGTGCCCATCCCGCCTTCAGTTCTCTCTGTTTCTTTTTCTGAAAGCAGAAACACACAAAATCAAAGCAAATCAGTAACATGTAGAAAATCTTTCTGCAAGCTGCTTAACAAAACACACAGTTACACTGAGAACAGAAGCTTTCTTGTGTGAATATGTAATCTGCTGGCTTTTTAAAAAACAGATTTCAACAATTAAGGGCTTCTAAAACCAACTCGACCTTACAAGTTCAAAGCTGAGACTGTAAGATACTTCATTCAACATACATGTGCTTGTAAAGGCGACACAACAGATCATGTCCCTGCTTACACAGTAACATGTAGTATTCATCAGCAATCATGTACACGCATATACCCAATTATTCTCGGTATTAGATGACTCACAGCATTAACATGACTCGCAGTGTCTCTGTGAACAAATACTTTTTTTTGGCACCACTATTCTTCTATTCGTTTTGAGAGGCCATTGCCAAGTTTCAGTTCATTAAGCTTTCAAGAAAACCTCAACACCTAAGCAGCCATGTGAAAGGCAGTGGTTTAACAGTTTTTAGTGTCACTATCTTAAGCGTAGGAATGTGTGGACCCACATAGAGAAAACAATGGCAAATACTGATTTATGTGATCCTTCTTATCTGACTTCATATCATTGTTACTCCTACGGTGACTGCTTTTATTCTTGGCTATCATTATCACTCTCCATGGATATGATTTCTGAAGAAGAAGAAGACCATTTCTTTTCTTTCTTTTTTATACTGTAAAGCAATCAGCAGCCCTCATTCTTCCCATGTCTATACTGATCATGTAATTTTTGTCATAGTACTTCATATACAAGGATAAGACTTAAAACCCAGAATTAAAAACAAACAAACAAAGCATTTCACCTCATGTAGACAGAACTTGGTCTCAAAAACCTTCATCTTTATGAGCTCCCGTAGATTTTCTGTGCAGATTAAAAGGTAAAGAGAATAATAACAAAAATATTCAGGGTCTGGTTAAATGCAAAGGATCTGGGTTGTAAATAATTCTGTCTCACCTCCTGAACGAATTCTGGTGTGACCTAAGATGAAGTGCACAATCCGTATCCTGAAACAAGGACAAGAATCACTCATGCAGCTGATCATAAGGTACAAATGTCATTAGATTAGTGCATCTTTATTGATTCTTTAAAAAATGCATTTTAAAGAAACAACTAGGCATTCCACTTTCATAAAAACACAAAGGCGAAGACCTAATCTAAATACCACATGGTCAGAAAAATTTGGAAATAAATTGCTTGAGAACAAGTCCTTTGTAATGATAACACAACACAGTGCAAATAAACACTGGGATGCTTTAAGTGTCAGAAAACAGCAGCAAGGAATGTTTAAAATGCCAAAAATAGTTTCAGTGGCCTTGTTTACCTTGTACTGAGAGACACTGCGCTCTGATCTGAGCTCCAGTTGCAGGCATCGGACACCTTGAGCAGATACCTGTACTTCTCAAAGATTTCCTTGGGCGCTTGAATCCCATAGAAGACGAGATTATCATCTATGATTTTCTAACAGAAGGAAATTAAGATGAATGACTGTATGGATGAAATGTATTTTATAGCAGAAATGTTAAGTGTACTATTAAACACCCACCGTGACTTTGAAGTTCTTTTTTTTTAGCTCTTCGATGTACTCAGTTTGCTTCCTGAAAGACTCTCTCTCCTGGTTATTAATCGTTTTGGCAACCAGGACGTAGTCATAAGAGAGTGGAGTGTGCTGAGTGACAAAAAACAATACTCCAAGATCAGACATTATATGCTATAATATATGCATTAACATGGCCAGGACTGGAATTATAATTATATTAAACTATAAATGTGGACAATGGCTTACCACAGGCGGAAATGATTGCTGTTCATTGCCATTTTCTTTTACCACTCCCAGCAGCTCCAGCATCTCAATACTGGACTGAAGCATCAAAAACAATGAACAATGTTACATTATGAAATCACCCATGCTGATGTAAATACATTAAGTCGTGGTTTTTAAAATGGCATGAAAAGTATGTGGTAAAGACTTTTGTCACAACAGATGAGTTTCATGAGGCCACTGTTTTGTGATACTGTGCTTGTGAAAGTAAGCAGGAAGGTTATCACCTTCAAAAGAATCCTGTCTAACGATAACACGGGGGCGTGACAATGAATGCCACTGCGCTGAGAAAGCAAAGCACAGAGAGCTAATCTAACCTGAATGAAAAACATGGCGTGCTCATATAGTCTAGCAGTCAGTCCAAACCCACGCTTTCTTTAAGTCCTCAGGGGACTCTCTCACTGACACACGTACATCCACAAACAGTGAAGTCATGGCAGAGGCAGTAGCACCTGAACATCCTGATTCATACGCAGGCCAGATTAAAGCGTGAATATGTTCTGACCTCATCTGACTAACTTGATTTAAGTGAATCTGTAGTGGGTTTGATGTAATGACTGCTTGATGAAGCTATGTGCAGTCATGATAAACAGCAGGGCCGCTGATAACATAAAATCTGTTAAAGTGTGAGGCGGCCTCAGAGCATCTTCACTACGTAACGATTAAAAAAAAAACAGAAGCATCATTATTATTCATGAATCGGATCACCTACCTGTCTGTTGTTGAGAGGCATGATGAATCGGTGCTGAATGAAGCAGTGACTTTCCGGTTACAATAAAGCTTCGATCACCATTCAGTGACACCAAAGCCTCAGCTCAGCGATTTCTCCAGCTATAAAATGATATGATGTCTCTTCAACAAGCAGTAGGCAACTTCCGGATTGCATCTAAGATCAACTGCGGCGTTGTTTCACCAGCAGAGGTATGTATAAAAACCGACTCTACCTGTTGCTGATGTCACGCCATCTATCTTTACAGCCTCCACCTTCTTCTGTGATCACTCAGTCCAGGGGGAAATCCAACAAAAAACAAGACAGAAAAAACCCCAGTGTGATACAGAATAACCCCAGAGACAAAGAACACACAGCCCAGCCAGTTGGACTACCTCCTTTTGACTTGACAGGTACGATGGAATGGCTTTCCTTCTTCTTCTTCTTCTTTTTTTGTTATGCCTCCTCCTTCTCTCCTATGAGCAAAGTACCATTTATCCACCGCTAGATGGAAGCAAACACACTGGCTGAAACCGCCTGTTAAACCCCCTGACTTGGCTGTGACTAAATCGTCCTACACACCATTGTCAGCACTGACTGTGACATTTACAAAATAAATAAATAAATAAAAATCTTACAAAATTAAAAAGCATTTTTGGAGTCTATAATGGAAATACTAAGCAGGTTCGCTAACATTTACTAAAAAGGCAATGCGGAAAAATAAAACAATAGGGGGAAGCACATTCATTCTAAATATTAGGACAAATATAGTTAAGTTCCCTGTTAAGAATGAGATCATTATATCTATGTGTTAAGCAGCACATTGTAATGGGCATCTTGTTTTGTTTGCTGGATATAATTGAATCTATTCCACCTATTTACAACAACCTGTCATCTTTACAGGTAGTACTAAAAGGCTTAAATGATTAGTATAGTCAATGGTCTGGTGTTTTTCCATTGTGTTGGGGGTTTGAGATTCTCTGAATATACAGTCCTGTGCAAAAGACTTGAGGCACATTTTATTTCATTTTATTTTGGGAGGAAAAACAAGAAATGTGTTCAACAATTTATTGAAATGTGCAAATATAACTGGGTAACTACACCATATATAAGGCATAAACAGTTTATACAATTGCAACAAGCTTTGGTGCGACAGCCTTTATTCTTCAACACAGCCTGAATTCTGTTAGGCAGCTTTCTTATCGTTTCTTTAAGCAGTCTTCGGGAATAGTTCTCTGGGTTTCTTGAAACATGTTCAAAGCTCTTTTTGGATACTGGGAACCTTTAGTTCCTTCCTCTGTGATCCCACACTGCTTCAGTGGTCTAGGTAGGCTGCTCTGTGTTTTTCTGTCCAGGCATGCTTTTACTGCATTGGGATCATTATCATGCTGTAAGATTAAACCGTTGTCAGTCAGAAACATCCCAGATGGTACAACATGGTGAATCAAAATACAATTGTACTTTTCTAAATTTACAATTCCATATATTTTGACAAGATCCCCAACACAGCTGGCTGAAATGGAGCCCCAGACTTCCACTGTGTTTTATAGATAGCTGTAGACATTCACCATTGTAACTCTCTCCTGACATATTGATGATGACTTGAACTAAAACTTTCAAATTTGGGTTCAGGAGTCCATAAGATCTGTTAGCACTCATTTTCAGTCCAGTTTAATTTACGTAATTTGGCATATCTCTGCCTTTACTCCATGTTTGCTTTCCTTAAGAATGACTTCTTAACAGCCGTTGAGAGCATCTGTGATGAAGCTTCAGCGAACAAATGGACCAACCAGAGGGCCAGATCCATTTCCCAGGTCCCGTGTAGGGTGCTGGCTGGATTTTTGTCCTGGTTATTGAGAGCATGACTTTCGGATACTGTTTGTCTGCTGATACCTTTTGTTTTAGGTCTAGTTCTTCTGCCTATTTTATGCTTGAATATGTCATAAGTCAATATTAAGTAACTTAACAAATGAACAAACAATAGGCACTCCTCTAAAAATGATCAGGTTAAAGGAGTGAACTGCAAATGTGTGTGAATACAGCCAATGTCCAAAGAAAAACTCTTTAGGGAGACTGAAGAACAACTGCACAAGACCACCTCAAAAATTCTTCAATAAAGCATTGTATTTGTGTGGTTTCTGATTTCTGTATTGATTTGGTTATATTATGTAGTGAACTTGATTTTAGATTTCTGGCTTACTTACAGAAAAAAAGTGATTATTTCAATCTCAGATTCCTTGCCTTTGGCTCATGTTCTGTGAAGAATATGTCAAATAGCACATTTTCATTGACTTCACACCTCTAATTACTGTGTTTCACCTCTATGTACTTGCTATTCCTGCACAAGATTCCAACATTGTTATATTTAAAGTACCTGCACCTATTTGCTCCAGCATTCCTGCACGTTACCCTCTGTTTTACAGCAACCATTATCTATCTTCTCACACTATATCCTAGCTGTAAATCAGGCATCAGACATAACAAATAAAATTGTTTTGTGGCTCCTTACCAATCAAGATTGTGAAAAAGAGTCTCTGCTCAAAGAACCTCAGAGATGTTAGTTCAGAAAGAAGATTTGGAAAATCACAAAGAAAGAGTTTCCAGAATTGAGTCCTTTTACCATTATTGGATGGGGCAGTGCAGACAGTAGAGAGAAAGGTGGAATGACACAAAGGAAATGGTCTGGGGTAGACTGAAACCCAGCCCCCTTCAGTAAGAGCTCTTACCTTCAGTTCATGGCTCACCTGCTCAACCAGGTGTGCAATATAAGCCCTGTCTAGTCAGAGTCTGACGGTGAGTTTAACGATGAGAATGAGACACGCCATCAGTTAAAAAACACAAACTGAATGGTCTGCTCGCAAAGAAATGAGTCATCCATGACTGCTGATGTGGTGCAATCAGAGACAAAATAAAAGGGTGATTTCTCTTATCAAATCTCAGATAAGCTGACACAAACTGGCTCTTTGTTCAGTGTGGCTGATACAGTTATATAGGTGGACGCAAACCTGTTCATCTGTGATTTTTTTATTAGATAGTAAACATACTTGTTCAAGATTAACATGTTTTTTATTATGATTATGATTATTTTTTTCAAAGTTTTACCTTAAAAGCGATAGACCTTTTATTCATAAATGGGCGACAACAGGGGTCAATATCAATCATGTGGTCTGCATTGCTTAGAACTGAAATAAAGCTGGTTTTATGGTTATATTGATTTAAAAACTCAATAATCCACCCAATCCCCCTCCAATATACAGACACACAGTCACAGATACACACACACATGGCTGTTGGTTCTCACAAGTATAGTAGCATGCAGATTTCGGTCCTCACAAAGAAAGCTAGACAGACACGACCACACACACACACACACACACACACACACACACACACACACACACACACACACACACACACACACACACACACACACACACACACACACACACACACACCATCCAGTGGCTGCTTTTTCCCTCCAGCACAACTATTTTGATGAGCACTTCCTTTACTGTTGTTCTTGCAGAGACACATTTTTACAGCACAATCACCTACTGAAATCATTTTTAAGTCTCAACAATTTATGTACACACTATTTTATATTCATCATGTATGGAGGGTCATGTCACATAAAAACCTTATTAAAGACAGTATGAGATTAAATCAACTGGATAGCCATGACTAAGCATACAATAAAATTGAATGACTAAACATTTGGCCTATCATAATTTGACTAATGTATGTATCTGATACTACAATTAGATTCTGTGTCACCTCATTGTATTTAAACCTGCCTGGTGTCATTACAGCTATACTTTATTGAGCTATGTTTTCATTCTGGTTTAATGATTTTGTGAGATGATGTGGTTATGATTCCAGCTGTCTGGGATCTATTTCTGTGGCCCTCTTCTTAAACTTTAACTAAAGAAAAGGCAAAGTAACATGTCAAATGGGTGGTCCTCCGTGCCTTGTTATTAAGGAGGATTTTCATCATTAGTCTTGGAATCCTGGAAAGGCAACGCTCACCCAGGAAAACCCACATCTCAAGGAAGATAGGCGATATGAGGGCGGAGAAAAAGTGGTTGCGAAAATAAGCTGCTGTATTTCTGTACTCCACCACACCCCTAAGAGGAGGACATCATAATTACACCCACACAGGATTGTAGAACCACTTCAAGGGTGACGGAGGGGGTGGGGGCACTGCTACTAAATTTGACCCCAGTGTAAGAAGACTGGCTGGGGTGGCTAGGAGGTGGAGTGAAAATGCTGCAGATAGTCTCTTTCCTGAACTCCACGCCAGAGAGGAAAAGACGTGCCAAACAAAGTCCTGCTCTAAACAAATCTAAGCAAATATAACAAACATCCACTGCTGAGGGGATTAGTTCCAGGAAATGTCTGCTCAACAAAGAAGTGAAAGTCTTATATTTCATATATATATAATGACCCATGAGGTGATAAAATGGGGTCACCGTGTACCCATTTAACTACCTGAACATCCTCTTACGTGAAAGACAGAGTAGGTTGTGGGATCCTACACATACTGGGAAATGTGTTGTTTCTGTTCACATGAGTGTGTGAGAGAGAAAGAGACAGTGCCTTCCCAAAGTTAACCCTGGACATTTTGCTAAACAAATTACACAAATGAAGTTTTACAAGACATCACTGACCAAAAAAGGAAACAAAATCCTTGTGACCATGTGACCTCTGTTTTGGTTTAAAGTAGCAGCATTTTCATTGTGAATTGACAGATCTTATCACAAGGGCTAGGTTGTTGCTATGGGGTATTTTTTTTTTCTTCTTCTTTTTTTTATTTTTATTTTTTAGCTTTTTCATTGGTTTAACCTCCCAGTGTGTGAATAAGTGAACCAATGATTAGGAGAAAAGTTGGGACAGAGCCATGTTTACCGCTGTGTAGCATTCCCTCTTCTTTAGACAACACACTGTAAATATCTTTCAGCACCTGTGGTGCCTTTTCCGATCTATAAACTTCCAGTTCTATGTATAATGGGTCAGAGATGCAGCCACTAAAGGCAAGTCAGATGTTTCATCTCATCTTTAGTCTGTAAAAAGTGTCCATCTCTTTGCAATTTTTATGTTGAGGAACAGTAATGTTGTAAATGTAGGTTTTTGCAGACTGGTGATTCTCTGTCCATCCTCACAGCCTCTCTAAGATCTTCTATCTATGCATATTCATGTTACTGACCTGTTGTCAGTTAACCTCAAAATGAAAGCTAATGTTGCCTCCTGGTACAACTTAACTTTTTGAGACTTGTAGCTGGCTCAAATTTTAAAAGAGATCATATTTTTCTATGCAAAAGTAAAATGTCTCAGCTATTTGTTGTTGTTTTTTTAAAAAATCTTTTTTTTTTATTATAAAAGCTGAGAAAGCGACCAGCACAGTATGGAAACTTCTAAAAATTAAAAATGCATCAAAGGATTGTACATATCATATAAACATAGAAATAGTGTATAAAAGAAAACAAGCACAGACTTCTCCAGATAAACATTTCTTTGTAAAATTTTAATTACTGACTGGCTTTTAATTGTTGATACACATTTTAGAGACTTTGAGAAACATAAACATAATTTTGCACTGCATATTTATTAGTTCTTTATTTATCCAGGTAAAAAATCTCATTGAGATTAAAATCTCATTTCCAAGAGAGACCTGGCATCATGGCAACAGAAGTCACATACCACATAGGTATATAACATTTAAAACAAATACAATATCCCATACCAACATGTGTAAAATATACAATAACAGATCAAATTAAGAGTACATTAAAAACAATCACACTGAGTAAAAGAGCTGTTCTCTCGTTCCTTTAAGACAGACTTAAACTCTCCCAAGGTAACCAATTCTGATAATTTCAGTTCCTTCTGCAGATTATTCCAGGAAGCAGGGGCAGCGTATTTAAAAGCCTTTTTCCCCAATTCTGTTCTGATGTTTGGGACAATCAATTGTATGATATTGTGCGAACGAAGGCTGTATTGGTTGTGGTTTTTACACATATAAACACATAAATAAGATGGAACCAGCCCAAGGAGAGATTTATAGATAAAGATCAACCAATGGGAGAGTCTGCGAATATGCAAAGATGGACATTTAGCAGCAGCATACAAAGAACAATGATGTACACGATTTCCATAGCCAGTAATAAAACGGAAAGCACAATGGTACACAGTATCCAACCTCTTTAGGTAGTGGGCAGGTGCATTCATAAAAAGCAGGTCACCATAATCCAATAAAGGTAAAAAGGTTGCACGAATCAAATGTTTTCTCACTTGGAGGGAGAAACAGGATTGGTTTCTAAAAAAGTAACCTAGTTTTAGTTTTAACTTCGACACAAGCCTTTGAATGTGAGTCTTAAATGACAAATTCTGATCTATAATGATCCCTAGATACTTGTAAGATGTAACCATTTCAATTTCAGTTCCTTGAATTGTTTTAATCTTAGGAGACGTAGCTAACAACTCTTTGCCATTTGAGAATAACATGAACTTGGATTTCTCTGGATTTAACACCAACTTAAGTTGAGTTAAATGGGACTGAACGACATCAAAGGCAGACTGCAGAAATATACATATTCATACAAGGTCTTGAAAAATTGGGTCCCATCTTATCTTAAGAACCTCATTGTACCATACCACCATTATAGAGCACTTTGCTCTCAGATTGCTGGTTTACGTGTGGTTCCTAGAATATTTAAAAATAGAATGGGAGTCAGAGCCTTCAGCTTTTAGGTCTCTCTTCTGCGGAGACAGCTCCCAGTTTGTATTTAGGGAACAGAAACCATTTCTACTTTTAAGATCGGACTTAAAACGTTGCATTTTAAGGAAGCTTATAGTTAGGGCTGGATCAGGTGACTCCTCCCTTATTTGGCTGCCCCTCCCTGAGCCTGATTCTGCTGGATGTTTCTTCCCCTTAAATGGGAGTTTTTACTTCCTATTGCCGCTAAATGGTTGATCACAGGGGTTTCTATGATTGATGATTGTTGATCTACCTTGCAGCATAAAGTGCCTGTAGGTAACTCTTCCTGTGATTTGGCACTGTATAAATAAAACTGAACTGAATTACATAATATATCTAATAAAACAACCAGGTTAATAATATTATGTAACTATTTTCCATACAGTCAAAATAGGTGTTTCCACAGAGTTATACGCTTTTTCTGCTCAGTCCTGGAAAAATTAAATTTACCAACAACTTTTAGCAATTTTGACATGGGTCCCATGTTTGTGGGGAAATAGCATGAACAAACAAACAAGTGCAAATAATTTTATAAGAAAAATACAAAGAAACCAGTCAAGGTCATATTGCATAAAGTTCAGGTTAAATACAAGAAAGTAATGAAAGAGAGATACGTTTAACAAATACATACAATACAGTCTAACACTATCTACCAAGAACAATGGTAAGATTCAGGCTATTAACACAAAAACTGAATGTAAATGTGTTAAATTACCATTAGTTTGTTTCTTTGTTTTTGTGTTTTATCTACGGTAAGCGTAATATTGTCACCTGGACTATCTCCTTGAATTAGTTCAGTGTACATAGCACGTGGACACTTGGGTGCAGTGTCTGTTCACCATCGGGCGAAGACTATTGGCTAGTGGCGTGGAGGCACTTCCCTCATGGGCCTCCCTTGAGGCTGTGGTGATGCGCCAGTGAGCGGTCAGTGGGTGAAGGAGGGCATCCTGGCGAGTGAGTCAGCCGTTTGGCTTCCCGAAGGGGGATCGACTGTGAAGCGGAGCGGTTCGGGCGAGACAGAACACGCCTGGCTCGGAATATATTAGTCCAGACCAGAGCGGATTAGAACGGCTTGGCTTCGCGAGGGTCTCAAGATGCACAGATTAACGGGGAAAACGGGAGAAGACAGCTTAATTGAGATGAGCCCCACAGACTCTTTCAGCGGTAAGTAGCTGAGAGCCAGCGCTGGTCGGCCATGTAAAAAAAAAAAAAAACAACGTTTAAAATGTAGCTGAGAGATTTTCAGCCTGCCGGGAAGTTACTGGAGTGAGCTAAGTATTCTCAAGTCTGTACGCCAGACTTTCACAAGCTTGCTTAAATTGAACTACAACTATAATATGAGACCTTTAATATTTTAACAATATAAATGAAACTTTCCAGAATGTTTTTTTCCAGCATTTTTTAAGTAACCGTTAAGTCAGCTGACAAATACAATTCTTCTTTGGTTAGCTCTCTCACCGTCAGTTATACAGAGGGTATATTAAAACTTAATTATGTAGCCGTTGCTTCACTGTTGTAAAGCGTTTCCATCCTGGTTATTTCCCCTTTAAGGCTCCAGCCAGCTCACAGTCTGCCTTTCTCTTCATGGAAGTCACAGTGACTTATGTGCTGCTGGGCTCTGGCAGCTGGCTTGCTCACTGGAAATACTGTGTCACTTGCAGACAACCACGTTATCCACCAGCAACAACCCCCAAATCCCTCTCTGTTCCCCGCCAATGTAAATTTTAAACCAGTGGCTGGACACGGATTTTATTTACTTAAATTTTTTGCCATTTAGGGATATATTTAAAAAAAAAAAGTGTGTTGATGATTAAAAGGTGAATCATCCTGAATGCAGAAAACCTTATCAACAATATTAAAATGAACTGTGTCATTCAAACAGTCTGAAATGAAAGTGATAACCACAGGGCCATCCTCTGTCAGTTTGGTGTTGTGTGCTTATGGTTTGTTGAGATAACGTTGTAACAGAAGCAAAACATATCTCACAGTAATCACAGATGACTTGGTTATTACAATATAGAAGTACAGATTATGTCTTTTACAGTTTGTATGTAAAAATCACAGAGCTGTTCATGATTGTGGGTTTCACATGAACATGCGTTACTGTAGCAGCATTGTCTTAAGATGTGAGCTACGTTTTGTAAAGTAGGTGTATGTGTGCATCTGAAACCAACCCCTCTGCAACATGGCAGGTGACTACTGGTTTCCTGTGCATGTGAGGAAACCAAACAAACTCATCTACTTTCACTATGAGCAAAATATAGCAGTTTGAGTTGAGGCTAAAACTGTTCATTTAGTCTAGAAAAACAGCTTTAGAATATGGCCTACACCTGAGTTCAGCTATACCAGTTCTAAGAAGCTAGATCAGTCAAATGAAAGTTGTTTACAATTTTGAATTTTTGTTGTGACACTTGGGCTTGGTGTAAAATTGATTTGGCTGCAGTTGTTGCCTGACCATATTTGTCGCCGATGTTGCAGTTCATTTGCCATTTATTGTCAGCATGCGCTGTGTTGCAAAGTAGCTTTTGTGTAAATAATCAACGTATACAGTTTTTGATCCCATGAGCCTTTATGGTTGTGCGGCTAACAGAGCGAGAAAGAGGGAGGGAAGCAGCCTTGTGGCATTTCCACTGATCAGCTGCTCACACTTGAACAAAGCCTCAACTGTAGAGGATATTTAGTGGGAAACGACTCTTGGCATGAATGAACTGGCTAATATTGCACACATTCTTGCGCCCAACTGTGCAAAGAATATCCTCAGCTGTTTGAGAGGCGTTGTCATATGTTGCAAAAGAAATCTATCCAAATGAAAGTCACTTGCTATCTTCTCTCTTTGTGAGAAGCTGAAAGGCTTTAAAGCTGTTGTTCAGAAGCTGAGAAATGAGTTTGTATTTCACTTTTGAAGTGTGTCTTTTATAATAAATGTTTGTAATTTCAGTTTTGCACTACCAAGTTTTACTTTGTTAACTTGGCGTTTAATAATGTAGACAAAGGTCTGTGTAGACACTCTTCCTGTGCTGAACCCAGACTAAATATAACCGGAGAGAGAGAGAAACTATCAATTAGAACATTTTCTATTTTAAAACACAGACACAGAGCCCGAGACCTTTCGCTTTATATTTTTTTAGCTGTAGCGGTGCAACCAGGGCTCCATGTTTGTCTTGCTTTTTCATCTGTCTTTCCATTTGTTTATGTAACTCTTTTCTCAGAATGATCTGGAAAGTTGTAATTACATGCCAAGCAGTGAGCAGTAGGTAAAGTACAACTCAGTTTCAGTTTTATTGTGTAGCCAACGTTCATTAAAAAAAAAAAAAAAGACTTGTAGGGGGGCTTTCCAGACTTTTCAGGCATGTTTCCTGCAGTCACTTCTGAAATGGGTGCATATTCATCTCAGTAGCGTCGTTCACTGTTAAGTCACCCTGTTTGCCCCACAAGACCACAAAATGCTGTACACATATAGACCACAACATGTCATTATTCAGGCAGTTGTTTTTGCATTATCCTGGCTGTCTGAGATAACTTTGTTTTGTTGATTCTTATTATTCTTTTACACTGGTAAGAGAGCCATCTCTTAACTGCTAACTGTGTTTTTAATTTTGTCTTTTGTCTTTTTGTCTTGCAGATGATGTAAATGGCTATCACCATCATGCATCATCCAGCACAGGTTCACCGGAGCAGGAGCAGTCGGAGGTAAAAACCAAACTCACAGCATGCCCTCAGTCACACAGACAATTCTACAAAGCAAGAACTCCATCACTGACAGTCTTTTCACAACAATTCTAAGTAGGATTTTTTATTGTTATTATTGATACCTTATTTTTTTTGCATTTTTTATGATTGTAGGTGCTTTAGTTGTTTTGCAGTACCTGCTATTTAAAGTTATGGAAAAAAAGCCTTTTGCAGGCAGATTTATGGAGCAGAAGGTCCAAGCTTCACATTCAGCTCCCTGCCTGTAATCGTGGTTGCAGGAAGCATATTGTTTATAATTACAAAGATTAATCAAGATTTCCTTCCTGCTCTTTATCCACTCCTTTTTTTTTTTACCTACCCACCAAAGCAGTTTATTTTGCATGTATAATACTCCAGATAACTGTACTGAGTTTACTTCCATCTTTTCAGTCCATTCATGCTGTTGTTTCACAACATACAAATGGCAGAAGAGAGTTAGGTATAACTCTAATACTCATGTATTCTCCCCTTTCATACTCTAATTAAAGTTTGCTTTAACGCCCGATGTGCGTGTAGAGAGCTGTGAGTCTCTCAACAACAGCCTGGCCTCGCTGGCTCCCTCTGACCACAGCGACAGTCCACAGTTTGAGCCTCAGACCATAGAGCAAATCAATGCTTTAACTGGGGTAAGACACCAGTCAGGGGCACAGATCGCTGTTGCTTGTGTCTGTGTCTTCATGTCTCTGTCGTGTCTCATATCTCTGAGTCTCAAACATCTAACTGACTGTGATTGTGCCTGAATCTTCTTGTATGAAGTGTTTTTGGACATAATCTGTAAATGTATGTAGATGTAATGTAAGCGTGAAGTGCCTGTTCCCCTCTAAAAGGGTGCCGCTTCTGTTTTAGCGGTATGCTGTTGAATTTTGTTTTGAATCGTTTTGTCAGGCTTTCTCTCACTGTGCACTCGGTTCCTCCACAGTTTTCGAGAAAACGGGCCCTATTCCTGAAGTTTCGTTCCAGGGTATGGCATGGTAAAACAGGCTTGTGTTATGATGCAGAATTGTACGTTATATGTGTGACTACCAGCCACCCATGATCTCCTACCTGCTGCTCAGAGTGTATGCTCATGGTCGAGTTTCTCTAGCAGTATTGGACATTCAGGCTATTAAACCTGGACGTCGGGGAAATCAATAAGCATTTCTTGGTAGAGAGCTGATGTTGGCTTTTTGAAGGCATGTTTTGTTTTGCCTGCTGCGAGAAATGGAAACATGCTGTTGTGCGTGTTGATGTATCGTGAGAGTTCATTAAAGGTGAAAAAGGCCTTTTCTCTTGCTTTGTTCTCACCTGTGATTATTGTTGGCCTCACTAAGAGAGCAACAACCCAACCATGTGCCACAGCATAATAGAAGCTGCACATGCAGATTTCCACCTGCCTAACTCTTTTGTGTGTGTGTGCATGTGTGTGTGCATGTGTGTGCGTGTGTGTGTGTGTGTGTGTGTGTGTGTGTGTGTGGGGGGTACAGAACTGTATATGCTGTAATCATGGCCCTACCCTTTGCTCATGACAGGACTGCACTGTGGTGTGGCTAACCATATACTGTACTGTAGGCGTCTGCCCTTGAATCCTCTTCAATATGGCCTTGTTTAAACACTGTGCAACCCATGTTAATGAAAAGTGTGACCTTTTATTCAGAGCAGCCAATCTGAAGGGTAAAAAAGAACATTACATTCTAGGACTACAATTTAGCTGAGCATAAGGTCACATCAAGGAGTTTTAAAGGCAGCACATGTATAAACTGGCTCTGTAGTCATTACAGGGATAGAAATCTTGTTTCACTGCAGACAGCACGGTTTAAACTACATGTAACTCTTCAAGAGGATTGGTTTATGTGCATACTTGTATTATGCCGCTAAACCAGATGTAATTTTCTGCAAATCTGGAGATCCAGCTGGACATCTAGCTCTGCACAAAAGTGCATGTTTCAGAACAAACATGCAGATTGCGATGCTTTATTGCAAGCAGAGAAGCCATTGCAGTGATACAGCAGTCACCATCTACATTCTCCTGTGAAAAAAGGGGCACCTAAAGTACTTTAAACAATATAGCTAATACACCGCCTGGATGTTAGACTGAGTGGTACTAAAATCAAAGTGCATTAGAGAAGGTGGATTAAAAACACAGACAGAGGATAGACGGGGGCGTGTTCTTTGTCAGATGAGTCATCATTGAAGTTGATATACACCATAACCTAAAATATACTTTGGTTTGGACAGCATAGGAGTAACATTCTCTGCTGGTCTCCTACTTCCTCTTAATGTTTCAAATAACTTAATAAAGAAATAAAAAGTAAAAATAACACAATTACGTTTCAATATCAACTAAAGTATGTTCAGCAACTCCTGTGTATTCCAAACTAATTAAGTGACCTGAAAACAAGAATTCATGGTTAAAATTATTCCTCCACAAAAAAAATAGTACCTTGAAAGTAAGTTGAAAATTTCCACTTGTTTTCTACCCCCTGAAATTGGAAGACTTCTTGTGTTACACCATATTCTACATTTACCATTCACCATTAAGATAAAAGGGACACGTCGAAACGCCCAGTAGTTAGGGGTTAGTTCATAAATGTATAGAAGTCTGTGGCTCTGAGCAGGGCCACGTCCCAGCTGATGCGCCGATTCCATATGGCTGATCTGTAATTACTGTAAATTAGAGAGTTTCTGTAGCAACATCCCAGTTACAGAAAGTACCACCCTGCATTGGTCAGCAGTTCCAGTCCAGGCTGGGAGGCAGTGTAGACCAGCAGTTTGAACGTATGCATAATTTGGGATAAGAGACTGTGACGGTGTTGGAAACGACAAGCTGTACACGTTGACCACGTAGTTCAGTGGCCAGACAGGGTGGTAGAGACAGCTGTGGAGCTGAAGCATTTAAAGTATATTTTTGTAGCTGAATTGTGCAAGTTGTCTGAGGCTGTTGACCCAAGGCTACACAGTAGCTACCAGTTTTGGTTTTCTTTATCTCCCCCTTATCACCCTTTGTAGAAAAGATTTCTTCATGTAACTGTTTGACTTTTGCACCAAGAAATCTTGAGATGATGTAATTTGAGGGACATATATACAGTTCAGTCACATAACCTCCCCCCTTTCCTGATGCTGTGCTCTGATTAGATTAGCTAGCTGGCGGAAGCTATGCTACCCCTCTGCTGATGTCATCTCTAGGACTGTGCTGTGTTTCTCTCCCAGTATCCCTCCTCTTGCTTTTATGGATGACTGAACAAGAAGTGAGGGATTGTCCTGGGAGGTGAGTGGACTGTTTGGCTCCTGTTTGGATGGGGATCAGTGGAGTGAGGGTGAGAAAGGCAGTGCTTGCTGGCCTGGACTCTACTCCCAGGAGTAAAGCAGTTTAGCTCTATCAGGCAGCCGGCCTGTTTGTTGCTGCATCGTAACGGTAAAGGGAGTGGACCATGAAGGTAAAGTGCACTTCCTTTCCTCCCTTCCTCCAGAGTGTTGCCGTAATGGGACGGGGCAAAGACACTAGCCAAATATGTGGCTGAAATGGATATTACAGTTTTCATTTTGCTTAATGGTTCTGTGTATTGCCTGCAGTCCTACTGCTGCTGTAATGTGGCAGAGGGAAACACATTGTACGTAGTTATTTTTAGCTTTCTGAACAGCTGAAGCAGCAACCAGTCATGGGTCCTCTTCTTAAGCACTCCTTTGCGTTCCAGTTTTTGTAGCTACCTAAGCAACTGCCTCTGTGGGGCTGACACACATACTTGGAATTTCTTTGGAGGTCAGTGCTGATTACAGAAAAACAGATTATTAAATTGCAGCTTGTTGGAGCCTTTAAGTCAGTATGGCTAGTTTTGATCTTCGATATCTGTTTTAGTTTCGCCCTATGATATAACAGATTTATTGTCTTGTTCAGTATGACTTAAAAACAGACAACAAACAATAAACATCAAAGAAGCTACCCTCCATTTGGCATGTTGTTTGTGTTTTGAGTGATAATTATCAGTATTTCGCATTTTTTGCATTAGCTACTAGATGCAAAGCTTGACTTTCTGGTCTGCTGTGGTGACTGCAAAATATCAGTCCCTGTCTATTTATGTGTGTTTAAAATCTCACCTCCTTTGTGTTATCTCGTTCTAGATTGACAAGCAAAAATACAGTAAGGACTCCGTGTTCTTCCGTGATGGAGTGCGCAGGATCGATTTTGTTCTGTCCTATATTGACGATAAAGATGATCAAAGGAAACAGGTAAGACATTTTCAATCACTTTTTTTTTCAGTTATTACTAACTGGACTAACTTCTTTTTTTCATGTTTTGCGTATACAATGCTGTTACAGTTGTATGCACAACTGAAAAGAGTCCCATACAGTTGCACTCAATATATCTTAGCGCAGTTTAAATGTTGACGTTATTTCCACTGTTAGATTTTAACAGTCCGAGGTGGCTCATACAGGACATCCTGTGGGTTCCTGTGACTCCACAGCATACCATAAATACCACAAAACAGACAAAGCTAGGAAGACTTTTGCTGTCAGCTGTTAATAATCCTGTCAAGGTATTTTCTAATAAGGTGACTTTGACATGTAAATCCATTCTCAAGTCTTTTTTTTTTTTTTATAAAAATAAGTTGTTTTTAAAGTAAGTCCATATGGTTAATGGCCTGTTTTATTTATTTATTTTGTGGTTTTTGTCTGTGGCCTGTCTCTCTTCCCTCACCGATAGCCAGTCCAGGTAAATGGCTGCCCCTCTCTGACCCAGGTTCTGCTGGAGGTTTCTTCCTGTTAAAAGGGAGTTCTTCCTTCCTACTTCCTTCCAACTTCTTACAATATAAAGTGCTTTGATGCAACTTTTGTTTTATTTTGGTGTAAATAAAACTTTATTTAATTTAATTTAATTTAATTTAATTGGTTTTGTCTCCAGGATTATTATAGTTAACTAAAACTGAAATCAAAATAAATATTTACCTGCAAAACATCTTAACAAAAAAGAAATATGCAGGAAATATCTTTACATTTATTTTTTTAGTCCGTGTGGTTGAAATTTGTCAGCATAACTAGTCTGAGGCAGTGTTGCTTCATAGGGTTATTGAGACTGGGATGTCACATTTATTTTTTAACACTTTTTCATATATCTTGCATCTGTCAAATACAGTCATGTTTTTAATGTAAAACCAAAGCTAACACTGAAATTCATAAATATTAAAACATTTCCTATACTAAAAACTAAATTGAAAAGAGCAGGCCCACTGTGCAGGCTAACTGAAACTAAACTGAATTAAAAATAGACATTTATAATGATGTACAAATAAAAAGAAATTAAAAATTCAAAGATATAATAACTCTGCTTTGTCACCTGTTGAGTGCTGAAAGGCTTTCATTGTTTCACACTGAGCTGCTAGCTTTACGTTTGAGTGTTAACACTCCACAGCTGACTCCCAGTTTTGCCTCAGTCGGTGAGTCAACAGTTAACTCTCATGCCTGGTCAGGAAACCACTAATTTTTTCCACTGTATGAGGAAGGGTAAACCAGAGGCCAGTTCCTGTGTGTTATCCACATGCATTGTTAAACGTGACTCTAAAATTCAGCTCTAACAAGGTGGATTTATTTATTAAATTTTTGTCAGCTTTTTCTGCAGTGATTCAGATAGTTATTTTCTACAAGAAGATTTCTGATACATTAAACCTAAGTGTCATATACTGTGAAAGTTTTTGTCATGTTACTGTTAGCTTATTTTCACTACCTGTTCTTTCTGGTAACTGATACTTCCTTGTCCACCATGGTGGACACTTTTGTAGCTGTTTTGTAGCACTTTCTGTTTTGTAAGTCTTTTTTACTTACCATGTTTCCATGATTTTCCTCTTAATGTTGCACATATGAGCCCCCTTCTCTCATTATTATTTTATAATGTATTATTTTCTGCTTATATTTTGCTTTTGGCTCAACATACTTAAATTATTCGGCTTTTGTTATTTCACTTGTTATGTAGATGAGGTCATATTTTATCATTACTTCTAATAGTATACAAATATTCCTTACACTGGCTTTGTGGTAATATTTTGCCCATGTGTATTGCTGTTTTCTTCTTCTACTGCTTTAGGAAAGGAGGAGGGTGTATGAATCCAACTTACAGAAAGTCGGCCTGGAGCTGGAGACAGAAGATAAAACTGTAAGCTACCTACTTTCGGCTGCGCTCTTATTCACAAGGGGTCACCACAGTGGGTAGCTCCGCATTAATGAGTTGTCAGAGTGTGTACACCTTGCACAACCCAAAGGGGATTTGTGTCTGCTCCAGGGATTCTTCCAGGGATCTTTCGCTTATACGGCGAATGTGCTGATAAACACAATCCAATTGTGTGTTGTTCACGGTGTGATCAAAAAGCTCTGTCCACGCGTCCATAAAAATCAATAACTTCACCTGATGTAAATATGGCCATTTCCTGTTCAAGATCATCTCTTTGCCCTGTCCAAACATGGCTCACTGGAAGTCCCATTATGACCAACTGCACTGTGCAGGCTACGATAAACATGCACAGAGGACAGACATAAACTTGTGCATCAAATACACCCAAATTTATTGTAGACGGTTATAAACTGTGAGAGCTGGGTCTCTGTCTATAACCAGCTGTTTTCAATCAAGATGTCCAAAGCTAACAAGCTTGAAAGCAGCATATTAAGTGAAAAGTAGGATCAGGTATTTGCTCATCATTCAGGGGGCTTTGAACCTTGAGTTTGTCCAGAGAGTGCGATTATGGACATGCTATCAGGGACAGCATTCAGGGAAACCACCTGAAGTGTGGTGTGTACCAGTGTGTGTTCACAAGTTCAAGTTCACGCTGAGTTTTTTCACTTAAAATGTCGGCTGCTCCCCACATTTGGTTCACTGCAATCTCATCCACTTTTAGAAAATGAGAATCAAGTTCACACGCTACAAAAGAGGCAGAATGACTTTAAAGGGATGTCTAAATGGTTTTCATTTGCACTGAAAACCATTTAGACATGCCCGAAAAGATGATCTCTACAACAAAAGTTGTTTTGTTTTGGGCAGATTCCCAGATTGTTTTGCTTTTTGATCACTCCTCACAATATGTCATAAGACCTTAATGCTATTTAGTGACAAACTAAGAGCTATAGATATAAAACCTGTCACTTTTCAGCGATGTCCTTTTATTATTTTTTTTTACACTCATTATTCTGTAATATGCATTTCTATACACCACAAACACGGTGCTAATATTACTTACTGTCATTATTATCAGGAGTCAGAGGATGGAAAGACTTATTTTGTCAAGATCCATGCTCCGTGGGAAGTACTGGCCACATACGCAGACGTGCTGAAAATCAAGGTTCCTTTCAAGGTCAACGATATCCCAGACAACAGCGAGATCCCCATGAACTGGCTGTCGACGCCTTTCCGTCTGCCGGGGCACATCATGAACCCTGAGCCAGACTATTTCACAGCTCCATTCAACAAGAGCAAGTCTGACTTCTTCCTTATCGAAGACAAAGAGACGTTCTTCCCTCCTTCTACTCGCAACAGGATCGTAAGCACACTTATCTTGTTTGTCACCCTGAAGTTATAAAAATACTCTGGCATTCAGAACTGAATTAGGTTTAAAAATGCAACAATAACATTTTTCCAACAGAGTTATTTAAGTAACTAACCTTCCAGCATTGAAGGTTATGTTTTATAAGACCAATTTATTTTGTTTCTGTCTTCATGAACAGGTCTACTATATCCTGGCACGCTGTCCATACTTTAAGGATGAATGTGGGGATAGAGACAAGAAGGGAATCAAGAGGTTGCTCAACAATGGGACCTACACTGCTGCCTTTCCTCTGCATGATGTGAGTTTTTTCTACTCCAGTTTAGACATTTCTTAATCGTTTTTTAGTGGAATATACGCCTATTGTTCTTGAATAGTAACATCTATTCATACAATGAATGACAGTGATCTGTGTCTTCTGTGTGTCTTCAGTCAAGGTACTGGACAAAGTCAAAGGATCCCAACTGCGAAAGTGAAAGATTCAGTCTCTACAAATACTGGGCCAAATTCTTTTGTTTCTTCAAGGAGCAGCCCCTCAATCTTGTGAGGTAAGCCCTCAACACAAAGTACTTGTCTTTGTTTTCTTAAAATATCTGGTTTAATATGTTCAAAAAATTAATTCACAGTAAAGTAGGGAATACACAAACAAAAAGGAAGCAAGCAAAAAATGTGCCTATTATTGATAATTTAATGCACAGCCAAACAACAATTTGAATTTTGTTCATTCAAAATCCACAAAAGCTGCACAGAAACATTAAACACTATGTGGGTTAAAATAAGCAATAATTGAGACCAGCTTTCTGTTTGATTGGTTGTTTACAAAGTTAAAAGGGTCCCCAAACCCTTCTTAAATATTTCTTATCTTTCAGTACATTTTCAATTTTTTTCCAGCTACAGTTTAACCTTATTTGTTTTATCATTTGTTCAATGAGTTTTTTTTTCAAAAACAGTGTTTTCTTTGGATACACACTAAGCAGAGAATACTCATTATCCAATCTGACATCAGAATGAATGCAATAATTACAGTTTTTTATCTTTCAACAGGAAATATTATGGAGAAAAGATAGGTATTTATTTTGCGTGGCTGGGTTTCTACACTGAGATGCTGTTCTTCGCTGCTGTAGTTGGGACAATTTGTTTTGTTTATGGATTCCTGACATACGACGACAATGAATGGAGGTGAGTTTTTATCATCAGACAGATTCAATTGCATCATTAGTTGTTTTTTTATGTTAATAATATAATCATCTCTTTCATTTAAAATAACCTGTGTTTCCTCTACAGTAAAGAAATATGTAGTGAGGAAATCGGAGGCAATATTGTCATGTGTCCACTTTGCGACCAAAAGTGTACCTATTGGAGACTCAACATAACATGCAACTCCTCGTGGGTGAGTAATTGTTGTAGTTATCATGATTCATCTCTACCCACAATATGTGACATTTAAAGAGCGAATGCAGCTTAATGTGATCAAATCAGTTCTCAGTTACCTCACTTTTTCTTTAACATGTTCTCTTTCAGCAATCACACCTATTTGACAATGTGGCAACTGTGTTTTTTGCCATATTCATGGGGATTTGGGGTGAGTGAATGTGTCACTTCTCTGCTTTTAGCATTTTTAAGTCCAGTGCTCCACCTAGTGGGATTATCAGCCGTTCAGAATAATTGTTTAATAATTTACATGCCTGCACTGCAGCCCTAAACATTTTAGCTAGTGTAGTTGTATGTAAGAACACAAAGCTGGGTGATGTGCAGCTGTGCTCACGTGAGAATAAAGCAGGTAACTGTCCAGAGATTTCACAGTGAGTTCATGCATGTCATCATGTCCTGCCTTCTGTCACCTGGGCGGCAAGCAGCTAAAACCATGTGGGGTATTTTTAGGGAGGAAGAACTTGTCTCCTCTTACATGCCACTTGTCAATGTCTGGACTTGTTTGTTGTTCATTGCCCTGGCTTCATGAATGAAAATAGCTGCTAACTGCTACCTTTTCTGAATTTAAAGGACGTGTCAAAAAACTTTTAGTCAGAATTTTTAGGTCTAAAATGAGCTGTTTTACACCACATTTAATAAGTTGTCAAAGCAGTAAGCAAAACTTTAAAAAAAATTGCCTTTGTAAGCCAGGCAATATTCTTAGTAGAAATTTGATTCAATTAATTTGAAATAAGTTTGTGTGATGTTGGTACGTCTCTGCAGTGACGCTGTTTCTGGAGTTCTGGAAGAGGCGGCAGGCGCGTCTGGAGTACGAGTGGGATCTGGTTGACTTTGAGGAGGAGCAACAACAGCTGCAGCTTCGGCCAGAGTATGAGACCAAGTGCACCAACCGCAAGCTGAACCGCATCACTCAGGTGTTTGTGTGCTCATGAAACACTAATATCCTGTATAATCCTGTTGTAATATAAAGCCACACAAGGTTTTGCCAGGCAAAGTATCCTGAATGGTAGGATTTGACGACACATTTCAAACCCCCTTGTATTAATTGTTTATAAACTGGTTGCGCTCATTTACGAGGCGCTTTCATGGCTTAAATCAAAACTCTTTAAGAACATAGTTATTTAGTAAAGTTATTAGCGGTTGTGACACAGAATTTACGAGAGTTCTATAATTTGCCATGATCACATCCTGCTCGTCTTTAGGAATCAGAGTGGGTTCTTGAAAGGACTGCTACAGATGTAATGGGGAAATTGTTTCTGTGCTGGGCCAGCGTGATCCTCTGGGTAAGGGGGGGGAGGGGTACTCAACGTGAAATGCCAGCTTGATGAGGAGAAGGCTTTGGTGTGATGTAGTTTGTGTAGATAACAGATATTTCTGGAAAGACTCAGAGGCACGGGTTTCCTTCTCCACCACATTTACTGATTGTCTGCTGGTGGATTATTCTGTTGGAGGTTTTTGAGAGCAGAAAATCACTCAATGAAAGAATTGGACTCAGGCTAATACAATTACAATTACTAGCTCTGCTTCACTAGTGAGGGTTCAGGTAATTCAAGGAACGTGGCCTTTTAGAGCTCCTTTTCAGGATATAACAAAGGGTGACTGACCTCTGTGTCCGTGCTTTGCTTGCTTATAATTTAGGAAATGGAGCCTTACTTACCCATAACAAGCAAGTGTGCACGCATATGCCTGTCTGGAGCTACCGTCCTGTTGTGGGTGAGCATAGTATCTTTGGTACAATTTATCTGTTTCCATCTTTCCATCTGTGCATCAACCTGATGTAATTTGTTTTTACTAAGAAACTGTTCATTATAATCATTAATATGTTATTACCAAGGCTAGTATGTATAAAATGAGCCCTAAAGACAAGTTGGGAGCTCAGGCTGTTACAGTTTCACTTTGTTTGTGCTTGGCACTTGTGCATGGTCTGATTTTAAGAATACTGGCAAAATTATATGAATGTTTGAACTGTGAGCCATTGAAAGTTTATACATACTGGTCCAAACCTCATTACTGTTGTATTTTTGTTTGTAAAGCCCTGTAACATGTCACTGAGCTAATGAGAAGAATATGGCCTGACTTTTTTCCAAGAGGCGTGTGTGCACACTTCAAGTTTGACATTTAATACTAACATGTCCTGCTTCGTGGAAAAACGAGTTCTCGCTCTTTGCAAAGATGTCTGCATGATTCGTTTGGTGTTCTCACTCCAGTTCTGTCTTTTGATTTTCCTGTACCATGTTGTAGTTGTCTTTCATTTTGCTTTCATGTTTTCTCTGTCCTGAAGATCTCATTGATCATTGCCTGCATCATTGGGGTCATAGCATACCGCTTGGCGGTATACGCATCCTTTGCTAGCATCATGAAGAACAATACCGCCACCAACCTGGACGTGGTTGCCCCCTACGTCACCCCACAGCTGGCCACTTCTGTCACTGCCTCTTGCATCAACTTTGTTATCATCATGATCCTCAACCTCTTGTATGAGAGAGTGGCTATTAAGATCACTGACATGGGTGAGGGGCCACAGCAGGTTTTCTGTGTCTATATGTCCATACGTCAGTTTACATCATCAAAGTTTTTGACTGATAAAATGTGGAAGTGTATTAAAAACAAATGTTTACTGTTTTATAGAAATTCCGAAGACCCACGTGGAGTATGAGAACAAACTGACAGTGAAGATGTTCCTCTTCCAGTTTGTCAACTATTACTCTTCCTGCTTCTACGTGGCCTTCTTTAAGGGAAAGTTTGTTGGCTATCCTGGAAATTATACCTATATGTTTGGAAGCAGCAAACTGAGGAATGAAGAGGTACCAGATATATCTACGTTATATAGAATCATACTGGTTTTTGAGCTTCGGCCTGAATTTTTGTCAATGTTTGCTCTTTTCCATCTCTTTTCTTCCTCGACCTGTGGGCACTCAGTGTGAACCTGGTGGCTGTCTGATTGAGCTGACCACCCAGCTGGTGATAGTGATGACTGGTAAACAGGTGTGGGGCAACATCCAAGAAGCTCTCGTTCCGTAAGTACAAACAAATACATGCAAGTACGCGGTTCATCGGCATCCACAATAAATGCCTTGTGATCTGCGGTGGTGGGGCCACTGTAAATGTAGCCTCGATGCTCAGAGTGATCTCTCCAAATAAGAACTTTTTTAAAAATCTTTATCTTACCTAACCAGTTAGGTAAGATAAAGATGTTGGGGTCTGTTCATACGGGTCAAAAGGCGGGCTGCAGCATTTTGTATGAGTTGGAGCCATGCCAGACTGGACTGACTGACACCAACGTATAGCGAATTACAGCAGTCCAGTAGAGGACTACATGGATTGCTCATTCCAAGTTTTTAAAGGATAAAAATGATCTCGCCTTGGATAAGAGACTTAGTTTAAAAAAGGACCTCTGAACAACTGAATTACTTTGTTTCTCAAATGTAAGTTTGTTATCCAAGAAAACTCCCAGGTTTTTTACGTGTGTTTTAATAAGTTACATAAATCTAAATCTGGGCCATTAAAGTTACAGCTTAGTCCAAAAATAATTACTTCAGTTTTGTCCTCATTAAAGGTAAGAAAATTTGAGACCATCTGGGTTTTAACTTCGTCAATGCATTTGAATAAAGATTCCATGGGAGTGGAGGTGTTTCTATTAAGCAGAAGATAAATCTGGGTGTTGTCAGCATAAGAGTGGTCTGATTTGCTTGAAATTCTGTAGGTTAAATTTTATAATGCTGGACAAGTTTTTACCATGATGTTTAAATGTTATTGTAGAGTCCAAAGTGAGCTCAGGATATTAAAACTTATTTTCAATCTCAGCTCCTTGCACTGTAATCGTATGTGTACTTCATGAAACTTCAAGAAATATAGTTCTCTCCTCACCACCATTGTTTGTGGTTCAATACAACCTCCAATTTGGCTGTGTGAAAGGGATTACTTTTTCCTAATAGCACTCTATCGCCCCCTTGTGTCGCATAGGTGGCTGATGAACTGGTGGGGCAGCAGGAAGGCACGAAGTCACCCGGAGAGTCTGTACAGCCGCTGGGAGCAGGACTACGACCTGCAGGGCTTTGGGCAACTAGGCCTCTTCTATGAATACCTTGAAATGGGTAAAGATCCAGTACACAGTCAGAGTATTACACACATTAATAATGACAGATTATTGAGCATTAGTATTGACCTCAACGAGAAGCTGAGCTCTACAAAATATATATTCACCTTCAGTAAAAGAATAGGGTGGATGTATGGATTGATTGGTGGACTGGAGTGATCCACGTCATCCTGCAGATGGTGCTGTTTCATTTGTGTCTCTTACCATTTTCATTCCTCTCTGTGTCTCAGTGATCCAGTTTGGTTTCATCACACTGTTCGTTGCCTCCTTTCCCTTGGCACCCCTGCTGGCACTTATCAACAACATCATTGAGGTTAGAGTGGATGCCTGGAAGCTCACGACGCAGTTCAGACGCCCTGTAGCAGCCAAGGCCCACAGCATAGGAGCCTGGGAGGAAATCCTTGGTGGGATGGCCGTACTCTCTGTAGTCACAAATGTGAGTGCTGGTCTTACTTCAAAATGTTTTGGCAGACACATTGTGTTTATTTAGCTAAACAGACTAACATAATTTCTTTCCTTGTTATAGGCATTCATCGTGGCCTTCACATCTGATATGATCCCACGGCTAGTGTACATGTATGCCTACCGTACACACGATGAGCTGAATATGAAAGGCTACATAAACAACAGCCTGTCAGTGTTTAACATCTCTCAGTTCTCCCTAGAAGAAAGGCCTGAGGAATATCCATCCTGGTTCAACAGCAGTGTCACAACATGCAGGTGTGTGTAATTACGAGATGGAGAGAACATGACTGTGGCTATATTGTCTTTTGACTTTTGTGTAATCTATATATTCAAATATTACAATTATTTTACTAAAATTAAAGTTGAGTCACATTGCAGAAATATTACCAATATACCCGTGATATGTTAGTATTGACTGTATTTAGACAGTAATACAAGACACCTGCTGGTATGCAGGGCCTTTAATTCTTGAAAATGCGTAATGTGATCTGCTTCTTTGTACCATAATATTATTTATTTCTTCTTTTTTTTCTCTGATTTTTATTATATATATGTATGTGTATGTGTATGTATATATGGAGAGAGCGAGAGAGAGAGGTGACATTTAAGATGGCCAAATATTGAGTTGAGTTTATATACAAGTAACTCCTGTGAGCAAAAAGTCAGATGTTATGCTGCTCTAAACACCAGGCTTGGAAAGGTTTTTTTCTACTCCTGACTCTGTGTAATTTCATAGAGGGCAGATATCATTTATATGGTCATCTACAGTGCAGCACTCTGGCAGCCAGTCAGATCAAAGTTGGCCTAAAGAGAATTTGGTTTTTAAGGTAAAGAAGCTAAAACAATGTGTTTTAATCAGTAAATGAACTAAAGTGCTACACAAAAAGCTCTCTCTTTTTTTTTGAGAGTTAAAGTATAACAATATAAAGCTGGAGGTTAGTGTGACAATTCTCCTTTGTGAATAACAATAAATAATCTTGAATTGGGAATCACAGTTTGTTTAAAAATCTGCAAGAAATCGAAATACGTGATGTGTTGCTGCTCTGCAGGTATCGCGATTACCGCTATCCTCCCGACGATAAGAAGAGGTACGAACACAACATGCAGTTCTGGCATATTTTGGCTGCCAAGCTGGCTTTCATCATCATCATGGAGGTAACACCAGCACTTAATGACCTTTTAAGCTTCACATTTTTAAGCTTCTTCTTGACCTGGTCTTATTTCACTGATTGTGTCCTCTTCCTCTGCAGCATGTTGTGTTTATGGTCAAGTTCTTTGTGGCCTGGATGATTCCTGATGTTCCATCTGACGTGAGGGCTCGAGTAAAAAGAGAGCGCTACCTGGTCCAGGAGTACCTCCACAACTATGAAGTGGAGAAATTGAGGATCCAGCTCAGCCAGAACAGCAACAATGAGTGCACCTGCACACCCATGATCTACCCATCTTTATCCAAACATGAGGTGCTATCAGAGTGCCTCTAGCCCAGCAAGCTGCTGGTCAGTCAGTCGAACACAGTGACAAAGATTTCCCTGCTTGTGTTTTCTGATACTGACCACCAGTTTGCTGAAATGCCATGACACTTGCTAAAGTGCTAGACTTCTTGTTCTTTACTCGCAGCCATCCCTCTTCTGCTAATCAAGCAATAGTAGAAGATCACACAGGTGAAAGACCAAGTCTCCATGCATGCTGAAAGTTTGAGACACTTGACTTTAAACATCTGTCACATATTTATGATTTCTCACTCTCTGTGTTCTAATTGTGGTGTTGAAGATGATCACAAATTTGGTTTAAGGAAAGGCAAAATCTTATACACTGTGTGTCAACCAGAGAGCTTTCTTATGTTCTAAATACAAGCCTATTTATTGTTAAGTGCCACTATGAGTAACCAAAGATTCGATGCCTTAATGTGTAAAGCATATGTTGTCATTGGTGTGTCAGTCAAATGATAACTAATGTAGTTTTAAGGCAGAGTTTGCTTATTCTTGAATATTTTTTACTGTATGTGCAGCTTTGTAGAGCCACACAATAGAAATTCATGTTCAGCTCTATTGTTTGTTTTTGTTTTTACTGTGAGCATTGTTTATTTCTCTGCATCAAGGTCGCAGCACAACTTTAACAAAACCTTTCCTGTTCTTCACGCCACTGGCAGTTAGGAGGCCCAGGCACATTTTTTGCTATATGCTCACATTGGCCTCGACAGTTTCTGCAGGCCCAAACCTGACATGTGAAGTAGCTACTTTGTTTTTTTTCTTTAAATGAACAGAACTCTGTGCTGCTGTTACTGCTGTGACGAAGGACAGATTTTGTCCTGCAGTGGCCAGTTTTTCAGCCACAGAAGCAGCAGCTGGTGCATGTTGAATGTTGACAGTCCGCCCCATTCTTGGAGATGGGAGTGAAGAGATCCCTTTTTAATGTGCCTATGTTTACCAACACAGAGCTAATGAAAGCCGGCCCTCACCTACTGAACTATGTTTGCTCCATTACACAAAGCACATCAGCCATCACCGCCTTCTTGTGCTTCTGGCTTCCTCAGCAGTGTCTTTGTAGAGAAGGAAAGACACACATTTTGTTTTTTGGTTGTTTTTTTTTTTGCACAAAGCACTTAATGAAACATGACTACCGAGATATAAACATGTCAATGTAATTCTTGTCATGACACTACAGATTCATGAGCAGTGTTTTGAAGTGTGTGCGAGTAACTGTTCCTTTAAATGGAACAGGAGTCGTGCTGTAGGTAAGGAGTTCAATGTTCTTTTAAATGTTAACAAGAAGATAAGATGTAGTTTTTGATTAGAGATGATATGAAGGACATTTCACATTTTGTGGTTATATAGAGACATGAGAAATATCTGTTACTGAAGTATTTGAATTTAAGTAGCTGACTGGTTGTGCTGTAGACTCTGTTTGAGGTGTATTTACCTGTGACCACCTTACTGTTACATTTTGCCTTATTATGTCTTCCTAGTTGAACCAGTGCCTGTTAATGCCTTAATGCATCTAGTACTTTCCCTTTTGTGTGTAATTCCCCTTTATTTATCTTTCATGCTCACTTTCTTCCCTCCTGTATTTCATTTGTTTTGCTATAATAGTTCAAATGTCCATGCTTACAGAAAAAGGTGAAGGAGTTTACTGTTTCCTTATAGTTTAAATTTGTTTTTTTATTTTCTTATGTCATTTTTGTAAACCAGTCCTATATCCAAAATGTGTAATGTACCAAAAAAATAAAGAAAGTACTAATTAAACTTGAGCATTTGTTTGACACGTTTGGACCGACGCTGCCGACCAGCAGCTCTTGTGCCGAGGACATCAACGTTGCTTTTCACAGAACAGATGGCCAGAGAGAGAGCACTGATAACTATTCAGTGTTTGCTCGCATTGGTGGGTGTGTTTTACACCAAAATATGTTGGCAGGGTTGTTTCACTTGGCACTGTGCAGATCTTACTGTAACAAAGACATGGGGAACAGTTCGGTTCAGGTAGGTTGTAAAGACTCAATGTGAATTTAAATGTGTATCAATTAAAGATGAAACTGTGAATCAACTGAAATATTTTTGAGCTCTGTGATTACGCCTTATATGACTATCGTGTTGTTCGATGAGGATGAATACTTCTAGTGTAGCCTAGATTCTGTATATGAGCCCAGTAAACAAATCTGATTGATGGTTTAGATGATGATGTATTTAAATGCCAATGAGCTGGACACTGTGCTTGTGGTCATCCAGACTCCAGAGGAAGACCTTTGTGATCTGGACACCCATCATGGTTTAACTGTGGTCGAGCTCTACGTTATGCCCGCATCCTTCCTGACTGTGCTTATTCTCGGGCTTCCCCTCAACCTGCTCTCCTTGTGGGTTTTCGCCCTGCGGCTGCAGCGATGGACCCGCAGCACGGTGTTCCTCTTCAACCTGACCTTAGCTGACACCTCCTGGCTCCTGGCCTTGCCTTTCCTCATCCATTACCATCTGAACCACATGTACTGGAACCAGGGGCTGCCGCTCTGCATTGCTGTGAGGATGTTTTACCACAACTACTTCTACCTCAGCATCTTCTTCGTCACCTGCATCAGTGTGGACCGATACCTGGCCATCGTACACCCACTGCGCTCTCTGGTGCTGCTCGATCGGCGGAAGGCCTGTCTGCTGTGCGCGGCCGTGTGGACGGCCACGTTGCTCCTAAGCATACCTGTTGCCCGGATGACTATGATCCAGACTTGCCCCGGAAGCAACCGCACCGTGTGCACCCTGTACGTACTGCTACGTGAAACAGGGGAGAGCCTCCCTTATTCCCTCATATGCTCCGTTATCGGCTTCCTCTTCCCGCTGCTCGCCATCTGCTACTGCGGCCTGCGCAGCATCAGAGAGCTTCGCCGTCGACCTCTCCACCCCGATCACCTTAACAAGAAGCTGCGGCTCAGGCGGCTGCTGGGCGCAGTGCTAGTCATATTTTCCTCGTTTTACCTGCCCTATCACCTGAGCCGCAACGCTGCCGTCGTGATACGGGCGATCTACTCCGACAGCCCCGCCTCCTGGCGACCCGCAGACACGGCCTTCGTCCTGGAGATGTGTATTTGCGGCCTCATTACCTGCGTTAACCCCTTGTTCAGCTGCCTTACAGGACGCCAGTTTAGGAATGAGTTTTACGGCACGATTGCTGCCATGTTTCCACGTTGTCCACGCATGCAGGCAACATCTAAAGGGACCCAGATGAACCTTAGGAAAAGGCAGGAGGTGTCCAGTGTTGCACCTGTGCGCGCTCTGCCTGCACCTAGACCTTAATGAGGAATTTGATTAAATGTTTTTCTTTTTTTGTGTAAATGTGTCAGAGATCACAAACTGCTGTGAGCCCTCCCCTCCCTTTCTTGAGTGGCAATATCGGATACATACACTGCAAAGAACAATGGCTTCTGGTCTCCTTTATCTTGTCTGTTATCTGTGAAGGTTGCTCTGCTTCTTACACAACACTGCCTCTGCGTGGTTGACTGCGTGCTGTACTTTCTTCTGGTTCTGCGTGCGTGAATAGCAAATCTTTTAAATAAACAAATGGATTAAAATGCAAATAGTGAGCTGATATCTTTGTTGGATTTTAGCAAAAGCAAGGCTTTCAGCATGTTTTGTTTTGTTTTGTTTTTCACAAACTATCTCAGCCTCAGATTTAAGCCGACAAAGACCAGCCCAGTGCTCGAGAGCTTGGCCCTTTTATAAGTTGTCTGGAATCATCTTGAAACCATCTTCTCCTGAATTAGAAAATAGGGAAGGGTGGGGAACGATTATGCAGTTGACAGCCGTAGCTGTTAACAGATCTGAAGTTGTAATTGAATTAGAGGAGACGAGCGGTGGGAGCGGAGGGAGGAGGGGCATTGCGCGGAGCTGCTGACAGGTAGATGAGCTGTGCGCTGTCCGCGGTGCTGAAACCTCCTCCAGCTGCACCCACACCGGAGATTCCCCCACCTCAGGTTAGACCTGAGCTCCGATCATCTCCGCCGGCTCAAGCTCTCCACAATCTCACCTCAGTTTCTCAAATAATAGAACAATAAAAACGGAGGGGGAAAAAAATCCAAGTTGTGATCTTCGGTGGTGCCTTTTTCTTATCGCGGGCTGGATCTTAAGATGGCACTGCACGGATTAACATTGCGCAAGGCAAAAGCGGACTTATTTGACTGCTGTTTTGTGACTGTGAAAGCAACCCTTTCAGACTGAACGCCTCTCTCGTCTTTCTCCATTTTTTTCTGGCGCATCTATTTTATTTTTTTAATTTGTTTCTACTGGACACATGCTTTTCGCTGAAGAGAAATAGGCGCCTTATTTCTGGATTAATATCTTAACAATATGCTTTTTAATGCTGCACTTATATTTGTTATAGTATTGTAGAAATTGTTTTCAGAAGATAATTTGGATATGGAGCCAGGAAAGGAGAAAGCTCTCCCCACCAGTAAAGAGGGGATGAAACAAATGGCAGGAAAGGCCCTCGGGGCTCTGTACAGGTAAGAAATTGTACATCTCTTTTAATCGCAGAATTAGTTTTGGAAGGATCAATTAAAATAGAAAATACGTCCAAATGATTAGATGACACAGACAAAGAAAACGTGCACTGGCTTTGAATGTGCTTATTACTGCATTACAATTATTATTTTTTTTTTTTTTTTAAGAAAAAAGGTAAATCTCATCTTTATGAGATGAATCACGAACAGGGTGCTGAGAGCAGAGTCGTGTGGCCCGAATATTTAAGGATCAGATATTTCCCTGGAGGACGGTCCCTCTCCACCAGCAGCTGTGGGTGTTTTTAATAATTAATGAAACAGAACGAGTCGTGACACAAGGTCGGAGGATATCTATTACCTCACGTATTCATCTGTATTACTTCAAGATAGATGAACTTCATATCAACTGACTTCCTATATTCTTTAACGGCCACGAAGAGCTGCATTAAACGTGGCTCGGGTGAAACTGATGGCTGACTACAAAGGAAACAACACCCGTTTAGATTTGGAGCAGGGAAGCAGGATGTGGTGGAATAGAAGCGAATTATTATTTATTTATTTTTTTCTTTTTAATTCTCATTGGGAATGCACATAAATTATATTATGGCAGCAAAAACAAATCTTCGACAAATATTCCAAAAGAAATACGAAGGTTTTAATCTGGGTCTGCATATGTTTGGAACCCTTTTGAGCCTTATTCGTTTATTTGCTGAGCCAAAAATGATTTTTAGAAGCTGTAGCACAGAAAAAAAAACGTGACTCAAATCTGTTTGATTTAAGCTGTAGCTAGGCCAGTCATTTCACCGGATGAGGCCTTCGCATGTCAGGGTTTTTAAATGCACCTTAAATTTCGGTGAAAATTCCCGAATTGGAGCCGAAGCGAAATTCCTACACCGGATTTATGGCAGCTAATTAAATATTTAATTAAAAAAACATATATAGGGCGAAGTTTAACTGCAAACAGCGCTGATGCAGATAATACTGCAATGCGGTATGAAGGTCATCTTTTTCTCCTCGATTCCATTCATCCTTTCCTTTCAACAAGTCAAAAAAAATTATAACAGGATATTTTCCCCCTCATGAAGAGTGTGCAGGCGTTTGGAGGCCTGTGTCAGATTAAAGAATAAATTAGAGTCACTGACAGGGCCTGGAGTTGAAATGAAATCCTCATTCATAAACGCGAAGAAGCAGTGTTGGGTATTTCCAGGGGAATAATTTCTGCTGATCTGTCTTAAAAATTCATTAAAAAATCTATATATATATTTTTTTTTAAAAAAATACTGTTTTCTTTCTTTAAACACAGTATCTGGCTGGTACTTTGTTATCATCCATTCACGCCGGCTTTGAACATATGAATCACCTAAAAAAAATGAGTATTATATAATCGAAATGCAGGAGACTCGAAAAGCGGCAGCAAACAGGTGAAGCGATCGAGCTGACGGAGGATGGGAGACCGCGAGCGGACGAGGAGCGGAAGACGCCCCTGTGTGACTGCACGTGCTTCGGGCTGCCGCGCAGATACATCATCGCTATGCTGAGCGGGCTCGGCTTCTGCATTTCCTTCGGGATCCGGTGTAACTTGGGTGTGGCCATCGTCAGCATGGTCAATAACAGCACAATCCACCAAAACGGCAAGATAATCATCAAAGAGGTGCCTGTAAACCCCGCCTCTTCATTCACCAGGAACCCCATCCTACACCCCACTCTACCCCACCCTCTTATGTATGATAGGTGGTGAGATAGAACTGAGTCTGGTCCCTTTCAAGTGCCTTTCATGTGTTAACAGAGTAAATAGCAAAATGAGTAATTTGCGCTTTTTTGTTGTAAATGTATTGGAAATTGTGATTTTTTTTTAATCAACTTAGATCATCACAGAGGTCAATTTCACTGCGAAGCAATACATTTTATATGCATCTTTCTGCAGATATTTCTCTCCTGTAACACTTACCACTTAGGGGAAAAAACGAAAAAGTGATTTCACTGCGATACAAACTACAGCGAATTAAAAGAGACGTAATTTTATTTTTATTTTTATGTGCCTGAAAGAAAGCGAAATTCAACTGGGACCCGGAGACTGTGGGGATGATTCACGGTTCCTTCTTTTGGGGCTACATAGTTACTCAGATTCCAGGAGGGTACATCTCCTCCAGGCTGGCTGCAAACAGGTAAAACTATACACATTTTTTGAGTTAGGTCTTTGAGGAGATTGTATTTAGGAAATATCGGTTTCCTACTGATTTCCCATTGTATCTACGAACAAAAAAAGGTATAATTTAGTGTGCAGACTTGTTGGCAAACCAGTAGGTTTGGAGAAACCTGCAGATAAACTGGGGATTTGGCTGATGCCCGCCAGGCGTGCCTCCTCATGTTAATGAGCTCCCACGGGACCACCGTGTCTAATCCTTTATGTTCAGAGGCATGGCAACCACACCGGCCAAAGCCATGTGTGCGAAGTGCTTCTAAGCAAATATTGTAGCGTGATTTCAACCACCGCGTCCCACTTCTATTCCTTATTATTTCATTAGCAGCTGACTGGAAATATAGATAAATATACAAAACGATCATTCTTTAAAAAAAACTAACAGTTAAACTGTCGATCAATATTAGAGCGCAGTGTAGACAGATACTGCAGAAAGAAGGAGATGCAAGGAAAAATAAAGTGCGCTAAGCTCGCAGCATGGGTCCTTATTACATTAACATTACAGGATTGTTAAAACTGAATCTAAATGAATCTTTGAAGAGCTTCATCATACCAAGTCAGCTGAGCCCCCTGACGCCTTCTGCTGCAAACACCTCCTGTCCTCACTCCCCTGGAAACCAAATAACAGCCTGTTGTGTGCGCGCTTGTGTGTGTGGCACCCAATTAGGACAGGTTTGTCTTGATTATGAGTGTTTATTCTTCCACTATATTGTAAAAATTTAAAATATAGGATTCAGTCTACTGTTTACTGATATGTGCAGTTGATCACAAAGATGCAGACCCCGCTTTTCTTTTCCTTGAGTCACATACAGATTTCATTTTGATACAAATTTGACAAATAATCTTGTAATGCTGTTTATCCAGAGTTTTTGGTGCTGCCATCGTGCTGACATCTACCCTGAACATGTTCATTCCCTCTGCCGCTCGGGTCCACTACGGATGTGTCATCTTTGTGAGGATATTACAAGGGTTGGTGGAGGTACTGATGCACAATTTGGTTTTGACCTTTAAAACACTCAAGGATGATGCCTCATTATCAAACCAGGAGCTGAGTTTGACCCCTTCCTAATGAAATTGTCCTGACATTCTGTTTTCAGCCAGGTTTTACAGCAATCTTCTGTTTCTATTCAAGCCTGCTGCTCTCTATTTGGATTTCTGCTGAAAAAAAAAGAAGCTCTATTCATTATACTGTACACATATTAGTACACAATCATCAAACAAAGTAAAACCCTGAATAGCAGGGCTTATGTGTACTGGCTTGCCTGGCTTAGAGAGCTCCATGTTCACATAGAAACACAATGAACAAAAGAGATAAAAACCACTTGATGCGGGCGGCTCCCGCAGCTCAAGAAGGGGAATGATTTTAGAGGGAGAGACGCTATTATTAGTTTGAAGGTCATCTTCTTTTGTTGTTTTGTTTAGCTCCAAACTGTAGTTTCAGTTGCTGCTCATGACCATTCAGAGAGGGAGCTGCCTGCGTTCAGCGCCATGGCTTATTACTACAAATTAAACATTAGCATTTCAGGGTGTCTCCCACTGCAAGCCTCAGCAATTTGTGTCTATCAATAGTTGATTGTATGCCACTTAGTGTGTAATGAAGATTTAATGGGAACAATCCAGGGCTTCTTTTTTTTTTCTTTCATGAAGTGGGCAGTCAGCTTGAATTTGCACTGACTCACACCTAAGCCATTAGTCTCTATTAGAAAGATCAGCTACAATGCATGTCAGTTTGTTTGTTATTAACTGCAATTTGACTTGTAAGTCTCTGGCAAAAAAGAAGAGACAGCGTCAATCAAGCAGAATATATTTTCCTTAAGTGTAAAAACAGCTACAGTGTTGATGAAATTAGCAAATTAAGCATGTTGTGCTTTTACGCTGTCAAAACAAGTATGTTAAAGCTGGTGGGAAACAATCGCTGTCTGAGCTTACTGTTGCTGTAATGTTGTGTTTTTCATTCACCATACAGGGAGTGACTTACCCGGCCTGCCACGGGATCTGGAGTAAATGGGCTCCGCCGCTGGAAAGAAGTCGTCTGGCAACCATCTCGTTTTGTGGTATAAAACAGACACACAAAAGCAAGATTGGCTCATTATTATCATGCATCATCACGTTACTTTATACACTTGAGTGCAGGTTTAGGGTTACATACCACCGTGCCTAAAAGGTGTGCAAACAAGAAGTGAACACCTTTGTAACTAAACACAAACACAGATCGCTTTCTGCTCAGTCATGACAATTTGTCCTCTTCAGGATCATACGCCGGCGCAGTGATCGCCATGCCTCTGGCTGGGATCCTGGTCCAGTATACTGGATGGTCCTCTGTCTTCTATGTGTATGGTAAGTACTGCTTTATCTGACTGACTTCACCTTAAAAGGACACTCTGTTCCATGTAAAGGTAGAAATAATGTAACATTTGTGTTTTTTCTTAGCCATAAATGACATACAGTTCAATTCTGTGCATTTTTCTTGTGCTGCTACAGTCTCATGTGGGCTTATTAGATAAAGTTAGCAAAGTCTACAAAGTCAATGTTATATAACTGACACCGGTGAGTCAGTTCACAGCCTCTCCCATGTCTGTCTATGCACGCATCTATCTAACTAATATATACTCTCTAAACTTCTGAAATAAGCCCAAGCATTATTATGACTAACCCATTAAATCAGATAGTGTATATGTTTGTTTTCCATTATTTTTACAGAATTAACCAAACTTCAGACTTTTGTATTCTGATTTTGACAGCAGCTAAATCTCCGCTTGAATTTTACGTTCTGTGGATCTGTATCATCAGAAGTTTTTTAATGACTGATGTGTTTGATTTGTTCAGGATCCTTTGGGATATTTTGGTACATGTTCTGGATTTTGGTGTCCTATGAAAGCCCGGCAGAACATCCAACAATCACCGAGGAGGAGCGCCGTTACATCGAGGAGAGCATTGGCGAAAGTGCCCAGCTCATGGGCGCGATGGAGGTGGGTGCTCAGTCTGTATCTTCTGATTTCTGATGCCACACCAAACACTGCTCAGGCTGATTTAGCATTTGTCACGTTGCTTCAACAGAAATTCAAGACTCCCTGGAGGAAATTCTTCTCTTCTATGCCTGTCTATGCAATCATTGTGGCCAACTTCTGCAGAAGCTGGACCTTTTATCTGCTTCTCATCAGTCAGCCTGCATACTTTGAAGAAGTTTTTGGCTTTGAGATCAGCAAGGTGAGTAAATTTATGCTTTATAAAGTCTATTATTAGGCCTAAAATGTCTCATCTGATCTCACCATCAAATTTCCAAATAACACGATGCTATAATTGCTTCTAAAAAAGGCATAACAGGTCCATTTTGTTGTTATGCCAGCCGTTTACTGTCATGTATTTATTCTTAAAGACTAAATGTTTTCATTTTCTAGCTGAACAAAGGTATCCCAACTCTGGAAACCAAAAAGATGGTTCACCACGCAGCCACTGCAGTGACCCTATGCCTCACCAGTGGGGCTCAACCCATGATTTCAGAACCACTGGGATAAACATACCAAATTGGCCCTAACTGAAATTTGTTAGAGTAACATAACTGGATGAAAATATTAAAACAGGGTGACAATAACAACAATGTTGTTTGAATTTAGAAACCTACAGAGAATTTTTGGCTTCCTTTAGCTTTTCACCCACAAAGCTGTGGGTGAAAAGCTTAAAATTTCACCCACAGCTTTTACTATTTTAGTTCACTCTCATTATAGTTTTTAGTCACAGATGGGCAAAGGTGTTTAAAGCAGCCATAAAGTACTTAAAACTTATTATACCCTACTAGGCACATCAACCTCTTTGATTAGATTTCAGCCGCTAACGACTCCCTTTGGCAGCTAAGTAAATAATAACTTAAAAGAAGCATCCTAGGAAGAAAGTTTGGGTCTAAATGGCATAAATGTAATTAAAGCCATGCGGTTTTATTTATATAGCACCAAATCACAACAAAAGTTGCCTCAAGGTGCAACATTTGTTCCTGGTTTCTTTTAAGTACTAGTTGCATTATAGATTGTATTAATAATTGTCACCCCAGGGTTGAATTAGGCTGGAATGGAAGACTTAAGTGTATAATTGTACGTTTAGCTGCTAATACAATGCAGCAGGCTAAACGATATCATTTTAAAAAGTAATAAATGAAGAAAGTTTGTTTCTGTTGAACCATTATTACATTTGCTCAACCTCAATGGAAATAATTGCCTAATTTTAAATGTATAACCATGGATTTAAAAAAAGAACAATATAAAACAAAAAATATTTTGTTTTTATATTTAAAAAAAGAACATATAGAACATTAAGCAATAATTTTGAAGCTTAATGGATATTTAAATTTGCAATTTTGGGACAACTTGCTTTAGAAAATGCTGTGATTTGCTGTTTTTACCTGTCCTCATGTGTCATACATGTAAAAAGAAAGCAGCCAGTCTCAAATCACCCCAGTCCTCTGAGCTCCAGCGAGAGTGTAAAGCATCACTCAGGCTACTCTGACAGATGCAATTCAGGCTGAGGATGAGTTTCTGTTATTACTGTGGTGAATTATTGCTGACATGTGATAGAGGAGCCAAGAGGTTAAAGCAGAGGCTGAGATTTGCTCTGAGACTGAGAGAATCCCCTTCTTGTTGTGACAGCTGCTCTGCTGCTGTTGGAGCTGCTTCAGAAAAGTATTTGATGCTTTCCCAGGTTGGAATCCTGTCAGCTCTCCCTCACTTGGTCATGACCATCATCGTGCCTTTAGGAGGTCAGCTAGCAGACTACCTGCGAACCCACAACATCATGTCCACCACTACGGTCCGCAAAATCATGAACTGTGGAGGTGAGGCCTTAATCATGAGATTTTTGTCAGTTCTTTAAAGTACTCCTCATCAGTTTATGACTTAACTGTTTTCCTGCTGTTTTCAGGCTTTGGCATGGAGGCTACTCTTTTACTAGTGGTTGGTTATTCCCACAGTAAGGGGGTGGCCATCTCTTTCTTAGTTCTGGCGGTGGGATTTAGCGGTTTTGCAATATCAGGTGAGTCCTAAAACAATTATGTATTGTTCATATTTGATCCCACATCAATGTGAATCAGCAGCAGACTCAGGAAGTCTCCTTGTTTCGTTCGGTTGCAGGTTTCAACGTGAACCATCTAGACATCGCCCCTCGCTATGCCAGCATCCTCATGGGCATTTCCAATGGCGTGGGAACACTGTCAGGGATGGTCTGCCCTCTTATAGTGGGAGCAATGACAAAAAACAAGGTGAGTCGTAATCAGGCAACAACAAACATATTTTTGTTTGAGTTTTTAAAACCCACAGCCATCTCCTGATCCTAGTCTACTGTTTAATAGTGTAATCATTTAAACCTGGATCACAGAGCTTTCCTTCCTGTAGCAAACCCTCTTATTTTGCCCAAAATATGACCAATCCCCTCTGTGCCTGATCCTTACCCTCATATTTTTATTTACTTAAATGCAAACCACTGGTGCAGTTGTGGCGCATTTGTTCTGCCTAATCTGAGCAAGTTAGAAGAGCATATCTGTTCTATGTTATAACCTAAAACTTTACAAAGGGACTCAGCCTGGCTCCAACCTTTGTCCATTTCCCAGACTCGTGAAGAGTGGCAGTATGTCTTCCTCATTGCTTCTCTCGTGCATTACGGAGGCGTGATATTTTACGGGCTCTTCGCATCGGGGGAGAAACAGCCATGGGCTGACCCTGAAGAAACCAGCGAAGAGAAGTGCGGTTTTATAGATGAGGACGAGCTGGCAGAGGAGACGGGCGACATCACCCAGGGATACGGTGCGATGGGAGGTCCGGCTAAAAGCTACGGGGCCACGGGGCAGCTGAACGGAGGCTGGGTGCAGGACTGGGATAAAACGGAGGAATACGTACAGGAGCCAGCGGGAAAGATGTACACCCAGCGCGGCTACTCTTAAACCAGACAGTTGTGGTGAGTCTGCCCACGAAAACAGACTCATCATCGCCAGTTGCACAAGCATTATATTAGATGTTTAAATCCATTCTGTATGTTAAAGTAAAAGAAGATTCAAAAGCCACTGTAAAGAAGTAGTTAATTGCAATGCAGAACAATCCTCATTAGAGCCTCATGTTTCTCATCACATGTACCTACAGTAGGGCTTCACTATACAGACAGCAGTCGTACTATTTAGGACCCAAAGCTCATCAATCTACTTGAACAAGACAAGCCAGACGAAACTGCAGTCGACCATCATGTAGGGTCCTTCTCTGAAATACTACTCTGATTGCACTGAAACTATGAAAGTATTCTAAAAACAAGATTCTGTTTCTCAAATATGTTTTATGTACTGTATATACCTGCATACTGTTTCTGTGAGACTATTGTGAATTTTGGGTCGTTGATCTGTGTGAACATTAATATAAAAGGCCATATTTTTCATGGACAGTACCTCTTCAGGGAGACGTCTGCTTGCAAAAAAGGTCTTCTTCTTCTCGAGTGAGGCCTGTAACACAATATAAGACAAAAATAGCGTGAGTGAAGTTGAACCGTAGAGTTTTAGTGTGTGTTTGTTGCATGACTTTTGCTCAGATCAATGTTTCAGACGCGGCCGCCTCACAGCCACCGATAGTCCTCATTCAGCCTACTGCTTTGTTCTTAGATTCAAGCGTCTCCCGCCATTATAAATAATGAGATGAATTTTCGTAATCAGGTTCCGGTCGTGACGTGAGACAAATCAAAAAAGTTGTGAAGGCAACTGCTGCTCAGAAAACATTGACTATTGATGTTCGGTGTGCACTGCAATAAATTCTGTGTACCAGCTGCCACCCATTACATTCTGTTTTGTAACGTGACACTGACTTGCTGTATCTTAACTGTAATTGTTTTTGGAGTCATGTGATGATCAACATTAAGGTGTGTGTTTTAACAAATTACAATTAGTGTCTGGAGACCCCAGCTTTAGTGCTCATGACGCAGGAGGAATGCACTGCTGTGTATGAACAACCACGTTTTGTGATCCCCTGGTGTCCCTTGGTTATTGTCATTGTCACCAAAAAGTACTTTATTGACACATTGATATCGTCGCATATGAGTGGACCACATGGATTAATAGATGGCTCTTCCACCTGACTTTATTTGCTGTTTAAACACGTTGATTCATTTTGCTGTATGAAAAATCTGCAAGGATGTTTAAAATATATGAATATTTAAGAATGTTTATGATGACCAAAAGATGCTATTAAGGCTTTGTGCCTAAAGATTATGTAAACAGATAAATGTGATTTTATGGCTTCTAATATTGTGTTTAATGAAGAGGTATGTTGATGTCAAAAGGTGTTATAAAAAAATACTCATATCATTTTATAAAAAAAAAAAAAAAGTAATCAAAAAGGTAATTTTTTGTCATTTTTATCTCGTGTGTAAATGGGATGATACATTAGTCCTCACTGACTGGAGACAGACTGCCAAATCAGTTAACCACCAATTCTCCAATCACTGCCAAGCATCTCCTGTTCTCTGCAAGTTTCTCATTAGTAAATCAATGGCACAGGTCTCTGGGGTCTAGGGGAGACCACTGGACCCTGTACCCTGGTAATTGGTAAGAGGCAAGAGAAACAGCATTACTAAACTGTTTCATCCATGCACACCACCACCATTTAACGTCTTTGCAGAGACTTCTGATTTTAATAAGCTGATGTGGAGTCAGGTTGGGTCTGTTTCAGAGGAAAAAAGATCAGGACAAAACAAAAAAAGGAAAGGAAAGGTGATGACACTTTAATGTTTGCAATGTGCGGTCTCAGACACACCCATTTCCTTCTCTGCACATTTGAGCTCAACACTGTTCTCTGTAGCACATTAAGGTATTGACCCAGCTCCTTCATTATGTCCAATCACAAGACGAATCAATATTGTTTAGCTCTAGAATTCATTAGCATTTTAAGATAAAAATGCTCCTGTTTAAAAGATTTAAACAGGAGAACGCACTGATGATTCGCCTCTGTAGTTATTAATGCATTTTTGTTAGAATAAAAAAAACACTTGTGAAACCTGAAAAGAAATATACAGAGCAATAGTAGTCGTAGTCACTGTTTGCAGCTTTAAGGTTGAAAAATATTTACATTGTTGTCACAAAATTTACCTGATAAAACTCAATAAAATAAGTAGCTCTGGTAGGGAAAATTAAAGCATAAAAACATAAAGGAATAAAAATGTACAATTACATTAGAACAAGTGACATATTGATATCTATGGAGATAATCTGTGTAGAGTTGCTGAAAAAAATGCAGCAACAGGAGATTAGAGCAATCAACTTGTACTAAGAAAAATGCTCTAAAGATCAACAGAGCCAACTTTTTAAAAATATAAACACTGACTCATCTTCTCTTTCTCTTATGATAAACTGAACAGTAACAGATTTTTTCTTTTAACTGTTTGCTAAGTAAAGCAAGCAATATTGATAACTGTGGTAAATAATTCATGTACGTCTCCAGCTTATTGGTGTATAAGACTATGAAAAGCACAAAATAAAAGGAATGACTGACTCCATCATCAGAAGTCTGATCAGCTTCTTGAAGAATGGCAGTGTCTGAATTTCCATTGTCCTGTTACTGCAGCACAAGGTGAAAATGTCCTGGGAAAACCTCTGCAGCCTCGTGCACGTGAAACCTTTGGAGCGCTCCTCTTACCCGAAGGGAACGTTTGAAAGGCATGACGTCTGAAGGGTTGTCTCAAGCACTGGTTTTGGTGATGGACATTCAGAGTACAGTAGCCTTTCACTGCCTTAATTGATGGTTGGATCACAGGAAGCAGCTTCATGTCTAAATCATCCCAACTGTCAGGAGGGGGAGCAATTACAATAAATCTCAGTTTCTCCCCTGATTATTCACCCAGCCGAGGAGGGAAACCATTAACCCTCACGCCTGCTTGGCGCACGTTAATTTGACAGAAAACACAATTGTGTCACCACTCACGTGGAACATGTTTTCTCATGCCTAACCAGCCGGAGTCGTCATGGCTGTTACACCAGTGACGTGCCCGTTAGAATGCACAGTAATTGGGCAAAAAGCTTCTCTCAGCATTTCTTTCACAGGTGGAAAGTCTGTCAGCCTTCACCTGCCTGCATCACTGACTCTTTATATTTCTGCAGCATCTCCGGCTCGGTCACTGTGATGTTCGTCTGGTTGTGTAATCCGGAGGGTGAGTGGAGGGGGATTGAGTAGTTGTCAGTCTGTGGGGCAGGTGCACTTTGGCTCCTGGGAGACTGTAATGGGATGAGGCCCAGCCACAATGAGTGTTTGATGACGGGGTTGCACGCCTCCTGTGGGACTCTCCCTGCATGCAATTATCCTCCTGCTCCATCCTCCCCTGTCTAGTCTGCAGCTCAGACAATTTCTTTTTCCACACTGCATTCTCAATATTTTTTTAGTCCTCACGTATAATTCACATTCCTCATACCCCAAAACATCAGGTATTAATTAAGGCCTAAATTTCAAGGCAGGATTGGAGTAATTACTGTTTTACAACACCCCCCCGACATGACAATACACATCCCCGGGGCGAGTGGTTTTTCCACACACCTCCTTCCTCTCGCTTGTTAATTGCTTTATTAATGGAGATCTTGCTGGCTCAAATTGGATTTGCACAAAATAACATGTTATATATCACTACTTTGCACCCACTACAAACCATATGTAATTTGAACATACACACACAAAAAAAAGACTGGTGTGTTTCCACCATGACTCCTAAACGTTAAAAAAACGATTTTAAATGAAACCCTCTGCAAAACGGCTTTACAACGGTGTGCTATCATCTCTGCTGTACTTTCCAGTTGTATCCGTTAGCATTACATTTGATAGCATTTGCTCTAATGAGTCAGAGAAACGGGGATGCAAAGGTGAGAATTTTCCAGGATGAGAGGAGTAGACGGAGACTGCTACATTTAATTTGTCTTTTGTTTTTCACCTTCCACGGAAGTGCAGTCACATTTGAAGCAATCCATCACAGGTCCATCCACTTCCCTACCCCCCACCCCTCCATATCAGATTACACTGACAGCTTCATACATGCTGATATAGTATCAGAAGCAGACAAAGGAAGATAAGATCCAATATGATACTTGACGTGTTTTGACAAAGCACCGTCAGCTCTGGAAGAAATCTTAATAAGAGAGTGGAAGAATTTGCAGGTGATGAGACAAAATATTTTGCAGGGTTTATTTTCACTTTGCTTTTCTGCACATAATTTTTCTTTATTTATATAATCCATCATGTCGCTCAAAGAAATAAATTTGTTGCCACTTTCATTGTTCAACCTTCAGAGATGTTTAGTTTAAGATGTTACGATGATAATCGCTGCTTCACTTCACCAAACCCATTTAAGCAGCGTGCCTGCTGACGGTGGTCGCTGATCGTTGTCATCCTCTGAGTGGGACACAGGTGTGCGGAGGGGTTTCTCCTGCCTCTGTGATCCATCGCTGAAAACACAAAAGGGGCCAGACTGGAGCGGCTTAGGCACGTGCCGAGGGAGGGCTCTACCCTCCTGCGCCCACCCCCTCAGAGGACTCCCTATTCACACCACCAGATGGTGGCTGGATCTGAGTTTTAATGAATGTTATCCTTCATGACCCTCCAGGAGCTGCAGGACAGCAGTCGCTCTCAGCACGTCTCACTGCAGTTTGTTACCCTCACGCTGCTGGAGAACAAACATGACACTGGACGGATGGAATGTAAAATAAGGAAGGATAAGACAATCATCCAGCTCTTTGCTTAGAGCATGTGCTTTATAACAGACAGAACTCATACACATGTATGAAATTATAAGTTTTCTCATTTGTCCTTTTGAATTAATAAAGCGCATGACACATTTAAATTAAATAAGCTGGATGTAAGCGGCTGACTTCGGCTCTCAGTCTGTTCTAATAAAGGCTTACTAGGTTGCTGCAAACAGCTGGAGGTCAAATATAAAATAAGCAGTTCAGAAGATAGATGGATGGGTGGATGTTTAATAGCTAAATAGTGTTACAGACTGCCAAAAGAAGCAGTTTCTTCTTACTGGTTTCCAGACATGTGGGTATGATTTAGACTGTTATAAATAACGGGTAAAACATGGTTTTATTAAATATTAGATTGGCATAGGCATAGTACTAAAAATGCTGCTTTTCTTGTAGGCTTATTGGAGTCAGATGGTAACACATCTGAATCATCACCATGGCAGCTCTCTCACCCTGCCAGTAACGTGCAAGGCTGTGAATCAGAGTGAGAACCACAAAATCTACACAAGAAAATAACTCTGTGGGTGGAAGCACCCGATGGCTACATGCTAAAAGAGTAGATGTGGAAGATTCTCGTTAGTTTGTGGAATGGTGCTCTGAAACTGCATTTTTGTAGATTTTGTAAATTAAACACACTCCCAACGAATTCATAATTATTTCTGCATGCATTTATAACACAAGAGCAGGTTAGATCTCTGCAGTCGTTGCTGGTTGGCATATGTTCTTCACTGGCTGGAAATACACTGGTTGTGTATGCGCTGCCCTTTACTCAGTGACCCTCGTCCGTCTCTACGAGAATTGCTTTCACGGTGTGTTAAATGAGCCGTGGCTGTGTTGGTGTTTCCCTCCGCACGGTGGCCCGGGCTCTAATTCGCTGACAGGGTTATGTCACACACCAGCCATTGTGCAGAGTTTGATTGAAGATGCCTGATCTGACTAATTGATCCCTCGCTGCACAAGCGCTCAGACACATGGGCAAGGTCTGAGATGTGTAAATTGGCAGTCAGGTCACATGGCTGGAATTAAGCCAATCCAAATGTATAGGTTTAGATCAAGCACTGCTGGAGGCTTTTACTGACAGATGGTGTGAAAGAAAGTGAAAATCATTTGAGGTGTGTAGAGTTAGGAAAGGGTACGTGGTTGCACAGCGCTTTTGCTGGCTTTGCTTATTGCTATTTCCTTATAGCCCCGAGCTTATTATCAAACCCATCTCTCTCCACAGATCTGCATAATGCGGAATTAAACTTTAATTTCTTTTTAGGTCCTCATAAATCAGCCGCTGCAGAATAATTTTAAACAACGCAGCTCCTAATGGCTTGGTATTAGGATCAAATTTATGAGGCTGAATGAAACCTTGAGCTTCCAAAGACCCATTGCATCTGTTTACTGTCTCACAAGTACGTTCAGTTTAAGTGAGTTGGATCGTGTGCTGACACGGTTTACAAAGCAGCACAAAAGCTATAATGTGTCCAAACAAGTAAGTTCAACAGTTCAACAAACAGCCAACTGGACTGACTAAAATACACACACACACACACACACACACACACTAAAAACAATAAATCCAGAGATAGAGATTAACTCCTGAAGCATCAAGAGCAGGATCTCATTTGCCATTGTTCTTGTATCATGTGCCCCACCCTGTTCTTCCTCCTGCCTCTTTTTCCACTTTTCTAGATTAAAATCTCATATAATAAGCAATCTGGCCAATTTCACCAACAGTGAGGTAATCACAAATATTCTAATTATCACAATATTTCATTAAAAAAAATTACATTTCAACAAGAATTACTATATTGCAACAAATTTTCAGTCTGAGAGGAGCCACCACAGTGACCATTTTTATTATATCTTTCTACTGCATCTGTAATCAGCAGTTATGCGTTTGTCTAGATACATGAACTGAGGAAAAGTGCAACATGAGTCAAATATTGTACTGAAGCACACATTTCTGTAAACAAAGGTGGAAAACATTCAAGAAGAACCTAAAACTTTTTGCTCTGCTAGAACAATTCTTCTCATCACCAGCCTAAATTCTCACATGTTAAATATTTCATAAACCCACAGTCATGCTCACACTTTGGTAAAATTAAACAAAACTGACAGAAATATCATTACAATTGTTAGAACAACGTGACCATTAAGAAAAAAAACTGATGTCAGCTGTTTAAAATATTCTTTTTCTGATACCGAAAAACATAGACAATATCAAGATATAAAAATGAATTTGGCCACAATTTGATCATCTTTCAAGCTCCAAGACCATCAGTCACATGTTTAAAGCTGACAGCAGGTCTCCCCACACACTCAGCCCTGTGACATCAAAGTCTCCATCAGAAATCTTCAAAGCATTTAGTTCTTTTTCTACATCCCCCCTCAGAGACGGACTGGCATCGAATAAAGCCAGAAAGAGCTCAGTAAGTTTCTTGAAGGACACGCCGGGGCCCGTGCTGGTTAGAACCCATTCGCCATCACTTAAGCTGTATTCCATTTCAGAGGCCCACTTTTTCAGTACATTACAAGATGCATCTCTGAGTTTCTGATGTTCTTTTGCCAGGTCTTTCAAAAGTGTAGGAGACAGTAGAGAACACATGTACTGCAGCAGACTGTGTTTCTTTTGCAACCAGTCTAAGAGAAAATCATGTGCAGCAGTTTGTGCAGTACAGTTTTTGGATGTCAGCAGAGCTGCAGCGATGACTAGACAGAATTGTTGCAATGCCCCTTCACATCCCTGGAGGACAGAGCCTAAAAATTGCTCTGCCCTGCAGGTTTCACTGCCTTGGTTCAGCAGAGCCTCCAGCCTCTCCATCAGCATCTCCCCCTGCACCTCAGCATCAGCACCAAGGGCTGACATATCAGCTAGGGGGCTCAGGACCTTATAAACTGATTTGCATTGAACTATGTGACTGCAGAGACCTGTGACGTCCTCATAGTCTTCGTGCATCGTCTTGACAGGACGCGTTGTGTCAAAGAGGATCTTCATGAGAGAACTGGGAAGTTCTGGGTTGTTCAACAACCTGACGAGCAACAAGTGCTGGCACCGGGGGAGGTCCGAGAAGGAGACTTCGGTGTATCCGGGGATGGTATCTCGCAGAGTTTGGTTTGTGAGCTGCAGCTGTTTCTCCATGATCCTCCTAATAGCGGCGTTATTATGGAACCTGGAGAAGATGTGCTCGCAGTACCGGGCCCAGTGAAACGCCCTGGACAGAGTTTGTTTATCCCAGTGATTCACCACATCGCTCTGCGCCGCCACCGCCAGCATCTCCACCGTGCTAGCTAAGTTTTTCAGCACCGCCTCCATGTGGCGCTCTCAGCATTCAGAGTTCAGCCTTCAGTCCGGCTTCGGAAACCCACTGAGGAGAAAGGTTACAGCCTGAACCCGAATCATCTGAATTTCGCCATGCTGCTGAAAAACTGCTATAGCATTAGAGATGTAGCGGTTTAGCTACATGTTAGCTAAGAAGTCAACATACTAGCATGGCAAAACAGGACTTCCGGTGCCGCACTTCAATAAATAATTCCTCTTGTGTAACGTGGGTTTCAATAACAGCTGACGTTACAATAAAATGTGAATATGACAGCACGGAGGAAGTTGAAGAAACTCACATATCTGTTGCCGGTTTCTACTGCTTGATTTTCCGGTTGAATATACCGCTCGTTAGTGCGCAAGCGTGCCAATATAATTTCACCCCCTTCAAAATAAAAGCACATCAAGTGACCGTAGCGCCACAAAATGAGTTAATGAGTTCGGTACACACAAACTCGGAATTTTTGTGCTTACGTGTATTTATTATATGGATTACACACATATTTACATTAAAAAGCATCATAAGGGTGTTCTGACTAGCAAGACTACACCTGAAACACGTAATTAACGTATTAATAATGATCGTCATTCATTATTTCAATTTATTCTCAAATGCAAGATAGTGTCATTCAAATTACGCCTAAATGAACCAGTCTTGATGTAATAACAATGTGACTAGATGGATCAAACAGCCCAGTTGCACACACAGACAAAAACTTTACATCAAAGCGTTTGGAAGAATAGAAATTCAGGACAGAAAAAAAATGTTACAGAGGGAACACAAAGAAGAGGCAGTGCCAGCACGACCAAACTTTCCTCCCATCATCATAATCAGCAGCAGCAGCGTAGCCTGCTGTGAGTGAGTATATGTGTGCGCGCGTATGCGTGTACTTGTGCAGTCAGATCTTGCGCAGCGAGAAAGATCACCCCGGTCCACACTGGTTTGTGATTTTGGAGGCTAACCTGTGGGTCGGTGCACCACTGTGAAAAGCATGAAAATTGGGAACCAGCATCTCACAGGACGAGTGAGAGGAAGGAGCGCACCAGCGAGCTGAACCTTCAGGGTGAGCACACACGAGAAGCTTTTCATTCAGGACATTTTTCGCTACTTTTTCACTGTTGCTGTATGACTGTCAGACTATTCATACTTGCATTTCTGTTTTAGGTTTAGATCATTTTTAGAAAGTACCCTTTGCAATCTCTTCCTTTTGTGTGCTTTGCAGAACAATACCGTCTAATGAAACTTATTTAACAGTTGGGGGGGGGGGGCTTGGTTGAGTCTTACTTCTTGACAGTTGACAGGAAGGTGCCTTTTTACTATTTCAGAGTTAACACCAGACATTTGTAATTAAACGGAATATCATATATTTTGTGTACTAGCTGCTCTCAGTCACTTCATTGGTTTTTAATTAGCAGGCGCTCTGCTGGATTTGAGTCATAACTCATCAAGCGTCCTCCCTTGGACCTATTTCAAGAGTGGTAAATTGTCTGTTGTGGGCGCTTTATTCGTGACAGCTGTAAAGAAGGAGACAACCTAAAAAAGCCTTATTGCAGTTGTAAATGAAGTGAGAGGCCAATACAGCTCTACCCAAAACCAAGCCCTGGCACCAAATTCAGAGAAACTATAAAAATAGCTCATTTTATCTGTTTTCTTGACATACAGTCAGCCTGAACTTTGGTTTGTTGACAGTTCAAATGTTTCCTTAATCCAAGGTCTGAGGTTGCATATTCCATTATGAAATCATTTCATTTGTAAGACTTAAGTGCAGATTCCCATACAGACCGTGTGCTTCATTGACTGTAGCACCTCAAGCAATCTGATACCTGAACACAACTGATTACTTGTCAGCAGTAGAAACATGCTGAGTGTCCTTATTTAGATGGACAAATCAACCTCCAGATCGGCTAACTGTTGTAGTGGAGGAGGGCACGCAGGGCAAAGAGGGTTACGAGGACAGAGCCGCTCTTGTACTTTCTAATGTGATCCATCAGTCAAAATTCCCATCCATATGCCTTTCCCGAAGCAATCTGCAGCCAACCGTGGCACATTAACATTAAGGCTTTAGTGAAGTCACGAGATGACTCAGGATGAATGTAAATTTTGTATTTCTATATTTTTTTTTATGTTTTGGGTTGAAAAGTGGGATCTCTTTGTGAATGCACAAAGCCTAGCATTCAATCATGAACCAGATTCTTAAAATACACGCAGTTTAGCAGAGTGCAGGCTGCTGAAGCTAAACATGTCAGGAAACAGTATGGTGAGAGGAACCAGGTATGTTTTACAACAGCTCGCCGGAGCTATTTCCTTGGGGGAAAAATGGTGAAAATTGAGCTCGATGTTTGTTTACGATCTTGTCAAGAACAGTAAAACTGAACCGAGGTTGACATAAAGATTTATTGAACAGAGACTAATATGTGCGAATTCAAACAAAGCAAGAAAATTGTAGTGCATTTTAAGTTAATTTAAAGTGACATGTGAGAAGACACGTAGGAATCTTTCAGAATGTTTTCATACCATACAGCTTTAATAAGGAAAATGTACAAAAACAATAAGTAAAATAGCAGCTTGATGCATTGCCCACTGATGCATGCACAGGGAATGAGCTTGTTAAGCTCTTGCACTGGGAGACATGAGACATCCCAGTGCCCTTGTTCTGTCTGTCAGCTTTCACCAGTGGACATGGGAATGTAGCACCTGTGTGTAAGCGCCGAGCTCCAGACTTTTGTGTGTGTATGCAAGCGAGTAGAAGTTGCCTTCTCAAAGATCTGACAGCCTTGGTCTGACATCAAGGTCCTGATGTCCAGTTTTGCATCACGGTGCCATTTAGTTGCAGCCAACTCCAGACGGACCTTGAAATGTTACACAGCTTTAAAGGTCAGATTCCTCATATCGTGCTGCACTCACTCAGTATTCACAGGAAATTTTCATCCACCGCGTGCTTTGAACTACTTGTTCGTGGCAGCTTCCTTGTTTAAATAAGCTCTTCTTGCAATTTGCATCCGATATCCTGTTTTTATTTGCGTGCCAGAGGGTATGTGAAATGTTCCTGCTTGGAGGAAGCGGTGGAGGCAAAACCTTTAAAATGCAACAACAAGATTTCAAGAATGTGAATTCTCTTCAAGTAACTTTCTGTTTCTTTAAAGAACCCCGGACAAAGAACTTTACCAGAAAAAAGGAGAACAAAGTCACTTCATCATTGGCTGTTAGGTAAGCTGTAATGATACCAGACTTAAGATGTCTGTTCTGTATGTAACAGAGAAAAGACATTTTGCTCATATCTTATTTGTTATTTTAAAATAGAAACTCTTGAGTACTTTGGGAGCCTTTAAATCCCTGTTATGCCACTACCTCTATGCTCTAAGGGTTGGGGTGTCTCCTTTCTGTCTGCATTGCATCGTTTTTCTATGTCAGAGTACTTTGGAGAACAGATTGACGCTTGCAGTGCTGCTGATGTGCCCTGTTACACAGCTCAGGTCTTGCATCTGGTGCCCAGTTGTTTTGTCAGGCACTCACTCTTCTCCACCGCAAATCCGTTAATGGAGTGACACTGGACTGATATCTGAAAGATTTTCATATTGCAGCTAATGCGGTGCACCCTTGGCGCACTGTAGCCTGGTATTGGAAAAGACTGGGCCAAATGATAATTTAGTCAGTGACTTCACTTTCAAGGAAATAAGCAGCAGTTAAATATTGTTCCAAGTACTGATGTCAAATGCAATCTGTCCATCAACCTGTAACGCAAGACCTGCTGCACTGTTGACTGTGATGGGCTGATATGCACCGCTGGATAGACTGCTTAATAGATGGCAGAGTAATTTGAAGGAGCTCTTTGTTGGTTGAATAAACGTCCTACTGTACCAGTCTGGCTGGTATAAAAGTGTCTCTTGTCCAAAGAAGGGGTGGAAAGAAATGGTGCTCTCTAATGTCATCAGGTTTATTGTAATCCATACCAGGATTTTGACCAGGAGAACAAAGCTACTCTCCTTTCCTGTTTCAGCTTGCTCCTCCTCTGCGCCTTTTGTGAATATGCAACATGAATGATAGCTAATACTGAAGAATTTTATTGTGAGGATCCGTTTAGATCACGAGTATAAAACACACACATGTTCAGAGGTTCCTTCTGTTATCGTGACATATCATGACCGCTGTAACCAACTTTGTTTAAGCTTTCAAAAGAGCTGCACAATATTTGGAGGATGCTAACTAGAGCTGAAATGACGGATTAGTATATTTCCAGAAAATGTGTAACTACTTTGAAGGTAAATGGACCTCTGGTTTAAGGTTATTACATATGAGAATTCTGCGATTCACTCTGTTTTGCATCACTGTCAACTGAATGGGTATAACACTGGGAATTTCTCTTTTTGTTTTTTTTCCTTTTTGATATCAAATGAATTGAAGAAGAGAGTGTACCCCAGCTCTTGCCCTGTGACAGCTGAGATAGGTTCCAGCCCACCTCCTGGCAACTCTAAATTGAATTAAGTGATGCATTGCATCACCTAATTATTCCCTGGAGAGAGTAATTCCTCGCAGTACTTGTTACATTACTTTAGCATTACTCAGAAACATTGCCTGAGATGAATTGTCCCATTTACCAGTTAATAGTATCAACCTTGAACTACAGTCCCACACACTGGCACAAATCCGTATCCTAGTGAGGACACAGGATCTTTCTTTTATTGTTTAAGTATTAACACAAAGCTAACAGCAAAGTTGAAAATCAGCTCATTGTGCAGATAACTGAAGAACCTTTGTAATCTAAGTAATGCTGACTGTGTTGTGTGCAGGAGTGGGTCTGCGTTACAGTGTGATCAGGGGACTTGGTTGGAGGGAATGTCTTGGACTCTTTGTCATGTTCTTTGAGCCATTCCTGAGCAGTTTTTGCCATTTGATGAGGTACATCGTCCCGCTGGGGGAGGCTGCTGCTGATGTCTGGCAGAGTTTTTCCAGTTCTTTCCAGCTGAACGCTGCATTTTACAATATGATCAATGTTTTTTTCACTTCACCACTTAATGGTTTTAATGTTGGGGCTCATGTATGTATATACATACATACATGGGTGCATACTCAAACATATGCATGTATAGAGAAGAACATGATGGTTTTGTTGCCTGCTACAACAACAAAGCATTTATTAGCAGGACTTAGATGGAGTCAAATTAATATGCTGAGGTATCTGGTTAATATGTACCTCCTTTATTAATGTTTTGGAGATCTGCTATACTGCACACTGGAGCTGCACATTGTGTCTGCTTGCATAATATTACATATATCTTACATGTTTATGAATTCTATATCATTGGACTGTCTTAACCTTCTCCTGCTGATGAATAGGGAACCATGTGCAGTTCCCTGAGCCCCAAACAGCCCAGCGGGCCCGGCCTGACAGACATGCAGCAGTACCAACAGTGGCTTTCCAGTCGACATGAGGCCAGCCTGCTGCCTATGAAGGAAGACCTGGCCCTGTGGCTCACTAATATTCTTGGTAAGTCACACTAACTAGCAAGAAACACATGCTATTAACGGTGAGAATTTATTACCACGAGTTATAGTTTATAACATGGTTTAATTCTCTAAGCAAAGCGAATTTAATTCAGTTATATTTATATAGGGCCAAATCATAACAACAATCGCCTTGAGGGGTAGTAATACTGTTACATATATAAAGTTACAGTTATATTCCTGAACTGTGGTTAAAATGTGTTTTAAATCATTCATTTCTCAGATGTTTTGCTAGCTTTGCTAAATCAAATAAATTAAAAAAAAAAAATCAGGGTGTGGTTTGTAGATTCATTGGATACACAGGCTTAGAAATAGCTTGGCTTTGAAAAAATCCTGCACATTTCATTGCTTTGTGTCTAACATTAACTCAACTGGTCTTTGCTGATGTAAACAACTCTGCAGGGGACTGTGATCAATTCGCTCATTACAAACTATTTTAAAGTCCCCAGATTGTGTGGACCTGTTCCAGTTGCAACGCTCTTTCATAGATTTACTTTAAATGAATAATGGACACCATTAACTGTTCTTAAATAATGCACAGTGGGTGGGAGCATCAGCACTGTGCAAGGATGTGGTTGCATAATAAACGATTCTCTGCGTTGTACTTCTTTAACAGCACAGCCACAAAACAAAAGCACAGGGCACTTTGATCTGATTTGAATGGGTGTGTATGAATGAGTTTTGTAGGGTTTTTTGTTGTTGTTTCTTTTTGTTTGTTCCTAGAGCCAGGGAAAAATTTGTATTAAACATGGATATCATTAGCGAAATACCTTAGAGAAACACCTACAGTCATTTCCATGATGTTTTCTTAAACATTCTTGCACCAATGACTCACCAGAGTCAGCACATAAATATTCTTACAAAGGGTGCCACCAGTAAGAATTGTGTATTTGTTAGTTGGGTTTCAGAGATGTAAACTGTCTGTTAACCAGTGTTTCATCAGAATTTTAAATTTGTTAGAGTCGAGTTCTCAAAATTTCAATGACTGAGTGCTAATGAGGAAGCCAGTGTATGAGTGAACACACAAAATGCACACATGCAGCACGTTTACTCTAGCTTTTGTCATAAGTATGTTAGTTTGTGTTTGTAATTATCATGTTTGTACTGCTTTTAGGTTATTAACAAGGTCGCACCTACGCCAGTGTTAGAATAGATAAGTATGAACTGCTTTATTGTTTCTTGTTACACATAACCAAGGGCCTCCGCTGGCCCTGGTGCTAAACGCTTCATAGACTGTGCTTTTTGTTTAAAATATGCTTAAGAACTACTGTATTGTGTTATGACTGGGAGTTACTCCTGGATGCATATGACAGACACTTTTCAAACCAACTATAGCGTTCCTGAGATTCTATCATGTCTGTGTGTAAACAACTTAAAACAACTTCAGTGTCTTCCGTGTTATCTCTGGCTGTGTGTGTGTTTGCACTGGAACCAGCTGAGCCAGAAAGCCATGGAACTAAAGGGTTCATAAGCAGGAGCATGCAAGTGTTTCCAGTGAATAAACACTACAGAATTAATTTGTTGGTTTAGGCCAAGTTCTGTATTTGCTCAGTATTTTTTTTTTATTCTGTGAAACAAGATGCTGACATCCTTGATTACAGTTTCAGGTGAGACCTGCCGTGTGGCCCGCTGCTGTGTGGGAGGCACATGTTTGGTTATACTGATGAGTCATTGTTGTCAAAGCGGTAACAGCTTGGCTCGTATTGTTTTCACTTTCCGAGTCTGTCTTTTTGTCTGTCGTCATGGCAAAATGTGCTCCTCAAGACACTTACTTAAGCAGGAACTACCACAAAGGTGTTTTAAAGCACTTGGCAGGTGTTTATGTTTGTCTTTGTGCATTTGTCTGTGGACAGTTGTTCAGCTGTTTAGCACTGCAAATGGGCAAGAAACACCCAAGAAACTTAACAGGTGTTTAATTGTAGTTTAAATGCAAGGAGAAGGCTGAGTTTGCAAACGGTCAGAGCTCACTGATGCTAATATATTCCCAGTGTAAGATGATCTCAAGTCAGATTGAAGGAACTGGGCAACTCGTATGATTAAATATTTAATTTTAATATACTTCTATTGGAGCCCGGTGAAATATATTTTCCTCTCACAGCATGGAACGAGGGTCGTATGAGTAGAGTATAAGACTCACTGAGTGTTTCTCAAGATTTCAATCTCTCTTTTCTGGGCTCAATTGCAACATTTGGAACTCATTAAACATTGAACCCCTAAACCCCTCCTCCAATAAGAAAGAGAAAAGGGATAAAAAAAAATATCTCCAGTTTCTTTCCACAGACACCCCCCTGCCACCACCTCCTATTTCACGATGATCTAACTAAGAAAGAATGGTCCTCTGGAAGTCAGTCAACTGGACACCACATGTTGATCACCAACGTAGCTCTGCAACTGCACAGGATAATGAGGCATTACTGTGTACAAACAGATGCCACGTTTTTTTGGATTTTTTTATGCATCCCCGTAGTTGCCATCTCACGGTGTGTGACCAGGAAATCCCCCAGATCCTCTCAAATCATGTTGTACTATTTCAGCTTTTGGCTCCTCCAGAGCCGCCACAAACCCGGCAGCAAAAGCGACGCTCGGTCATTAAAACGGTTTTAGGAATCAACAGCACTGCGTCAGGTTTGACCGCAACCCGGAGTGAAGTGGAGATTAAATTTTATTTCCTTACACTATATGTATATTTTTTAAACTTGTGGCGCTGCTCTTTCTTTATGTGTCTCTTGCTCAGGTCTGGAAATCACTGCTGAGAGCTTCATGGACCGCTTAGACAATGGCTTCCTGTTGTGCCAGCTGGCTGAGACACTGCAGGAGAAGTTCAGGCAGAGTAATGGAGATCTGCCTACCCTTGGCAACAGCAAGGTACAGAGAGACTGCAATAGTCCTGTGTGATACAGGTTACAGTGAAAACACTAATCTGAAAGTTAAATCTTGGCTGAAAATCTTCCCAGACTAACTTTCAGCTTGAACGATTTCACAGAGCATTGTTCCTGAGTATGAAAACATCATCTGAGCAGACACTTATTAGGTCAGATTGACTGACAGTCACTATTTAAAACCACTTCCACATGTAATGGTCTTTTTCACATCTAAATACAAATGGATATCCCAACACAACATTTGGAAAGTAACACAGAGGCAGAAAGACGCTCTTGATGACTGTGCCCGTGAATTCCTACTTTGCAAAGAACTCCACAATTTTAGAAAGAAGTGCACATAAAGTGGGATGGGGGGATGGGGGCCTCCTGCCTTCAACAGGGCAAAAAAGAAAAAAAAAATAAGGCAAGGACACGTTAACTGATGGGGCCCCACATCCCCTGTGAGATTTGGGAGAACAGCATTAAACGTTCTTTTCTTGTGAGCCTTGACTGAGGATTTAATGAATTTCATTAAAAGGGGTGCCTTGAGAGTGGTTACCTGTAATTTAACCCAATCAGTCTGTCCAGATGTAATTTTATGGGGTTGGTGACTAAAAAAACAAAAACACTAGGCAAAAGAAAAATGTTTCTATTTATGCCCCATATATTATAAAAACCCCATGAATACATCCTCAAAAGTTCAAAAATATATGTTAAAAGATGGATATTTACCTTCAGTATCTGTTTATTACAGATATTTAAATGCTGAAGTGACAGCTGGTCTCAGTGGCATGCAGCAAAAACTGTGATTGGGTCATGTTCGTGCCTCTGTTCGGAAGGCAAGAAGTAAAAGATGTTTGTTGGTCCTTCAGTGAGAGTTGTTGATGTTTGCACTGAAGCATTACTGTGCTGATGTCAGTGGGTCTCCTGATCTCAGTGTGAGCGCAGCAGCACAGATGTGAGGAAATACTTGAGGTCAATGACCGTGAGACAGCAGAGGAGCTGCCGAAATAGAGGAGTCTATTGATTGTGAATGCCAACAGAGGGTGAGAGAGAGAGAGTCCTGGGATAGGCTTTAAAATGAAACAAAGCTGCATTATGATATTGTGCAGCGAGCGTGATTTGATTCTGTTTGTCTGCATTAAGGGTTTTCATTAAAAGACTAACCGTGTTATTCATGTCTGATACACAGTATGTCATCCAATGAGTCTTTATGCTTGTCATGGCATTTGATCAGCTCTAGTTGTTTGCTATCAGATTTCACCACTTAAAAGAGGACATCCATCTGTGTTCAAGCCCTGTTATAAGTCGAAGTGGGCCTGTGACTACAGCACAGGGGTACCATCAATCACACTTTGCAGATGCTGTGCTCCAGACGTCTTCCCGTGTGTTTATATCAATCAGTATTAAGTCCAGATGAGCAAAGGTTGTTTTCGTTCTTGTCATAATACTTTGACAGGCTGATTTTTGTACAGTCATTTCAATAACTGTGGGAACACTGTGCGCTGTCGATATTACGTGCTGCACAATAATGTTTAATATTTAGTATTTACTGTTATATTCCCATATATCATCATGATGTTGTTTATTGTATTGCTCTCGTTTTCTTCTGCTTGTTCTCTTTTTTCTTTCTCAACAGGTGATCCAGGTGATTGATATATGTATTTTTTTTTGTCTGCTTATTTAGTTAGTTTTTGTTTTTTTGCCCTTTATCCCCGTCCCTCTTCTCCGCTGTTTTCCCCCCTCTTCATTTCTCCCTTTTCTTTTCCTCATTCAAGTCTGTCCCGTATCTAGCAAGTGAAAATAAAAAAATAAATAAAATAAAATAAACAATAAAAGGTGAATCAAATAGACCATTACGGCAAGGCTGGGATGGTCAATTTGGTAAAGTAAATCCGTTGGGCACCTTTCCTCACCTTTAGACAATAATTCTGATGGCAAAAGAACCAAACGGGACAGGCAAAAATAAATAAATAAATAAAAAAAATAAAATAAAAAATAACTGTGGGAACTTATTGCTATAGCACTGAAATTTTAAGCAAAAGTGCAATGTTCAAGACTTGGTTTCGGCAGGAGAGTGAGATGAGAAGATCAAACATCGTAAATAAGTAGCATTGACCAAAAGAGATTTTTTTTTACAGGGAAAGGAAGGGCCATGAAGCTAGACGCAGCTGCTGGTTATCTCAGCTGAAAGGCTTGGAGAGGAAAAAGTAGCCCTGCTCTGTACAAAGTTCATGAAATCTGTCCGCTTGCACCCATAAAGCTCACCACATATTTGCTTAACCAGTGCAAAAACAGAGATGTCAGTCGAAGACAGTTTAACCTCCAACTAACAGATATGATAATAGCACAATCTTCTCATCTACCTCTTAAAGTAAGAAAGTTAATGTATTTTTAAAGTGTCAAACTGCTCATCTCGTGTGTGCATGTTGAGGTATTTAAATTCTTTGAATGAAATAATTTGATTATAGCTGTCGTTGCTCATTTCAAGCATAGCAGTTCATTTTCCTTATTATTATTCCCATATGTTTAAAGATAATCTTTTCCAGAAGTCCCCTACCTCCTGTGCAATCATTAGACATTCAAAAGTGCAGATCATTTGGCAGCCAAGGCAGAAATAATAATACATTCATCTGATTGTTAGATGGAAAAAAAACAAACAACCATGGCAAAGTTGTCTAGAATATTTATCCGGGAATGCAAAGTCATTTAACACAAAAGATCCCCTAAAAAAAGTCAAAAGGAGAGTCTGGAATGAAAAGAAAAATACCCACAAAAGCTTGCATATTTCCAGCATGAGCTCATTCCACCTTTCTCAAAGCACAGACACACATATCCTGTATAAAACCACAGCAAAGCGCATAAATCTCCCCGAACAGACCGTGTGGGGGCTGAAACCCATAAGCATGTCATTTGAGCCCAAATCATAGACAGCCTGGTAAAGTAGCACAGGTTTTCAAACCCGTTATTTCTCATATTGATCTTAATAGGAAGGGTTCTTGATCCTGGGCTGAAATCAGAGCCTCAGCAGACATCAGTGTAGATGTAGAGAATGTGGCTTTGTGTTTCGGTGGAGCTCTGGGTCCTTTCTTTGTTAAACTGCAGAATAAGATGTTTAAATCCGATCTTGTTTAAGTGAAAGTAAGGGGGTTCTTCTCTGTGTCTGTGACAGAGAATACCCAATCGGAGGATACCGTGTCGGCGGAGCGCTCCATCCGGCTCCTTCTTTGCACGGGACAACACAGCCAACTTCCTGGCCTGGTGTCGTGAGGTCGGAGTTGGAGAAACATGTCTGTTTGAGTCAGAGGGTTTAGGTGAGTCTGTTTTTATTTCTCACCCTGCGAAAATGTCAAGATGTAGGACAGACCAGGTACATAAACAGGCATCACTTTCCTCACAAAGATTCAGTTCTCTCCGGCTTTGGTTATGCCTCGCACTGCTGGGGCAGTGGGCTCAGATTTCTATCTCCTGTGAATGGCCTGATTGTACAGGTACAGTGACACGCAGGTTGGCCTGCTTCCCTCTCCTCCCCTCTGAGGATTAGAAGCCTCATATCACCAGACCGAGCCTCACCTTCTTTGACGTGCTCAAAAAGCTCACAGCCCGGGTAGCACAGTGATGGGAGCAGCTCTACCTGACAATAAGGGAATCTCAGACAATGCACTCATGCACAAAACATCTAAAGTAAAACTACAGGAGCATGGACATAAAGGTGTGAGATGGTGAGAAAGTAGGCCAACAGTATGCAAATGTTTTCCTCTGCTCACAGTAGGGATATTTTTCTCTCTTCCTCATTCGCTCTCTCAGTGTTTATCTGTGTCTTTCTGATCTTTCGCAGAGCTTTCTTGCATGTTATTTCACTGCAGTGTCCTTGCAGCAAAGATATGCCCGGACTGAAATATTTCCCTCATAATCAGATGTGCCCCTGACAAGAGCACAAATACGCAGAATAGTCATAAATTCTTGCCATATTTTTGACTAAAAGGTTGATTAGCCATTGCTAAAAATATTCAAGCTATGTAAATCATTTCTGGATTCCAGGATATACACACACGCAGTGAGCTAGCTGCAGTGAACTATAATCGCCTTCGAATCCAGTGGACATGTGATTGTAATAAAATGCTTCAGTGAACAATCCAGCTGACGAATGTCTTTTTTTTCTGTCTTTCCTTCCCTCTTACTTTCTCTGGATGGATTTGTCAGTTCAGCAGTAGGTGTAACAACATCAGGTTTGCTATCACGCAGTGGATATATTCTTTCTATATTGCATGGTGTGGTGTGTCACATTATTCATGCTTTGTGTGTCCACAGTCTGGTTTGATCTATTATTTGCCGTGGTTACCGTTACCCTCTGAAGTGGTTAAAATGAACATGTGAGCAGTATTCTTTCCATTTGGTTTGGGATGAACAGGATTAGAGAGGACCATGTGATTGCATGAAGTTCATAAGCTTGTTTTTATGTCCATTTCACCATCACACAGCCACTCATTCTCATTCATCACCTTCATCCAGATACAGTACAGTATTTTAATCACCAAATCCTAAAAGGTGATCTCTTTTTGCAGTTCTTCATAAGCAGCCACGAGAAGTCTGCCTTTGTCTTTTAGAGCTGGGCCGGATAGCATCACGGTATGCTCTTGGTTTTTACATTTTTTCCTCCTTGATTGTCTAGATTTTTCCTGTGTATGTCTTTGGATTGTTTTGCAAATCCTTCCTTAATTTCCGTGTCTCTTTTATTCCTCATCTAGGTACAATGTGGAGCCTCCTGGCCTTATAAAACTGGAGAAAGAGATTGAGCAAGAAGAGAAAGCGCCTCTACCTCCTCCGTCACCTGTATCTCCAGCTCAGCCTGTCCCTCCATCACCCTCTTCATCTCCTTCCCCATCCCCTTCCCCATCCCCAACTCCTACCAAAGTGACTTCTATCAAAAAAAGCACAGGGAAGCTGTTGGATGATGCCGTAAGTTAGCAAGTGTTCACCTCTGTTTGCTGTTTCTACTTATGTTATCAGAGGAAAAACATCAATGTTTGTTTTTGTCAAAACAGGTAAGACATATCGCCAATGATCCACCTTGCAGATGTGCAAATAAGTTCTGTGTAGAGAGACAGTCGCAGGGTCGATATCGTGTTGGGGAGAAGATGCTCTTTATTCGGGTGAGTGTGTTACAGTATTGTACAAAAGTCTTGAGAAACACCTCATTTCTTTGTATTTTGCTTCCAAGGAGCCAGACTTTCTTGGAATTTCTAAAAGCAGTCTTGAGGAATAATTCTCCAGGCTTTTTGCAAGTCTTTCCAAGTTTTACTTTGGATATTGGCTGTTTTTTCCCTCATTTTGAGTCCAGTCCTTGTACCCGACCAGTTTCAGAAGAATGTTTTTTTGGTTTGTTATGACACTTAACACTAACCTATGACTCATTGAAGCGTAAAAAACGCACATAACTCAAAAGATGGCCCAGTCTTGTGTCTGCACGCGACAGAGACCTTAGCAAATCGTCTTTCTTTAGGCACCTTGTTATTAGCAGTCTGTCACCAAAACATAATTTGTCCCCATTTCTTTCGTTGCATCCAGGAAAATGTCACCATTTTACATGAATAAAAGTATTTTTGCAACAACAAAGTGATTCCCAAAGAGCTATTAGCCAAAAACCTGCCATGTGGTGTGCAATATGTCCTAAAAAAAATTTGAGGAAAATGGACAAATAGAGGAGAAATGAAGTTGCAGGCCTAAGAAAATATCTACAGCATATGAAGAGTTTCTGAAAGTCCCGTCCTTAAGAAATGGGGGGAAAAAATCCACCAAAGACCTGACGCAGAACCTGAGCTGATTCATCCACTATTCACTGCAGCCGCATCAGAGATACTCTCAGCGGAAGGGTGGCTGATAAGAAACAATTCTTAAGAATCGAATAGAATGCCTTTATTGTCACTATACAGTTGTACAATGAGATACAGAGGAAGGGAATCAGGGAAAATGGCTGTGGTATGCCACAAAACTGAACTGAAAATCAAAATCATCAATATGTATGGGGCAGGTCACAAGAGAGATACAACTACAGCAATCTTAAAAACACAGTCAAGGATTGGCCTTGCCAGAGCTCGGCCTCAACATTATTCAGGCAGCTTGGGATCATCTTGACAGAGAATCCAAGAAACAGTGGCCAATATCCAGATAAAATCTTTGGATGTCCTTCAAGAAGACTGCTTAAATCAATTTATAAAAAGCTTCCCTAAGAGAGTTTAGGCTGTGTTGTAGTATAAACGTAGTCATACCAAATACTGACCTTCAATCACATTAGACTTGGACAAACTCTGTTTTTGCGTTATATATTCTATTTTCAATGTTTCCTATTTTTCTTGCAAAATATAAGGAAATGAGTGATGGCTCAAGATTTTTGCACAGTACTGTATATAATAATTAACATAATCATTTTTTCACTTGTATCACTTTCATATGAGGTTATCAAATTATCAGGTTTTGGATATTAGCATAAAACTGTTCAGTGGAAAAAGTCTATTGTTGGGCCCCAACGGACATAGTTCTTTACTGGTGACCTTATCCTTAAGCTTAGTTTTCAGGTCACTGTTCTGAATGTTTTACATTCAGTTTGCTATTATTACACTGTTATGCACTACTATAAAGTCTCAGTCCAAATAATAATGAAGACATTAGTCCCAGCACTGAAGCTTCAGAGGCAAATATTACACATTATACAATAATGACTCTATGAAATCATTATTCAAATAAAGTAAATCATACATTACATTGTAACCTTCTTTTACAAACTGGCAAAAAGGGGAAATAGTCTATTTCTAGCAGTGGAAAATGACAGTAACCGTTTTCTTATTTTTTAATTATTCCATTCATTTTAATTTCATTCCACTTTGCGGTTTGTAACAATAACGTCTCACATTGCAAAGCAAACTCTTTTTCCAGTCGTATAGCAGATATGTGGGGCTGGTTTTGGCATGAAGGTCATCCATTGTGTCTACAAATGGCCTTTGCCTTGACAATGTTTACTTTCATTTGCTGTAAAGAGAAAGCAACATCCACACATTCACCTATGATCTCACAACCAACTTACCACTTGGAATACGTCTGACCCAGAACTGGCTGTTGTACTAACATAATCACACACAATCAGTCTTTAAGCTCAGGAAATGTTACTCAGCTTTCTCTGAGTGGAGAGATAAAGGCGATTCGTGAAAGATAAATGGAGAATAACAGATCGGAGAAGTAGCATCTCTCCCCTTGGGATCCTGGTTACTTGGCAACCCACAACCAGGATTTACACCTCCAAAGATGTGATTCATGCTGGCGGTATGTGTAGATTAGCAAAAGGGAGTTTACTCTTGGATGTCCTCTGCTGTTTGTCCATGGTATTGCAACTACTAATAGTTAGTAGTTGGTTTTTAAAAAACAAACCAAAAAAGTGTTAAACAAAAATGGGGAAAAAAGCTTCAGGACAAGCAGCAGAGGATGAATATATACAGTATAGTATATAAATGGGCAACCATACTGAAAAATAGCTAAATTATAACAACATTATTAGACATCCGTTACCATGTGTCATCGTGGATACTAGTCACACCTTCAGTATGTGCGATACTGCTTAGGATGACAAACAAAGCAAGTGTTAAGCCTCTGTTCCTCTGTCTCCCAGCCAGCACTCTTCATGCTGAACATGCTTTAATTAAAATTCCTCACATGGCTTTTTCCCCCCAGCAGCTGGGTCGACTGAAAAGGCATGAATACAGTAAGCCCAGTCACTGTCTGTAGGCAGCTGGGAGCAAGGACAGCGGTGACGTGCAGCAGATCTCACTTCACAATAATCTGGGCCGCTGGAGAGGCTGACCTTCTGCTGGAATAAATGAGCTAGTTGTAGCTTGAATGAGAGAGCAGAAAAACACCAGAGTGGTTTTGTGAGAAGTGCTGTCCCAGCTCAGCCCCGGGCCTCTGCCCTTATCTGGCCTACTGAGAAGGGTTTGGAGTCCAGCAAGGGTCTCGTCCCAAAGCAGCGTGATTGAAAACCCCTCTGCATCACACAGGTCCATTAAATCCACAATCACAAAGCCTGAGGCCTGGTGCTGATGATTGGATCTACTGCCCTGCTCCTGCCCTCACGATTGATTCATTTAAGAGGCCTATAAATGTTGTATGTTATGCTGCTGCAGGGCAAGAAGCGTCATATCTGGCCAAACGGAGGTGACAATTGCATGATGTAATTTGCCCTTTTTAACTATGTAGTGTTTTCCTATTTGTCTGAATCATTTTTGAGTTGAGTAAATAATCTTTATAATAACTTGTTTTGGATTTACTCTTCTTCAGATAGGGCCATTCAGCAAACAAGCTTGTTTCCTCAGAGGTGTAATGGTGTGTTAATGAGGTAGAGGGGCAAAAAGCCTCCATAGCAAGGCAGACATGTTTTATGTGCGCAGCCTCTGGGGAATGCAGGCTTCTGATCATCGAATATACCAGCGCCTTTTATTTCGTCTCTTTATTATAACCGGTGACGTTGCCATGGTAGCCAACCTTGGGAATGTGCCCTGATGTGGCAGGTGGCATCGTTTTGAAGCAAATGTTGTAGAAAAGGGAAAGGAAAAAAAACACTGCATGTGTCTGTTTAACCAGACATATAATTTAAGGTTTTATGATTTTTAGTGATGAAATCACCTGAATATTTATTAGCTATCCTAGAAGGTTGGGAAGTTTGTCAACTCAGACCCATAAAATGTTCAGTGTTACCAGAAGATATCCCATTAACACTTCAGATTGTATGCAAATTCATGTGTATGAATTATCAGTCAACAAAATGATATGATTAAATTGGGGGTGGCTGTGGTTAAGGAGTTAGAGCGGGCAGCTATTGAAAGATTGGTGCTTCTCTGGCTGCTACAGCCTGCATGCCAAACTATCTTTGGGCAACATGCTGAACACACAGTTGGTCCAAATGTGTTCATTACAGTGTGGATGGTAAATAGAAAGCATTTAGACGTAGAAAAATGTGCTTGCACGGATGTGTATGTGTAGGAAACATGTTAAATAAAGTGCCGTGAGTGCTCCAGTAGAGTAGAAAAGGGATATATAAGAACCAGTCCATTTACCATATAAAAGTGGACATCTGTAAATTTTTGGTAATGCTGATGTTTGTTTAGAGTCAATGATGTAAATGTGTCAGATTTAGCCACATAGGCTAGTTTTCCTCAGCATTCTTTGGCAGGTTGATGATATTTACAGACATGCTTCAACTTAACTTCCATTCATATTTATTGCCTGATTATCTATTTCCCACCTGGACACCAGTGGGGCCTACCCCGCAGTTTGAGAACTACTGGGCTAAGCTATCACTTATTGATTAACCTGTAAACTTTATGGGTGGTGTAATTGGTAACGTAACAGTAATAAAACAATAGAATACCACTCACCAAAACTGAAGCACAAATCTCTTGGGTGTTAATAGAGTTGCTGCACCTCAACCCTGCTGTACAATCATTAAGTGGGTAATTAGCTAAAAAAAACAAACAACAACAACAACAAAAACAGCCTGTAAAAGTGTCTGCTTCTGCTCTGAAGTTGTAAATTGTAACATGGGTGTCAAAGAACACTAACTTGTTTTGGAGCCAGCATCAAGCACCCATTCAAATTCAACAAACTGCCCAATAACAATAGAAGTTAGAACTGGAAGACCTTGAGATATTGCATTTCGCTTCTGTTATTACCATGGTACATTGACAAAAACATATACTTTTATTCACAGGATAAAATAGTTTTTTTTGTATCACTAATTGCACAGTACGATTACAGCATACAATATTATTGTCACTGCTACATTTCTGTAACGTACCAGAAATTATTTCCACAACTAATTAATTAACGTTTAGCTCAAAGTTCCCATTAATAAACTGTTAACGATGTGTATTTATGAAGACGATTTGTGAGACTGGTAAACTTATGATACATATGATGGTCTTTCGTTCTACACGGTACATTTCAAGGTCCTGTGTGCTCGTAAGGGTCTGACCCTTTCACTCCTTTGATTTTTTCCTCGTATCTTTTCTTTGACTTTTCATCAAGTCTGTCTTTGTACGGACCGGCATTGTTCTCCTTTGTTTTGTACATACCTTTTTGGGGGGGTGCAAAGAAAAAGCAAGAAGGTATTGGAACCGGAGAATGAACGTTTTGCGGTGCTGCAAATGCTTGCATTTGATGCCGTACTTGGATTGTTTTGCCACAAGTTCCCGGCATGCAATGCGCGAAAGTCACGTGGTCTGTCAATCTCTATTAGCTAATGCTGGCAAGCTTGGTTTGCTTGGTACATATACTCTAGGGGGACAACACACAGACACATCTTAATTAGTGCACAATTAGCAGAATGAACAGTAACAGAACAAACAAAAATTCCCACTTGACAAACATCAGTGCTCTCTTGACTTTTATTCTACCACCAACAGCTATTCGTCATTGCATTTTTTGCATGACAATATATATGACCCAGTAGATAATCCTCAGACTTTAGTGTTCCCCTGACTACATCACTAAATAGCATTTGATATTTTGAGGGAATGTCTCATTATCTAATAATTTCTCATACAGCCCATAAGGTCCCACTCAGAAGGAATTTTAATAACCTAGTCCTTTGATGTTTCCTGTAGCACCCTCATCATCATCAAAAACTGGAAATTTTAATGGGCCTAGTTTATCATCAAATACCTGCTACTAACAGAAGCATTTGTGTTTAGGGCTACTTTTATTTTTATATGAGCATAAGGTCAAAGCAGTGCTGCATCTGCACACAGTCTCATCACTGTTAGAGTTAAGAAATAAGAGTTTCTTAGTAATCAATTCACCTAGACATTAGGGCAACAGGGTTGATAAAGAATCCCTCCAGGGATACCAACCACTTCTGGGACACCCACATCAATCAACAAGCTTTGACATCAAAGCCGCGCTTACATGTTCGTTCAGCTAAAATCCAAAGCTTCAATCAGGGTAATGACATTTGTCCTATAGAAGGGTTCACCCACATCTATTAAAGCACCCCTTCTGACACACCAGCATCACAACATAATCCTATTTTCTTCCGCAGATGCTGCACAATAAGCACGTGATGGTGCGAGTCGGTGGAGGCTGGGAGACCTTTGAGAGTTACCTGCTGAAACATGACCCATGCCGCATGCTCCAGATTTCCAGGGTGGAGGGCAAGATATCCCCTATCAGCAGCAAGTCCCCTAATATCAAGGACCTCAGCCCTGACAGCTACCTGGTGGTGGCAGCGCACTACCGCAGCAAAAAGTGAAGACACGAGACTGAAAAAAATTCCATTAATAAAAGGACAGATTGACTTCGTGCTGTTTTTTACTGTGTAGAGAAGGGGGTGTAGCTATGCAACATATCCCTGTTCTCATGAAGTAAATGTTAAAGCTGTAGTGCAACACCATTCATAGAAAGCACATTTTTGTCATAGTGATGATTTTGTTTTGTTGGTTAAAGATCATTCTTGGGTGTTTTCATTTGATTGGGCCTTGACACATGTTAGTAGGCCTCTGGGTGTTATTTACTTTTACATAACAGCAAACAGCTTTGAAAAACATGCTCATTATTATCATCACAGTATAATTGGTTTCATAATTAGTACAAGGGAAGGTGTAGATTTTCTTGAGATTTGAGATTTTCCTGTTTTTATTGCATCTGAAGCAATATCACATATGGTAGGTAGAACACTTTCATCTTTTAGCTCCTCATATAAATATCTGTATTTGTACAAGGTAAAAACACAAGTTGTTTTTTTACATGAAATGAAATGGGTGCTGGAGATGTTGGCAATTTTATGAAGCCAGTATTCCTTTGTACCTTGATGTGGATTCTATTGATTTGTCTGTGCTAGTGTTGTTTTCCCTTTTTTTTTTTTTCATTTCCCATCAAACTGATCTTCTTATCTAAATTTTTAATAATACACAGACCCTATCGGGCTGTGGCTCAAATGGGATTTTATCTCCCACATTACAAGAATTATTTAAACCCACTGAAGTTTAAATGCTTTACTTTATACATTTAAATTCTTGTAAAAACTCTCATAAAACCTAAATTTATTCACAAAATGTTATAGCTTTTTCTTTGTGCATTTCTTAGTAGGCTAACAAAATAAAGCAATGCTCATATTGTTTACATTTTGCATAACTGTTCTATGCAGTACATTTATATATTAGCATTTTGATTGTATTATGCATTACTAGAATAGATCCCGTGTGTAATAATGTCTTCATCCGACAATCACATGTTCGAATCAGTTTCACTAGCTTGTGATTTATAAATAGATTTACTCATTTAAGGTCTCACGTTCTTCACTGTGTCGTATTACTGACCCCTACAGGTGGTGCAGTGATTTAAATACGATTATTATTGATTACTTTTGGGGGGTTCTTACAATGGAGAATTATCAATCACTGCATAATAACTCATGTTATATTAATTTGTTTTTATTCCTGGAGAATAAATATGTCGGTTTGGTATTATATTCACTGGTTGTGCAAAGCAACTTTCAAGCCTGATTTTAGTTGTAAATTTCCAATAAATGCTGAAAAGTTGAAACTTCTCATTTTGATATGTGCACGTTGTATTTTAAATTGTTAATGAAATACTAGTTTGCTTATCACTTTAAGAGTAGGCTGCTTTGGGGTTTTTTTCCCCCCATATGTATAAAACCAAAATGTATGTACGTGTTTATCTGATCACCCGATCATCCTACAGTTATGTCCAAAAGACCCGAGCATGTGCACAGATTCGGTGAAATGTGGAAAAATAAGTGGAAATCGAGTCCATCAGGTAAAAACAGAGTTTATGCTGTTCTAATGAGACGAGGTTTTGGTTTTGTTCATTAATACTGTTTCTTTTATTTTGTGGACATCGTGTCCGGTAGGAACTGGAACTGATGTTACAGGCAGTTTGTGAGTGTCAGCCAAGAACACTGTGATTTTCAGTCCCCTCAGTAATTCATCTCCGGTTAATACTGCATTAAAATCTGGCGTTAATAAGAGGTTTCTGAAGGGCATGCCTTTAAAAAAAAAAAAAAAAAAAAGTGTTACTGTTAAGTCTGGAGAGATACAGAAACACGTTGCTGTTTGCACATATTTGATAATGAGGTCTGCACAGAAGCTGAAGAAGAGTCCAGGATAATATTCATAATAAAAGCACAGCAACGATGATGTTGGTTTGTGAATGAGCAGGGCAGACGACTTTGCTTATGTCTGAACATACTTATTTCAGTATACGCTGGGAAACAGAGCTAATGTTTCAATACGACACTGACCTGTAACGTTCAGGATATTTTACTGTAGGTAGACAAAAAGAAAATTGTGAAAATATGTCTCCTTCGAGCCGGATTTGAACCAGCGACCTAAGGATTTCAGCTGTGACGTCTACAGTCCTCCGCTCTACCAACTGAGCTATCGAAGGGACGCTTCCACTCAGCGCATCGTGTGTCGATGAGCTAACCAACCCGGCTTTCACTGCTCTGCTCACACTTGAATTTTACTTCTGTGTCAGTCTACGTCATTAGTTACGCCGTAAGGCAGCGAGATTGTGAAGCGCGTGCGGTTTGGGTAGATGACGTATGTGATATTCGAAGCCACGCGAGCCGGTGTTGTGGCAAAACGTGATCATCTGTTTAAATAAAAAATTCATTTAAATAGTCTTTTTCAAGAGCGATCAAACCAGGAGTGCAGGATACACTGCAACATCTATAACACAAGTTATATATTTTTAAGCGTCCAAACGGACCCGGATTGATTACAAAGTAGTACACAGTTGTAATTACACTTAGAAAACAGGTTATTTCTTTATTTGTATAACCAGTTTTAATCCTGTTGTCTCCAGACTATTTATCAAAAGGATATTAGACACCCGTGGTGTGTCAAAAAGTAATCATCTGACCAAAAGTGATTTCCGTTATTTGCCAAAAAGTGATTATCCGTATTTAAACTGCTATAAATGATTTGTTGACCAATAATATGTGAAACGATGTCAAATGCATCCCTCATGAATGATATCAAGTCATTTTGAGCCACAAACAACATTCCTGTGACAAAGTAGGAGATACTATCAGTCTATTTAGCAACACAAGCAAAGATACATTTTTAAAAAAAGAGGCACAGACAACATTAAAAAAATCCTTAAATATAAAGAAATTCGGGGTGGCTCAGGACTTTTGCACATCTCTGGCTACACCTGATCGACTCTAGACATGCCAGAAACTGTAAATATTAATATTTGCTTATATTTTTGTCAACTATATTAACAGTGAAACTCTACCACTAGGTATTACCTCTAAAACTGTGATTCTACACATGAAATTGACACAAGGGTAGCAGAAATGTGATTTATTGTAGCAAATAACATTGGCTAGATTTCTTCTACAAAATGACAAGAGCACCAGAAGCATTTAAGGAAGGCTGTAAGAAACGCACTCAGCCAAGTAAGTCAAAGAAAATATCTCAAAACATCTGTTTTCTCCTTCATATTCCTTCAGTCTCGTTTCCATTGTAGTGGACTTGAACCTTCGAACAAAAGTGAGCATATTGGCTGATGGTGTGCAAATAAGTGTGTAACAAAAGCTTCAGTTGTAGTATGGCAATTCACAAACATTTCTCATTTAGATTAAGCAGCCATTCCATCCGTGTTTGCATACACTACAACAAACTCAAAAACTGTGCATGATAAACAAAGTAATTTAAAAAAGGGCTCTATTAAAGTAGGGCAAAGACTAGTGCGAAGAACTAGGGCATTCTTACTGGCTGGAGAGTGCTCTACAGTTGCTCTACATCAGGGGTGTCAAACTCCAGGCCTCGAGGGCCGGTGTCCTGCAGGTTTTAGATCTCACCCTGGGTCAACACACCTGAATCAAATGATTAGTTCATTACCAGGCAACTGGAGAACTTCAAGACATGTTGAGGAGGTCATTTAGCCATTTAAATCAGCTGTGTTGGATCAAGGACACATCTTAAACCTGCAGGACACCGGCCTTGAGTTCGACACCTGTGCTCTACATTATTCAGCAGTATTTATTAGCTGCTGCAGTTTTTGTCAAGTATAAAGTTTGTGCTTACCAAGGAATCACTGCATTAGATGCGCCACATAGAGTCCACCTACATTCTCAGCACAAAACACCCATTTTTTCCCCCAATACAAACACACAAAATAAATAATGACCCCAATGTGGTCTGTGTCACTGACTCGTCTCGGTGATGAGCAAGGAGCCCATTATGAGTTGGGTAAAGATAGTCAGGTTTACACTGTTTGCACTAGTCTTTCAGTTGCCAAATAACAGAGCCCATCACAAAGTGAGTTCATGCTAAAAAGGTATATCCAACTGTTAATGGATATACGTGGAATACTCTGACTAGGAAAACGAAACACAGTGAGGGAAGCTCTGTCTTAATGTACAACTGCATATTATAGCGATGTTCTTCCATGTTACCTAATGGGAGTCACTGTACTGCAACACTGTATCTAATCAATCTTCACACAAATCTCACATAATTGTGTTTGCTTGCACATTACTGTGTCACCCCTGACTCGTCCAAAGGTACAAACTGGTTTGTATAACTTGGCAAATTCTGCTGTGTTTTGTGTGGAATAACTTAACTGTTTTGCACCTGACAGCTGTAGACTCATAACATGACACAGATACATAACAAGCAAAGAAAAGAAAAAAAAGAAAAAGAAAAGAAAAAGTAAAAACGGACAGCAGTTCCAACATCTTTCAAGTCATCTTGCAGCAATACGTTATATATTTAGACATCCGAGTTCAGACTTTACCATCAGGATTTTCAGCCCACCTGCCACTACAAGAAAAAAGAAAAACACAACACAACAAATTACAACAATGTTTATCATTCACAATGATAAATAGAAATTATTGCCATTGTGATATGAAATTATCCTCTGGAATAACCAATCACTTCAAAATACAGTCACATTTTAATTAGCTTCAAAACTATTATAAAAGTTCTTTTGCAAATGTTAAAGATTTTTCTAGTTTAATTTTTTTTTTTAAAAACGCTGATTGGTAAAGTTCAGGCCAGAAAAAAGAACACAAACACAGACATGCTCAAAGTGGTGTTTAATGATTTCTAACCCATCTTATGGGTAACTACATGCTGTGCAGCTGTGTTCAGCTTTTGCTTTTCTGCTTTATTACTTGAAGTAAAACAATGGAAACTATGCTGGTGCTGTATGTTTCTGCAGACAGGCCGGAACATAAACACCCCTGTTATCTTCTTCACTGCTGTGGTTTGGATTGACACAAACTCCATGTCAATCCAAAGTTCATATTTCAAATTCCAAATAACTCCCTGCTGTGTTTCAGACACTTTGTGCATGAATTTACTTATGTTAAAACAATAAAAATGAATAAAAACATTCTGCAGCCTAGTGTCCCATTCCTTTTACCCCTTATTGAAGTTGGGCACCATGTGTGAATATTTTTTATGATGTTACTTGAAGATAAAGTGCATAAGCACACAGTCTAAAGAATAAAAATATATGCAAATATTCAGAACTGTGTTTGATAGTGTGTTGGTCCTGGTGTTATGTTGGCTTGGTTGTGCCACTTTGTGTTCGTAGCTTTTCTGACCTTGTGTTTTCATACCTCAGTGTTGATTAAAAAGGGCAACTTGTTCTTTTTTTAATCATATGTTTCAATTATTAAAGATGAAAAAAAAGAGAGATGATAAAATACAGGTGTAGCTCATCTATAAGATTTATTATGCACTCAAGACAAACTTTTAAATGAGGCTCTGAAGGCAGGATGTCTCATTTTGTTGAAATATCTTTACTGAGGAGAGGGGTCAAGGAGAGGTATCGAGCATGTGCAATCCTGTATCTCTCAGTATAACCAAAGCGTTTTTTTGATTGCTTTGATTCCCTCTGAGTCATGAGTTTATGTCCCACCACTATCTGCAACAGATACTTCTGTTTTTAACCCACTAAGTTTGAGGATAAACACACAACTGACCTTCAGCCCGCCACCACCACCTGACACAGAGGTGCTCATCGCTTGTTTCTCAGCTTCTTCCTGTTTTTTCCTTTTCCTTTCGACCGCTTCTGGATTTTTAACACCCCTGTACGCCGTCTGGAAAAAGGTGTGGGGTATAATCAAGTGCCAAGATGCAACAGCTTGATAATAAGTGTTTTGTTTTGTCTATATTTTCAACATATACAAACAGTCTCAAAAGCATGCATGTGGGTTTTAATTAATTATTTTACCACAACCTTTCAGGTGCACACAAGGCTTGTTCAACCACAACCAGCGAGGGGGCATTCAACTGCCAAATAAGGCAGTTCAGCTGGAGGTTGAAGCAGCTACTTTCAGCAGTGCTGTGCTGCTCAACTGAGACGACTGTGGGTTGTTAGAGACCAGTGCTTTGACCTGCATCAGAGTGTGAACTGTCACGGTGCTGGAAGATTTAAGGATGAAAACGGTGACTGGGAGCACAAGGTTGTGGTAGTTAAGCCAATCCAGAAGACTCACCTGGCCAGGTAGAGTTTTAACCCTGGTCCAGGTCTACTTACCTTGAGAGAACTCTAGCGCGTCTCTTTTTCAAGTGGGTTTTCTGTGCGATAAAAAATACTCACCACACTGTAAACTAACTCCACCTTTAATACTGCACTCAGTTACCAGATTACTGGGTACGTATGTGGCGCCAAAAAGACACAGTCCAATACATAAATAAATAATACATTTTGTGAAGTTCAGTTTTTGGTGAAACTTTTGTTTGTTTGTTTTTTTTACAGAGCTCACTTTAAGGATGGTGACTTTTATTCATATTTTAATTCTACTACCAAAAATGCACTTCTAGTAATGTTATAAACAAGCTAAAACAAAAAACAACACAATTCAACTTCACTGCTGATTTCAATGAGTAATGGCAGAGTTCATGTTTGCACTTGTACTGAATAACACACCTCTGCTATAGCGAGCTGCACCCAATAACCTGGCAAATGTACTACACACGTGTAACAATGTTTTAGTACTGGAAAATGGACAATAAGACGCGACTAGTCGTAACTTACCTCTTTTTGTCTCTTTTCGGCGGCTTCAGCTAACTGTTGTCTCCTGGTCTCCTGTTGGAAACATGGGAAACTTGTGAGCTAAAGCTGTCCTCTCTGAGCTAAGCATGTTGGGCCTGAAGCATACTTAACATGCCGTTGTTCACATACAGTCAACGCCTCCTCTGCGTTACCTACCAGGGCCCATTGGTGTCCTAATGGTGATTAATCAAATTCACGTGGGCTCAGCTAATTCCTATATCAATTCGTACTCATTACCAGTATACAGCTGACCGAATTATTGTTAAAGCTGTGTAATAACAATCATAGTAACTTAACTTACAGGATCTGGAGTGACCACAACGTCGTCCGCTGCTCCACCAAGGCACGGTAAGCACATCCCCATACTTCAGTTTTTAATTTAGGCAGTAAAAGGCAACGCTGAAAATTAGTTTTCTCTGTTTTCGTGGTGCCTAACTACCAAACTAACTAGATGGCAGGACCGTTTATAATGCTGGGTGAGAGTTCAGGCAAATAAAATAGGAGCAGCAGCAGCAGCAGCTTCTATTCCCAACTACTACTACTGCTGTTGGGTCATCTGGCATAACGTTACCGTTAGCTACGGAACATTAGCATTCTAGCTAGCGGCTACCACTACAAGCCCAGCTGCGTCTCCAAGCCGCATGATAAATTACTCCTCCTCGCACCTCTTATTTAATCGCCGCGACATTTGGAAAACAGCAGTGTGGAAGTCAGACGCCTCAATCAAATGCTTTTTTTCCTCCTTTGAGTTTGTTTTGGTCCGAGATCAACTGGCTGACGAGTCAGCCAAAGTATGTTCACTAGCGATAGGTTAGTAAACACTCTTTTACTGTTCGCCTCCAATAAAAACAAGAGTAACCATACTGCAACACCACCATGAAAAACACAAAAAATTTACTACTGTTTTTAACAGTTGACAGTACAGTAAGTAGTTGTAGTCTTATTTAGTTTTTACTCTCTGAATAACAATTAGGTGTAGCGGGACTTTGAACATAACTAGCTGGCAAGGGGCGGATACTTCGCTTGTCGATAGCTCAGCAGCACCACCTTGTGGCGAAGAGTGGAACGAATTGAATGAATGAGAAATACTTTATATTTTTTTGTTACAATGACAATAATAATAATAATAATAATAATAATAATAATAATAATAATAATAATAATAATAAACCTAATAACTAATATTAACTAGCAGGTATATTTCTGCTAGACATATCAACTGTTTTATTCAAGTGATAGCAGGTGGGAGTGGAGTTGAATATGTTACAGAAAGTGCTCTGCTGCTTGTCCAGTAAGGGGTGCCGAGGGCAGTTGGGATTTTCCCTGATGGATAACAGACCTACTCTCCACCACGACTTCAAAAGTGTCCAGTTTGAAGTCAATCATAGACCCAACCTTCCTAATCAGAAAATATCCATGATTTTGCTGCACACTTTGAAGAATCTCAGGAAATTAGATCTTGCTCATCCCCTTTATGTATATGACATCTGTGCTGATCTTCCACTCCAGCCTGATGTAAATGTGGATGCGCATAATCAAAATAATAACAAAATATAAGACAAAAGTTCTTTCAGATCTACAAACAAGCCTCATTACTTAGCAGAAATTTTAAAATGTCTTTGGTCACTTATTTTGGTAGTTATTGTCAGTCAGAATCAGAATACTTTATTAATCCCTGGGGAAATTATGTAAATTAGTGATCTAACTTGTGAAATCCAATGGTCATCTGGGCATCCGCGTGGAGTCCAGTGAAATCTGATAAAGGTTTACTGACTTACACTCAAAAAAGGTATTACAAGCTCTTGTTTCCCTCTGGTAGTTATGCCTTTAACATCATCTTTGCTCTTTTGAGAATTTTTACCACAGATTGTAATTCTCTCTGGTAACAAGTGTTTTTGCTGGATATACTCCCCTGTAATAAGATATTATAATAGCAGGATATTATATCCTTTTATTCTCATTTCCACAATGACTCTCGTGGTGTACACATAACTACCTTGCAAGCAGAATTCACCCCCTATAACCTGCACAGTAAATGTTGAAATGATCAGATCAACAAAAATGTAAACAAATGTTTAGGGTTCATTATTCCCTATAAATCTTGTTTTGAAGCAAAAATGAATTTAACACAACAGAACGCTAAAAAGTTTGTATTTAAAAAAAATTACCCTTAAAGGAGTGGATAGATTCACAGTATGTTCTCTTGATACACTTACACTCTAACTTACACAATCTCCCGAGAAACCTTTGTGTGTGCAATGAGTAATGTTCCATAAAGCACTCAATATGCTACAGTCAATAGTCTGAGAGTTTAATGTTGTACCCCTCTTTGTCTGACAAAACCTCAAACTCCACCCATTCATCCCTGCTGCAGCGTCTGGGCTATTTCACAGCTTTAAGTGCTGCACTGTGGGACTGACAGGTCCATGAGGCTGCACAGCGTTTGCAGTTTGTGCAAGTTATCATTCAGAAACTTATTGATGGGGGAATTATACTGAAGGTGGAAGCAAATGCAATGGAAGTTAAGGCGTCACAAGCTCTAGGCACCTCCTCAGGTAGGTTCAGCTCACTTCTAAGCAGCTAGCTGTAAAACTAAAGGGCTTAATATTAGCTGACTTGATAGACTTGATATGATCTGTTATACAACGTTATCGTATTTCACCCAGCTTGCTTATTTAATGGCTTTGCCTTTGGTAACAAACCTGTTTGATGGATATACTCTCGTGTATATGCTGTTCAATATTCAGCTGTTTTCCCGCTCTTTTTTGTGTGGAATAAACAAACGCTAATATTATGCAGTCATTCAATAACATTGCATGCTGTAGCAGTGCATGCTTTTCATAGTGCTTGCAACATGAGCATCTGATGAGAGCATGAATCTTTCATATGTATGAAACATGCTGGTAATCCTCCTGATGAACGCTGATACTGGTGGGTTAATTTATTAATGAAGCATGATGTTAAATGAATAGCACTTGGAAGTGAAGTTTCATCATGGTCAATAATAATTTTCCTTGGAGAGGTGGGTGTTCTTCATGTCATTTTCTATAAGTTAGGAATAGAGGAAGTGGCCCTGCTTGTACTTGACTAGAACTGATGCGCCTTCTTGGAGCATGCTAACTTATCAGTGTCTGCACAGCACTCAGGAAAGCCCATTGTAATCTTGTACTGAAAACCTCAGTGGTAAGCCACAGACTGGTAAAAGTAAAGAAACCTATTTTCTTTTTTTCCTAGCGAAATCCAACAAACATATCCTGTGTCATTCAGTTCAATGAGGCGGCTAACTAATGCACGAGTGGAGTGGCTTTTATTAGCTGCTCTAAATCACCTCTGCCACAGGCAATCAGGAAAATGGTAAATGCTGTGGTTATCCCATCTGTGCTGAGTGGGCGATGTATGACCAGGGGACAGGCGCTCTTGAGCGGAGGGGGGAGGGCGCGGGGGCCAAATCGTGACGTGGTGGCGCGGCAAGTGTCACGAAGTGGTCGCAAGTCATCAGGAGTTCAAAGCTGTGAGTGTATTCTGGTCCATTTGGGTCACTTCTCCCTGTGACTGCCTCACATGAAGCAGAGATGTCACAGAAACAGTTTCTGATAGAGAGTGACCCGGGGCGTGACCAAGTAACTGTGCCCATGATGCTTATTTTGTAAATGTCAGGTTTTAAAATCCCAGTTAGTTCACGCTCCGAGAGTCACTGAAAAATGTTATCTCTTGCTGAAAATAATGAAATGTAACGAAAACAATACTGCAGAATGACAGAGTGAAGCTGGATGACTTTAACCTGAAACTTCTGTATGAAAAACGAGGCCATAGCTTAAAGTGACAAGAGTGTTCAGGTGAATATGCAACTTTTTTTTTCCTTTTTTGCTGACAATTTGTATTTTTTCAACTTTCCAGCACTGGACACCCGATTCCTTGCCGACTTTTGTAACATATATCAATCAATTTATATAAAGAAAAACACAAAAATCAGGAACAAACTGATGACCCAACATAGGCAAGTGTTTTCTGAAATCCTCTTCTTCTCTCTCTTTTTTTAAAGTAAGGATATTAAAAGCAACAGGAGGTTTCCCCTGTGCCCTCCTGTTACACGGGGTTTTTTTTGTTCTTTTTGTTATGGTGTTGACAGGCCATGCATACAGACCTGCTGCTTCATAATTCATTTTTTAATAAATCTGAAGAAGGCCAGTATATTGTTCACTCACTTTGGATTAGAGAAAGAAGCACGCATGTTACAACCATTTATGCGGCCTAAAGTGATTCACACAGACTAATGTAAGCTGTCCAGGCTCATAACAGCTTGGAGTGGCCATCATGTAATGCAAATACCACACAGTAAATTTCCCATTCGCGGACATGCACCTCCCTTTAGCTTACATGTGTTAAAATGCTAAACACTTAGGCCCTTTTTATTGAATTAACAGCAGGGGAAGATCTGCACCTGACTACACTTATCACGAAAAATTACATTATCAGCTGCTGACGTTGACAAGTTTTAGCTGGCTTGAGTGCGAGCACATTAAGCAGTTAAAAGTCCAGTATGTGTTTCTGGGATTTGTTGTGTTCGCTCATGCTTGTGAGTCCAGCCCTCAGGAACGTTTGGCTGCCGTGTAAAACGGAAATAAAACAAAACACAAATCCAAAATGAGCCAGGCATTCAAATTGTTTTTTTGAACAGAGCTGTGAGCTTTTAATGGGGTCAATTTTTCCTCGACAGCTCATCGCAGATTCGCGTCTGTTTGAGACAGGGATTTAGTCAGCTTTGAAACGCACTTGTTTAAATAAATAATCAATCTTCCAGGAAGTTTGAGTAGGAAGTTCCCTGCTCTTCAATCGATCTACCTAATGTCTCTATAGTTTTTGAAACCTTCAGGAGAACATACTGCTGCACTTAGCACGCACATCTTTAATGGACGCAAGCACATTTTGGCAATATGTTTCTCCCTATTAGTTTTCCAGAGCTTTGATGACCTGGATGTTGCAGTTTCTTTGATCATCCCCTCAAAGTGTTATGATCTCTTTAATGGCAGAAAGTTTAACATTTGGCATTTCAGTCACAAACTGTACTCAACATGTCTGCTTACCAAAGTTTACTTTTCTTGTGGGCTTCATTAAAATGAGACATTAAATCTGTGAAGAGTCATTTCTGACATGAAAACTCTTAATGTTACTGAGTCATGTTGTTTGGACTGTGAGCTTCCTGTTGGTCTTAATGAGGCTAAATGTACACATCTCCCTTCATTACACACACACACACACACACACACACACACACACACACACACACACGCACACAGAGTTGTTATTTTCCTTTTTACAATTAAAATGTGGTTAACCTTGGTGTGACCTGTTTAAGACTATGAATCGTAGCCTCCACATTATCTGATTACAACAATTATTTCAGTTTAACTTGTTTAAATAGAATAAATAATAATAAACTGGTTAAATATAGTGTAATGTTTAAGAGGCCTTAAGCCGTTTCGCCTTGGTATTGTGTTCATTATTTCAATTCAACACATTCACACAAAGAAGAGCAAACACTGAGCATAAAGAATTCTAATCAATTAAATTAAGTTAAAAAAATTATCATACACTAAAAAGTCACTTATTGTGCTTTTTCTTATCTACTATATTCAGATATTCAGTATATACTTTCACTACAGTGAACTATGTTTTATTTACTGCTTCTAAAAGCCACATATTTTTAAAAAAAAAATAGATAAAATTAAAAAAAAATACAAATAAAGATAAATAGTACTCTAACTCTATGAAGGTCTTCTTTTTTCTTTCTTTCTTTTTCTTTTTAGAAAGAACTGTTTCTGTTAATATTATATCCGCAAATTTTCTTTGTGTTCTCTCCCATTTTTTCCATTTTAAGGATGCTCAAATCAAACATGGTCAAAGTTTCAAATATAGAGGTCCGTGCAGTGTGGACATGAAATAATTCCAGTGAGTCAAAAGTTCAGACTTCGTGGTGCTCTAACAGCTCTGTTTCATATAAGATGAGTCAGAGCACGCATCCTTACTGTGGTCATCTCGGTTACACAGCTGAGGGTGGGAACAGCTCCACCACCTGCTGTTCAAATGTAATGCTGGCAGGAAGAAGAATAAAACTGACTTCAAGGGAGAAATACCTGTAGGTTTCATGAACTGGTGATAAGGGGCTGCACTAAGGCCCATAATGCACTGTGTATCATGCATAGCTACTCTAGGGTGGCTGTAGCTCAGGCGGTAGAGCAGTTCATCTACTCATTGGAAGGTTGGTGGTTCAATTCCTTGCTTCCCCTAGCACTGGAAGTCTGCATGCCAAATGTCCTCGGGCAAGATATTAACCCCAATGGATGCATCGGAGAGCAATTTGTGGTTAATATCTTGAGCAACACACGTGTGTGTGTGTGTGTTACTTAGAAGGCACCTAAATGTGCTGGTGTGAATGGGTGAATGCACAAGTTGTGTAAAGCTCAGAAGAGTAGAAAAGCGCTATATATAAGAACCAGTCCATTTACCAGAGTAGTAAGTAAGAGGAGTCAAGGGTACAAAGAGAGAGTGGTAGGCTGCTTCAAAGTTTTGGTGTTAAGGTTTCCACTTAGTTTCCAGATGGGTGGCTTCACAAGAAGAATAAAGGTGTTTGACAATATAAGTGATGTCCTCATTTATACTGTTGAACTCTAGTAGAGGCTAAGATTAAAAATGAGGTGCTAGAAAGAAGAAGAGTCCCTCTAAGAATCAGTTCTAGCGAGTCGGGGCATGGACACGTCGTCTCCGGAGCTGCTTTTGGCAGAAATCATGTTGGCTTGGCGGTTGGATGAAGTTACAATGTTTTGCTGTGTCAAAAGGAAGCTCCAGCTAAATGCCAGATGAAAATGCATGACAGATGTCGTTTGTTTTGCCAGCCAGTGGATTTAATAATGCTGCTCGTGCATATTTGTGAAAATCCACATTATTTAAAATGCGAGCAGATGAAAAGATAACTTTACATAACGGTGTAGGCCAAACCATCAGTGTCTTCCAGTTATTTTAGTTTGGCTAAAATCTGGTTTTCCAAAGCTGGTTTGAGTGAAAATGATCTCTTAACAAAGCCTTGATATTAAACATCTGGACTTGTCTGTTAGTTTAACTGTTCCACAGTTGAGCTTTGAAAGCCAGAGTGTTTAGTGGTCCCCATTAGTGTCAAGTATCAGAAGACAAAAAGGAATATCACAGACTCATTAATAATGCATGAGTGTAGTCACTTGAGAAGGATAAGTAGAGAGCTGGGCTTCTCTGATCATCAACAAAATTAACTGATGTGGACATGCAAGCTTCATTTTCCTGTGGACAACTTACACAAGTGATATTATTGTTTAAGCTGGAAAAAGCCTTCGGGATGCTACCACTCACTGATTTATGATATTTTCTTTGTTTCACAGGATCATGTCATCAGGACAACTCTGTGTACCTCCCCCTGCTGGAGAGTCAGGTCTCCAGCTCCTCCAGTGGCATCAGACACCAAGCTACTATCAGTCCCACCATCAGCCCATCCTGGAGCAGTTCCCGCTCTGGAGGCACAGACACCGACCAGCAGTCCGGTGAGCCTGCCAGCAGGTCTTGGAAAGCCAAATGTTTACAAACAGTCCAAGCACTGCCTCCTGTCGATAAGCATATTTTTCCACATCTAAATTGTGTGTATAAATTTGGGGTTTATGAAATTTGAAGCCGTCTCCCTCGTGTTGCCCAGTGAGTGGCTGACTCAGTCAGTCTGGAGCAAGCTCCACACATTTGCGCCAAAACAGCACGAACACCACAAAAAGTGTTTGAACCAAAGTTGAAGCCAGTAAAGTCAATATTTTGAGCCCTTATTTTCATCGTTTCATATTTTTTATAATATGTTACTGACAGATCAGTTACTATAATATTTATTTCAATTCAGTTTTATTTTTTTATATAGTTCCCAATGACAACAACAGTCACTTCAAGCTGCTTAATATTAGGTGAGGTAAAGACCCTATAATAATACAGAGAAACCCCAGATGACGCCCTATGAGCAAGCACTTTGGCGACAGAGGGAAAGAAAAACTCCCCTTTAACAGGAAGTAACCTTCAGCAGAACCAGGCACATGGAGGGGCGGCCATCTGCCACATGCTGTGGAAGACAACTAGAGATTAATATTAACTAATAATTAAATGTAGAGTGGTGTATAAAAACATGGTGAGTGAAAAGGTTGAGAGAAGGAGAAATGTTAAGTGCATCATGGGAATCCTCCAGCACCCTATTGCAGCATAACTAAGGGTGGATTCAGGGTCACCCAATCCAGCCCTAACTATGAGCTTTCTCGAAAAGGAAAGTCTAAAGCTTAAAGATTAATCAATGAGAATTAAAAATCATTTGTTGTTCAGGCACACATTGGGAGTGGTTGGCTTCACTTCGGTCCAGAGAGGAAAAGTTTTGAGCTTCGAATGAACTTTTAAACTGACTTAATCAGCAGATCTCTCAGTTGCTAAGCCTTACAACAAAACCATCATAGTTAATTTAGCTGAAAGTGTTGATGCCAGAGGCCTTCACTATTCAGGAGCCTCTCAAGCAGCTTCTTTGATTCTCCGAATGGCACGCTAATGCAGAGCCTCCCTGAGGGGCAAGTAATGTGTTGAATATTAGGTAGCTTTGATGGTTTCTGAGTGTCTGTTTCTCACGTTTTCTCTGAGTTGAGTATCTGTTATTCTATATTACGTCACTGCTATACAGGCTGAATAATGGTCTAACTACAAATCACAGCTCAATAAAAATGTATCAATGTCCCGACTACTGTTACTAACAGATTTTTCATTATGGCTTTATTGGCATTTCCTCTTTATACCCACATTTTCTGGCCATTTACATACATTTTTATGTAATTGGCCAGAAACCAACACTCAGTCACCCAACTGATTATTCCAGGCAATTTAGTTATGACACATATTACTTAAAAATAAAAACTGCAAATAAAAACTTTTCATTCCAGGATTTCTAGAGGCCCTGGGTACACAGTTCCACTTTTGCCCGCACTGTGATGCACCTGCTTTTTTAAAAATGTAAATATTTCATGCAGCTGGCCATTTAATTTCAAGGATTCAAGGGTATCATTCTTTTTGTGTGTATTTGCGCACATGAGCTGAGGTTAATAACAGTTAGCCACACTTTCCACAGGGTGGCAGTATATCATTTGTCTAAAATCATCCCTTTGCAGTGCTCCCATCTGACCTACATCCTCTAACTAACAGGCAGGAATGGAAAAGATAGAATTTGAAGTGGAGCTGACCCACTGATAAGAGCTGCAGTTTTATTTATTAATCACCCCAGTAGAAGAAATGCATTAGCTTGCTAGTTCAATGTCGCGTCGCTGGGGTTGGCACACAATGCCCTGATACCAGTCTTTAATAAACATCAGAACAGTGGGAGGAGTAAAAGCATGCCGAGCTGCAAGAAAACAGATGGTATTTGCATCTATGACAGATGCCAGGCTTCTTTACTCAGTAACCCCACAGACGTAGATTGATATACAAAACTAAGGCCAAAGACCAAGATAAAGATTGTGTTATTGTTCCCGAGGCAAACAGTCACCAGATAGCAGCAGTCAGTTCAGTGTCTGCTTGCACAGAAACAGCATGAAAAACCCATGAGAGAGCTTGCCCTCTCATGATCCAGATTAGTGGTCTGCTGCTGTAACTCTCTGGGGATGACATTGAAATAAGACCAGTGACCTTGCAGATAAACCTCGATGAACTGGCAGCTTGGTTAATACTACAAAACTGGAGACTTAAAAAGAATTTATTTTCTATCCCATAAACTACCTGTATGTTTTACTAATCACCGTGATAATCACGATCTACATTAAATGTGTCATATCTGACATGTTAGGTAATTCATATACATTGAATTTTGCTATACTTCATCGTTAAAATACATAGGATTGCATCATTACTCTGAGGAAGAGACTGAGGAAGTAACATTTCACAAAAGCCTTTAAGAATGCCAAAGGAAGAAGGTGGCACCTGTGATAAAAAGGTAACACGTGCAGTCTTTGATTAAATGTACAATTTTTTTTTAAATATCATTATCGTGTTTGCCAGTATATAATGTCAAATAGTTATATTTAAAAAAACATGTAAATGGCCTGTATTTATATAGCGCTTTACTAGTCCCTAAGGACCCCAAAGCGCTTTACATATCCAGTCATCCACCCATTCACACACTGGTGATGGCAAGCTACATTGTAGCCACAGCCACCCTGGGGCGCACTGACAGAGGCGAGGCTGCCGGACACTGGCGCCACCGGGCCCTCTGACCACCACCAGTAGACAACGGGTGAAGTGTCTTTCCCAAGGACACAACGACCGAGACTGTCGGCTTGAACTGGCAACCTTCCGATTACAAGGCGAACTCCCAACTCTTGAGCCATGATCGCCCCAGTTTGCCAGTATATAATGTTGACATTATATACTGGCAAACACGATAATGATATTTAAAAAATTTTTTGTATATTTAATCAAAGACTGCACGTGTTACCTTTTTATCACAGGTGCCACCTTCTTCCTTTGGCATTCTTAAAGGCTTTTGTGAAATGTTACTTCCTCAGTCTCTTTAGCAGTTGTAGTCAGAGTCACAAAATAATAGTAATAATAATAGAACAAATCAGGAGATTATTTTTATTATTTACAATATGTGTGGTCTTAGTTTAAAGGTTCGGTCCTAAGTCCTTAGCTGGTCTTACAATTCTGTAAATACAATCTCAACACATGACAACAAAGCCAAGCATTTGGCATCAATGTCCTGTTGCATGAACCGGTTTAGGCCAAGCTTTAGCTGTCAGACAGATGGTCTCACCTTTGCCTCTAGAATTCTTTGGTATACAGAGGGCATCATGGTCAACTGAAGGACTCCTTAATGTGCTTAATGTGGCACATCATGGCCAAACATCTCCACGGTGGTGTCATCTCTCCAAAACACATCCAGAATTTTTCTGGTTTGTTCAAAAGCAACTTTGTAACTCAACTATCAAAGCATCTGCTTAGATAGAGGTACTCACACTTTACTGTTTGATTTGCTGTCAATTAACAGTTGCATTTGAATAGTAGTAGTTGGCTGTTACTTACCCTCTTAATTCCTAAAAATGCAGGAACTGCATTTTGCTTTATTGTTTGTTAAAGAAATAATGGCACAGTGTAATATCTCAAGTATTATTGTTAATCTAATTTTGTATTCACCCTATTTTAAGACCTGCTAAGGACCCAATGAATTTTTAAATTATACTAAATATGATAGTAATATCCTAGAAATTAGTGCGGTTGCACTTTTTATTTTCCACATAACTGTAATATAACTGTTTAACACTGTTAAAAGCAGTGCAGGTGAAAACAAAAATGTTAACATGCAGAAGCAGAGAATGATTTCCTGATGAAATATACACTGTTGTGTATTTCACTGCCCAAATATGCAATAAACAACAAATCTCTCATTTAAGTGGATTTCTGTTTGTGCAGTGCACTATTAGTCCTCCAGTTTTAATAGTCTGCAATCAAAGTGCACTGCAGCTACATGGTGCCCTGTTCAGCTTTAGTTTTCATGACTGATGAAACATTTACTGTCGGGGTCCCCTGCCTCTGCAGCCTGGGCTCTGTGAGGCCTGTGTGAGCTGAGATATTGACTTTACAGACCTTTTTCTTTTGCCTTTAGTTATTTTTTATTATTATTATTTCTTTTAGTGTTAAAAATTTGAATTAAAGCCTAACTGTAGATGAGTGCAGCTTCCTCTAACAATAATAATGGATTGGACATCCCTTTACAAACCCCCCACAAGCTGGTTGACACAGGTAGAACAGCACACCTCATTCAGAAGGCAGAGGAAATGAAGTCTGGTTTGAAAGACCTGAAATCATTTTTGACTGACGAGAAAACAAAGATAAAAGACAATTGGATTGGATTTTTATAGCGCTTTTCAAGGCACCTAAAGCGCTTTACAATGCCACTATTCATTCACACACTGGTGGAGGCAAGCTACCGTTGTAGCCACAGCTACCCTGGGGCAGACTGACAGAAGCGAGGCTGCCATATCGCGCCATCACCAGTAGGGTAAAGTGTCTTGCCCAAGGACACAACGACCAGGACAGAGAGCCCGGGGATCGAACCGGCGACCTTCCGGTTACAGATGCGCTTTCCAACCCCCCTGAGCCACGGTCCCATGGCTTGAGAAAATTAGAGAGGGAAAGAGAGTATTTTTACATTTTCGTATTTTTCGTTTTGTTATAAAAAGGCTGATTGCAGTGTCTCAAATGTGAATTCAACTTAATAAGAACAAACAACAACGTCCCCATCATTACATATTTTTATCTGTGATATTTGGGAAGCAGTAGCCTGTACTGCGTTATATTTAACTTAATACTGGGTCCACGGCTGTGGGGTTTTTTTTTTCTGTTTTGATAAGTGCAGCTTTCAGCAGGAGGATAACTGGAGAGCAAATCAAATTTGTCGACGGTCCATTTGCAATTTGCTGTCCGTGGTAATTTCCCGCAGCTTTAGTAAATCAGCACGGAGGAGGACAGGAGGTGGACGCGTCCATCTCAGGACCTCCCCTACCTCCCGTCGCCATGACAACAGCCGTGGATGGTGGCGACAGGGGAGCGGAGGGGGGTGTTGGGGTAGGGGGGTGGGAGCTTGCATAGAGGAGACAGGTGTTGCTGGCGTTTGCGCATCGCCAGTGAGCTCGTTTGGCAGGATGGGAGCTGAGGGAACACCTACACAACCCCGCCACAGTTTCCCATGTTTTCCGCAGTTTTGCGTTTTTTAAATACGGAATTTGATTTGCGCTGGGAACCAACTGAACGCCGCCATGGTGCACCACTCGGGCTCAATCCAGTCCTTCAAGCAGCAGAAAGGTTTGTGGATAACGTCAGGGGAAATTCAAGGTGTCAAGATGTAATTTTCTTTTTTGTCGTTGTTTTTAGACGAGTGTGGCTACTTTTTTTCTCTTGTTGAACAGTTTGTGTGTGAAGTGGTGCTCGGAGGTAATGGTCTCTCCACTTGCTGTTAGTGTGACGCAGAGTTGGAAGCTTTGCAGCCTCGTCCTCCTGGGAAGAAGCCTGTTTCTGAAACCTGCACTTTTGGTATTTTGTCCGCTACTTGACGTTGCACCGACAGTCTTACCCACGTTTTTATTATAAAGGTCCAGCCCAGTTAAATAAAACCGTACAGGTCAAAATGATCAGTAATGTAAAACAATTTGAAAGATCAACAACTTGAAACTTGAAGCACGTTTGGTAGATTTAAGTGGAAAGCTGCGGGTTCTCAGAGAAAACACATCTCTGCGCAGTTCATACAAAAAAAATAGCCCAGTTTCTAAACTTGTGTTCATATCCATGCTCATATGAATGAGTAGGACAAGAAGGTAATAACCAAACTTAATATTCAGTTGTGCTTTGAAGGGGAAAAATAAATAAAAACCATTCTGTTCAGATCTGTTCAGAAGTATGCCAGATAGTTTGTGACAAAGTGATATGTTTGTGCCCTGAAACCTGCGAGGAATAGCTTCCTTCAGCGTTTTCTGACAGTCGTTTTTTTTAATGAAGCTGTTAAAAGTTCCTGTAATGCAGTCAAAATAGAGGGAAAAACAGTCAGATTTAATTTCTCCATGTTGGTGTGCTGTTGGTTGTTTTGCATTTTGGACAGGTGCTCTTTTTACACACAGGACAAACTGTTCTGTAAAAGAAAGCTACTTCGTGTCTGCACACTGCTGCAAATCTGTGAGTAAAAAAACCCAAAAATCAGTGCCACATACAACAGCTTCTAACTGCAGCTTGATTACACTGCTGGGCCAGTATTGATTTTACACCCTAAGTAGGGTTCCTTGGGGGAAATTAGTGCTTCTTCAATGCTTTGTGGTACTTGCTGTCTAAATTTAGAAAAACGGTGAAGAAAGAGCTTGTTTTTCATGCTGAGCCAGGCTAATAAATGGGGAACAGTTACCTCTTTTGTTATGCGTACCCAGCTGAAGATGGGAAGGTGCATCCCCTGGCTTCTGATGAGACATTGCCGAGCACCTCGACCTCATGAGTGGGGGATGCCCTGCTGGGAAAGGCTGCTCTTGTTCACCTCTCTGGGTTTATTTTGGATTCTTTGTTTAATCGTGCAAATCGTTCGTTTGTTCAGTTATTATTTCCTTCTGTATTGATGCATCAGAGAAAATCCTACATTATAAAATTTTATAAGCTCAGAATAATGACCTCGTGACTTCAGTCAGCTCTCCAGAGGACTATATCAGATTTATGTTAAAGTTTGTAACCCAGAGGACCCACTCAATATTTCAGTGGCTGTTAAGTGCACCATTAAAATAAACGCGAAGGTGGTGAATTTTGGCTCACAAAGACCTGCTAAAGCAAAACTCAGCGATTATATTGCACTTCCTGGAACACAATCAATTGCACCATATGCATTAAAAGGCTTGGAGCTGGAAATGCTGTTTCACCATATGAATATTTTGTAAAGCTTTAGTAGGGTTCCTGCAGCAAAAAGTTTAAATTGAAATTTAACAGAAGAGATGTCCCTTTCATCTTGCCTTCAAAAATATCTCACTCGGGTGATATGAACAGCAAAAAAAAGCACAGCTACAGTTAGTCTTTGGCAAAAATGACTCATCTGATTTGTGCTTTCAAGGATTTGAGTGAATTTCAAATGCTCTTTGGCAGACTGATCATGAAGTCAGATTTGTCTGCAGCATGCTGGTGGATCACGTTGAAATCCTGAACAGTCTGCAGAAAGTTTTTCTTCTTTTTTTTTTGCTTTAAGCGTATAAAAATTTAAAGGTAACCTGGTTCTTCAATCAAAGATTTAAGTCTAAGCTCCATGCTTCTACATAGCGTTGTGCTCTTTGGTGAGAGGTGTGTAGTCCTTCCAGACGGCTGTATGTTCTATATCAGATGATATTCTGCTCATCTTCATCATGGGTGTTGCTTTTTTATTTATTTATTTATTTTAACCCAGAAGCCCTCATTAGCTTAAAAGGGAGTAACTTTGATGTTTGTGAGTGCTTGTCAGTGGTAGATAGCATCTGTAGGACTGAGGCTGTGTTCTCTTTGCATTTTTCTACAGTAAATGTTGAACTTTTTGTGTATTTGTTGTTGTGGTGTGTGCATGCACACGTGCATAAACCTTTGCTTGCACAGTCCAGGGCTGACCACCTGTCCTCTTATGCAAGCAGGCAGATGACTTTATAGCCACAGACACTAATATCAGAACAGATACTATTATCTGTCTATTATATATTTAAACAGGCTACTGTAGGATAGTAGGCAGACATCAGTTTTATGTACAATGACTTATTCAGCATGCTTGGCTGAAACTAACAAAATAACAAAAACAAGTCTTTTCTTCTATGTGTGTGCGCACATGTGTGTGTGTTGTCTGGCAGTTAGCAGCTTTAACACTTTCACAGTCCTTAAATAGTCGGCGCTTGTTTGGTTGCTAGGTTATAAGAACAATGCAGGCAGAAGTTCTGCTGGAGCCCAAAACATATTTAATCACATCCACAAACCCCCGCAGAGTCTGAGCATTTGGGCATTTTAAACCAAACCAAAACTCTGTACAATATAGGCTTGATGTTTCATATTGTATCCTTTAGCTTGTATCCATTCCCTCCTCAGGTGTGTATGCAGAAATGCAACAGAGGCTTTGCAGAAAATCCTGTCATGTAGTGGAATCAGAAGCAATCGGAGGCATAAGTGGATAGTGTGACGTTAAAGCGATGAGAACGCAGATTGGAAGAGAAAGAGGATGTTTAATCTCCTATAATGATGCAACCCAGAGGTCCTGCCAGGCTTGTATAATAGGATCCTGAATTGTGTAAACAGTGGGTAAAAATGTGCCATCTGTGCAGAGGTACGTTTACGGTCAGGCTGTCCGGCTCAACTGCACGTGACTGACAGACGTGTCCGTGGAGCTAATTATAAATGTCATAAACCATTCATTCATGTATTTTAAAGTGTTTTGCTGTTGGCATTTAAAAGTTTAATCGAAGCAGTGACCGTGCTATGTTGTTCTTTGAAACCAGACTGATTAGAGACCAAGTATTTTTTTAATTGGTCATTCACCAGGTTCTCAAGCACTTTAGCTGGGATGCAAACTTTAGAAATGGGTCGATAGTTATTTAATAAAGTGGGATCACCACCTTTTGGTAAAGGTAACACAAAAGTTCTTCTCCAAATATCAGGAACAGTATAAGAATATTTGACACTTTTTGGGCTATAATACCAGCAGTGAGGTGCAAGAAATATGGACGGAGGTTATAAAGACCTGCTGATTTTTTAGGATTGAGGCCTTTTATAGTCTTTAAACTTCACTGACAGAAAATAGAGAAATAGAAAAAATTTGATAATTGAGAATACAGTTATTGGGCAGGAAACATTTTTAAATAGGGAGCTGGAAGAAATAAAATATCTGTTAAAGCAGTTCAGCATTTTTCAAATATGACCTTAAGACTTAAAGTCATTGCGACCCATATATCCTATTTATTTTTAGCCCTTATTTGAGCCTTTATTTTGCAAATAGTAATTGTTTTGTGATAGACTCGCAGGCCTAGGCCCCTGCAGCCTTTCAGCATATGGGTCGCTTGCTCAAACAGATGACATATAGTTTTAGCTCCATTGCTTGTTTTTTAAATGCTTTTAAAGCTATTGTAGCCTAATGCCACTGTTTAACCACACGGTTCATTACACACAAAAAAGTGTGAGGGCTGAATCAATTATTACTGCACAACAGAGTCGCCAAAACGGCAATTTTATGACAGCTGAATAAATGCACTGAATACTGCTGCGTGTTAAATCAAGCTTAGGGATGCGTTATTGCACTCTGCTGTGGATTTATCACTTGGCAGGTGTGCACTGAAAACCATCCGCCACTCTTTGCCATCTAATGGCTTTTAAGATCGTTCAAGGAAGCTGTTTGCACCAAAATTCTCATATGACTCATATCATTAGAATAGCCTTCACACCATGTTTTACTGGCTAGGCCTGATAAGGGACGGATGAATGGGAAAAGTGCCCTTGCTCTATGTGTTATGTCTCTTGTTCAGGTCCTTCTAATTAAATGAACTTTCCAAGAGGTGATACATCTTCAATGCCTGATGAAGCATTAAGCTTTAGAAGCTTAGAGTTAAGGCAATCTTAAATGCTGTGAAGAAAAACAAGACTCGAAGACTCTCCAGACTTTACTCAGCAATGTTTTAAGACTTAATTTCTCATCATCTGGAAGTGGGGAGTCATTACTGTGTATGAAAAAGAAATGTGGTAATCTGTGTGTCTTCAGTCAGTGTTAGCAGGTCTTTAAACGTAAAAAGTATTGGTTTATTAAAGATGGCATCATTTTGTGCTTCAAACCTGTGTGCCATTCTCCCAGTAACTTAAATGTGTGTCTGTGGTCGTAGTGTCATTGTGTTCCTGAGGTCTGGGCAATCTTTTCCACAGTGTGATCATCATATCGCCCCCCTGTGTGATCAGCAGTAACTGTCGCCATCATCCCTGGGGGTGTATCACAAAAAAACGCAAACAACACTCTCACCAGAACTGCTGACACACACACACATTTTGAAGTTTATTTCCCACTCACAGCATGATAACAAAGAATAGAGGCTATACCAGCGGGAAAGCCTCCTTCGCATACAGTGGTGAATGATTTAATTTACTGTTGTGGATGGATACATCGGCCGGACAGCTAAAACACTGTGAAGTCATAACATGCTCGGTTCTTTATTTTTCTTTTTCCCTGCATGTCTTCCTCTCTGTTTTCATATCAGTAAAATGAGCAATCCCCACACACAGCAGACTCTTTGACACCTGCCTAGTTTTTGAAGGTGAAGACGGAGGATGAACGTGTATTTCTGCAAAGGCTCAAATGCAATAAGCTTCAAATCAAGCCAGCAGACACAAACTGCACTCCTGCTGTTGTCCTGATGATGATGATGGATCAGTGTAACTCCTCTCCAGACGCACATTCATCTCAAAGAGGAGAGACGTGAGCTTGAACTTCTGCGTGGGTGCCCAGACAGGTTTCTGTAGCAAGTGTCAGTTATTTATACGCAAGGATGCTGACATGAAACTATAGCAGGTTAAATATAATGTGAACCTTATAATGATGATGATAATAATAGCTGAGTACAGTAATAGGGCTGCATGCAGAAATTTGCAGTGATTTGAAAGCTGTTACCAGTCACTCCACCCCATCATCCACCCTAATGCAGAGAGTTTCGACCCATTGTGTTCCAGTGTTCACAAGCAAAACGGCTTTTTGTAGATCTGTGTCCTTTAACTTTAGCAGGCAGTTAGGTGACTACAGTATCGACAGTGTCTTACTCACCAAAAACACTCTGACATTGCACTCAGGATCATTTCCAGTTGATAGGAGGATGGAGGCAGCTGGGCAAGGTAGTGCTTCAAATGATTTCAGAATATATTCTACTGTGGCAAGGCTTCATGTCAAGTATTGTTCAAATAAGCTTTTACCTGACACCAGGGGGAAACTGTGGACTTTCATGTGGACTTGTACAGGATATTGCAGACACTGAGCAAGTCCTCTCACCGGATGTGGATGAACAAGAACCAGTTGGATAATGAACATATGTGATTTCCCTTCACAGCTCACCCTGAAAGGCTCTTTGAACCTCGTGAAGTCTTTAAAACAAGACAGAGGCCCCATCGTGCACTTGGCTGGAATATTGGAGTATTCTGTCTGCTCACAGGCCCGTACTTGATGTGAGCCTGCAGATTTTCGGACCTCGATCATATTTGTTTTTTTACATACTTTATGCTCCTTAGAGGAGGTGCATTTGTTCATTCCCATGTGCTGTTGCCTCGGCGTTTTACTGCAAATGTCAAGTCTGATGGTGCTTGATCCTGCAAACCTATGCATGAGTAGGTTTGAGTCATCTAGAATCGTACTATTTATTTTGTGAGGTGTTTGAAGGAAAAGCTAATTGTGTTGGTCACAAACGTTAATCCAGGCCACAGTGGTGGTGAGCGAGAGGCCATGATTGTTATTTCAGGGCCATTTTATTATGGTAATCAAAAAAAAGCTTTTCTTGTTGCTGCCTCACTTCCGTATGTCTGTTTTAATGGAGGGATTCTATTCTTGAAGTTAAACCAAGCTAAACGCTACAGTTAAGAATCACGTGGGCTTTGAAACACGCTGCCAAACTCTCGAGAGACAACATCAGTCACATTAACACAGACTTCTAAACAAGTCTGTCCCAGCAGCTAGCAGAGAGAGCACTCAGGTCACATTATTATAATCTGAACTGATTCTGTCAAGATTTTATTATATAAGAAAAACATGAAGTATCACACACCCAGAAAGTACAGTAAAATATAACATTAATGGTGATGATGATAACAAGAAACACTCCGAGAGTGCGAATCTCCCCCGGGCAGCTCACTCTCTGGGTATTGTTTACTTTTAAGGGAATATTTGTTTTCTTTGTAGTAGTGCAGGAAAATAACGTATTTTGAAAGAAACACAGATGTGAAATGTGAAAGTGAGGTCAGAGGTCAAATGTGTATAAAATGCATCCTTGAATGTGATATTTAGAAACACCATATACCAACATCATTTTCTAAATGTTCCCAAACAAGCAAAGGTTAAGAATGCTGTCGAACGGCAGTAAGAAACATAGTTTTGAAAAGCTGTATATAGCAGTATTATCACTTTGACCATCACATCAATCTAGTGGCCTCAGATGAAAAGTCAAAGGTCAAATGTGACATGATATTTTAAATATTTCTACAATAACAGTACACACCACACTTGGTTATTCAGGGTTTTTATCCAATTTTGACCAATAAATCATTGAGTTGACATTTAAAAACAATTCACATCCTAGAAAATAAATGTGGACGTTCACAGAAGAAGAAGAAGAAAGCTTCATCATAAAAAAAACACAAACAAGGTTACATGTTCACGGTTCCAGTGATCTATGGAGACTGACAGACCACGTGACTTTCGCGCATTGCATGCCGGGAACTCGTGGCAAAACAATCCAAGTACCGCATCAAATGCAAGCATTTGCAGCACCGCAAAACTTTCATTCTCCGGTTCCAATAAATTCTTGGTTTTTCTTTGCCCCCCAAAAAAGGTATGTACAAAACGGAGGAGAACAATGCCGGTCCGTACAAAGACAGACTTGATGAAAAGTCAAAGAAAAGAAACGAGGAAAAAAATCAAAGGAGTAAAAGGGTCAGACCCTTACGAGCACACAGAGTGGACAAAATACGTTAGCATGCTGCCCAGCTTTCACCACGCTCATATTTATAATTATACGGTTCTTGGAGTGAGTGCATACACTCATGAAGTTTAGTAACTTCAGGTCACTGCAACATGCCCAGGTACTGTTTACCGACGGATGGGTACAGGACCATGAAATGCACCGTGTAGAATGAAAGACCATTGTACGTATCATAAGTTTACCAGTCTCACAAATCGTCTTCATAAATACACATTCGTTAACCGTTCATTAATAGGACCTTTGAGCTCAACGGTAATTAATTAGTAGTGGAAATAATTTCTGGTACGCGTTACAGAAATGTAGCAGAGACAATAATATTGTACGCTGTAATCGCACTGGACAATTAGTGATACAAAAAACCTGTTTTATCCTGTGAATAAAAGTATATGTTTTTGTCAATGTACCATGGCAATAACAGAAGCAAAACACAATATTCTGTTAGGACAATTCATTATTTATGCACAATAAACAAAGGAGCATAGCGCGACAATTTCTGTTCAGCGCCAGACTTGCTTGTAACCTATATCACCAATTATGTTATGAAAAATGACGTATTAACTACAACAGAAGACTGACCTTTGTGGAAATGCTTGGAGCAGACTAACATGTGAGCTGGAGTGTTCTGGGACGTTATATTTTGTCTTTGAATGGCTGCAATCCAGGCCATCCGTTGCCTCTTTGTTACTTCGGAAACATGGCTCGAACAATTTCTCTTCAACGACGTAATCCGATAACAACCCATCTCTTTACCCGTTGGCTTTCCGTGGCTATCATGCGACCGGCTATTGCAGTTAATAATACAACAGCTTCTTGCCATTTTTTGTGTTTCTTTTTATCGCTGTATAACTGATTTCAATTGAAAGCCTGCGTGCGCTAGTACTTCTTGCCACGAGTTCCCAGAATTCTTTGCGGTTTTACCCCTGAATGACGTCACATTTTCAATCTCTATTCTGACCAACTCTCTGTGAGAGAGAGGGTTTGACAGCATTTATCCAGTGCCTGACGTCTGGTCTGAGTTTTACTTTGTTTTGCTTTTAGAGATGAAATAAAAGAAGTGCCTTCGGGTGAAGTGTATTTTCCTTTTGAGATACTCCTGCTGTTTTTTCATCGGAGGCCACACATAGCACTTAACCAAAGTGATTGTGTGTCAAATGTGAATAGAGAAAAAAAAAATGAAAAACTCAATTATCTATAAATCACCGTGTGTCTTGAAAAAATATATATTAATTAAACATCACGAAGAAAATAATGGTGATCCAGCATGGAGGAGTGACTCGCTTTGATAATGTAAAAAGTGTTATATTAGGATGCAATGAAAATGTAAACTAATCAATATGAATATAATCTAATTTTTAAATGTAATTTGGTCTGATTAATATTTTTCCTTTGTAATCTGATGACACAATCCAAGTGTGTCAATAACCCCAGCATTGTTTGAAAAGGCCTTGATGCAGTGTTCCTAATTTGAAAGCTGTGACAGCGAAAGTGTTATAAGCAGAACAAGGATGAATAATTCAAAAGGTAAAACGAGGAAACTTGGAGGCATGATGGGAAACAGCCCACTGACCTGAATTCTCTTTGTGCAACATCCTTTCACATAAAGCCTCAGTGCCTCATAGCCCTTTTCAGTGATAGCGGACAAAAGTGACTCAAAGTGACATCCCGCAGAACTTTACGTCTGTTTCACCGCACTGTTTTTAATATCTCACTGCTTGTACCTGATCATCAAATCCTTACTGTTTTTCAAATCAACCGCTTGCTCTTCCAGCTGGCTCAGAGTACAATCGCTGCATTCACACCTAGACACAGTGCTGTGAAGCTGTCAGGCGTACGCCAGACTTATCATATTATGACAGAATTAATCAAGAGGAGCATAACGATCTGATAATCATCCTCCTTTCTTGGCTTTAGCATTTGTCACTAACATTTGGAGGCAGTAATAGAGTACACAGTATACAATCAAACAGGCACATGTATATGGTATCATACCCACACACACGGACAGACCTGAAAAATCCTTTTAATCGCACATTAAAAGACCGTCATGGACAAGCTGCACAGAAGAGATCCAAATCCCAGATCATGACCCTCCCTGAAGCTCGTCCAGCTTTACGTCAGATGAGCCTGAGTGGGTGTTTGCGAGAGTGCACAGAAACTGTCTTAGAGACTTTGTTGTATGCTGATGCAGAGAGAATTTGGAGGTGTTTTTTAACCTTATCACCTCACAGCGAGCGTCTTTTTCTCTGAATAGTGGGCGAGTCCCGTACAAAACTCGGACGTGCACACATGCACGCACAGTCCGAGCATGCACACGGGATTAACTTTCTCCTCAAACCAGTTTAAGCCAGAACACAGCGAGATTAAGCATTACTAGATGAACCCCTTTTATATTTATGTCTTACACGGTGCACCGTCTTCAGATGCTCTGACAGTAGAGAACATAGATTCATCCTACATGACAAAATTGGGCCAATATTATTGATCAGGCCAGTGATTGTCAGATAACTATTATTATATCTCTAATATCCACAGAGTCTGATTTGAATGGTGCTTTTTCCATCTCTAAATCATCTCAATTTCCACTGAAGCAATTTCACACAACACCAACCCCAATTTGTGGGTCTATTTTAAACTTTGAGGACCCATTGAGACCACCAAGCAGTGCCCCCGCAGACCAATTAGCTCACTTTGCTCTGACGTATCATCTCAGACATGTTGAGTCTTGCTGCTGTCTTTTAAAATAATCGGGACATTGTTTGACTTTTTTAACCTTTATGCATAAACATAAGAGATTCAACACAGAGTCAGCTTATTGGACAGTTACATTGTATAAGGATACAGCCACTCTTTAATCTAATCCACTGTGACCAGTACACTTTAGGCCTCTAGCCACTTAAGCTCTCAATGATTTACTCCAGTCATAAAGCAAAACACGCCGCTGAGCCTTTTTCCTAACCGGACCGAAAAAGCTCTGTTTTCTTTTTAAATGTCAGTGCAGATGTAATTGTCACAATAAGTCTCCCTACAGAACAAGTGCTTGACAACCTACAGCTCTGAGCTGATAAGAAATATCGAAAGTCCTTCCAGAAACAAGTCTTGTCACTAGTCTTGCCATCTTGAAATGCCTCTGGGAACTTAGTTGCTCAGTTAAACTTTTCCCCAAAATAAGGTTTCTACAACTGACTTTTGAATTGATTTATCCCACGGATTTCAGTCTCTGCATGTAATGACTCTCTCTGATAATGCCTCTGATGAAACTGACTGAAACGTTAAGCGTGCTAAGGAGGAACCTCTGTGATCCCATGTTGTTATGAGCCTGAGGACAAATTACAGGATGGAAACAAAAAAATAATTTCCAGCTTCCCCATGTCGTGTTTTTGCTGACCATTCAGATATATTATTAATCGATGCTCCCGAATGGAGTGGATTTTAAGCTGTAAGCACAATTTTGCTTTAATGCATTGACGTTTTTCACTTTAGTAATTCATTGTAGATGTTAGCTATAGCTTACGACTTTCATTCATCTCATATCTGCGGGGTTATTGGGGGAACGAACACCATGATTGGCCGACAAGCTTGCATATTAAACTGCTTTATTCTCACTCACAGTGCTGAAAAATCCCGTGATGGTTGGTTGAATGTTAAAAGCATCAAGGGTCATTAAGTTGTTTCCGATTCGAAGCTTGCATTTTTTTTTTTATTTCCCCTTTGTCTTTGGAGCTGGGGATTAATGCTGCACATTTACAGTTAAATTCATTAACTGTAAATAATGAAGAGCAACAGGATGCTTTAAACTTTAAAAGGAGAAACTATAACATACAACTTTGCACCGGGCTATAACCTTTTAAAGTTGGGCCCTTGGCAGAGCAGCCACTGTGGCCTGATTTGCCAAAATGACCCTTGTTTATATAAAACAGTCTGCTGCCTTAGCCTACGGGGCAAAGGCAAATTTTTCAGACTCCAGTGTTGCCAGCATATCTCCAGATAGTTAAAAAATGGATGTCTGGCTCAAGACATCCTGCCGTGTGCATTAGTCATTGTTTACAAATGCAGATGATTTCAAAAATCTTATAAGAGGCGAAATTGTTGTCATGCAGCAGCAAATGGATTTCAGATTGTATATCAGCAAATTCAATCCCTCTTTTGCTTTCTACATAACTCGCTTCAGTCCAAACTCTGAATAATCCATTCAAACCTTTTATTTTTTACACTCCTACATTTTTCTATTTCATCCATAAAAACTACATGTAAATCCTTCTTAAACCTCATTACTGATTTAAATTTAGTCTACATGCAGACTCTAAACAGAAACCAGGTCTGATACCAAGCATCTTGTAAATTCTGCATATTCGCATGTAAATATCTGTTTATTAAGATTGTGCAGACCAGCCCAGTCCAGAAGAAAAAAAGAATCAATTAACTTAAAGCGGTGCTCTTTCATTACCAGACTTTATTTAAACGATATTAAGCATGCTAATAGTGGAAACTTGGTCTCCAGCTGCTTCTAAGCTTTCCTCCTCGTTAAGTCATCAAGGAAAGCCCACACCACATAGGGGTCAGTTTGGTCCTTCCTGCTTTTAAACCATAGAAAGTGTGGCCTAGAAGACAGGTGAGAAACACGAAAATGAATTAAAATCTTCTTCAAGATCTCATATATGACCGTGTGTTCAGCATAACACTCACAGGTTTAAATGCTTAACCTGCAGCACGATGGAAGGATAAGGATGACTGCGGTCGACGAACACTGCGTGCCACGTCCTCTTTAATTTACAGTGCCTACCCATGACAATCCCATTAAGCTCAATGTCATGAAAATGACATTACTGAACAGCTTGCAGCTCGGGCCCTCACTGTACAGAGAGTAAATGATCAATTCATGTTTCACTTGAATGTTTCAGGAAGGTCAGTGAGTGAATTCATCACTGGATGTGAAAAGAAGTCACGTTCCCATCTAAAGGCAACGCCTTAATTTCGTTAATAAATAAGTCAGGAGCTGCAGAGCTGAGGCTGAAGGTCATTTACAGTGTTCTGTTTCAACTGATGGCCATTCATTATTCTCATTAACTTCTCTCTTTACAGTTCATCGTCACAGTGATGAATATTCTGTTAGCGCAAAGCTAATCGGGGTGTAGAACAAGTTAATGTTATTAAATGTTTATTTGTTCAGGCGGTTGGAGTGCTAAGGCACTGCTGGTCTCGAGGTACTGGAGTGTGTCATTTGATGGAAATGAGGGCGTGCTGATGGTTTTAATGCACTATGAAGGACAGACATTATCAGTGGAGCCCATAAAAAAGTGGACCTTTTGACAGAGATTTCTCCTTCCCTTTGTTTTTTTTTTTCATCCCCTCTCGTGATTTCAGGGCACTCAGTTTTTTTTATGTTTTGTTGTTACTATTACTGGTCATATATGCTGTTTTGTAAGATACAAGCAAATATAAAAATGGTGAATGCAAAGTAGATACAAGCAAGGAAGTAAAAGGATAAGATGAATATTTTATATAAACTTGTAGCAGGTTGACTAACTCTCGTGTTGCCTCAGTGATGATTCATGATCTGCTTTCCATGGGGAGTTTGCATGTTGGTGTTGGTGTTGCTTTTCTATGGGTGCTCTGGTTTCCTCCCACAGTCCAGAGACCAACACTTTAATTAAATGATTCTGAATTGGGCTGTTAGTCATGTGATGTAGCTGTTAAAGGTGTAACCTACATCTTGCCTAATGTCAGCTGGGATAGATTTCAGCCCCACTGTGACCCTGGTTGGATAAATGATTAAGACAATGGATGGAAGCCTGATAGGAAACAGCGGAAAGAAACTCATTATTGCTATAATTGATGTACAGCATGTCAAGTTCTTCTTACTTTAACATCTTACCAGGGGTGTTATTTTACTGTTTATTGACTTCAGCTGCTTTATTAAAGAGATAATCCAGTCATGTGGTGTTTATTATATTATATAAAACTGGCTGACCCATACCAGAAGAGCTGGATATATTAAAGAATTATCCAAACTGATGCAACATCAAATGTCCAAACTGGGATTTCCGACTGCTCTTCTTTCTTTTAAGCAACTATTGACATGAACTTTTCCTCCGTTTCTTTTTCCTCAGGCATGCACACAAGCATCAGCGAGATCCTGAAGGAGAAGAGCCTAAAGCCGTCTCGCCGCAGTCTGCCCTGCCTGGCCCAAAGTCAGACTCATCCAAATAACCTCAACCACTTCCTGTCTGTGCCTCTGAGCCCGGAGCCTAAACCAGAGGTTGAGGGTCTGAGTCAGAGCATCAGCACTTCCTGCAGCCTCCTCCCCCCACAGACAGGTCAGTCCGCTGTCAGTAACTCACACATTTTCTATACCCATTAGTGGACGAGATGCTTCAGTTATTAGAGAGCGCCTACATCAATTTAAATTGATCTTGCGAGATATTGAAGCTCACCATGAAAGTACGTGCACACTTTAACATTACAATATCATACAACTGTAGGTTTAATCACCGTGTCTTGTTTGCTTTTAATTTGTGACTTCTGCTCTTCTTTGCTGGCCAAAAATAAATAAATGAAAAAAATAACTTAATTAAAATTATTGTTTTTGTTGACGAAGCTTTATTTTATTTTTATTTATTTATTTTTTTTATTTTTATTTTTTTAAAGATCCCCAGCGATCATGACCTACAGGGCCTCCTAATAAATATACAGTGGAGGAAATAATTTCTTGATCTAGTTCTCAATCTCGATCTCAATGTGCTTCTTCTTTAGTCACTCGTTTGTTTTTTGGTGGTATGATTGCATGTTTTGGGTCACTGTCATGCTAGAAGACCAACAGTTCTGGCTGAGGGAAGGAGGTTCTCTTCCAGGATTTTATGGTACATGGCCCCGTCTAATGGCCCCACAGTGACGTACAGTTATCTCGTACTCTAGCACAAGAACAGCCCAAAAACATAACGTTTACATCTCCATGCTTGATGGGGATAGTGTTCTTTGGGTTTATACTCAGCATTCCTCTTCCTAAAGAATTATTTCCCCCAGTGTAAGTTTTTTCTGTGAAGTAATTCTGTTGTATACATCACAGGTTGTACAATATTTCCAAAAAAACAAAAGCCTCTTAAATATTTTCACCATTATTGCCTTTCATTGTCTGAATGGCATGTTTAATTATTTTCTCCGTACTGTGGACTGATTGTATTGAACTTTAGGTTCAACAGGAATTGAGCTGGTCACTACACAGATTTTTATATTGATGGTGGTATTTAAGGCTTGTGTGTAATATTGATGGAACAGATTGTGTTAATGCTGCAGGAGATTTAGAAAACACTGCGCAAAGTTGCAGCTGCTCAGAGCACGTTCCGAGGGAATGCGATAGCGTGGGAAAATGCTGGTAATATAAATACAGTATATTATTGTTATGGGCTAGTACCACGGATGTGCCTGCTGGAGAGGAAAATTACTCTGTCTCATTAACAGCTTCAAGAATATTTAGAGGCCACAGACAGTGAGAGTGCTATTTTTTCACAGCATGAAAACTAGTGCATGCAGCACTTCAGCATATTGGTATTTTCCTGACCTTGAAATGCCCTTTGTCTGCATACTTGTTATTTTGGTGCGGAGTGCAGTGTGCAAAAGTGGGACTTGATATAAGAATTTCACGCTGTCTGCACGAGGTGTTTCTATTTTGGTGTAAACCGTCTCTTTGACACTGTGCTGGAAATAGTCGTGTGAGGAACAGGTCCTTTTTGGCTCAGAGTGCAGACAGAAGGAGAGAGTGTAGACAGAGCAAAAAGCAGGAGCTGGTAAACAAGGAAGATCATCCATCAACAGTTTCCCACCTGTGGAAAGTGACAGATGTTTTTCAGTGGTTCTCAAGCTGGAAGACAAACTGATAGAGAACTGAAAATGTACAGCGGGTTATATTTTACTGCTATTGTTATCATTTTATCGCACCTTGAAACAGGAACTACAGGCATAAAAATCCACACAATTTTTATTTGAATGAGAACTTGAACAGTGGCCACATTATATAAAGACAATTAGATCACACTTCACCTTAAAGGGACACATTCTGCTCATTATTCCACCTCCTTACGTGTACAGAATGGTGACAACTGCACGCTCAAGAAACCCTGCAGCCACTTTGGTCCTTCGAGCCTGATATGCCGCACCTGCATGACATGGCTGCCTCCAGAGATCAGGATGATGCACGAAGTCCCCGTCCTAGCAGGATCCATCGAATCCCTGGACATCTGGTGGACTATGAGTTGTCCTACCATACCCGTGGGCCAAGGCTGTCACCCAATCTAACAGAGGAGGTTATGATGGCACCATCAGACTCCCACTACACAAGGAGGCCGGATGTGGAGGAGATAAGATGGCGAAGAATGGAGGATTGTCTGATTAATATCCAGCATCAGATGTGATCTCTGCAAGTGACTGTAGCAGAGTCCTGCAACCTTAACAAACGTGTGCAGCAACTTGAGCAGCTCACCTCTCCAGTGCCAAAGGGGACATTAATGGAGGTAGAACCAATGGCTTCAGCTGTCTCTACACCAAATCCTACAGCCAGGGAGCCCGAATCAATTCAGGAGGGGGCGTCTGCCCCGAGATTCACTTCACCATGTCCTGACTATCTTCTCATACCAGTGCATCCAGCAACTCCTGCTCCACCTGCTGTAGCCAGCACTGTAGCTCCACTGGCAATACAGATGTCTGGGCCTCCTGTGCCATCGCAGACACCTCAACCAGACCCTTCCTTAGTGGCTCAGCCGGCCACTATGCAACCTTCTACTGCAAAGGAGGATTTCACTCGGGGTTTCCAGCCATGGATCCCCCCACTTCGCCCTCTGCCTCAACAGTCTCGATATGCTTCATTCCAACCTGTGCTATCTGCACAGGAGCTTAGACCTCAGCCAGGTATGCCCCCAGCAGCAAACCACGCGAGTTCAGAACCCAGTATGTTGGAAATGTTGATTGCATCCTCCTATGGCCTCCCTAAGCCCAAGCTCACTATTTTCAGTTCTGGGAAGGAGAGTGACTTTGCCTTACTGAAGAAAGGACTGGATAGTGTTCTTGGGCCTCACAAGCACTTGTCCGAGGATTATAAGTATCAGATCTTGCTAGATCACTTGAAGTTCCCAAGTGCATTCCAAGTGACTAAACGCTACATCCATGACCCAACTCCATATACTAGTGCAATGAGGGCTCTTGAGCAGAAGTATGGTCAGCCAAGACAACTGGTACAGAGTGAACAGCCATCCTGTGCACACCACACATAAAACCAGGTGACTCACAAGCCTTTGAAGGTTTTTCCCTGTCAGTTGCCAGTCTAGTGGGGATGCTTACCACGATGGACGGGGTGGCAGAGAGTGAACTCCACTGTGGATCCCACGTAGACCGATTACTCACCAAACCCCCTCTGAGTTATCAGGATAACTTTGCAGAGTACTGCCTTAACCGAGGGATCCTGCGGCCTGGATCAAATCGCAATTATACCCTCTACGATCTAGCCGAGTGGTTGGAACACAAGACCCAAGCAATGCAGGTCTCCCGACGGGCCACAGAGCTGTATGCCTCAGAGAAGCCCTGGTTGGAGGGGAAAGTCAGTAGGCACTTGGAAACAAAACACAAACCCAAGTTGGCCTCTGTTTATTATGGACCTGAAACCACAGACACCAAACCACCTGCTGTGGCCCATCCAGGTCCAAAGGCTGTTGCGATGCAGAAGAAAAGAGAACGTTTCAAGCCTTACTACCCTTTCTGTGAAGAGACAGAGCATTACTGTACTGGATGTAATGAGTTCTCATTACAGACAATCGACATTCTTGAATCAAGGACGGTCCGCATACAGGTAGAGGGAGTCCACCAATATGCTACTCCCTTGCTTCGCCGCAGGGAGTTTCCTCGGGTGAAGGCACCTCAAGAAACTGTCATGGCTCTTCTGAGGGCCAATGAGCGTCGGCTATGCAAGGGCCCCAGCAGAGCACAGACATACAATGAGGAGATCAAAAAACTGGAGAAGGCAGGCTATCCACTTTGTACAGAATGGTGTACGTCAGTTTAATGCTGGGTGGTGCTGCAATAGTAACTATCCTCGGTCAGAAGGAGAGGCTGACATCCAGGGATTAGATTACCACAGGTGGAGTTTATTGGCAGTCAGATGGATGGTACAGGGAGGTATGGCATACAGTAGGAGGGTGTGGGGTGTGGGGGGGGGGGGGGTGCTATGGTGTGGTTTGTTTATGTGACGCACACCATCCCCAACAAATACAGGATGGGCTATTTGCTTCCCTTACCAGCAGCTCTCTCCTCAATCATTTAGCCCAGGAACGAACGAAGGCCATCTAGCTCAGAAGTCCCATGAATCCCATCACAGCCCAGAGGCCACTGGGTAATGTAGTTCACACTAACACAGGCTTTTCTACATTACGTCTATTGTTTGACTCTACTCCGCATTATTAACAGTCCAAAGTAATCCTTACTTATCTCAGACTGGTTCTTGGTGCAACACCTCAGTTAATACACTCACAGAAAGAAGCTATTTTACCTCTCTTCCCCCTGTAACAGTACACCTGACAGAAAACAGGGAGAAACATAACCGGTCCCCCTTAAAGATAAAAAGGTTTTGAAAGTTAACATCACATTAAGTAGCAAGTATTTCTGCTCTTCTGTATTATAATGATATTTTCTCCAGATGTGAAATAAAATGGATAAATCTGCTCGCTTTTTACTTCTGAGCCTCTTCATGAATCAGCGCAACTGATCAGCTTCAAATATTCATATTAGTTTCACAGTGTGATTGGACATCTCGTCTCCTTTCGGATTTGTTTTACCACCAAATATTAGCCAGACGTCAGTCATTTTTCAACACAATACTTTTATTTCTAAATGATTAAAAAAAACTACAAATATTAACTTTAATTGTGGGGAAACTTTAAACTAGCTGCTTTGTTAGGTACATCTTACAAAGTACTGAGTGTGGACCCCCTTTTCCCTTCAGAGCTTCCTTAATTCATTATTGTGTATATTCATAAAGGTGCTCGAAACATCCAACACATCCCCAAGGTGATGTATTAGATTGAGATCTGGTGATTGTGGGGGCGTTTTGAGCACAGTGAACTCGTTGTACCAGTTTGAGGTTATTTGAGTTTTGTGACATGATGTGTTGTCCTGCTGGAAGCATCCATCAGAAGATTTATCCACTGTGGTCATAAAAGGCAGGCTGTGGTGGTTAAACAATGCTCAGTCGGTACTAAGGGAGCCTAAAGTGTTCCACAAAATTATGCCACCATGAGCACGAACTACTGATTTAAGGCAGAATGGATCCATGCTTTCATGTTGATTATGATAGATTCAGAGCCTACCTTCCCAACACTCCTGCAGAAATTGAAACTCATCAAATCAAGCAATGTTGTTCGAGTCTTCTCTTGTGCACGTTTGGTGAGGCTGTGCAAACTATATCCTCGGTTCCCTGTTGTTAGCTGACAACAGTGACTTTCTGTGTTGTCCATATGCTTTTCTGTGTTCAGAGATGTTCTTCTGCATACATTGATTGTAACGAGTGGCTAAGTCAGGTATTGTTGCCTTCCTGTTAGCTCAAAACAGTCTGGCTATTCTCTTCTGTCATCACCACCCAGAGAACTGCTGCTCACTGAATATTTCTCTCTTTCGGTCCATTTTCTGTAAACCCAGGAGACAACTGTATGTGAAAATCCCAGTAGATCAGCTTTTTGTGAAATACTCAACCCACCTGTCTGGCACCAACAACAATGCCACATTCAAATCACCTTTTCTCCTTCTGTTATTTGGTTTGAACTTCAGCAGAAGGCACATTCTACACCTGCCCCACTTCATTAACAAGCAGTTGAGCGGGTGTACGTAATAAAGTGAGTATAAATAGAGAATTAAAACAAACTGTATACAAACTGTGTACACCAGTAGGTGTAAAGAAGGTAGTCAATTTAGCTCCTCTTTCTGGACTAGATTTGTAGACTTAGGAAGAAATGCTTTAATACTATTAATGTTTCATCCTGTTTGTGCTGGGGAACAGATATTTCCTTCCATAACCTCCCTGCATTCGACATCTGACACATGTGAAGGCGAGCTGAAAACATGTGGAGGTTGTTAGGCACAGCAGGTATAAATGAACCCTATGCTGCTTTTTTTCCCCAAACACTGAAGCTTTGGCTCATTCTGATCGCTCTAGAAATCCAGACGAAAGCTCCAGGTCACAGGAGTAAGGTTAGCTACAGAAATAGAAGTAGAACCCTTCTCGTAATATGGATTTCTTATACTTGGTTTCTGCACATCAGTATCAAACAATACACTACACTGATAAGGAGGTAAAGATACAGCTGCCTGAAGAAATTAGCTAATGAGCTGTCACATGTACCTGAGAAAGTATAACTTGTGCTGTGCTGTGAAATGCTTCATCTCCCATGTCACGCAATTACAGAGCTTGTATTATGAAGTTTAGATTGTGTCATAACAACCCACACAACAAGTATTTCTTGAGACTAATAAATCACTTTGTTTTGCACAGCAAACACATTTGCCCTCATAAAATGGTGAGCTGAAAAGCTAACACACATTTTGCTGCAGAGGAATAATCAGCAAGGCAAAAAAAAGCAACGCTGGAACATTTAGAAAATGAATTTATAGCAGAATATTTACTGTTTATATTGTGTGGGCTGGACAAAATGTTATTTGGTTTGCACATATCAAGGCAGGAAATAAGATTGGGGCTTTTTAAACGTCGGTGCTCGGATCTGTTAAATTGCATCAAGGTGCCGTTTTCAACCTGACACCCACGTTTAAATAAGTTAGATTTTTATTTCGCTCAGAGCTAATGTCAGCGTTGGCAGCCAGATTAGGGAGAATATTGACTTTAGCAAGAACAAAGACCTATTGCACTTCAGGTACTCTTAGTTGTTTCTTACCAGTTCGGTAGTGTTTTTATTGGTCCTGCTGTGACTTGTGTGCAGCAGAGGATGGCAAGGATCACTTTGTGGAGGAGTCTGAAGTGAGTACGTGTGAAACGAGGGCAGACGAGTCATTTCTGCTGCACAAGCCTGTCACCCGTGCTAAATTAGAGGCCCGCACAGATTCAGTTCAGGTAACACACTCTCACTGATCCACCTGAATCATCACAAAATGTAAACTGATGATGTTCCAAGTTATTTTGGCATTAGCACACTGAGAAGCAGTCCTTTGTTTTGGATAAAACTTTGTTGTTCCAGAGAAAGAAACCAACGGATTCATCCGGGCTCTTTTTCCGAGATGGTAAAAAGCGCATCGACTACATCCTGGTTTATAAGAAGTCGAGCCCACAGGTGGAGAAGAGGTGCACGTTTGAGAAGAATTTACGAGCTGAAGGTCTGATGCTGGAGAAAGAGGTAAATATACCTGGGAGACTTTTAGTTGCTTTAATATTTACTTAAATCTCCCTTGTTCTCAGTTCCCTGCACTCCTTTTTTGTTTCGAAAGCCTTCCTTGACGAACAACGACATCATGTTTGTGAAGATCCATGCTACCTGGGACACGCTTTGCAAGTACGCTGAGCAGATGAATATCCGAATGCCTTTCAGGTAAATAAAGAATAATAATAATAATAACAATAATAATAATAATAATAATAATAATAAATAAACTTTTTAACTCTGAAAAAACATAAAAGTAGATGTTTTTGTTGTTGTTTTTTAAGCCACAAGCAACTTTACACAGTCTTTCTAACCTATATTCTTGTCTGTTATTAAAGAAAAAAATGCTACTTTACAGACTGGAAGAGCAAAACCTTGGGCAGGTAAGTCGATTTAAGGAATAATTTACTCTGAATACATCTGTGTCTCTAATCAAATCCATAGGCATAGGTGTGTCTGAGGGATTCAGTAGTAAGTTGGATGATGGACAGAATTTTTGAGTCTGTGAGGAACAGAGACGGTGGAAGATTGAGTAAGCCTGTTTTTGTCCTTTTGCAGCCCTCAAAGTCATAAAGTATGTGAAAGTTGAGTGTACTGTACATATAGAGCATTTATAAACATTGGAATTTTAAAATTGGAAGGTATGCAGTAAAGATGAGTTGCAATAAATAATTGAAAAGGAAAGCTTTTAACAATAATTAACAACATCAACTACTATTCTTAACTGATTAAGTGCGGTACTTAATTTTTCAAGGTTTTCCAAATACATGCCCTTTTTTATTTATTTAAAAATAATGAGTTTACGATACAGCACGTTTTTAAAGGTCCAGTAAAGCAGCTCACCCAGTTCTGACTGCTTTTCTATAAAATACTCTTCATAAAAGATAAAATGGAGCCCCACAGACTTATTTGCATGCTATTTTTAGAGAGCCACATTTGCGCTTTGATGTGGTGTTCAAGTGTTGTCCAAGTTCTGTGAAGAACTCCAAATTTCCATTTCCTCTTCTCACTGGAAAGCAGACAGAAATAACCAGAGACTGAAAGAAAATGTGGTAGAACACTGTTTTAAAAAACACCATACTAAAAATCAAAACACCTGGTTCTTATATTTTTGTACACCAAACTTATTTTCCCAGTCATATAAAGGTGGCATCAAATTGCTGGATAGATCATCGGTATGTGGTTAATCACTCGTGAGTGAGTCACGCACAGCCATAGGTTTCATTAAATGCAAATGATTCTCAACTGATGGTCAAGTATATTGATTTACAATATTTCCTTTAAAATATATACTCACTCATGCAGCAAAATGTTTGTTAACTTTAGTCATGGCTTATTTGTTATAATTATTTAACATTATGGAGAAATGCATAACATTTGAAAGCTATTTTTTCAATGGCTTTACTCACTTGATGAGAAAGAACTAAAATGATACTTGAGCAACAGCAAAGTGGACACTTAATGTCTGAGCTATGAAAGGGCCTTTGTTAAGCTCTGTAAAGGTAACATTTAGTGAAGTGTGATACTGCTGGTGGTGGAGGACTGTTCGCTTCAATCCATTAAACTCCGAGCATGCTGGGAGTGTTGTCGTTGCTGTTGTTTTGCTGTTTTGAACACAGCTTATTAGCATAGCTGAACAAGGCTAAGTGGACCTGACACACTAACTGCAGTATAAGTGCCCGCTTTAGTGTTTTATTCTACTTAAATGCTGACTGCGTTGTAGCCATAAACTAACACAATGACATATGATAGACAGACTGTAGTCAGTAGAAAATTAAAGAGGTTAACCGTACTCTGATAACTGCAGGCTTGTTTTATTACGCTTTCACATACTGTGTATACACACTAACCGCACGCACAAAAATCAGACAATATCACACGGACAGACAAGAATCACTCGCCCACCTGTCCAACTGAGAACAAAGCACTTCAGGGAACTAAATTAAATCTTGTGTGAGAGCGATCTTAGTCATTGTGAAGAATGAGGATCATTATGTTTTCCTCAGCGCTCCTGCAGGCTTTCGCTAAGCTGTTGTTCTTAAAAGAAAAATCTACCCGAGCAGTAAATGAGCTTTATGTGATAACTAATGGTTTGTCTCTAACTCACATTTCTGTAAAGCTGAACAAATGGGCTGTGGCGACTGCTTGTTGGTTTGATATCAGTATCTTTACATGCAGTACCTGGAGCCTTCATAACAACACATTAAACACTATCTGGCAGCAAGTACGTTTTGCAGCAGAATTGCTATTTGTATTTATTTAATGCATACAAGAGCAGCAGCCTCACAAATTACTGGAGGCCTCTCCAACAAATCTGGAGAAGGATGCATTGCCAAGCGAGCAGATTTTTAGCTGCATAGCAGAGTCACTGAAAGAGTGTCTGTCTGAAGGCTGATCAAACACTTGTCCAGACTGAAGGATTGTCAGGACATTTTGTACAGAAACTGATGGCTGCCTGAGGATAATTCCTGCTGGGACTGATATTAAAGTCAGATACATTTTATTAATAAAGCCCGGTATCAAAAACTGTGATGTCCTCTCTACCTTTAGATCCTTACATCTGTTTCTTTTTGCAGCTTCTTACTACTTATGTCACCACCATTAGGTTTCAATTTATTAGATTTTAACTTAAATTTCTTTATAATTGTGAGTCGACTACAGTTAAATTTTATATGCAAATTTTTACATTTATACTGACCAGGGCATCAGCAGCAGCTCTGAGATTTTCACCTTTTTATACTTTGAAATATCTTGAAATGTACTCTTTGCATTGATGAAAATGATAATTCAGTTAACGTGTTATTGACTAAATATCTGAAAATTAATGTTTCAGCTCCACTGTATTTTTTATGGCACAACAGCAACAAGCTAATGTCCTAAAATTAGATAGTGTGCAATGTAAAACTCAGACAGGATATAAAATATGTCCAACAGTATCACCCAGTTTGTTAAATTCTGTTTTAAACTCTCAGCTTCAGCATTATTTTTCTTTTTTGGGCGCCACAAATGACCATATTTGGAACTGGGTTCAGTGCTAACATAATACTATACATTTGGCTATTCCTGAATGGTGAATATGGCTACGTTCACACTGCAGGTCTTAATGCTCAATTCCGATTTTTTGATCAAATCCGATTTTTCTGTCTGCTTGTTCACACTACAAATAAAATGCGACAGCAAACGCGCTCTAGTGTGAACCCTCAAAGCGGCCCGCATGCGCAAAAGAAGATGTCACACACAACGCGCTCTGTTTAGACCCAGAGCAAACAATATTGTTTGACTGATGGCCCTTAATATAAAGACTTTGGACTTTACGTTTCCCAATTTTTGCTTTAAGTTATTTTGTTATTTACGTAACAATGTAAATAATTTAATAATTATCCTCATTGCTGTTTTAGAGAGGAGCGGTGCTTCAAAGGATAGTTGCAGATTTCTGTCAGAATTTGCAAATTATACAGTACAAATAAAATGTTCACGTTGTCTTCCCAGCAGTTTCACGAACATCTACACGGATGGCCAGGAAGCGTTCACGATGTCTTCTCGGGCGCTTCTCGGGTGTCTGTCTTGTGTCAGTGATGTAAAAGACGGATTTAATGCGACCTGACCATTCACACAGCAGTCGCTTTCTAAAACATCGGATATGTATCAGATTCAGTACCAGATACGAAAGTGACCCAGATCGGATTTGAAAATATCGGATTTGTGCCGTTCACACTGTCATACCAAGATCGGATATGGGTCGCATAGGGTCAAAAAAATCGGATTTGATGCGCTTTCGCCTGCAGTGTGAACGTAGCCTATATGGCACAGTTATACAGATAGACACTAGTGCACATTTACTACTTCTATAAAAATTCAGAGGCTAAGTAGGTGCCAGATGTCTGCAATTAGATACCCAGGAAAACCTCATTTCTCTGACAGCACAGCTTAGATTTGCAACGTCCTTTGGACCACATTGGAGATGTTTGGCATAATACACAGTGGAAATGAAAACATATGGCATGAAATAAACAATAAATAAAATTAGTTTGAGTGTATAGAGACTGCATGGAGTTCAACAAAAACTTTCCTTTTTCAAATGACTGTAAATAACTTGGGTAGATGTGTTTGTTAGCATAAGCAAAAATATAGTGATGCTATGATTTGGATTAAGCTAGCTGTTATGCTGGATCGGTCTCTCTCGGGCTCACGGGTCATGGAAATGAGAATGAAAAAAGATAATCAGACGTGCTGTCCAGCAATGCATGTACATGTGCATGTGTGTGCAAACATGCTTTTTTGTGGTAGCGCGAAGTCGTCATGGTAGGTCAGGAGAAAAGGGTCAGGGACCTCCGTCTCACACCAAAGTAAACAATCTTCATTTAATCTGTGCTGTTAATCTCGTTTCTCTGCGTGCGCATGTGCAGCAGGTTTCATCGGAGATGTCGCCAAATCAAAAGCTGGCTTCCCAGAAATCCCATGAAGCTGGACAAAGAGGCCTTGCCTGACCTGGAGGAAACCGACTGCTACACAGCTCCCTTCAGCAGAGCACGCATGCATCAGTAAGGAGGATGTATACACACTCGTGCATGCCAGGACTCACAAACAAGATCACAGTGTTTTTACAGGGCACCAGCATTCCTAGCCCACCCCTCTTTTTAACCATCACTTCCACTCACGTCCTGAAGTCTTAATGTGGAATTTAGAAACCACGCGATGAAGTTTGCACTTTAAAGTATTGTATATTTTATAGTTTTGCATCTGAACTTGGGAGCCATGATGATAAAGACAAGTTGATCATAAATAAGAAATTGAAATACAGCAGCAGATGTGCGTGAAATAACTTGCTTGCTGTTCCATATTTTCAAAACGTCCCTGTGATGAAAGGCATCATCTAATCTCGTCTGTCAGTGAATCATTTCCACTTTCCCTTAGCTTGTCAGCCTGGGCCGTTTTTTAAGGGGGAAGGGGATAATAATGTTGGGATGAATACAAGCTTTGCACCATGAATTGTGTTTTAATAACCTCCCATCGTTATCGACTCAGCTCTCATTAAAGGCCTCTGCTGAGTGATATTGATACACTGTTGCTTTATGAATAACTGAAGGAGTGTGCCGTTATTTCCTCCCAGTTTCACGATCAACAACAGAGAGACCTTCTTCTCCAATTCCACCAGAAGCAGAATAGTCCATCATGTCCTGCAGCGCACCAAGTATGAGGACGGAAAATCAAAGATGGGTAAATCACCGTGCTTTCTCCTCACATTCAGAACAATGTTCCCAGCAGCATCGCACAAATCCCATTCCGTATAACCATCTTAATGATCCATTTAGGACAATTTATCCACTGAGAAAGGAACGGAGTCTACATTTATTTTAAAAGGGAATACGTCGGTTTCTGTTAATTTGATTTCAGAGTGATAGTGGGAGCTGCCGATGCAAAAGTGGTACAGTCTAATTTGTGTCTGATCTCTCCTCTCTTCTCCTTCTGGGCAATTGGTTTTGTTTTTTTCTTTTTATCTCAGCATCTTCTCTGTCTACTGCCAACATTATTTGCTGATTAAAGTTTGGCCTCAGCATCTTGGAATGGGTTTCACGTTAATATTTTAATAGCTTTGACCACTTTACTTTCCAAGAAATCAGATCAGCTCAGTCACAAGAATCAAATCCAAACTCCACCTTATCGCACTGTCTGGTGTTTCAGTAAATGGATGACAATAATTGCGCTTTTGTCCTACAGAAATAACGGTTTTAATGAGACACTCTATGGATTTGTCTCTCAATTACGAGTGGGTTTAAATTTTTAATGTGGTGTCCTTGTTCTTTATTCCACTGTAGGAATCAACCGGCTATTGGGCAACAATACGTATGAGGCTGCATTTCCTCCACATGAGGTGAGATGATTTTAATTCCTACTGAAAAGATGTTGAGACTCACAAATTACTAATATGAGTAATCACGTTTTTATTCATGCAGAGTTTTTAAAGGCATTCAGAGATCTTTTGCATTGATTCATTCATTCAAAGAGAGAGAAATTCTTTAAACTACGTGGTTTGATTACAAATCCATAAAAAGCAAATGAGATACCTGATATAAATATGGCTGCTATTCTCTTCCAAGTTCACTCCTCACAAGGTAATGCACCTCATCCAGAAGTCTTGCTACAAGACTGTGCATAGTCATGCCAGGTCTTGTACTGACTACATGAATATTCACAATTGCAATTTTACCATTTGATGTCAGACTATTGATGCAGAGCTCTGCCACTGAGGTGTCTGAGAGAGCGATCAATGCAAACAACCTAAACTTGTGGCTCCAATTCAGTTCCAGTTCGGTTCCAATTCAGGGTTGTACCTAAAAGCTAATTCAGAAATTAACTTATCCTTTGGACTCTGGGAAGAAGCTGGAGTACCCGAAAAGAACCAATGCGTGCCCAGGTAGAACATGCAAACACACACAGAAATGCCCTGGCTGTCTGACTGGCTGGCTGGTGGATTCAAACCCTGACGCGAGTCCCAGATCTGGCTAAAATTAAATTCAGATTGCTTGCACAGGCTGTGCAAACATCTTGAATTCAGTCCCTTGTTTCTTTAAATTTTGCTAAGAAAGTGAAAAGCAGTTAATTTTTATTTAAACATACATAGAAATACATATATATGTATTTGGCATAACCACCTTTACTTCAAAGTTTGAACTCTCTTAGTCAAACTTTCTTAGAATTTCTATCTGAAGATGACTTTTCTATAAAGTCATCTTTAGGAATATCCATTCTCTTCTGCTTTGGCAATTTAGAGTTACCAGTCAACCTAACCCCACTAACTGCATGTCTTTGGACAAAAGAATGTGGGAGGAAGGTGGAGTACCCAGAGAGAGGCCACGCAAACACGGGGAGAACATGCAAACTCCACACAGAGAGACGTTGGCCTGATGGTGGAATTAAACTCAGCACCTACCCACTGTGAGGCAACACCTTGCCACCATGCTGTCCCATCTTCAGGAATATTGCTCCAGATTTTTTTCAGATCACATTCAAAGCTCTTCTTTGAATGTTGTCTGCCTTTTGTTTTGTTTTCAGTAAAGGTGATCCTACACAGTTTGTGAGACATTGTGTGTTTTTCTGTCCAGGTATTCTTTTACTGCATTGGCACTATGTTTACAACTATTGTCATGCTGAAAAATGAAGCTGCTGCCAATAAGATGCTTTCCGTAGGGTATTGCATGGTGGATCACATCTGAGTTCATAATTCCATCAATTTTGAAATGCAGCCCCAAACCAAGACAGAGCCTCCACCACAGTTTACAATTAGCTGTAGACACTAACTGTTGTACACTGACACCGATTTTGATGAGGCCTTTGTGGACAGTACGTGGCTCACCATAGAGACCTAAAGAAATTGGTTCTTTGCTAACTGGCTGTTGTATGTAGACAGAAAACAAACAAAACATTCCTCTGAAAATAGTCAGGTACGAGAACTGGACTGAAGATAGTTGAAAAAGCAGATAATGTACAAAGAAAACCTTTGACCTTCAGAAAGCCTAGAAAACTATTTCTCAAGACCACTTTCAAAATTACGAGCAAGTCTGGCACCTCTGAAGCGAAATGTAAAGAAATGAGGTGTGGCTCAAGATTATTACACAGTACTGTACATCATTTTTACACTGTGAAAGACTTCCGGTGCGCTTCACAGAGGTGCAGGTGGAGAGAACCTGACTTTCCATGAAAGGCAGCAAATATAGGAGTAGCTTTGGTAGTGCTTCACTACATCACAAAAAACAACAATGCAGGGGATAGTGGGAAAATTCAAATATGGTATGTTTTGTGTTTCTTACTGGCTGATTATATCTGAAGGATATATAAAAAAAAAAAATTAGTCTAGACTCTTCTTCTCTTGTCTCATCAGGGCGGTTACAAGAGCAGACATTCAATCAAGACGCATGGTGCCCAGAACCACAGGCATCTTCTGTATGAGCGCTGGGCCCGCTGGGGGATGTGGTACAAATACCAGCCTCTGGATCTCATCAGGTAATCAGCTTTGAAGCAGGTTACACAAATCACGAGCTGTTTTCATACACATACATTGTGTACGCGAGATACCGCGTCCTGATTATGTTGCCGATCCTCTCTTTGATCACGAGATAGGTTGTTTAAATGGAGTTTGAAGTCTGCACGATCACAGATTTCTCACGAGGAGCAGTCTCATCTACAACTCCTTGACATCGCAGCACGTCTGTTATTTCTGAAGTGATGGAGCTATTTTAACAGCTGATGATGAACTCGCTTTAGTTTCCAGCTTCCTTGGTAGCTCTGCATTTCATCACCATCTGTCAAGTCTGTCATATCCATCTTATTACGAGGAACATGAGAGTGGCAAGGAATGGTTTGATATTTAGGGAAATATTATTTTCACTTTCTTGCCAAGAGGGAGTTGAAATGATGACTGTCTCTGAAGCACACCTTGTCATTTTCACATTCACAGCTTTGTATGCATTAAACAGGTGACAGACAGAAAGTCATTAGGTTTTTGAGGTTCTAGTAAGTACTTTGGAGAGGTTTTTTGGTTTTACACTGTATTGAATCCTTAGGAGAGCAGTTTTGAAATAAATGTCTTGCTTAAGCTTGCTGGGATCATCGATTATTTTCCAGCCTCAGCGTTCAACCTTCTCTATCCATTAAGCCGCTGTGATCATCTCACAGTGCACCACTGACGCCCACAACTCCACGCTGAACGGGCACGGTCAAGTCTAATTAAGTCGTCACAGTTAATTGGTGAATTTTCTCCACTCTATGTTTTTTGTGTCTCTCCCAGGCGATACTTTGGTGAGAAAATCGGTCTGTACTTTGCGTGGTTGGGCTGGTACACGGGCATGTTAATCCCCGCTGCCCTGGTTGGGGTTTTTGTCTTCCTCTATGGTCTTTTAACCATGGACGCAAGCCAAATCAGGTCAGTTCACACCACTGTGCCATGTAAGTCCGAACATCGTGTCGGTTGATGATGGCATTTACTGGTTTACTCTCTCCCCAGTAAAGAGATTTGCGAGGCCAACACTACCATCATGTGTCCCATGTGTGAGGAAAACTGTGAGCCTTGGACGCTGAGTGACAGTTGTGTATATGCAAAGGTCAGTGCAGCTTTGGTATTTCTCCATATGCACAACATTACATGATCTTAGAGTTTCTCAAAAAAGATATGATGCCAGCAGACATGTATCTAGACTAGAAACGGGGACACAGTGAACCTGGTTCTTCAGGTGAAACCTTAGGTTTTTTATTTTATTTGACTTTTTTAATGTTGATTAAATAAATTAGATAGGTCTTTTTTAGTAAGTATCAGGTGGATTTATTCCCACTTGACAATAACCAGTGAGCTGTTTCCACCTGCTTCCAGTCTGCATGCCAAGCTAAGCTAATCAGTTGCTAGCTGTAGCTGTGCGATCATTATTATAGGCAGTTGATGGTATTTAAAACTATGATTTCTTTAACAAATCTCCTGCGTTGGGGCCTGAACTCAAAAATGTTGATTGTCAGAGAGCCTGGAGATCTTTTTGGGTAAAATTGGGGCTGTGGATATTGATAATGTATTCTGTTTCACTTTTGTTTTTTTAAGAGCAGCCCTCCGTGTGCTTGTGCTTCTAGGTGACCTATCTGTTTGACAACGGTGGCACTGTATTCTTCGCTATCTTCATGGCTATTTGGGGTGCGTAGAAGCAGTTTGTGTTGGTGGCTTTTTCTTGTTGTTCCACATAAGCTTTGTTCTCTGCCCGATACGAACCCTACTGGAATTTGATTCTATTTATACTCGAGTGCTCGTGTTTCCACTCACCACTCATCTCTCCCAAACGTATTAAGTTTTTCAACTGAGAATTTAGTCCACAAGACACTCTGCAGTACACAAACAAGAGGTCTTCAGTCTGTAATGTGTTTTTCAGTAAGTAAATCTCAGTCCGCCTTCTCTAACTCCACACTTGTACTTCCAGTGCAGTTCTGATGTAATTAGTTTGATAATTAAAGATTTCTCCAGGGGCAGAATATCACTCGGCTGTCAAGGTTGTAGAATTGCACCATGATATTCATATATTGCAGCTACGTTTCCCACAGCTATAATAACTTTGTAACGTGAAGTGTGAGCATTAGAGTGCATCGGCTGGCCCAGATCCCTCTACCTGTCAAGGAGGTAAATAATCACCTGTGCCAGAGGGAGCAATTGGCACAATTTGTTCTTTATTTGGACTAAATGAAGGATAATGAGAGCTCCAAAGCCAAAGAATGTCCACACAGTTGCACTAACTGAGGTCTGTTGCTCCAAATCCTGCATAAAAGCTTTTGGCTATCTGGACCAAAGTTAGCAGCACTGCACCACTGAGTGAGTGCACTCAAAGTCTGGAGTTAGTGTTAGTGAGTGTGTGTGAGATAGACATGAAAAATTGGTTAGCCCAAGGGATTGAATGTAGGCATCAGAGAAGGCCGCTTTTCTCTCTTTTTAAACAAAAGTGGGTCAAGCTATATTAAACTTCAACATCTTTATGAGCGGCTAAAGTTGTTCTGACTGAGGATTCAAACTCTGGTGCATTTTTTGCCTCTGGTCTTTCTCATTTTACTCTACATTAAATAAGTTCACAGAAAATATATCACTTGTTTTGTTGGTTTGTTTGCTTGAGTCATCGCTTATTCATCTGCAGGCTTTTAATAATTTGAGTTAAAACAGTGCCGGAAAAAAGCAAAACAAACCACATGAGGTTTAAAAAAATCCCCAAGGATAAAACATTTTTAATAGATAAATGGGAGCCATTGTGAGGCTACAAAGAACCAACCACATATTTATATATTTTATTGGAAATCTGTTATAAAAACCACATTGTGTGCGTATCTAATGCAAACTAATACACAAACTGTATCACTGCTACAGTGAGGTCAATAATATTTTGGACAAAGACACAATTTGTGTAGTTTTGCCTCTGCACTACAGCACAGTGGCTTCTAAATCAAACAATCGAGATGTGATTGAAGAGCCAACGTTCAGCTTCAATTCAAGGGGTTTAACAAAAGCACTGAATTAAGCATCGCTCATTTTTACAATATAAACTGGACAAGATCGGTTTTCTTGTTCTTTCATGACAAATAATTTTCGAAATTCATTCGAAAATATTGTATTTTGTGTTTCTTAAATATGAGATGAGATTTCAGAGCAGGTGAGGGAGGACTGAAAAGACAATATAAAAACTTCAGGAGCAGCCAAAGCAACAATCTTACATATTTGAACAGATGGTGTTGTCAGCTCAGCAACACCAAAATAACAAGAAAGACCACAGAAGACAACTAAAGGCTGTGATGAAAGTTTTTTTTTCCTTATTTAAGAAAAACAACTTCTCAACATCCAACCAAGAATACTGTCAACAAGGCAAGACTATCACTGTCAAGATCTACACTCAAGAGATGCCTTCATAAAAGGAAATAAAAGGGTTTACAACAGGTGCAAACCACAACAAGTGCAAACCACTAGTTACACTCAAGATCAGGAAAGCCAGATTAGACTCGAAAGACTTGGAAACATCTAAAAAAAGAGCCTTCACAGTTTGGAAACAATATTTGGACAGGTGAAACCTGAAAAATGAATTTGTACCAGAATGATGGGAACAGAAAATTATACAGATGGAGAGAAACAATTCATGATCTGAAGCATACCACATCTGTCAAACATGTTAGAGGCAGTGCTAAGGCATGTGCATGTATGGCTGCAATTGGAACTGGGACACTGGTGTTTCACGATGATCTGACTGCAGGTAGAAGTAGCAGGATGAACTGTGAAGTGTGCAGGGCTGTACTCTCTGCCTAGAGTCAGCCAAATACTTGTAAAAATAGGATATTCTTCAATGGCGAAATAGGTGACATGATCTCAACCCAGCCGAGGTGCTTTTCAGTTACTGAAGGCAAAACTGACGACGGAGAGACCCATCTCAAGTTGGGGAAACCCAGTGTGATGTCCATGGGTTCTAGACCTCATGCAGTCATTGAGTGTACAGGATTTTCACCAAAATAATAAAAACAGTCCTTATATTTCAAATTCCATTAGTTTGTAGAATTAATTTTGAGCCTCTGAAAATGGAGACATCTGTCTAAAATATTTTAAATTTCCTAAACAGTTAGTGCAACACTTTTGTTAAACTACTTGAATTAAAATTGAAAGTCTTTTTATTTAAAATCCACTGTGATGTTAACAGAGGTAAAACTGCAACAATTGTGTCTTAATCCAGCAAATTGTGCATCTTAATGTATAGAATTACATTGTGTTTTCCATCATACATGATAAAGTTTCAGTTTTTTTACTGACTTTGAAGCCAAATTCTTCCAACATGTGGATCTATGTAAATGATTCCTCTGTGTGCACGTTTATAAAAGCCCCTGTTTCTCTGTTACACATTTGTCACATTTTCAAGGCGGAAAACATAAAAAGCCTTGACAGAAAAAGAACATCATTTCCAACGTTGTTTTTTACCTCAAGTCACAACAGAGCCTGACACAAAGGAAACAATGCCTCCAGTCTGAAGTCATCCCACAAAAAGCTTTACTTTAGAAGTCTCTCAACCCAAAATGGATCCTGCTCGACAAAGACACAGTTTGAGGATGTGCACTGAACAAGAAAAAGCCTATTTGCTGTTGCCAGTCTCCTTTAACTTGACATCCACAGTGTGAGTGTGAACTGATGACTATAATCAGTCTCCATCTTGGGCCATGCACGTCACTGCAGCCTGTTTCACCCAGGATATCTGACTATGATGTGCTGTTTGCTTCTGCATGGCCTCTTCCTCTTTGCAGTTAGCTGTGCTATAGTATATACATCAAAAATGATCAATAACGTGATCGATTCATGATCCCTTCTGCAGCCACTGTATTCCTTGAGTTCTGGAAAAGAAGAAGGGCAGAACTGACTTATGACTGGGATCTTATTGATTGGGAGGAGGAAGAGGTATGTTAGACATATGCTCAAATATATGATTACCTCACAGTTCTAAGGTGTTCATGCTGTAAGAGAGCTACAGTTCAGTAGACAATGCTGGAATATGTGTTGTTAATCAGGAGGAGCTGAGGCCACAGTTTGAAGCCAAGTACTCCAGGATGGAGAGAGTTAACCCCATCTCCGGCAAGCCCGAGCCTTTCCAGCCTTTCTCAGACAAGCTTAGCCGGCTCATGGTGTCTGTGTCCGGAATATTCTTCATGGTAAACCCTTTAACCTTTGAATAATCTGTCTTTTTGGGAATCAGGCTCAGTGTAAGCTCACTGTTATTTTGTGTGCCATCTTTATTAGAACAGTGTGATGCGTTTGCAATGGTGTAACATCTCCCCCTGCTGGACAAAGACCATACTCAAAGGAAATGGTGTATTAGCTATTCTCATGGCCTAATTTCTCCTGTTTACATATAAGTTGCTTCTGATTATCTATCATCTAAATAGTTAAATGTTTCTAAACTTACAGTTTTTTCATATTCATGGCACACTTCTTCCTTATAGGATAAATTTAAAACTTTTTTTCACCCTGTTAATCGTACTGGTTCTTCATCTTTTCTGTTGTGCTTGTCTTCTCTCCATCACCTCTGCTTAGATTTCCCTCGTTCTGACAGCAGTGTTTGCTGTAGTGGTTTTCCGCCTTATTGCGATGGAGAAGTTTGCTTCCTTTAACTGGTATTTTGTGAAGAAGAACTGGCAGTTCGCCACCTCTGGCACCGGTGTCTGCATCAACTTTATGATCATCATGTCTCTCAATGTGGTGGGTGCTCGGACAAACATCATCCCACATCCCACGTTCGCATTTTCTATCCCATAAATACTTCACTCAGCACTTATTTAAGACTTTTTTTCATTCCAGCCTTCCTCTCTTTCTCATAATCATTACCCTCCTCAACCTTTTCCTGTTGACACTGATGTGTACTATCATTTTGTCAGGTGTATGAAAAGGTGGCCTATCTGCTGACTAATTTAGGTGAGTGTTTCATGCATTTATGCCTTCATTATCTTTGGCTTCCCAGCTGGTTGCACATTATTTATTCTCTTCACCCATCTGCCTAACAAACCCCTGTCCCTCCCCTTTTAGAGCACCCACGGACGGAGTCTGAGTGGGAGAACAGCTTTGCTCTGAAGATGTTCCTGTTCCAGTTTGTGAATTTAAACAGCTCCACGTTTTATATCGCCTTCTTCCTTGGAAGGTAGGCAAACTGCCATAAACTTTACAGTGACTGTTTACACCGACTTTAATGAGGGATTGTGCAAAGATGTTTCCTTTCAAACTCCCAGTCATGACCTAGCCAAGACTCCTTCCCTTCCCCTCCTCAGCCGGGGAAATCATGTTTTTTGGGTGCTTCATCTTTCAGCAGTTACAAAATGCCGCCCCGCCTACAAGTGTAACTAGGTCACGGATTGTTGCACATAATTAGCACCTCTAAGTGTCTTTTTTTTTCTACTCTAAGTTTATTTTTATTATTATTACATTGATTGAATCAACAGCTAATGTTGGCCGTCTTAATTTGATCAGGTTTGCTGGCAGGCCTGGAAAATACAATAAACTCTTTAGTCGATGGAGATTGGAGGAGGTGAGTGCAATTACCCATCAAACGTAAGTAGGTGATTATGTCAGCAGTGACTGGGCTGATTACTGCCTTCTGTTTTGGGATATATTTAGAAATTTCGAGTAATTCATCTTTCTAATGATCCGCCTGCATGTGAACCATTAATCTCACCCCATAATTACTGTGATTTTCAATTTTAATGATTAAAAGAATGGAATCGGATCAAGTGTGTCCCAGAGTTTGCTCCTAGCTCTGAATTATTAGGCACAAAATATGAATGATACGGTTTTTGTACTATTATTATTTTTCATTGAAATCTATTTTTCTTAGTGTCACCCAAGTGGGTGTTTGATTGATCTGTGTCTGCAAATGGGAGTCATCATGTTCTTCAAGCAAATCTGGAACAACTTCATGGAGCTCGGTTATCCGTAAGTGCCTCATTATAATCGCACGTCTTCTTGTCTATGAACTATTAGAAATGACATGAAGCTTAATGACGTGAATTCAAGTGATGGCAATTAACAGGCAGTATGTAGTTTCTGCACGGCTTTTCCTCTTTCAGCTCATTTGCATGTGAAAAGATTTTTCTCCTGAAGAAGCACATCAAATCCTCTCGCATGTGGCTCAGTAAAACAGTTCCTGCAGAGCACAGTGCTTTGCCAGGGCTTATCGCTACTCTCTATGTTTTCAGTCTGCTGCAGAACTGGTGGTCTCGTAGAAAGATGAAGAAAGGAGGTGGTGGAGGACAGAATGTAGAGAATAAGGCCCAGCTTCCTCAGTGGGACAAGGACTGGAATCTGCAGCCGATGAACGCCCATGGGCTTGTGGATGAATATCTCGAAATGGGTAAAAAAAAGAACTCCTACTAAGAATTGTGTTTTGACTTTCTGGGGAAGGAAATGATCCATGCAAATGCAGGCTATTATTCAAGCCTCAGCATTTTTATTTTTCGTGCCAGTGTTGACATCCGAATGATTCTTTCCGCTGCAGTTCTTCAGTTTGGCTTCACCACCATCTTTGTAGCAGCTTTCCCGCTGGCTCCTCTCCTCGCTCTGCTCAACAACATCATTGAGATTCGTCTTGACGCCTACAAATTTGTCACTCAGTGGAGGAGACCCATGCCTGCTCGAGCCACTGATATAGGTCTGTGCGGCTCACACGACATCTTCTTGGATCAGAGTCACTTTTAATTATTGTTTTTTCTTCCAGCAGTAAAATGTTCTGTTAGCTTAACATGACCTCTCCTACAGTGATGGATATGTTTCCATATCCTGTCCTTCTGCAACTCCATATGCTGCACCTCCCCTCTCATCAGCCCATCTCCCCATACGATTACAAACTGCATCCTTAAACTGCCATATGACCCAGTGATTCATGTGGCATGTTTCCTTGTAATTAAAGGAGGAATCCACCCTGAAACATTTAGAAATTCCTCCGCTGTAATGAACACATTATGTGTCAGTCACACAGCATCAAAGAGCTAAGCTCCTTTGAAGAGTTAGGCTGACATTTCCTGATCATCCACACACAGATATAATGCAGATAAGGAGGAGAGATCCTTTTTATCTACTGTCTCTGTCTTCATTCAACTGCCACAAAACAAAACATTTTGTGTAATTCAATATGCTCCATTAACGGAAGCTGTTCAGTCGCATTCGGGGACATTATTAACTAAGGCAGAAGTAAATCGAGTGCAGTGAAGTAAAAATGGCATCTTGAAAATTGTTACTTATAGAGCTTGAGCTACACATGTCAGGAACTGCTAACAACTGTGACCATAAAAGGTTCATTTCTGTTATTTGTGACCTTATCGCTAATATGAAGTCTTGTCACACCTTCAGTTTCTCTGATCAGAAGCGAGCCAATTAGATGACGCTTACTATGCGCACGATTGGTAGGTGGAGAAGGAGCAGGATTGTTCACCCCGGGAGAAGCTTTAAACAAAAACCTGTGCAACCTATAAATTTACTGCAATTTAAACTTTAGTTTATTGGTTAAAAAGGGAGCAAGAACAACTGAATAAGATGGCCTCGTCCTTTATTATTATAAATCTATCAGCTGCATTCTCATATTCACTGCATGAATGTTTAATCAGCATATCAATTTATCGTGCCTACAGTATTTGATGTAGTCTGTGTTTTATAAAGCAAAATACGGTATGCTGGTCATGTCAGCCATTGCAGATAAAGGCACCCAGGTTTAAACCAACATACCAGCTGTTTTTCTTTCTTCTTTGTTTTGTCTGTCAGGGATCTGGCACGGGATTCTCGAAGGTATTGGTGTGCTGGCAGTCATCACTAACGCCTTCGTCATTGCCATAACCTCAGACTATATCCCCCGCTTTGTTTACGCCTTCAAATATGGCCCATGTGTGAACAAGAGGCACCACCATGGCAATGAGTAAGCCTTAAAAACAGCGCATACACTTTAAGTGCCCTGTATGTAGCCTATGCGGTTTACGTGATGGCCGTCTGCTTTCGTCCGTAGGTGTTTGCAAGGCTACGTGAACAGCAGCCTGTCCGTGTTTGACATGGGTGAGCTGAATAACAGAAACCACTCGGGATACTGCAGGTACAGAGACTACCGAGCGCCGCCCTGGAACACAGTGCCATACGAATTCACTCTGCAGTTCTGGCATGTCTTGGCTGCCAGGCTGGCATTCATCATCGTCTTTGAGGTTTGTAACCATTGGCCATTTCTCTTCTGTATGTTTACAAGCAGGACAAGCAGCTAAAGCTAAATCCTCTTACGCTGTGCCACTTTGAGTCAGCCTCAATATTTTTGTAGCTTTGCAAATGTTATACTTTAATTATTTTATGTGCTGAGACTGAAACCGAAACCTCACAACAGTAATTTAAGTGATTTTCATGGGTTAATTAAATCAAGGTCCTGGAGAAGGCTGAGAAAATTCTACCATTCAAAGCCGACCAACTAAAAAAAAAAAAAAAAAACATCACAAATGACATGGTTGCCATGCAAGATATTCCCTTGACAACACTGCCTTGCACATTCTACACTACATATAAAAGATAGAAGGGCATATGAAGATCCTTGGGTTTACTTTTACTCTTGCATGCGCCACTAATACCAAAACAAAATTGGCATCTAAAGCATGTGATTTCTCTGGATGTTGAGTCATGAATAATTTAATCTTCCCTCAGCACCTGGTGTTTGGGATCAAGTCCTTCATAGCGTACCTCATTCCAGACATGCCGAAGGATCTCTGCGATCGCATGAGGAGGGAAAAGTACCTGATGCAAGAGATGATGTATGAAGCAGAACTCGAGCATCTGCAGAAGGAGAGGAAGAAGAATGGGAAGCGTTATCACCACGAGTGGCCTTAGCTTAAATCCCCCCACCCTGTCTCCGCTACGCGATCCTCAGCTCGCAAGCTACACCTCCCTTGCCTGCTTATTTATGTGTTTAAGCTTTTAGAGTCTAGCTTCACTGATGGCTGATTCTGTACACCAAAGACACCCTCTCGAGATCCTCCCCAGATCTGGCACTGTCCACTCCCTTGCCATCTGTTCCACCTCCCGGTTTCTGGCTCTGACCCTTTCTGCCTCCGCCCTCATCCCTTACCTGGCTTCACCCAACAGGGTGCCCTTGGGTCTGTGCTGCATTGTGGCTTAGCTGGGAAAAAAAACAAAACAACTTTGCAATTGTAATGTTTACTATGCAGATCAAGGGCTGCAGATCAGCACTGTTCACTGTCCCATCCTGCACTCTCTCTCTCTCTCCGTGTGGCAGCTACCACTTTGCTTTGACTCTGCAGTCCAGTGCAGCTTGCAGCATGGCCGTGTATCCCCTCCCCCGCCACCGCCCCCAACCCTTCGTGAACATCAGCAGAGCCACTTCTGTGTGACAGAACTACAGTGGCATTTTTATTGTTGCAAAGTGATTCTGGTGATGTGGCTACCAAATAAGAACGACTCTGTTCTTGCTTCCTAAATGTATATTTGCTGTTGAAGCATGCTGATTAATATTTGCAAAGGAAAAAAAAACAAACAAAACAAAACTGAAAAGCACTCCTTGTAAAGGATGCTAGCATCCATTTAGTACATCTGACAAAGTATCCCCTCAGACATCCCAAGAAGTGCATGGTAATCCTGCTTTGTACCTTTTCGATAGACAAACTTCCTGTCTCGAGGCCTGGTTCACATGTGTCTGTACTCAGTGTGAGCTGTGTGTTAATCTCTGTGCTACCGCTGAGCTTGACTGTCTCGAGTTGAGGAAATGTGAACTCTGTGCAATTTGACTGTGCCTACAGTGTAACAACATGGCCGCGTACCACAGTTTGTGTCACCAAACATCACGTGTGCCTGTGTTGTGCAGCACGTGCTTTTTTGTTTTTCTTTGAAGTGCAAGAAATATTCTCTCTCCTCATCCTATTGTCCTGATCTGCAGCAGACTCTCTGAACTCTCCGTTTAGGATTTGTTTTGGACATGAGTCACGCCGCAGTGTACCTACTCGGATATTGGCTGACGTCAGCAGAGCACGCCGTAACGTGTACGCTCGCATGCAGGATCCACAAATCTGCTCTTCCGCTCTGACCCTCGAAGTCTGGTTTTCATTTGCTGCTGGAGGCCCCAAAGCGTGGTTGAAAACTTGGATCACTTAGAAATACCTGTGGCTTGGATGTTCAGTTTTGAAACAAACTTCTACCCACTGTTCTTCGCTCGCATAATACACTACAAGCTTCTGTTGCAGACTTTTATTAAACACACAGTGAGACACACGGTTTCAGCAGCTGTCTGATCTTTGATCAAACGGACGCGAGAGTTTAGACATTGAGTGGTGACATTGCCTTTTTTTTATATTGTTATCAGATTTGATGTCATGGATTCGAGAAGCGTGTTTTTGCCTAATGAACTCAGGAAAATAGGCATCGTGCCAGGTATAGTTGGACCTGCGAGGTTGAGTTGGGATAATTTCCTTTCTCTGCGCTGTTGAGTTTGAGAGTTAAAGAGTTTGTGATGTGAACAGAGATGGGGACTTCAAACACTTGTGGTGATCATGTGGTGTTAAATGTAAAAATGTTATGCACTGTAAAGGTAAAAGCTGCACCAATCTAACATCTGAAGGGAAAATTTCTACCCTGAATGCATTGCACAACACTGACAATATTCTTCATTTTGCAAGGATTGTCCTCCTTTCTTTATTTTACTTTGCCTGTTTTTTGTATATACATTTAATGACGTACGTAATGTTTTTATACATTTTATTTTGTGCTATCACGTGCAAGTTCACTCGTTCTCACCCTCAGATAGAAAAACGTTACGTCCACTTGTCTCAGGTGTCCTCTGAATGTCTGCAATGATCAACTTTTTTATCATATTTTCTAAGATGCAATCAAAGGTATTCTGCTTTTTTTAGATATATATTTTTGCACTTCCATGTTTTTGCATGACTCTAATGCGCACTCACAATAATAAGCATTTTTTTTTTTTAATTATTTTGCTGTATGTTAGAGCAGATCAAAGATTATGGAACACACTCACATACTTCATTTAGTTGGCTTTTTTTTTCAGGTTTTTGGTCAAAAAACTCCTTTCGGGTCACATTCAGTCCAGCGATTCATAATTTCATTCACCAGAGAGAGAGATATTTGCTTTCAAATCTTATTCCAATACTTAAGAAAGTAGTCAGTGTTTTCAGAGTATCCTCCCTGCTATGTGAACACCTAAAATCTATGCATGTTGTTATCCTTGGATGCTATGTTTATTTTGAACAGTCATAAATGTACTGGTACATTTGTGCTGTGGAGTATGCATGACTTAACTACTGCTTTGAGCAGAGCTAACTTCTGTAAATTTGCGTCTTAAACATATCACTTCCCTGTTTTTTTAGTGTTGATCGTTTCTGGAAGGACCGATGTGTTTCTAGATGTGGCAGGATTTTATACTGGTGCAGTATTTTCTAAAATAACAGCATGATCTCCAGACTGATTCATTTAAAAAAATATGTCCGGGAATTTTACGTAGAGTCTGATAAAACATGTGAAACCTCAGACTTCCTCCGCTTGGACATTCAAACAGGAATTATAATCACGCTTACACTCTAACAGCTGAAGCATTTAACCGAAGGGAATAGGGGCACTTTATGAATGAAAAATGACATGACCTTGGATGTTTGGCTTGCCCAGTTACTAATCGTTTCTGGGTGGATCTTCATCAGTTCACCTCACTGATACTAATGCTGTACAGTGGTGGAAAAGTGTCTCTCATGCTTTCTACTGTTGGCAATAGCACAATCTGGGTATTGTATAATAAGTAATAATAGCGTGACCTTGCACATCTCTGAAAATATAGCAGTCTGGAGGGGGATTAAGCTTTCTGTTCTATGCCTCCTAATAGGATTGTGCTTGAGCAATGATGTACTTGAAGCACAGTGACGTAAGCCCGTAGATTTATTTGTACAATAGGACGATAGCAGTCGTGACATGAAGTGTATCAATAACATTGTTTACTTTGTTCCTGTTTACATGTAAAAAAAAAACATAATGAAATGTATAAAAACAATGTAACATAAACTAATTTGGATATCACTCTTTTCTGTAATAAATCATGGATTGTATCTTTTAAATCAATTCTGCTCGCTTCATTCTTGTCTCTCTTATAAACAGCAGAGAAAAGGCCTTTGTGCCTATAGCTGATATTCTTCACACACCAAAGGGTGCTTTTTTTCCCCTTTCTTTCTTTTTTCCTCACCATTATCATAAACCACCAGGCCTCTGGCCACAGAGTGTTCATGTAACATATTGTTAAAAAAGATTGCATTTCTGTAACAAACCCACTATTTGAGTATGGCAGGGGTATTTTTCCACCACAACTATGTTACTGTTAAATGCCGCTTCTCTTCTATCTGCTTTTCCGTTTATGTCGTCTTGGTTAACATTAGGCTTCATTTTTTACAATGAAATCTAAACACTCCAGAAGAAACATGGTACGGCTTCGTTTACTTTGAGCCCCGATGACTGATATTCTATACTCTGAGTATTTCCTCTCTTCTGGCGCCCACACTGACATATATCCTTTCACCTCTTTGACTTAGAAAGCTGTGGTTTGACTTTCATGTCAGTGTTGAGCCTTTCAGGGAGAATAGCATTTCAAAAGTGGATACAGATATTTTTATCTTCTAGTACTGTTGCTCCATGTGAGGGGAGCTAGACCATGTGGTAATGGAAAAACTTTAAAGCCTCAGATCTATAGAAGGAAAAAAAAATATGCCACTAATGGACAAAAAACTAATGAAATGGAAGCAAAACACCCAAAAACAGAATCAAATTATAGACGAGGGAAAAACCAGCGACTGAAACAATGTAGCAGTAACAGACACCTACTATCCTGCAGCACTCTAAATACATTTGAGTTGTAATAATACACTTACCAGCCACTTGATTGGGTAAACCTTTGAAAATGTTCATTAGCACATACATCTAAAAGCCAATCACATGTCAGCAATGTAGACATGGTCAACACAACCATATGGTTCACACTGAGCATCAGAATGGGGCATGAAGGGTGATGTAAGTGACTTTGAATGTTGCATGGTTGTTGGTGCCAGACGCGGTGGTCTCAGTATTTCTGAAACTGCTGATCCACTTGTGATTTTTCCACACAAGTGTGCCTAGGGTTTACAGAGAATGGTCTGAAAAAGAGAAACTATTCAGTGAGCTGCAATTATTATAGTCAGACTGCTTTGAGCTGAGAGGAAGGTAACTGTAACTCAAGCAACCAAGATATGCAGAAGAGCATGTCTGTAGGCACAACATAAATGCACTGATCTTACACTCTTTAAGCTCCTGCCAATACAGGAGCATCCAGACCCGCCAGACCCATCAGTCTACTGAACTACTGAAACACTGGGCAGTTTATTTTGTACAATCAGTCTACGCCTCTGCACTAGAGCCTACAGTAGTTTATCCAAGTGTTACTTACTTACTTACCTTTTTATGTGCAATATTGAGAGTGCTCTGAACCCAAGAATTTCATTACCAGTAGTAATGTGCTATTTTACCTGTACATGACAAATAAAACTTGAAACATGCTGAACCTTCTAGCAGATGAGCTACAGCAGAAGCGCAGTGCCACTCCTCTTGTATCCTTGTATTGATGGTTCATGCCTGCAGTGTAATTGTGTGGGAGATATTTTTTTTCCACACTTTGAGCCCCTTAGTACCAACTGACCATCATTTAAACCTCACAGCCTACTTGAGTAATGTTGCTAACCATGTCCATTCCTTTATTACCACAGTGTACCCATCTTCTGACAGCAGGATGGTCTCAAACTGTGTTTTATATACATAACAAAGAATACACTGTGCACTGCTCAAATGCTTAGCTGATCTCAATCCAATAGAGAACCTGTGTTGGAAGAGGAGATAGCGTCTGCTTCAGAAGGGGGTTCACCCCAGTACTATGAAGGTGTACCTAACAAAGTGGCTCTCTCACACTCTGAAAAAAGTTATATGCATAGTTATTTTTTCAAGGCTTGATTGAACAGTCAACACTTGAGAAGCTCGACTTGTTATTTTATGTTTTACCCACAAAAAGTTTCACTGTTCAGTTTTAAAGCACGTCCAAGTCTGATAGAAAACACTGACCATATAAACCAGTTCAGATTACTGTGAGGCTCTTGTGGCTGTTTTCAAACTGAGGATTAAATAAAAGACCAAAGAGACCCTCGGTGTCCAAATATTGCTGTGATGGGTGCCATGATTATCATTTATATTATTATTGTTGTCATATATCTCATCAAATAAAACAAACTGAGAACATTGTGATTCTGCTGAAAAAAAGAAGGAAAAAAATGAATGAATAATGTAAGAAAGTCAAACAAATGGATAAAAAGGCTCCAGAGAGACAAGCAATCTTTTCACATGTCTGCTCCCCACAAAAAGACAGATGCTCTGGTTCAATACAATATTTATTCTCCACTCAGAAGCACGTTAGTAGCTCTGCCACTAAAACAGAAAGGTTATTCACATTTTAGGCTGAGCAACCATATACTGTATGATTTAACCATCTTTCCACCCCTGACTGCAGACATCAATTCTTGGTCTCCAAGAGCAGTGCCATGTGACTGACGTTATTGATACAACACAGATTTACACTGCAAGTTAGAAAGACAATCAATAGATCCCCTGAGACTGCCGTCATAAATCCACCAGCACAGATGTGTAAACAGGACAGCGAGTAAATAATGACCAGCAGCAACAAATCAGAGCACTGAGATAGCTCAGTGCAGGAAAATGCTCTCGGCATTATGTAGGGAGGTGTTTACTCTTCCATAATGTGTACTTAATGAGATTTGTAATGGAAAAATGTGTTTTCACAAGCAAGTCAGAATATTTATGAATTTTCCACTGATTTCATCTTGTAGTTAAGTTTTAGCTGTCCTAGAGAGATGATTCAAAGATGATTCATGGTCGTTCTCCAGAAAGAGATCTCACAATCTTTTAGTCAGTGTGCCATGACATTTTGTGCAGACATGATCCCCACAGGTTGAAAGCCCACTAACATTTTTCTCTGCACCCTCTGCGTCAGCGTGGAGGATGTTCCGAGGGAGTTTTCTCACCAGCTAAATTGACTGGTATTTACTGGTCTGGCTTTTCGTTTACCACTCAAAATGCTTTTACAATACGAGCTGTGTTCAACCATTGACACACACTCTATGCAGTTTAAGTGCTTAAGTATTACGCAGAAGCTAACATGCTAATGAATGCATCGGCGACAACTGTTGTGTCGAAACGTGACCATCTGCCAAAAATGATTGCCCATATTTGAACTGTTGCAAATCACTTGTTGGCCTATAATCTGTCAAACATATCTCTCACGAATGATATCAAGCCATTTTGAACCAGAAAGAACATTCATGTCACGATGTAGAAGCTGCAATCAGTGACTAAAAGTGTAATTGACATTTAAAATGTCTTTTTCCAGAGAGATGTGGCCAAGAGGGCAGTAGAAAATGCAAAAAATATAACATCACAGCTCTGCAAAGATATTCTTTGTGGTCAAAAACAACTGGACTGATTATACTGTAGGCACAATGATGCAGTCATGAAGATACTTACAAAACAGGTCATTTGTTTATTTTATATATAAGCCCTTCATAATTCCTGTTGACTCCAGTCTATGTGCCAGTGTAAGCAAAAGTATTACACAGAAAATATACAGAAACATTTGAAATCACTGTTTGGCACAGCAACGACACTGGAGGAGCCAGGGGATTGAACCCCAAACCTTCTGATTAAGTAATTTTTTTTTATTATTTTTTTTTGCTCCTAAAGGTCATTTAGTAGCCCAAACAATCCAAACAGCGTTCCCATCAGCTTCATTTTTGTTTTTTGGGGGTTTTTTTTGTTAGCAACACGCATTCTAAATGGATACATGGTAGCCATTTTTGTCATCGTGAGCAAGTTTTTTTCTTATCTGGTGGCATAATACCTATCAGAGAGAGACAATTTTAGACACGCAGCTGAACCACTTTGAGTAACATTTATAAGAATATAATTTGGTATTTTGCAGAGCATACGAGGGGAAGATAGATGTGCAGCATGCACGTTGGGAAAATGAGCTGGGTGTAAAGAGGTGAGACTCAGATATGAAGCGTGAATAACAGCGATGATGGATGAGTGGACCTAGGTAAAGCCTCCTGCACAGAGAAGCAGCCTCAAATTACTTCACAGAGCTCAATGGATGAAGGATTTGGCGGCTGTGCAGAGGGACAAAGCAAAACCTGCATCTCTGAAGCACCAGGACCTTAATGAGCAGACTCCATCTTTTTATGCCATCATGCTATTATTCTCGAAATAGAGTTAGCAGTAATAGTATTAGGAGAGTGGGTGTACTCCCACACCAGAACTCATTTTACTTTTGAAAGCATTTTTTGGTCGTTTGCTCTTGCGGTCCTCTCCTATTAGAGAACAGGAAAATTGACAGTGAAGTGCACGCTGCTTCAAAGTAAACATGAAAAGATTAATCCAACATCTGGTCCTACCTTGTAAAAATGTGTTATGTTGCATCTGCTTGGCCACTTTAACATATTACCGGTTCATGTTTGTGATTATTATCCTGATTATTCTCGTTCGTGTGTGTTTATACAAACCTTTATTAATTCAGGTGCTGGTAGCACTGAAGACAGTCATACCGCACACTGCTGCGCTGCTGTTGATGGTCTCAATGCTGGTGTGATAATCATTAGCAAATTGATTGTCTTTATGTTTTAAAGCTGCAAGCTGCAACAAAATGCTCAGAAAATCAATGAAAAGTGAACACAGTCCAGGAAAATGTGTGAACTTTTACAAGAGGTTCAGTAAAGCACACTCTAGTAAAGCAAGCAGTGGAAGCTGTGTTGCTGTGTGGAACTAGGGGCACTTAATTCCGTGTCAACACTTGCGTGGGAGGTGAAATCTGCAGAGTTTCCACATGAAAAGTCATCATTAAAGCGGGCGACTCAACACAGGAAACAAGAGTGATGACCACGGGGAGACGACAGAGAGACAGTGCACGGGAGGGAAGGGCAGTGTGAGAAAAATCTCCCTCGTTTAGACTTTTGAATATAAATGTGACCTTCAGCAGGTGGATTTCCAGTGGATTAATAATTTAATGCTCCTTCATCACAGATGGGTTAGAGACCTTGTTGCTTTCGGTGATGAGTATGCGCAGTTCATAACATAAAGGCATAAACCCTTCTGTGACTGATCATAATGCTACAGCTGATGTAAGAAAGCTGACAGTGGCATGTTTTGTAGTTATAATAATAGTCTATTGGGGCTGCTGACAATTATTTAACAATTATTTGATTGGCTTCAGTGGATTTCTTCTTTTTGCTTGTAAGATTGTCAAACTGGGATGAATAGCAAGCCAGAGAAAAGCCTTTTGACTTTACGGTTAATTCCCAAACTCCTTACAGTTCACGCTTTGGATGCTAATCGATTTCAACTGCAGCTGCAGTGAGATCTGACTGATATGACTCGGCATTTGATCTGCAAAAATCAAACCAACACAGCTTGAAACAAACACTTTATTGTCCTGTGGTGGTGCACAGTCAAGACTGAAAGGCTTACCCGTGTGTTTATGAAGATCCAACTTGTTTTACTGAAGCATGAGATATAAAATCTTTTTTTCATCTGAAATGTTACATGTATTTCCAGCTTTTCACCAAAATTTCTCACACTTCTGTTTGGCACTTTTGTGTTTTTTTGTTTTCCGATTTGTTTTCCTGTATGGTGCTGCCAAATTTAGCTCATTTTACAAAACTACCTCTTGAATATTTAATGAAAAAACACTTAAGGGCATATGGCCAAAATGCCAGTCTGATGCAGTCCTCCAAAGATAGCATTTTTTCTCACAGAACTGCAGCAACAGTCCTTCATTAATCTTTCATCTAACTAGGGCGGTGAGAGGGGCTGGAGCCTATCCCAGTTCACAGTAGACAGGTCTCCACAGGCTCAAATCCAATCCCTCTCCTACTCCACTATGTTGTAACTCTATTGAGTCTCTGCTATGGAGTTCATAGATTGTATAAAAACAAATGGATGTAGTCACATAATGTCATCCATCAATTTGGCTGCTAACGTGTTTTTTGATGCCACCAAGTGATCGTGTTTGGACGAGAAGGTGGCGTGCTAAGTAATCAGCTAACAATAGCAAGATTCATAACCCACTTCTGCTTGAGGCTGTTTGGTTTGCAAAAGGAGTCAAGTGTGTAGCCAGAGGGTGCTGAGGCCAGATTGGTACCAGGACTGTCACGGGGCTGACACAGGGAGACAAACAACCCTTCATGCTCACATCCACACCTGTGGCCAATTTGGAATCACTGCCTAACCCAACATGCATGCTTTCTGGACTGAGGGAGTCCTGTGTAGATTTGAAGTGGCTATAGAGAGATTTAGAGGGTTGCGTTGAGGTTTGTCCTCGCTGCGTGCTTTGGAAACTTTTTTGCTGATTAGCGGAGGTCACCGTTTTAAATCCTCTGCTTTAATAAAACATGTGAGCATGAGCCTGATATGAATGATCACATCAAAATAATCCTTTTGATGGAATGAAATGAGCATGAAGTCATTAACAGCGAGCTGACTCACAGTCTCACAGTGAGTCAGCTCGCTGTTTCTGCAGTCTCCCACGCAGCCCGCAGGGCCTCGACCTATGCACCATGAGGAAGCCCATCACCATCAAATAGGGATCTGCTAGAAACAATAGACTCTGGGCCTTCTTATTCACATGCACACGTACACACTCACAAAGTCAACAATAGTGGATCAACAAGAACATCCCTTCCAACTCCGCTAAATTATATTTGTTTCTGCATGTGTTGTTACATCTGCTTTTGGGCGGCTTTATTTTACCCCATGGTACCCCGCTCTGCCTCTGCGAGCAGGACAGTTTATTCTGTTCGTGTTTATATTGAGAGACGCTGTATTTATTCAGGTGTGTGACTTAAGAAGAAACAGAGAGGGCCTGCATGCCGAGAAGCCTCAAGCTGTCACTGCTTGTTTCCCTCATTCAGCAGTGTGTTCAGAAGTGCAACAGCAGTTTCAAACAAACAAGCAACACTCCGATGACCCAGAGCTGACGGGAAATGAAAAACATGTGCATTTGTAGCATTTCTCACATGTATTTCAAAGTGCAATTGAAACATATTTCCATGAAGACTAAGATGAGATAGAATACACTTCATTTATTATCCCATAGATGGGAAATCCCCGCATTAGAACAGTTATAGCAATGAGCTAAATCTGGAGGGAGGCCTGTGAGCTAGTTCAACCAGTCATCTCAAGCTGCACTGTGTCATATACATCATATCTCTGTCCCCTCCTATCATCCCCACCTCACTTTTGGGGTGCATTTAAGCTGCAAACGTTCAATCTCTTTGCCACTGTTGCCCTATAATGACACCAGCTGTGGCAGCCCCTCCACCACCTCAACATCCACCTGTATGGGCTCCCTGATTTCAGCACATCTGCTTCTAATTAATCATCCTCTTTATCCAAGCATCAGTCTGCCTTGCCACAAGGTTTTAAGAGATGCTTTAACATTATAGAGAGGGAAACCTGACTGTAATACTCCCATTGTGTATACATGGTTTACTGATACTCTTAGAAGGAGCCTAGACTGTGTTAGCATTAATTATTAAATAAAAAACAGAATGCAGAAAAGCCCATTACCTCTTTCTGCAGCAGTTGTCGTCCCCCCCCCCCCCCCCCCCCCCCCCCATTCCCACTTTTCCATCAATCCATTTCTGTCCATAAGAGTAACCCCAATCTCTATTCAACTGTTGTTTTCCTACCTTTTTTTATTTTTTTGGTTTTGTTTGCTGCTGCTGTCAGCTTACATCTTGCTGACCTATATCCTTCCTGTTGACAAATCCTATAAATCCTGCTTTTATCCTGCTGCTCTAAACTGCTTGTTGGTGTCAGTCAAGAAAGGCAAGTGAAGGAACAGCAACTCCTGCATGCTGAATGTGAAATACTGCAAATTTAGAGCTCACTGAATATTTTTGCATGGTCCTAGTTCATGAATAAATCCAGTCTGTTTTGTATTATTGTAAAAAACAAAACAAAAAAAAAGCATTTCCAACCGCTCTACCTCATTGTTTGGTGACAAAGATGCATCCCCTCTATAGCAAATACTGTATGGATCAAACACAGGACCAAACAAGACATTTCCAGCCTTGTGTTTACAACTCACCATATGTTTCCAGTTTGGGTGACTATTGCTGACAAGCTGTGAGCCATATTTGAGACCACCCGGTGATGATGCAATTATCTTGGACAGGATGTGCATTAGAGGGGATCGAAGCCCAGGGGAATCTCCCCTTTTCAGTAATGTAATCACCTGACTAAAGTCATCAGAGTGAGTGCTCACTGCTCACTATATTCTCGCAGTCTGAAAATATAATAAAAATGCATTAACTACTAAATCTGTTTGAGACACTCCTATCCCCATGGAGGCACAGCCACAACATTAAAACTACATATTAATTTGGAGGCCCTCCCACCACCACAGCAGCTCTAACCCATCAGTGTATAGACAGGGGGGTTCTGGAGGTAACCTCTAGTGCAAATGTAGGAAACATACAGCCAGAGGGCCAGAACTGACCCATGCGCTATCTCAAGATGACCCCTAATGTCTTCAATGGGAAATTAAACATCCGCTAGCATTAAAAAAATCTATAAAACACAGCCTCCAATTAATGGAGCATGACGTCTTTGACTATAGCAAGTCTGTACTGCCCTATGACTTGATTTCAGCACAGGGTAATCCAAATGTTTTTTTCTGCAATAAACTTCAGTACCTTTATTCTAAAGGTTAAAATTATATTCTGAAAAATAAAATTGATACAGCTTTTAAATGGATTGTTTTATGCCACAATACACCATACTGAGGAAAAGTAGACAATTTCTAACACAAAGATTTTTGTTTTTAAATTAAGAATTCATTCTTTTTCACACAAAAGTTCATAGAGTTGAGCATTATGTACAGAATGCTTCTACTCAGTTTGTTCAAAATGCAGCTCTTCATTCACTTTAGCGAATACATTTCTAAAAAAATGTTGCCCACCCCTGCTAGTGTGCCACCTGGAAAATCACAGTTGATCCTTTGGATTCAGTAGGTCGTGGGATGACGCCTCCGTGGATCAGGCTTGTTACATTGCACTCAAAAAAATGAAATTGGGTGGTTGTTACATTTGCAAAATTCAAGCTTGTAATGTGAACCAAATAATTTCATGTTTCTGTGGTGAACGTAATTAAATCATGTAGGATCTGCATGAAATTCAGCAACTTAAATTATTCTTGTTGAGATGACATGATACAATCTACTAAGAGTGGTTAGTTACTGGTTACTTAGAAAAGGATCCTGGTGTTATTTGTTTCTCAGAAACAGTTCATAACTTCGCTTCAACTCATTCATGTCACCTAAAAGGTAAACCTGTTTCTCCATCACCTGTTCAGCTCTGATGATCCAGTAAGGACATCTCCTGGTTTCATCTTCATGTTTCCCTCTCATCACATATCCAAACCGATATCATGACCAGCAGCTTTTACGGCTGTGGCTCCAGCAAACATCAGCTGATACTAGAAAATAATATTAAATAAATTCTAACAACAGCTGATCAAGCTTAAACGTGCTGCTGTTGTTTAGCGCGACATCCGCTGGTTTCCTCTTTCTGGAAGAAAGTGGGCGATAAACAAACAAGAGAGAAAAGCGATCAGCTGATCATTGATCAGTTTCATGATTGAAATAACAATCGGGGGAGAGAATGAGAGAAGAAGAAACAGCTGTGCAGCATAAAGACACAGAATTACTCCAGCTTTGTGTCTTTTTCATTGTAGCTGAAGTACCGGACAAACTGTGTTCCTTTTCACCTCAATACAAAAACTGTAATATTTTCTCTGAATACGAGACGATTCCAGGACGGTTGGCAACTCTAATAATTAACCTTATGAATTAAATAAAGTTCACTATCGGTAACATCATAGCACCCACCCAGGTGTATAGAAACTCCATCATGCTAGTTATTGTAACTGACTGTAAAAAGTCAGCATAACGAAAATAAACTGATAGGTTTGTAGCGTAAACCTATTCGCTGGAACGTTAAGGACAATTTACTACACAGCCAAACAAGACACGAGTAGGCAAAGTTCTTCATGTTTTTCGTGCACGGGAGAGAACCGGACAAACGCCGTTCCTTCGCTTGACCCCAGTTGCTCTCGTCCGCTCCCCCGTAACACTGCTCTTTTATTGAGGTTACATGAATATGCATAGGTTCATTAACATACGACGTCTACATACAAACAAAGAGTACCTTGCCTGTGTGTGTGTGTGTGTGTGTAGGGGGGGGGGGTCAGAGTGTGACCCCATAAATGACTTCCCTAAACCTGCTGGTCTGGAAGTCCAGCAGTTCATCTAAACAAAAGGCACTTAGCCTAAAACAGATATAGCCACGTTTATCCTACCATAAAACAATAAGAGAAGGTACGACCTCTCCCATGCTCCCAGAGTGTGGGTGTGGATGCCAGAACACTCTGGAATGCGCACAAAGCCTTTGCAGACTATTAAGGATCACACATCCTATCACTACACAATCGATTATACATCTCTACCAATCTAAAACTAATTATAAAACTCTAAGCATATATAAGTAGATATTTCTAAGCATAAATGACAATCAACATTACAAAACCTAACATAAACTCCACCTAAACTTGGTTTATATCTGACCCAGATAGACTGCAGGTCATAACTTCTTACCTGAAGTTCAGTTCACCTGACACTCGGACCGGCGGCCGCCTCGGGTCTCTCCTCCTCCTGCCTCCCCTGCTGGCCTCCACCACTTGCTAATGTTACTGAATCTGTGGAAGCTCCGCGATAGCCACGACCAAACAACTGAGTTATTTTTACACATCTCCCAGCATCTGGCCAATCCACCACCTTTCAGTGTTTATACCGTTACGGAAAAACAAAAAACAAAAAAAGATCGGCCCATAAAAACGAAAAATCACATCGGCCCACTGGGCCAGTCCAGCTATGTTGCCTCGCAGCAAAAAGGTCTTGGGTGTAAATCTGCAATCTGGCCAAGTTTGCAGTGGGTTCTCTCTGGTTTCCTGCCACAGTTAAAAGTCATGCAGTAATTAGGATTAGGTTAATTGGCGTTTCTAAAATATCTGCGAACATGAGTGCAAATGGTTGTTTGTCTCTCTGTGATAGACTGGTGACCTGTCCAGTACTCTGACTCTCACCCTATCACATCTGGGATAGGCCCCAGCCTCCCTGCAACCCTGGTAAAGATAAGAGGATGGATGGAGTGGAAGTTATGATAAATCCATTAACATTTTATGTTAGCCAGACTCTAGACTGTTGAACACTCCAAAAAATAACTCTTTAAATGAACTTAAAATAATCATGGAAAGGATTTCCACATTAATAAATGGCTTTCTATTACGATTAAGCATTTTTGTCACACTAACGTAATTGGCGTGGGTTGGGTCAACTCAATTAAATTAAGTTGGACTCAAATGTAGTGAAACAGTTGATTCATCATTAATTAATCAAGTGCATTAAGTTGGAATAACAGAATTGCATGATGCTAAAATAAAGCAATTTTAATTATGTGGAAATTCTTTTCCATGATTTGTTTATGTTCATTCAAAGTTCATTTTTTGAGTGTGCTCACCCAATTTAAGTCTAATGCTCCATCGCTGTATTTGGCTCTTTGTCATTTTCCTTTTGATATTTCTGACACCGGATTTGTCATGTGGTGTGTGAGATTATTCTCCTGTAGGAGGTTTGTTTTATTGAGAACCGCCTTTAGTTAGTAAATGTCAAAGTCACATCCATCTGAATCCCAAAACCCACAATTTCTCAGCAGCACAGTGTCACTGTGAATGTAGAAGGAAGCACTTTGTACCCTCTTGCTGATGAGCCACGCTTTGCTTATTATATGCCATGGGTGTTTCCATGCTTCCAAAAAGGCAATTAAGACATGTAACAATTTTGCATGTTATGGCTTATTAGCAACAGCTGCCACAAAAAACTGTATCTGTATTATATCCGTGTAAAAACCAGCTAAACATCACATGCAACTTTCCCCACAAAAATCTTGCTCTTGTTGTTTCCTGGACCCTTTAAATCATGTTCAGGCCCCCAAAACGACCCACAGAGGACAAAAAGCAAACAGTGGGAATGCACTTGTATTGAAATAAGCACTGCTCTTCACAAGAGCTGCATAAATACACTTACCTGCACCCTTTTCTAATCATATGACAATCACTTACATTTATAGCCAATGCTGTCTCTTTATCTTAAAGCGTCAGTTCACTATGCACTTAGTAGCGGCTCAAGGGCCTGAGAGAAGAGCATTAAAAGGATCAATATCAAATCAATAAATGGTTAATGGTTCTCGTGCGTAAGTTTATGCTTCTCAGTGTGCAAATGTTCTTCCTAAAAGTGCAAATATGCCCAGAAAAGTGTCTAGCAAGGTTTCTGGTTGTAACAAAAGGGGGGAAATGAAAATGCAAACAAGACTGCTGATACATGATCGATTGCAAATAACTGTTAAATACGAGGTTATATTTGTAAATCATAGAGCATAATGCACAAAACACGCTGTAGAAAAACCACTTATTCTAGATATGACTGACGGAATGCTTATTTTCCACCCAAAGATATTTTTCTGCTGTGAACCATGCCTTAAAATTCTGCGGTCGGAAACACAGACGCTCAAAGATCAGCCGCATGACTCTGCACTGGTGCTGCGCGCTTTGCCTGACCCTGGAGCCACCACAGAGGGGCCCTTCTGCCTTAAAACAGGCAGTCTGCGCCTTTTAGGTGACGGGGACTGTGTAATATGAGTCGGGATGAAAACTGCGCGCTGAATCCGGCTGCCAGTCCAGATGCTGTTCGCTGGAGAGAGGAGGTGCATGATGGATCCCGTCCCACTGCTGCTCATCATCGTCACATCTCTGCCAGTTTGCTCGGCAGTCTACACTGGGCCCCTGCAGCCCGAGATCTCCAATGGCACTTTCCATCACTTCTTCGTCCCGGATGGAGATTACGAGGAGACAGAAGATCCCGAGAAGTGCCAGATGCTGTTTAAATTTTCAGACGTGTATCCATGCGCGGCCTTAGAGGACAGTGACTCTGTGGTGAGGGAGGACTTCGTCCTCACGAAGCTGCAGGCGGAGGACTCGGCGCGCCTGCTCGAGGGCATCGGCCGGACTGTGGCCCAGGATCTGGACGGAGAGGACAGTTACGGAAAGTTCCTCCGGCGGGAGATCTCCCAGATCGGCGAGGCTTTTTCAAGCGTGGACAAGTCCCTGGTGGAGCTGGAGGTGAAGTTTAAACAAAGTCAAGAGACTGAGCTAAGGGAAGAGCAACAGCTGAACGGGCATGTGGTGAAGCAAGTGGGTGACGTTAGGGACGCTCTGAAGGAAACCACCGACATCTCGCTGGGCCTGAAAGATAAACATGAGCTTTTGTCTCTCATCATTCGCAGTCATGGTACCAGGCTGAGCCGCCTAAAGACTGAGTATCTTAATGCTGGTTCTTAGTGGGGCTGTGGTAGCTTTAAGTGTGTGTTTGTGTGTATGAAAGAGAGAGCGAGAGACTGAGAAAAAGAGAGAGCGAGGACGCTCCAGTTCATTAACCAACTGGAAAGTTTATTGTGGCTTATGAATATCCTTCTTAAGCATTTGAACTTCTCTGACCTTTGGTTGTTCCCATTCCTTGGAGCTGTGTCACTGAAGGAGCTCTAACAGAAATATTAGCACATTCCTCTGAATCAGGAGGGAACAAAGAAATGTGGGCATAAGTTATGTCTGCAAGGAACCCTCAGAGAGAGGAGAGAGTGTGAAAACAACCCCCCCCCCCCCCCCCCCCCCCCAACATGGATTTATTGTCAGTAAAATATGTAACTCTGTATGATTTTAACTATGCTGTTCACGCTGTTAGGTTGTCATAACTGATCAAATAAATATTAAATATCTGATATTTCCCCCTTTCTTTCAAGACAAAATGTTCTTCATTCTTCTCACCACATCAGGACTTTCAGGTATTTTCTTTTTCATGCTTGCCCTGAGACCAATGTGAGACGTCTCCCATCCTTTAAAATTTGCGATGTGCAATAAGAACTCGAAATCTTTGAAATTGTAATTTTTTTCACTTTCATCACTTTCAAGTGACCCTCCTCCTCCCTCATGTCTTGACATCACCGTGTTTGCTGTTGGCACTACAAGTGGCAGGCTCGACTGTCCCTTCAAGTGGCCCTGGTTAATTGGCGTCTGAAGTCTGTCACTGCCTCCCACTTCCATCTGGAAGTAATCTGCTCGAGTATGAAATATGCTTCTTCAAAGGCCGTCACTGTCATCATTATCTAGTCTTTTGTCTATCATAATCCACGCAGTTCGAGGTTGACATGAGATGTTACTGTGTTTAAACTCTGAGCTGTTTTGGATTATGTCATTTTTACTAAAAATAGGCTTTTAACTGGCAAGTTTTTTATATGTCTATAAAAAAGCCCTGTTTTGCTCTTGAGTTTATTTCAGAGACACTGTTTATGGATGGAAAATTGTTTTGAATTTCCAAAATAAGCATTAACCCTGGCTAACAGGGTCAAACATAAACACATCTGTTAGGCAGTCTTCATTTGAAGTGCCTTGGATTTAATATCACAAATGCCTTTGGTGGTAATCTCTGTATTTTCTTTCTCTGACTACCGTAAAATGTTCTTATTCCAGCCAACGTCTGCAACAACCACAAAGTAACAGCTACAAGCATGCCCACTTTTTTTCTTTCTTACTTTTTTTTTGTTAACAGAGATAATGTCTATGCAGATGTGAGTGAACCAGATGGGCTGCAATGGGCGCAACTGGGTGTGATTTCCTCTGTCTGGTTTTCCTCACAGTCCAGCTTCCCCTGAGGGACCCCTTTTTAAAAAAACAGCTCTTTCTTTCTTAGCACAGTGCAGACCAGCACAGCAAAAACCCAGAGCTGCAGGAGCTCCTGAGAAACCCTATATGTCTATACAGCTCTTAATTTCCAGGGGCACAGTACAGGGCTCCAAGATTTGATTAAAACATTTGGACAAAATTTCCACTGTGTTAGTAAAAGTGGAGCTATTCGCAAAACCTCTCTTAAGCAACCTGCCCATCATAGTTAATTTGTCTTTTTTGGCTCTGATATAAATCCACCTATAGGAAAATATTTTTTTCCCGCAAGATTAGATTCAGATCCACGCTGCTTAGAGGCACGACTGCCCGAGCGTTAAGCCTGTTGTTAAAGAATTTATTCTCCTTAAGAAAAAGAAAGAAAGGTCAAGAATGCAGACCAGAGTCGACCTGAAGCTACTCTGACCCGAAAATGACAGGCCTCTGGGGTGCTATTGTTAGAAAGGAGAGATTTGTTAAGTGCTCCATCTGCTACTAGTCTTACCGTTATTATTACTGCAATGAAACGACTGATAGTTTTAATATGATTCAACTGCATCTGACGCTCTTTTAAGGAGCTCTTGTTCAATAAAAATAGAGATACTGTTTAACTTCTCAAGTTTTTTAACACATCTCAGTGGACCAGCTCCATGACAACAGAGAAATTTCCCACTGAGCAAAGTCTGCCTTCTGCTAAAGACCATGAAAGCTCTTGAAAGAGCAGGAAAGTGAACCTTGAGATAAGATTTTTTTTTTCAGATTGCTGTGTTGAAGGCCAACCCCCCCTTTCACATACTCAGGAGCAGAATTAATTTACATCCTTAACAAATGTTGCTGATGTAACAAGACAACATAACTAAGTCAAAGACTAAAAGAAGTGAGAGCTTTAACTTCAGTAAAAAATAAACACTTATACCAGTGTGGTATGCAGGGATGTAAGCAAAAATCCTACATTTAAAATTAACTTTAGTATAGGAAGTATTGTTAAAGAAAACAAAATGCAGAATAGCCCATTCGGAAGTGACGGATGACCTTTTTCACTGCTTAATTGCAATGAAAAAGCATTACTTTGGTGTAAGTGGAAAAGTGGATTCCTTACTTTATAGTACCTGGTGATCAACTATAACTATTTATGTATATCAGTCTGTCTTATTTTTTTATATTTGTGAAGTCATTACTTAATTGATGAGAAATGGAAAGTACAATATTTTTTTCAAAAATATATTTTAGTATAAACCCGAATAAAATACCAACATTAAAGTACAATGGCCTTCAAACTGTACTTTAGTAAATAGTCCTTGCTACTTTCAGCATACAGGCCTATAGAAAACTAAGTACACTCTTACTGCTTCCATTGAAATTCAAAGAGTAAGGCACAGCGAGGTTCTACTAATTAAATGCACTTGATTAATTAATCATCTGTATGTGTGAGCACCCTTGTAAAACCAGATGTTTTGGCAGTTTGATGTCTGCAGCATTCAGGTAGGTGTTAATGGAATACCAAGAACTGTTCCTGCCCATCAATTTGAGATGAGTTATGAGGCCATTTCCAAACAATTTGAAGTTCATCATTGTGCAGTGAGGAAGATTATTCTGTGGAAAGCTTTCAAGACACTTCAAGCTCAGACTGTGCAATGCTCGGAGAAACTGCTAAAAACAAAACACGAGGTACATCTCAGAATCTGCAGGCCTCAGTTTAGCATGTTAAATGTAAAAGTTCATGAATATTACGATCAGGAAAACAAGTGTGGTTTGTTTGGAATGGTTGCCAGGAGAAAGCCTCTTCTCTCTGAAAAGAACATGAATGCACAGCTTTGGATTGCAAAACTGCATCTGAACAAAACAAAAGGCTTCTGGAACAATTTCCTTTGGACAGACAGGACCAAAGTGGAGATGCTTGGCCATAATACACAGCACTCGTCCTGGAGCGAACACTTAATATTAACTGTCAAGCACGGTGGTGGAAAAGTAATGATTTAGGCTTGTTTTGCAGTCACGAGTCGACAATGAACTCTTCTGTATAGTCAAATGTGAACCCATCTGTCTGACAGTTAAAGCTTGGTGTAAAACTGCATCATGTAACAGGTTGATGATCCCAAACACAGCAGCAAATCTTCAACAGAATGGCTGAACAAAGATGTTGCAATGGCCCAAAGTCCAGACCTCAACCTGTTTGAAATGCTGTGATAGGACCTTAAGATAGCTGTGCATAAATGAGTCCCTCAGTGAACTGAAGCCACGCTGTAAAGAAAAGTTGGCTACAAGCTACTGAATCATGGGCTGCATTTAGCTTTTCTTTTCACAAGACTCCACAGAGTCCCATATGACCTTATATAGAGAAAAGCATACACGCTTTTTACTCCACTTATCTGACATGGTATTAGTCACTTTTTCAGATCGGGTTTTTTAATGCAAAGCATACTTAAAGTTCAAGCAATTGAATGCACTTTGGCCAACAAGCCAAGGGTATGTAGCATAATTAGACCACCTACAGCACCGGATGACTTTTTAATGATGTGGGCACATATATGAGTCCTCCTCATTAACCACACAGTCCTTTGTATCATTGATACCAGACACTGTAACACTGCAAAACAAACCAGTCTTCACAATTCGTTTGAACAGTTAGATACATTTACAACAGAGGACTACTGTTTGTGTACATGAAAAATGTTTTCATGTTTCCAGGGGCTGTTAATGGAATAAAAAAGGAGCTCTTTGAAATGAATTAACGGCCCACTAAGAGAGTCTGTGCATCCTCTAGCAAATGATTTTATCACTAAATATATTTTGTTCATTTATGATGTAGAATGTTTGTTTACTTAAATCTCCAGTGCCTTAAGTAAACAAACACTGTGCCTAATCAACAACAGGGATTTATTTGAAGACTGCAGATGAAGATTGCCACAATTTGAGCAACAGAATAGTACCGATGAGCAGCGAAAGTTCAGGAAATGAGTGAAGCCAATATTTCAATTAGCTGTCAGAACGATTAATTTTTTTCTTAAAACTAGTACACATGAAAAAAAAAAACCTTGAAAAATTATCAGCAACATCAGTTTGTTAATCTGTGAATTGTCAGCATGTTGCGATCCGAGAGCTTTGGATGAAGCTATCCGGACATTCCTCATTTTATGTGGCCCTGATGTTTATAAACATAGGTTTAATTTCCACTGAAGCGTGCAGGCGGGAAAAAAATAACTTCACTTTCATGTTCTATTAAATTTGGACTGATTTATTTCTGTCAGTTTTGGTCACTGACGCACATTTTGGCCACTGACATTTGCACATTTGCACATTTAGAAGTGGTTGCATAAAACGGTGGCCTGCAAGCAGCTCCTCGTAACACCAAGAGAAATAAATTCAGCTGCAGTTTTAAAACAATGCTGTAAACGCTTTGACTCGGTTAGCAGGCCTCTTTTGCCTGCTGGCATAACAGTGAACACATGTTGAGACATAAGACAACCACAAAGGGTTTTTTTGCTTTTGTTTCTTTTTATATGATGTCTGTTCAGTGCATTACATGAGGGGGGAAGAAAAAAAAATACTTTTGCATGGCTCTTTTATTTTTCAAAAATATTCCGACAGGGGTAAGACCTCAAGAACAACAAAACACTTCCCTCAAACACAGTTTGGTCTAATTCTCTTTTTTTTTTCCTTGAATAAACACAAATGCATCTGCATACATACAATTCATAAAGTACATGTACATATCTTGTTTTGAATGGGTACATAATGATACACAGTTGCCCTTTGAAATGTGAATTACAAGTCCATGGTTTGATCTTCAGTTCCCATTTGAAAGTTGTGCTATTGACCTCCTGCCAGTGCATCTTTTTCTCTTTTTTATTCTGTTTTTCTTCTCAAACTAGCAGATTTTACAAGAAGAAATTGTTATATTCTCCTCTTGAAGAGCAAGCAATGACACTCAACAGTTTATTCATAAAGAGGGACAGAAGAAAAAAATCAAAAAGCACCAGAGGAACTGAAACCATCTTCAGTCAAATGTCACCTCTTTATCATTTCCCATGTGAGTGCGAGCAAGTGTCCCATGCTTTCTCTGTGCCTGGCTAAGTGAAGGCTTTCTCTTTTCTCTGAGTCCCTGGGTGAAGCTGTCTCTGGAACAGGGCTCGTCACTGTTTCACAGATGAGACAGGTGTCTGTTTGGTATGCCCGCGGCCTGTCACACACAGCCGTTCTCCTGTCTGGGCTTGTGCACCGCACTGGCCTGTGGGGGGTAGAGGGAGGGAGCGAGTGTGCACAGGAAGCCAGCCAGCAACGTGAGGCCCAGTCCACCCCACGCACAAAACATGGACCAGCCGTAACCATGACTGATGTCCTCTGGTATGCCAAACATGTAGCGCGGATAGCGGGACAATTCAAAGTTGATTCCGGCCACACACGTGCAAAGGGAGATTATGCAGCACGTCCCTGCCAGAGAGCGAGGATGAAACAAGTCAGCAACCCGATTTGATCCCCCCCTTTTGATGCGCCACGGTTAATAAAGACCACACCGCCCCTCTGCGGTGAGTCGGGGCAGTGCTCTTTATGTAAAGAACTTCTTACCTCCCATGAGGAAGAGAAGTCCGGCGACATACTGCATCAGATCGTGGTCTTGACAGCAGCCCAGAGCGCCTATGATCCAGCCGAACATGATGATGGATATGGCCATTCCTATGAAACTGGCAGTCATCCTCTGGAGATCTGCAAAAAAAAAAAGGCACAGCAGAAAACACCGTGTATGTCAGGGGGCGTGCTCAGTTTTTCTACATTAATTCATCAGATTAAAAAAAAGGTAACTCACGAAGCGCGTGCCACTCATCCTGCCTTATTGTCTTCGTCAGATTGATTGGCAGATTTCTGGGGAGCTCTGATGATGAGTAGTAGTATTTTATTGGTGTGCAGCGTGGAACCAATCCTGTGGATGTAAACAACACAAAAAGGATGTCTCACATTAGCACTGAGACGAGATGAAGAGGATATCACAAGGCTCGCTCCTGCCACCCCCCATCTCCCAAAAATACGCACCCAGCCCCCCCTCCACCACCACCGCCCACCCATCCACCCACACCACTGTGGAGTAGCTTATTGTACGCATCCCGAGGCTTCTGTTACTACAGGCTGCCCTTTTGTGCTGGGGCGAGAGAAAAAACACAGCACGTCGATCGCATTGTAACTGTACTCCGTGCGATACTGCGTAGGCCTCGAGGGTCTTTGCGCAGCATCAGCACCTTGGATAGCGCATTCGTGCACAAAGTATTGTTACCGACAGCGCCTGTCACTCGACACAAAGCTTCCGAAACAAACACGTTACAGCACAAAAACACGAAGCCCAACACCAAACCTTTAAAGATCAAATCCTCCGTCTCCAAGTCAAACCCTTCTCTGTGGCACTTTCTCCACAGTCCGGTGACGGTGGAGTTGAAATGCCGACTGCAGAGAGACTCCATTGCCGGGGCAGGAGGCAAGAAGTGCCGCTTAGCCCGCAGCAGCATTTCGCCGCTGACACTGGAGCCCTTTCTTTCAACGTTTTTCTCCTTTGGCAGCATCCGAAGCGGAAGGTTGTTGTTGGAGATGTAAATGTAGCCGGGGTCGTTTCTTTTGTTTGAGTAATTCTTGCAGCGTTCCCGGTGCCTCCTGGCGTCAGTCTCGTACCAGTTGTCGGTGCTGATCGCCACCGCGATCAGTCCCAAAGCGCAAAAAGCCAAAAACAGACCTGCCACGGTTAAAGTCCTCATAGCAGCCATGTTCCATGCGTATCTCGCCTCGGTGCCGTGATATTTCCACGGGACAGCGGGACTCCGCTCCTGGCTGCTGCTGCTGTCAGTGTCTAAGGTGGGGAGGAAATTTGGCAATACGTGAAAATCGGAAGTGCTGATAAATCGCCGAAGCCCTCATTTCTCTAATTTGTCAAGCATCCCCTAAAAGAGCCATATTCGGGGGCGGAGGATAAATAGATTTGGGCCTCGATGTGCTATTTTGGTTGTCTCCTCTATGCCTCTGAACTCAGTCTAGCCTAGATACTGGCCAGTTCAACGTTTCTTTCCAGTAGATGGAGACAGAGCAAATATTTGAAAGCACGAGAAGCCCCAGACCTGTACTTTACGCACCGTGGGTCACGGTTTGCAGTCGTCATAAACACGATTTTCTGGGGTTAAACAAAATAAAGGAACCTTTGCTGTCTTTTAATAGACCATGTCTCAAGGCACCTCAGCTGATGTGTTCCGTGAAACACAGAAATGCAGATAAACAACCTGCTTTTCTCCCTGTGGTGTGCTCACAGGAAACAGTTTCATCACAGCCAGCAGACTGCCTCTGGTAAGTTTCCATTAAACAGAGGCAAAGATGTCAAAGCACAGCGTAATAATGCTTGACTCATTCGATTATTTTAAAAGAAGTCATAAAAATCCACCTCCATGCCAGAAAAAAAAGTCAGAAGGTGGTTATAAAAATCTCAGTGTTGTATGTATGAAAACGCAGACAAGTTACAGGGACAAAGTGAGTCCAGCTCTTTCCGTCTTTTTTTCACTGGTTTCATCTCACGGTCAGAACTTCCTCAATTGAAACCATAATGCCAAACAAAAAGAGGAACAAGCCTGGTCCAAACTTCACTTTTGGTTTCGACTGCTGCCTGCAGTAGCGATTAAAAAATTCCAGTGTGAATAAATCATACTCATTGTAATTGAGAGTTAGAATCTCATAAAGCCTGCTTTCCTATTCAATTATGATGTGTTAAATGAAATAAGTGTCGCATTATCTTTAAGTTTAATCATGTTAGGAACGAGTCCAAAGATTAGAGTTAATGTCTCTCTAATCACATCAGTTGAACTGATGAGAGTTGAAGCAGGGAAGGGCTCGTCACTTAATATGTGATAACCTTCTCCTCTCACTGCGTCTTCTTTAAGGGTGTGGGGTGTCTTAAAGGGTGTCTTTAAGACATGTGGAGTTATTTTGCACTCAGAGTGTGCTATAACACACAAAAAAAGCACACTGGGCTTTAGACTTTTAATAAATGCATGTAAACATGGTGTATGGCCATCAGGAACTAACTCACCATATGAATCTAGCAACTGGATATGAATGCAGACTGTATATGTTCCAGCTTATTTCTCACTTTCAGTTCCCATTTGCGTGCTGGAGTCAGTGCCTGGCGACACTCCGTATTTATCGGTGAAGCAATAAGAAAAAGTTAAAAATTACCACAAGCTTAAAGAACCAAGAAGCTCATGAAGCCTTGTTTACATGATGGATGGCTATGTTATATCGTCTGTAAGTGGATCTCTTTTGATTTTTTACCATGTATATGTCATACACCAGGAGATAAGGCTTTGATTTCAGTTTGCGACATCGTGAAGGTATTTTGTTTTCCATGTGGGTTTCTGTTAGATTGAGTTTTCAGTTACCTTTGAAGGTTATTCTAGTGACCAAAGTAGAGCTTTAAGACACTGGAGGTGGTATTTTATTTGTTATTATGGTCTGCAAAGATGATTTTTGTTTGTGTTTAAACAGGATATACTTATTTCACTGCATTTTAACTGTTAACATATGGTAAAGTCCAGTATATAATCTGCACTCCTGCTTTATTCAGTTGATTTGATTGTTTTTGTCTGTTTTATGTTCTTCTAAAAGCAATGAGTAATAGCTGAAGATCATATCTGAAAACATTTTGGAAAGACAAAGAGACTCAAACTTTTAATTTTTCAGAAACAACATCTCATATTTCCCCCCCAAAAGGCTTCAGAGGAGGTTATTGCAAATGAGGCCGAGAACTATCGACCGTCTGTGGAGCTGTACCCCTACCTCACTGGCGTGGGGGAGATTTGCGATGGTTAGTAGACTGGATTTCAGTGTAAGAAGGTGACTCATCATACGGCCATGTGCTTAAACCTCGGTCACTTTTCAGAACGTAGATGGACCTTCCAATCTGAGCGGGTCCAGGCGTCAGACTTTGAGAATCCCCTCACGGAGCTTCAGGCCGTGTCTCCCCCACAGCTGATACCACCATACCGCTATGGCAGTGAGTCACTGTACCTCCAACTTGATCCTCCACTCGTTCCTCTGTCTGCATCACCACAAGTAAGTCCATGTATGGTAGCTTGAAAAAACACAGTTTCCATTGATGTGATTGGAATTACTGACAAGTGGCCTGACAAGTAACGAACCCCCTTCTATTAGGATACACTCACTGCCCAAGCTACTATTCTAAAGTAGAGAAATGCTTTTAAGTGTACTGCCGTTTTTTTCTTATTTGTTTTACTGTGATTGAGGTATTAACATGCAGCAGCGATGTTAGGCAGTGATGAAAAAAACATTTACTCAACTGTTACTACACTGCGTGACTCACATCAGTCTGATTGCTCATTATTTCTTCCCTAAGGGAGAATACATTTACTGGAGTCTTTAAAAAGACCTCAAACATTAAAAGAAACTCGGAAAAAAAACAAAAAAAAAACCCTAAGGTTTTGGTAATTATTCTCACTGTCTTGAACACAGCCGTGTCTGAAGTAACAGTAAATTATTTGACTTTACTCTGATTCATTTGACATTAAAATGTTCCTCATATAAGGGTCACGTTCACTATGAATCCTACATAATGTCAAAAAATTGCCTATAACAATTTTCTATACTCCAAACAGAATCACAGGCCAAGAAGACCAGACAATATTTGGTATTTTTCTACTACACACTTGTAATGAACATATTTAGTTGACAGATTAATCAACAAATGGATTAGCCATTTCACACATAACTGTGTATATAAACTGTACGTGCTCCTGACTTTCAGAATCATTCAACTGCTGAAATGAAAACGAACTGTGCTGCTGTAAACTGAATCGGGGATTTAGAAGATTATAATGTGATTTTATCTACACAAATACAGCACATGATGTGGACAGTCTGGGATATTTCCTCTGAAATGTCATCTGCACTGTTGGGTACTGCTGAGCACTGAATTCTAATTCTGGCACGGCAACTTCCTCTTTTAACACAATGACTGAGTTTAAATGAAAATGTCAGGTGATGAATAACTGCAAAACAAAAAACGTTGCCCGGTCTGTCACTTCTGTGCATAAACATGTTTTAAATTTCCCCTAAAGATCCCATATTACACCTCACCCCTGTGCTACCAGTACCCGCCTTCGGCCTCACCTGGACAGTACTACTCAGAGGAGGACCAGAGAGGAATCAGTCCACCGCTTGAGGTATCAGAGGGCGAGGATGAATATGAAGGTCATAACCCTTCTTCCTTCAGGAGAGACACTAGTGGGTATTTTCAAACCTCTTTTTTTCTTACATTCAGTCATAAACCTTGAAAAACTGAATAAAATTGCTTTAGCAATTCTTATACTTTCCACTCCAGACAACAAGAAGAAAATCCGTCTGTACCAGTTCCTCCTTGACATGCTAAGAAATGGCGACATGAGTGAGAGTATCTGGTGGGTGGACCAGGACAAGGGCATCTTCCAGTTCTCCACCAAACACAAGGAAGCCCTGGCGAACCACTGGGGTATTCAGAAAGGAAACCGCAAAAAAATGACCTACCAGAAAATGGCTCGAGCTCTGAGAAACTATGGTAAAACCGGAGAGATTAAAAAAGTGAAGAAGAAGCTAACCTACCAGTTCAGTGAGAATGTGTTGAGAAACTTATATTCACGTCAGTACCCTCAATGACAAGGGAACAAACGCTGTCTTTAATCATGCTAAACTACTCAAATTTTGTCTGTAGATTTACAATTTCAGTTTGTTTTTCTACCATGTTTCCTTCCTTATTTATTTGTAATCTGTGACATTTGCTAATGTCTATATAAACAGCTTAATTTTAAACTCAAATTATGGGTGAATAAGAACAAAACTAAGAGTAAAAGATCAGTGACAGCTGCAAAGAAATGTTTTAAAAATGCATATTGTAATTTTCTGAATGGTGTAAATAAATATAATGCTCTGCTATTTTTGTCAAATTATTCAAATGAACTGTCTTTGAACGAACAAAAAATATGTTTTATTCCTTAAAATAATTTTTTCCTAGCTTTGTTAAAAAGGCAGAATAGAGCTGTCCCTCTCTGGAAAGATAGAAAACTCATTCGAATAGTAAATTAAATAGATGACGCAACAACACTCTTCGTGCAAAAGATTAAGTACAATAGTTGCTACGAAATGACCTGCGAGTAAATTATAAAGGTGTATTTAGTCTGTACCTATGTAACGTCCTTCTTTGGACAAAGTTTTTTCTTCACTCGTCAGTCCAGTCCTTATACCTGGCTATTTAAGAGGAAGGACTTTTATTTTTCTTTGTTTTGTTTTGTTTGTTGCAGACATTTCAAACACTTTTGTATGAATCATTAAAGCAATATATCCCCATTTACCTCTTGCTGAAGACTGCTGCAGCCCCGCGTTTGGACAAGTGGGAGAAGTTCCACGTACAGCATAAGCTTTTATTTTACAAGTTCTCTGGTTCCGCTCCACAGCTATTTCCGCTGACGTCATTTCACCAGCCAATCAGAGTCCAAGCATTGTTTCGGTGCAAATTTCAAATGCACTCGACAAACGAACGGGCAGTCGGGCGACTACACTGACTTTAACCTAGATTTTTTTACTTGAGGAGTCAAAAGACCGTTTGCAGGAACAGGACGATTCTTTTTAAAACATTTCAATTGTCTGCGGTGGCGAAATGAGAGTGAGGTTAGTACTGAATATAAATATAATTTTTAGCGGTTTATGTAAGTTGTGTTCTAAACTTGCTGATTAGCGTTAGCATTTAATGTTAATTGTGAGAAAAGTCGCACAGCCTGTTTCACACATTGAGGCGGAGCAGTCCTTAGGTTATGCTGTCATTACTATTTGGGTTTTTTTGGTCACTCGTATTATTTAGGATTAGGGGTACCACGGATATGCTACGCCGTCTGTAACTATTTAAATGTTAGTTTGCTCGGTCGATGGTGGAAGGGCTGTTGCGTCTGGCTTTGCGGGAGCTAACACAGCTGTTTCCTGTCTGGTTTTAAAATCCCTGGCTTACTGTAGTATAAAATAATATACATTTTTGTTTACATTTTGAGTAATTGAAACACCAGTTAAAATATCCAAGTCCTGCTAACGTACAGGCGGCCCCCCCCCCCCCCCCCCCCCCCCCCCCCCCCCCCCCACACACACACACACACACACACACACACACACACACACACACCCGGAGGGCCACTCTGAGTCAGGAAAAACCCAGTGAAACCTGTCTGATTTGATTGTTAGCCCCGAATACACACCCGTAACCTCTGTGTACACCAGCTTATTTTATTACAGTATCCACCACACTTTACACTTTGTTACCCTGAACCTCTGAGCGGATACGTTTTTCCGTTTAATGAGCTCTTGAACTTTATTTTTACTTCATGAAATTAAATTTTTACTTGTATTGCGTTGTCATGTTGTATTTTACTTCACTGACATGTATAGCTTTCTACTTTTTTAAGCCATTTTGTTATGTTTTTTGTTTGTTTGTTTTTTGTATTTAGCTTATTTTTGAACTGCTGCAACAAAGGAATTGCTCAACTTTTGTGGTAAAGTGTATCTTAACAAACTTGAGTATCTGGTTCTCTTCCAGTGAAGTCCATGCCGCAGAGTCTGTTGCCTACCTGAACAGAGCCCTGGTCAGGTTGCAGGATATTTGGGAAGAGATAGGGATTCCTGAAGAGCAGCGCCTACAAAGAACCAATGATGTTCACAAGCACATTAAAGTGAGTTCTGACAGTGGTGTACATTATGGTACCTTTTGGCCTTGTAGGACTAATCATACAATTGCCTCTTTGCTTTTTCTTGCCTTCAGGGTTTGCTGGACCTCATGATTGCAGAAGAAGAGGAGCTCAAGAAGCGAGTACTCAAAAGTATAGAGTCTTGTCGCAAGGAACTCAGTATTTTGTATAGTGAGCTTCAGATGCCCCCTTTTGAGGTATTTACATTTGAGAAGTGTGTTTGAGTGTTGTTGTTTTTTTTGTTTTTTTTTTAATATATATATAACCAACAAGACGATCTGTGTTAGGCCTTACCGTACCTTTTGAATTTCTTTGCAGGAGGAGGATGGCTGCAGCATGTTGCAGATGGAGAAGAACTGCCGCACACATCTGGAGGTGATGAAGGAGCACAAAAAGCAAAGAATGGAAGAGCTTAAAGGCCTCGTTGTCAAAGACCGAGAGCTGTGTGATGTTATGTGCACTACCCCCTTTTGCATCAACCAGGACTCTGTTCCATCATTGACACAGCTGGAGAGCTATCGGGCCTACCTTGATGATCTCACCAAAGAGAAGGTGTTTTTGATTTTCTGTTTGTTTCTTTAATATTACAGTTTTTGCTTTTGGTTTGTAACCTGTCTCGTCACTGCAGGAGCATCGTCGCAAGGAATTTGTGAGCATCAAGAAGGAGATCATTGTATGCATGGATGATCTGGAGCAGCAGCCAGAGACCAGTTTTGAGACTGATGTGATTTGTGAGGATGAAGAGGCATTTTGCCTGTCGAATGACAACATTGCTGCTCTCAAACTCCTCCTCGGTCAAGTGAGTTTGTGATCTTTCCTTTTCTAATGTGATCCGTCTACGGTATTGCATAGAATAACGTGGATGATTTCTTCTTCTTCCAGTTGCAAAACCGCAAGGCTGAGAATGAGCTCCTTTGTTCAGGTTACCGCACTAAGATTCAGGAGCTCTGGGAACGGCTTCAGATTCCCCAAGAGGACAGGGAAATTTTCTCAGAGCATATGATCAACACAAAGAAAAGAAACATGGAAGCGGTACAAATCTACCTTTTGATTTATGATTTTAAATAATGTGTCTGTTTATTTTTCCACCCAGATCCACTAAGCCGTCGTAAAAGGTTCTGATAATGTGTATCCTGTGTTTCCAGCTCCAGGCTGAGGTCCAGCGTCTAGAGGTGCTGAAAATGCAGAGCATGCAAAGTGTCGTTGAGGCCATCCGAGCAGAGATCGCCCTCCTATGGAAGAAATGTTTCTACAGCTCCGAACAGCAACAAGCTTTTGCGCCATATCATGATGGTGAATGTCTGTTTTAATAACGACTGCTTTATTTCAAACATATTCACCAAAGGTCACAGAGGGAGTTACTGTTCTGGTACATCTTTTCTTTACTCAGATGATTTCACAGAAGAGCTCCTCAATCTACATGAGGCTGAGATCACGACCTTGAAGAAGTATTATGAGGGCCACAAAGATCTCTTTGAGGGAGTCACTAAATGGCAGGACAACTGGACGTTGTACTTGGAGCTTGACGTGAGTGCTGTCTCTATAAGTTTTTTGTGGAAGCTTTTAAAATGCTTATCTCTGGGCATGGTGACATGTGGCTGTATGCTTCCCCTTTTAGAAAAAGGCTAATGACCCTTCAAGATTCAACAACAGGGGTGGGAACCTTCTGAAAGAAGAGAAGCAGAGAACTGACCTGCAGAAAAGTTTGCCTAAGGTGAGAATTTCTATGCTGCTTCAGTAAATATAGCATTACTGTAAGCAGATGCCAGCCTGTAAGATATTCTCTTAGAAGACATTTCAAAGATGTCATATTGGATGAATTGGCAAATAAAAGGAGATGAAGCAAAACTCCATTGCTGTATTGCAGGTTTTGTCCAACAGATGGGGATATTAAATGACTGTCACTCTGTGGTTCAGGTGCATATGTCTGTTCATCAAAAGCATTTCAGAAATTGATGTAATCTGACAGTCCACTGTCAGTGCAGAAGCTGTTAAAAGGGAATCGGCTGAGCTCTACTAATCCAAAAATGCACATTTTGCTGTTCAAAATGGGCTTTATTTAGATAGCCTAGTCAGGGGACACATGCAGCAAAGGGCCTCTGGTGGGTGGCCCTGCATTTCTGCCTTGCTGGTCAACTGTTTATCGTGTGAGTTCAACTGCTTTGGGATTTTCTCTGGAAAAAGAACAGTTCAGAGCAAATCATTAAATGCTCAAAATTACTCTGACATTATGTCCGTGATGACTGGATGTAATCGTTCCTACCTTACTTCAGGCCCACACTGTTGAGTGCAGTTTGAAGCCTTGAGTTTTGGCTCACAGGGATTATTCTCACATTAGACTCCCTCCTCATTAAGTATTGGTATTGTTTCACAGTGGTGTCTGTTTTTTTTTTTTTTTTTGTTTGTTTGTTTGTTTTTTTTAAGTGTACATATAAGAGAAGTAAATGTAATAAGACCCCCTTTTTGTGACAACATAAAAACTGTTATGCTTGTTTTCAGTTGGAAAAGAGTCTGAAAGCCCAAATCGACGCTTGGGAGCAGGAGCATGGCAAAGATTTTCTGGTGAATGGACAGAAATTCCTTGATTATGTGCAGCAGCAGTGGGATCAACACCACAATGAAAAGGAGAAGGAGAAGCTTGAAAGGGTATGTGAAGTTATTGCTGTGACACGCTCTGTCGTGACTTTCACTTCCCTGTAGCAGTAGTTTTGTAGTTTCGCCAGTGCATTTTTTTTTTTTTTTTTTTTTAAATGCATTGTTCTTTGGAAAATAGCAAATGAAGAAAACTAAGCAGATACAAGAGGAAATGCTGTATGGAACGACGGTGAGAACCCCGTCTAAAAGGCGGATAGGAGGGACTCCCACACCTGGAAAAATGAAAAAGGTAAATGGGTAGATATTTCTGTGGTTTTTCTGTAACTGTGTTAATGTCAAACATGAGCACTGACTGAAACACCTTTGTCCCCTGTCCACTCAGCTCAATGGCACCTCAACTTTCTCCACTCCAACCAGCTTCCTGAGTTCAGGCCTCAGTGGGACCATGTGCCTGTCGTCCACCCAGAAACCACCGTTGTCTGCTAGCAAGGTATTGTGCTTCATGTTGTTTTTGACAGTCAAACCATCAGGATTAGATTGGTTTGTTCAGTATCTTAGACAGGTTTGATCATCATTTTTTTTTCATATTGAAACGGTAGAACCTCTTACATTAGTTTGTATCTAGACTCAATGTTGGTCAACGTTTGAGTTTAGTGTGTCCTGAATATGATGCAGACGTTGACACTGATAACTTTTCATTCTACCCAACCAGTCAAGTCCAGTGTCGTTAACTAAGATAAATATACATAATATGAAATGCATTGTTTTGTATGTCAATATATTGGACACGGTGAAAGTGCTCATCTGTCATAATGTCCTATATAGTCCTATATAATGAAAGGGCTTGCCAAAACACATCATCATTCTAGTTGGTCTCATTGTAGGGTCTTGGCCTGCGAACCCCTGGACATGGAAAGGCACCCCGTGCGCTAGAGCGAAACAAGGAAAATATCTCCCACCTTAATAGAAACACTCCAAGTGGCACACCACTAAGGTCTCAGGATACTCAAGATCACACCTTCACCTTTAATTCTATTGCTGGCTCCTATTCGGAATTTGCGGTAAATGGGGTTTTTACATCTGTTTAGTCAACTCAGTAGTAAAGATTATTGTAAGACTAAACATTTGGCTCACAGTTTAAGTTTACGACCAAATGTACAACTTATTTAATTTCTTGCTATGTGGGTGTACATGTATTTTATAATGCAGATGAAATTCCCACATTATGCAGTTGTGATGCAAAGAAAAAGCTACAAAAATCATTTATAACATGATGACAAGACTTTAAGAAACAAAGCTGTCTGCCATCTTTTAATGTTTGAATACATGTATTCCAAATTTCGTCATACAGTCAGCAGTAATTAATATATAGAAAATGTTGATTATTTGTATTGAGATTTACACGAACCACCACCTTTTACATATAAGTATACGTATAGTGTTTGACACATCCACTGGGAGAGCGGGCAGGGGGATTGCGTCAGAAGGGGCAGCCGGCATACAATCAAAGTTACTGATTCATCCACTGAGGCAACCCCCTGTTAATAAAGGGACAGCCAAAAGAATCTGTCTACAATGAATGTATAAATTAAAATAGTCAAAGTACACTAGGTCTTATGAAAAAAATATTGAAATGGCTACGGCCCTGTGCTATAACTAATAAATCAAAAAAAATTCCTGTCATGCCGAAGTTTCAATGACTTATTTGTCTGAGCTGCAGCTAAAACTTTCCACCACATGACTCAAATCTGGTCATCATGAGGTTAAAGGTTTCCAAAGTTAATACATCTACTTAATTTGTCATGTGAGAAAACCATGTTGATACACAAATATTTTACCTTTGATCTTTTGTTGTTTTGTTTTTTTAATATGAAAACATTCATTGGGACTGTTTCTTACAGAGGGACCTCACGAAGTCTTCTAAATCGAATGTAAAGTCAGGACTGCTGAACTCGACTGTCAGTCATCAGTGATGGTTCAACAGAGCTGCTCTGGCACAGAGGGTCGCCCACCTCAGGGGTAGTTTGGTGACACAATGAACAAGAGGGAACTTCTTACAAAAAACTGTAAATATTTTGTCAACATTTCCCTTTATTAGAATTTATTCCAGGGTTTCCTCTGCTCTTTGCATTTCTCTGGCATTTTAATTTTTTTACGATGTCTTTTTATTTGATCCTATTTTGGCTTAAATTAAATATTATCTGTTATCTACAGCACTACTGTTTTACTAAAGTGGAAAGTGGCACCATGATTTTCTTTTTCGAGCTGGATTGACAGCTAATTTTGCTCCTCAGAAACCAAACATAGGGTGGTTTTATTCTTTTCCTTAACCTGTAAATAAACGTTTTAAAAGCAGTTTGTTCTCTGTGACTATTATTTTCCCATCATTCCTGCCCCTAATTATTCAGCTGAACATGGTTTTACTTCAGCTGAGCGTAAGCCAAAACGCAGTATTTGAATTCAGCCAGAGGTAAATCCTTGCCAGAGTTATCATTGTAATTTTAAAGTATTGTTCTTTCTATAAAACTATAGGTAGGGGACTGGTCTGGTCTGGAACTGAGCTCTCACGAGTGCTCTTCTAGTGAGTGGATGTAAAAGTCCTTCCCTTCTTTTCACTGGAAATGTGATGACTTATTTAAGCCATGCGTGTCATGAGCTCCTCAAGAGCCCTCTCACGGTGATTTTCATTAACAAGCAGCACTTCTTTGATTGCGCTTTGCTGGAAGCCCATCTCATTAAACTGAGCCAACAGGCGTAGGAACTCAGCAGCCTGGAAAAAGAAGATATTGTTTTGCTCCTTCATGTCAAGGTACAATAGGGTGTGACAGGCGCTGACTTTTCAACCTGACTTGGAAAAACTGGATTTACCTTGCTTTCACAGTTCTGAAACATCTCCAAAGCCTCTTCCACCTGTGCTTGGTCATAACCCAGCTGACACAGACGATCGCAGGTAACCAGATATTTTAGCACCTGTCGATAGCAGAAAAAGCATGAATTTTATCCATTTCTGTGTACAATTTTATGAAGTCTATTCATTAACATTTGGGAATGTGAATACAGGATATAGATTGACCTACATACTATTACTTTACAGATGTGTTTTATGTTTAATGCATTAGAAAAACATTGGTTTGCCAAGTATTGCAAATTAGGTGAGGGATAATTGTGATTGCTGTATTTTCTTTAACCTCTTCTTTCTTCTGATGCCATTACTTTTTTTTTTTTTTAAGGATGTGTGTATTGGTTTTTAAATACTTAAAAAACGCATTTATATAAAACAAATTGGCGGCGGCTCAGAAAAAGCATTACTTGAGTTATAAGTGTTCATTGTACAATGTGATATTGTTAAGCCACAGGACAATGGATAGAATAAAGATTTATTTTGATCACCAATTTCATGGTGGTTCCCCAGGAGTTCCCTATTTAATGCCTTGGTGGAAAAACTCAAATTAGTTACCCCAAAACGTCTATAAACTGTTACTGTAACTGTTGTTGAACTCATTAGATAGGGTTCCTTGTTCTGTTCAAAAATTTACACACAGAGTTGAAGTGCCTTTGAATATTTTACGTAATCTAGTTGGATAGAAGTATGGACAGCTTTGAATTGTATTGGGGTGTGCTGAGCATTTATAGAGATACTGTGAATGTTTACCAATCTGCCTGGAATGACTCTGAGGATGGATCATTTACATTTTGTTGGATGCTGTAGAGTTGAGACACGGCTCCTTTGGAAAATAGCTTAATTTTCAGGAGACCATCCAAGACAGCATGGCTAGTCTTCTGTTCATCTTTAAAAAGGATACATGTCTCAAGTTTGCGCACGTCTTTCAGTTTTTCAATTGAAAGCTTGAATGTCTTCTGTAATTTTTGGAAAGGGGAAAGCTAGCCCTCAATATAGATGTCTCCCAAATAACTTATACCCTTCTGCCTCCAGATTTTAAACACACAGTCCTCCAAACCTGGACTGAATGCTTGATTGAAGCATATTGGTGACTCGACATATACCTTGGGGCCTTTCAGTAGTAAGAGCACCTGAGGCCAGACTTGATGCCCAGTGTCTTTAATTAAAATACAATAGCATATATCTCATCCCACCACTCATAACTGTGATGGTGGGCTAACAAGGAGACAGATACCATTCATGCTCACTTTCACACCTATGGCCAATTTAGATTCACATGTTAACCCAACATGCAGGTATTTGGGCTGTGCAAAGAAGCCAGAGAACCCACACAGGCAGGAGAACATGTAAACTCAACACAAAAGGCTCCAGCAACTACTGTATCACTGTGCCGCTCTATCCTAAAAGTTTTAATTTCAAGTCAGAATTTACTCAGTCAGACTTAAGAGTTCACAGTTTCGTTGAAAAATGCAATCATTAAACAGCATCTTATAACCCCAGTGTGTTATGTACCTTTTCAGGGCTCCTATAGCCTGTCTTCTGCAGCGCCAGAATAGCTGTTCTTAAAGGGTAGCCTTTCTCAGTGATTGTTTCAAGTAACTCTCTCTCTTCCTGGCTGAGGGCTGTCAAAAGCTCTGCTGCACAGTCGAAGAAAACCCCCCGAGAGGCACCGCTCGTCAGAACCTGATGATGACAAGGGAAGACCAGGCACAAATAATAGAAAACAGCTTTACCTGCTTCAAGTATTATATTGTTATGTGACACTCTCAGAAAAACCGACCTTCTTTCTGCGGTTTTTTAAAACAGGCCCTGCAGAGGAGGGTCGTTGTTGTTGTTGCCTCGGTGGGGAAGGTCCAGCGGGTGGAGTGTTTTGGGAGAACTTCCTGCCTGAAGAGCGCTGCCTCTTCTTGATGTTCCTCTGGCCCTGAGGGAGCGGGCTGGCCTGCTGTGATCTGTGCTGCTCGAGCACACGCAGAGGCTGTCTGCACTCTTGGGGAGAAGACGTGCCCCTGTGACCTCTGAAACACTGAGCTGAGCCAGTCCTACAGTTGTGAGGGGAAGCAACAAAGTGCATGTCTTTGACTCTGGAGATCGGGCCTTTGAGTGAAGCGCTCCGGGGCCGCTCCCTGCAATTGATGAGGTGAGGGGCATCTTCAGTAGAGGACATTTCATTGTCCTCATGATAACCATCTTCATCATCAGAGTCAGATACGAGGAACTTGACGGTGCGATGGCGCAGCCAGTGAGCGTCTGCAGAGTTCAAGCTGTGGCTGCGGGGCCGAGGGTTGGGGACCCACTGATCGCTGCTCCTGGGAGTGACTCTGTGACTCTCCTTAGGGCTGCTGAACATCAACCAGTAAGGTGGGCAGGATGGAGCCTGGCAGACTGGCTCCTGGCCAGTTAAAATCCATCTCTCCAGGTTGAATCCGTACTGCAGAAAAATTATAAAGATTTGGAGCATTAGCCCTTTTTCACAGCTGACATTAATAGGTGTACTGTGTAGTATTCAAGTGTGAACATGACCCTAAATATACTAATTTTATCATACAACCTGTGCTTTTCTTCCAGGGGAAAAAGACCTATACCAGTAATGTTAATAAGGTGCAATAAAAACCATTTTCAACTTCACAGTAAAAGCCCAATCTAGCTCTTTTATTTGAACTTAATCCTTCATTACAGTGTGCATATTGTTTCAGGAGAACATTGTCTTCAGCACTGTTTAAACTCTTATTAGAATCTGTAACTTCAGAAGTGGATTAAAATGAAGAAGAAGAAAAAAAAGCTTTGCTAAACTCCAAAACTCAAACCCTGGATTTTAAAGTAATTAAACTGAGAAAGTAAAATTGCAAGCAGATACTGTCCAAGAAAGAACACACAGGCTCTATATTGAGATATTTTTGGAAATGTTTTTTTAATGTTTGACCTCAGTTTCCTTCATTATCTGTCGGCAGTCTGGTAGAGTAATGTCCGGAGCAGGCAACAGCTGCATTTCTTCCTCCAGTGGACCCAGCTCGGTCTGAAACGGGACATCTTCCAGCATGTTCATCACCACCAAAATGCTTCAAATCACCAACCTGCATCAGAAGACATGAAGATCTCCTGTATCTTCAGCTTTAAGTTTTAAAAGAAAGTTTTACTTTTTGAAATTTTTACCTTGGTCAGATATGTTCTTCCAGGTCCACGGTCCTCTGAAACAATCGGCAAGTGTTTGGAGTAAATGACTCACAGACAGCAGACGTGATAAACCCCTTCGCCACTAAGCCTCTGACATCATTGGGTTTGTTTACCAATACCTCAGGTGCCTGCTTTAACCTCCTAAGACCCGAACTCTTAAACGGCATACATTTTTAATTTCTCTTTGATATTTGGGCATATTGGGGCCCGATGAATGTAAAAACAAAGAATTACCAGAATTTTTTATTTATTTATTTTTTTTTACCTTATTTTTGTTTTTAGGAAAATAAGAGCCACATATGAGGATATTCGTTTAAAATTTTAGAACAGTAGCAGTATAATGTCCTCGTAAGATATCAGGCCCTTGTAGAGCAAAATTGAGTATTTTGGTCTAAATAACCCAAAATGTGATGTCCACATATGTGGACGCCAGGTCCTAGGAGGTTAATCCCACGGTCATAGAGCCATAAGAAATATATCAAACAAACATATCAAAATTAAACCATATAACACCAAAACATATTATACATATATTTTGAAAAACAATCTAATACAGTTGTCTCTAACATTTATAAGTATTATTATTAAAACTTCACTATTTTATCCCTTTCAGCAGATTGTATTATTTTCCATCTCTATTCAAGGCCACACTAAAGACTTTGTACGGACACTTTGTGACTTTCCTGTGTACTAGGAGGAGGATTAGGGAAATGCTGAGGTATCAGGAAACAAAGCACAGCACAATACTTTCCAGAGATTAGCTGATTACATAAAGGTGACAGCCTAACAGTGCATCACAACATTGTGATGTCTGTTGCATTCATTTATTTTAAGGTTTTAATCGCACCTCAACCTTAAATGAGAATGAAAGAACAAAAAATAAATAAATAAAAAATAAAAAATTGTACAGAGATATACATTTTATTTGTACACTTTAAACAATCACAATAAATTTAAGATTCACAAAAGTTTGGGGGTGGGGGGTACAGGTTCTGTAACAGACCTCTGAAAACTTTAGTAAAATAAAATGAAGCTTCAACCAAAGGGGGGAACAAATCTAGTTTAATCTAGTTTGAAAGCACAAACAGCATTTTAAAGACAACAGCAGCATGGTTCAGTCAGCGCATTTAAGTAGAGGCTTGATTACAGACGTGTACTGAGGTACCATTTAGTAACAGGATATTACATCACTAAAGGTAAGGTGAGCTTCCAACAGCCAACCAGGCAACCACAAGGAAAATAAAAAATATCCATGCTGCTCTGAGGGGTGTTTGACAAAGCAGGTTTGGAGAGGCAGCCAGCATTAACAGGAAAGAGAGCATCTGAACACGGTTCAGTTTTTATAAAACAAAACTTCAGAAGCTATTTCACTGATACTTCAAAGTGACCCGGCTAACCAGCTCTGTGAAACAGCCCTCTGTGAGACAGAGGTCTGTAAGTAAACACTAATACATTCCCTAAAAAGTGTGCTAAAGGAGGAAGCCAAAAACTGAAAATAACCATTCTGGTTGTTTAAAAGGTCACCATTGTGTCTCACCTGCTGTAATTAGTGTGCTGGTGCATTATACCTCACAATATGTTCTAATAATTAGAGGTCATGTCATACAAACTGCTTACAAATGCTACCTAAGCAGCGTGCCTAAACATTTACAGCTGATTTCACTGTGTGCACCATTATTACAATGGTGGTAAAGGAAAAAGAAAACATCAAAAATATTGATGTGCTCATGGAATATGATGCCCTGATGAGGCATCAGCTAACATGTTAACATCATATCGGGTCTTTCTTTTCTCAGCATCCCATGTTTGCAAGTGTACAGTATGATCCCATAATTTCCATTTGCTTCCCTTGCCATTACAACCCCTCACTACAAAAAAGAAAAACAAGCTAGCTACAAATACATCCATGAATAAAATTTCATTATCTTTATATAGATAAAATGTTAACAATCCCCAGAGATTGAAATATTTTAAGGTCCACCCTGTGAGTGCACCACTATAGAATCTACATCTGATGCACAGGACCCAAGGCTGTTACACTCTCTTAACTTCATCACAAAAACCCTCCCCACCAGTGTCCACAACTTATTCGTCAGGGGCTTTAATAAAAGAGTTGGTACCAAACTTGGTATCCAAAAGGTTCATAGTGATCTAATGATTTGCGACAGCATGGCCTTTAGGGTAAAATGGTTCAGTTGTTAGCAGCGTCTGCCTGTCTAGGCCAGTTGTCCTCCTCGATGCCAGAGTCGTATTCCTCTTCTGCCGAATCCTTGGCAGGAGTTCTGAAATTCAAATAAAGGATGCAGGTCGAGTTTCAGTTACTGAGTCGCCGTGTACTCGGTGTAAGAAAACTGATCTCTAGCAGGTCCCATCTACCCCGACACTGTGAGGAGAGGTACTGACCTGACATATCTGGGTTGGGATTTTCCTTGGACAACATCTTTGTCCAGCTCAACAGCCATGATGTCAGAGTGGGGCACCTCAAACATGGGCTCAAGGAGGAGTTTTTCCTGTGCATGAAGACAAGTTTTCACTTTACACCACAACAAAAAAATAAAAACCTAAGTTTGGCACCTTCTGTAAGAATCACATACCATGATGGATCTGAGGCCACGAGCTCCAGTTTTCCTCTCCAAAGCCATTCTTGCTATTGCCCTCAAGGCATCCTGAGTCACATTGAGATCACACTGAAACAAAAGATATTGACCATTTAATTTTAATTCTAAAAATCAAGTCATTTAAGTCACAAACACAAATGTATTATTATGTTTCTGTACATCTGATCTAACAAAAGAAATAGAGGCTGTGTTTAGAGAGACATGATTTTTTGGTACCAGTGAAACAAGAAAGTACATGCATCAGATTACCCTCTAGAAAGTGTTCGTATTATAAATAAAAGCAGTGTGTGCAGATATTTGAGAGGACAATGCTGTATTTTGACTCAAGAAAACCCTACTGTGCAAACACAGCAGCCCAAATATGAGAGTGTCTACCCCCCACCACCCACACAGCGTTGTAGCAACTACAATATTAGAACTCCTACTTTGTCCATGCTGAACAGAGCCTGGTACTGGGGCACTACAGCATTGCGTGGTTCAGTCAAGATCCGGACAAGCGTGTCTTCATCCAAGCTGTGCAGAGGAACGATAACGGGAAGACGGCCAACAAACTCTGGGATCATTCCAAACTCAATTAGATCCCTGGCCTCGACGTGCTTCAGCAGCCTGTCCTTCTCCTCGATCTCTGCTACGGTGTCTGTCTCGCCGCTGGTGTTTGCCAGATCTGCAGCAGCGGCTGCGCGGCGCCCTTTCCCCAGGTTAGAGGGAGTTCCAAAACCCAAATACTGGACAGACATGAAACACAAGGAACATTTTAAAGGCAGGAATAACAAACAGGCTGAACACCTGCTGGCGTGCAATACGTCTGAGCCTTGTCAAGTTTACCTTTTCATTCTTTCTTCTGCTAATGATTCTGTCAAGTCCATTAAAGGCACCAGATGCAACAAAGAGTATGTTTGTTGTGTCGACCTGCACAGTTTCTCCTCTCAGTTTCCTGGAGTTTTTCTCAGGAACGTTGACAACTGTACCCTCCAGAAGTTTAAGTAAACCCTGACAGAGCAGAAAAAGTGAATGTAAGTCTCAGTTGACCAATACAGAATGAAAAGGACAACAAACAGAAAACCGCAAGGTCATAAATGTAAACAAAATCTGTCTGTGTTCGCACAAAACAAAAAATAAATAAATAAAAATCTCAAAACATTCACCTGGACTGTCCTAAAACTTTAACAAGGAGGAATAAATCGAACATATGATCTCTAAATTTAATAAAAGTATAATCAAAAATAATTTGTTGCAGCCTTTAAACAAACTGCTGCATAAAGTTTGCACACTAACCTGCTGAACTCCCTCACCACCCACATCTCTCAGCTGATGGATTCCAGGAACACTGCCAATCTTGTCAACCTCATCCAGAAACACAATACCTGCACATGAAACAGGAGAACAAAGCTTAATGTCTTACAAAGACACTGCCTGAGACACTTCTTGTCTTTGATGAGCTTTCTGTGGATAACTGCTTAGTATTTTCTTCCAATTTCATGCTTTCTGGTGCATACACCTCACCAGTATTCATGCTGAAAGCTTGTAAACATGCAGTGCAGAGTACAGTGCATGTGTAAGCTAACCTGTTAATTTAACCTGAAATCCAATTAATTTAAACCTGTTCCTCTTCTTGTCAGTATATTCAACATAGTAAAGCCATAAACACATTCTTTAGCACAGTCAAGGATGCAACATGAAAAAAAGCATTCTAGTTTTTAGATGTGTTGTAGCAGAGTAATTCAGTAATGTATATGAAAGTGAAACAGCATTAATCTTCTCAATGATTAAGCTTCACAAAGTGGTTTTCCATATAAGAGTCCAGTGGTACCATTTTAATTTGTTTATACTCTAATCTTTTCTACTCCCAGTCCTCTAATCTAATTACTACTGAGTTTTGGCCTCGCAGTTGAGGCCTTGTTTTTATAAAATACCACTGTGATTGCTTTCTTTTAGGGTCACCATAAATTAATCTGTTAATAATCAGGTTCATTAATTTGTACAACAATGGTTTGTATGGTAAACCAAACATTGTGACATTCAAATATTTGCTCATTAATCCAACACTTGTCTTAATTTTAATTTTTATTTGAGACTTCCTATATAAAATGAAATATTATTATTAATTGCATGTTAACATTAAAGAAACAGTTGGGTGGATGTGAGGGGGAGGAACGAGATTATGTTTGTGTTAGATACTGCTGGTGCTTGCTGCTTGTGCTCAGTGTTTTCAAAACAGGCCGTTTCTTACTTAGTAAACATACGTATCATTCTGACACTGGAAACTCCTTCTGTAAATAAAGTCCCTCTGCCCACCTTGCTGTGCTTTTTCCACTGAGTAGTTGGCATCTTGCAGGAGTTTGGCAATAACCGACTCGATGTCCTCTCCCACGTATCCAGCTTGAGTTAGTGTGGTGCAGTCGCAAATTGCAAATGGAACATCCAGACAACGTGCCAGTGTCTGCGCCAACAATGTCTTTCCTGTGAAAATGTATGTGAATCATAAAATTGTCTGGGGAAGGACATAATACAAACACATTGCATAGTGTATCTGACAGAATCGGCTTAAAAGTATTACAAACCAAGCTTACCTGAACCAGTTGGACCAAGCAGAATAATGTTGCTCTTCTCCAGTTTAATCTCAGTGTGTGTAGAGTCCAACACTTCCCCACCTCTCCTCTCCTGAGGTGCCTGTTGGCTCGCCTGCTGCTGCATGGACGCCCCGAGAGCATTTCCATGAGGGCTGATTCCTGCAATCTGCAGCAGCTCTGGAACAACAAGCCAACCGGACAGGTCACCTCATTACTAAAAAGAACTGTAAAAACTCTATGCTTCATGAATCTCTAAAAATGCAATGTAATAGATTCATTTGAGTCACTGTTAGACAAACATGCCATTCACTGATCATGAATGCGACCATTTGTGTAGAGTAACAGTTCCCATACAAGGGCTAAAAATACACACACACCCTGTTCAGTGTCACTGTGAGTTACTGAGAACAGCTCGACTAAAATTAGCAAACATCTGAAAGTCGGTCAAAGGTCAACTTCATCTGCTTGTCTGGTCTGTCAATCATTGAAAACTGTAATTTTACTGGTTCAATTTCTAGGTTTTATTTTATACAAAAGGTCACTGTTACAAACTGGAAATATACCCTACTATCTGATGTTGACAAAATTCCTTAATCATTTTAGTTCAAAGTTCATCATTTTTTAAATTGGACACGGCCATAAATGCATAAAAAATGCAATCTCTCTGAAAAAGGCAAAACAAACCCTTGACTGTCACAGCGGTCTGTACACTTTGGCATTTGTGCAACTTAAAAACAACAAACTGCTGATTAAGTGACTTCAATAGTGCTAAAAGACAACAGCGAGTAGGACAGTCACTTACTTGTGAACCTGTATTCATCCTCTCGTCTTCTCATCTCTAGCTCTACAGGGAGAGGGTGAAAGTGCTTAAATCAATATTAATACTAATACCGCTATATTACCATTATAACATTATCAATGCAGTCGCTGAAAGAGAGCTTTATGAAATCATATGATAAATATTGAACAAATGCCAAATAATACAGATTATAACTTAAGGCCACAGCTGTAACCTCTCTACGGTTATTTGTAAGGACGTTTCAAGAGGAACCGTTGATACTCTTAACATGCAAATATTAATATTGTTTTCAATGTGGCAAACTTTAAAGTCTGCTTATTTATTTTGGCATTTGCATGAACACATTTCAAAGTGAAAACTTGCATGATCATATTTTGTTAATTTATTACCAGCTTATTTAAATTAGCCTTGCTTTTAGGATATACTGTTGCTGTGTCCAAATTCAACTTAGAATTCACTAATTCTCTACTCTGTGTTTGACAGACATTCAGCACAGCCTATTTTCCCTTTGAGGTTTAGTTTTGAAATCATTAAAAATAATCTGCTGCATTCATTTTTTAAAGATTCGTATTACATTTCAGCTCTTGTTCATTTATCGATCGTGTTTCTGGTGTTAAATGAAGACAAGAATTTCACCCAAAATTTGACTAAGCTCGGCACTATCTACCAATACCGAAAAGGGACTTTCATAAGCTTTAAAAGAAATAAATAAATAGATAAAATCAAGTATGGTTTCCATCAGACAGTAATGGTTGATATTATTTGAAATAAATCCTTAGATGCAGAATGATGCAGTGTCTGCAGAGAAGACTGATACTGACCACGAGGTGTTAAAGATGGCTGTTTTTCCACCTCCACCTGCTGTCGGCTCCCAGAGGGGATGTTATTGTAGATGCGCTTATAGTGATTATACACAGCAACTGCCAACACTTTTTTTGCATAGGACTGGCCAACCACATACTTGTCAAGATAGGCATATATCTGGGAAGGAAAAAAATATATCTTTCACAACAGGAGAAAAACACAATCAAATTTCCAATCGAATGTTAAAAGCTTGTTTTGACCAATTGTTTCCTGCTTCAGTTTCTTACCTTCTTTGGAGGTGGAGGAGGTTTCTGTGCAAATGCCAGTTTCACTGCCTCCGCAGCAGATTCTGGCTCTTTGTTTAGCCCTTTCTTAGAGTCAGTTTCAGACAGCACCACGAAGAAGTGATGACATTTCTCACATTTGACAAATCGTGTTGATGCTACAAAAAAAAACACCACATACAGTGTTAAAGACATTTTTAAACCAAGCTGAAGCAATTTTTAAAGACACTTCAACATAAATATATGCATTAATCCCACTGATGCTGAAACCTAAACTAAATATGGAAAAAGTGAAAAACTGCATCTTATGTTTTTGATTCTTCGTTGTTTTGAATACTGTTCAGCTTTGATTACCAATAACAGTCAACACATGCTCATTTAAGGTCCAGTTAAGGACAATCACAATCTAACACATAACAAGCAGTTCTCTTCATCGCATGTACTACAGGCTTAGGAAAATAAACTCCCCAATAACCCCATCAGATTTCCCGTAGCTGCTCATATTCATTTCCTCTGTAAGCTATAGATAGTTCATGAATATTTCTGAGATGTGTTGACTGACTAGTGTGGTGTCGACCATCCACCCCTGGACAACAGAAAAAGCTCAACATTTTCTGCATTTGTTTGTCTTATTGAGAAATAATGAAAACCCAAATATTGATTTTTCTTAGGCCTTTGTTTATAAAGACCTTTATTACCTGCAACTCAGGTTTTATCCTCCTAACTGGAACACTTGACTCTCAAGCTTTTATTTTTGTTTTTTGTTTTAATTTGAGCATCAAAACAAACTTCCACCTTTTCCCTGTGGTTTATAAGATGATAAATTGTTAACCAGCTCACGAACTGTACATCATAAACCACTTCTCTGTCTGGAAAGTGTATTGTAGATTTAGATTGGCAAAAATTAATAAAGCAGGTGCAGCTGATGTAAATGTGATTTTTAATTGATAGTACTCACTATGATTGGCCGATTTAAAGTCAGAAAGTCGTATAAACCAGCGGTCCCCAACCCCCGGGCCTCGGACCGGTACCGGGCCGCGAGAGTTGAGGCTCAGGTGTGAAATGTAGTTTTCAGGGTTTTTATCGGTTTTCAGCATTATTTTGTTATCGTTTTATCGTTAACTTTGTTTTCCTGGGTCTTTTCACGTGTGTTATGAATAAATCTTCTTTTTTTCGGTACCGGTACTAGTTTTATTTTGTTGTATTTATCCGCGACACCTTAAAGGCCGGTCCTTGAAAATATTGTCGGGCATAAACCGGTCCGTGGCGCAAAAAAGGTTGGGGACCGCTGGTATAAACAATTATACCCGTGTCCAAGATGTTTCTCACACGTCCAACAATCCTAACAGCCCCTCTTGGTTTAAAGCAATGAGTCAAAATGTTTATGTGGCACCGCAAAATCTAAAACATTCCAGAGACAGCAATAAAAACGACATTACACAGTTTATATCCACATCTTTATTTTGACAAGTTGTGCCAGGAAATACTTGAAGTGGTGGTTTGTGGTGCACTATTCATCTCCTGTGTTTACACTAGTGTTTATAGTTATTTCCATGCACAAAGGTCTGTGTCACAGAGAAATATGAAAGTTGATGTTAACATGTTTTAACACTAAATCATGAATTTAAGTGACGTCTAATGCATCTTTTTTTCTCCCTGCTCATCATCCATGTTGAGAGGAATCCAGTAACAGCAACCATTTATTCAGCAACCTTTAGTTTTCTAGCAGTGATAATACCATGTATTTATTTATGATCAGTTTATTTACTTAGGTTTGTTTTTTTTAACAACTGGTAAACAACAACCTTATATCGTAAGAACCATCTGGGACACAAACATTTCCACAACTGACACAACATCACATGACATCATTCAACAGTTAGACCATTTGTAAATAATTGTTGAAGAGTAATATGTGTACTCACATACGAAGGTCTCTACATGTGTGCAGGGGTCCCCACACTTAGGGCAGCGTAGCTGGCTTCCACCCTTACCCGATCCTCCGGAGCCAGACATTCTCTTCCCCTCACTGAGGCTCTTCTGTGTAAAAACAACTGTGTTAACACGTGTTAAATTAAAGTATTATCATCCACTGCTTTAACTAGGTTGTGTACGTCCACATTTACAAAATGTTGCAAATAAAGATTACCTTTCCACCATCACTTCCACCATCCTTGGTTGTCCCGTCTTTAGAGCCATAACAGACAGAGGTCTCTGAAAACGATCTCACACGTACTCGAGGAGGCAAATGAGTTTCTCGAAACCCGTGACGACTCAGAAAAAACAACTGAATCCGAGAGCATGACAGTCCTGTTAAAAAAAAAAAGAAAAAAAAGCAACATCCCTTTAGATTTCTATCAGCCATAAGTCTGAAAACTAATGACATTGACATATGATTTTAATTGTGTTTTCCTATACAATGCATAGTGTCCTTAGCATTAATTTTGGGGGAAGAGGGAGGGAGCCATAATATTTTCACTTAAATTTTCTTTTAGTTTTCAATTAGGCTTCACCTGTGTCTGGGAAATGGGAAAATAAAGGTTAAAAGTAAAACAAAAATGTTTTTTAGAAACGTTTAAAGATTTAAAAAAAGGCCCCTAACATGTCTAAAACTACATGTTATAAGGCTACATAATGCATAAATACCATAATACCAAAGACCATATTTCTATTTCATGTATATTATTAAGAGCAGCACTTCACGGTCTGATGCAAGAATTGTATTTACATGGGGTAAAATCGCTCCTTATGTTTTTGTTGTTTGTCGTGAAATCATATGTATTGTTGGTCAGGTGGCAGAGCAGGTCAGCCACTAATCAGAAGGTTGGTGGTTCGATCCCAGGCTGCCCAAATATCCTTGGGCAAGATACTAACCCCATGTTTGCCTACTGGTGGTGGTCAGAGGGCCCGGTGGCGCCAGTGTCCGGCAGCCTCGCCTCTGTCAGTGCGCCCCAGGGCAGCTGTGGCTACAATGTAGCTTGCCATCGCCAGTGTGTGAATGTGTGTGTGAATGGGTGAATGTAGCGCTTTGGGGTCCTTGGGGACTAGAAGAGCGCTATACAAATGCAGGCCATTTACCATTTACCATTTAAACTGTCATGAATTGCCTTTTTACCTCCTGTTGACGTTAGCTACAGAACTGTCATAACAAACAGTAATCTAGGTCAGCTGGGGCCCTGATTCCATAAGTTGAACCAAATAGCTCAATGTCATGCAGCTTAACGCAGCTGTAGGGCAGGGAGTGTGTGCGTCTTCCCTTTCGTACCTCTGTTAGCAGTGTTTAGGAACAACCTGGCAGCCGAAGCACATGGACAGGACATCTTTCCTTCTGTCTCAAACTCCTTAAACAAACAAAAAAGTGTCAAGTTAGCATCGTACAGCTAACAGACTGCGCTGAATAAGACAGGCCGGTTTAACGCCTCAATACTCCAACGTCACAATTAGCATTAGCACAGCAGCTCGTTGACGAGACTAGATAGTCGCCACTACAGTCTAAATATTTACACTGTACACCACACGAAAAGGTGTTGGTATTTTAAGCTATCACGCGATGCTAATACTATAAAGGTACCCTGTATGAACACTGTATCTAGTTAGCCTACGTAAATAGGTAACTGTTAGCTTCGCATGCTAGGCCTTAACCAAATTCACTAAGCGTTTTCTTCTAGAGGAAATGACAAGCAGCCGACGCTGCAGAGCTAATAGACAGAGTGACTCCTAAGAAAAACAAATTTGCAGGTATCGTTTCCAGCTTATTTAAAACTACTAACTACGAAACACAAATCAACATTTAACTAGCTTTCCAGTTTTACTCACAGTGCGCGTTGAAAGCAGTCGCGTCTTGACAGCCCCTCTCTGAAACACAAATTTGCTAAATCACTAAAGCTTCTGCACGTTTGTTACAGCTAGAAAGGTCAGTGTGTCATGCTAATGCCACAGTGCCTGTTACATGGACTGAAAAGTCAACTTCTTTAGACCGTTATTTCACAGGTGTGACACGAACTAAAGTGATGTAACGCCTGCTGTTATGAACTAGGTTATTAGGTTGGTTACCCGGCTAGCGAACTAGCCTTCCCCAAAGGAAGCGATAGAAACAGTGTGCAGGGTGTAAGCAGCATGGTGGATTCATTCGTGCCAGCGCATTCAATACCCATCCAGATATTTTGAGATCTGCTCAAACATAGCGCGATTCGTGGTGCGTTCATGACAACATCGTAATATGCAACGTTAACAAAGATATTGTGAAATTGCGTTTGGTAGTTAAGGGACATATCACATCTAGCATTGTAACCTGTTAACAGTCGTTTCAGTCACACTTTGTTATTTGATAGGCTCAGTTCAGATTCAGTATGCATTATTAGTAGAAGTTTAACACAGCCTTGGTACTCATGAGAGGTAGTTTGACATTTTAATGCATGCAACTTTAAACAAAGAAAGAAATGAAGAAATACTCTCAAAAATATGAGCTATAGGTTTGACATCATCCGTGTTAATGGCAAATATGCACTATTTTGTCTTTGTTCTTGATATTGTGCAGTGTTCTTGTTAATTTGTGTATTTCTTGTTGCTCTATCCAATAGAGTGTTTGCGATTTTATAGTTCAGTACATCACTTATGGATTCTTGTGATATGTGTCCGCCTCTGTAACCCAGAGCCACTCAAAGTAAGGGCCATTTGTCTATCTATATGTGGTGGAAGGGCCCGAGGGTTAAAAAATACCCATATAAAGTTGTCTTTGTGTCACTGTTTTGCTGACAAGGTTTTTTGGGACACTTGATGAGATCGAGTCTGTGAAGTGAAAAAAAAAGGTGTATAATTATCTTGACCGTTTCATATGTCATGCTGTTTCTGCACAGCTAACAGTTCACCATGTCAAAGCAGCTTGATAAAAGACAGACAGAACTTTAAATCAGAAGTTCTGTCCGTTATCTATGGATAACAGAAAAACTACTAATTTTAGGGATATGTTTCATCAGAAATATACTGTATGCTACAAACAAGAAGCTGTTTTTTTGTTTTAAGAAGGGGCCATGACACTTTGTCATGGATGTTATATGGATAACGGAAAAACTACTAATTTTAGGGACATGTTTCATCAGGAATATACTGTATGCTACTATCATTCAAACAGACGGCTGTCACAAGATGTCTTGTTAAATATAAGTGAATGAATGTGAGGTCAGAGGAGAATGGCCAGACTTCTCTGAGCTGATTGGAAGGTAACAGTAACTCAAATCACCACTCGATACATCCAAGTGTATGCAGAAGAGCATACCTTGAAGCTTCAGCAGCAAAACATAACACTCCAGACTGCATCTCCTGTCAGCTAAGAACAGGAAACCAAAGCTACATTGAATTCATAAATGCTCACCAAAATTGGACAACAGAAGATCTGAAAAAACATTACCTGATTGAATGGTTCTCAGTTTATACTGCAACATTTAATCATGTTGCAATCATGTAATTAAGGCAGTTCTAAAAGCAAAAGGAGGTCCAGCCCGGTACTAGTAAAGTGTACCTATAAAAGTAGCCAATGAGTGCGTAAGGTTACAACTTTTCTCCCAGTCAGTTGTACAAAGTAAGACATGCAAACAAAAACTACTCATATGAATGAATTTCAAATGTCTCAACCCAGCTGCACAGTTAGCTGTAAAAGCTGTTCCAGTGTGTCATCTCTTAAGGCTCCTGGACAAAACTTGGCTTGTGAGCTTCTGCCGTCCACCACCACCTGTACACCACCATCATGTATTCAGATAGCTTTATCACATCCACATACTCATTAAGGCAGGCTCTCGAGAGAAGTGAAAAATGCTAAATATCATGTTGACACAGCAGAACCTGATTATTATTAAAGAGGTCTCACACACCTTTTATTTGACCAGATTATAAGACTTTCAGTACAGAAGTCTGTCTACAGAAAAATACAAAAATATACGTTGCTATGAATACTATTCGTCTTTGGTGTTTGGTTGTTTTTTTACAAACAAATTAAACTGAAAAGCACACAACAAGAAAAATTGCGCAATTATTTACCTGTATATTGTGACAAAACTAAATCATACAATGCTTTGTTAATCCAACTGCATGATGTCATAGAGTTTGATTATTTATTTTTAGGTCTTTTTGAATTTAACTCTGCAGGTATTCACACTTTTGTTGTCCCACACGTACAAAAGCTTTTTGTTGGGATAGTACGACAGCATAGCCAAGATTCCATTACCTGATCTTATGTCAAAACCTGCATCCACAGGACTCTCTTTCTTTAAATCATAGGCATATGTCACCCTTCTGTCTTTGTCATCTGTAAAATACAGCACCCCACACACAATGAAAGCATTTCCTGCTTTAGCTGTCGGGTAGGTGGTGTTTATGACAGACTCTATAGAGAATGTGTCATCGTCGAGCTTTGCGACCAGTGTGCTGTCATCTGCGTTTGAGGCAAAGATGACCCACAGTCCACTTTCATCCACAGCAAACTTGAAGTATGTCTTTGAGTTTCGAAAAAGATAAGTCAGGTTGTGATATCTGGTGTCTGGCATGGTCAGAATCTGCGTTCTCTTCGTTTTCAGACCAAATCTGTAAAAATTTAAAATATTGACCATTAAATAAAAGTTGCAGGCATCAAACACCTCAAGACAGGCGCAGATGGTGCAGCACTTACTTTATAAGTCTGTTTTTTCCGCCGTTGTGGTAGTAAAATGATCCTTTATAAACAACATGGCCACACCCCTGGTAGAACCTCTTGGTGTCTATAGTGTTTTTAGTGTTTTGCAATGTTGAAAGGTCCTGATATTCCCACAAATGTCGACCTGGTGACAAAAAGTTCTCGCGTTAAATCCAATCAAATAACTCTCAAAAGTCTGTTATGAAGTGAGAATTCATGGATGTTGTGTAAGTCACCTGAAAAATGATCGGCCAGCCAGTACTGATCTTCATCCAGCTGTGACGCGTCTGACATCCAGGCTCCATAGGTGCTTTCCATTTCAGTGGGCTTCTCTGAGCATTTTATGTTTTTAATAATACACTCTAAACAAAAAAAAGACACACACACACACTTTTGTATTTCAGTAAACTATACAGTAGAAGATAATTAGATAATGGCATGATTTGAAGCTTAATTTAGCAAGTCTCTAACCACTTTCTGTTGATTTGTCACCGGTGGTCACACTGATCTTATTATCAGACCAGAGCTTATTTGAAGAATCTGAAAAAAAATGAAAGATCATTTTTAATGTAAATATTAATGATGTTTGAGTCATAGCAAGTGATCATTACTTTGTATTTTTGTGTGAGGTGACTATAAATTATCAATACTATTTTTTATTGAGCCTTGCAACAAAGTGAAGTGTCAGTATTGAGGTCAAATATGGGACACGTGGCCATTCCTCACCAGTTGTCATGGGTTTATCGTTGACGTTTCCACTGTTATTGAAAGTGTCTCTGTTTTTATCCAGTTCTTCTGAAAGTGAACCTTTAAATTGAAAAAAAAAATGAAAGCGTGTATAGAGATTCCAAAGATGTTATAGTTTAAAAAACACCATATTAGGCACAGCCTACTGGCACCAGGTTGGGCCTCTTTTTCCTTCACACCTTTGATTTTTTTGGTATAGATTCAACAAGGTGTTGTAAACAACACTCAGAGATTTTGGTCCATATTGATATGATAGCAACACACAGTTGCTGCAAATTTGTCAGCTGCATATCCATAATGTGAACCTCCCACCCAACATATCCCAGAGGTGCTCCATTGGATTGAGTTCTGGTGAATGTGGAGCCCATTTGAGTCATGTCAATTAACCAGTTTGCTAGAAGCAGCCATTCACTGTGGTCATAAGCACATGGACATGATCAGGATCAATACGCGGGTAGGCCATGGTCTTTAATGATGTTTAACTTGTACTTAGTGGCCAAAAGATCCATGCTGTCACATGGTGTTTACGTAAAATTTTAACCATACCATCCAAATGTTCCAGCAAAAATCAAGACTCCAATAAAAATAGGATGAAATATTCCATATAAATAAATAACGCTATGAGAGTAACGTTCATAACGAGAGTGTTAGTCTTACCTATAAATCGTGTCACTGATGCCTCTGTAGCATTTTGTTTAGCAACATTGAAGGCAACATCTTTATCAGCTGCTTTTAGCTCTAGAAAACAAAGTAGTGCTTACTCTCTTGTTTTTTTCTCTTTTTTCATATAATTAGACTTCAGTTTATCTCTAGTGTTTTACCAGGTTCTATTGTTTTATCTGCATCCTTTTTAGAACCAGGAACAGTAAAAGCATCTCTGGTGTTTTCAGCTGGATGTGGTGTTGGTGTTACTGCAGATACAAAGATACAAGTGAGTTAGTACACATATAAACAGTATAACCAGAATCAGATACAGTATGGCAGTTTTTTACCTGTTATTGTGCTTGTTTTAATTATGGTTCTCCTGCCATTAAATGTATCACTCTTTATGTTGGCATCATGTGGGGCTGCAGAGTGAAATTGGAACCACATTCAGAACTTTTATTATGAAAGAAGTAACTTAACCATTCAAAGCAGATGATTTCCTACCTATTAATACTCTTACTGGCCCCTCTGTGACATTTGCAGTGTCTGTATCATTCCAGGAGCCCTGGCTGTCATTTTGATCAAAATTTAAGGACTCTGGAAAATTTAAAGAAAAAAATGGCTTTAGCATATTCTCTTCATGTAGTCAAACTAAGGTTTGTCTCATCTGAGGTTTACCAAGTTCTGTTGTTGCCTCTGAAAGTTTCTCCGAGTCAGAAACATTCAAAGCACCTCTGGATTTTTCTGGTGAATGTTCTGTTGGTGATTCTACAAAAAGAAAGAAAACTTTTACTAGAAGAGCTGGCACACCAACTCGAATCAACCAGTCCTTATAAGCTTGAGCTTCCTGTCACTAAATGTAAAAAGTTAAGCTATTTAAGGTTTAACTAAATATTGAACCTTGAGTCAGCATAGCTCCTGATTTTGTCAGCAGCTCGGGTATCATTTTGGATATTTATTCAAGATTAGAGTGAAATGATAAAGTTCAAGAATGTTTTATGAATAATAACCAAAGTAAAATAGGATATTTCATAATCCAAAGCAATGATTTCATACCTGTTAACAGCATTACTGGTCCTTTAGTTTCTGTGTCATTCAAGGTCCCCTGGCTTTCATCGTCATCAAATGTTACTTGTTCTATGATTTTAAAAAATAAGATTTAGGTTGAATTTTGTTTTTTAATATATTCAAACTTATGTTTGCCTTTGCAGTCTTGGTTGATTTACCAGTTTTCACTTTCATGCTCAGATGTTTCTCAGATTCAGAGACATTCAAAGCATCTGTGGTGGGTTTCTGAAGAGGATACGCTGTTGGTGATTCTTCAGGAAGAAACACAAGAAAATTGGTTTCTCACTCCTGGTTAAATCTCACTGTTCATGAGATAAAAAAAATAAAAAGCCTAAACTATATATTTTCATAATTAATGATGTTTAAGAGATAAAGCTCTTACCACCCCAAAACATTTACTACAGAAACATAAAACATCGCTGAACTTTAAACAGCTTGAATTTACCAGTTTTCAGAGTTGCTTTAATGAAGGTTTCGCTGCCATTAGAGGAGTCACTGTTTATATCTGCATCAGGTGGAGCAGTGAAAAGAAGACAACAAAGTTCAACACGTCTTCTTTGCATACCAAGCACAACAAGAGGAGGACATGCAGTTAATAATTCAAAGCACAAGATTTATTACCTGGTAATAATTGTACTGGTCCATTTGTAACATTTTCAGTGTTGGTATCATTAAAGTTGTGCATAAATGGTTTTGTGTCTAGAGGAATTAAAATGTTGTCATTAATCAGTCCTGGTGAATTTGTTGTGTTGGATTTTTGTGTCAGAAGGGTTACAAATGTTCATACCTCCTCTGGTGTTTGCAGCTGGACGATCTGTTGGTGATTCTTCAGTAAGAAAGAGAAGTCGGTCCACACATTAGAAAAATTATATATTCGAATAGTTAATTGCTTCAATTTGGAGCTCAAATTCATACTCTGCTGCAAGTATTTTAAACAGTTTCTCATTCAAAATCAAGTTAAACACTGCAGACATGATTAATTAGCTTAAATAAATAGAGCTCAATAACATAGAATACAGTATGATCACATTAGGATTAAAAACAAGTGTTAAAAAACAATCTAAAAGCAAATGAAGTAAAATAAGTATGGATAAAAAATATGAAATGATAATATAATACTATAGAACTAAGGTAAGTATTCAAAGACGTCTAAAAGATATTAGTACACAGTCTGTTAGTCAGTTGTAACGTCAGCTTGTGAATGATTGTGAATGAGTAATGTATCTGCAGCCAGTAAAACTAATCAAACCAATTATGAGCCCGTACACTCACAACAGGAGCATTTTTAAAACACACCAGTTTTTACTGTTGTTCACTGACAGTTCTGCTGCCCTTAAATGCAGCACTGTTTAGATCTGCATCCCTGGGGTCTATACAGTGAAAGCACTTCTAAAGTGACAGAAAGAGGATGTTTTAGAGTTTAATACCTGTTAATTTTCCTGCTGCCTCTGTGATGACTTCAGGGTTTGTAAGAATTGCTGTGCTGTAGCTGTAATCTTCATAAAACGATGAGCGATCTAGAATGGGTTTTTTTGTTTGGGGGGGGGGGGGGGGGGGGGGGGGGTTAAACTGTGGGGTTTAAATACATTTTTCATATATTCAAATTTCGGTTTTTTGATCATTTACCTGATTCTGTCTTATTGTCCGGTTTCTCAGAGTCAGAGACATTCAAAGCATCTATGAGGTTTTCAGCTGCATGTTCTGTTGGTGATTCTGCAGAAGGAACGTAGAAGATGTCACTGGATAATTGGACACACAATTTATCATAATCGTAGAAGAAACTTGCTGGTTTATTACAAACAGCAAGCGATCTTTATGTCACTGTGGAATCAAAGAGGAAATCCAGTACAATGAGTATAGTGTGAAATAAGATTTGTGTGTACAATGAATGAGTACCAATATTAACCTGCTAATAAATTCATTGGTGCTCTTGTAACATTTTCTGGATCGATTTCAGTCAGGTTGTCACTTTGGTAATCTGGGTGAGGTGATATCCAGTCTGCAGAAAAGAAAAATGATCATCATAACCATAAATGTTTTATATGAATCCAGATACACTATTATACTGTATATGTGGCCAAAGTTTCAAATCCTTTTGAGCCAAAATGGAAATAAGCATAAAAGATCACATTTGAGGTTTAACTGAGTGGGAAATGCAATTATTCAACCATTTTTATTTGTGTTCTGAAGTGATGTGGCAATACTGATAGCAAACACAGCAGACATTTTCTTACCACTTTCCACTGTAGTAACAGTAACATTTCTGAAGGAGTCACTGTTGATGCCTGAGACTACACTCAGCAAGCCTGGAGGGAAAAGGAGACATTTACAATTCTGCAGCATTTTCAGTTGTGACACAAAAAACAAATGATAGTGGCTGCGCTCACTGTTGTTAAAGTTCAGCACTTCTCACCTGCTGATGATTGGGACCTCTCGCCTGCTGGGACCTCTGTGACATTTTCTTCTTTGGTATTGTTGAAGGCGTCTTGGCTGTGGTTTGGATAAAAAGAACCAAAATCTAGGAAATAAAAGATGTTGAGTTTGATGCTCTTTCTTAGTCAAATATTAGTCTGCCAAACAAGACTTCTTATCGCTCAGAGTGGTAACTAACCTAATTTTATATTTGTGCCACTAACATTCAAAACATTAGTTGTGTTATCAGCTGGACGTGGTGTCGGTGATTCTGTGAAGAAGAAGAAAAAAAAGAGACATAAATTCCTACCCTTATCTTAGAGCAGTTACGAAGCACACACCATCCATAACATCTACCCATTCAGACATACATATATACTTTGCAACGTGTTGTTTTATTAGCTACTAATTTTAACCCTGTGAGGTCTAAGTCATCATCAGTGATGACTCTTACTCTAACCCAGCTCTAACTCTAAACAATCAGAAGATGGATGAATGGATGGACAGTTGTCGATCAGGCTAATGGACACCTCTATGACCAGTGTGTTGGGAACTTATCTTTAAGACCAACATGACTGAAACTAAGAGACTAAATAAAATGGAGACAAATCCAGACAATCAAAGAGTTTAAATTAAAATCTAAATAACAGTCTTAAATCTTGTTTCTGTAGGAGAATGGCTTCTGTGCTTTTAAAATATTGGCATTAATCATGCCTTTGACTAGTCTGATTTGTGAGGAGAGACGTGAAAAGATATAACTTTGTGGTAAAACCACTAGAACTGTGAATGTTACACTGCTTAATATCGTAGTGGATAAACAGGTGATTTTTAACTACTACTGAAATCGAATATACAGTGAACAAATGGAACTGAACACTCTTCAGGTCAGCCAACACTGTTTTTTTAAAAATCACACAGCTTTTCATATCATGTTTGCAGTCCTTGGTCCACTGGCTTATTGTGGCATTATTCCTACCTCTCCATGCGTAAATTTGACGACTACTTCCTCCAGTAATCTTGTTTTTCATGTCACTGCTGGAACAACAGGTGGAGCAGGATGGACCAGGTGGACCAGGAAGACCTTTATGTACACAGATTATTAAAAAATATGATGTGCAAAACAGACCAAATTAACAATACTGCTAATATAGACTCTTTAAGATTAAACCAATTATATTTACATAGTGAAAAGTCAAAACATAAATCATCTCAGAGTATTTTTACACTGTAAGGCTAAGAGTTCACGTGGTGGGTGGGTGGGTGGGTGGGGGCTCTGATTTTATATTCATTTTGAATGTTACCAGCCAAAAAAGCTGTTATCAGTTATTGCCACTTTCATAAATATCACTGGATGCATAAATATGAGGTGAGTGACTTTAACATGAAGAAAGATCAGCCTGGGCCACACTTATGGAGAGCACCCATCAGCCTTGACTGGTTGGGTTAAAGGGAGAGAGGAGAAAATAGGTCAAGGAGACAATTAAAACGAAGGAGGTTGGCTGAGTCAGAAACATTCAGCTCCAGAGCCAGAGACCTCTGCTGAAAGCACAGGGAGGTAATGGCATGCAATGTTCATGGCCCTTTGAAGTCTGTGGAGTGAAAGAGAGAAGAGTAGAGGAAAGGTGCTCGATGCATCATGGGAGGTTCCTCTGACGCAGCAGCATAACTAAGTGATGGTTCAGGGTCACCTGATTCAGCCCTAACTACAGGCTTTATCAAAAATGACCGTTTTAAAACTAATCTTAAGAGTAGAGATGGTGTCTGCCTCACAAACCCAAACTGGGGGCTGGTTTCAAATGAGAGCAGCATGATATCTGAAGGCTCTGTCTCCCACTGAAATGCTGAAAATGTGAGGAGCAGAAGTAAGTCTGCCCTCTGGTGCTATCTACAGAATATGGTACCATGAGATCTATAACATGTGTCAGAGTGTGATTAAGCAGGATTGCAATTCGGTTCTAGATTTAACAGGAAACAAATGAAAGGGTGTTATTATGACAGAAATATCACCTCTCTCTACTCCCTGTAAGTACTCTTGCTGCCGAGTTTTAGAGCAGCTGCATCCTGTTATAAGGTGTAAGGTAAGTACAGAAGTCTGGCACAGAAGTAACAAAAACAATAAAAGAAAAAGGAATGCTGTGATGTGGGCTACCCTATTAACTGTTCATATAAAACTGTTTTACCCTTAGTAATGACTTGTGATGCCTCAAATGTATTCAGTTCAGTTACATTTTATTTTTATAGTATTAAATCACAACAAACAACGACCACAATAAAGGTGCTTTATATTGTAAGGTAAAGATGCTACAATAACAGAGAGAAAGCCGCAAAAATCAGGTGATATGAGCAAGCACTTGGGGACAGTGGGAAAGAAAAACTACCTTTTAACAGGAAGCCAGGCTCGGCAAGTGGCAGCCTCTGCCATGACTGGTTTGGGAGTGAGTGAAGGGAAACAGGACACAAGACACAATAATGGTGTGTTTTTTGATGGAAATTAGAACACTGGGGTTTTCAGGTAGCCCTAGAGAGCTGTATGGGCAGAGATTACCCTCATTAACCTTTGATGCACACCCAGTTATTTTGTTCTGGAAGCAGGCCTGAAAAATGACAAAAGCTACTCAGTTCAGAAAAGAGAAGTAAGGATTAGCCCTACTTAGCATATGTTTAACACATCACAAAAAGACTCAAGAGTTGAAGGAAGGAAAAGGAACCAATAACAGTTAACAGTCTGTTAAGGTGATGTCAGGCTCCTTGAGTATTCATCAAGAGCTTCATGTTAGTTCAAAAACCTAAATTTCTTCAGAATCTCAGATTAATCTTAGAGTTTAAGCCATGCAGAGTTGGTAAAAAGATACAGTGAATGAGTAAAAGTTTAAAAAAAAAAAAAAAACATTGCCCACACTGCAATTTTCAGCTTCAAAACAACAAAAATACTATAATTTGGACTAATCAGTGCTAATCAGTGCAGCAAACACTTATCCCACTGCAGTAAACAGCTATGTCGCAGCTAAACACAAGTTTCTTGCAGACAGTGAGTGGGATGCTCATGTTGTGCAATCACAGCAGGAACAATGAAAGACTGTTTGAAATGCACGAGAAGCTTCTGTTCTGCAAATTTGGTTGTTTTCATACAGCTTTTCACTGAATGGGAGAGGAGATGGGTTCTCAGATTTCTTAGACATATAAAAGTTCTCACCTTTTCTACCTCGTCTCCCCTCTGGCCCCGGTGGACCTGGGAGTCCAGGTGAACCAGGTTTACCTGACAGAACAAAAACACTTTGTAATGCAGTAGGAATTTAGCATAATTTCAGTAAATTTACTCAGTAAATTTAAATTTCAGTTTTTACCTGGGGGTCCAGGTGGGCCTGGAAAGGAAAAAACAATTCACATATTTAAAAAACAACAACAACTAAGGGCAGTAAATACGCAAATGAAAACAGTGGAGATGCCTGTTTTTATGATGTGCACCTGTTAAACAAATTCCTTTGGAGCTCCTGCACATATCTGTGAAGGCTTTGACCTGAAATAAAGAAAAAGACATGCATGAGGAAAGTTTTGATTTAGGTGTAAGTTAACCACATATAGGGCCATTTTAGTAGGCCCTGTTAACACAGAAAAGACAGGGTGTTTTCTAAAGGTCTATATTTTAATCTTTTGCCATGTTCAGCAAAACCGGTTGTTTAACAGTGTTTATTCCCAAAATCCAGCAAAAGAATCATTCTCATTAACGGAGCTGAAGCAGTTAGAGTATAACAACAACAACAACTAAAATTCCCTAAAATTTTCTCCCTTCTTAAATCTCTGCTGTTCTTTTAATCTTTAGGCTTTAGATGAAACAAACTGAAAGTGAAGATTAATTGTTAATAAAAACAATGATACTGCCCCTGGCTCCCTCACAAAGTATACAGTAGCACGGCTTTGAAGAAATGCCAGTTTTGTAGTGGAAGAAAGTGGAGCCGAGGGAGGAGCAGTCACTCTTCACAGCACAAAGTACTTTTCCAGGAAGCACTCAAAACCAGAAATTTGTTAATGGTTACAACAGACTCCTGGATTTCTTAGATTGCAAGGAGATGCCTCACATAATCATATTAAAGACACCAAACTCGGGAAAAATAAAAAATTCCCCCTCTCTTCCGTTTCATAATATATATTTAGAGATTCATAACTCAGTTTTTTTCATAATAGAGTAAACAACATATAGCATTAGTATTCACAGTCCTACAGAAACATCCAAGCATGCTGATGTCTTACAGGAACCGTAGAGTATGTCATGAGCATCAGCATATCCTTCTGATCTTCACTTTGCATTGGATCTTCTTCCTGGTTTCTCCTGCGGCGGTGGAGCTTCCTGAACTCTCGGGCCTCTCCGGGGTCGATGGGCAGGATTCCCGCCCGCAGCCTGCAGCTCTCTGTCAGCTCCTGCATCTGGGACTCCAGCCTAAACAGCTCGTCTGCCAACTCTTTCTGCCGAAACAGCAGAAACACTAAACCTGCCGTGCTCAGGAGCAGCAGCACGCACATCCCCACCAGCAACACTTTCCACATGGGAGAAACTCCACTTCCCTCTTTCATGTTTGTGCCCTGTTCCTTGGTCCTCTGCTGCACAGTGATCCGGGCTGTGTAATTCAGAAGCACATACAGCACATTTCTGAACACCTGCCAGCAGATGACACGTCAGAGAGAAACCACAGTAGAGCAGTTGGAGAGGAATAAACATGTCAAAATCTGCCTGGAACTACAGCGAGAGAGAGACACGTGATGCATTGCATAATAACAAACATCTGCAAGACTGCTGAAATCTGTAGGCTTGCATGATTTAAATGCAGCTAATGGACATATTTCCAGAATGACACATCCTCCAGACAGCATATGGCTTCCCATCATTCTGGTGCCTCTTTTCCTCAGCATTTTCACTAGCCTGTCCTACTCAAAATTACATGGAAGTGGAATAAATAAGCTGGGAACAAGGGACACATTGTTGGGATCTACAAAAGAACTTTCAGAGAGCTTTCAGCAAATGTCTGCGAGTGTGCGGATGTACATGTGTGGGTGTCAGAATATCCTTTTTATGAAAGGGTTTTGTTTTTTTCGATTCATTGCAATATGAATTTCGAGATTGAAAGTTTCGTAAATAGTCAATGTTACATTTTTTTTTGATTGATTTTTGATTTGCTGCTTTTTCGGGGGTGGGGGGAAGAGGTCATTGTAGCTTCTGTTGCTAATTTCAGAGCAAGACCAACACATCCACCCCTAGATGTGTGGCCAGTATCTTTAAACAGGGCATACCAGCTATTCACAGGTACCAAGCATGAAAACCAGCTCATTCACAAAAGCTTTCCATGAACAGTGTTTTTTCCTTTAAAGTTTGAAACTATGATTTCTTACACTGGACTAACTAACATGCAATCAATCGCAGCACTTTTAGATTAAATTATTAAAACTGAGCTTTTAAGAATATAATTATGACATTTTTTTTAATTCTTCTTTTCCCTTTCTGAACTCCTGAGTAAGTCCTTGTCTCCTTTGACACAGGTCAGTCTGACCCAGCTAATTAATTTCCCTTTCAAAAGCCTCCCGGGTTGATGAATTGGACAGTGGGGTTTCTCTGGGTGCACCAAAGCTAAATGTGAAGTAAGCCCATCTAAACACTAATGCAGAGCACAACCAGTGAAAGCCTTGCAGGTTCTCCATTCTTATGAATAAAAAGCACCTCCTTTGTTCTGCTGGAAACTGCTTTGTGGTTCAGATGTGCACTGCTGTGTCTCAAGTTCACTCCTCTGCCATGGTGCTTGTAACCCTCAAGTGACCACGTCTCCAGGCAACTGTTAAAGTGAAAGCTTAGCCAAAGGATTTATAAACACTTGAAACACTGAATTTATTTGCACAAAGGATGCTGGTCACCTTTAAAACCAGTAGAGGAAGTACTGCACCTCTTCAAATTGTACTCTAAGTTGGACTGGAGCAGGAGAGGAAAGAGAAGTAAGTAGAATTATTCAACCTTTTTTTGTTACAAAGATTAATGAAGCAAACCTCTCACATAGACTGTTAATTTTTTTTTTTTTATATATATTTTCTACATATTTTTATTTTGTATTTGGACCTTGAATTAAGAGACTGTGTTTGATATTAGACTTTAATATTAAATCAGTTTCTGCGTCTGGCATCTTGCTTATTTAGTCTATTTATTTATAATGAGCTCCCATTTCGCTGCTCATCAGTGTCCTTCTGATGCAGTCTGACAGCAGCAAATTCATGTTGTTCAATTTTCTGCAGCACAGTGATGAAAAACTTAAGATACATGACAAAATACTGTAATTGTAAAATAACTATAAAGGTATAAATAGTTTAGAAAATAGCAAAGACAATAAGTAAGATAAGGGCTAATGACCCTATAATTGTAAGATAACAGTCATCATTATGAAAAAAAAAATCATAATGATGTCTGTAATTACTGTATATTTGATGCTAACTACTTCAGTAATACAAACAGTTAATGATAAAGGTTGATGTGGGTGTATTTTGGTTTGAATGTGGCTCAGTGCTATGTTACGTCCTAGACTGAAGGACAGACTCCACAGGAGATTAGGGAGGAGGAAACACACAGGCTGATCATCTTCTGTTTTGTCTGCTGCTTATTAAAAGATCTGAACGCAGACTGCAGACACACTGTGTGTGTGTGTGCTCCATTGGGTGTACCCGGCTAGAGAAACGCAGAGGATGCTGCCGGTAGAGGAGCTCATCGCTGGCCCCATGGTGGCTGATAGAGCGTCAGAAGTCACTGCTGTCCTGCTACTTCTGCTGCTGTTGCTGCTGCTTTTCACCACCTGGAGACAAAGAAAACAGTCACACATACCAGGTAGGCACTGATATATATATACATATGTACATATATACATACATATATATATATATATATATATATATATATATATATATATATATATATATATATATATATATATATATATATATATATATATAGTATATACACACACATATTGATATAATGTTGATATAATGGAATAATATGTTCCTTATAGAGAGATATTTAGGATGAATAATAGGATTTGATAAATAAGGTAAAGATTTTTTAATTTAATTTGAAGTGTATTTAGAGTGTAATTACTGTAATTACTGTACTAACTATAAGTATTTATATACCATATTAATTAAAGGCTCCAAAGTGTCTTTTTATATCATTTAGCCATCCACTGCAAAGGAATCAGATACAGAGTAAAGTCAGCAAGCATCTAATGACAAAGAAAGGGAAACCCTCATATACACAGAAGGTCTGCAATTCATCAATGACAAAACAAGGTTTACTCAACCATCACAGAGCGTGTTCCTTGTCTATTAAAAATAATCACAAAGAGTCTCTGTTTTGCAGCTCCAGGTGCAAATTCCTGTATACTGATGAAAAAGGTTCATGCAGAAGTCAAATAACAGTTACACACAGAACAAAGAGTGCCGTCCGTACTTGCCACTCTCCTATATACTAAGATCAGAGCCTGGCAGCTATCCCAAAAAAATACACTATCTTTCTCAAATTAAACTCAACAGACAAGGTTCTTGCTAATTTGCAGTAGAAGTGGGAGTCTACTATCATAACCCATTTCTCTCTGTCAGGTCCTTCCTTCTTAGCAGGACTCGGTCCCATTCTCTCCTACAGCAGGTTCATCTGGTCTGGGATTGGAACAGCGTGTAACTACTACAACAAAAAATATGGGAGCATTGTGCGGGTGTGGATAAGCGGAGAGGAGACCCTGATTTTGAGCAGGCGAGTGGGTTGTTTTTTTTGTTTTTGTTTTTTAGAGTAAACCGAACTTGTTTTACATTAAACTTTCAGACAGGATAAAGGTAAAGCCTGGTTTCTTCTGCAGGTCCTCTGAAGTGTACCACGTTTTGAGGAGTGCCCACTACACCTCCAGATTTGGGAGCAAAAAAGGACTCGAGTGCATCGGCATGTACGGAAATGGTATAATTTTCAACAGTGATGTCCTGCTTTGGAAAAAAGTGAGAACATATTTTTCTAAAGGTGAGCGATTACCACACACTGATAGCACATACTGTGGTTAGACTATTGCTTTCTTGAACTGTGGAGCTACTGAATGTTACTGTGCAGCTCTGACTGGACCCGGCCTGCAGAGGACTGAAGGAATCTGTGTGAGCTCCACAGCCAAACACCTGGACAACTTACAGGATATGACTGACCCCTCTGGACATGTGGATGCTCTCAATCTCCTGAGAGCCATTGTGTTGGACATCTCCAACAGGCTGTTCCTAAGAGTGCCGTTAAATGGTCAGGCGTGTTTACTGCACATAGATTCCTAAAACCGCATACTATACTTTTGCAAGAGATTGTGACGCATGAGCTCTGGCGCTGCATCTATTGATTTTTTGTTGTTCTTTTTAATAATTCAGAGAAAGACTTATTGATGAAAATTCACAACTACTTTGAGACCTGGCAGACAGTTCTAATAAAACCAGATATATTCTTCAAGGTTGGATGGCTGTACAACAAGCATAAGAGAGCAGCGTAAGACACCTCATCTCACAGTAAGTCAGTATTGTGGTTTGCGATTTCTTCAACCTAATGTTTGTGTTGCTTTTTGTGCCAACAGACAGGAGCTGCAAGATGCGATGGAGAGCCTGCTTGAAGTTAAGAAAAAGATGATTCATGAAGCCGAGAAACTGGACGACGAGCTCGACTTTGCAACAGAGCTCATCTTCGCCCAGGTCGGTCTTTTTGGAGGGATTTTTGTCGTCCCCCGATACAATTGTCTTTTCTTATTCCCGTCTGTTGTGTTTAACAGAACCACGGAGAGCTATCAGCAGATAATGTCAGGCAGTGTGTGCTAGAGATGGTGATCGCAGCCCCCGACACACTTTCCATCAGCCTCTTCTTCATGCTGATGCTGCTGAAACAGAACCCGGACATAGAGCTGCAGCTAGTGGAGGAGATGAACACCGTCTTGAGTTGAGTGCAGCTTTACAGTGTTTCCATATTCCATATTCACAGTTTCACTCTGGTGAGTAGAAGTATTCTGACAGATCTTTCATTTTCAGATGAAAAAGACGTGGAAAATATCAATTACCAAAGTCTGAAAGTGATGGAGAGCTTCATCAACGAGTCTTTGAGGTTTCATCCTGTGGTCGATTTCACAATGAGGAAAGCTCTGGAGGATAATGACATCGCAGGTACAAATATCAAGAAAGGCACCAACATCATTCTCAACATTGGCCTCATGCACAAAACCGAATTCTTCCCCAAACCCAAAGAGTTCAACCTCACGAACTTTGAAAAAACGGTAAGTGAGCCGAGTGTAGTTCAGCAATAAAGGTTTCATGGTTTAAACTAAAAAAAAAACATGCACACACACACACATTTGAGTCTTTGCTTTCTCTCTTTGGCAGGTACCCAGTCGTTACTTCCAGCCCTTTGGCTGCGGGCCTCGTTCCTGTGTGGGCAAACACATCGCCATGGTGATGATGAAGGCCATCCTGGTCACTCTCCTGTCTCGGTACACTGTGTGTCCTCGTCAAGGCTGCACGCTCAACAGCATCAAGCAGACCAACAACCTGTCACAGCAGCCAGTGGAAGACGAGCACAGCCTGGCCATGCGCTTCATCCCACGAACGACATAACCCCACAACATCAAGCTGTGAAACATAACAGCGCTTTTTACACTTCAGATGAAAACATCTTGAAATGGGTTTAAAGGCCTTAATGAAGTCCTGTACTAGGAAATACTAATAGTAAATTTGTATTAACAGCACATGTACTCCAAATTAAACTTTACTAATCTTTAACAAAGTACACTTGTTAAGTATAGATTTCTGATTCGGGTTTTGACAGTGTACACAGCTCATACATTTAATAAAGATGCATTTACAATGACTGAAATAACTGAAGAAAAAAGTCACATGCAGAGGAACAATGGTTCTGTATTTACATTAGTTTTATTTGTATTATGTTTTCAGTTTGATATCAGTTTCTTCTCATCTCATTTAGCATCTGTTGTTTTGTAAGTGGGTCACCCAAACATTACATTACTACAGGAGCTGCTCAGCCACAGAATCTCACACTATGAAGCTTTCTCAAAAATTTCTCAAACTAAACTGTTGCAATGGTGGCACAGTGATTGGTCCTGAGTTCAACTCCACCACCTGGCTTGGGCACGATCTCTCCGGGTACTCAGTGTAGTCTCATTTTTGGCTGTGTTGACAAATTTGGTCAAATTAACTTGAGACTTTTTACTCTGTGGTTTTGTAATTACCCAACATTATGCCTGATTTTTTAAAAAAGTTTTTTTTTAGTTTATATAACTAAAAATAAAGCTATAGAAAAAGTACATTATTGCTAAGAACAATAACCCTTTTCATGAATAATTTACCGTAAATAAAATCTGCATTTACTTTGCCTTTGTGGGTATTTCTGTGTTATATAATCAGTGTAGAAATATGCTATAGTGCTGTATATACTTCAGCTTCACTATGCAAACAACTTCACATAAAAAAGCTCATTTTAAATATTCATTTTCATTATTGTGCAGAATCAGTAGTTCATATAAATTTTTGTATTATTACTTCCTGTTTCACACCCAGTACATGTGTTAATAAGCATAAACTCCACGAGAGCCTCAATTTATTAAATAACCAATGAGTCAAAGTCAAAGGGTCATTTTCACATGTTGAATTTATTCATAAGTTAACTGAATGTAGTGACAGGCACTCCAAGAAACAAGGATGTTTTTTTTCCTCTGTACCACAGGCACAAATCAAACATGCCGTACTGGCATTAAAACATAAGGCGTAGGGTTAAAACTGAGTATTAAAGACACTGTTAGCATCACACTGTGCTTCAAACCAGCACACAGGCATAGAAGAAACGCAGAAAGCAAACTTTCCCTTCAGGCTGAATTACTTAAAACAAGCCAAAACATGTGAAAGAAACATACAAGTGTAATCTGGCACAGACCAGTCAAACAGCACATGAAGAACAATGGTTCCCTTTCTTTCAGTGAAATGCATGTAAACATTTTATAAGAATATAAACTCATAAATATGTTCTTTTAATACTGCAGTCATACAAAAATATAACAACCACCTAATGAGAAACATGAGTGCTTAAATAAGCACTCCATACCGTCCAAGACAGAGCGCTCTCACTGTACGTGTCAGAAAGAAAAAAGGGGAAGTTCACGTCAGCCGCGAGCAGGCCAACTGGATATTTTACACTTTAAATTTCATTGGAAGACAACCATGAATATGCCAAACATGACTGATCAAATGCTTCAATTTCTTATTAAGCTCCACGTGGAGTCGTTGTCAGTATCGTCCTGTGCTTTTCCCATAAAGGAGCAAAACAGCTGCAAATAAAATGAACTAGTGCAAATATACTGTGCGCTCATCCATTCAAGAGACTAAATCAAAATCAGAGGACAAGCTGCTGATTTTTGGAAAATAATCAAACACTGCACTTCTGTTTAGCATCTCATGAGACAAGTCTGTAAAAAGTGAACAAGAGAGCATCTTTCTTCAGTTTTATTTGCATTTCAGCCTGATGTTATTATGGTGAAAGTCAAAAAAAATTAAAAGTGTAGCAATTCTGTAAATCCGAGGTTCAGTTGTAAGCAGGAAAAGGTGGTTGGGCTGATTTTACCATGAGATTTATCGCTAGATCATGATTGGATTAAGTAGAAATAATCTCCATTAAGCGTCTTTAAATATTAAAGCTAGCATGCTTTTACTGGGCATTAGCCATCACAGCTCAATAGGGCTAATATGTTAAAGGTGTAGAATGTATATAGTGGTGCTGCTAATTTTGAAGCCGCAACGTTTGCATTTTATCAGCCACGTGCTGGTTTTTTGGAGAGAGAAGCAATGATAATTAGATCAAAGGTTGGATGGTTGAACTGAGGTCCACTTCAGTTCTTTAATTTAGTAAAGTCCTAGCAGGCTACTATTGGCTGAAGCTTCCTGTGTAAACACGTCTGCCAATCAAAGGACCCAAGCCCAAGAAAACAGCATATAGTTGTTATGAAGACAAAAAGTATGCATTTTTGTAAAGTTGGTCATTTTAATGTGGGATTGATTTGATTTGGGAGTCAGCCTCAAGGGGCCATTTTTGGTTGGTGCTGCATATTTAGCAACCATGCTTGGCTAACGAACTAATAGAAAGTAGCTTAGTGATGACATGATCCTTCAGTTTCTCTGCCGTGGTCGTCATGTAATCCTTCTGATTTGTCTGTGTTTATTCATACACTCAATTTGCTACACTATCTTTTCTTCAATGCATCTGTTGTAAATATGAAAATGGAAGAGGGACAAGTGACTGTGGACTTACTCGCTCCACTGTTATGATTGTTGTAGCCTAGAAAATGTATTTCAGATCACAAAAAATATATATCTTCTCTCTGGTCTACAGGAAAAAGAAACAACTGAGAACTTCATTATTTTACACTTTGAGAATTTTCTGTTATACAAAGCATACCATCAGAATTTAACCAGGAAAGAAGGCTTCAATCGTTTAGTGATTATGGAGCTCTTTCACAACTAAAAGGCAATAATGAAACACCCACAGATGATTAAACACCATCATTTGACCCTGAGCTTTTAACCTGCCATGTCTTTCAATGAGTTATAATTCTGCCAAATAAATAAAACCAAATCTTACTAAATAACTTTGAGTGAAATTCATGAAGACCGCAAAATAAAGATCAAAAGCCACAACAGCAGGTTTCTCCTTTTCTGTTCAGCACTTCAGCTCTGTGTACCTTCCTCTTCAGTGAGGGTCTGGTGGGTTAAGTTCCTCAGTGGTTTCAGTGGTGATGGTGCTGCAGCTCTGAGTCTCAGAGGCTCTGTAAAGCTCTCTGGCAGTGGTAGATCAGGCAGTCAGGCAGGTCGGGCACCGGCGACCGCAGCCAGACAGCCAGCCAGCCGGCATTCACCCGGCAATGCATCAGACACGGCAGATCCTGAAGGAGACGGCAAGCTACGATTCCTTCCATGCCTGAGCAGAAAACAATGAAGGTTACTCAGTGTGAAAATACAGCAAAAAGTATAGGACACATTAATATCTATGTCTCCTTTTCTGTATGCAATTTTAAAATCTTCTTCTTCTTCTTCCCCTTTGTAATGCTGTTTATTGGTACCGCCGTGTTATTTAATGATGTTCATGCTGCATACAAGTGAACGTTGAAGTTGTAAGTTTTCTTCATAAACTCCTAACTACACCTCATTAGAGGCATATTTGACGTATAGTCAAGCTGCATTATCTCATCTTTTTAATTAATGTAGTTTTTTAAAACAGTTAGGTTAAGGTTAAGAATAAATATACAGTAGTTACCACAGATGAGTTGGTGAATATTCTAACACATACATGTTGATGTGAGTGCTGCTTTATATGTATTAAGTAGGGGTGCAACGATACTCATATCGATATTGAACCGTTCGATACAGTGCTTTCGGTTCGGTACGCATATGTATCGAACAATACAAAATTTTTAATTTATTTTATCAACTTTTCTTCTGACGATGCTGTCTGTGTTGAGAGCTCAGTGGATCTGCGTTCGACTACTCCGCCTAGGCTGCACTGTCGAGCCCAGATCCACTGAGCGCAGCGCAAGCTAGCAAGACAGAAGTTAAGCTCGTTGCAACATGGCAAATTTAACCTCCCCCACCCTCATTCAGATCTGGCCTTTGGAACTATTTTGGTCTTCATGTGAAGTACAACCCTGAAGGTAAGCGCATCATGGACAAAAGTAAAACAGTATGTCAGATGTGCCACGCAATGCTCAATTACATGAGTGGGAACTACTGCGTTAGCGCAGTTTGCTCGTTAACGTGTAGCTGCCGTCCAGCCCCACGCACGGGGCGATCCGCGGTAGCTCGTTAACGGAGATTTGCCGTGTTGTGGTGTTTACGTCATTTCAGATTAACGCTGACAGCACTAGTGGGAACAAAACGAATATGACTGCACATTTACTCCGACATCATCCTAGCGCAAAGACAAGTGGAAGCAGACAAAAACAACGAATGCTACAAACTTTACCCGAGTCATTTAGACAGCCGTTAGCACATGATTCTCCTCATGGGGACCTGATATGTTTAATATGCTGCTGAGAATATAGCCCAGAAGAAGCTATAGTATAGCTTTTATTTTGGAAAGAGCCATTTCTCTGTAATAAACTCTCTTTTCCAAAGATGAGTGATTTCTCGATCAGATAGATTTATTTTTTTATTACTTTGTTGTTTCAGCAACATTAAATTTAAAAACTGTACTTTTGAGTTAAAATATATATTTATAGTTTTAATAAATGACAAATTAAAAAAGCATGAACATTTTTTTTGTATCGAAAAAATATCGAACCGTGATACCACAGTATCGAACCGAACCGTGAATTTTGTGTATCGTTGCACCCCTAGTATTAAGCATAAAATGATACTCTCAGTTTGAACAGCTTGAATACGAGCAGGAAACAAATGTTCATTCACCTATAACTTCCACAACATGAAGCTGGAGCTTCTTCTTCAGAGCATTCAGAGTGGCTGTGAGAGGTTCTTGGTTGTCATTTATCAACGTCAGATTCTGCTTTGTGTCGTGAGAGAAGGAAAGCCACATCGTCCCGTATTCCTCCGTGGACACCACAAAAGGCCTGCAGGAAACTTGGATTAATTTTATGTCACTTAAATGCTGCACTTCAAATACGAGCACTACATATCTCACCTGATGAAGCTGGTTAAAGGGACTTTATATAAAAACTGCAATGACTGAGACGTCCCAGCAGGCAGCTGGTAAGATACCGTCCCGACCACCTCGACGTGAACCGCAGGCCTCTTCACAGTTAGAGAATACTGGCCCACTGCTACACTGTGGCTTGTCACCTCCCCCGCTGGACTATCACATAGGCAGGATACCTAAAAATAAACAATACAACGAAGCAACCTCATTATGAAAGACTAATGGACACCAAACGACTCTATTGATCATTTTCCACTGAATAATTTACCTCAAGTTCTTCCGAGTCGACCTGAAGCAGCATCTGTTGTATGGCAGACTCGGAGGAGTTCATAATAAAAACAACTAATATTAATGAATCTTCCTTCTGCACATGACAGGCTGAGAGATTCAGGCTTTGGTTGGCACACAAAGGAGCGATTTCTGAGTGTGAAAGGCCAGAAAGCTCCGCAGGAAGATAAGAATCCAGACACACTTCTGTTAGTCTGCCTGGGTCGTTATGTGGACCAGGATCAGCAGCTACCACACAGTTATCCCTGCGGAGAGCAGGGTTACATCCCTTTGTGTCAGGTTCAGTTAACTCTGCCTCTGCGTGACAGGTGCCATTAGCAGTAGTGAGGCTCTGAGAGAGCTGAGATGTCTGTTCGGCCAGCTCTGAGGCGTTGGAGTCTAGTAGGTTGTTACACAGCAGGTTATCTACAGCACTGGGAGGAGAGATGAGGGAGCTGGATATTTGCTCGTTTGCATTACAGGACGAGCCCAGACCTTGACCTTTGGCTTTTCTTCGGAATCGCTGTGGTGTTGGCTCAGATTTTCCCATCTGTTAGAAGCAAAAACACATATTGTAGAAAAAATGTTCAGAATCAGCAATGCAAATAGCTGCACAAATAGCTCCACATTAAACACTTTCACTTATAGCAGGGGTTTTAAACATAAAGCCTCTAAAGGTCTCCAATCTGGCCAGGTGACAGCTTTGGAAAATATAAAGAACATCATTAATTTTGGACTTTGAAATGTGTGTTCAAGACACACCTAAGCAAGTTTAAATTAAAGTTTAAATGAAAGAACTACTAGAACCTTTTATGCATTTATCAAGTAGTTTCAAAGATCTGGCCCACTTAAGATCAAAGTGGGCTGCATGTGGTCTATGATGTAAAACGAGTTTGACATCCTTAAATTAATAGCATTAGTAGATCCTACCACCCAAGAAAATGTTCAGCTAATCATGTTCTAAAAAGCAACACCTTTTGTCTCATCTTAGACTCACCAAGTAGCTAAACGGGCCTCACAAAAATGTATCATTGTTTGGTTCATCATCATTAATTTTGATAAAAAACAGACGAGTGTTCATCCGGTCCTCTTTGTGCAATACTTCTTCCAAAAAAATGTTGCCCTCTATGTTGAAATTGCCAAAAATGTAAAAATAGATTAACACATATTTTATTCAGGGCTACCTTCAGGGACTCTGGCCATAAATATCTAAAACCGTCACTGATTTAAATGTTCCTTAAAGGTCATCTCCTTCGGCAACACTCCAATGTTTTTAGTGTGGCTGCTATTTTTGAATCAGATGAACTCCTGTTCTACCCCACTGCCCTTGTGGGTGATGCATGCTTTATCGCCTCCTCATTTCAAAATGATGACCCTTCAAAAGAACTGAATTAATTAAACGAAGGCAGGCAAATCTGGTGAGTTGGGTGATAAGCACAGACTGAGTTGTCGAGGCCAAAAAAATATATTAATTTTAATTGTATTTTAAATGTGCTGTCAGTAGGCACATTATGACATGTACAAGTGATCAACTTGTTTACAGCATAACTGACTCCGGTGACAGTTTAAACTCTGACCTGATGCCCTAAAACTCCTGTGGCTAAAGTGCTTTCAGTGATCCTCCACATAAAAATCAGAACAGTCTGAACCATAAGCTGATGCTTGCTCGTTGCACATATGGTATATGGATTGATAACCTCACCAGAGACACAGAGCTTTGGGAAGCCAGGCCAACAAACAGCGAAGAGGCCAGCTGCTGTTTCTCTTGTTCAGGCTCTGGGGTCGGTGTCTGAGTTGGAGTTTGGCTGTGCAAACTGTCGCCTTCGCCCTGCCGGCCGGGAGACTGAATGGGACTGGGAATCTCAATCGGTGCAGCTTCCTCTACAGGTTCTCTCTGGGCCAGATAGCCCTCCCTTCCCCACACCCTCTTTATGCCATCCAGCTTCAAAGCTGAAGAGCTGAAACACAAACAGCAAGTCTTCAGTGTGAATTCAACACTAAAACTAGGAACTTGATTATGTACAAATATTACAACAAATGCATGCATGTGGTGTCCACATACCCTCCTTTGTGTGAGAGGTCAGCGCTATCCCCTGACAGACCCGAGCTCATGGACAACAGTGTAGGAGACTGTCTGTCAGTGATGCTGCAGGAGGACATGCTGATAGGCAGAGAAAGGCCATAGGGCTCCAGGCTCAAGGCTGAGATAGACAACAAAGTCAGAACAAATTCAAACAAGATGCCGAATGTGCTGCCAAGATATTTATCTACATTTTACCTTTTGACTGATCTAGTTCCTCCTGCCGTTGGTGGGGAGGTTTGTATGGAGCAGCGCCGGCAGCCAACGCCTCTGACACAAATCTGTCAAGAAATGACAGCGAGGAATCCACCTAAAAACAATCAAACAGTCACGCAAAATTACCGCAGGACTGAAGACGTTGTGCCTGAGTGCGCTGTGTGCTTTGCTCAGCTACATAAAAACATAATTACTAATTTATGTGTTTAAAATAAAATTCTTGGTCAAAAGAAGAGAGATTGGTTTTCTTGCTCTCTAAATGAATGAAAGTGAGTCCGATACTGAATGAAGTTCTTTGGAGAGCCCCGCCCTTCAGACTTCTCCAGACATGTTACAGTTTTGATTACTCATGAAATGAATAATGTGATTACGGTAAAGGCTGTCATCAATCTATTCAATTTTGCACCCTGAGGGGTGTTTCCATAAAGTGTTTGCAGGTTTTCACAACCATCAACTAACCTGCTTTTACTGCGAAAAGAGCTACAGAGTTAATATTTAAATGTTATTAATGTGGCCGGGCTCTCTGCTCACTGCAAACAAGTTAAACACGTTACCTCCAGAGTCTCTGGTTTGGCACCTCGTGGCAACACCCTGGCTCTTAGTTCAGGGTCTTGGCTGAGGTACTGCAACTCATGCGCCCTTTGTCTCAGCACTGTATCCAGGGAGCTGCTGTATGTCTCAGAAACCTCCTGAGTTACAGAAGCATCAGCGCCACCTTTGCAGAGTTTGGTCATGGCCATGAGGACCCAGCTCTTGGTTTCACTAATGCTGTTTTTCATGTCCAAAAGTTTGGCTAGCAGGCTCAGGACTTCAGCAGGTTCAAGATCCTCCCTCAAATGAGAGTATTCCCCAAGCACCTGGGAATTACAGAGAGTAAGTAAAGGTTTAGCATAAATATTAATGAAGTTCTGTAGAACGTTTTTAGTTGCAACACAGGAAAACTGTAAACTTGTTGTTGTCTCTCTCTTTTAAACTAGTGTCACCTTCTGCAGTGATACCCAAAGCAAGTAGTTTCTCCACCTATTTCTAAAGAACAGTTCCTGGTTATGATCCCGTTTTCATACAGCACTGTACAAAAGTCTTGAGCCAGCCCTCATTTTTTATATTTTACTTCCAAGGAGCAACTTTTTTAAAATGGTCTTGAGGAATAGTTCTTCAGGCTTTGTGAAGGTTTTTTTTTTTTTTTTAAGTTTTTCCTTTGGATATTGGCTGCTTTGTCCCCCATTTTCAGTCCAATCTCAGTCCTGAGCCACTTAATATGGACATGTGAATTATTCAAGCACTTAAATCAAGGGATGAACTAGTGTTTTCCCTAATCATACAATAGACAATTTAGCAAAGAACCAGTATTAATCTGTATCTTTAAGTATTTTGTTAGTGGTCACAGTGGAAGGGTGATTATTAAGCCATTCTTAAGGAAGGGAAACTGCCAACCCTTTTTACAGGTGTGGTGTGATCAGGAGAGAGGAATAATAGTGGGTGTGTAGGCCACCTGTTTAATACACTGGAGGCTGGTTTACTGTTGCGGTTCAACTAGTTTGGTTATTTTTTGAGTCCTTTTAAAAATGTAATTCTTTATAAATTCAGTAGTCAAAAGATCAAACTTACCACATAATCCACTTTAATGTGAGGCAACATTTGTGCTCCTTTATTAGCTGATCTCTTTGGGCTTCCCGACTCTTGGGTCAGGAAAAAGCAAACACATCTGCACTTGTTCTTGTTGGTTACTGCCTCGATATTTCAAGCTAACACATATTAACCTGGCTGTGTTGTTTATTTGTCACAGGCTTCAGTTCCTGTGAGCTGACTAACATGTTCTCGACCAGACTCAGACATGACTAAACGTTCAGCTTCTGGATCCTGAAACCTGTGCAGAATTTGTACACTCATATTTTTTCACAGCACTCATTTTATTTTTCCTCCATTTTTCGGAACATTAATTTAAAAGAATTTTGTATTTCAAGCACTTTTATATTTAACTGTATGACGTAAACCGAGCAGTAACTGCATGTACTGTTCTTTTGCTTCTCGCTCTTATTACATAATAATATGTAATAATAATAATTATAATAATAATAAAAGTCTATTAATGATTCACATCGTGAGAGCATCACTCACCCAGCTGATGACTTGGAGGAAGCGCTGTGGCAGTTTGCCAGGCTCTCCCCGCAGCAGAGGAATGTACGAATTCACAGCAAACAGCCTCAACTTCCTGTCTTCCTCCACACTGTCAAAGCCTGCGTATTTAGAGAGAAATTCATCATCCATCGCTCACAATTAAAATTTCAATCAATCAGCATCATATCAGTGAGCAAGAAAATCACAGCAGAATCATTTGAGCGTGTGGGTTTCTCACCCTCAGACAGCAGTTTGAGAAAACTGTTAGGGATGTCAGGCTGCATCATGTCTCCACCAAGAGAAAACACAGTGTTCATCGTTTCTATGAACCACTCATTATCTGGTGCATATGTACAGTGGTTTATAGGAAAATACAAGAAATTTAACAAACAAAGTATAAAAGATACACTTTGGGCAACAGGTTGGGGTAAACCCCAGACAGGTTGAAAATCTATCATGGAGAAAATTGCAGTGAATTTGTACTAAATTAGCATCATAAATGAGATTATATTTAAAAATCTTTTGTTAGTTTCTGTTTACTTTCTGTCACGTAATCTCAACCTCCAATTGTTGATAGTTATGATGTTTTAGCGCAATATTAACTGAAAAAAAGTATCAAGGGTTTCCAATAAAAAGAAACTTGAATGTTAATGTTTTCTCTAAATTCATCATATTATTGCTAGGAAGTATAAATTTACATCAGGATTTTTCAAAACCTTTTTTGTGCAGTGCATTCACTGTGGGTGAAGAACACTGAGTCCCTACCACATGTCCATTTGTGAAATGTCCTAGCTACTAAATATTCTACAGTGAACTGTTAGAGGTTTTATCACAAAAGGAAGTGATTGGGATCATTAGAAATTCAGCCACAAAGTTGTACACCTCGTAAAATCCACAAAGCAGGGTCAGCGGATGCTGAGGCACATAGTGCACAATTCAATTCAATTCAATTTTATTTATATAGCGCCAAATCACAACAAATGTCGCCTCAAGGCGCTTCATAGATACAGAGAAAAGCCCAACAATCATATGACCCCCTATGAGCAAGCACTTTGGCGACAGTGGGAAGGAAAAACTCCCTTTTAACAGGAAGAAACCTCCGGCAGAACCAGGCTCAGGGAGGGGCGGCCATCTGCTGCGACCGGTTGGGGTGAGAGAAGGAAGACAGGATAAAAGACATGCTGTGGAAGAGAGACAGAGATTAATAACAGATATGATTCAATACAGAGAGGTCTATTAACACATAGTGAGTGAGAAAGGTGACTGGAAAGGAAACACAGAGGTCACCGACTTTCTGCAGGCTCAATCACTACGACCTGATGGAGGAGTCTGGGTTTAACGGTTGGATTATGGGCCCATAGTTCCAGTGAAAGTAAATGGTTCTTATATTTTTTTTTTTTCTACTCTAAGTGTGCATTCAACATGCTTTACACAACTTGCCTCATTCACCCATTCACACAAGCTCTCTTTCTCTCTAACATTCACACACACTCATACTTACACATTCATTAATTATAATACATTGTTATCATAGTTGGCATGCGGACTGGAGCAGACGGGGGATCAAACCACCACCAATTAGTGCTCTACCACCTGAACTACAGTCTCATGCTTTAGCATACCAGGACATTTTAGACAATTTGACTCTCCCAACCTTCTTTGAACAATTTGGCCATGGCAACTCCTTCCAACATGACTGCATACCAGTGCACAAAGTAAGGTCCATAAAGACATGGATGACTGGAAGAACGTGACTGGCCTGCACAGAGTAATAATATGAGTTTTGCCAAAATTCTATGACTGTGATTTCTTAGTCGCAGCATTTTACAGCTTCAGAGGGCCACAGGAGTGATAATGAATGGGCATTTAAGACAATTACACTTTAAAGGATATTTTTCCGCCAGTTCTGCCACCTTTCCCACCAGGTCAATGGTAGTGTGATCATCTTCACTGATACACAGAAACTCCAGCATCTTCTCAACAATGACTGTAACATTCTGGGCATTAGTGATGCGAAAGAGCAACTCCAGCGTCTACAAGACAAAAAAAAAAGAAGAAGCCTGGTAATGCTAAAAACCTGCAACCCTACAACCTCACACGTTCAGAATACATCACCGTGAGCCTCACCTCACGCTTAATAATGAGGTCAGGGTGATCAAGACACTCTATGATGGTCATCTGATGCTGCAAGGCCAGTTTAGGATCCTGCTGGACAACGTAGGTGAGGGCCTTCAGGCCTGCAGTATCATAGAGAAAGTGTTTTTGTTAGATTTTCAACAAAGAGACATTATTTATGTACAGTCGTGTTTCTCTTTGTCTCTTACCTAGATATTTTAGATTTATTTTGGGGGACAAAACAAAGTTTCCAATGCACTTTGCAGCTTTTTCCAAAAGGTCGGACTTTGGATGAATTGTGTAAATACATTTTACACACTCATATAAAATAGCTGGAAATAAAGAGAAACGTATATAAGTGGCTGACAGAAGAACTTAAATGGTTACAAAAAACGTACAGATTAGAAACGCTGCATACCATAAGTGATGTTATGGTTCATCTCTGCTCTTTGTAAAGACTCATCAAGGACTTCATACATGACCTCACTTGTACTATGAAGAGAGAGAACAAGCACAAAATCAGTGAAGAATCGAGTGAAATTAGTGAGATGTGAAGATGGGACAAATAATATCTACCTCTGATCATTTTTCCCAAGTAAGGAGAGTATTCTGAGCAGCTGAATTTGAAGCCATGGAGCAGGAACAGTGTGATAATTAAAATCCATGGGCAGCTTTCCTCCCACCACCTGCTTCAATATGGTGACAAAACTTGGCGTCAGGTCCTTGTAAGCTTCTGGGTTCTCCTGTATTAAAGCATAAAAAATAAATAAATCCATACATATGTACATTTCAACAGAGTACTGCAAATTATGAGGAAACCAGTAACTACCTGGATCATCTGCAGGTAGATGTGTAGTGAGGCTGTCATCACACCAGGATCTTTGTCACAAAGAGCTTTGCGAAACTTGTTGTGGATGTGCTGAACTTGATTTGGTGCTATTAGGTAGAACTTGTACAGCGCCAGGACTGCTTTCCTTCTAATGATTTCTCTGAAAGTTTGTTCCCACAAAAACGTATTAATAAAAATATTCAAGCTCAACGGCACAAAGAAATATTCAACCATGCATGCAGGTGATGAGCAGCGTTCATTACTTTGGGTGATTTAGTTTTTCCTCCACTAGAGGAAGGATTGCAGGGATCATATCTTTGGGGAACATCTGGCTGACAACAGTCAGAGCCATGCACACTTCAATAAGATTTGTACTCTGAAGATCCTGTGAACACAAAACACGGCAATCAAATATCCCAAATTCCCTTTTGGACATCGTATGACGAATGTTGTGTAAGCCCACGCCCACCTTTAACACAGTGTTTACCAAGAGGAGCAGAAGCTCGTGACTTTCATTCAGAAATAAGGACACAGCGAGGTAACCTGAAAAACCACAAATAAACATATTTGTGACCAAAGCAGTCTAGCTTTTTCATATTTAACACTGATGTTGTAAATAAATCCATATTCTGCAACACTCTCAACACTCTGAAGCTTTTAAAGTACCACCTTGTGTCTTTTTTTGTATAAATCTTTATTGTTAAATCCTCAAAAATGACAGCATTATCCTTTAAATTACGAAAAGAGGAGGGAGAGAGGCCACATAAGGACTCGCACTGGAACATAAATGTAAAATGATTCATGAGACCAGGTGCGGTGGGTTTTTTTATTTCTTCATGGTATTTTATATGTCGTTCTGTGTGCCAAGGATTTAAAGGAAAATCAGCAGCTTTTAACAACCAGCTGGAGCCCACCTCCTGTCAGTACATTCTGTTCAGCTGACTCTCTCATCTCATCAACACCCTTATGTTTTTTCCAAGTAATCAAACATGAGTTATGAAACTAGACATATGTCAGAATTTGCCACAAAGGACAAAGCTTTTATTGTTCCATGCAATATTCTCCTCGTTGTCCTAATGGGTTTATGCAACCTGCCTCATCATCAGCTGCTCCTCCTGGCCTTGTGTGTAGATCATAAGAACAAATGGGCCCTGACACACGAGACTCTGAGGAATGAGTTATTTATTAAACCTACCGACTCTCTTTTCCAGAACAGTGCCTTGCTGAGCTAGTTTAATGGCATGAATATAGCTGAAGGAAGCCTCGTAGCCCAACATTTCACAGTAGATCGATCGCACCATGAGCTCCTTCATCTGCCTCTGAATCAGATTATGACAAAAGGAAGAAGTAAACACACTGGTAACTTCGTGTCTTAGTGGAATTTTAATGTATATGATTTCTTGTGCAAGACAGCAGAGAAAAACCAGGAAAGATTTACCATGGTGGTGTTGGGAGAGGACACTTGTTCTTTGATCCCCAAAAGCTCATGATGAATAAGTTTTTCTTCCTCCTATAGAACAGGAAACAATGGGAAGTAAGATGAAATACATTGGTGGTTTACCGAGTCATGCTTATTTCAAGGTAGTGAGAAGTTTACAGCGAGCCAGTGATGCAAAGAAACACAAGTTTAAATGTATTTCAGACTGTGAGACTCAAGGTTTATTCCTATAGAGTATTCCTACTGAACATGAGAATTATTTGAATTCTGTCATAAAGTTTTCGGCCTTGACGATACCTTGTAGAGCAGGGGTCTAAACTTAAATGAGTGTGGGCCACTGTTGGCACTGTCATCTCATTGGGGGGCCACTTTAGTGTTCATGTAGTACAAAAAAACCCACAAAAAAATAGAAAACACCCACAAATATTTCTGTTGAAAATGGACTCATTGTCATGTTCAAGAAACCGGTTTGAGTTTTGTGACATGGCGTGTTATTCAGGTTATGGCGTTTAATTGATGCTCAGTTTGCACCGGGGTGCCCAACATGTGCCAAGAAAATATCTCTCACACCATTACACCAGCAGCAGCAGCCTGAACCACTGAGTAGGATGGATCCAAGATGTTTATGCCAAGTTCAGACCCAACAATCCAAATGTTCCAATAGAAAATGTGAAACCAGGCAACATTTTTCTAATCTTTTATTGTCCAATATTTGGTGAGGCCATCCAAATTGTAGCCTCAGTTTCCTGTTCTTTTTCCCCCTTTTATTAATCAGTTCCTCCAGTCAGTTTCCTGTTCTTAGCTGACAGGAGTGGCACCTGGTGTGGTCTTCTGCAGCTATAGCACATCTGCTTCACAGTTAAGTGTGTTGTGCATTCAGAATTTAAACATTCAGGTTTTCTCTTCTACGTTTTCTCTTTTTCGGGCAATGTTCTCTATAAACTCTAGAGAAAATCCAAGCAGAGGAGCAATCTGAAAGACTGAAATACTCAGACCAGCCTGTCTGACACTAAGAACCATGCCATGATCACCTAAATCACCCTTTTTCCAGATTCCTGGTGGTCAAGTTTGAACTTCAGCGGGTTCGCATGTCTAAATGCATGGAACTGCTGCAACGAAATTAGAGATTTGTGTTAAAAAGCAGCTGAACAGGTGTACCTTATAAAGTGGCAAGTGAGTGAATACTGCTGACTACTTGTCCTGTATGCATTGAGTGCTTTCTGTCACAGAGACTAGACGTGATAAATACCAGGATCCTGTCCAAAAAACATTTACCAAAACCTCGGAAATCCCAGAAGACGAACTTCTCCAATTTGTCTGAGTTAACGAAAATGACATGAACGCACCAGTGAGGATAAATGCGTGAAGTAGCACTGCTATCATTTGTTCTGCCACATGATATTAACATGGCAAAAACAACACAACGCCTGTAAACCAGCCTCTAACTTAGTACAGTAATGTAAGGCCTCCAGTAAGTAGGTTAAACGTAAAGACATGCCAATAATGAGTTAGCACAGGCAGCTTAGCTTAGCAACCTTAGACGGTATCGTCAACTTATCTTGTTTTTAGTTCATTTCAAAGGGCAAACTCACATGTTTAGACGTTAGCTCAGTGATTCCTCTGATGAGATTTCCTAGCTTTGAAGTAGAGGACAGTTTTGCAGACCCAGGGTGAGAGTCTAAAGAGAGGAGGCTCGGCAGAGCTGTCAGCGTCTTCTCCACAACATCGCTCATTTTGGCAGCTAAAAGCGGACTAAGCAGCTGGCTTCTCTCTTATAAAACACACTTATTAAATCGCTAAACATCACAATAAGAGTCTCTTACATACACACAGTAAATGTTACTAGTTAAACATTTAAAACGACTACAAGAGTTACAACGCTGGCTCTCCTGTCGGCCATTGTTTTGAATCGGCAAGGCTTTTTGATGATGTCACTTCCGCTTGATTTGAAACTTTATTGGAAACCCTAAACAGTAACAGTGAGATAATAATAATTATAATAATAATAATAATAATAATAATAATAATAATAATAATAATAATAATAATAATAATAATAAAGAGACACGTAGGAGCGATATTCAAAACTGATTTTATTATGTTTGTAATAGTTTGATTAACAGTCCCCTGCATATCTGTACACTAAACTACAATAATTACTCTAAATATGAAATTACAACCATTGGACAACTGCATGAAAAGGAGTACATTCAATTATATGTATATATTTTTTTTTAAATTAATTTTTTTAAGCATATTAGTATTTCAACAGTGGGGTAGCACAAGTTCAGGGTGTCTCTAGTGCACATCGAGTAGTGAGTGGCTTCCACATCTGGAAACGAAAAAAGATGTAGTAAACCATGTTTTAAATTACAGGAATGAAAAAAAAAAAATTCATCTCATGTTTACCTATTAATGTGCTTTCTTTGCATTGATATTGATACAGTATTATATTGGCAGGTGAGAAGCAGCTGTTGGGTGCACAGGTTGTTTGTTAGATGTACATTTAATATAATTTGCAAAAAATAAAATATTAATTTGTACCTTTCTCCATAAATCTCATTATCATTTCTCATAACTTTTGCCATTCACAGAAAAGCCCACCTGCTCTTTGATGTCTCCACTGAATGAATGTCCTCATTTGTTTCATAAAAAATAATAACAATAAGTAAACATGTATTTTCCTCCATGTGGGCTAATTAACACATCACATTATTGTATCACTTCTAACCTAGACTGATGCAAGCCACTACCAATAATATTTTCAGTAATATACTTGTTTTCAACTTCATAGTTGTAATCAGTTGTAATCTTCCCATCACATTGTAATGCGAGCTAGCCATTTGGTTTATTACTCTTTAAAATATGTAAATCTACCCTGGCCAAAACACTGGAGTATATACAATGCTATTGATGTGCCCTATGTACAATCAAAACTGAGTCTCTATCTCTGTGATTGTACTCTAGCAAACAGAAACATCAGTGTGTCTTCAGTAGCTCTGTCTACTATTTAATCCTTTGTGTCTTGATGCTTAGGCCCAGATCTGGAAGGCAAAGAAAATAGACATTACAAGATATAATCAGACAGAAACCTGGAGTAATCACATGTGCCAGATCAGATATCATACCCGAAGAGTGTGGTCCCAGGAACCTGTGCAGAAGGCTGTCCCATCAGGGGAAACCCGCAGGGTGCTGACACGGTTCTCGTGTCCAAACAGAATAGAGACCCGTGTTCCTTTGAGAACATCCCAAACATTAATGGTGTAGTCGTTGTAGCCACCAAACAGTAGCCGGCCTGGGGAAAGAGAGGGCACACCCAAAATGTTTTAACGGCATTATCCTTAAGCTCAGTACAAACAACAGCGAAGGTAAATATTCTATATATCGTACCACTGAGCGAGAAATCAACACTGGAGACGCCAAATATGATGCTGTCTTTGGAATAGATAGCCACTTCCCTGTCTGCCCTTAGGTCATACAGGCGGCACTGTAACAAAGGGAAGTGTTTTCATTTTTTGGGGGTTTTTTATGGTGCAGTGTAATTATGATTAATTATGTGCAGCACACTGCACATGAAAACTGGCTTCACCAGTCAAAGGTAACATGAAGAAATCAATTCTTACTGTAGCGTCATCCGATCCAGATGCAAAAGCGTCTCCGCTGGGATAGTATCTGTTAAAATACAGACAGCACTAATAAGAAATCAATTTTTAAAGCTCTTACATGTAAGATTTGAAAACTTCTGACTTATAGCAACTCCTAGTGGTAGCATAAGAAAATGAGACTCCAGATTTTAACATTTTTGTTTGCAAAAAAAATATAGAGGCCATTGCAATAACATACAAATGTTATGATAATGCACACATGATGAGGCCTTTAAAACACCTCCTTTTTATGCGTAATTATAAATAGAAAATGCGCTCATCTTTACACTTGCCTTCTCTACACTTACATTCAGGAGCCATTACAAGGGGGCGACTTACCGCACACTATTTATGTCTGACTCGTGAGTTTCAAAGGACTGAATACACTGCCCTGAACGCATATCCCAGACATTGGCCTTCTTATCACAGCCCTGCCAATGAAAGCAAAGCAGAAAGTGTCAAAAATTTCAGTGTTTAGCCTCTTTAAGTAAGCTGTACCGAAAGCTGTGCAGAAAGTGTCCTCACCCCCGAAACAAACGTGTTTCCGGTTTCAGATGGGGCCAGATCCAAACACAACACATCTGCAGCGTGTCCATGGAAACTCTGTAACAGCTGCCCGCTCTCAACATCCCATAATGCACATGTTCCATCCCCGCTGGACGTCAGGATCTTGAATGCATGCGGCAAGAGAAAAAAAAATAGAAGTCGTTACAGACTATCATGTAGTTGGAAATGGACTGCCTTTGCAGTGTGACGCCTCATGTGACCAGGAAGTCAAACTTGTAAATTATTAACAAAGTATGGGAGCTCCTTCACTGGAACATAGAAGGAAGTGATATCTGATTGAGAGAAAAATAAAAAGGTAGCTTGCAGCTACTGTTTCCACAGGCATTTTACCCACGATCCTCAGTGGTTTGTGGATGTTTTTAGAGTGTGGTGACAGTTTTCTCACCTGCATATCCGAGTTGGTGAAGCTACAAGCAGACAGGTAGTTTGTGTGCATGGCCACTGACTTCTTCTTTGCAGCTAAGTTCTCATTCTTGTCCAAAGACAGAGGATAAACTGAGCATTTATTGTCCAGGCCTCTGCAACAGAGAAGCTACACACTTTACCACAAAAACAAAATACAGAAAAGCAACAAAAGTACAGAAAAATACAACCAGATCTGGATCATCAAAGAGAGTAACGCACTCACCCACAAGCTACAGCGCAGCCAGAGGGGGCATAGGCACAGGCCATCACCCAGGTGCAAGGCATTGTCACAGCATGTTCCTGTAAACATCAGAAGACAAGGCTTTTGTGCTTGAGCCGCACAGGGAGAATTCATTATCCATAATCAAAGCAGAACAACTAGCTTTGGTTTGTCACATGTAGAAAACTTTAGAAAACACTTTTACACAATTTGGCGGTCAGTTTTTATCATCTAACTCTGATGTCTCGTTCATAAAAATAGGACAGTTGGATTTACCATCAGCACACAATAGATATATTGATGCACAAATCCTATGTGTCACTCCTATCTGATCTAAAAAAAAAAAAAAAAAAAATCCTATCTAAAGCAAACTTATTATCATCATGGAAATTTATATTATTTTTATTATTATTGATTCAAAAGCGAAAAATACAAATATCTAAGAATATGTCATGATGACCCATGAAAAGTAAATGTTACCTTGTTGGTGGTGAAAGCGTCCCACACAATAACTTTTCCATCCTGCATCAAAAGATAATAAAGGTTTGTACACTTTTAAAACACATGCCACCAACAACAAACTTGCTCTGCAGTCAGCTGGAAACGAGACTAGAGGTTTGTGACCTGTGAGGAGCTGACGATCCTCCTCTTGTCCTTGCACCAGTCCATGCACAGAACTTTATTCCCGTGCCCCTTCAGGGTCCTCCGGGTCTTCATGACAAACTGGCCCAGCCCCTCCACCTTCTCTGCCACCTGATGTACTGCACAAACACACATGTATATTATACATTAAACATGTCCCCACATTAACACTCGTGGCAGCAGCCAGGATTAAACTACAGCAGGCCCATCTAAATGGAGGAATATTGAATTAATCTATCTTTAATCTGCCATGTCTCAGATAGCCCGAATCACATAAAATATTCATCAGAAATGACCTGTGCTTGATTTTCACGTTTTTATTTCACACTCTTGCTTTAATTGTCATATTGTTCAGATATTATGAGTAAAATATGAGTAAAAATAAATCAATAAATAAAAAGAAAGGAAAGGAAAGGAAAACAGTCCACGGATGAAACATGGATGAAAGTATTAGGCTATGAAATGGGGAGGCAAACCCCCCGTCTCTTGTCAAATCGGTGACATCGGCGCCGATCGGATCGATAATCTGCTCCGCCAAATCCCCCATCTCCGGTAACACCGGCGATCTTTGACTTCTGGCGGAGAAACGTGAGGCTATGAGGAGACGCTCGCTGTTATCCGTCCCGTCACAGGGTAAACGCAGGAATGAATCAGGGCCTCTCCATTTTTTTTAGCACTCACGCTCGACATCGTGCAGCTTCGCTCTTTCCTCCTCCAGCTTCGACTTCAGCGTCTCCGACTCCGTTTTGAGGTGAGCCAGAGTCTCGTTCAGCGGTACCTCCTGTGTCGCCATTTCAGGGGTTGGAGGGGATCTCATATATTTCCTTTGAGCAGGAAGCGATCGGCAGCGAAAAGGCTTAGAGCAGAGCTAACAGCTGATGCTGCTGTCATGACGTCAGAGGGCGAAGATGCTCCTCCAGTTTCCAGGGGAGGAGGATCCTGCATCCCGGTGATGCTGCCGCACACACACACACACACACAGGATGCATCCCCAAAGCAACACTATACTCAGATTAATAATGCATTTTTTTCACACTGCCCACATGAAGAGAAGGGACAAGCTCGTTTGCCTGAAAGGCATTAATGTGGCAGAGGGAGAGGGAGAGAGGGCTTTCTGGCATTTTAATATGCTGAAATGGAGCAAAGATGTTTTCATTTTAACCAAAAAAGAATTACAGAGAAAAAAAGTAATATTGTTTGTTAAAGTAATTTTATTCTTCTTCATTTTTTTTAATGAGCTGCTATGAGTTGGTGATTTGGCATGCTATTTTATTAATTCATATTACTTCATTTTCACATCTTACATCCTCTGATTCAACTACAGGACACACATATGAAAAAAAAAATACACAGTGAGCATTTAATTAAGTCATATTTTAGCCTTGCTGTATTTTAACCTGAGTATATGATAGTATAAAATAGGTTTGCATTGGTATAGCTTTAATCCAAGATAATGCCTTTATTCATTTATTTAGCATGTTATTGCAATTTAAATAAAAATGTACACACACACACATATTATATACAGTACACAAGAATAAAATATCATTGCTATGTTGTGTTTGGTCAAAATGTTGCAATGTTATTCAGTTGTTCTTTGTTTTAAAAATGTGCTGTACAGGGTTTTAATGAAAGTGCTTAAATATTTCTATCTACAATCTAGTGCAACTTTAAACAAACTGACCAAGACTCAGTATAAGGAGTAAAAATGTCAAAGATCTGTGTGTCAGATCCTGTTGAGGAAGTCGAGATGAAGGCTGTTCGGGACCTGCAGCAGCTCCAGAGCCTGTGTGGACGTGCAGAAAGGAAACGTGACCTGGAAACGATAATCTGCGTCCAGCATCAGCTGTGCGGAGCCTTCGTGGTCTTGGAGCAAAGACTGGAATGAGAAATATATTGACAGCTTAGTCAACTGTATTTTTTTTGGCTAGGAGGGTTTTTATATTTGAAAGTGAATGGCTGGGCTCACCTGAACTTTGCGGACAAACGATGATGTCACTCTTTTTTCAAAATCGTCAATGGGTGTGTACGAGTTCAAAATTTTGACAATCTATAAATTTTAATGTTAGGTTGGAGTTTAGTGCAAGATTTAAAAATGAAAAAAAAAAAAAAATCCACCAAAACCACATTTTAAACAACAGATGGAAGTACCTGAACGGGGCTGAGTTCAGAGCATTTTTCAATGATCTCCTTGGCGTCATCATCAGTGGATTTGTTGACTTGCAGTAACCACGCAGTTTGAGCCAGTGGCTTCAAAGTATCCATAGCGTTCACGTTTTGAAGTTCCTTCTCTTTCAGCCACTCTTCTAGATAACTGATGTTGCATCTGAAAAGAGAAAGCAGCTGTTAAACTAAACTCTCTTTGAGTTTTGTTCAAAGCACATACCTGATCTGCGAGCACAGACCTGATCTGCATCCCCTTCCTGCAGGAGCACATGTCCTTGCGGAGCATGATGTTGTTAAGAGTGATCGCAGCCACGAGGTAGAACAGCTGTTTGATCACTTGTTTGATGAGGCCCTGGTCCAGACCATGGTGGTTCATGGTGGAGTGGAAGACAGTTAGATGCTGGAGGATGGAGGAGATGGTGTAGGTCTCTGATTCCTCATAGAAGCTGTTGGAACGCTTCCTGAAGCCCGTCGGCTTCATGCTAGAAATCCCCTGTAGACTCTCGTGCTCCAGCATGCCGGGTACTAAGAAAGTGTAGAAGTAGGGTTTAGCTTACTCATAAAAGTCATAGTAAGGATTTTTTTTGCAAAATATTACATTTGAAAAAACATTACCAATAGTGGGAGTAAGAGTCTTTTGCATGACTGAGATAAACCGATGATAGATTTGGATGGCCAGATCGCTGAGAATCTGTCTGTGTTCCGACAAATCGAAATTCTTCAAGCAGTTTTTTTTCTGGCGAGGTGTACTTTGCTTCAGGAACTCCTTTTGTTAACAGGATGGAAAACAAGAGCATTTTAATATGTATATGATATTATCAACAGACAGAAATGAAACAGTAACTACTGAATTTAAAAAAAAGTAAATTTGTACTTCCTCCCCGCTGTACTGCTTCAGACAGTTGAGGAGCTGGTGGGTGTTTGAGAGCCAGAAGGACAGGAACTCTAAATCTTTTTGATGACTCTAAAACAGGAAAATGTTCTTTACATTATTAGATATAAACAATACCTCAAAATACATCAATCCATTCACTAGTCTATCCATATATATCCAGGGGAACAGAGAGGTGTTCCCAGGCCAGCCAAGAGATATAATCTCTGCAGCATGTCCTGGGTCTACCCCACCTCCTCCTGCTAGGACTTGTTTCTCAGCTAGCTTAACCCCACCTATCTGGGGTGCAAAACCCCAAACAAGAATCTTGAGCTCAAGAGTTTTACTTACTGGTTAAACAAGGGTTACAAAAATAGTTAACCTTACCATGATGACTTTCTTGACTCCAACAATGATTGCATTCATAAGGGACTTGAGTTTTGCCTCATCGTTCAGGTAGTCCACATGGCGGATGCACATGAAGAGGATGTAAGCTGGCAGGGTCGGGATCATGTTGACCGCCACGCCTTTGAGTTTCAGATCTGCGAGGAAATTGGGACAAATTTGTCAGAGAATATGGTTTATCCATTCATCTGAGTTTTAATACCCTCACTCCTGCTCACATCCATGGATCAAATAGCTTATATGATTATTAAATAAAAGGCAGGTAACATGGGCATATTGCAGACATAGTGCAGGGGAAGAATACCCAGAATGATGTTTTCAATGAGCCTTGGTTCATCCTCTCTCTTGTACTCCAACATGCCAAGGTAGTCTTTGGGCAGGGTGGATGCAGTTTTTTGCCTCGCTGTTTGAGAAACAATAAATGTGATGAAAAAGTTGAGATAGCTTGTATGGACTCGATTTCTTTGTTTTCATGTGGCGCGGAAGCGCCGGTGCTACCTCTCTGTGACGTTTCGAGGCTCTTAACTTGAGTCTGAAGTTTCTTTATTAATCTGTCTTTCTGGTCGAGCAGCTCGTCAAAGTCCTGAATTAAAAGTGGAATCAGTTATTGGTTTACTCTCTCTGTAACCTTCTACCCTTCGTACGCTCAACGCACCATGTTCTCAGCAGTTAACCGTGAAGTCTCCTCTCTGAGTTTGCTTTTGACCTCATTCTCCATCAGCTGCTGTCTCTTCAAGTGATCATTCTCCTCTTCCAGCTCCTCTACTCTGCCTTGAAGCGCTCTCTTCTCCCCCTCCAGCTCTTCAGCTTTCTCCTCAAAGTACCTAAAAAAGCATCCAAAATCAGGATGAACCAGATATGACCATCACTACTTTAATCAAGAAAGACATCACTACCTCTGAGTAATTTACCTCCGTTGTGAGCTCTCTTCTGTAATCTTCTTTTGAAGATTGTGAGTGATCTCTTTGGTTTTTTCTGTTGAATGACATAAAAACAAAAGAGCAAGTTAAAACAGTAATCTGCTTCACTGCGAGACTCCTGAACAAAAGAGTGTACCTGTTAATTCTCTTTTCTGCTCCTCGACAAGGCCTTCAAGTTCTTGTTTCTGTCTCTGCAGCTCTGAAACCCGCAGCTTCAGCTCCGGGATCACCTGCGAATGAAATTAAAGCAGACGTCACAGTTACATTCTGAAGCTCGCCCCTTTAACCCGTGACGTATTGAATAAAACGTGCAATGACATACTGAGTTTTCACTGCTGAGTCTGGACACTTCTTGGCAAATATTTTCATTGACATTGCTTTTCTCCTGGAACAGGTTTTGCAGCTTGCTGTTCTCATTCTCAAGGTGGTCCACTTTCAATTTCAAGCCCTCTACTTGAGTCTCATAGCTTTCCTTCTGCTCCCTCTGGTGGTTTTCTAGAATCCTGCCAACAAATGTGAGACGTTTAACAAATTCAAGTACAGACACCCAGAAGGAAAGGTGCACGTTTCTGTTAATAAGAAAGTGGTTTGCTATGGTTGAAAAATAAAGACCTGATGGCTTTTTGTAGGCCTTCAAAGGCTGACAGCAAATCTTCAACTTCATAAATCTTCTCTGATTCGTCAGAAGTCATCCTTTGGAGAAATGTGTCAGGTTAAATGACTAATAGAGATGAAGTGAGGAAACACAGTGCTCAAAATATCCGGATTACCCCAGTAGAACTTCCTCTTCAACAACACCTCCAAGAAGCTGCCTCGCGATCTCACTCACTTTACCTGCAGAAAACATTCAAGGCTCATCAACAAACGACTTTACACAAAGGAGATTATTTTTTCTACATAGAATTCTATACACACCTCTTGCTTGTTCCGACTGCTGCTTCATCTTTCTCTCCATGTTATTTCTCTGATTTTGCAGGTTGTTCAGATCTCTGCGTAGCTCGGGAATTAGTTTGACATGCTTGGTGAGCTGGATGATCTGCTCCTGCAGGTCTGAGTTCGCCTGCGCCCCCTCTTCTAACTTTCTCTGCAGGATGACTCGTTCTTCTTTCAGCCTTTTTATCTCCTCTTTCAGAGTTGCCACCTCGGCCTCGTGGTCCTGTCTCTGAATTTCAATGTTGTTTTCTGCGATCCTTCAGAGAAGAAAAAGCTATCTGATTAAACCAAAGAAGCTGGGAAAATATTAGCTTAAATATTTGCTCAACCATGCTGTACACCAGGAGTGTTGTTCTTTTTCCTTCACACTGTCCCCAAAGTGCTTGCTCATAGGGGGAGCTATATAAACAAAATTGAATTGAATTGAATTCTGCAATTGTTATACTGGTCCCACCGCTTGAGATCAAACTGGGCTGTGTGTTGCACATAAACTAAAAGGAGTTGGAACCCCAGCTGTAGATGATAAATCTCACTTTTTAAATACTTACTTTCTAAGCCTTGCTTCATTTTCTTTTTCTTCCAGAAGGTTCCTCTTTACTTGATCAAAGGTCTCTGAAAGATTGTGAGGCCGGTCACAAATGCGACGCAAACGCAGTCACTGTGGTGTTTATACAGAAATCTCAACTCTTATTACCTTTGGCCTCTTTGGTAGAAGCTTCAAATGTTTTCTCCAACTTCTCCTTCTCAAGGTTGAGAACTTCTACTTCCTTTTGAAGTTGTGCGATTGTCTAGGCAAGAAAAACAGGCTTTCCTAAAGGATCTCAAACAGAGCGCTTCCTCTGCAAACAAAAATGCAGCAAAGACACAAACAGACTTTAGGCATCAACTTCAATACTAACCAAACTGGCATCTTCTTTAGCTTTCTTCTCTCGTTTCTCTAAAGAAGCCTTCTGGTTGGTTGATTTTTCCAGCTGTGTCTCCAGACCCTGAAGCTTTTCCATAGTTTGGGAGTGTGAGTTTGCTAAGCTTGTCAACCTTTCCAATAATCCACGATTCTCTTTGTTCTGTCAGGGAACACATTAAATTATATTATCTGCAAAAAACAAAAAGAAAATCACAGCTAAAATTTGTCTCGAAGCACCGTTACCTGCTCTTCAATCTTCTTTCTGAGCTGCTGCACCCGGTAGGAGAGCTGGACATTAAGCACGAGCCGACGCATGGTCTGAAATCGTCGTCGTGCCAGCCACGCTCTGGCATACTTCTGGATAACCAGCGCTTTGTGTTCTTCTATCATCTTAGGTTTACATAAATCAGGAGGTTACATTCAATCTGTCAACAATATTTATTTTAGTGATGAAAATGATTTGTAAACTGCCTGTTACAGACCTTCTTGTATCGTTTACGAGCAATCCAACCTCGTGTGAAGGCCTGGATGGTGATGGTTGCCAGACGCACTACCTGGTAGACCTGCCTCAGGCGGTAGCCTCTCCAGTGTCTCTGTATCACCAATGCTGCCCAGCCCTGCTTCAGTGTCGCAGCAGTCACTGTTTTACTGAAGGTTTACGAACAAAATAAGTGTATATTCATTTTATAATCTTAAGAAGAATCTTTACAGGATGCAAGTCAACAAAACTCAAACAAGTGAACGGTTCTAACCGGATTGTCCTCTTTCCACGGACATACTGCTGGAGAATGATGACGGCCTTTCTTAGGGCCAGGTACTTCCTCCTCTGGCTCCATCCACGAGCATGTTTCTGGATGGTCACACAGGCTCCTCGAAGTCGGTCCAGACGCAGCTTCTCGAGGTAAGCTACCTGGCCAGCTCTGAAGAAGATCTTCGTCCGGCCAAACTTATACTGGTTAGAGTCCTGGGGAGCAAGCCATGAGGACAAAGTGACGCACGGCCAGGAATGACACTTACATTAGTGAGTGCCATATGATACAACATACGTGAATCAACCTCTGCAGCACATTCTTGCAAGTCTGTTTCTTGTCATTGAGGTCTGCCTCCACGTGTGACATTAGGATACTGTATCTGCTGTAAAACTCAATGTATGTCCACCTACAAACAAAAACCATGCCAATACTCAACATGATGACATGGAGCTGAACATGCTATAAGTTATAATTACGCTGCATGAACATATATAATATATAAAGTCACCTGGATGGGTAGCTCTGTGCACTGATACGAATAGTTTCAAG